>NC_092050.1:127578081-129031018 GCF_003086295.3 Arachis hypogaea
AGGGGGCAACTCTTTAAGATAAGTTTTCAGCCAACACTCCCGAACCAGTTGGTTCAAGGTGCTAGGTGTTGAAGCACCCCTAAGGACTTACTCCCTCAAGTCTCTCCCCTATACATACACACCACAGGCATATAGTTTGTTTATTTTCTTTCCTTGAGACCTTGGTGTCCAGCACCTCTTTGGGTTACTAAATGCTCTGTAGTGAGGGTTACTCTTGATAGTGGATTTTCAGCTGATAATCACGGGTTAGTTAACCCAAGTTACCAAGTGATAAAGCACCCCTGAGAGCTTATTCATCCAAGTAGATCCCTCACACAGGAGCACCACAGACACTTGTCTCAAGGTCCAAACCATTGGTGCCTAGCCTTATTGCTTACTCTTTTTCTTTTGTTTTTCACTTCCATTATTCTTTCCCTTTTCTCTTATTAGGATCTTGTCATATACTCAGTCTCATGGGTATATCCAAAGTCAAGTATTCAGGATAGATAGTTGTCCTCCTAACCTTGTGGTTGAATCAACTTAGCTAACTTATGACTACCCCAAAAGATTCATGAATGCACTTCCACAATATAAACTCCACTCTGGTCTTTTAAAAACATAAACATTCTCTTCTTTATTTGATTTAAAATGGACAAGCTTACAAGTAAATAAGGGAAAGATGCAGTGACATTTAAACCAGAAATCATGGACCTATTCAGAAAGAAAACTTAAAAGACAGAATTTAAAAAGTTTAAACATAACATGGAAGCAGGTTCTATTTCATACAAAATCTTCCTTATTTAAAGCATAGAAAACGATGGACTAAAAGGAAATCCACCACCTTTCATTCATGTGGATGCCCATGCTCCCCTCCTTGCTTGTCCTCATTGTGTCTCTCTTGAGTGCTTGTGCTCCCACTTCCTTTGCCTTTTCCAAGCAGCTTCTTCCAGAAACCACCATCTTCCATCTTCTTCTTGAGTGTCTCCTTTTGCTGTTTTACCTTCCTCTCTTCTTGTTCTACAAAATCTTTTTGGACCTCATCATATGTAAGGATAGCATAGTGTAGCTGATGCATGTTACTAGTCATGTAGTTCAACTTGGCTTGAGTGTTCACATAGAACTCTTCCCTATGTAGTTGCCTTCCTTCATTGAGTACACTGAACTCATTGAAAGTTTTCATTTGGGCTATCTGCCGCTGGTTGAGTTCTTGCAAGTGCTTCTCTTGGAGCTCTTGCCTCTCGTTCACTTGGTTGATGGCTTGAGTGAGCCTGGAGTAGTGTTCCTGCTGCTGCTCCATTTGTTGTTTTTGCCATGCTTCCTGTTGGCTCAGCCAGTTGGTTTGAAGGTTCAGTATTTGCTCTTGTCCTTCCATATGCCTATGTCCCAAATCTTCAATGGCTCTTAGAAGGTAAGTCATATTCAAGTTGTCTGGGTCATGATGCTCTTCTTGCTGGTATTCTTCCTGATGATGTTCCTCTTGGTGAACTTTTTCTTTTGCTTTTGGTTTCCCTATTTGTGGCCTTCTTTGTTGCTGAGCAGGTGTAGTATAAACCAATCGTTCGAGTGTAACTGGCCTCCCTGGGTTCACCCAGTCTGGGTTGCTGTCTTCAAATACTACCTTGGCCTTGTTGCATAAGCGGAGAATGGTGCTGGGGTACCAAAGCCTGGCACCTGAATCAACCTTCTCAGCAGAATCTTGAATCCCCTCGACGATGAGCTCATTCACATTGATTTGTCCACCTTGTATTAAGCAATGCACCATAGTAGCTCGATTGATGTTTACCTCTGAATTATTTGCAGCTGGTAGAATGGACCTCCTCACAAGTTTAAACCACCCCTTGGCTTCAGGGCTCAGGTCTCCTCTCTTGATGAACTTGGGTCTCCCATCTGTGTATCTCTCCCAGTCAGCTGCTATAACACAGATGTCTGCCACTATCTCTGAGAGCTCATTATTATCAGGGCTTCTACTTATCCTTGCTTGATAACTTTTCTCATCAAAACGAGGTGATTTCAGGTGAAGAACTCTTGTTATGGCATTTGGGCTGAAGTCCACCTCTTTTCCTCTTACATAACTTTTGAAGGTTGGGGCCTTGGTTTTATCCTCTCTTACTACATTCGCATAAAATTCTTTGATGAGGTTTCCATTGATCTTCCCCTCTGGACTTGTGAGCAATTGCCACCCCCTCTGTTCGATTTTCTCCAGAATTTGTGGTGACTCATCTGCATTGATTTGGAAGATTAACTCTGGCAATATCTTTCTCACCCTTATCCGTTCGAATTCACATTCATGAAAGGCAGTTTTGAATTTCTTCTCATCGAAAGGAACACTCTCCATGGGTTCCTTCCTTTTTTGCCTCTTTGAGCTTGATGATGCCATGAATTGAGTTGCTGTTTTGAAGTGGAGGTTGGAGGATACGGAGAGATGAGGAATAGGTTGGCTAGGACAGAGTGTGATGAAGGGGTTTGAGCAAGCCGAAAGTATGAAGTGTGGAGAGTGGGAATTTGAGTGTGAGGAATGATCATGCACTAAGGTTCACTTATATAGGGGGTCATGAGTGGATGAAAGGTGTGGATTGCAAGGATTGTTACTTGATGGACGGTTGGGGTTGTGTATGAAGGAAAGACAAGGATCATCACTTAATGAGAGTGATTGGTTCGGTCTTCAAGGGTCTTCTTTCTCCAATGTTGCATGGCAGCATTTCCCCATGCGTTCCCTCTTGGGACATGTGTGTAGTGCTCTTCATTAAGTGGCAAAATCTCCCCCATTTAATTGTCCAATCAATTCCTTTTCATGCTCCTTTTCCTTTCCTATAAAGATTTAAAATAAGGAAATTAATATCATAAAAAAAATTCAAACTCTATGGCTAGAATACAAGGGAAGAAAGGATTTGATTGTTTATTTATGAATTCCAACTAACTAACTAACTATTGGTGGGTCCTTATATGCATCTTGGTGGCACCATGAGGTGACACCAAACTTAGTTTGAAGCAATGTGATGAAAAGTTTTGTTCAAAGCTCCCAAGACTAGCATGCATCTTGGTTTGCTTTGAACACCAAACTTGTTCTTCACTATATACTGCATGATAAAGATTTCACCAAGTGTTTGTCAAGTTTGGGTTGAAATTCATAAACATTGATTTATTCATTATTTTAAAAACATATAAAACATGGGTTGCCTCCCATGAAGCGCTTCTTTAGCGTCACTAGCTTGACGTTTCTCCTTCATCAGGGTGGTTGGTAGTGCTTAAAGTCCTCCCCTCTTGCTGTGGACTTATATCCATTGGTTGGATCAATGATCTCCACATGTTCCAGGGAAAGAACTCTGTTGATAGTGAAGACCTTAGGTAACTGAGATGGTACAGTAGGGAGATTAGGGGGAATATCTGGGAAGTAAGCTGAGACAACTCTATCCCTAGAGAGAAGTCTTCCGTAGGGATCTTCTTGTTCCTCCATCCCCTTGGTACCTTCTTCTTTGTTTCTTTTGAGGTTGACTTCCCCTTGGTGACCTCTTTTTTCCAAGGAGTTGTGATGCTGTCTTCACCTGCCTCTAGAGGTTTAGGTTCCTCCAACTTTTCCTTGAGCTGTGGCAATTGCTGTTTTTCTTGTTTATCTATTAAGGGGATCTCAGAATGAATTGGCTGTGTTTCAGTGCTCGTTTCCTCCTTCAATGTCTCATTATCATTTGTGCTTAGTTCCTTGTCCTCTTGATCTGTTTCTTGTGAGAGTTTGAAAACATTGAAGCTGAGTCGTTCATCATGGATTCTCAATATTAGCTCCCCTTTCTCTACATCGATAAGTGCTCTGGCCGTAGCTAGGAATGGTCTTCCCAATATGATTGGATAAGTGGGACTCTCTTCCATGTCCAGGATGACAAAGTCTGTTGGGAGAAAGTATTTTCCAACCTTTAGCAACACATTTTCCACCACTCCTATTGCTTGCTTTTGAGTTTTGTCAGCCAGTCTGATGATTACATCTGTGGGTATTATCTCATTGATCTGCAGCCTCTTCACCAAGGATAAGGGCAGTAAGTTGATGCTGGCCCCCAAATCACATAGTGCTTTATCGAACATAGTTTCACCTATGGCACAAGGGATGTGAAAACTCCCTGGGTCTCTTCTTTTTGTAGGCAGCTCAGGTTGAATAAGGGCACTAAATTCCTTGTTCATCACTATAGTCTGGCCTCCTTTGAGTGAGCTTTTCCTGGGAAGAAATTCCTTCATATACTTGATGAATGCAGGCATTTGTTGAATTGCCTTGATGAATGGTATGTTTACATGTAGAGATGCAAACAAGTCTAGGAACCTTGAGTATATTCTCTTTCCCACAGCACCATTGAGTAGTTGAGGGAAGGGAGCATAGAGCTTCAGCAACTCTTGTTGTGAGATTTCTGGTCCTTGGTGATCTCTATCCTCCTCCTTTGTTGGGTTGTCTTCAGGTTGTTTGCAAAGTTTGCCTTACTTGTCTTCAGTCTCTTGATCACTCGTAGTGACCATTTTGCAATCTTCCCATCTTACTTTCTTTGCTTCTCCCTTGGGGTTTTTTTCCGTGTCACTTGGGAAGCTATCGGTAGGTTTGGGAATCTTCTCAGCTAAATATCCCACTTGGAATTCCAGCTTCCTAATGGCCTCTCCCTGGTTCTTAATATTGGCTCGCACTTCCTCTTTGAATACCTTATTTTCTTGAATCTCTTGGGATATTCCTTCAAGTAGGGCTTCAATCTTAGAGAGCTTGTCATCAATTGATGGGTGATTCGGAGCAGATGTGCTATTTTGGTTTTGATAAGCATATGAAGAAGTGTTGTTGTGGGGGTGTTGAGACGTCCTTTGTGTGAATTGCTGGTGAGCTGCATTGTTATTAGAGTTGTAATGTCTCTGGTCTTGGTTTTGATCTTGCTCACTTCCCCACCCAAAGTTTGGGTGGTTTCTCCATCCAGGGTTGTAGGTTTTGGAGTATGGATCATAGTTTTTTCTTGGTGAATTCCCAATGTAGTTGGCTTGCTCCTGACTCCCCTCTGCTTCTTCATTCACTCCTTCTTGGATTGTTGATGAAGTGGAGATTGCTGCTACTTGGTTCATCTCCATCTTCTTGGTGAGGTCAGCCAGCTGCTGGGTAATGAGCTTGTTTTGGGCTAACAGAGCATCTACATTGTTTAGCTCCATTACTCCTCTTGTGTTCCCTCTTTCGGAAGCATAGAAGTAGTCGTTCTCTGCTACTGTTTCAATAACATCTATGTCTTCCTCAATGGTCTTCTTCTTGTTCAAAGATCCTCCAGATGAATGGTCTACGGCCTTCTTTGACTCATAAGAGAGCCCTTCATAGAAAATGTGCAGCTGCACCCATTCGTTGAACATGTCAGGTGGACACCTCCTTGTTAAGTCCTTGAACCTCTCCCATGCTTCATATAGAGTCTCACCATCTTGTTGCCTGAAAGTTTGGACCTCAGCTCTCAGTCTATTGATTCGTTGAGGAGGGTAAAATCTTGCTAAGAATTTGTTCACCACGTCTTCCCAAGTTGTCAAGCTTTCCCTTAGGAAAGATTCCAGCCATTTGGCTGCCTTGTCCCTGAGTGAGAATGGAAATAAGAGTAGTCTATAGGCGTCAGGATGAACACCATTAGACTTCACTGTGTCACATATTCTCAGGAAGGTGGTTAAATGTTGATTGGGTTCTTCTTGAACACTTCCTCTAAACGAACAGTTGTTCTGAACAAGGGTGATGAGCTGTGGTTTAAGTTCAAAGTTGTTGGCATGGATTGTTGGCTTTTGGATGCTACTTCCACAATTGCCTGGGTTTGGATTGATGTAAGAGCCCAAAACTCTTCTATCCTCCCCAGCATGATTTGCTCTACCTCCTCCCCCATGGTTGTGATCTTCTTCTTCATGATGGTTTTCCATGTTGTCTTCCATGTTTGTTTCAAAGAATTCCTCTTCTTCCTCAGCACCAACCACTTTCTTTCCTCTTGCCTGCCTCCTTAATCTAAGGAAGGTCCTCTCAGGTTCAGAATCGAAGGAAGTTGAAGCCCCACTTCTTCTCCCTGTCATACAACCATCAAGTGCAAGCAAGAAAAGATAGGTGCAGAAAGTATTTGTGTCAGAATTACTGTTAGTTGTGGGTGATGCAATATATCAAACAGTTAGTGGGTTAGCAAACAGAATTGAAAATAACAAAGAAGAACAAAAGAGTAGAGGGGGAAGGGAAGAAGTTTAACTAAAACAAAAAGTAAATCACTCAAACAGAAAATGAAATTCACAAAATAAAAATGCTCAATCTAGTGATCTTCCAATTTAATCATTGTTGATGCACAATCAATCCCCGGCAACGGCACCATAAACTTGATGCACGGAAAACTTGTCTCACAACAAATCTCCCTTCGACAAGTGTACCGAATTTGTCGTCAAGTAAAAACTCAGAATAGAGTGAGGTCGAATCCCACAGGGATTGATTGATCAAGTAACTTTAATTAGAAGAATGTTCTAGTTGAGCGAATCCAGAATTTGGGTTGAGAGTTACAGAAAATAAAATGGCTGGAATGTAAATAACAGAAAAGTAAATGCTAGAATTAAAGAACTGGAAGCAAATGACTGAAAATAAATTGCAGAATTGTAAATGGGAATGGGGGATTTGCTCATAAAAGTAAATGGCAGAAATTAAAGAGAATGGGTAAGATCAGAGATGGGGAGTTCATTGGGCTTAGGAGATGTTGCAATTCTCCGGATCAAGTTCATTTTCATCTCTTCCTCAATCAATGCACTCATTGATCTCCTTGGCAATCTTAAGTGATTGAATTACAATTTCTTGCAATTTAATCTCTCAAATCTTGATCAATATCCAATTCCTTGGTCAATTGCTCATGAGAAGAGATGAAGTATGGTCACTGATTATACCACATGCATTTCCCAAATCAAGTATTGAGAGGGTTATAGTCACATACCCATCCAAACCCAATTTGGTCCAGCATGAGAAAGCATTTCTAGCTTGATCTCTTCATTCCTCTTTCAAGGTTCAAAAGAGATCCAAGTTTGAATAGCTTCTCTTCCAAGATAACTACTCAGTTGGATGAAGATCGAAAGCTTTCAAGTAAAATCAAGAGAAAAGATAGAAGAAGAATAATGAAAATTAGTATTGATCCATCAAATTACAACAGAGCTCCCTAACCCAATGAAAGGGGTTTAGTTGTTCATAGCTCTTGAAAATGAAAACAAAGATGGAGAATACATCATAAAACTAGAAAATGCAGAGAAAGTAAAATACAGAGAGTAGTTCCCTTTTTCCAGCCTCCAGAACTCCTTTTACAATTCAAAGCTACTCCTATATATACTACTCTTCTCAGCTTCTAGTTTGCTCTTCAAGTCTTGGGCCTTTGGATCTTGAGTTTGAAGCAGTTCTTTTCTTCATTTGGGCTTGGCTTTACTTGCAGAGAGAAAGTGCTAAGTGGGCAGAGACTTCAGCTCAGGGCGTTAGGGGTGTTAACATTTAGTGAAAATATAAGTTCGAGAATGTTAGTGACACTTAACATTTTCACTAACGTTCCAATGTACCCCTTTGCCTCACGTTAGAGCCCACGTTAACTATGTTAACGTGGCTTCTAACGTGGCCTTGC
Source organism: Arachis hypogaea (assembly GCF_003086295.3). NCBI lineage: Eukaryota > Viridiplantae > Streptophyta > Magnoliopsida > Fabales > Fabaceae > Arachis > Arachis hypogaea. Next base: position 127,585,662 of record NC_092050.1, read on the forward strand.
CAAACTTCGAGAACGTTAGTGACACTCAACATTGTCACTAACGTTCCAGTGTGCCCCTTTTTGCTTCACGTTAAAGCTCCACGTTAACTAGGTTAACGTGGCTTCTAACGTGGCCTTGCCAACCTTCGAGAACGTTAGTGACACTCAACATTGTCACTAACGTTCCAATGTGCCCCTAGATCTCACGTTAGAGTCCACGTTAACTAGGTTAACGTGGCTTCTAACGTGGCCATTCTTAGCCATCTCAATGTTAGTGACAATGTTGAGTGTCACTAACGTTGGCTCATCATTCATTCCTCATCGTTAGCTTCCACGTTAACTAAGTTAACGTGGAAGTTAACGTGGCTCCTTGGGGGGGTTGTGTGGTTGCTTCCAACGTTAGTGACAACGTTGAGTGTCACTAACGTTGGCGACAACTCTCACTTCTTACGTTAGCTCCCACGTTAACCAAGTTAACGTGGGAGTTAACGTGGTGTGTTGCATCCTTAGGCCAACGTTAGTGACAATGTTGAATGTCACTAACGTTGGCTTCTCTTCCCGCTTTAACGTTAGAGGCCACGTTAACTAGGTTAACGTGGGCTCTAACGTGGCCACTTATGAGTGTTTGCCAATGTTAGTGACAATGTTAAGTGTCACTAACGTTGGCTCAACTTCCCTTTTCCACGTTAGAGTTCACGTTAACTTAGTTAACGTGACTCTTAACGTGGGCAATGATGGCTATGAGAGTGTCATTGGCAATCACTTTTCTCATTAACCTTGCAAGTTTCCTCCCTTTCCTTGCTTCCTTTGGTCCTGAAATCAAGCAATAGAGTGCATCAAAGTTCTAGTCCAAGTCATGGGCAATGCAACATACAATTTGTCACTAAACTTATGCAAAATCCTCATGAAATAATGTAAAATGCACAATGTATGCTTGAGTCAAGGTGTAAGTGAATATCTACCCAAAACTAGCTTATTTCCTAAGGAAATGCATGAAACTAACCTAAAAACAGTAAAGAAAAGGTCAGTGAAACTGGCCAAGATGCCCTGGCATCACACATTAAAACTTTAAAAGCCACCCTAAATATTTTTTTATGAGAATAATGGGAATTTTTAACTAAACCTGCATAACATATATGAATGATATATGATGCTTGAGTTAGAGAACACACAGCCTGTGAGTCTTGAGCTTACTTGTATGGTTGCATTCAAACCATAACTTTATTCCTGTGTGTTTCGCTTCTTTTTATTCTGATGTTCTTTACTTTGCTTTAATCTATATGTCCAATTATAGAATATAGAATAGATACATACCAAAAGAATGATTGAGGCCATCATTTGATTTTAGCTCACTTACCCCAAATTAGCCTACCTTTTACATCACCTTTGTTAGCCCCCTTGAACCTTTTAAAATCCCTTTATTCTAGTTAGCCAAATTACTAGCCTTAAGCAGAAAAACAAAAGAAAATCCCAAGTGAATCCTTGGTTAGCTTAAGATAGAAAATTATAAATAGAGTAAAATATGGGAAACCTTTTGGGAACATGGGTGATAGAAACAAAAGGGTAGAAAAGTTAAAAGAATTAAAATAAATTTGGGAAGCATGCTCATGAGAAAATCAAAGTGATTTAATTGCCATGTGCCAAAAAAAAATTTTATTTTTCAACATTTAATAAAAGGGGATACAAAAGAAATTCCCCAATGCAAAATAAAAGCAATGCACATGGAATAAAAAAAAATAAAAAGTGAAACATGAGCATGTAACAATAAGTGGGATAATATGGGAAAATAGGTAAAGAGATTTTGTTTTACTAAATATATATGTTAGGTGAGATCTTAGTCTAATTAAGGATTCACTTATTAGCTCACTTGACCCTATACATAAATCCTTACCTTTACCTTGGCTCCATTACAACCTCAATTAAAGACCTCATGACTTTTTGGTATGACTATATTCTATAATTGTTGATTGGTTAGATGAAGAACAAAGCTATAGAAAGTAAGAATAAAAAGAAAAATAGAGTGAATAAACCCAATAAACACTGAGTGACTAGAGAGTAAACACAAAATCCAGTGAGGGTTCAATAACTCATCAACATATATCTGTGCTTAAATTTACTAATTGTTTTGCAAGTTTGTACAATGTTTTCTTTCCCATCTCATTTGCTAAAATGCTTTATTATTTAAGGGTTGGCTATATATATACATGACTCATTGAGAATGTGAATTAACTTGACTACATGTAAGCTTTATATATGAGTGAATAATTTAGAGTTGCATGATGCATCATTCATTTAGGTAGTTGCATTTAAATTAGGTTGCATTGCATGACATTCCATCACTTTAACCTTAATTATTTACCTTGGGTTTAGCATGAGGACATGCTAGTGTTTAAGTGTGGGGAGGTTGATAAACCCATATTTCATGAGTTCTTTTGTGCTTAATTTGAGTGATTTATACAATCCTTCACCTACTTATTCACATTAATTGCATGGTTTTACTTTCCCTCCCTTATTATGTGATGTATATGAAAAAAACATGTTTCCTAAGCTCTAAAATTAATTATTTTAATTACCTTTATTTCCATTCGATGCCGTGATCAGTATGTTGAGTAGTTTCAGATTTTCTAAGGCAGAATGACTTAAAGGATGGAAAAGAAAACATACTAAAATGGAAAGAGAAAGCAAAACGAAGCTTTAAGGAAACTGGTATCCACGCGATCGCATGGATGACGCGATCGCGTGCCAGAAGCGAAGATGCAGTGACGCGGCCGCATAACTGACACGACCGCGCGCCTTTAGCAGAACACATACGACGCGGACGCGTGACCAACGCGACCGCGTGGCAAGGAAAAGCTCCGAATGACGCGACCGCGTGACCCACGCGGACGCGTGACAGAGGCCACGTATCAGAATATACAGAATACGCCCCCAGCGATTTCTGAAGCCCTTTTTGGCCCAGATCCAAGTACAGACAGCATAGACCAGAGGTTATAAAGTGTGGGAATGCACCCATTCAAAAGAGAGCTCGCATATTTTATTTTTCAATGATTTAGATTTAGTTGAGAGGGAGATCTTCTCTTCTCTCTCTCTTAGGATTTAGGATTTCTTCTTGTTTTAAGAGTGACTCTCAATCCAGGTTTTACGTTCTTTGTTTTAGCTTTCTTTTACTTTTATTTATTCTAGCACTTGAATTAATCATTGAATCTATAAATTCTTCCATGTTGTAGACTGTTATTTGAATTAATGATAATTGAGGTATTTTCAGTTTATGATTGTTCTCTTTGATTTAAGTTACCATTGCTTCCCATCTAAGGACATTTTTTATTATTCCAGCAATTTTACTTTTTCCCCTTTTGGTCCTGGTTAAGAATTCAGTAACTCAACAGTTATTAAACTCAACATAACTGATAATCGTTATCTTGCTAATTGAGCTGAACTTAAGTAATCCCAACCTTTTCTTAGGAAATAATTAGGATTCAAAGGTCAATTTAATTAGTCCCTTGACTTTCCTTTGCCCTAGTAAAGGTTGACCAAGTGGAGTTTAGATTCAACTTTCATTATAGTTGGGAGAGATAACTACGTTGGACCTCCAACTTCTCTTACCTCGCCAAAAGTCTGATTTACAGTATTTATTTATTTTAATTGCCATTTACTTTACTTGTCATTTAAATTACTTGCTTCTCATCTTCTAAACCCCGATTACAACCTTTATAGCCAATAATAAGAACATACTTCCTCGCAGTTCCTTGAGAAGACGACCCGAGGTTTGAATACTCGGTTAACAATTTTTAAAGGGGTTTGTTACTTGTGACACCCAACACGTTTGTTTGAAAGGACTTTTGAAAGGTTTAGAAACTATACTTGCAACGAGGATTTATCCACAAATTTCTAGACCACGCAAAAGTTCCTAACGTCAAAATGGCGCCGTTGCCAGGGAACTGCTAACGTGTGCCTTATTATTGGTTATTGTAAATATTTTTCTTTTGCTTGTTTATTTATTTTTGTTTTTTGTTTATCTTTATTTGCTACTATGAACTCTCACCCCTCTCGCTTTGAGTTTGGTTCTAATATTGTTAAAGGAAATAGAAGTTACAGCAAGAATATGCATCAAGGTCAGACCAATCAAGGATGGATGGGACCAAGAGGATCTAATCAACCCTTTTGGCAGCAACACCCTCCGAGATATCCTGGACAAAGACCATTCTACAGTGCATACCCATCTGAAAGACATGGTGGACAACCTTGTAACTACCAACAAGCCCCACCCCGTGCATATAAACCATCCTTTCAACATAACCTCAAACCACCACACTCACAAGCTTCTCTTCACCATTCACCACTATATGATCCTTCCCTACCCCGCTACCAATCCAACCGCTCCCAATCACCACCACTTTCCTTTGTATCATGTCCAAGTCCAGCAACCCAAGAAGCAGAGGCTCGCCTAAAGGAAATAGTAAATAAATTTCAAACAACCATTCAACAACTGGAGCAAGCGATAATTCAATGGTTTTCTAGGCGCTCAACTACACAAGGATCACCGAAAATTCCATGTGGACAGTCAAATGAAGATCAGAGCATGAAGGAAATACCAGAAACTCCAGTAGACAAGACAGAGCATGAATTTGTACTAGAATAAGTAGAAGAAGCTGTCATTGTTCAAGAAGAAGAGTTGGTTGAAGATCTAGGAGATGTTGAACCTCCATGGGAATCCAGAATTGAGGAAAACGCCGTCAAGGAGACTACAGTTGATGCTAAGGAGGATATTTCTCCAAGGCAAGTTGTTTATGAAGAATCAGACGGAATAATCCAAGAAGCAATTTCCCTTGATGATGATAGTCACAAGTCTAGCTCTCTTAGTGATGAACTTGCATCCGCAAGTGAATTCTCTGAGATCGAAGAATCTTCCCCAAGTGAATATGAAGATGATGTAGAGGTTGATTTCTCTCAACCTCCAATCTATGACTCAAGTGATGAGGAAGACACAGAAGACTTTGACAAGGACATAGATACAATTGAAGATCTTTGCAAAGAAGTGGAGGAATTCATAGAAGAGCACAAAGAAATGGAACTTGCAGAACCACCAAAAACACCTATTCCAAGGCCGTTACCACCTAATACAAGCTTCAAGTGGGTACAATCCTTAACTTATAACTTTACTTATTCACTTGAATACGGTTTGCTTGAAACAGATGGCCAGCTTAGAGCTCTCTGCGGCTTTAAGAGTAAGAGGGAAATGGCTCGTACTCAGAGCTGGTGCACAAGGTTCAATAAGGTTCCACGCTTCACCTCGAAGTACACGAATTGGTATCATGCTCAATTGCATGGATCACGGAGAACATTTGGTCACCACGATGAGATTCTACTTTTCAAACCGCCCGGATGGAGACATGTAGATCAAGACGGAGGCGGATTTAAAAGCAAGGCTTGGAATCCTGGAGTTTATTCTGACATTTGTCACCCCGGGAGCCTAACAATATATTTGAAGCTGTTCAGAAGCTTTGCGTGCCTAGTTTGGGACCCCGGAGGCTATTGGCATTCCAAGCACTGGTGGAGATTTTTAGACGAATTTAAACATAAGCCGCCATAACAGGATACTCTTCCAATGTCCAACTTAAGGACTTTAACTAAAAGTGCTAGGTGGGAGACAACCCACCATGGTATGGTCGCTTCTTTTTCAATTTATTTCTTGTTAATTGCTTTCATTTTTCCTTTTTCATTTAATATTAAACCTGGAATAATGCATAGCTGGTGCACGAAATTGTGATCTCAGGCAACGGCGTCAAAAACTCTGTATGCACGTCTTAATAAATTATTTTTCATTCACAACTTCGATACAACTAACCAGCAAGTGCACTGGGTCGTCCAAGTAATAAACCTTACGTGAGTAAGGGTCGATCCCACGGAGATTGTTGGTATGAAGCAAGCTATGGTCACCTTGTAAATCTCAGTCAGGCGGATATAAAATAGTTATGGAGTTTTCGAAAATAAATAACAAAATAAGGTTAGAAATACTTATGTAAATCATTGGTGAGAATTTCAGATAAACGCATAGAGATGCTTTTGTTCCTCTGAACTTCTGCTTTCCTGCTGTCTTCATCTAATCAGTATTACTCCTTTCTATGGCTGGCTTTATGTAAGGACATCACCATTGGCAATGGCTACTTTTGATCCTCTCTAGAAAATGGTCCGATGCGCTGTCACTGCATGGCTAATCGTCTGGAGGCATCACCGTGGTCAATGGTTGCATCCTATTCTCTTGTGAAAATGGTCCAAATGCTCTGTCACAGCACGGCTAATCATCTGAGGTTCTCGATCATACTGGAATAGGATTCACCCTCCTTTTGCGTCTGTCACTATGCCCAGCACTCGCGAGTTTGAAGTTCATCACAGTCATTCAATCCCAGAATCCTACTCGGAATACCACAGACAAGGTTTAGACTTTCCGGATTCTCATGAATGCCGCCATCAATCTAGCTTATACCACGAGGATTCTGATTAAGAGATCCAAGAGATAATCATTCAATCTAAGGTGGAACGGAAGTGGTTGTCAGGCACGCATTCGTGGGGGAATGATGATGATTGTCACGTTCATCACATTCATGTTGAAGTGCGAATGAATATCTTAGAAGCAGAATAAGTTGAGTTGAATAGAAAAACAGGAGTACTTTGCATTAATTCATGAGGAACAGTAGAGCTCCACACCTTAATCTATGGCATGGCCGAATGGCCGAATGGCCAGCCCCCAAAATGTGATCACAGGATCAAAAATACAATCCAGGATGTCAAATACAATAGTAAAAAGTCCTATTTATACTAAACTAGTTACTAGGGTTTACAGAAATAAGTAATTGATGCATAAATCCACTTCCAAGGCCCACTTGGTGTGTGCTTGGGATGAGCATGAATGTTACACGTGCAGAGGTCCTTCTTGGAGTTGAACGCCAGGTTGTAACGTATTTCTGGCGTTCAACTCTGGTTTGTGACGTGTTTCTGGCGTTTAACTCCAGACAGCAGCGTAGAACTGGCGTTCAACGCCCTTTTACATCATCTAAACTCAGCCAAAGTATGGACTATTATATATTTCTGGAAAGCCCTGGATGTCTACTTTCCAACGCACATGGAAGCGCGCCATTTTGAGTTCTTTAGCTCCAGAAAATCCACTTTGAGTGCAGGGAGGTCAGAATCCAATAGCATCAGCAGTCCTTCTTCTACCTCTGAATCTGATTTTTGCTCAAGTCCCTCAATTTCAGCCAGAAAATACCTGAAATCACAGAAAAACACAAAAACTCATAGTGAAGTCCAGAAATGTGAATTTAACATAAAAACTAATGAAAACATCCCTAAAAGTAACTAGATTCTACTAAAAACATACTAAAAACAATGCCAAAAAGCGTATAAATTATCTGCTCATCACAACACCGAACTTAAATTGTTGCTTGTCCCCAAGCAACTGAAAATCGAATAGGATAAAAATAAGAGAATATACTATAAATTCCAAATTATCAATGAAACATAGCTCCAATCAGATGAGCGGGACTTGTAGCTTTTTGCCTCTTGAATAGTTTTGGCATCTCACTTTATCCTTGAAGTTTAGAATGATTGGCATCTATAGGAACTCAGAGTTCAGATAGTGTTATTGACTCTCCTAGTTCAGTATGATGATTCTTGAACACAGCTATTTTATGAGTCCTGGCCGTGGCCCTAAGCACTTTGTTTTCCAGTATTACCACCGGATACATAAATGCCACAGACACATAACTGGGTGAACCTTTTTAGATTGTGACTCAGCTTTGCTAAAGTCCCCAATTAGAGGTGTCCAGGGTTCTTAAGCACACTCTTCTTTTGCTTTGGACCTTGACTTTAACCGCTCAGTCTCAAGTTTTCACTTGACACCTTCACGCCACAAGCACATGGTTAGGGACATCTTGGTTTAGCCGCTTAGGCCAGGATTTTATTCCTTTAGGCCCTCCTATCCACTGATGCTCAAAGCCTTGGGATCCTTTTTATTTACCCTTGCCTTTTGGTTTTAAGGGTTATTGGCTTTTTCTGCTTGCTTTTTATCTTTTTTTTCTATTTTTTTCGCTATTTTTTTTTCTGCAAGCTTTGTTCTTTGCTGCTTTTTCTTGCTTCAAGAATCATTTTTATGATTTTTCAGATTATCAAATAACATGTCTCCTTGTCATCATTCTTTCAAGAGCCAACATATTTAACATTCTTAAACAACAACTTCAAAAGACATATGCACTGTTCAAGCATTCATTCAGAAAACAAGAAGCATTGTCACCACATCAATATAATTAAACTAAGTTCAAAGATAAATTTGAAACTCATGTACTTCTTGTTCTTTTGAATTAAAACATTTTTCATTTAAGAGAGGTGATGGATTCATAGGACATTCATAACTTTAAGACAAAGTTACTAACTACTAATGATCATGTAATAAGACACAAACATAGATAAGCACTTAACATAGAAAACGAAAAACAGAGAAAGTAAGAACAAGAAATGAGTCCACCTTAGTGATGGTGGCGTTTCCTTCTTGAGGAACTAATGATGTCCTTAAGCTCTTCCATGTATCTTCCTTGTCTTTGTTGCTCCTCCCTCATTGCTTTTTGATCTTCTCTAATTTCATGGAGGATGATGGAGTGCTCTTGATGTTCCACCCTTAATTGTCCTATGTTGGAACTTAATTCTCCTAGAGAGGTGTTGATTTGCTCCCAATAGTTTTGTGGAGGAAAATGCATTTGAGGCATCTCCGAAATCTCATGGTGATGAGCTTCATGCGTCTCTTGAGATCCATGAATGGGCTCTCTTGCTTGCTCTATCCTTTTCTTAGTGCTGGGCTTCTCTTCCTCAATGGGGATGTCTCCTTCTATGGAAGCTCCAGCTGAGTAACATAGATGGCAAATAAGATGAGGAAAAGCTAGCCTTGCCCAAGGAGAGGGCTTTCCGGCTATTTTGTAGAGTTCAAGGGAGATGACTTCATGAACTTCTACTTCCTCTCCAATCATGATGCTATGGATCATGATGGCCCAATCCACAGTAACTTCAGATCGGTTGCTAGTGGGGATGATGGAGCGTTGGATGAACTCTAATCATCCTCTAGCTACAGGCTTGAGGTCTAGTCTTCTTAGTTGAACCGGCTTGCCTTTGGAGTCAATTTTCCATTGAGCTCCTTCCACACATATGTCCATGAGGACTTGGTCCAACCTTTGATTAAAGTTGACCCTTCTAGTGTAGGGGCGTGCATCTCCTTGCATCATAGGCAAGTTGAACGCCAACCTCACATTTTTCAGACTAAAATCTAAGTAATTCCCCCGAACCATGGTGAGATAATTCTTTGGGTTCGGGTTCTTACTTTGATCATGGTTCCTTGTGATCCATGCATTAGCATAGAACTCTTGAACCATTAGAATTCCGACTTGTTGGATGGGGTTTGTTAGAACTTCCCAACCTCTTCTATGGATTTCATGTCGGATCTTCGGATACTCATTTCTCTTGAGCTTGAAAGGGACCTCAGGGATCACTTTCTTCTTGGCCACAACATCATAGAAGTGGTCTTGATGGGCTTTGGAGATGAATCTTTCCATCTCCCATGACTCAGAGGTGGAAGCTTTTGTCTTCCCTTTCCCTTTTCTAGAGGATTCTCCGGTCTTGGGTGCCATCAATGGTAATGGAAAAACAAAAAGCTTATGCTTTTACCACACCAAACTTAGAATATTGCTCGCCCTCGAGCAAGAAAAGAAAGAATAGATGAAGAAGAAGAAGAAATGGAGGAGAGGGAGAAAGGTTGTGTTTCGGCCAAGAAGGGGAAGAGAGGGTTATGTTGTGTGAAAATGAAGAAGAATAGAGGGCTTTATATAGGGAAGGGAGGGGGGTAAGGTTCGGCCTTAAGGGTTGGTTTTGGGTGGGAAATTGATTTTGAATTTTGAAGGTAGGTGGGGTTTATGAGGTAGGTTTATGGGGAAGAGTGGATGGATGTGAGTGGTGAAGTGGTGATAGGGAAGAGAGATTGAGGTGATTGGTGAAGAGTTTTGGGGAAGAGTGTTTATGGGATTATGTGAAAGAGGGGTAAGAAGAAGTGAGTGGAGGTAGGTGGGGATCCTGTGGGGTCCACAGATCCTGAGGTGTTCAAGAATTTACAACCTTGCACCAAATTAGGCATGCAATATACCCTTGCACACAACTCTGGGCGTTCAGCGCCAGATTGGTGCTTGTTTTGGGCGTTGAACGCCCATTTGTTGCCCATTTCTGGCGTTGAACGCCAGAACCATGCTTGTTCTGGGCGTTCAGCGCCAGCTTTTCTCCAGGGTGCAATTCTGGCGTTCAAACGCCCAGATGCTGCCCATTTTGGGCGTTCAGCGCCAGAACCATGCTCTGTTCTGGCGTTGAACGCCAGCCAGATGCTTCTTACTGGCGTTTAAACGCCAGTAAGGTCTTCCTCCAGGGTGTGATTTTTTTTGCTGTTTTTGATTCTGTTTTTAATTTTTTTATTTTTTTTCGTGACTCCACATGATCATGAACCTAATAAAACATGAAAAACCATGAAAATAAAAATTGGATAAAAATTGGGTTGCCTCCCAACAAGTGCTTCTTTAATATCAATAGCTTGACAGTGGGCTCTCATGGAGCGTCACAGATGTTCAGAGCATTGTTGAGACTCCCCAACACCAAACTTAGAGTTTGGATATGGAAGTTCAACACCAAACTTAGAGTTTGGTTGTGGCCTCCCAACACCAAACTTAGAGTTTGACCGTGGGGGCTCTGGTTGACTTTGTTTTGAGAGAAGCTTTTTATGCTTCCTCTCCATGTTTACAGAAAGATGACCTTGAGTTGCAAACACAAGGGAGTCTTCATTCAATTGAAGGACTAGTTCGCCCCTGTCAACATCAATCACAGCTCTTGCTGTGGCTAGGAAGGGTCTTCCAAGGATGGTGAATTCATCCTCATCCTTCCCAGTATCTAGGATTATGAAATCAGCAGGGATGTAAAGGCCTTCAACCTTTACTAACACGTCCTCTACTTGTCCATAGGCCTGTTTTCTTGAATTGTCTGCCATCTCTAATGAGATTCTAGCAGCTTGCACCCCATAGATTCCCAGTTTCTCTATTACAGAGAGGGGCATGAGGTTTATCCCTGACCCAAGGTCACACAGAGCCTTTTCGAAGATCATGGTGCCTATAGTACAAGGTATTAGGAACTTCCCAGGATCCTGTTTCTTCTGAGGCAATGTCAGTTGATCCAGATCACTTAGTTCATTGGTGAACAAGGGAGGTTCATCTTCCCAAGTCTCAATACCAAATAATTTGGCATTCAGCTTCATGATTGCACCAAGGTACTTGGTAACTTGCTCTTCAGTAATATCCTCATTCTCTTCAGAAGAAGAATACTCATCAGAGCTCATGAATGGCATAAGGAGGTTCAATGGAATCTCTATGGTCTCTAGATGAGTCTCAGATTCCTTTGGTTCCTTAGAGGGAAACTCCTTATTGATCACTGGACGTCCCAGGAGGTCTTCCTCACTGGGATTCACGTCCTCAACCTCCCTTACAGGTTCGGCCATGGTAATTAATTCAATGGCCTTGCACTCTCCTTTTGGATTTTCTTCTGTATTGCTTGGGAGAGTACTAGGAGGGATTTCAGTGATCCTTTTATTCAGCTGGCCCACTTGTGCTTCCAAATTTCTAATGGAGGACCTTGTTTCATTCATGAAACTCAGAGTGGCCTTAGATAGATCAGAGAATAAGTTTGCTAAATTAGAGGTATTTTGTTCAGAGTTCTCTGTCTGTTGCTGAGTGGATGATGGAAAAGGCTTGCTATTGCTAAACCTGTTTCTTCCACCATTATTAAAGCCTTGTTGAGGCTTTTGTTGATCCTTTCATGAGAGATTTGGATAATTTCTCCATGAGGGGTTATAGGTATTTCCATATGGTTCACCCATGTAATTCACCTCTGCTATTGCAGGGTTCTCAGGATCATAAGCTTCTTCTTCAGAAGATGCCTCTTGAGTACTGTTGGATGCAGCTTGCATTCCATTCAGACTCTGAGAAATCATATTGACTTGTTGAGTCAATATTTTATTCTGAGCTAATATAGCATTCAGAGTATCAATTTCAAGAACTCCCTTCTTCTGAGGCGTCCCATTACTCACAGGATTCCTCTCAGAAGTGTACATGAACTGGTTATTAGCAACTATGTCAATGAGTTCTTGAGCTTCTGCAGGCGTTTTCTGTAGGTGAATGGATCCACCTGCAGAAGTATCCAATGACATCTTTGATAGCTCAGATAAACCATCATAGAATATATCCAGGATGGTCTATTCTGAAAGCATGTCAGAAGGACACTTTTTGGTCAGTTGCTTGTATCTTTCCCAAGCTTCATAGAGGGATTTACCTTCTTTCTGTCTGAAGGTTTGAACATCCACTCTAAGCTTGCTCAGATTTTGAGGAGGAAAGAACTTGGCTAAGAAAGTCGTGACCAGCTTATCCCAAGAGTTTAGGCTATCTTTGGGTTGAGAGTCCAACCACACTCTAGCTCTGTCTCTTACAGCAAAAGGGAAAAGCATGAGCCTGTAGACTTCAGGATCTACTCCATTAGTCTTAACAGTATCACATATCTGCAAGAATTCAGTTAAGAACTGAAAAGGATCTTCAGATGGAAGTCCATGAAACTTGCAGTTTTGCTGCATCAGAGAAACTAATTGAGGTTTTAGCTCAAAATTGTTTGCTCCAATGGCAGGAATGGAGATGCTTCTTCCATGTAAATTGGAATTAGGTGCAGTAAAGTCACCAAGCATCCTCCTTGCATTATTATTATTTTCGGCTGCCATCTCCTCTTCTTGTTCGAAAATTTCTGAAAGGTGCTTGCTGGATTGTTGTAATTTAGCTTCTCTTAGTTTCTTCTTCAGAGTCCTTTCAGGTTCAGGGTCTGCTTCAACAAGAATGTTATTGTCCTTGCTCCTGCTCTTATGAAAAAGAGGGAACAGAAAAATAATAATAATAATAATAATAATAATAATAATAATAATAATAATAATAATAGGGATCTTTTTTCCACAGTATAGAGGTCCCTTATGTGAGTAGAAGAAAAGAATGTAATGTAAAGAAAGAAACACAAGGGTGAGGAGAACAGAGATGTGAGATGAAGAGAAGTGTTAGTAGATGAATAAAGAAATAGAAGGAGATGAGAGAGAAGGAGAATTTTCGAAAATTATTTTTGAAAAAAAGTTAGTGATTTTCGAAAATAGTTTTTGAAAAAGGTTAGTAATTTTCGAAAATTAAAATAAAAAATTAAAATAATTAGTTAATTAAAAAGAAATTTTTGAAAAAGAGGGAGATATTTTCGAAAATTAGAGAGAGAGGGTTAGTTAGGTAGTTTTGAAAAAGATAAGAAACAAACAAAAAGTTAGTTAGTTAGTTGAAACAAATTTGAAAATCAATTTTGAAAAGATAAGAAGATAAGAAGTTAGAAAAGATATTTTAAAATCAAATTTTTGAAAAAGATAAGATAAGAAGATATTTTTGAAAAGATATGATTGAAATTAGTTTTAAAAAAGATTTGATTTTTAAAATCACAATTAATGACTTGATTGACAAGAAATCACAAGATATGATTCTAGAACTTAAAGTTTGAATCTTAACAAGCAAGTAACAAACTTGAAATTTTTGAATCAAAACATTAATTGATGATGTTATTTTCGAAAATTAGGAGATAAAGATAAGAAAAAGATTTTTGAAAAAATATTTTGAAAAAGATAAGATTTTTAAATTGAAAATTTGATTTGACTCATAAAAACAACTAGATTTTTTAAAATTTTTTTTAAAAAGTCAATTCAAATTTTCGAATTTGATGAGAAGAAAAAGGGAAAGATAATTTTTTGATTTTTGAATTTTTATGATGAGAGAGAAAAACATAAAAATGATGCAATGCATGAAAATTTTTAGATCAAAACAATGAATGCATGCAAGAATGCTATGAATGTCAAGATGAACACCAAGAACACTTTGAATGTCAAGATGAACATCAAGACTTATTTTTAAAAATTTTTATATGCAAAGAAAACATGCAAGACACCAAACTTAGAAATCTTTCATGTTTAGACTCTATGGATGCAAAAATGCACATGAAAAACAAGAAAAGATGCAAAACAAGAAAGCATCAAGATCAAACAAGAAGACTTACCAAGAACAACTTGAAGATCATGAAGAACACTATGAATGCATGATTTTTTCGAAAATTTTATGCAAACTTTAAAACATGCAATTGACACCAAACTTATAACATGAAACATGACTCAAACAAGAAACATGAAAAATATTTTTGATTTTTATGATTTTATGATTTTTTTGGATTTTTCGAAAATTATTTGAAAAAAAAGAAAAATAAGGATTCCAAAATTTTTAATATGAATTCCAGGAATCTTTGTACTCTTAGTCTAAAGCTCCAATCTGAGGGTTAGACATGGCTTAATAGCCAGTCAAGCTTTAGAAGATGTTTATACTTTCCATGTATAGAGCAACTAAGTGTGTGAGAATCAACAAGCTCTTGTGATGATAAGTTGAAACCCCAGTCCAAAAGATTGGACATGGCTTACAACCAGCTAGGATTCAACAAATCATCATGAAACACTAGAATTCATTCTTAAAAATTCTGAAGAAAAATATTTTTTTGAAAACATTGATTTTAAAATAATAATTTTTTTTTCGAAAATAGAGGAAAAATTTTTGAAAGATTTTTGAAAACTTTTTGAAAACAAAATAAGAAGAAAATTACCTAACCTGAGCAACAGGATGAACCGTCAGTTGTCCAAACTCGAACAATCCCCGGCAACGGCGCCAAAAACTTGGTGCACGAAATTGTGATCTCAGGAAATGGCGTCAAAAACTCTGTACGCACGTCTTAATAAATTGTTTTTCATTCACAACTTTGATACAACTAACCAGCAAGTGCACTGGGTCGTCCGAGTAATAAACCTTACATGAGTAAGGGTCGATCCCACGGAGATTGTTGGTATGAAGCAAGCTATGGTCACCTTGTAAATCTCAGTCAGGCGGATATAAAATAGTTATGGAGTTTTCGAAAATAAATAATAAAATAAGGATAGAAATACTTATGTAAATCATTGGTGAGAATTTCAGATAAACGCATAGAGATGCTTTCGTTCCTCTGAACCTCTACTTTTCTGCTGTCTTCATCCAATCAGTCTTACTCCTTTCTATGGCTGGCTTTATGTAAGGACATCACCATTGGCAATGGCTACTTTTCATCCTCTCTAGAAAATGGTCCGATGCGCTGTCACTGCATGGCTAATCGTCTGGAGGCATCACCGTGGTCAATGGTTGCATCCTATCCTCTTGTGAAAATAGTCCAAATGCTCTGTCACAGCACGGCTAATCATCTGAGGTTCTCGATCATACTGGAATAGGATTCACCCTCCTTTTGCGTCTGTCACTACGCCCAGCACTCGCGAGTTTGAAGTTCGTCACAGTTATTCAATCCCAGAATCCTACTCGGAATACCACAGACAAGGTTTAGACTTTCTGGATTCTCATGAATGCCGCCATCAATCTAGCTTATACCACGAGGATTCTGATTAAGAGATCCAAGAGATAATCATTCAATCTAAGGTGGAACGGAAGTGGTTGTCAGGCACGCGTTCGTGGGGGAATGATGATGATTGTCACGTTCATCACATTCATGTTGAAGTGCGAATGAATATCTTAGAAGCGGAATAAGTTGTGTTGAATAGAAAAACAAGAGTACTTTGCATTAATTCATGAGGAACAGCAGAGCTCCACACCTTAATCTATGGAGTGTAGAAACTCTACCGTTAAAAATACATAAGTGAAAGGTCCAGGCATGGCCGAATGGCCAGCCCCCAAAACGTGATCACAGGATCAAAAATACAATCCAGGATGTCAAATACAATAGTAAAAAGTCCTATTTATACTAAACTAGTTACTAGGGTTTACAGAAATAAGTAATTGATGCATAAATCCACTTCCGGGGCCCACTTGGTGTGTGCTTGGGCTGAGCATGAATGTTACACGTGCAGAGGTCCTTCTTGGAGTTGAACGCCAGGTTGTAACGTATTTCTGGCGTTCAACTCTGGTTTGTGACGTGTTTCCGGCGTTTAACTCCAGACAGCAGCGTAGAACTGGCGTTCAACACCCTTTTATATCGTCTAAACTCGGCCAAAGTATGGACTATTATATATTGCTGGAAAGCCCTGAATTCCTACTTTCCAACGCAATTGGAAGCATGCCATTTGGAGTTTTGTAGCTCCAGAAAATCCACTTTGAGTGTAGGGAGGTCTGAATCCAACAGCATCAGCAGTCCTTCTTCTACCTCTGAATCTGATTTTTGCTCAAGTCCCTCAATTTCAGCCAGAAAATACCTGAAATCACAAAAAAACACACAAACTTATAGTGAAGTCCAGAAATGTGAATTTAACATAAAAACTAATGAAACATCCCTAAAAGTAACTAGATTCTACTAAAAACATACTAAAAACAATGCCAAAAAGCGTATAAATTATCCGCTCATCAATAGCATTCATGTTAATCATTTCATTCTGCATTTTTCATGCATATATATATATATATAAAAGGGGTGCACGACGCGACCGCATGCCCCAGCGATCGCGTCATATTGCGAGAAACACCACCCACGCGACCGCATGACCCACGCGGCTGCGTGATATATATATCGGCGTAAGGATCCAACGAACAAAAAGTTAGGGTGGAATCGTGCGGCCCTTGTGCGTTTCGCACAAATTGGCCCACGCGATCGCATGCCCCATGCGATCGCGTCACTTGCACAATACCAATCCCACGCGACCGTGTGAGCGACGCGATCGCGTCGCATGGATTGCACATCACCCCAAAAGGAGACAGAGAGTTGCGCTAAAACGGCGCTAGAGTCGTGCGTTTCGCACGAATTCCAGCGACACGATCGCGCGCCCCACGCAATCGCGTCACTTCCATTTTTACCCCAACCACGCGACCGCGTGCCCCACGCGGCCGCGTGGATTCGAAAATATAACCCCCCAGCCACGCGAACCCTATTAGTCGCGCAGCCCCCCACCCCCAACCTTCTTCTCCCTCTCTGCTTCTTCTTCCTCCACCCACCACCCAGACGCCGCCGCTGTCCAGACACCGCTGCCGCCCAACCCCCCTCCCCTTTTTTTTTCTTTCTTCTTCTTTCTTCCTCTCTCCTCCCCTCTCCGCCACTGCCCTCCGAACCACCACCCACCACTGTCGGCCTTCCAGCCGCGCCCCCCTCTCCGCCACCCACCCACAATCCCCCTCCCTTCCTCTATCACTATCCCTAAAACCCTACCCCCATTCCCCCTCTTCCACTGCCCCCCTCAGCCGCCACCGCGCCGCCGTGCCCCGCCACTGCACCAGACATCACCGCCGCCCCCACCCAGTCGTTTCTACCCTGTTCTGCTTCTTTCGCTTTCCAGGTTCCGCAACACGCACTCTCTTTTATCCGTTCGTCGTTTTTTTTTTTTTTGTATTTTTTCCGTTTTTGTTCATACTTAGGATAGATAGATATGCATGCTGTAGTGGATTTTTAGGTTGTTAGGTAGCTTAGGCTGTGGTTAGTGGATCTAGGTCTGTTTACTTGCACTATTCCTATTTCTGTTTTATCATAACTGTAATTCTGCTGTCCCTGTGACCTCGTTCATATGCTGTGATTTCTTGCATTTGCTGCTTGTTACTCTGAATTTTCTTGTTTCTATTAATTATAGGTAACTACAGCAAGTTTTTAATTCATATGAACTGCTATGATTGCTGTTTATTTTCCGGGACAATCCAATTTTAGCCGGAATACTGCCCAACTTTTTTGTAAATTGTTTTCATTCATGTTTTGGTTTGGCATTTCTGAACTCTGTTTTACTCTGCTTTACCCTAACCGTTTCATGAATGCTATGGCAGACTTTCTTATCCTCTTTGATTTCCTGGTTCATAATCTGCATTTGTGATTCACTGATTCCAATTTTTACTTTCTTTATTTCTATTCGAATCAGCATCACCCTGTTTTCCTTGTTCGATTATGAGTACTTCTATTCTTACCTATGTATCCGTGTTATTTGGAATTTTTCTCTATGCCACTTACTTTAACTCGCACTTTACTAACTCACTAATTTTAATTTACTAATTTCTTTTTCAAATTCTAACCATACTAACCCTTTTGATCTCTTTTCTGATTATTTTCACTTTCCTCTAACTTTCTAACCATGGCATATTGATTATTTTTCCATTTAACATACATTCAATCACATTTCATATACTCATTTTCCTTATTTTATTTCTCCTTTGCTGCTCTGAGTTTTCTTTGTTTAATTGCCTAATTGCTTTCCTATTTTTATCCATATCCTGGTTTTCTATTTTTCAGGATGTCTGCCTCACAAAGGAAAGGAAAAAGCAAGGCTACTGGCAAGCGCAAGCGAGGAGATTCCTCCCAGTCCATCATTGCTTTAATGCACGATTCTTCATGGCGGGAGAAGAACTTCACACAGCAGGAAAAAGCTGACCAGCTGCTCCCTGCAAATGATCCAATAAAATTTGCAAACCGGTACTGTGAGCTGAAGTACCCGGCTTTTGCAAACTCCAGAAATCTATACCTGGAGCGAACTCTGAAGATTCCAGAAGCACTCCAGCAGTACACCACTGAGCAAATCAAGCAAAGGGGCTGGTTCTTTCTGGAAAGAACACTGACAGAGGTCAATTCATCTTGGGTACGGGAATTCTACTGCAACTACTATCTCACTACCCTAGATGTAGTGAACCTGAGAGGAAAACAAATTCTGGTCACTGAGGAGGCCTTAGAGGACATTCTCCGGCTCCTAGCCAAGTCCGATCAGCCTGATGGTTATTCAAAGGCTGAGGAGGACATGCGTCATATGCAGCTTGATTGGGATGCTGTGAAGGCACGGATAGCTCTCGACCCGACAGTCCCTTGGGAGATGGTTCAGGACACCACCATGCCTAGAGGGATCAAGAGAGCATACTTAAATGATGAGGCTCGGTTATGGCACCAGATCTTGAGTAATTATGTGATGCCGAGTACTCACGAGACGGAGATCCCGGCTGCTATGATCACCCTCCTTTGGTGTGTGATGGAGGGGAAGGACCTTTATCTGCCACGCTTTATCCGGCATTTTATGGCCAGGGTCCACGTCCGAGGCACCCTCCCTTTTCCGTATCTGGTTACACAGCTAGGCCGTCGAGCTGACGTGCCATGGGAGGATGCCGATGAGAGACCACCAGCGGCAGATTGTAGGAAGATCATTTCTCACAGCAGGAACTTCTTAGCTTTGGGCTACAGACCACCACCCTTCACTACTACTGCTGAGCCAGCCCCACCGTCTGCTGGACCCTCTTCATCCACAGCTGCCACTGCTGCTCCTGCTACTACCACTGCACCTTCACCTGCCTCTGAGCCCGTATACCGCCTCGTGCACCGCCTATTCCGATAGCTTGATCAGATGGAGCACCGTAACCGGCGCCGGTATGAGAGATTGGAGCGTCGCAGCCAGCGACGCTATTCGCATCTGAAGCTGATGATCCGACAGGGTGGTGACATCCCCTCTGAGCCTGACACACCATCTGAGCCATCAGAGGAGGAGGAGGATGGGCACGAGGAGGAGACTCATTTCCAGGAGGAGACCCATCAGCAGGCAGCCACAGAGCAGGCTGCCCTGCATCAGGAGGTTATGCCCCAGATAGAGGCTGCGGATCCGGAGATCCCGATCCAGTCAGCCCCACCTCTACAGCAGCCAGACCCTCAGCCCACCACCACTGAGACTCCAGCTACCATCCCTACCAGTGATGACACCCCTTCACACCCGGCTTGATTGAGTATCGGGGACGATGCTTCCTTTTAAGTGTGGGGAGGTCGCCATCTCTGGCGTTTATTTTGGTGAACCACTACATACTTTTTCTTTTATTTTGAATATTTTTCTCTTTTTCTTTTACTGTTATTTTCTGAGTACTTATACATTGCTTCTATGTATTTTTACTCTATTTTCTGTATTTTGCATCTTTAGTTCATATTTTAGCCATTTAGTTTATTTTAGTTATTTAGTTTAGTTCAGAATTCTGATTTATTAGTGGATTAATTAGTATAGTTTACCCTTTTTAGCATAAGATAGTATAGTTTAAATTGAAAAATATAAAAAGGAAGTAAGCTAGGAAATTGAACATATCAGATTTAAATCCATAAACCTTGTATATATAGCATTACATGATGTAGTTAAGCTGACAACATTTCATCAAGGAGGAACATTAAAACTTTAAAAGCCACCCTAAATATTTTTTTATGAGAATAATGGGAATTTTTAACTAAACCTGCATAACATATATGAATGATATATGATGCTTGAGTTAGAGAACACACAGCCTGTGAGTCTTGAGCTTAATTGTATGGTTGCATTCAAACCATAACTTTATTCCTGTGTGTTTCGCTTCTTTTTATTCTGATGTTCTTTACTTTGCTTTAATCTATATGTCCAATTATAGAATATAGAATAGATACATACCAAAAGAATGATTGAGGCCATCATATGATTTTAGCTCACTTACCCCAAATTAGCCTACCTTTTACATCACCTTTGTTAGCCCCCTTGAACCTTTTAAAACCCCTTTATTCTAGTTAGCCAAATTACTAGCCTTAAGCAGAAAAACAAAAGAAAATCCCAAGTGAATCCTTGGTTAGCTTAAGATAGAAAATTATAAATAGAGAAAAATATGGGAAACCTTTTGGGAACATGGGTGATAGAAACAAAAGGATAGAAAAGCTAAAAGAATTAAAATAAAGTTGGGAAGCATGCTCATGAGAAAATCAAAGTGATTTAATTGCCATATGCCAAAAAAAAATTTTATTTTTCAGCATTTAATAAAAGGGGATACAAAAGAAATTCCCCAATGCAAAATAAAAGCAATGCACATGGAATAAAAAAAATAAAAAGTGAAACATGAGCATGTAACAATAAGTGGGATAATATGGGAAAATAGGTAAAGAGATTTTGTTTTACTAAATATATATGTTAGGTGAGATCTTAGTCTAATTAAGGATTCACTTATTAGCTCACTTGACCCTATACATAAATCCTTACCTTTACCTTGGCCCCATTACAACCTCAATTAAAGACCTCATGACTTTTTGGTATGACTATATTCTATAATTGTTGATTGGTTAGATGAAGAACAAAGCTATAGAAAGTAAGAATAAAAAGAAAAATAGAGTGAATAAACCCAATAAACACTGAGTGACTAGAGAGTAAACACAAAATCCAGTGAGGGTTCAATAACTCATCAACATATATCTGTGCTTAAATTTACTAATTGTTTTGCAAGTTTGTACAATGTTTTCTTTCCCATCTCATTTGCTAAAATGCTTTATTATTTAAGGGTTGGCTATATATATACATGACTCCTTGAGAATGTGAATTAACTTAACTACATGTAAGCTTTATATATGAGTGAATAATTTAGAGTTGCATGATGCATCATTCATTTAGGTAGTTGCATTTAAATTAGGTTGCATTGCATGACATTCCATCACTTTAACCTTAATTATTTACCTTGGGTTTAGCATGAGGACATGCTAGTATTTAAGTATGGGGAGGTTGATAAACCCATATTTCATGAGTTCTTTTGTGCTTAATTTGAGTGATTTATACAATCCTTCACCTACTTATTCACATTAATTGCATGGTTTTACTTTCCCTCCCTTATTATGTGATGTATATGAAAAAAACATGTTTCCTAAGCTCTAAAATTAATTATTTTAATTACCTTTATTTCCATTCGATGCCGTGATCAGTGTGTTGAGTAGTTTCAGATTTTCTAAGGCTGAGTGACTTAAAGGATGGAAAAGGAAACATACTAAAATGGAAGGAGAAAGCAAAACAGAGCTTTAAGGAAACTGGTATCCACGCGATCGCATTGATGACGCGATCGCGTGCCAGAAGCGAAGATGCAGCGACGCGGCCGCATGATTGACGCGACCGCGCGCCTTTAGCAGAACACATACGACGCGGACGCGTGACCGACGCGACCGCGTAGCAAGGAAAAGCTTCGAATGACGCGACCGAGTGACCTACGCGGACGCGTGACAGAGGCCACGTATCAGAATTTACAGAATACGCCCCCAGCGATTTCTGAAGCCCTTTTTGGCCCAGATCCAAGTACAGACAGCATAGACCAGAGGTTATAAAGTGTGGGAATGCACCCATTCAAAAGAGAGTTCGCATATTTTATTTTTCAATGATTTAGATTTAGTTGAGAGGGAGATCTTCTCCTCTCTCTCTTAGGATTTAGGATTTCTTCTTGTTTTAAGAGTGACTCTCAATCCAGGTTTTACGTTCTTTGTTTTAGCTTTCTTTTACTTTTATTTATTCCATCACTTGAATTAATCATTGAATCTATGAATTCTTCCATGTTGCAGACTGTTATTTGAATTAATGATAATTGAGGTATTTTCAGTTTATGATTGTTCTCTTTAATTTAAGTTACCATTGCTTCCCATCTAAGGACATTTTTTATTATTCCAGCAATTTTACTTTTTCCCCTTTTGGTTCTGGTTAAGAATTCAGTAACTCAACAGTTATTAAACCCAACATAAATGATAATCGTTATCTTGCTAATTGAGCTGAACTTAAGTAATCCCAACCTTTTCTTAGGAAATAATTAGGATTCAAAGGTCAATTTAATTAGTCCCTTGACTTTCCTTTGCCCTAGTAAAGGTTGACCAAGTGGAGTTTAGATTCAACTTTCATTAGAGTTGGGAGAGATAACTACGTTGGACCTCCAACTTCTCTTACCTCGCCAAAAGTCTGCTTTACAGTATTTATTTATTTTAATTGCCATTTACTTTACTTGTCATTTAAATTACTTGCTTCTCATCTTCTAAACCCTGATTACAACCTTTATAGCCAATAATAAGAACATACTTCCTCGCAGTTTCTTGAGAAGACGACCCGAGGTTTGAATACTCGGTTAATAATTTTTAAAGGGGTTTGTTACTTGTGACACCCAACACGTTTGTACGAAGGGATTTTTGTCGGTTTAGAGACTATATCTACAACGCAACTGTTTCTATGAATCTCTTTACTGGTAAAAATCCTAACGTCAGAGGGACAACAATAATAGAGGAGGCACAGACAATCAGGGAAATCAGAGGTAGAATAATAACAACAACAGGCAGCAGAACCAGAACCAGCCTTACAGAACACCTCACCTGAGGCAATCCCAAGGACCACAGCACAACCAACAACAAGTTCCTCAGATCACTTGTTCTAATTCCTCTCCGAATGACAAGATGTTTCAATCCATTGCGCAAGGACAAAAGAACATGGAAAGTTCACTTTACGGTCTAACATCCGCTATACAAGCTCTCATCTCTCAGATGGGATCACCCAATACTTCAAACACTCAACATGCAAGCTCCAGTAGAATTCTTTCTCAAACCTTACCCAATCCAAAGGGTGGCATCAATGCCATCACCCTAAGGTCCAGAACCATATTGCAAGAGAGGAATCAGGAGGAGCCAAACCCACCAGAACACGCCCCAGCTGAAGAGGTGGTGGAAGTAGAAGATGCTGAAGAGGAAGAGGACATGCAAGACATGGTTGAAGAAGAAAAAGCCCAACCACAGAAAGAAGCACCAAGGGTTGCAGACGCTGCAGAAAATGCCCTTCCTATTCCATTTCCACAAATTGTAAGGAAGCCCAGAAAACAGATAGAACTTGATCCCAAAATGGTAGAAATATTCAAAAAGGTTGAGGTAACTGTTCCCCTTTTTGATGTTATTCAGCAGGTATCTAAATACGCAAAGTTTCTAAAATATTTATGTATACATAAAGACAAAATTAATGAATTAGAAACTATTCCTTTAGGTTGTTCTATATCTGCTTTAATGGGAGGTATACCTGAGAAGTGTAGTGATCCAGGTCCATGTATGGTTAATTGTACTATTGGAGGTGTGATATTTTCTGACTGCATGTGTGATTTAGGAGCGTGTGTTAGTATAATGCCTTTGTCTATATATGATACTTTAAGGCTTCCTCCCTTAAAAAGGTCGGCAGCTCGTTTTGTGTTAGCAGATAAAAGCATTATTACAGTGGTTGGAATTGCTGAAGATGTATTAGTGAGCATTAAGGGGCTCACATTTCCCATTGACTTCTATATCCTGGAAATGCCCCCTAATGACTCAGGAAGGCCATCGTCAATCTTGCTTGGAAGACCATTCCTGAAGACTTCAAAGTTCAAGCTGGATGCATTTTCAGGAACTTATTCTTTTGAAATAGATGGCAGAATAGTGAAATTCAGTTTAAATGGAGCTATGAAGCACCCTCCGGATGATCATTCTATCTCCCAGTGTGACATCATAGATAAAACCGTGGCTGAAGTTCACCAGGAGGAATTAGAAGAGAAGTACATAGGACAAGGTCCAAGTGTGGGGACATTTTCAGAGGACAATGAGAGCACTTCAACATTATCACCAGCTCCAGATAATCCAGAGCCTGGCCATGAGCAGAAATTAGAATTAAAACCCCTCCCTCCACACCTCAAGTATGCTTACCTTGAGGAAGAGCAGAAGTTTTCAGTTATCATTACAAGGGAACTCACTTCCCAACAAGAAGAACAGCTACTCAGTGTGCTGAGAAAACACAAGAAAGCAATTAGATGGAGCCTAGCGGATATAGTAGGCATCAACCCTCAAGTTTGTGAGCATAGAATATTCCTAGAAAAGGGAGAAAAGCCTGTCCGTCAACCTCAAAGAAGACTGAATCCCACCATCTTAGAAGTTGTCAAGAAAGAAGTGACCAGGCTACTTGAAGCAGATATCAATTACCCCATCTCAGATAGCGAATGGGTCAGTCCAGTACAAGTGGTGCCCAAGAAGTCTGGAATCACAACAGTAAGAAATGAGCATGGAGAGCTTCTGACAACTAGAGTGCAGAATTCATGGAGAGTTTGCATTGACTATAGGCGTCTCAACCAAGCCACTCGCAAGGATCATTACCCCTTGCCATTCATTGATTAGATGCTTGATCGCCTGTCAGGTAAATCCCATTATTGCTTTTTAGATGGTTATACAGGCTATTTTCAAATTCATATAGCTCCTGAAGATCAGAAAAAGACTACTTTTACATGTCCTTTTGGAACTTATGCTTATAAAAGAATGCCCTTTGGCTTATGCAATGCACTAGCTACTTTCCAAAGGTGCATGATGAGTCTTTTCTCTGACCTTATTAAGAACTGTATGGAGGTTTTTATGGATGATTTTAGCATTTATGGTGATTCATTTAGCCTTTGCTTAGATAGTTTATCTAGAGTGTTAGATAGATGTGTTAGTACGAACCTTGTATTGAATTTTGAAAAATGTCACTTTATGGTAAAACAAGGGATTGTACTAGGACATGTTGTGTCTAATACTGACATTTCTGTAGATCCAGCAAAGGTGGATGTTATTTCTAGTTTACCTTAACCCTCCTCTGTGAGGGAAGTCCGTTCGTTCCTTGGCCATTGGTGCGGTATTTACAACCACACTTACTAACCGGCAAGTGCACCGGGTCTTACCAAGTAATACCTTATGTGAGTAATGGTCGATCCCACGAGGATTGATGGATTAAACAACAATAGTGTTTGATAGGATTAGTTAGACAAACAGAAAAGAGTATTTGAATATTCAATCGTGCAGAAATTAAAATAGTAAAGTAAATAAATTGGGAAGAAAATATGGAGAAAATAGTTAAGGTTTCAGAGTTATCTATTTTTCCGGAATTATTTTTCTTACTAACTATTTTAATCATGCAGGATTTAATTTATGGCAAACTGTATGTGACTAGACCCTAATTCCTTAGACCTTCCTACTCTCCTCTAAAATTCATTAACTGCCAATTCCTTGGTCAATTAATTCCAATTAGAGGGTGATAATCAATTTCTAGTTTATATGCCACAAAAACTCTAATTATCCAAGAAGTAAAAGGATTATATGTCACGTATCCTGTTAAATTCAGATAATTAAAATTTAGGAGAAATTGTTTTCAAGCTGTTGTTCAAGTAAAGAGCTTTTCCAAGTTTTACAAGAACTCAAATAGAAAGAGGGTCATACTTCCGTTCCACCCAAATTCATAAGATAAAGAGCGAAAATAATTCTTAAATTATAAATCCATACATGAATTAAAATAGAAAAAGCAATAAAATTAATCCATAGAAATAGACAGAGCTCCTAACCTTAACAATGAAGAATTAGTTGCTCATAGTTCAGAGAAGAAAACTAGGATTCTGGTAAAAATGTACAGAGTTCCAATCTGATGGCATCAGATCCCTTTTTATAACTAATCCTAATAAATTTAAAATCTAATATTTAAAATTAAACTTAAAATAATATCTTTTCCTAATTTAAGATTTGAATTTAAATTCGAATTAATTAACAAGTCTTCAACTGATGGGTGGGGACCACTTGATTTGTCCATTCTGCAGCTTTTAATCTGTGTTTTCTGCGCTGAAAACTGAGTTAAAACAGCCCAGAAATTGCCCCATCATTTTCTGTCAATTCTGCAGATCGCTCATGTGACGCGTTCGCGTCATTTGTGCAAATTCCAGTCCACGCGTTCGCATCAGGCACGCGATCGCGTCATTGTGATTTCCTCTATTCCGCACGGTCACGTGAGCCATGCGTCCGCGTCGGTATTCGCTGGTCATCTCCTTGGTTTCTTCTCTTTCTCTGCAGAAACTTTATCAAATCCATCCGAATGCTACCTAAAATAACTAAAATTGCAGAAAACTCAAAATAGCATCCATAGTGGCTAAAATATAATTAATTCTTAATTAAACTCAACAAATTAGATGCAAATTCACCAGGAAAAGATAGACAAGATGCTCACGCATCAGCCATGCAGGTTTTTACTAGAGATTCATTAAGGACTTCAGTAAGGTAGTACTACCCTTATCCAGACTACTGCAGAAAGATATTGAGTTCGAGTTCAGTGAGGATTGCAAACAAGCGTTTGATAAGCTGAAGACTGCCTTGACTCAAGCTCCAATTGTGAGAGGACCAGACTAGAGCCAGCCATTTGAAATTATGTGCGACGCCTCTAACCATGCAGTAGGAGCGGCGCTGGCTCAGCATGAAGGTAAGGATCCTTTTGTAATTACTTATGTGTCTAAGACTTTAGACGCCGCTCAGTCTAATTACACTACTATTGAGAAAGAGCTTCTTGCTATTGTTTTTGCTTTGGATAAATTCTGAGCCTATTTACTTGGTGCTAAAGTAGTAGTGTACTCAGACCACGCAGCTCTAAAGTATTTATTAGCTAAAAAGGAGTCCAAACCAAGGCTTATACGTTGGATACTGATACTATAAGAATTTGATTTAGAAATTAAAGATAGGAGTGGTAACCAGAATCTAGTGGCAGACCACTGGAGTCGCCTTGAGCACATTAGGGATGACTCCACTCCTATAGATGATAATTTCCCATTTGATAACCTGCAAGCAGTATCTGATGTAGTCCCTTGGTATGCACCTGTAGCTAATTATCTAGTTAGCCGCACTTTTCCTCCAGACTTTACTAAGCATCAAAGAGATAAGCTAAAAAGCTAGTCCAAATATTATATATGGGATGACCCATATTTATGGAGATGTGGCGCTGACCAGGTAATTAGACGGTGTGTGCCTCAATCAGAATTCCAGTCCATTTTAGAGGCCTGCCACTCATCTGAGAGTGGAGGACATTTTGGCCCTCAAAGAACAGCTAGAAAAATTTTAGACTGCGGATTCTGGTGGCCTACTCTTTTTAAAGACGCTGCTAAATTTTGTAAATCTTGTTCCTCATGCCAAAGGTTTGGTAATATATCCAAGAAGGATGAGATGCCTCAACAGATTATGCTTTTCTGTGAAATTTTTGATGTTTGGGGCATTGACTTCATGGGTCTATTTCCAAATTCTAATGGTTATTTTTATATCTTGTTAGCTGTAGATTACGTTTCTAAATGGGTGGAAGCAATTCCTACCCGCACTGATGATGCTAACACTGTTGTTTCCTTTGTTAGAAACCATATCATCTGTCACTTTGGATCACCACGAGCAATCGTGAGCGATCAAGGCACCCATTTTTGTAACAGGAGACTAATAGGATTACTGAAGAAGCATGGGATAATTCATAAAGTGGCAACAGCCTACCATCCCTAGACTAATGGGCAAGCCGAGGTGTCAAACAGAGAAATAAAGCGCATATTGCAGAAGATAGTCAAACCTCATAGAAGAGACTGGAGCACCAAGCTACAAGATGCACTTTGGGCATACAGAACAGCATACAAGACACCCATTGGGATGAGTCCCTTCCGCTTAGTTTATGGAAAAGCCTGTCACCTCCCAGTTGAGGTAGAGCATAAAGTCTTTTGGGCAGTAAAGGAGTGCAATATGGGATTTGAGAAAGCCGGAGCTGAAAGGAAGTTGCAACTGCAAGAATTAGAAAGCCTTTGCCTATAAGCTTATGAGAACTCAAGGCTGTACAAGGAAAAGATGAAGGCTGTGCAAAATAAGCACATCAAGAGGAGAGAGTTCCAACCTGGGGACTTAGTCCTCCTTTACAACTCTAGATTGAGGCTTATGCCAGGCAAGTTGAGATCAAGATGGGAAGGTCCATATAGAGTAGAGAAGGCCGAGCCATATGGAGTTTTCCACCAAAGTCATCCTTCAAGCTCTGAATTCATCAAAGTTAATGGACATCACTTAAAGCTATATCATGGTGAGAAGGTGATGAAAAACAAGGAGCTAGAGATCTTCCTCTTAGAGGATCCTCCAACAGCAGAAGACTGAGCTAGTGGAGCGTCCAACTTAAGGACGTTAAAGCAAAGTGCTGGGTGGGAGACAACCCACCATGGTATGATCGTTCCTTTCTCTCTTTTTAGTTTTCTCTTTCAATAACTCTTCTCATTATTAGCACATATAGTTTGCATCTTTATTTGCATATTGTTAAAAAAAAAAAACCATGCGACGCAACAGCGTCACTGACGCACCCGCGTCACAGGTGCGTAAGAAAGAAAAAGAAATCGAACAGAAAGTCACGCGAGAGCGTGGCTGGAGGCGTACCTTTGGCACAATTTGACCCACGTGACCACGTCGTTGACGCGTCCGTGTCATGAGGAAAAATGCCTCCCACGCATCCGTGTCAAGCACGCTAAAGCGTGCCCTGAAAAATCGACGTAAGAAAGGGTGCATGGCAGCAAGTTGTGATGGAGTGGGGCTGGAATGGCGCTAGACGCACAAGCCCTACCACGCGAACGCGTGCCCCACGCATCCGCGTCGTCTGCCAATCTTGGCCATTCACGCGATCGTGTCCACCACGCGAATGCATCACCCTGGAATTTGGCAACAACGAGTTTCGAACAGAGAGTTGTGTGAGCGCAAGGCTGCTCTCGTGCCAGTAGCACAGAACGAGTCACGCGTCCGTGTGACCAACGCGTCCGCGTTGATTCATATAAGCGCCATTCGCGCGAACGCGTACCCTACGCGTCCGCGTCGCTTGCGCCGCACAGCTTATCCAAATCTGCCAAAATATCTTATCTTTCTCTTCCCCAAATCCTACTTTTTCTTTTCCCTTCTTATTTCTTTCTTCCCCTTTCTTCCTCCCTCCTTCTTTCTCACTTTCTACTTTCTCTCTCTCACTACCATTATCAAGGTTTTTCTTTTCTTCTTCCCTCCTTACTTTTCTATTCTTCTTCTTGTTTTTATATTTTTTTCTTCTTTTCTTTTTCTTTTTACTTTCATTATCCATGTTTTCTTTTTTTTTCCTTTTTCTTTTAATTGGTGTTGGAAATTTATTTGGGTCATTATTATTTCTTATGATTTGCTTGTGGATTGTTACGAAAATTGTTTGACAATTATATATTAATTTTTAAGGGTTGCTTGCATGTTCAATCTAATACTTTCAATAACTTATTTACCATGCGTGCTATGTGTTTGTGAAAACGCCCGTATGGCATTGTGCACTATTTTTAAAATTTCTTTTATTCTATTACTCTAAATGCTTGCTTTTCACAAAACCCTTTTTATATTATATTATTTAAATATAATTGTTATTACAAACAGGTTATTAGTTTGAAAGGCTTGGTAATCTAACTTGGACATTGAATGCTTGATCTATGCTACTCATGCCTTTGCCAACATGCCAATAAATACCTTGCATTTAATTTTCATCATATGCACTTGCTATATTTCCATTGATGATTTTTCACATGTAGTCATGACCATGTGTTAACGTCATTCTTCTTTGCTGTGCATTAATTACCACCTTTACCGCCCTCCTCCTTGCTCTAACCCTTGACATTTTAACATACTTTCTCTTTTCTTTCTTTTAGGATGGCCACCAAGAAAGGAAAAGAAAAAAGCTACTCCCAAACCAACAGCAAGGAGAGGAACAAAAAGAGCATTAGTGGCAGAGCCATCTTCAACTGCAGTTAAGCCCTCAACAAAAAGAATTAAGAGGATTATAAAGGTTGATGAAAAAGAGAAAGCCTTCCCAGCAAAGGATACTGCGTGATTTACCAACCGCTACTGTGAGCAGATGTTCCCCATACTAGCAGAAAGGAGTTACAACAACGAATACCTTCTTATCCTCCCGATCCGTATTGCTGAATTTGTTGAGCCGCAAATTGAGCGACGACAATGGGGATTCCTACAGAGATAGCCACGGCAGGTTAATCTTTTCTGGGTAGTCGAATTCTACTCTAATTTCCACCTGCCAACCCTGCAGTCTGTCTATGTCCGTCAGAAGCAAGTTCCCATTACAGAAGAGGCCATTCAGCGAGCTTTAGATCTTTCCCCTACTCCAGAAGGACTGGACGCATTTCAAGAGGCCACACTCAAGCTCCAGACGTACCAATTTGACTGGGACGTCGTTCTCAGAGTTATCGCACAACCTGGCAGCAGATGGATCTACGGATACCATCGATCCCGACCCAAAGGGATATCGGCTTCAGTACTTACCCTGGAAGCTCGAGTACGGGCACAGATCATGTCCCATTATGTCTTTTTGAGCACTCATGAGTCCTCCTTCACTGCAGACATGGTTGTTTTACTCTGGTGCATCCTTACAGACCAGCCTCTAAACTTACCAAGACACATCCGGAATGTAATGGGACACATACAAATTGCGGGCAACTTACCTTTTCCCGCCTTGGTTTCAGATCTCGTCTTAGCAGCCGGAGTCTCCTATCGAGCTGGGGACACCAAAACCATTCTTCTACGAGATGATCAATACGTCCCTAACGGAAAATATATCAGACCTCCAGCAGCCACTACAAGCCAACCTACTGAACTGGCTGAAGACATTCCTCCTTCAACACCACAAGCACCTACAACAAACCAACTGCTCCATCAGATACTTGAAAGGTTGGATTGGCAGGAACACAAACAAAGCTAAGAGAGCGCCGTAACAAGCGCCGATTCACATACCTCAAGGAGCTACTTATGGGAAACTACAAAGACCCAGACACCCCGGACTCCACTTCCTTTACCAGCACAGGGAGCCATGATGGTCCCAATTTTGGAGATACTACTATCAGCCCACCTTTGTTCCTGACAGATGGCACCGAGGATGGTGCAAAACCTTAAGTGTGGGGAGGTCGGTCAGTACCTGACTTCCGGAGGTAATTTCTCTTCCTTAACATCAATAAAATAGGATATTTAGTTAGTTTTTATTTTGTAGAATAGGATAAATTGCATAGTAATAGGTTAGTTGCATGCATGTTCTACTTGATTGAAAAGATAATAAGTTTCTTCTAAAGACCCTATCTTTTTTGAATAAAATTTCACTAATTTTAATCAAAACTTTTATGTTAAATTTGCTTGAAGTTATATTTGGAATATAGTTTAAAAGCTAAGAACACACAACCCGTAAGATTTAAGCTTAGTTACATGGTTACCTTATTTAACCATAAATATTTTATTCTTGTGTGTTTACTTCTCTATGATTGTAATCTATATTTTGTTTCATCCTATATGTCCAATGTTTAATATATTTATATGCTTGCATATGATTGAGGCCATTATTTGTTTGGCTCACTTATCCCAATTAAGCTACCCCTTAAGTTACCTTTGTTAGCCACTTTGAGCCTTTAAATCCCATTTGTTCTGTATTTTACCACATCACTAGCCTTAAGCGGAAAAACAATTATATATCTCAATTGAATCTTTGGTTAGCTTGAGATAGAATTGTGTGTTAATTGAGTATGGGAAGATTGTGGGAACAAAAGATAATAAGGGAATGTGTCATGATAATATAATGGGAATTTAGGTACCTACTCATGTGAAACTATAAAAATTAAAAATCCATGTGCATTGATAAGCTATGTTTATTTTCATGTTTAAAAAAAAATAAGGGGACAAAATTACCCCAATGCTAAGTTAAAATTCAAAGATCAATGCATATATGATAAAATTAAAATAAAGGGTGATATATGAGTATGGAATGTGAAAAGGAAATTTTGGGTAGCTAGGTATGAAATTTAAGTTATATAGAATATATATATATATATATATATGTGTTAGGTGGAAGCTTAGGTTAATTAAAGATTCAATTTATAAGCTTACTTAGCCATATATGTACCCTTACCCTTACCTTGGCCCCATTACAACCTTGAAAATACCTCATGATGTTTGCATTGGTACGTTAAATGTTGTTGATTGGTTAGGTGTAGAACAAATTTTAGAAAGCATGATTAGAGAGGAGTAGAGTGATCACCCTATACACTTGAGAGACTAGAGTGTACATACATCATCAGTGAGGGTTCAATGCTTAAATTCTATGTTCCCTACTTTCATGAGCTACCTTCTTGCATTTTTATCTGTTCTTACTGTATAAGAATTGAATTAGTGGAATTTGATTTGTAATTGTCTTGAAGAGCTTATTTACTTTTAACCAAGTGGACAAGAATCATATAGTTGCATTCGTATGTACAGGTTGCATTGCATTGCATGAGTTTTACATGTTCCTACTCATTTATTTTATCTCCTTCAACTAAGCATGAGGACATACTAATGTCTAAGTGTGGGAAGGTTGATAAACCATTATTTTATGGTTTATATTGTGTTTAATTGTGTGGTTTTATCAAATCTTTACCCACTTATTCATATGATTAGCATGTATTTACAATTCCTTCCCAAAATTACTCCATGGTTGAAAACTTGCTTCCTAGAGACTTTTAATTATGTATTTTAATGCTCCTTTATTCCATTCGATGCCGTGATCCCTGTGTTAAGTGTTTCAGGCTTTATAGGGCATGAATGACTTGGAAATTGGAGAGGAGGCTTGCAAAAATAGAAGGAACACAAGAAATTAAGGAGATGACCAGCGAGAAGCGACACGGACGCATGGCTCACGCAACCGCGCGAAATGGAGAAATTGTAGTCACGTGCTCGCGTGCCTGACGCGAACGCATGGATTGGAAACTGTACGAGTGACGCGAATGCGTGGGCGACGCGCACGCGTGGCAAGGCAAAATGCTGGATGACGCGAATGCGTGGATGACGCGATCGCGTGACGTGCGCGATCTGCAGAATTTGCAGAATTCGCTGGGGGTGATTTTGGGCCATGTTTTGACCCAGTTTTCGGCCCAGAGAAGCAGATTAGAGCCAGGGAACATGCAGAGACCGAGGGAGACATTCATTCCGCATAATTTTTAGTTTTAGATCTGACTTTACTCCTCATCTAGGTTTTCTCTCTACACATTCATAGTTTTTAGGATTTTGTTTTTATCGCTTCTTGGATTGGGATATTAAGAAGAGTTATTACCTCCGCCAAGACTCCATCACTCTAGTTTGTTTTCCTTACTTGTCACTTACTCTTTCATATCCTTAATTTGTTCAGAATTACTATTGGATTATTTTTAGAATTTATTAATACAAGAACTATTTTTATTTTTAATTGGTCTTTTTGATTATCATGTCTTCCTTTATTTCCCTTCCTTATTTTGTGAAGTTTACATTCATAATGAGCGAGTAGTTCCATAACTTGATTGGGAGTTGATTGAAAGGAGAACCTTGAGTTGGAATGCTCAAGAGTAAAATTGTAATTGGGTTTATTGTTGGATCACCCTCTAGTCACTGACACTAATCCTTCCCAAGGGAGAGGATTAGAACTTGTGAATAGAAATAGACTTCCAACTTGCTTGACTTTCCTCTACCTGGTAAAGGATAACTAAGCAGAACAACCTTCAATTATCAATTAATCTTGGGAGAACTCCAACAAGGATAGAATTTCCGACTAATCTACTCCCGGTCAAGATTTTTATTTAAATTACATAAATTCTCTGATTTAATTTCCTGTTTATCAAACTCAAAATCATTTTTGAAAACATCTGATTAATAAAATATCACATCTTTCTGCAACTCGTTGGGAGACGACTTGGGATTCATACTCCCAGTATTTTAATTCTAATTTTGTGACAACCCTTCTAAATTGATAAGCGGATTTTTGTTGGTTAAGAACTGTACTTGCAACGTTTCTCTTACATCAATTTCTTAATCCGCCAATTTCCGCCACGTCAGTGTCTAGCCTTATTATTTTTTTCTTTCATTCTTGTTGCCAATCCTTGGCTTTTTTTTCTTACTTTTCTTTATTTTCCAGGGATGTTCATTAATTGGAGGTTTTATAACAGCCACTTAGTTCACACTACAAAAGATATTCTATTCTGTAGCTTTTATTATTGAGCTTATCATCTAATCAAGTAATTACCACCACTGAACTTTATTCCAATTCCTACTACATTGGACAATCACTTTCTATTTTAAATATTTTCTCTTATTGATGCAAAAGGAAAACAAAACAGAATTTAATACAGATGAGTGATAACAAGCATTTCAACTAGTGCATTTAACAGACATCAAAATTTGCACTATTTACACTAAGTATCAAGGTAAACAATAGCTTCTTATTCAGAATATTTCAAAGCAGAGTGAATTTTGTGACAATACAACCTCTCAGGAGTGTCTTGCAGCTTTCCTTTTGTCATCATCATCTTTTACTTTTGCATTTCCCTTGGTGATGATTCTTTTAAGAGGCTGAGTGTCTTTTCTGCACAATTATTGGAAGTTGCTTATTTTCCAAGCACTTAGGCAGATAGTTAGTATGCATGAATTATTGTAGATTCTTGAACTTACTTTGGTGAGGGAACACCAAACTTAGTCCCTTGCTATTGTCTATAATGCATCAGTTACATGAGACCTTGTGCTTTTGCTAAAAGTAATAAAACTAAAAACTAGAAAACAGACAATGATTTAGTGGTTTCCCTGATTGCTTGGAGCTAGTAACCATTTATGTAGAGGGTTGAAATGTGTTTTTAAATGAGATTTTTGGTGGAACACCAAACTTAGCATCCTTCATTCACCCTTAAATTATTTTGGTGTGCAACACCAAACTTAGCTCCTTGCAATACAGATAAGTCTACTTAACCTTTTTATTGAAATAGTTTAGGAAAAGAAAACTACTTTTGGTTGGGTTGCCTCCCAACAAGTGCTCTTTTAATGTCACTAGCTTGACATCCTTCATTCTTGCTCAACTTAATTTCTGAATCTCCTTCTCTTTGTCCCAAGGGCCTCCTAAATAATGCTTTGCCCTGTGACCGTTTGCTGTGAAATTGTTCTTTGTTGCTTCATCTAGGAGTTCAAGGCTTCCATAGGGGAGAACCTTTGTCACCAAGTAGGGGCCAGTCCATTTGGACTTGAGTTTGCCAGGAAAAACTTTGAGCCTGGAGTTATACAAGAGTACTTGCTATCCTGGTTTGAACTCCTTCTTTGAGATCCTTTTGGCATGCCATCTCTTAGCTTTTTCCTTGTATATCTTAGTATTTTCATAGGCTTCCAGTCTAAACTCATCCAATTCATTTAGTTGCAGTAGCCTCTTCTCTCCTGCTACTTGAGAATCAAGGTTGAGGAGTTTAGTGGCTTAGAAGGCTTTATGCTCAAGCTCTATAGGGAGGTGACAAGACTTGCCATATAATAACTGAAAAGGAGACTTTTCAATAGGAGTTTTGAATGCGGTTCTATATGCCCAGAGAGCATCTTCTAATTTCCTGGCCCAATCCTTTCTTGTGTTCCCCACTGTTTTCTCTAAAATCCTCTTCAACTCCCTATTTGTAAGCTCTGCTTGGCCATTGGTTTGTGGGTGATATGGTGTGGCTACTTTATGCATCACCCCGTATTTGTGAAGTAGTTTCTCCATCTGTTTGTTGCGAAAATGACTACCACCATCACTGACAAGACCCTTAGGCACTCCATATCTAGTAAAAATGTGCTTCTTAAGAAAATGAAGGACAATTTGTGCATTACATGTGGTTGTTGCCATGGCTTCCACCCACTTTGAGACATACTCTACTACCACAAGTATGTATTTGAAAGAATATGAAGGTAGAAAAGGGCCCATAAAATCTATGCCCCAAAGATCAAAGAGCTCTACTTCCAAGATGTAGTTCTGAGGCATCTCATTCCTTCTTGTTAATCCTCCAGCTCTTTGGCACTCATTGCATTGATGAACAAACTCTCTAGCATCCTTGAATATGGTTGGCCAATAAAATCTGCTTTGAAGTACTTTGACTGCTATTCTTTCTGGCCCAAAATGTCCACCATAAGCTGAACCATGACAATGCCATAGTATGTCTCTCATCTCACTCTCAGGAATATATTTCCTAATCATTCCATCTGACACCTCCTGAATAAGAATGGTTCATCCCATAAGAATTTCTTGGTCTCATTGAGCAGCTTATTTACTTATTGCTTGGTGAATTCTTGGGGAATCTTCCTTCCAACCTTGTAGTTTGCAATGTTAGCAAACCAAGGTGCCTGCTGAATTTGAAGAAGGTATTCATCTGGGAATTTTTCATTCACTGGTTGTGGTGTATCTTGGTTAGCTTCTTGTGATAGTCTTGACAAATGGTCTGCCACTTAGTTTTCATTCCCTTTCCTATCTCTCACTTCAATGTCAAATTCTTGTAGCAGCAACACCCACCTAATAAGCCTTGGCTTTGAATCCTGTTTAGACATGAGATACTTGAGAGTAGCATGATCAGTATATACTATAACCTTTGAACCAATCAAGTATTGTCTAAATTTATCAAATGCATATACAATTGTCAAGAGCTCTTTTTCGGTGGTGGTATAATTTTTTGTACTTCATTCAACACCTTGCTAGCATAGTATATAACATGATGCAGCTTGTCTTTCTTTTGCCCCAATACAGCACTAATTGCAAAGTCACTTGCATCACACATAAGTTCAAAAGGCAATTCCCAATCTGGGGGTGTGATGATTGGTGCTGTAGTGAGTTTTCTTTTTAAAGTTTCAAAGGCATGCTTGCAATTGTCATCAAAGATGAAAGGATTATCAATCATTAGCAAATTGCTTAGTGGTTTTGCTATTTTTGAAAAATCTTTGATGAATCTCCTATAAAAACCAGCATGTCCAAGAAAACTTCTTACTGCTTTCACATTAACAGGTATAGGAAGCTTTTTCAATTATTTCTATTTTTGCTTTGTCAACTTCTATACCTTTGCTTGAAACCTTATGCCTAAGAACTATCCCTTCAGGAACCATGAAATGGCATTTCTCCCAATTCAATACCAGATTAGTTTCTTGGCATCTTTTTAAAACAAGAGTTAAATGATGCAAGCAGGTGTCAAATGAATTGCCAAAGACAGAAAAATCATCCATGAAGATTTTTAAAAATTTTTCCACCATGTCAGAAAATATAGAAAGCATACACCTTTGAAAAGTTGCAGGGGCATTGCATAGCCCAAAGGGCATCCTTCTGTAAGCAAAGACTCCAAATGGATAGGTGAAGGAAGTCTTTTCTTGATCCTTGGGATCCACCACTATTTGATTGTATCCAGAGTACCCGTCCAGGAAGCAATAGTATGCATGGCCAGCTAATCTTTTCAGCATCTGGTCGATGAATGGGAGAGGAAAATGATCTTTCCTTGTAGCATCATTTAGTCTTCTATAATCGATGCACATTCTCCACCCTGTCACTGTCCTTGTGGGAATGAGTTCATTCTTCTCATTGAAGATGATAGTCATGCCACCTTTCTTTGGCACTACTTGTACTGGGCTCACCCAAGAGCTGTCAGAGATTAGGTATATGATTCCAGCATTCCATAGCTTCATCACTTCTTTTTGAACCACCTCCTTAACGGTTGGGTTAAGCCTTCTTTGGGGTTGAACTATAGGCTTTAAATCTTCCTCCAATAGAATTTTATGCCTACAGATGGCAGGGCTTATGCCCTTGATATCATTAATCGTCCAACCTAAGGCTGTCTTGTGAGCTTTCAACACTTCAATCAGCTTTGTTTCTTCTTCTATGTTCAAGGAAGAATTTATGATCACTGGCAGGTGATGGGTTGAAAACGGATTTCTAACACCTAAACTCACCGGCAAGTGTACCGGGTTATATCAAGTAGTAATTACTCACAAGAGTGAGGTCGATCCCACAGGTATTGAAGGATTGAGCAATTTTAGTTAGGTGGTTGATTTAGTTAAGCAAACAGTTGATGATTTAAGTGAATTGTAACCAATAGAAAATAAATTGCATGAAACTAAAAGGGAGAGGGGGAATTGATAGAAAATTAAAGAGCAGAAAAAGTAAAATAGCTGAATCTTAAAGTGCAAGTAATGTAAATAAATAAAACTTAAATTGCAAGAAATGCAAATAGCTGAAGCTTAGATTGTAAGAAATGTAAATTTCTTGAAATATAAAGGGGTGTGGGATGCTGGAATTCAGAATTTAATAACAGAAAGTAAAGAAGATGAATTAACTGCAGCAAATCTAAATAGAGTTGGAAAATTTCAGTGAAGAACAAACAGAAAGTAAATTCAACTCAATTGTAAGAGCTAGGAAAGAAATTCAAGAGCTCAGAGGCTCAATGAGACTAGAAAACAAGTCTAGATCTCAATTCCTTCCTTGATCCAGTAGAGAACAATTTGAAGAAGAAAAGAAAATTTAAAAACAGCAAAGAAGATTTAGATCCAATCCTTAGATCAATTGAGAGGAAGGGTGGAAGATGATTCTCAGAATTTGAATCAATGGAACGCTTCCAATCTCAATTCAAGATCCAAAGGAAGATAGTAAAAGTAGCAAAAGAAATAAAAATGAAATCAAAAAGCTTAATCCAACTCACAATTCCTTAGAATTATGAAGAAGAAAACAAAGATGAATTATAGATCTAGGATTGAAACAGAATTCCTTCAATCTCTATCCACAATTCAAAAATAGAAAGCAAGAGATGCAAAAACAAGAACAAGGAGGAGAGAACTCAGCTCTCAATCCCAATTCCCAATTCAAAGCTCAAAATCAAAAATCAAAATTCAAAAGTGAAAGTAAGTGTAAGCAAAAAGGTGCTCTCTAAATCAAACTATGTCCTATTTATACACTTTCTATTTTTGATCTTCAGAATTTAGAGTGGGCTTCTCATTTGGTGAAGAATTGAATCCAAAATAGCAATTGACATGAAATTGGCACGTGGTACACCTCCAGGGGAGCGTTCAGTTAACTAAGTTAACTGAGCGCTCCAAATTTGTGAAATTGGTCATGGTGCTGGCTCCAGGGTAGCGTTCAGTTACTTTAAGGTAACTGAGCACCCCATGTGTTGCGTGACAAGCTTCCTTGGGCAGCCTTGTTGTTGAACTAGCGCTCAGTGAGGGAGAGTTAACTCAGCGCCCTTTGCTTGTGAGGAAGCTCCAAGTTCGAACCTTGAGGGATGCCAAATTGGTGTAAATAGCACTCAGTTAAAAACTCTTCACGCAGCGCTACTTGTTGTTTGAGTGAGGCTCCCACTTCGAGTCCCAGTGAATGCATTTTATGGAGTCAATTTTTCTTATGCCCAGCAATATAAGGTAGTGCTCAGTTAAGTAAAGCAACTGAGCGCCCGTGCCTCCTTGGAGTAGCGCCTTCTTGTCTTCCCTAGTTAACTGAGCGCTAGTGAGCCTTGCTCCCTTGGTTGATGCGCCACGCTTTAGTTTCCTTGGGTCACATTTTCCAAAGTGTGGCCTAAGGTTCAAAGTGTGCTTTAACTTCAAAAGCATGCTGAAAATTCCTTTTTTTACCATTTCCTCACCTACAAGTAATCACATTAACCAATCAAAGCATCACCAAATTCACAAGGTTCATAAATTATTCAAAAACCAACTAATTTTAGCTTAAACCTCATGATTTAGTGTCAAATAAAGGATGATTGATTGATTTAACAAAACCATGCAAAACCACTCCAAATTACTTACTTCTAATGTAAGAAAGTGCATAAATGAAACAAGTAAAAATTGCTTGAAAAGCTAGCATAAGATGACTTGTCATCACAACACCAAACTTAAACCTTGCTTGTCCCCCAGCAAGAAGAGAGAGTTATGCTCAAAGTTTCTTTCAATTGGAATGGATTGAAGAATAACTTGTAATATCCTGTGAGTGAAGTGATTAAGTGACAGTGGGGTGGACTCTAGATTATATGCTCATGTAAGGGCTTCAGTGCTTACTAGTCCCCACATCTTGGAAGTCTTAGATCCTAGGGCTTTCATCCAAATGATATCATGGAGATCTCTCTCTAGGTAATCACCTTGAAGCAGCTTATAGTTTCTGTGTTTTGGCCTTGACTCTAAGTGTCATGTCTCAAAGCGGCTCTTTAGATAAGCTTTCAATCAATACTCCTAAACCAGTTGGTTTTAAGGTATTAGGTGTTAAAGCACCCCTAAGGATTTACTTGCTCAAGCCTCTCTCTTTGACACAATTCGACCACAAGCATTTACTAGGATAAGAACTCTTTGAGTTCTTGTTTCTTTCTTCTTTTCTGCCTAGTAATTGATGCTCAGAGCCTTGGGCCATGTTCTTTTATTTTTGTATTTTCTTTATTTTCTTTTGTTTGCTGCTTCTTGGATCAATAAATGTTTGAGAATCTCCACACTACTTCTTTGAACTATATGTCCTGCCTATGAGCTCCCATGCAAGTTTTCATAAGCATGCAACCTCAATGCATAATCATACAACTAGAACCACCACTTCTCCTAATCTTTTGCTTGCCTCAAAAATATTTTTTTATTCCTCAATCCTTCTTTTCAAAGGACTGTCCTGTGATGACTTTTTGAAATATTGAGTGCAAGCAAGTTTGAAGAGTATAGTGTTGTGAATAATCAAGCATCTCAATTATTGAATTACAGAGAAACTATACTAGATAGATAGACAGACAGGGGTACAATATCACTTTCAATCATAGCAGTGTCTGATGCAAAATAATCACTTAACAATACAACCTTTTGGAGTTTACTTGCTTTACTCCTCATCATCATCATTGTTGGTCTTCACATTCCTCTTTATCTCTTTGGTTGATGATGCTTAATCCTTCCAAAAACTTGGATAGACCTCTGCAATGATATTGAAAGTTGCTTGTTCCTCAAGCACTTGAAAAAAAATGGTCAGCATGCATGAATTATTTGTGGGCTTTTGAACTTACTTTGGTGTGGGAACACCAAACTTAGTACCTTGCCAATATTTCTCATGCATCAAATTAACCATATGTGAAACCCTTTTTCTTTGCTAAAGGCAATAAAACTAAAAACTAGAAAACAGACATTGGTTAAGTAGTTTCTCTGATTGCTTGGAGCTAGCAACCCTTTATGCAGAAGGTGAGAATGTGTTTTTAAATGAGATTTTTGGAGGAACACCAAACTTAGCATTCTTCATTCTCCCTTAAATTGTTTTAGTGTGAAACACCAAACTTAGCTCCTTGCAATACAGATAAAGCTACTCAGCCTTTTTATTAAAATAGCTATGAAAAGAAAATTACCTCAGGTTGGGTTACCTCCCAACAAGCGCTTCTTTATTGTCATTAGCTTGACATCCTCCATTCTTTGATCATGGAAGTTGAAAATCCTGTTGCCTTTGATTTTCTTCTCTTGCTGTGGGCTTCTTTTCCTCTATCTCTTCTTGTGGAACTTCTCTGTGGTGATTTTCTTGGATAATTGCTTCTTTTTCCATAGCCCTCTCACTTTCCTCTATGATTACTTTCCACCTCTCCCAATTTGTGGCTTTTTTGTTGTCTCTTGAGTTGTCTTCAGTGGCCCTAGGGAGGGTATTTGTCTTCTTCTCACTCAGTTTTGAAATGTATTTATCCACTTGCCCCAGTTTTCCTTCATGATTTCTGAGTGATGCTTCTTGGCGTGTGTTTGCCAAGGTTTGCTCGTTCATGAGCTTCTCCATTAGTATCTCTAGGTTAGATATTCTTTGAGAGCATTGAATTAGTCGTGGTTGTATGAACTGAGATGGTTGATGACAGTTGTTTTGGGAAAATTGTGAAGTGTAAGGGGGTTGGAGGTTTGTGTGTTGTGGTGGTGTGTAAGGGGTGTTGTTAGTAAAGTTGTGGTTGTGCTTGTTTGTGATGCTGGGGCTGTCATGATTGAAGTTCCTTGGTCCTTGATTTTGGTGTTCACCCCACCTCAAGTTGGAATGAGTCCTCCAGGGTGGGTTATACACATCACCATGAGACTTGTGTTGGGACAAGCTTAAGGTATTGTTTAGAGAGTGTGCTTGCTCAGGGCTTCGTTGCTCATAGTTAATTGCTCCAAAACCTTTTTCGGATTGATTCCATCCATGTAATGTTTGAGATTGGCTTTGTGCATTTACTACAGCAATTTGTAGCTCATTAATTTTCCTGACCATCAGCTCCATTTGTTGCTGAACTTGTTGGTGCATCTGCTTGTTTTGAGCCATGATTGTATTTACTCCTTCAATTTCCATCACTCCCTTCTTTTGTGTGTATGGTTGCACTTCTGCCTCTGGCTTACTGATTTTCTGGGGTGGGTTGAACTTGGCTAGGAATTTACTCACTAGATCCTCCCAGCTAGTGATGCTTCCTTGTGGGAAGGCTTCTAGCCATTGAGCAGCCTCGTCCCTTAATAAAAATGGGAACATCAACAATTTGCATCTGTCTGGATGCACCCCATTGGACTTCATTGTGTCACAGATCCTCAAGAAAGTAGATAAATGCTTATTTGGATCTTCTAATGGACTTCCTCCATAGGAGCATTCGTTTTGTACCAGGGTGAAGAGCTGGGGCTTCGATTCAAAGTTGTTTATATTAATATTTGGGGTAAGGATGCTACTCCCGCAGTGCCTTGGATCAGAAGTAGTATAAGATGCTAACACCCTCCTTGCAAGTTGAGCATTATTGGCTACTTCTTCCTTATCCTCCATAACTCGCACAATCACAAACAATCCAAATGGAAATTGGATATTCTCATGCCATAGTGTAGTTAGAAGGTTAGTTGACACAATGTGTCAAACAGTTAACAGGCTTAAAAG
Organism: Arachis hypogaea; assembly: GCF_003086295.3. Taxonomy (NCBI): domain Eukaryota; kingdom Viridiplantae; phylum Streptophyta; class Magnoliopsida; order Fabales; family Fabaceae; genus Arachis; species Arachis hypogaea. Next base: position 127,628,998 of record NC_092050.1, read on the forward strand.
AAAAATAGAAGAAAATTGCTTCTGTCATACAACACAAGAAACACATAGAACCAAAAACAGGAGCAATTCACTCTACTAATAGGATAGAGTTAGTATTAGCTTGAGCAAAAATTCAAACAGTTAATGTGCTTGTTAGAAACAAAGAGAGTAAACAAAATAAAGAAAAAGTGCTCAATCTAGACCACCACCTTACTTAATCATTGTCAATCTAATCAATCCCCAGCAATGGCGCCAAAAACTTGATGGGTTGAAAATGGATTTCCAACACCTAAACTCACCGGCAAGTGTACCGGGTCATATCAAGTAGTAATTACTCACAAGAGTGAGGTCGACCCCACAGGATTGAAGGATTGAGCAATTTTAGTTAGGTGGTTGATTTAGTTAAGCAAACAGTTGATGATTTAAGTGAATTGTAACCAACAGAAGCTAAATTGCATGAAACTAAAAGGGAGAGGGGGAATTGACAATAAATTAAAGAGCAAAAAAAGTAAAATAGTTGAATCTTAAAGTGTAAGTAATGTAAATGACTGAAACTTAAATTGCAAGAAATGTAAATAGATGAAACTTGATGCACACAGAAACTTGTCTCTCAACAACTTTCCTTCGGCAAGTGTACCGAATTGTCGTCAAGTAAAAACTCACAATAGAGTGAGGTCGAATCCCACAGGGATTGATTGGTCAAGCAACTTTAATTAGAGGAATGTTCTAATTGAGCGAAGCAGAATTTGGTTTGAGTGTTGCAGGAAATTAAATGGCGAGAAAGTAAATAGCAGAAAATGTAAATGCAAAAAGTAAAGAGCTGAAAGTAAATGGCGGAAGGTAAATTGCAGAATTTAAATGGGAATGGGGAAGATACTCATAAAAGTAAATTGCAGAAATTAAAGAGAATGGGTAAGAACAGAGATGGGGATTCATTGGGCTTAGGAGATGTTGCATTCTCCGGATCAAATTCATTTTCATCTCTTCCTCAATCAATGCATTCATTGATCTCCTTGGCAATCTTAAGTGATCGAATTCCAATTCCTTGGCAGTTTAATCTCTCAAATCTTGATCAATAGACAATTCCTTGGTCAATTGCTCATGAGAAGAGATGAAGTATGGTCACTGATTATACCACATGCATTCCCAAATCAAGTGTTAGTAGGATTATAGTCACCATATCCAACCAAACCCAAATTGGTCCAACATGAGAAAGCATTTCTAGCATGATCTCTTCATTCCTCTTCCAAAGTTCAGAAGAGATCCAAGTATGAATAGCTTCTTTTCCAAGATAACTACCCAATTGGATGAAGATTGAAAGCTTTCTAGTAAAATCAAGAGAAAAGATAGAAGAAGAGTAATGAAAACTAGTATTGATCCATCAAATTACAACAGAGCTCCCTAACCCAATGAAAGGGGTTTAGTTGTTCATAGCTCTGGAAATAGAAAACAAAGATGGAGAATACATAATGAAAATTAGAACTAGAAGTGCAGAGAAAGTAAATTATACAGAGAGTAGTTCCCAATTTCTGATCCCCCAAAAGCTCTCTTCCTAATTCAAAACTACCCCTATATATACTACTCTTTTGATCTTCTAGTTGGTTCTTCAAGTCTTGGATATGGGCCTTTGGATCTTGACTTTGAAGCAGTTATCTTCTGTAGTAGGCTTAGCTTTACTTGCAGAGAGAAAGTGTGAAGTAGGCAGGGTGTTTAGCTCAGGACGTTAGTGGCGTTAACGTTAAGTGAGAGTGTGGGTTTGAGAACGTTAGTGACAATCACCTTTTTCACTAACGTTCCTCACCCAGGGATGGTCCATGTTAACTTCAACGTTAGTGGCACTAACGTGACCACTAACGTTGCCTCTTGGTCCTTCGCACACGTTATTGGGACTCACCTTTCCCAATAACGTTGAGAGTCTTCCCTCCCCCTACGTTAGAGTCCACGTTAACTAGGTTAACGTGGCTCTTAACGTAAGCTTGCTAATCCTTCGAGAACGTTAGTGACACTTATCTTTGTCACTAACGTTCCAATGTGCCCCTACTTTCCACGTTAGAGTCCACGTTAACTAGGTTAACGTGGCTTCTAACGTAGCAATGATAGCCATTTCCAACATTAGTGACAAAGGTGAGTGTCACTAACGTTGGCTCATCATTCCCTTATCCACGTGGTGCACGAAATTGTGATGTCCAGGCTCGAACAATCCCTGGCAACGTGAGCAACTTGGTACGCGTAATCGTGATTACACTTTAATTATGTAAAATTCATGGCTCTTTCTTTCCCTGGCAATGGCGCCAAGAACATGGTGCCAATACCATGGTTCACAACTTCGATACAACTAACCAGCAAGTGCACTGGGTTGTCCAAGTAATACCTTACGTGAGTAAGGGTCGAATCCCACAGAGATTGTTGGTATGAAGCAAGCTATGGTCACCTTGTAAATCTCAGTCAGGCAGATATAAAATAATTATGGAGTTTTCGAATAATAAATAATAGAATAGGGATAGAGGTACTTATGTAAATCATTGGTAGGAAATTCAGATAAGCGAATGGAGGTGCTTTTTGTTCCTCTGAACCTCTGCTTTCCTGCTATCTTCATCCAATCAGTCTTACTCCTTTCCATGGCTGGCTTTATATGATACATCACCACTGTCAATGGCTACTTTCGGTCATCTCTCGGGAAAATGATCCAATGCCCTGTCACGGCACGGCTAATCGTCTGGAGGCATCACCCTTGCCAATGGCTTCATCTTATCCTCTCAGTGAATAATATGCTCACGCACCCTGTCACGGCACGGCTATTCATCTGTCGGTTCTCGATCATGCTGGAATAGGATTTACTATCCTTTTGCGTCTGTCATTAACGCCCTGCAATCGCGAGTTAGGAGCTCGTCATAGTCATTCAATCATTGAATTCTACTCGGAATACCACAGACAAGGTTTAGACTTTCCGGATTCTCTTGAATGCCGCCATCATTCTAGCTTACGCCACGAAGATTCTGGTTAGGAGATCTAAGAGATACTCATTCTAGCTTATTTCATGTAGAACAGAAGTGTTTGTCAGGCACGCGTTCATAAGGGAGAAGGATGATGAGCGTCACACATAATCATCACCTTCATCACGTTCTTGGGTGCGAATGGATATCTTAGAAGCGAAATAAGATGACTTGAATAGAAAACAGTAGTACTTTGCATTAATCTTTGAGGAACAGCAGAGCTCCACACCTTAATCTATGGAGTGTAGAAACTCTACCGTTGAAAATACATAAGTGAAGGTCCAGGCATGGCCGAGATGGCCAGCCCCCTAAAACGTGATCAGTAGTCTCCTAAGATGAACTATGGATTAAAACTGAGACCAAAGATGTCTAATACAATAGTAAGAGGTCCTATTTATAATAAACTAGTCACTAGGGTTTACATGAGTAGGTAATTGATGCATAAATCCACTTCCTGGGCCCACTTGGTGTGTGTTTGGGCTGGGCTTGAGTGTTGCACGTGTAGAGGTCCTTCTTGGAGTTGAACGCCAGCTTTTGTGCCAGTTTGGGCGTTCAACTCTGGTTTTGGCTCCTTTTCTGGCGCTGGACGCCAGATTTAGGTAGAAAGCTGGCGTTGAACGCCAGTTTGCGTCATCTATTCTTGGCCAAAGTATGGACTATTATACATTGCTGGAAAGCCCTGGATGTCTACTTTCCAACGCAATTGAAAGCGCGCCATTTCGAGTTTTGCAGCTCCAGAAAATCCACTTTGAGTGCAGGGAGGTCAGAATCCAACAGCATCAGCAGTCCTTCTTCAACATCTGAATCTGATTTTTGCTCAAGTCCCTCAATTTCAGCCAGAAAATATCTGAAATTATAGAAAAACACACAAACTCATAGTAAAGTCCAGAAATGTGAATTTAACATAAAAACTAATGAAAACATCCCTAAAAGTAACTAGATCCTACTAAAAACATACTAAAAACAATGTCAAAAAGCGTATAAATTATCCGCTCATCACCACGTTAGCTTCCATATTAACTAAGTTAACGTGGGAGTTAACGTTGCTCACATTGGCTCATTCCAACGTTAGTGACAAAGGTGAGTGTCACTAACGTTGGCGATTCTTGCTCCCTCCACGTTAGCTTCCACGTTAACTAAGTTAACGTGGGAGTTAACGTGGCTCATTGTGGCTTAGCTCAACGTTAGTGACAAAGGTAAGTGTCACTAACGTTGGCTTCATTTCTTTCTTCCACGTTAGAGTTCACGTTAACTTAGTTAACGTGGCTCTTAACGTGGCCAATTGTGAGCTTGGTCCAACGTTAGTGACAAAGGTAAGTGTCACTAATGTTAGCTTCATTTCTTTCTTCCACGTTAGAGTTCACGTTAACTTAGTTAACGTGACTCTTAACGTGGGCTATTATGGCTTCGAGGGCGTTATTGGCGATTACTTTTCTCATTAACTTTGCAAGTTAGCTCCCATTCCGCATTAGAGATCACGCTAGTTAGACTAACGTGGCTGCTAACGTGGTTCTTCCTTGCTTCCTTTGTCCTGAAATCAAGCAATAAAGTGCATCAAAGCTCTAGTCCCAGTCATGGGAAATGCATCATCCAATTTGTCATTAAATTCATGCAAAATCCTCATGAAATCATGTCAAGTACACAATGTATGCTTGAATCAAGATGTAAGTGAAATTCTACCCAAAACTTGCTTATTCCCTAAGAAAATGTATGAAACTACCCTAAAAACAATAAAGAAAAGGTCAGTGAAACTGGCCAAAATGCCCTGGCATCAAAGCTTAGATTGCAAGAAATGTAAATTGCTTGAAATATAAAGGGGTGTGGGTTGTTGGAATTCAGAATTTAATAACAGAAAGTAAAGAAGATGAATTAAGTGCAGTAAATCTAACTAGAGTTGGAAAATTTCAGTGAAGAACAAACAAAAAGTAAATTCAACTCAATTACAAGAGCTAGGAAAGAAATTCAAGAGCTCAGAGGCTCAATGAGACTAGAAAACAAGTCTAGATCTCAATTCCTTCCTTGATCCAGCAGAGAACAATTTGCATCCGAAGCGGTGGCTGCTACAAGAATGGAATATTCTATAGCATTCGCTTCTGAAAGAATTTGAACTAATTGTGCCACAGTTGAGCATTTCTGCCCAATCGCTACATAGACACAATACAATGTCTCACTCTCAGAGGTGGTCCTTGAGTTCATTTGCTTTTGGTTTAATATGGTATCGATAGCAATAGCTATTTTTCTAGTTTGTCGGTCCCCGATTATCAGTTCTCGTTGACCACGGCCTATATAACCGGTCACGACATGTTGTTGATATTGATTGAGTTTGAGGGACTTTTGCTGACTAAATCCATCCACAAACCTAGACCCCGATGACTTTTGTAACCAAAGCATCAAGACAACAGCCAAAGGTGACCTTTGGATTCTTAAGTAGGGGGCAAAGAGGAGCACGTAGGAATGCCGACCACTACATAAGCCACCGGTGGCTAAGAGAAAGTGAGCAAAAAACAGTAAAGAAGATTTAGATCCAATCCTTAGATCAATTGAGAGGAAGGGTGGAAGATGATTCTCAGAATTTGAATCAATGGAACTCTTCCAATCTCAATTCAAGATCCAAAGGAAGATAGTAAAAGTAGTAGAAGAAATAAAAATGAAATCAGAAAGCTTAATCCAACTCACAATTCCTTAGAATTATGCAGAAGAGAACAAAGATGACTTGTAGATCTAGGATTGAAACAGAATTCCTTCAATCTCTATTCACAATTCAAAAACAGAAAGCAAGAGATGCAAAAACAAGAACAAGGAGGAGAGAACTCAGCTCTCAATCCCAATTCCCAATTCAAAGCTCAAAATCAAAAATCAAAATTCAAAAGTGAAAGTAAGTGTAAGCAAAAAGGTCCTCTCTAAATCAAACTATGTCTTATTTATACACTTTCTAGTTTTATCTTCAGAATTTGGAGTGGGCTTCACATTCGGTGAAGAATTAAATCCAAAATAGCAATTGAAGTGAAATTGGCTCATGGTGCACCTCCAGGGAAGCGTTCAGTTAACTAAGTTAACTGAGCGCTCCAAATTTGTGAAATTGGTCATGGTGCTGGCTCCAGGGTAGCGTTCAGTTACTTTAAGATAACTGAGCACCCCATGTGTTGCGTGACAAGCTTCCTTGGGAAGCCTTGTTGTTGAACTAGCGCTCAGTAAGGGAGAGTTAACTCAGCGTCCTTTGCTTGTGAGGAAGCTCCAAGTTCGAACCATGAGGGATGTCAAATTGGTGCCAAATTTCCTTGGCCCAATTCCCTTGCAAAGTGGTGTAAGTAGCACTCAGTTAAAAACTCTTCACGTAGTGCTACTTGTTGTTTGAGTGAGGCTCCCACTTTGAGTACCAGTGAATGCATTTTGTGGAGTCAATTTTTCTTATGCCCAGCAATATAAGGTAGCGCTCAGTTAAGTAAAGCAACTGAGTGCCCTTGCCTCCTTGGAGTATCGCCTTCTTGTCATCCCTCAGGTACAAGGTTCAAGTCTTGGTGAATGTTTTTTGGCTAATTTCCCTTGCATTTTCTTTTATGAGGAGCACGATAAAGGTGACAAAAGTTAGGTGCAAGGTTCAAGTCTTGGTGAATGCTTTTTGGCTAATTTCCCTTGCATTTTCTTTCATGAGGAGCACGATAAAGGTGACAAAAGTTAACTGAGCGCTAGTGAGCCTTGCTCCCTTGGTTGATGCGCCACGCTTTAGTTTCCATGGGTCACACTTTCCAAAGTGTGGCCTAAGGTTCAAAGTGTGCTTTAACTTCAAAAGCGTGCTGAAAATTCCTTTTTCCACCATTTCCTCGCCTACAAGTAATCACATTAACCAATCAAAGCATCACCAAATTCACAAGGTTTATAAATTAACAAAACCATGCAAAACCGCTCCAAATTTCATGCTTCTAATGCAAGAAAGTGCATAAATCCTAATGAAACAAGTGAAAATTGCTTGAAAAGCTAGCATAAGATGACTTGTCATCAGCAGGGCCTCTGCTTCTCCAAGAAATACATACTTGAGATGAGGGGGAAGAGGCTTTAAATCTTGTTTTGGCTTCTCCTCTGTCTTGCCTTCAGAGGAGATTTCTACTACTTCCTCTTCTATGAAATCTTGTTCCTCCTGGTTGTTGGCCTCAAGTAACCACCTCTCTACTTCTTCCACTATTTTCACTCTCATATGTTTTTCTTTCTTGGGGGGTATTGCATGGATTTAAAGACATTGATGATCATCTTTTCATCATGCACTCTGAGTGTCATTTCACCTTTCTCTACATCAATTATAGCCTTTGCTGTGGCTAGAAGGGCCTCCCCAAGATGATTGAGCTGTGTCCTTCTTCCTCCATGTCTAAAATGACAAAGTCAGTAGGAAATATGAATTCTCCTACTTTCACTAACAAAATCTCCACAACTCCATTAGGTATTTTGAGCGATCTGTCAGCCATTTAGAGTGACATTCTGGTGGGTTTGACTTTATCTATTGCAAGCTTCTTCATCAGTGAAAGTGGCATTAGATTGATGCTGGCACCTAGGTCACAGAGAGCTTTTTCCAAGATTATATTGCCTGAGGTGCATGATATGATAAAATTCCCAGGATCTTTGAGTTTAGGTGGGAGTCCTTTTTGAATAACTGTACTGCATTCTTGTGTTAAGATCACTGTCTCCTTCTCATTCTAGCTTCTCTTCTTGTTGATGAGCTCTTTGAGAAACTTAGCATATAGAGGCATCTGCTCCAATACTTCAGCAAGAGGAATATTAATTTCCAGCTTCTTAAAAACTTCTAGGAACTTGGGAAATTGTTGGTTCTTGATCTCCTTTTGAAATATTTGAGGATATGGCAGAGGAGGTGTGTAAGGCTTCACCATTTTCCTCTGTTCTTGTGATTTCTCCTCCATGATTTGCTTTCCCTTCTTTGAAGCTTGTGGCTATTCCTCTTTCTCCTTGAGCTTCTCTTGGTCTTTCTCCTTAAGTGTCACTTCTTCCTTGTTGCTGGCCTCATCATTCTCAGCTGGCCTCTTGTTAGTTTCTTTGTCATTTACCAAGGTTCTTCCACTCTTTAATTGGATTGATTTGCATTCTTCTTTGGGGTTTGGAATGGTATCACTTGGTAATGTATTGGGTGCTCTTTCAGCCACTGTTTGCTTGGACAATTACCAATTTGCCTTTCTAAATGCCACAGTGAAGCTTCATGGTTCTTATGGGCCAATTCTTGATGCTTGATCATCTTTTCCATCATTATCTCCAAGTTGGAGATCCTTTGAGATTCTTAGGGTGGTTGTGGTTGATTATGAGATGTTGAGGGTGGATAATAGTTATTTTGGTTAGTGGATGGGTTGTTGGGTGGATAGTAGTTGGGTTGGGGTTGATTGTTTTGTGGTTTTCTGTATTGGTTTTGGTTAGTATTTTGATGGTTTTGATGGTTTGTGTTTCTGGAATTGTTCTGGTTTGAGTTTCTCTGCTAAGGCTGCTGGTTTTGGTTGTCTCCCCACCTTAAATTGGGGTGGTTCCTCCTGGATGAGTTATAGGTATCTCCATGAAATTCATTCTGACCAGCACCTTGATTGTGCATATAGTTAACTTGCTCTTGCTGCTGCTCTTCATAGTTTTCCTCATTTTGCCCCACCCAGCTGGTGGTTGATTTGGAGTGTTCACTGCAGTTACTTGAAGACTATCAATCCTCTTGGCCATTATCTCCATTTGTTGTTGAATCTGTTGGTGCATCACCTTGTTTTGTGCCAAAATAGTATCCACACCTTCCAACTCTAATACACCCTTCCTTTGAGCTGGTTGGCATTGCCTTTGATGAGCATAAAGTATTGGTTATTTGCCACAGTGTCTATGAGGTTCTGAGCTTCCTCAGCTGTCTTTATTAGCTGTACTGATCCTCCTGCTGAATAATCCAAAGCTTCTTGAGCTTTTAAAGTCAATCCCTCATAGAAATTTTGAAGTCTGTCCCATTCATTAAACATCTCCAGTGGACACTTCCTAATCAAGGCTTTGTATCTCTCCCAAGCCTCATAAAGTGATTTTCCATCCATTTGGGTGAAGGTTTGCACCTTTGTCTTCAATCTTATGATCCTCTGAGGTGGGTAGAATTTAGCCAAAAATTTGCTCACTAAATCCTCTCAGTTGTTGATGCTTTCTTTGGGAAATGCTTCTAACCATTGAGTAGCCTTATCCCTCAAGGAAAATGGAAACAGCAGCAACTTATAGATGTCTGGGTATACACCATTTGTCTTAACTGTGTCACATATCCTTAGAAAGGTGGCTAGGTGCTGATTTAGATCTTCCAAGGGATCTCCTCCATAAGAACAGTTGTTCTGCACCAAAGTGATGAGTTAAGACTTCAGCTCAAAGTTGTTTGCATGAACATTTGGAGTGAGTATTCTACTCTCACAGTTTCTTGCATTGGGGAAGGTGTAGGAAGCTAGAACTCTCCTTTGAGGCTGGCCATTGTTATTAGCCACCTCTTCTAGTGGATTAGGGGCATTCCCTTCCATTTCTTGATTTTCTTCCTCTGATTCCTCTTCTCCAACAACTGCCTTCTCTCTTGCTTCTCTTCTCAATCTCAAGAGTGTTCTCTCTGGCTCAGGATCAAAAGATGTGGATTCACCTCTTCTTCCTCCTGACATAAAACACACACAAAACCAGAAACTAAAAGCAATTCTCTCTACTGCTAGAGTGAGGTTAATGTTAACTTAAACAAAAACTCAAACAGTTAGTGTGCTTGACAAAAATAAAGAAAAATTCTTAATCTAGATTATCACCCTACTTAATCATTGTCAATCTAAATCAATCCCCGGCAACGGCGCCAAAAACTTGATGAGGGAAAAAACGATTTCACACAAACTCATCAGCAAGTGTACCGGGTCGCATCAAGTAGTAATAACTCACCAGAGTGAGGTCGATCCCACAGGGATTGAAGGATTGAGCAACTTTAGTTAGGTGATGAATTTAGTTAAGCGAATAGTTGATGATTTGATTGAAACTTGATTAACAGATGTAAAATTGCAAGGAAATAAAGAGAGAATGTAAATTGACAAAATCTTAAAGTGCAGAAGAAGTAAATTGCAGAAACTTAAAGTGCAAGAAAGTAAACAAGCCAAAACTTAAAGTTCAAGAAAGGTAAATAACTAAAACTTAAAGTGCAAGAAATTTAAATTGCTAAATCTAAATTGATAGAAAACTTAAATTGCATCAAGAATAAAGGGATTTGGGTACTAGAATTCAAAATTGAGCTGGAAAATGTAAATTGAAGTAAATCAGAGAGCTATGAGATGAAGAGATTCAGATTAGAATCTCAATAGCAAAACAGAAATAGCAAATTGCAGATGAATTCAAAACAGCAAGGAAACCTAGATCAATTCTGAAATCCTAAAGAAAAATTGACAAATTCAGTGAAGTAACAAAAACAGAAAGAAGACCTAGAGATCAATTGCTCTCTTGTCAAAACAGAAAAGATTAGATTGAAGAAGAAAGAAAAATGAAACTTCGAAGAAAAGGAAACCCAGATCTGATCTCGAGCTCTCAAATTCTAAAAAAGAAAATTAAAAGATAAAAGCAAAAAGAAAGTAAAGGTAAACTTGGATCTAATCTCCGACTCTAAAATTCAAAAAGGAAAATTAAAAGAAAGCAAAAGGTCCTTCTCAAATCAAATTTGTTCCTATTTATACACTTTCTATTTCCAGTCCTTAAGAACTTGGAGTGGGATTTTTGATTTGGCCTTGAAGAAGTGGATCCGAGTGGCAATTGTTTGAAGTGGGTTAGGGGAACTTGTTGATGCTCCCAGTGGAGCGCTCCGTTGAGTCAATGAGCGCTACGTTCCTTTCTCCTTTGGTGCGCCAATTGCCTCCCTTAGCGCTCTCTTTATGAGCGCTGCGCTAACTATTTGAGCGCTACCATTTGGTGCGCTTCTCCTCACTGGTGCTCTGATGAGCGGATAATTTATACACTTTTTGGCATTTTTTTACATAGTTTTTAGTGTGATTTGATTAGTTTTTAGTATATTTTTATTAGTTTTTATTTAAAAATCACATTTCTGGACTTTACTAGGAGTTTTTGTGTTTTCCTGTGATTTCAGGTATTTTCTGACTGAAATTGAAAGACTTGAGCAAAAATCTGATTCAGAGGCTGAAGAAGGACTGCAGATGCTGTTGGATTCTGACCTCCCTGCACTCAAAGTGGATTTTCTGGAGCTATAGGAGTCCAAATGGCACGCTCTCAATTTCTTTGGAAATTATACATCCAGGGCTTTCCAGAAATATATAATAGTCTATACTTTGCCCGAGTTTAGACGACGCAAACTGGCGTTCAACACCAGCTTTCTGCCCTATTCTGGAGTTAAATGCCAAAAACAGGTTGCAAAGCAGAGTTAAACGCCAGAAACAGGTTACAAACTGGCGTTTAACTCCAAGAAAGACCTCTACACGTGAAAGCTTCAACGCTCAGCCCAAGCACACAGCAAGTGGGCCCGGAAGTGGATTTCTGCATCATTTACTCATTTCTGTAAACCCTAGTAACTAGTTTAGTATAAATAGGACTTTTTACTATTGTATTTACATCTTTGGATCATCTTTGGATTATCTTTTGATCCTTTGATCACGTTTAGGGGGCTGGCCATTCAGCCATTCCTGGACCTTGTTCTTATGTATTTTCAACGGTAGAGTTTCTACACACCATAGATTAAGGTGTGGAGCTCTGCTGTTCCTCATGAATTAATGCAAAGTACTATTGTTTTTCTATTCAACTTAAGCCTATTTCTTCTCTAAGATATTCATTCACACACAAGAACATGATGAATGTGATGATTATGGGACGCTCATCACCATTCTCACTTATGAACGCGTGCCTGACAAACACTTCCGTTCTACATGAAAGCAAGCTTGAATGCATATCTCTTAGCCTCCTGATCTACGATCAGAGTCTTTGTGGTACAGGCTAGCATTATTGGTGACCATTCTTGAGATCCAGAAAGTCTAAACCTTGTCTGTGGTATTCCGAGTAGGATCTGGGAAGGGATGGCTGTGACAAGCTTCAAACTCGCGAGTGTTGGGCGTAGTGACAGATGCAAAAGAATTACTGAATCCTATTCCAGCAGGATCGGGAACCGACACATGATTAGCCGTGCGGTGACAGCGCATTTTGGACCATTTTCACTGAGTGGATAAGATGTAGCCATTAACAACGGTGATGCCCAACATACAGCTTGCCATGGAAAGGAGTATGAATGATTGGATGAAGGCAGTAGGAAAGCAGAGGTTCAGTAGGAATAAAAGCATCTCCATACGCTTATCTGAAATTCTTACCAATGAATTACATAAGTATTTCTATCTTATTTTATATTTTTATTATGTTTTAATTATCAAATCTCCATAACTATTTGAATCTATCTGACTGAGATTTACAAGGTGACCATAGCTTTCTTCAAGCCGACAATTTCCGTGGAATCGACCCTTACTCACGTAAGGTTTATTACTTGGACGACCCAGTGCACTTGCTGGTTAGTTGTGCGAAGTTGTGACAAAGAATTAAGATTATGAACGTGTGTATTAAGTTTTTAGCGCCGTTACCAAGGAATGAACGATCACGATTTCGTGCACCAAGTTTTTGGCGCCGTTGCCAGGGATTGTTCCAGTTTGGACAACTGACGGTTCATTTTGTTGCTCAGATTAGGTAATTTTATTTTAATTTTAAGTTTTTGTTTTTATTCTTTTTATTTTCGAAAAATTTTCAAAAAATAAATTATTCTATGGCTTCAGAATTTTTAAGAATGAATTCTAGAGTTTCTTCATGATCTGTTGAAGCCTGGCTGGCTGTCAAGCCATGTCTAAACTTTTGGACTGAGGCTTCCACTTATCATGGCAAGATCCCTTGGACTCTCATCTAATCAGCTGTTATATGCCTGATTTGTATCTGCTGAAGCTTGGCTGGCTAGTAAGCCATGTCTAATTCCTGGACTGGAGCTTTAGACTAACATTGCATGATTCCTGGAATTCTTATTAAAAATTTTGGAATCCTTATTTTTCTTTTTCAAAATAATTATCGAAAAATCCAAAAAAAAATTTAATAAAATCATAAAACCAAAAATAATTTTGTGTTTCTTGTTTGAGTATAGTGTCAATTTTTATGTTTGGTGTCAATTGCATGCTTTTATAATTTTCTTTAATTTTCGAAAATTCATCATATATTCTTCATGATCTTCAAGTTGTTCTTGATGATCTCCCTTGTTTGATCTTTGCATTTTTATGTTTTGTGTCTTTTCTTGTATTTCATATGCATTTTCAATTTGTTAGTATCTAAACATTAAAAATTTTTAAGTTTGGTGTCTTGCATGTTTTTCTTTTCTTAAAAATTTTCAAAAACATGTTCTTGATGTTCATCTTGACATTCAAAGTGTTCTTGGTGTTCATCTTGACATTCAAAGTGTTCTTGCATGCATTGTGTGTTTTGATTCACAATTTTCATATTTTGAGTCTTTTTGTTGTTTTTCTCTTTCTTCATTAAAAATTCAAAAATAAAAAATATCTTTCCCTTATTCTCTCATAAATTTTCAAAAATTTAAGTTGACTTTTTCAAAACTTTTTAAAATTTAGTTGTTTCTTATGAGTCAAGTCAAATTTTCAATTTAAAAAAATCCTATCTTTTCAAAACTTTTTCAAAAACCAAATCCTTTTCATTTTTCATTCATATTTTCGAAAATTTCAAATTGATTTTCAAAAATCTTTTTCTTATTTTATTTTATAATTTCAAAATCTTTGCTAACAATTAATGTGATTGATTCAAAAATTTTAAAGTTTGTTACTTGCCTATTAAGAAAGGTTCAATCTTTAAACTCTAGAATCATATCTTTTTAGTTTCTTGTTAGTCAAGTAATCAACTTTAATTTCAAAAATCAAATCTTTTTAAAATTCTTTTTCAAATATTTTTCAAATTAAATTTTCAATCACATCTTTTTCAAAATCAATTTCAAAATCTTTTCTAACTTCTTATCTTTTCAAAATTGATTTTCAAATCTTTTTCAATTAATCCTATCTTTTTGTTTGATTCTTATCTTTTTCAAAACCACCTAACTAATTCTCTCTCTCTAATTTTCAAAAATCACTAACCTCTTTTTCAAAATTCCTTTTTAATTAACTATTTGTTTTAAATTCTAATTTAATTTAATTTCATTTTTCTTTTTTTAAAACTTTCGAATTTTAACTTCAAATTTTAAATTAAAAACAAAAATATTTTTATTTTATTTTATTTTATTTTCGAATTCTTCCATCTCTCATCCCCTTCTAATTATTTATTTATCTACTAACACTTCTCTTCTTCCTAAAAATTCGAACCCTCTCCCCCTTTCTGTGTTCGAATTCTTTTTCTTTTCTTCCACTCACATAAAGGAACCTCTCTACTGTGGCAAAGAGGATCCCTATTATTTTCTGTTCCCTTCTTTTTCATATGAGCAGGAGCAAGGACAAGAACATTCTTGTTGAAGCTGATCCGGAACCTGAAAGGACTCTAAAGAGGAAGCTAAGAGAAGCTAAAACACAACACTCTGAAGAGGACTTTACTAAAATTTTTGAAAAAGAAGTAGAGATGGCCGAAAATAATAATAATGGTGGAGGTGCAAGGAAGATGCTTGGTGACTTTACTGCACCAAATTCCAACTTCCATGGAAGAAGCATCTCAATCCCTACCATTGGAGCAAACAATTTTGAGCTAAAGTCTCAATTAGTTTCTCTGATGCAACAGAATTGCAAGTTTCATGGACTTCCATCAGAAGATCCTTTTCAGTTCTTAACTGAATTCTTACAAATCTGTGATACTGTTAAGACCAATGGGGTTGATCCCGAGGTCTACAGGCTTATGCTTTTCCCGTTTGCTGTAAGAGACAGAGCTAGAATATGGTTAGACTCTCAACCTAAAGATAGCCTGAACTCTTGGGATAAGCTAGTCACAGCTTTCTTAGCCAAGTTCTTTCCTCCTCAAAAGCTTAGCAAGCTTAGAGTGGATGTTCAAACCTTCAAGCAGAAAGAAGGTGAATCTCTCTATGAAGCTTGAGAGAGATACAAGCAACTGACCAAAAAGTGTCCTTCTGACATGCTTTCAGAATGGACCATCCTGGATATATTCTATAATGGTCTGTCTGAATTATCAAAGATGTCACTGGACCATTCTGCAGGTGGATCCATTCACCTAAAGAAAACGCCTGCAGAAGCTCAGAAACTCATTGACATGGTTGCAAATAACCAGTTCATGTACACTTCTGAAAAGAATCCTGTGAGTAATGGGACGCTTCAAAGGAAGGGAGTTATTCAAATTGATACTCTAAATGCCATATTGGATCAGAATAAAATATTGACTCAGCAAGTCAATATGATTTCTCAGAGTCTGAATGGATTGCAAGCTGCATCCAACAGTACTAAAGAAGCATCTTCTGAAGAAGAAGCTTATGATCCTAAGAACCCTGCAATAGCAAAGGTGAATTACATGGGTGAACCCTATGGAAACACCTATAATCCCTCATAGAGAAACCATCCAAATTTCTCATGGAAGGATCAACAAAAGCCTCAACAAGGCTTTAATAATGGTGGAAGAAACAGGTTTAGCAATAGCAAGCCTTTTCCATCATCTTCTCAGTAACAGATAGAGAATTCTGAGCAGAGTCTCTCTAGCTTAGCAACTATAGTCTCTGATCTATCCAAAACCACTCTCAGTTTCATGAATGAGGCATGGTGCACGAAATTACAATCATACTTTTGCAATTCCGCACAACTAACCAGCAAGTGCACTGGGTTGTCCAAGTAATACCTTACGTGAGTAAGGGTCGAATCCCACGGAGATTGTTGGCTTGAAGCAATCTATGGTTATCTCGTAACTCTTAGTCAGGATATCAATTATAATTATTAGTTTGGATTGCAAAAAATAAAAGAGCACGAATTAAATACTTGTTATGCAGTAATGGAGAATATGTTAGAGTTTTGGAGATGCTTTGTCTTCTGAATCTCTGCTTTCCTACTGTCTTCTTCTTCACGCACGCAAGGTTCCTTCTATGGCAAGCTGTGCATTGGTGGATCACCATTGTCAATGGCTACCATCCGTCCTCTCAGTGAAAATGGTCCAAGTGCGCTGTCACTGCACGACTAATCATCTGTCAGTTCTCACTCATGCTGGAATAAGATCCATTGATCTTTTTGTGTCTGTCACTATGCCCACCCCTTGTGAGTTTGAAGCTCGTAACAGTCATCCAATTCCTAAATCCTACTTAGAATACCACAGACAAGGTTTAGACTTTCCGGATTCTCAAGAATGCTGCCAATGGATTCTAGCTTATACCACGAAGACTCTGATTAAGGAATCCAAAAGATACTCATTCAATCTAATGTAGAACGGAGGTGGCTGTCAGGCATGCGTTCATAGGTTGAGAATGGTGATGAGTGTCATGGATCATCACATTCATCATATTGAAGTGCAAATAAATATCTTAGATAGAAACAAGCATGTTTGAATGAAAAACAGAAGTAATTGCATTAATTCATCGAGACACAGCAGAGCTCCTCACCCCCAACAATGGAGTTTAGAGACTCATGCCATCAAAGAGTACAAAGTTCAGATCTAAAATATCATGAGATACAAAAGAAATCTCTAAAAGTTGTTTAAATACTAAACTAGTAACCTAGGTTTACAGAAAATGAGTAAACTATGATAGATAGTGCAGAAATCCACTTTTGGGCCCACTTGGTGTGTGCTGGGACTGAGACTTGAACTTCACACTTGCTTAGGCTGTTTCTGGAGTTAAACGCCAGGTTGTAACCTGTTTTGGGCGTTTAACTCCAATTTGTAACCTGTTTCTGGCGTTTTACGCCAGAATAGGGCAGAGAACTGGCGTTGAACGCCAGTTTGCGTCATCTAAACTCGAGCAAAGTATGGACCATTATATATTACTGGAAAGCCCTGGATGTCAACTTTCCAACGCAATTGAGAGTGCGCCATTTGGGTTTCTGTAGCTCCAAAAAATCCATTTCGAGTGCACGGAGGTCAGAATCCAACAACATCTGCAGTCCTTTTTCAGCCTCTGAATCAAATTTTACTCAGGTCCCTCAATTTCAGCCAGAAAATACCTGAAATCACAGAAAAACACACAAACTCATAGTAAAGTCCAGAAATATGAATTTTGCCTAGAAACTAATAAAAATATACTAAAAACTAACTAAAACATACTAAAAACTACATGAAATTACCCCCGAAAAGCGTATAAAATATCCGCTCATCACAACACCAAACTTAAACTGTTGCTTGTCCCCAAGCAACTAGACAAATAAAATAGGATAAAAAGAAATCAAGAAGCAATAATATCTCGGAGTTTTAAGTGAAGCTCAGATTCTAATTAGGTGAGCGGGACTAGTAGCTTTTTGCTTCTGAATAGTTTTGGCATCTCACTTTATCCTTTGAAATTCAGAATGATTGGCATCCATAGGAACTCAGAATTCAGATACTATTATTGATTCTCCTAGTTTAGTATGTTGATTCTTGAACACAGCTACTTTATGAGTCTTGGCCGTGGCCCTAAGCACTCTGTTTTCCAGTATTACCACCGGATACATAAATGCCACAGACACATAACTGGGTGAACCTTTTCAGATTGTGACTTAGCTTTGCTAAAATCCTTAATTAGAGGTGTCCAGAGTTCTTAAGCACACTCTCTTGCTTTGGATCTCGACTTTAACCACTCTGTCTGAAGCTTTTCACTTGGACCTGCATGCCACAAGCACATGGTTAGGGACAGCCTGATTTAGCCGCTTAGGCCTGGATTTGTTTCCTTGGGCCCTCCTATCCATTAATGCTCAAAGTCTTGGATCCTTTTTCCCCTTGCTTTTTGGTTTTAAGGGCTATTGGCTTTTTCTACTGCTCCTTCTCTTCTTTTTTTTTCACTGCTTTTTCTTGCTTCAAGAATCAAATTCATGGTTTTTCAGATCATCAATAACATTTCTCTTGTTCATCATTCTTTCAGGAGCCAACAATTTTAACATTCATAAAATTCAATATAAAAAATATACACTGTTCAGGCATTCATTCAGAAGAAAAAAAGCATTGCCACCACATATAAATAATTAGAGTTTTCCTTATTAAAAACTCGAAAAAATATTGCCTCCTTATTCTAAAAAAATCTGCTATTTTATTAATGTTTAATGATGATGAGAAAAATAAATTATATAAAATCAAAATAGAGATACTAATTACTACTACTCATATATAACTTCTAAGGTAAATTTCTAATAAGAACAATTATCACAGAGTTAAGGCTAAGATTAGGACTCAACAACCTTTGCTTTGGGAGGTAGATGCCTCTTTAGTCTGTGGGGTGCTTGGTCCTTCAAGAGATAGCTTCTGGCGCTTCAGTTCTTTCAGTTCACGCCCTTGTTTTTCTTGTTCCCTAAGTAATTTGCAGAGCATGTTGTTTTGATTTTGCTGTTCTTCCTTCAGTTGATCCATAGCTTCTTGCAACTTGGTGATAGATGCTTCTAGGCATCCCCAGTATTCAAATTGAGGAATTTCCGGGAGGAACTCCTGGGCTCTCCTCTTGATGGGGTCGTCCTGCACTTGTCCTTCTATTGACTTTTTGGTGATTGGTTGCTCAACTGAGATATACTCATCTAATCCCATTTTTACTCCAGCATCTTTACATAACAGGGAGATAAAGCTTGGATAAGCCAATTTGACATCTTTGGAGTTTTTGTTTGCAATTTTGTAAAGCTCACAAGAAATCAGCTGATGAACTTCCACTTCTTTTTCCAGCATAATGCAATGAATCATCACTACTCTTTTGATGGTGACTTCAGAGCGGTTGCTAGTGGGCAGAATAGAGCGCCCAATGAAGTCCAGCCAGCCTCTGGCGACTGGTTTGAGATCTCCTCCTTTGAGCTGGTTTGGGACACCTTTTGTGTTGGTTGTCCATTTGGCTCCAGGGAGGCATATGTCCTCTAGGATTTTGTCCAAGCTTTGATTTGGTCTCATCATTCTCCTGTTAAAGGAGTCTGGGTCATCTTGCAGTTGAGGCAGCTTAAAGATCTCCCTTATTTTGTTAGGGTGGGTGTGAACAATCTTCCCTCTGACCAGAGTTCGATAGTCATAG
Organism: Arachis hypogaea; assembly: GCF_003086295.3. Lineage (NCBI taxonomy): Eukaryota > Viridiplantae > Streptophyta > Magnoliopsida > Fabales > Fabaceae > Arachis > Arachis hypogaea. Next base: position 127,648,099 of record NC_092050.1, read on the forward strand.
AATGCGGTTCCAGCTATTCTCTGCCTGTCTGTCTGCCACAGATTAGAGTAAAATTCCTGAACCATGTTTCTTCCACCTTTGTTTCAGGATTAGCTAGGACTTCCCAGCTCCTGTTTTGAATTTGCTCTTGGATCTTCGGATATTCGTCTTCTTTCAGATCGAATTTAACTTCCGGGATCACTGACCTTAGACCCATTATTTTGTAGTAATGGTCTGAATGTTCTTTGGTTAAGAACTTCCCTTGATTCTAAAGTGGTTTTGGAATATTCTCTTTCTTGCCTCTTGAGTTGGTTTGTTTTCCCTTAGGAGCCATGATCTTGGTGGGTATTGGCTTAGTGATCACGGATAAATACACCAAACTTAGAGGTTTGCTTGTCCTCAAGCAAAAGAAAAGAAACGAGAGGGATAGAGAGAGAGCTAATTCGAATTGTGGAAGAGAGGAGGAGGCCAAACAAGGATTTAAAGGGCAGGGGGGGTGAGTTTTCGAAAATTTTTGAAAAAGATATGATAGAAGATGTGAATTGGAAAAGATAAGTATGATAGGAAAAGATGTAATTTAAAATTGAAAAGATATGAAAGATATTTGAAAATGATAGATTTAAAAAAAAATTGTGAAGATTTGAAAAAGATATTGATGAGTTTGAAAAAAAAATTGAAAAAGATAGATTTGTGTTGAAAAATATTTGAGAAGAGGTTGAAGAAGAATTGAGAAAGATTTAATTTTAGGATTAAGATATTTTAAAAAATTTTGGAAAAAGTTTGAAAATTGAAAGTATGGGAACATGTTTATGCAAGAAAATATGGATGGAAATATGAAAATTTGAAAAAAAATCAAGTTGGGAACAAAACTTCCTCCCTTCCACAATCCTGGCGTTAAACGCCCAACTGCTGTTTGTTTTGGGTGTTTAACGCCCATCTGTAGCCTCTTTTGGGCGTTTAACGCCCAGCTGTTGCTTTTGGCTGGCGTTAAATGCCAAGAATCTTTCATCACTGGGCGTTTTTCCGAACGCCCAGGATGCTGCAAGTATGGCGTTAAACACCCAGAATGGGAATGGTACCCATTCTGGCGTTTAACGCCCAGAAAGGTACCCATTCTGGCGTTTAACACCCAGAAAGGTATCATTACTGGCGTTAAACGCCCAGTAGATGCTTCTTTTGGGCGTTTAACGCCCAAATACACCTATTACTGGCGTTTTCTTGCCAGTGAGCTCTGTCTCCTTGTTTTGTATTCTGAATCCTTCTGTAACCCTGTGAACTTATGTAATTGATTCTTTACCTTGAAGATTATGAATAAATAATTAAAAAAAACTTTACTAATGGCTGGGTTGCCTCCCAGCAAGCGCTTCTTTATTGTCTTTAGCTGGACCTTGCTGGGCTTTCAATCTAGCCTCAGCTTTGAGCACTCTTGCTCAACATTGCCTTCAAGATAATGCTTGATTCTCTGTCCATTAACAATGAACTTTTTATTAGAATCAATGTCTTGAAGCTCCACATAGCCATTTGGTGACACACTTGTAATCACATATGGTCCCCTCCACCGGGATTTCAATTTCCCGGGGAATAGCCTGAGCCTAGAGTTAAACAGCAGAACCTTCTGTCCTGGTTCAAAGACTCTAGATGAAAGCTTTCTATCATGCCACCTTTTTGCTTTCTCCTTGTAAAGCTTGGCATTTTCGAAAGCAGTGAGTCTGAATTCCTCTAGCTTATTCAGCTGGAGCAATCTTTTTTCTCCAGCTAATTTGGCATCAAAGTTTAGGAATCTGGTTGCCCAGTAGGCTTTGTGCTCCAGTTCCACGGGCAGATGGCAGGCCTTACCATACACAAGTTGGTATGGAGAGGTCCCTATAGGAGTCTTGAATGCTGTTCTATAAGCCCATAGAGCATCATCCAAGCTTCTTGCCTAATCCTATCTACGGGTGCTTACTGTCCGTTCTAGGATTCTTTTTAGTTCTCTATTAATGACTTTAGCTTGCCCGTTTGTCTGTGGATGATATGGAGTTGCCACCTTGTGACTAATTCTATACCGGACCATAGCAGAGTAAAGTTGTTTGTTACAGAAGTGAGTGCCCCCATCACTAATTAGGGCTCTAGGGACACCAAACCTACTGAAGATATGTTTCTGGAGGAACTTTAGCACTGTCATAGTATCATTAGTGGGTGTGGCAATGGCCTCTACCCATTTGGATACATAGTCGACTACAACCAGAATATAAGTGTTTGAGTATGATGGTAGGAAAGGCCCCATGAAGTCAATACCCCATACATCAAACAACTCAATCTCCAAGATTCCTTGTTGAGGCATGGCGTAGCCATGAGGCAGATTACTAGATTTCTGGCAACTGTCACAGTTACGTGCAAACTCTCGGAAATCTCTATAGAGTGTAGGCCAGTAGAAGCCACATTGGAGGACCTTGGTGGCTGTTCACTCACCTCCAAAATGGCCTCCATATTGTGACCCATGGCAATGCCATAAGATCTTTTGTGCTTCTTCTCTGGGCACACACCTACGGATTATTCCGTCCGCACATCTCTTAAAGAGATAGGGTTCATCCCACAAGTAGTACTTTGCATCAGTAATTAATTTTTTCTTTTGTTGCCTGTTGTACTCCTTGGGTATGAACCTTGCAGCTTTATAGTTTGCAATGTCTGCAAACCATGGTGTTTCCTGAATGGCGAACAAATGCTCATCCAGAAAGGTTTCAGAGATCTCAATAGAGGGAGAGGACGTCCCTTCTACTGGTTCTATCCGGGACAGATGATCAGCCACTTAGTTTTCTGTCCATTTTCTGTCTCTTATTTCTATATCAAACTCTTGCAGAAGCAACACCCATCTTATGAGCCTGGGTTTTGAATCCTGCTTTGTAAGTAGATATTTAAGAGCAGCATGGTCGGTGTACACAATCACTTTTCATCCTACTAAGTATGATATAAACTTTTCAATGGCATAAACCACTGCAAGCAATTCTTTTTCTGTGGTTGTGTAATTTTTCTGGGCGTCATTTAAAACACGGCTAGCATAATAAATGACATGCAGAAGCTTGTCATGCCTCTGCCCCAATACTGCACCAATGGCATGATCACTGGCATCACATATTAGTTCGAATGGTAGCGTCCAGTCTGGTGCAGAAATAACTGGCGCTGTGACCAGCTTAGCTTTCAGAGTCTCAAACGTCTGCAGACACTCTGTGTCAAACACAAATGGCGTGTCAGCAGCTAGCAGATTGCTCAGAGGTTTTGCAATTTTTGAAAAATCCTTTATAAACCTCCTATAGAATCCTGCATGCCCCAGAAAGCTTCTGATTGCCTTAACATTGGCAGGTAGTGGTAATTTTTTAATTACCTCTACCTTAGCTTGATCCACCTCTATTCCCTTATTCGAAATCTTGTGCCCAAGGACAATCCCTTCAGTCACCATAAAGTGACATTTTTCCCAGTTTAAAACCAGGTTAGTCTCTTGACATCTTTTCAGAACCAATGTCAGGTGATCAAGACAGGAGCTGAATGAGTCTCCATATACTGAGAAGTCATCCATGAAGACTTCCAGAAATTTTTCCACCATATCAGAGAAAATAGAGAGCATGCAACTCTGAAAGGTTGCAGGTGCATTACATAGCCCAAATGGCATCCTCTTGTAAGCAAATACTCTAGATGGACATGTGAATACTGTTTTCTCTTGATCCTGGGGATCTACTGCAATTTGGTTGTAACCTGAATAGCCTTCCAAAAAGCAGTAATAATCATGACCTGCTAGTCTTTCTAGCATCTGGTCTATGAATGGTAAAGAAAAATGATCCTTTCTGGTGGCTGTATTGAGCCTTCTGTAGTCAATACACATACGCCACCCTGTAACTGTTCTTGTAGGAACCAGTTCATTTTCTTCATTATGAACCACTGTCATACCTCCCTTTTTGGGAATAACTTGGACAGGGCTCACCCAGGGGCTATTAGAAATAGGATAAATAATCCCAGCCTCCAGTAACTTGGTGACCTCTTTCTGCACCACTTCCTTCATGGTTGGATTTAGCCGCCTCTGTGGCTGAACCACTGGCTTAGCATCGCCCTCCAATAGGATCTTATGCATGCATCTTGCTGGGCTGATGCCCTTAAGATCACTTATGGACCACCCAAGAGCTGTCTTATGTGTCCTTAGCACTTGAAGTAGTGCTTCCTCTTCCAGTGGATTTAAAGCAGAGCTTATGATCATCGGAAAAGTTTCACCTTATCCCAGAAATGCATATTTCAGGGATGGTGGTAGTGGTTTGAGCTCGGGTTTAGGAGGTTCCTCCTCTCCCTGAGGAAGTTTCAGAGGCTCTTTCAATTCCTCTGAATCCTCCAGATCAGGCTGAACATCTTTAAAGATGTCTTCCAGCTCTGATTCAAGACTCTTAGCCATGTTGATCTCCTCTAATAAAGAGTCAATAAGATCAACTTTCATGCAGTCTTTTGGTGTGGCTGGATGCTGCATGGTGATAAACCACTATTTTATGGTTTATATTGTGTTTAATTGTGTGGTTTTGTCATGATCCTTGCCCACTTATTCATCAATTTAGCATGCATTTAGATTTCCTTTCTAAATTTAGTACATGTTTGAAAATTGCTTCCTAGAAACTTTAATTATTTACTTTTAATTCTCCTTTATTCCATTCGATGCCATGATCTGTGTGTCAAGTGTTTCAAGCCTTATAGGGCATGAATGAGATGGAGATTGGAGAGGAAGCTAGCAAAAATGGAAGGAACACAAGAATTTGAGGAGATAACCAGCGAGAAGTGACGCGGTCGCATGGCTCACGCGACCGCGCGAAGGAGCACAAACCGCAGCGACGCGGCCGCATGGCTTGCGCGGCCGCGCGGATTGGAAAGCGCTAGTGACGCGGTAGCGTGGACGACGCGAACGCGTGGAGAGGAAAAAGCGCAAGCGACGCGTCCGCATGGACGACGCGATCGCGTGACATGTGCGATCTGCATAATCTGCAGAATCCGCTGGGGGCAATTTTGGACCTTATTTCGGCCCAGTTTTTGGCCCAGAACAGCAGACTAGAGTCAGAGAATATGCAGAAACAAGGGAGATTCATTCAGTAGTTTCCAGATCTAGTTTTTCACTCTCTTAGGTTTTTCTCTCTAGTTTTAGGATTTTAATTTTCAATTGATCTTAGCATTGGAACATTGAGAAGAGTTATTTCCTCATCAAGACATTATCATTCTAGTTTGTTCTCTTAACTTGGTTCTAATCTTCCATGTTCTTTGTTATGTTTAATTCTGTCACTCAGATACTTTTATGATTATTTAATGCAAGGATTATTTCTTTTTAATTCAATTTCAATATCAATAATCATGTCTTCTTTTAATTTCCTTTCATGTGCCATGGATTCTTTATTACAATGCGTGAGTAGTTCCCTTACTTGATGGGGAGTTGATTAAAAGGAACTCTTGAGTTGGAAGGATTGAAAGAAAATTTGTAATTGGGTTAATTGTTGGATTGCTATCTTGTCACCGACGCCAATCCCTTTGAACTAAGTGGGTTGCAACTTGTGAACAGATCTGGCATTCCCACTTGTTTGACTTTCCTTTACCTAGTAAAGGATAACCAAACAGAAAAACCATTAATTATAAATTAATCTTACAATCACACCATCAATGATAGAGATTCCAACCAATCAATTCCCAGTCAAGGCATTTATTTATATTATTTAAAATTCCTCAATTTAATTCCCAATTTACCTAGCTCAACTTCTTGGAACATCTGATTAATAAAACAGCACACTTTTCTGCAACTCGTTGGGAGACGACCTGGGATGTAAAACTCCCAGTAATTTTAATTTAAACTCTCTGTGACATATTTCTAAATTGATAGGCAGATTTTCGGTGAGTTAAGAACTATACTCGCAACGTAACCATTTTTAATAAATTTTTAATTCACCAGCTTCTGCTTCCCATCAATTTTTGGCGCAGTTGCCGGGGAGTTGCAATAGAGTGCTAATTTTATTAATTAGAATTTATTTATTTGCATTTTATTTAATTTTGCTACTATGAGCTGCATGTTTCTTCTGTCAAATGACACGTTCACTTCCTGATCCGCGCTTGCTAATATTCGATCCTGAAATTGAAAGGACAATTTCACGAATAAGGCGAGAACAGCGTAGTTTAGCCCGCTCTGAGGGCGGATCTTAAAGTGAATTTGAGGAAGAAACCAGCCCCCGTTCTACTGATTCGGTTGTTTTATGTGCATAAAACATGGCAGCTAGAAGAGTTACCATTCAGGAGGAAGGAGCTCCTGATTTTACAATGCAACCGTTTCAAGCGCATCATCCAGCGGTAGCTATGGATTTTGAAATAAAGACCGCACTGCTAAATTTGATGCCCAAGTTTCATGGCCTACGTGCTCAAGAGCCTATCAAGCACTTGAGAGATTTCCAGGCAGCCTGTTCTACTGTCAGGCGTGATGGCACTGATGAAATTTCAATTCTGCTGAAAGCTTTTCCGTTCTCTCTTGAGGGAAAAGCAAGAGAGTGGTAGTACACTCAACCTCTAGCAAATGTATCCAACTGGGATACACTCAGAAAGGAGTTTCTGGAGAAATTCTTTCCATCTGAAGTTACTGATAAACTAAGGAAGGATATCTCTACAATTGTTCAGGATGATAATGAGACTCTCTTTGAATACTGGGAGCGCTTCAATAATCTTCTGGAAGCATGCCCCCACCTCATGATTGACAAGATCGTGCTACTCAGCTATGTCACACAAGGAATGAGGCCCCAGGATAAGACCACATTGGAAAGTGCCAGCAATGGGTCTATGAAGAAGTACAAGACCACTGATGAAGCTTGGCAATTGATCAGTGATTTAGCTGAATCTACTCGGAACCACAGACAGAAGCAAGGCCGTTCAAGGGCCGTTGCAGAAGTATCTTCTGGCATAGAGACTGCTGCTCTAAATCGAAGCATCTATGAGATGACCAACCTGCTGAAGCAAATGTAGTTGAATCAACAAGCTCAGCAAACTCAACCGCAGCAAAACCAACAACTAGTCCCACAAAGAATTTGTGAAATTTGTGCTGATTACAGTCATTACACTGATGAATGCCCGCAGCTCCAACAAGAAGACAACATGGTGGCATCCACTCACAACTTCTATGACCGTCCCAACCAAGGGTACAATCAAAGTGGAAATAATAACCATGGATGGCAAGACAATTCAAACCAGAATTGGAGGGACAACAATAATAGAGGAGGCAGAGATAATCAGGGAAATCAGAGGTGGAATAATAACAACAACAGGCAGCAAAATCAACCTTACCGAGCACCTCACCTGAGGCAAAACCAAGGACCACCGAACAATCAGCAGCAAACCTCTCAATTTACTCATTCTTCTGTATCTTCTAATGAAGATTTATTACAAGCTTTTGAGAAAAGACAACTGGCCATGGAAAATACCATCGTGAACAATATTAACGCCAGTCTAAATGGTTTCACCTCTACTCTGCAAGCTTTTATGTCACAGCTTAGTTCAGCACAAAATTCCAGTAACCAACCTTCAAGCACCACTGGAATCCCCTCTCAACCATTACCCAATCCAAAGGGAGGCATTAATGCCATCACCCTGAGATCCGGAACCACACTGCAGGAGAGGAATCAGGAGGAACCAAGCTCACCAGAATACGCTTCAGCTGAAGAGGTGGTGGAAATCGAAGATGTTGAAGAGGAAGAGGATATACAGGACATAGCTAAAGAAGAGATAGCTCAACCACAGGAAGAAGCACAAAAAGGCGCAGGCACCACAGAAAACACCACTCCCATTCCATTTTCACAACTTGCAAGGAAGCCCAGGAAGCAGCTGGAACCTGATCCTAAAATGGTAGAAATATTCAAAAAGGTTGAGGTAACTGTTCCCCTTTTTGATGTTATTCAGCAGGTACCTAAATATGCAAAGTTTCTAAAAGACTTATGTATTCATAAAGACAAAATTAACGAATTAGAAACTATTCCTTTAGGTAGTTCTATATCTGCTTTAATGGGAGGATTACCTGAAAATGTAGTGATCCAAGTCCTTGCATAGTTAGTTGTACTATTGGTGGTGTAGTAATTTATGACTGCATGTGTGATTTAGGAGCATGTGTCAGTATAATGCCTTTGTCTATATATGATGTTTTAAGGCTCCCTCCCTTAAAAAGGTCGGCAGCTCGTTTTGTGCTAGCGGATAAAAGCATTATTACAGTGGCTGGAGTTGCTGAAGACGTTTTGGTGAACATTAAAGGGCTCACATTTTCCACTGATTTTTATATCTTGGAGATGCCCCATAATGATTCAGATAAGCCATCATCAATCCTACTTGGAAGACCATTCCTGAAGACATCAAAATTCAAATTAGATGCTTTTTCAGGAACATACTCCTTTGAAATAGATGGCCGCATAGTGATCTTCAATCTGAATGGAGTCATTGACAACCCCCAAGAAGATCGTTCTATCTTCCAGTGTGATGTCATAGACGAAAGTGTGGCTGAAGTTAAAAAAGAAGAGTTTGAAGAGAAGCACACTGGACAAAGTCCAAGTGTGGGGACCCTCTTAACTGACAATGAGGACACTTCGCCATTTTTGCAAGTCCCAGATAATCCAGAGCCTACCCATGATCAAAAGTTAGAATTGAAACCTCTCCCTCCACATCTCAAATATGCTTATCTTGAGGATGAGAAGAAGCTTCCGGTTATTATTGCTAAGGAACTGACTTCTCAACAAGAAGAACAGTTACTTGATGTACTGAGGAAGCATAAGAAGGCAATTGGGTAGAGTTTGGCAGACATAGTGGGAATTAACCCTCAAGTATGCGAGCACAGAATATTTTTAGAAGAGGGAGCAAGATCTGTCCATCAACCACAAAGAAGATTGAATCCCACCATCTTGGAAGTTGTCAAAAAGAAAGTGACCAAACTATTGGAAGCCGGTATCATATATCCCATTTCAGACAGTGAATGGGTAAGCCCAGTACAAGTGGTGCCCAAGAAGTCCGGAGTCACTACAGTGAAGAATGAGCATGGAGAGCTCATAGCAACTAGAGTTCAGAATGCTTGGAGAGTCTGTATTGATTACAGGCGTCTCAACCAAGCTACCCGTAAGGATCACTACCCACTTCCATTCATTGATCAAATGCTGGATCGCCTATCAGGTAAATCACATTATTACTTTTTAGATGGTTACACAGGTTATTTCCAGATTCATATAGCTCACGAGGATCAGGAAAAGACTACTTTTACATGTCCTTTTGGGACTTATGCTTATAAAAGAATGCCCTTTAGCTTGTGCAATGCACCAGCTACTTTCCAAAGGTGCATGATGAGCCTTTTCTCTGATCTTATTGAGGATTGTATGGAAGTTTTTATGGACGATTTTAGCATTTATGGTGATTCTTTTAACCTTTGCTTAGATGGATTAGCTAGAGTATTAGATAGATGTGTTAATACAAACCTTGTATTGAATTTCGAAAAATGCCACTTTATGGTTGATGAGCGGATAATTTATACGCTTTTTGGCATTGTTTTTAGTATATTTTTAGTAGGATCTAGTTACTTTTAGGGATGTTTTCATTAGTTTTTATGTTAAATTCACATTTCTGGACTTTACTATGAGTTTGTGTGTTTTTCTGTGATTTCAGGTATTTTCTGGCTGAAATTGAGGGACTTGAGCAGAAATCAGATTCAGAGGTTGAAAAAGGACTGCTGATGCTGTTGGATTCTGACCTCCCTGCACTCAAAGTGGATTTTCTGGAGCTACAGAACTCGAAATGGCGCGCTTCCAATTGCGTTGGAAATTAGACATCCAGGGCTTTCCAGCAATATATAATAGTCCATACTTTGGCCAAGAATTGACGACGTAAACTGGCGTTCAACGCCAGCCTTCTGCCCAAATCTGGCGTCCAGCGCCAGAAAAGGATCCAAAACCAGAGTTGAACGCCCAAACTGGCACAGAAACTGGCGTTCAACTCCACAAATAGCCTCTGCACGTGCAACACTTAGGCTCAGCCCAAACACACACCAAGTGGGCCCAGGAAGTGGATTTATGCATCAAATACTTACTCATGTAAACCCTAGTAGCTAGTTTATTATAAATAGGACCCTTTACTAGTCTTTTTGACCATCTTTGGTCTCAGTTTTTCATCTCAGGAGACTATTGATCTCGTTTAGGGGGCTGGCCATCTCGGCCATGCCTGGACCTTTCACTTATGTATTTTTAACGGTAGAGTTTCTACACTCCATAGATTAAGGTGTGGAGCTCTGCTGTTCCTCAAAGATTAATGCAAAGTACTACTGTTTTCTATTCAATTCTTCTTATTTCGCTTCTAAGATATCCATTCGCACCCAAGAACGTGATGAAGGTGATGATTATGTGTGACGCTCATCACCATCTCCCCTATGAACGCGTGCCTGACAAACACTTCTGTTCTACATGAATTAAGCCAGAATGAATATCTCTTAGATCTCCTAACAAGAATCTTCGTGGCGTAAGCTAGAATGATGGCGGCATTCAAGAGAATCCGGAAGGTCTAAACCTTGTCTGTGGTATTCTGAGTAGGATTCAATGATTGAATGACTGTGACGAGCTTCAAACTCGCGAGTGCTGGGCGTTAGTGACAGACGCAAAAGGAGGGTGAATCCTATTCCAGCATGATCGAGAACCGACAGATGAATAGCCGTGCCGTGACAGGGTGCGTGAGCATATGAGTCACTGAGAGGAGGGGATGTAGCCACTGACAACGGTGATGCCCTTGCATACAGCCAGCCATGGAAAGGAGTAAGACTGATTGGATGAAGATAGTAGGAAAGCAGAGGTTCAGAGGAACGAAAAGCATCTCCATTCGCTTATCTGAAATCCCTGCCAATGAATCTACATAAGTACCTCTATCCCTATCTTACTATATAATATTCGAAAACACCATTATCACTTTATATCTGCGTGACTGAGATTTAAAAGGTGACCATAGCTTGCTTCAAGCCAACAATCTCTGTGGGATCGACCCTTACTCACGTAAGGTTTATTACTTGGACGACCCAGTACACTTGCTGGTCAGTTGTATCGAAGTTGTGACAATAATGAATTAAGATCAGAGCACCAAGCTTTGGAGCCATTACCAGGATTTGTTCGAGCCTGGAGATCACAATTTCGTGCACCAAGTTTTTGGCACCGTTGCCGGGGATTGTTTGAGTCTTCGGCAAGCTTTTGGTCTGGTAACATCAGTGCCAGATTCCCTTTTGATCCGGCAACAGCACCAAGTTTTTGGCGCCGTTGCCGGGGATTGTTTGAGTTTGGACAACTGACGATTCATCTTGTTGCTCAGATTAGGTAATTTTCTTTTTGTTTTGTTTTCAAAAATTTTTCAAAAATATTTCAAAATTTTCTCCTTTGTTTTCGAAAAAAAAAATGTTTTCAAAAAAATATATTTTTCTTCAGGATTTTTAAGAATGAATTCTAGTGTTTCATGAAGCATGTTGAAGCCTATCTGGCTGTAAAGCCATACCCAAACTACTTTGGGATTGGCATTCAACTAATCACTCCAGTCCATGTAATTATATGTTAAAGCTTGGCTGGCTATTAAGCCATGCCTGACCCTTTGATTGGAGCTTTAAGACTAACATGGCAAGATTCCTGGAATTCATATTAAAAATTTTGAAATCCTTATTTTTATTTTTCACAATAATTTTCGAAAAAAAAAATAATAAATAAAAATCCAAAAAAATTAGAAAATCATAAAAATCAAAAATATTTTTGTGTTTTTTGTTTGAGTCTTGAGTCATATCATAAGTTTGGTGTCACTTGCATATGCATCTTGCATTTTTCGAAAATTCTCATGCATTCATGGTGTTCTTTATGATCTTCAAGTTGTTCTTGGTAAGTCTTCTTGTTTGATCTTGATGATTTTTTGTTTTGTGTCTTTTCATGTTTTTCATATGCATTCTTGAATTCTTAGTGTCTAAGCATTAAAGAATTCTAAGTTTGGTGTCTTGCATGTTTTCTTTGCATTAAAAATTTTTCAAAATTATGTTCTTGATGTTCATCTTGACATTCAAAGTGTTCTTGGTGTTCATCTTGACACTCATATCATTCTTGCATGCATTCATTGTTTTGATCTAAAAATTTCATGCATTGCATAATTTTCATGTTTTCATAAAAATTCAAAAAAATCAAAAAAATATCTTTCCCTTTTTCTCTCATCAAATTCGAAAATTTGAGTTGACTTTTTCAAAAAAAATTTTTCTTATGAGTCAAATCAAATTTTCAATTTGAAAATCTTATCTTTTTCAAAATCTTTTTTTTTTTCAAAAATCAAATCTTTTTCAAAATTTCTTAGTTATTTTCGAAAATTCCAAAAATATTTTTCAAAAATCTTTTTCTTATTTTTATACCAAATTTTCGAAAATAACAATAGCAATTAATGTTTTGATTCAAAAATTTCAAGTTTGTTACTTGCTTGTTAAGAAAGATTCAAACTTTAAGTTCTAGAATCATATCTTGTGATTTCTTGTGAATCAAGTCATTAATTGTGATTTCAAAAATCAAATCTTTTTCAAAACTAATTTCAATCATATCTTTTCAAAAATATCTTCTTATCTTATCTTTTTCAAAAATATCTTTTCAAATATCTTTCCTAACTTCCTAACTTCTTATCTTTTCAAAATTTGTTTCAACTAACTAACTAACTTTTTGTTTGTTTCTTAACTTTTTCAAAACCACCTAACTAACTCTCTCTCTCTCATTTTCAAAAATATCTTCCTTCTTTTTCAAAAATTTCTTTTTAATTAACTAATTATTTTTATTTTCTATTTTTGATTTCAAAAATTTTCGAAAATTACTAACATTTTTCAAAAACTATTTTCAAAAATCACTAACTCTTTTTCAAAAATTATTTTCGAAAATTCTCTTCTCTCTCATCTCCTTCTCTTTTTTTTTTAATTCATCTACTAACATCTCTCCCTCATTCAAAAAAAAAAAGGATCTCTATTATTATTATTTTTCTGTGCCTTCTTCTTTGTCATATGAGTAGGAGCAAGGACAAGAATATTCTTGTTGAAGCAGATCCAGAACCTGAAAGGACTCTGAATTACAACTAACCAGTAAGCACCTGTTAGGAATTTTCAAACAAGAAGAGGAGATGGCAGCCGAAAATAATAATAATGCAAGGAGGATGCTTGGTGACTTTACTGCACCTAATTCCAATTTACATGGAAGAAGCATCTCCATTCCTGCCATTGGAGCAAACAAATTTGAGCTGAAACCTCAATTAGTTTCTCTGATGCAGCAGAACTGCAAGTTTCATGGACTTCCATCTGAAGATCCTTTTCAGTTCTTAACTGAATTCTTGCAGATATGTGATACTGTTAAGACTAATGGAGTAGATCCTGAAGTCTACAGGCTTATGCTTTTCCCTTTTGCTGTAAGAGACAGAGCTAGATTATGGTTGGATTCTCAACCCAAAGACAGCCTGAACTCTTGGGATAAGCTGGTCACGGCTTTCTTAGCCAAGTACTTTCCTCCTCAAAAGCTGAGCAAGCTTAGAGCTGATGTTCAAACCTTCAGACAGAAAGAAGGTGAAATTCCTCTATGAAGCTTGGGAAAGATACAAACAGTTGACCAAAAAGTGTCCTTCTGACATGCTTTCAGAATGGACCATCCTGGATATATTCTATGATGGTTTATCTGAGCTATCAAAGATGTCACTGGACACTTCTGCAGGTGGATCCATTCACCTAAAGAAAACGCCTGCAGAAGCTCAAGAACTCATTGACATGGTTGCTAATAACCAGTTCATGTACACTTCTGAAAGGAATCCTGTGAGTAATGGGACGCCTATAAAGAAGGGAGTTCTTGAAGTTGATACTCTGAATGCCATATTGGCTCAGAATAAAATATTGACTCAGCAAGTCAATATGATCTCTCAGAGTCTGCATGGAATGCAAGCTGCATCCAACAGTACTCAAGAGGCTTCTTATGAAGAAGAAGCTTATGATCCTGAGAACCCTGCAATAGCAGAGGTGAATTACTTAGGTGAACCTTATGGAAACACCTATAACTCATCATGGAGAAATCATCCAAATTTCTCATGGAAGGATCAAAAGCCTCAACAAGGCTTTAATAATGGTGGAAGAAACAGGTTTAGCAATAGCAAGCCTTTTCCATCATCAACTCAGCAACAGACAGAGAACTCTGAACAAAATGCTTCTAATTTGGCAAACTTAGTCTCTGATCTATCTAAGGCCACTGTAAGTTTCATGAATGAAATAAGATCTTCCATTAGAAATCTGGAAGCACAAGTGGGCCAGCTGAGTAAAAGGATCACTGAAATCCCTCCTAGTACTCTCCCAAGCAATACAGAAGAGAATCCAAAAGGAGAGTGCAAGGCCATTGACATAAGAGCCATGGCCGAACCTGTGAGGAGAGGACAGGACGTGAATCCCAAGGAGGAAGACCTCCTGGGACGTCCAGTGGTCAATAAGGAGCTTCCCTCTGAGGAACCAAAGGACTCTGAGGCTCATCTAGAGACCATAGAGATTCCATTGAACCTCCTTATGCCCTTCATGAGCTCTGATGAGTATTCCTCTTCTGAAGAGAATGAGGATGTTACTGAAGAGCAAGCTGCCAAGTCTCTTGGTGCAATCATGAAGCTGAATGCCAAACTATTTGGCATTGATACTTGGGAAGTTGAACCTCCCTTGTTCATCAATGAACTAAGTGATCTGGATCAACTGACATTGCCTCAGAAGAGACAGGATCCTGGAAAGTTCATAATACCCTGCACCATAGGCACCATGGTCTTTAAGGCTCTATGTGACCTTGGTTCAGGAATAAACCTCATGCCCCTCTTTGTAATAGAGAAACTGGGAATCTATGGGGTGCAAGCTGCTAAAATCTCATTAGAGATGGCAGACAGCTCTAGAAAACAGGCTTATGGACAAGTAGAGGACGTGTTAGTAAAGGTTGAAGGCCTTTACATCCCTGCTGATTTCATAGTCCTGGATACTGGAAAGGAAGAGGATGAATCCATCATCCTAGGAAGACCTTTCCTGGCCACAGCAAGAGCTGTGATTGATGTTGACAGAGGTGAAATATTCCTTCAATGGAATGAGAACTCCCTTGTGTTTAAAACTCAAGGATCCCCCTCTGCAACCATGGAGAAGAAGCAGAAAAAGCTTCTCTCCAAGCAGAGTCAACCAGAGCCCCCACAGTCAAACTCTAAGTTTGGTGTTGGGAGGCCACAACCAAACTCTAAGTTTGGTATTGAACTCCCATATCCAAACTCTAAGTTTGGTGTTGGAAAGTCTCAACAAAGCTCTGCACATCTGTGAGGCTCCATGAGAGCCCACTGTCAAGCTATTGACATTAAAGAAGCGCTTGTTGGGAGGCAACCCAATGTTTATCTAATTCTTATTCTTATTGTTTTTCATGTTTTCTTAGGTTCATGATCATGTGGAGTCACAAAATAAATATAAAAATTGAAAACGGAATCAAAAACAGCAGAAGAAAAATCACACCCTGGAGGAGCATCTGCCTGGCGTTCAAACGCCAGAACAGAGCATAGTTCTGGCGCTGAACGCCCAGAATGGGAGCATCCTGGCGCTGAACGCCCAGAACAAGCATGGTTCTGGCGTTCAACGCCAGAAATGGCAGCAAATGGGCGTTGAACGCCCAAAATGGGCACCAACCTGGCGCTGAACGCCCAGAGTTGTGTGCAAAGGCATTTTACATGCCTAAATTGGTGCAGAGATGTAAATGCCTTGACACCTCAAGATCTGTGGACCCCACAGGATCCCCACCTACCTCCACTCACTCTCTTCTCTCTTCTCAATCATCCTCTATTCCCAATAAACACCCTTCCCTATTAACCCTTTACCACTCACATCCATACACCCACTACCTTCAAAATTCAACATCTCTTTCCCACCCAATCCCACCCATATGGCCGAATACACATCTCCTTCCATCTCCTCCATATCTTCTTCCTCTATTCTTTCTTCTTTTGCTCGAGGGCGAGCAACATTCTAAGTTTGGTGTGGTCAAAGCATAGCTTTTTTTGTTTTTTCCATAACCATTGATGGCACTTAAGGCCAGAAGAAACCTCTAGAAAGAGGAAAGGGAAGACAAAAGCTTCCATCAAGGGTCTATAGCTCAGTGGTAGAACATTTGACTGCAAATCAAGAGATCCCTGAGATACCTCAGGGGATACATTTTCTTCCACACAATTATTGGAAGCAACTAAGGGTGGAACATCAAGAGCACTCCATCATCCTTCATGAAATCAGAGAAGATCTAAAAGCAACGAAGGAGGAGCAGCAAAGACAAGGAAGAGACATAGAAGAGCTCAAGGACATCACTAAGGTGAACTCATTCCTTGTTCTTACTTTCTCTGTTTTTCGTTTTCTATGTTATGTGCTTATCTATGTTTGTGTCTTCATTACATGATCATTAGTAGTAGTAACTATGTCTTAAAGTTATAAATGTCCTATGAATCCATCACCTCTCTTAAATAAAAAAAAAATGTTTTAAATCTAAAGAACAAGAAGTACATGAGTTTCGAATTTATCCTTAAACTTAGCTTAATTATATCGATGTGGTGACAATGCTTCTTGTTTTCTGAATGTATGCTTGAACAGTGCATATGTCTTTTGAAGTTGTTGTTTAAGAATGTTAAATATGATGGCTCTTGAAAGAATGATGACTAGGAGACATGTTATTCGATAATCTGAAAAATCATAAAAATGATTCTTGAAGCAAGAAAAAGCAGCAAAGAACAAAGCTTGCAGAAAAAAAAAAAGGGGCGAAAAAAAAAAGAATAGAAAAAAAAAAAAGCAATCAGAAAAAGCCAATAACCCTTAAAACCAAAAGGCAAGGGCAAATAAAAAGGATCCCAAGGCTTTGAGCATCAGTGGATAGGAGGGCCTAAAGGAATAAAATCCTGGTCTAAGCGGCTAAACCAAGCTGTCCCTAACCATGTGCTTGTGGCGTGTAGGTGTCAAGTGAAAACTTGAGACTGAGCAGTTAAAGTCAAGGTCCAAAGCAAAAGAAGAGTGTGCTTAAGAACCCTGGACACCTCTAATTGGGGACTTTAGCAAAGCTGAGTCACAATCTGAAAAGGTTTACCCAATTATGTGTCTGTGGCATTTATGTATCCGGTGGTAATACTGGAAAACAAAGTGCTTAGGGCCACGGCCAAGACTCATAAAGAAGCTGTGTTCAAGAATCATCATACTGAACTAGGAGAGTCAATAACACTATTCGAAATCTGAAGTTCCTATAGATGCCAATCATTCTAAACTTCAATGGATAAAGTGAGATACCAAAACTATTCAAGAGGCAAAAAGCTATAAGTCCCGCTCATATGATTGAAACTATGTTTCATTGATAGTTTGGAATTTATAGTATATTCTCTTCTTTTTATCCTACTTGATTTTCAGTTGCTTGGGGACAAGCAACAATTTAAGTTTGGTGTTGTGATGAGCGGATAATTTATACGCTTTTTGGCATTGTTTTTAGTATATTTTTAGTAGGATCTAGTTACTTTTAGGGATGTTTTCATTAGTTTTTATGTTAAATTCACATTTCTGGACTTTACTATGAGTTTGTGTGTTTTTCTGTGATTTCAGGTATTTTCTGGCTGAAATTGAGGGACTTGAGCAGAAATCAGATTCAGAGGTTGAAAAAGGACTGCTGATGCTGTTGGATTCTGACCTCCCTGCACTCAAAGTGGATTTTCTGGAGCTACAGAACTCGAAATGGCGCGCTTTCAATTGCGTTGGAAAGTAGACATCCAGGGCTTTCCAGCAATATATAATAGTCTATACTTTGGCCAAGAATTGACGACGTAAACTGGCGTTCAACGCCAGCCTTCTGCCCAAATCTGGCGTCCAGCGCCAGAAAAGGATCCAAAACCAGAGTTGAACGCCCAAACTGGCACAGAAACTGGCGTTCAACTCCACAAATAGCCTCTGCACGTGCAACACTCAGGCTCAGCCCAAACACACATCAAGTGGGCCCAGGAAGTGGATTTATGCATCAAATACTTACTCATGTAAACCCTAGTAGCTAGTTTATTATAAATAGGACCCTTTACTAGTCTTTTTGACCATCTTTGGTCTCAGTTTTTCATCTCAGGAGACTATTGATCTCGTTTAGGGGGCTGGCCATCTCGGCCATGCCTGGACCTTTCACTTATGTATTTTTAACGGTAGAGTTTCTACACTCCATAGATTAAGGTGTGGAGCTCTGCTGTTCCTCAAAGATTAATGCAAAGTACTACTGTTTTCTATTCAATTCTTCTTATTTCGCTTCTAAGATATCCATTCGCACCCAAGAACGTGATGAAGGTGATGATTATGTGTGACGCTCATCACCATCTCCCCTATGAACGCGTGCCTGACAAACACTTCTGTTCTACATGAATTAAGCCAGAATGAATATCTCTTAGATCTCCTAACAAGAATCTTCGTGGCGTAAGCTAGAATGATGGCGGCATTCAAGAGAATCCGAAAGGTCTAAACCTTGTCTGTGGTATTCTGAGTAGGATTCAATGATTGAATGACTGTGACGAGCTTCAAACTCGCGAGTGCTGGGCGTTAGTGACAGACGCAAAAGGAGGGTGAATCCTATTCCAGCATGATCGAGAACCGACAGATGAATAGCCGTGCCGTGACAGGGTGCGTGAGCATATGATTCACTGAGAGGAGGGGATGTAGCCACTGACAACGGTGATGCCCTTGCATACAGCCAGCCATGGAAAGGAGTAAGACTGATTGGATGAAGATAGCAGGAAAGCAGAGGTTCAGAGGAACGAAAAGCATCTCCATTCGCTTATCTGAAATCCCTGCCAATGAATCTACATAAGTACCTCTATCCCTATCTTACTATATAATATTCGAAAACACCATTATCACTTTATATCTGCCTGACTGAGATTTACAAGGTGACCATAGCTTGCTTCAAGCCAACAATCTCTGTGGGATCGACCCTTACTCACGTAAGGTTTATTACTTGGACGACCCAGTACACTTGCTGGTCAGTTGTATCGAAGTTGTGACAATAATGAATTAAGATCAGAGCACCAAGCTTTGGAGCCATTACCAGGATTTGTTCGAGCCTGGAGATCACAATTTCGTGCACCAATGGTAAAGCAATGGATTGTATTAGGACATGTGGTATCTAATAATGGCATTTCTGTAGACCCAACAAAGGTGAATGTTGTTTCTAGTTTACCTTACCCCTCTTCTGTGAGGGAAGTCCGTTCGTTCCTTGGCCATGCAGGTTTCTACAGGAGATTTATTAAGGACTTTAGTAAGGTGGCACTTCCCTTATCCAGATTACTGCAGAAGGACATTGAGTTCGAGTTTAGTGAAGATTGCAAACAAGCATTTGATAAGCTGAAGACTGCTCTAACTCAAGCCCCAATTGTAAGAGGACCCGACTGGAGCCAGCCGTTTGAAATCATGTGCGATGCTTCCAATCATGCAGTAGGAGCAGCGCTGGCTCAGCGTGAAGGTAAGGATCCTTTTGTTATTGCCTATGCGTCTAAGACTTTAGACACTGCCTAGTCCAATTATACTACTACTGAGAAAGAGCTACTTGCTATTGTTTTCGCTCTGGATAAATTCCGAGCTTATTTACTTGGTACTAGAGTAGTAGTGTATTCGGACCATGCAGCTCTAAAGTATTTATTAGCTAAAAAGGAATCCAAACCAAGACTTATACGTTGGATACTGCTGTTACAAGAATTTGATTTAGAAATAAAGGACAGAAGTGGTAATCAAAATTTAGTAGCAGACCACTTGAGTCGCCTTGAACATATTAAGGATGATTCTACTCCTATAGATGATAATTTTCCTTTTGACAACCTGCAAGCAGTATCTGAGGTAGTCCCTTGGTACACACCTGTTGCTAATTATTTAGTTAGCCGCACATTTCCTCCACATTTCTCTAAACATCAAAGAGACAAGCTGAAAAGCGAGTCTAAATATTATATATGGGATGACCCATATTTATGGAGATGTGGCGCTGACCAGATAATTAGACGATGTGTACCTCAATCAGAATTTCAGTCCATTTTAGAGGCCTGTCACTCATCTGAGAGTGGAGGACACTTTGGCCCTCAAAGAACAGCTAGAAAGATCTTAGACTGCGGATTCTGGTGGCCTACTCTTTTTAGAGATGCTGCTGAGTTTTGTAAATCTTGTCACCCATGCCAGAAATTTGGTAACATATCCAGGAGGGATGAGATGCCTTAACAATATATGCTTTTCTGTGAAATTTTTTATGTATGGGGCATTGACTTCATGGGCCCATTTCCAAATTCTAGTGGATATTTTTATATATTGTTAGCTTTGGATTATGTTTCCAAATGGGTGGAAGCAATTCCTACCCGCACTGATGATGCTAACACTGTTGTTTCCTTTGTGAGAAACCTTATTATATGCCGCTTTGGATCACCACGAGCGATCGTGAGCGATCAAGGCACCCATTTTTGTAACAGGAGACTAACAGGATTGATGAAGAAGCATGGGATAATCCATAAAGTTGCAACAGCTTACCATCCCCAAACCAATGGGCAAGCCGAGGTGTCAAACAGAGAAATTAAGCGTATCTTACAGAAGATAGTAAGGCCTCATAGAAAAGACTGGAGCACCAGACTACAAGATGCACTGTGGGCATACAGAACAGCATACAAGACACCCATTGGGATGAGTCCCTTCCGCTTGGTTTATGGAAAAGCTTACCATCTCCCAGTTGAAATAGAACACAGAGCCTTCTGGGCAGTTAAGGAGTGCAACATGGGAATTGAGAGTGCTAGAGCTGAAAGAAAGTTGCAACTGCAGGAACTGGAGAACCTTCGCCTGGAAGCTTATGAGAACTCCAGAATATACAAGGAAAAGATGAAAGCTGTGCATGATCAAAACATCAAGAAGAGAGAGTTCCAACCTGGAGATTTTGTTCTCCTTTACAAATCTCGACTGAGGCTCATGCCCGGTAAGTTGAGATCAAAATGGGAAGGTCCATACAGAATAGAGAAGGCTGAACCGTACGGAGTTTATCACCTAAGCCATCCTTCAAGCTCTGAACTTATTAAGGTTAATGGACAACGCCTGAAGCTATACCATGGTGAGAAGGTGCAGAAAAATAAGGAGCTTGAGATCTTCCGCTTGGAAGATCCCCACATAGAAACAGATTAAGCTAGTGGAGCGTCCAACTTACGGACGTTAAAGCAAAGTGCTTGGTGGGAGACAACCCACCGCGGTATGATCGTTCTTTTCTTCACTTTTAGTTTTTCTTCTTTAATAACTCTTCTCTTTATTAGTACTTCTGTGCTCTTTCATATGCATGTTTTTATATTTCTTATTAAAAAAAAATGAACAGAAAGTTGCGCAGGAGGAGCGCTGGAGTCGTGCCAATGGCACAAATTACTCCACGCGACCGCGTCGCTTGGACATCATGGCCTCCCACGTGACCGCATGCCTCACGCGGCCGCGTGCCCTGCATTTTCGACGTAAAAGGGTGCACAATGCTATATTGTGCGAGAGTGGTGCTGGATTGGTGCTGGAAGCACAATCCTTGTCACGCGACCGCGTCGCCGACGCGGCCGCATCGCCGACGCGGCCGCATCGATTATTTTCTGACGCACACTCATGCGATCGCGTGACCCACGTGATCGCGTCACCCAATTTTGGCAATTAAAATAAATCAATCAGAGAGTTGTGCTGGAGCGAGGCTGCACTCGCGCCAGCAGCGCAACATAGGTCACGCGACCGCGTAACCGACGCGATCGCGTCCCCTTCCCTGACGCGTGCCCCAGGCGGCCGCATCGCATGCGCCGCACAGCTACACCTCAATTGCCAAATTATCTTATCTTTCTTTCCTCCAAATCCTAATTTTTCTTTTCCCTCCTTCTTCTTCTTTCCCCCTTCTCCTTTCTATCTCACTCTCTCTCTCTCTTTCCTCCATTAACAAGGTTTTACCTTCTTCTTCCTTCTTCTCTTCTCTATCATTCTTATTATATTATGTATATATTATTATATCCTTTTTATTTTCTTTTTCTTTTCAAACTTTTATTTTTCTTTATTCTTCTTTTCCCTTTTTACATGGTGTTAGACATTTTTTGAGTCATTATCCCTCATTATATGCTTGTGACTTGTTACAATTCAATTGACAATTATTACCTTTAAGGGATTGCTTGCATGTTCAATTTCATGCTTTTTATATCTTGTTTAACATGCACGCCATGTGTTTGTGAAAATGCCCATATAGCATTATGCACTTCTCTATGTTACTATACTATTCAATGCTTGCTTTTCACAACTTTCCCTTATTATTTTATTAATTGAACTCAATTGTCAATACAAACGTGATGGTTTGTTACAAAGTAATGCTTGGTCTATGCTACTCATGCCTTTGCCTGCATGCCAATAAACCTCTTGCATTCCTTTGTCCTACATGCACTTGCTATATTTCCATTGATGAGCTTTTCACATGTAATTCGGACCATGTGTTAATGCCATTTATCTTTATTATGCATTGACTATCACTTACAATACCCTCTTTTTTGCTCTATCTCTTTGAATTTAATTCCCTTTCTTTAGGATGGCCACCAAGAAAGGAAAAGAGAAAGCTACTTCCAAACCACCAGCAAGAAGAGGAACTAAAAGAGCATTAGTGGCAGAGCCTTCTTCAACCGCAGTCAAGCCCTCAACAAAAAGAGTTAAGAGGATAATAAAGGTTGACGATAAGGAAAAAGCCTTTCCAGCAAAGGACACTGCGCGATTTCCCAAACGCTACTGTGAGCAGATGTTCCCTATCCTAGCCGAAAGGAACTATAACAATGAATACCTTCTTATCCTCCCGTCCAATATTGCCGCCTTTGTTGAGCCGCAAATTGAGCGAAGACAATGGGGTTTCCTACGGAGACAGCCAAGGCAGGTCAATCTCTCTTGGGTAGTTGAGTTCTACTCTAACTTCTACATGCCGACCCTGCAGTCTGTTTATGTCCGGCAGAAGCAAGTCCCCATCACAGAAGAGGCCATTCAGCAAGTTCTGAATTTTCCCCCTATTCCAGCAGGAATGGATGCTTTTCAAGAAGCCACCCTTCAGCGCCAGAGATACCAATTTGACTGGGACTCCGTTCTCGGAGTCATTGCATTACCTGGCAGCCGTTGGATCTACGGATACCACCGTACCCGCCCTAAGGAAATCTTGGCTTCCGCACTTACCTTGGAGGCTCGCGTATGGACACAGATCATGTCCCATTACGTCTTTCCGAGCACTCATGAGTCCTCCTTCACTGCAGACATGGCTGTTCTACTATGGTGCATCCTTACAGACCAACCTCTGAATCTTTCAAGACACATCTGGAATGCTATGGAGCATGTACAAATCGCGGGCAACCTACCTTTTCCCGCCTTGGTCTCAGATCTTGTCTCAGCAGCCGGAGTCTCCTACAGAGCTGGGGACACCAAAGCCATGCTTCCACGGGATGATCAATATATCCCTCACGGGAAATACCTCAGACTTTCAGCAGCCACTACAAGCCAGCCTACTGAGCCAGTTGAAGATATTCCTTCTTCAACACCACAAGCATCTACAACTGAGAAATTGCTCCAGTAGATAATCGAACGGTTGGATCGGCATGAACTGAAAGCTAAGATGAGAGAGCGCCGTAACGAGCGCCGATTCAAACACCTCAAGGAGCTACTCAAGAGACGTTTTAGAGACTCAAACACCCCGGACTCTACTTCCTTTACTAGCACTGGGAGCCATGATGGTCCCGACTGTGGAGATACTGCTACCAGCCCACCCCTGTTTCTGACAGATGGCACCGAGGACGGTGCAAAGCCTTAATTGTGGGGAGGTCGGTCAGTACCTGACTTCTGAAGGTAAATTCTCTTCTCTGGCACCAATAATTAGGATATTTTAGTTAGATTTTCTTTCTTTTATAGAATAAAATAAACTGCATAGGTTAGAATAGTTGCATGCATGTTCTACTTGATTGAAAAGACAATAAGTTTCTTTTAAAAATCTATCTTTGGAACAAAATTTCACTAATTTTTCAAAATTTTTATGATAAATCTGCTTGAGTTGTATTTGGAACATGATGTTTGAGCTAAAGAACACACAACCTGTGAAAGATTTGAGCCTTTATGTATGGTTATATTATTTAACCATAATCATTTTATTCTTGTGTGTTTACTTCTCTATGATTGTAATCTATATTTTGGTTTATCTTATATGTCCAATATTTACTATTTTTACATGCTTGCACATGATTGAGGCCATTATTTGTTTAAACTCACTTATCCAAATCAAGCCTACCCTTCTCAATTACATTTGTTAACCACTTTGAGCCTTTAAAACCCCATTTGTTCTATATTTTACCACATTACTAACCTTAAGCTGAAAAACAATTGCATAGCCCAAATTGAATCTTTGTTAGCTTAAGATAGAATTGTGTATGCTAGTTAAGTATGGGAAATTGTGGGAACACAAGTTGTTGAGGGAATGTGTCATGAAAATTTAAAGGGAATTTGGATACCCACTCATGTGAAAATATAAGAATGAAAAATCTATGTGCATTGATAAGCTTTATTTATTCAAAAAAAAAAATAAATAATATCAATAAATAAGGGGACAAAAAATTACCCCAATGTTAAATTTAGAATTCAAATATCAATGCACATATGATAGAATCAAAATACAAAGTTGAAACATGAGTATGGGTTGAAAAAGGGAATTATGGGTAGCTAAGCATGAATTTAAAAGTATATAGAATATATGTATATTAGGTGAGAGCTTAGGTTAATTAAAGATTCAATTTATAAAGCTCACTTAGCCATATGTATATCCTTACCTGCACCTTGGCCCCATTACAACCCTGAAAAGACCTCATGATGTTTGCATTGGTATATTAACTGTTGTTGATTGGTTAAGAGAAAAACAAAAGTTAGAAAACATGACTCGAGAAGAATAGAGTGATTACCCTATACATTAGAGATTAGAGCGTACATACATCATCAGTGAGGGTTCAATGCTTGAATTTTCATGTTTCCTGCTTTCATAATCTATCTTCTTGCACTTTTATCGGTTTTATTGTATGATGATAGAATTAGTGGAATTTGATTTGTAACTGTTTTGAAAGGCTTATTTACTTTTGATCAAGTGGACAATAATCATATAGTTGCATTTATTTATATATGTGGGATTGCATTGCATTTTATGAGTTTCTGCATGTTCATACTTATTTCCTTGTCTCCTTCAATTTAGCATGAGGACATGCTAATGTTTAAGTGTGGGGAGGTTGATAAACCACTATTTTATGGTTTATATTGTGTTTAATTGTGTGGTTTTGTCATGATTCTTGCCCACTTATTCATCAATTTAGCATGCATTTAGATTTCCTTCCTAAATTCAGTACATGTTTGAAAATTGCTTCCTAGAAACTTTAATTATTTACTTTTAATTCTCCTTTATTCCATTCGATGCCGTGATCTATGTGTCAAGTATTTCAGGCCTTATAGGGCATGAATGAGATGGAGATTGGAGAGGAAGCTAGAAAAAATGGAAGGAACACAAGAATTTGAGGAGATAACCAGCGAGAAGTGACGCGGTCGCATGGCTCACGCGACCGCGCGAAGGAGCGCAAATCACAGCGACGTAGCCGCATGGCTTGCGCGTCCGCGCGGATTGGAAAGCGCTAGTGACGCGGTAGCGTGGACGACGCGAATGCGTGGGGAGGAAAAAGCGCAAGCGATGCGTCCGCATGAACGACGCGATCGCGTGACATGTGCGATCTGCATAATTTGCAGAATCCGCTGGGGGCGATTTTGGACCTTATTTCGGCCCGGTTTTCGGCCCAGAACAGCAGACTAGAGTCAGAGAATATGCAAAAACAAGGGAGATTCATTCAGTAGTTTTCAGATCTAGTTTTTCACTCTCTTAGGTTTTTCTCTCTAGTTTTAGGATTTTAATTTTCAATTGATCTTAGCATTGGAACATTGAGAAGAGTTATTTCCTCATAAAGACATCATCATTCTAGTTTGTTCTCTTAACTTGGTTCTAATCTTCCATGTTCTTTGTTATGTTCAATTCTGTCACTCAGATACTTTTATGATTATTTAATGCAAGGATTATTTCTTTTTAATTCAATTTCAATATCAATAATCATGTCTTCTTTTAATTTCCTTTCATGTGCCATGGATTCTTTATTTACAATGCGTGAGTAGTTCTCTTACTTGATGGGGAGTTGATTAAAAGGAACTCTTGAGTTGGAAGGATTGAAAGAAAATTTGTAATTGGGTTAATTGTTGGATTGCTATCTTGTCACCGACGCCAATCCCTTTGAACTAAGTGGGTTGCAACTTGTGAACAGATCTGGCATTCCCACTTGTTTGACTTTCCTTTACCTAGTAAAGGATAACCAAACAGAACAACCATTAATTATAAATTAATCTTACAATCACACCATCAATGATAGAGATTCCAACCAATCAATTCCCAATCAAGGCTTTTATTTATATTATTTAAAATTCCTCAATTTAATTCCCAATTTACCTAGCTCAACTTCTTGGAACATCTGATTAATAAAACAGCACACTTTTCTGCAACTCGTTGGGAGACGACCTGGGACTTAAAACTCCCAGTAATTTTAATTTAAACCTTCTGTTACACATTTCTAAATTGATAGGCAGATTTTCGGTGAATTAAGAACTATACTTGCAACGTAACCATTTTAATAAATTTTTAATTCACCAGCTTCTGCTTCCCATCACATGGCTTTGATAGCATTTAACTTAAACTCATCCTGATTGACTCTCAAGGTTACTTCCCCCTTTTGGACATCAATGAGAGTTCGTCCAGTTGCTAGGAAAGGTCTTCTTAGAATGAGAGTAGCACTCTTGTGCTCCTCCATTTCCAGCACCACAAAGTCAGTGGGAAAGGCGAATGGCCCAAACCTGACAATCATGTCTTCAATCACACCTGATGGGTATTTAATGGAGCCATCAGAAAATTGGAGACATATCCGGGTTGGTTTGACTTCCTCAGTTAAACCAAGCTTTCTGAGAGTGGATGCAGGTATTAGATTGATGCTTGCTCCAAGATCACATAAAGCTGTCTTGGTGCAGTTACCCTCTAATGTGCATGGTATCATAAAGCTCCCGGGATCTTTAAGCTTTTCTGGGAAGCTTTTCAGAATGACTACACTGCATTCTTCAGTGAGGAGAACTCTTTCAGTTTCTCTCCAATTTCATGAACTTGGCATAAGAGGGTATTTGCTCAAGTGCCTCTGCAAATGGAATCTTTATTTCAAGAGTCCTGAGATAGTCTGCAAAGCGGAAAAATTGCTTATCCTGCTCTTCTTGGCAGAATTTTTGAGGATAAGGCATCTTGGCTTTGTATTCCTCAACCTTAGTTGTTGCAGGTTTATTTCTTACAGAGGTGGTTGGAGAAGCCTTTTTAGAGGGGTTGTTATCAGCACTTGTGTGTGTCTGATCCCTCACTGGCATTTGAATGCCAAGGTTAGAAGCTTGATTGGCGTTGGACGCCAACTTCTTACCTGTTTCTGGCGTTTGAACGCCAAAACTGAGCCTCCATTGGGCGTTTGACGCCAACTCCTTGCCTGTTTCTGGCGTTTGGACGCCAGAACTGAGCATGGGTTGGGCGTTTAGCGCCAGCTCTCCACCCTTTTCTGGCGTTTGAGCGCCAGAATCACTCCTCTCTGGGCTCTTACTGTCCTCAGAGGAATTTTGGGTAGCATTTTGTTCATTTCTTGGCTTCCTGCTGCCTTGAAGTGAGGTATTTAATGTTTTCCCACTTCTTAATTGAACTGCTTGGCACTCTTCTGTTATTTGTTTTGATAACTGTTGTTCTGTTTGCTTCAGTTGTACTTCCATATTCATATTAGCCATTCTTGTGTCTTGTAGTATCTCCTTGAATTCGGTCAGCTGTTTTGTTAGAAAATCTAATTGCTGATTGAATTCAGTAATTTGTTCTGCATGATTGAGTTCAGCAGTTACTGTTTTAGCCTTTTCTTTCATGGAAGATTCACTACTTAGGTACAGATGCTGATTTCTGGCAATTGTATCAATGAGCTCTTGAGCTTCTTCAATTGTCTTTCTCCTGTGTATAGATCCACCAGCTGAGTGGTCTAGAAAAATCTGAGCTTTCTCTGCAAGCCCACAGTAAAAGATGTCTAACTGCACCCACTCTGAAAACATTTCAGAGGGGCATTTTCTTAGCATCTCCCTGTATCTCTCCCAGGCATCATAAAGAGATTCATTATCTCCTTGTTTAAAGCCTTGGATGTCCAGCCTTAGCTGTGTCATCCCTTTTGGAGGGAAATATTGATTCAAAAATTTTTCTGACAGCTGTTTTCATGTCCTTATGCTAGCCTTAGGTTGGTTATTTAACTACCTCTTAGCTTGGTCTTTTACAGAAAATGGAAACAGTAATAATCTGTAGACATCTTGATCTACTTTCTTATCATGTACTGTGTCATCAATTTGTAAAAACTGTGCCAGAAACTCTGTAGGTTCTTCCTGTGGAAGACCGGAATACTGGCAACTTTGCTGCACCATGATAATGAGCTGAGGATTCAACTCAAAGCTACTGACTCCGATGGAGGGTATACAGATACTACTCCCATATGAAGCAGTAGTGGGGTTAGCATATGACCCCAGAGTCCTTCTGGACTGTTTATTTCCACTTAGGTCCATGATGGAGAAAAGGAGATGACGTGGATTTATTTTATTTATTTTATAAAAAAAAATTTTCGAAATAATAAAATAAAATAAAATAAAAACTACAAAAAAAATAAAAAAAGGAATTGAAAATATTTTATGAGGATTTTCGAAAAAAAGTGAGGAGAGAGGAAGTGGTTAGGATATTTTTGAAAAAGATATGATTTTAAAAATCTTAAAAGGATATGATTTGAAAAATTTTGACCAAGTCAACCCAAGCAATTCAAAAATTATGAGAAATTAAAGGAAAAGATATATATATATTTTTTTGAATTCTATGATGAAAAAGAAAAACACATAAAAGACACACAACTTAAAATTTTTAGATCTAATGCTCCTTGTTTTCGAAAATTTTGGAGGAGAAACACTAAGGAACACCAAACTTAAAAATTTTAAGATCAAAACACAAGAAAGACTCAAGAACACTTTGAAGACTCACAAGAACAACAAGAACATGAAGATAGAACACCAAACTTAAAATTTTTAGAAAACCAAAATAAAATTTTCGAAAACTAAAGAAAAGTTAACAGGAGAACACCAAACTTAAAGTTTGGCACAAGATTTATTCAAAGAAAAATTATTTTTGAAAAAGTTTTAAAAAGAAGATAGCCAATTACCAAGAACATAAGCACAACGCTCTAGCCAATTGAGCTATAAATTTAACGTGTTTTAATAAGGTATTTAATAAATAAAATTTTTTGAAAACTGGTTTTTTTTTTAAAAGCACAAGAAAAACAAGAAAAGACACAGAACAACTTGAAGATCAAGGACGAACAAGAACATGCAATTCGAAAATTGAAAGACAAAGAAAAGCATGCAATTGACACCAAACTTAAAACATGACACTAAACTCACAGAAAAACTAAAAATCAATAAAGAAAATAATATTTTTGAAAAAAATTTTTGAAAAGAAAATAAAAGACTCTGACCCAAAAGACAAAAATTTTCTAATCTAAGCAACAAAATTCACCGTCAGTTTTTCAAACTCAAACAATCTCCGGCAAAGGCGCCAAAAACTTGGTGCACGAAATCACAATCACACTTTTGCAATTCCGCACAACTAACCAGCAAGTGCACTGGGTTGTCCAAGTAATACCTTACGTGAGTAAGGGTCGAATCCCACGGAGATTGTTGGCTTGAAGCAATCTATGGTTATCTTGTAACTCTTAGTCAGGATATCAATTATAATTATTAGTTTGGATTGCGAAAAATAAAAGAGCATGAATTAAATACTTGTTATGCAGTAATGGAGAATATGTTGGAGTTTTGGAGATGCTTTGTCTTCTGAATCTCTGCTTTCCTACTGTCTTCTTCTTCACGCACGCAAGGTTCCTTCTATGGCAAGCTGTGCGTTGGTGGATCACCATTGTCAATGGCTACCATCCGTCCTCTCAATGAAAATGGTCCAAGTGTGCTGTCACTGCACGGCTAATCATCTGTCGGTTTTCACTCATGCTGGAATAGGATCCATTGATCCTTTTGCGTCTGTCACTACGCCCAACCCTTGTGAGTTTGAAGCTTGTCACAGTCATCCAATCCCTGAATCCTACTTGGAATACCATAGACAAGGTTTAGACTTTCCAGATTCTCAAGAATGCTGCCAATGGATTCTAGCTTATACCACGAAGACTCTGATTAAGGAATCCAAGAGATACTCATTCAATCTAATGTAGAACGGAGGTGGTTGTCAGGCACGCGTTCATAGGTTGAGAATGGTGATGAGTGTCACGGATCATCACATTCATCATATTGAAGTGCAAATAAATATCTTAGATAGAAACAAGCGTGTTTGAATGGAAAACAGAAGTAATTGCATTAATTCATCGAGACAGAGCAGAGCTCCTCACCCCCAACAATGGAGTTTAGAGACTCATGCCATCAAAGAGTAAAAAGTTCAGATCTAAAATGTCATGAGATACAAAAAAAAATCTCTAAAAGTTGTTTAAATACTAAACTAGTAACCTAGGTTTACAGAAAATGAGTAAATTATGATAGATAGTGCAGAAATCCACTTTCGGGGCCCACTTGGTGTGTGCTGGGGCTGAGACTTGAACTTCACACATTTCTAGGCTGTTTCTGGAGTTAAACGCCAGGTTGTAACCTGTTTTGGGGGTTTAACTCCAATTTGTAACCTGTTTCTGGCGTTTTACGCCAGAATAGGGCAGAGAACTGGCGTTGAACGCCAGTTTTCGTCATTTAAACTCGAGTAAAGTATGAACTATTATATATTTCTGGAAAGCCCTGGATGTCTACTTTCCAACGCAATTGAGAGCGCACCATTTGGACTTCTATAGCTCCAAAAAATCCATTTTGAGTGCAGGGAGGTCAAAATCCAACAGCATCTGCAGTCCTTTTTCAGCCTCTGAATCAAATTTTGCTCAGGTCCCTCAATTTCAGCCAGAAAATACTTGAAATTACAGAAAAATACACAAACTCATAGTAAAGTCCAGAAATATAAATTTTGCCTAGAAACTAATAAAAATATACTAAAAACTAACTAAATCATACTAAAAACTACATGAAATTACCCCCGAAAAGCGTATAAAATATCCGCTCATCAAGGCACGGTCCTCTATCAGAAATCTGGAGGCACAAGTGGGTCAGCTGAGTAAGAAAATCACGGAAACTCCTCTTAGTACTCTCCCAGGCAATACCGAAGATAATCCAAAAAGAGAGTGCAAGGCCATTGATTTGACCATCATGGCCGAACCTACAAGGGAGGAGGGGGACGGGAATCCCAATGAGGAAGACTTCATGGGACATCCTCTGGACACTAAGGGGTTCCTCAATGAGGACCTGAAGGAATTTAAGGCTCATACAGAGACCATAGAGATTCCATTCAACTTGTTTCTGCCCTTCATGAGCTCTGATGAGTATTCTTCCTCTGAAGAGGATGAAGACATTACTGAAGAGCAAGTTGTTAAGTACCTTGGTGCAATCATGAAGCTGAATGCCAAATTATTTGGTAATGAGACTTGGGAAGATGAACCTCCCTTTCTCATCAATGAACTGAATGCATTGGATAGGCAGAAATTACCTCAAAAGAAACAGGATCCTGGTAAATTCTTAATACCATGTACCATAGGCACCATGACCTTTGAGAAGGCTCTGTGTGACCTAGGGTCAGGCATTAACCTTATGCCACTCTCTGTAATGGAGAAACTTGGGATCTTTGAGGTGCAAGCTGCCAGAATCTCATTAGAGATGGCAGACAACTCAAGAAAATAGGCTTATGGACTAGTAGAGGACGTGCTAGTAAAGGTTGAAGGCCTTTACATCCCTACTGATTTCATAATCCTAGACACTGTGAAGGATGAGGATGAATCCATCATCCTTGGAAGACCCTTTCTAGCCACATCAAAAGCTGTGATTGATGTGGACATAGGAGAGTTGGTCCATCAACTGAATGAGGACTACCTTGTATTTAAAAATCAAAGTTCTCCTTCTGTAACCATAGAGAGGAAGCTTGAAAATTCTCTCACTGCAGAGTCAACCAAAGCCCCCACAGTCAAACTCTAAGTTTGGTGTTGGGAGGCCACAACCGAACTCTAAGTTTGGTGTTGAACCCCCACATTCAAACTCTAAGTTTGGTGTTGGGAGGTCCCAACAACGCTCTGAACATCTGTGAGACTCCATAAGAGCTCACTGTCAAGCTATTGACATTAAAGAAGCGCTTGTTGGGAGGCAACCCAATGTTATTTAATTATATCTATTTATTTTCCATTGCTATTTTATGGTTTCTTTAGGTTGATGATCATGTGAAGTCACAAAAGCTACTGAAAAATAAAAAATAGAATGAAAAACAGCATTAAAAATAGCACACCCTGGAGGAAGAGCATTCTGGCGTTTAAAGGCCAGAAACAAGCATCTGTCTGGCGTTTAACGCTAGAAACAAGCACCAAGATGGCGTTTAATGCCAGAAACAAGCATCAACCTGGCGTTAAACGCCAGAAACAGGCTACATTTGGGCGTTTAACGCCAAAAATAGGCAGCAGTCTGGCGTTAAACGCCAGTATTGCATACAGAGGGCATTTTGCACGCCTAAATAGTGCAGGGATGAGAAATCCTTGACACCTCAGGATCTATGGACCCTACAGGATCCCCACAGGATCTGTGGACCCCACAGGATCCCCACCTACCCCACCCATATATAAACCCCTCAACACTACTCCATTTTCACACATTACAACCACCACTTCTCCCCCTTGGATGAATACACCTTCTCCCTCCATCTCCTCCATTTTCTTCTTCTTCTAATACTTCCTTTCTTCTTTTGCTCGGGGACGAGCAAACCTTTTAAGTTTGGTGTGGTAAAAGCATTGCTTTTTGTTTTTCCATAACCATTAATGGCACCTAAGACCAGAGAAACCTCTAGAAAGAGGAAAGGGAAGGCAATTGCTTCCACCTTCGAGTCATGGGAGATGGAGAGATTCATCTCAAAAGCCCATCACTAAGAAAAGGATGGAGCAAACAAGAGAGTCCACTCATGGACCTCAACAAGAGCATGAGGAAATTCCTCACCATGAAATCCCTGAGATACCTCAAGGGATGCACTTTCCTCCACAGAACTATTGGGAGCAATCAACACCTCCCTAGGAGAATTAAGTTCCAACATGGGACAACTAAGGATGGAACACCAAGAGCACTCCATCATTCTCCATGAGATTAGAGAAGATCAAAGAACTATGAGGGAGGAGCAACAAAGACAAGGAAGAGACATAGAGGAGCTCAAGAACACCATTGGTTCTTCAAGAGGAAGAAGACGCCACCCTCACTAAGGTGGACCCGTTCCTTAATCTCCTTGTTCTTATTTTTCTGCTTTTCGGTTTTTCAGCCTTATGTTTTATTTATGTTTGTGTCTTTACTACATGATCATTAGTGTCTAAGTGTCTATGTCTTAAATCTATGAGTGTCCTATGAATCCATCACCTTTCTTAAATGAAAAATATTCTAAAAACAAAAGAACAAGAAGTACATGATTTTGAATTCATCCTTGAAATTAGTTTGATTATTTTGATGTGGTGGCAATACTTTTTATTTTTCTGAATGAATGATTGAACAGTGCATATGTCTTTTGAATTTGTAGTTTATGAATGTTAAAATTGTTGGCTCTTGAAAGAATAATGAAAAAGGAGAAATGTTATTTAATGATCTGAAAAATCATAAAAATGATTCTTGAAGCAAGAAAAAGCAGTGAATAGAGAAAAGCTTGCGAAAAAAAAAAGAGAAGGCGAAAAAAAAGGAAGAAAAAGCCAATAGCCCTTAAAACCAAAAGGCAAGGGTAATAAAAAGGATCCAAGGCTTTGAGCATCAGTGGATAGGAGGGCCCAAAGGAATAAAATCCTGGCCTAAGCGGCTAAACCAAGCTGTCCCTAACCATGTGCTTGTGGCGTGAAGGTGTCAAGTGAAAAGCTTGAGACTGAGCGATTAAAGTCGAGGTCCAAAGCAAAAATAGAGTGTGCTTAAGAATCCTGGACACCTCTAATTGGGGACTTTAGCAAAGCTGAGTCACAATCTGAAAAGGTTCACCCGATTATGTGTCTGTGGCATTTATGTATCCGGTGGTAATACTGGAAAACAAAGTGCTTAGGGCCACGGCCAAGACTCATAAAGTAGCTGTGTTCAAGAATCAACATACTGAACTAGGAGAATCAATAACACTATCTAAATTCTGAGTTCCCATAGATGCCAATCATTCTGAACTTCAAAGGATAAAGTGAGATGCCAAAACTGTTCCGAGGCAAAAACTACTAGTCCCGCTCATCTAATTGAAGCTAAGTTTCATTGATATTTGAAATTTATAGTATATTCTCTTCTTTTTATCCTATTTGATTTTCAGTTGCTTAGGGACAAGCAACAATTTAAGTTTGGTGTTGTGATGAGCGGATAATTTATACGCTTTTTGGCATTGTTTTTACATAGTTTTTAGTATGATTTGATTAGTTTTTAGTATATTTTTATTAGTTTTTAATTAAAAATCACATTTCTGGACTTTACTAGGAGTTTGTGTGTTTTTCTGTGATTTCAGATATTTTTTGACTGAAATTGAAGGACTTGAGCAAAAATCTGATTCAGAGGCTGAAGAAGGACTGCAGATGCTGTTGGATTCTGACCTCCCTGAACTCAAAGTGGATTTTCTGGAGATATAGAAGTCCAAATGGTGCACTCTCAATTGCTTTGGAAAGTAGACATCCAGGGCTTTCCAGCAATATATAATAGTCTATACTTTTCCCGAGTTAGATGACGCAAACTGGCGTTCAACGCCAGTTTTCTGCCCTATTCTAGAGTTAAACGCTAGAAACAGGTTGCGAAGCAGAGTTAAATGCCAGAAACAGGTTACAAACTGGCGTTTAACTACAAGGAAGACCTCTACACGTGAAAGCTTCAACGCTCAGTCTAAGCACACACCAAGTGGGCCCAGAAGTGGATTTTTGCATCATTTACTCATTTCTGTAAACCCTAG
Organism: Arachis hypogaea; assembly: GCF_003086295.3. Classification (NCBI taxonomy): domain Eukaryota; kingdom Viridiplantae; phylum Streptophyta; class Magnoliopsida; order Fabales; family Fabaceae; genus Arachis; species Arachis hypogaea. The sequence goes on from NC_092050.1 coordinate 127,683,306, forward strand.
TAACTAGTTTAGTATAAATAGGACTTTTTACTATTGTATTTACATCTTCGGATCATCTTTGGATTATCTTTTGATCCTTTGATCACGTTTAGGGGGCTGGCTATTCGGCCATGCCTGGACCTTGTTCTTATGTATTTTCAACAGTAGAGTTTCTACACACCATAGATTAAGGTGTGGAGCTCTGCTGTTCCTCATGAATTAATGCAAAGTACTATTGTTTTTCTATTCAACTCAAGTCTATTTCTTCTCTAAGATATTCATTCGCACACAAGAACATGATGAATGTGATGATTATGTGACGCTCATCACCATTCTCACTTATGAACGTGTGCCTGACAAACACTTCCGTTCTACATGAAAGCAAGCTTGAATGCATATCTCTTAGCCTCCTGATCAACGATCAGAGTCTTCATGGTACAGGCTAGCATTATTGGCGGCCATTCTTGAGATCTGAAAAGTCTAAACCTTGTCTGTAGTATTCCGAGTAGGATCTGAGAAGGGATGGCTGTGACGAGCTTTGACGTTAGGATTTTTGCCAGTAAAGAATTTCACAAAAACAGTCGCGTTGTAGATATAGTCTCTAAACCGACAAAAATCTCTTCGTACAAATGTTTTGGTTGTCACAAGTAACAAACCCCTTTAAAATTGATAACCGAGTATTTAAACATCGGGTCGTCTTCTCAAGGAATTGCAGGGAAGTATGTTCTTATTATTGGTTATACAAAGGTATGTTTTGGGGTTTTTGGATCAAGGTAAAACGTTAGAAAAGCAATGGCAGAGGGAATAAAATAATAACAATAAACATAAACTCTTGGCAAGGTATTAGAAATTGGAAGTCCAGACCAAGTTATCCTTATCAATGATAATGAAAATTGAATCTTAATTTCACTTAGTTAACCCTTACTTAAAGCAGAGGAAGGTCAAGTGACTAATTAGTTTGATCTTCAAATCTGAATTAATTCCTAAGAAAAAGTTGGGATTATTGAAGTTCAATTCAATTAGAGGAGATAACAATTATCAATTATGCTATTGAGTTGGATAAATTCCTGAGTTACTGATTTCTTAACCAAAACCAAAAGGAAAGGAAATTAAAGCTACTGGAATACCTCAAATAAAATACATTCAAAGCAGTAAAATCTAACATGGAAAAGTTCATAAGCCAATTGGGCAACATAAATCAAATATAAATAAAAGTATTAGAGTATTTGAGAGTAAAAGAGAAATATAAAATAAAAGGAATATTGAACCTGGGATTGAGAGTCACTCCTAAAACTAAGAGAAGTCCTAAATCCTAATCCTAAGAGAGAGGAGAGAACCTCTCTCTCTAAAAACTATATCTACTCCTAAAATTGTGAATGTGAGAGCCTCTTCATGAATGGATGCATTTCCCCACTTTATAGCCTCTAATCTGTGTGTTCTGGGCTGAAAACTGGGTCAAAAGCAGCTCAGAAATCGCCCCCTGTGATTTCTATTACGTTCAGGTCGCAGAAAGGTGACACGGCCGCGTCGTCCATGCGGCCGCGCGGATTGGGTGTTGGCCAGGTCACGCATCTGCGTGACCCACGCGTTCGCGTCACTTGGCGTCAGGGCAACTATGACAAATTATATATCAAATCGAAGCCCCGGATGTTAGCTTTCGAACGCAATTGGAACCGTGTCATTTGGACCTCTATAGCTAAAGTTATAGCCGTTTGAGTGTAAAGAGGTCAGGCTGGACAGCTTAGCAATTTCTCCAACTTATTGTATTCCTTCCACTTTTGCATGCTTCCTTTCCATCCTCTGAGCCATTCCTGCCCTATAATCTCTGAAAACACTTAACAAACATATCAAAGCATCTAATGGTAATAAGAGAGGATTAATATTAGCAAATATAAGATCAAAGAAGCATGTTTTCAATCATAGCACAAAATCAGGAAGGAAATATAAAACCATGCAAATATTATGAATAAGTGGGTAAAGAGTTGATGAAATCCACTCAATTGAGCACAAGATAAACCATAAAATAGTGGTTTATCAACCTCCCCACACTTAAACACTAGCATGTCCTCATGCTAAGCTCAAGAGAAGCTATAAAGATGAAGAGGCATGATAGAATGTATGAAATGCAACCTATGAATGTAACTACATGCAAAAATATTTCTACCTACTTGGTTAAAAAATAAATAAATCTTTCAAGACAAAAATAATTCAAATTTCACTAATTCAATTCGTACAATAAAAAGCAAGTCAACTTGTAAGAAGAGAGCTCATGGAAGCAAGAAACACAGAATCAAGCATTGAACCCTCACTGGTAGTGTATATCACTCTAACTCTCAAGTGTCTAGGGTCAATCACTCTATTCTTCCCTAGTCATGCTTTCTAAACCTTGTTCTTCATCTAACCAATCAACAAATATTTAGCATACCAATGCAAACATCATGAGGTCTTTTCAGGGTTGTAATGGGGCTGAGGTAAAGGTAAGGGTATATATAAGGCTAAGTGAGCTAGTAAAGTGAATCTTCAATTAACCTAAGCTCTCACATAATATACATATACTCTATATACTTTTAAATTCATGCCTAGCTACCCATAATTCCCACTTTTGTATAATTCCCATACTCATGTACCAAATTTTTGATATTTCTTTACTTTTATTACATGTGCATTGATATTTTCATTAACTTAGCATTGGGGTAATTTTGTCCCTTTATTTATTTATTTATATTATATATATTTTTTATTTTTTTTATTTTTTTTCTCTTTTTCTCTTTTTTTTTTGTAGAGAAATAAACATAACTTATCAATGCACATGGATTTTCTATTATTTTTCTATTTTGGTTTTTCATGAGTAAGTTCCCAAATTCCCAATATTCAAATAAATTAGAAACATGATACATTCCCTTATTAACCCATGTTCCCACAGTTTCCCCACACTTAATTGTTACACAATCCCTATCTTAAGCTAACCAAAGATTCAATTGGGATATTTAATTGTTTTTCTGCTTTAAGGCTAGTGATGTGGTAAAATACAGAACAAATGGGGATTAAAAAGGCTCAAAGTGGCTGATAAACCACTATTTTATGGTTTATATTGTGTTTAATTGTGTGGTTTTGTCATGATCCTTACCCACTTATTCATCAATTTAGCATGCATTTAGATTTCCTTCCTAAATTCAGTACATGTTTGAAAATTGCTTCCTAGAGACTTTAATTATTTACTTTTAATTCTCCTTTACTCCATTCGATACCGTGATCTGTGTGTCAAGTGTTTCAGGCCTTATAGGGCATGAATGAGATGGAGATTGGAGAGGAAGCTAGCAAAAATGGAAGAAACACAAGAAATTGAGGAGATAACCAGCGAGAAGTGACGCGGTCGCATGGCTCACGCGACCGCGCGAAGGAGCACAAATCGCAGCGACACGGCCGCGCGGATTGGAAAGCACAGGCGACGCGGTAGCGTGGACAACGCGAATGCGTGGAGAGAGGAAAGCGCAAGCGACGCGTCCACATGGACGACGCGATCGCGTGACATGTGCGATCTGCATAATCTGCAGAATCCGCTGGGGGCGATTTTGGACCTTATTTCGGCCCAGTTTTCGGCCCGGAACAGCAGACTAGAGTCAGAGAATATGCAGAAACAAAACAGACATTCATTCAGTAGTTTTAGATCTAGTTTTCTTTACTCTCTTAGGTTTTTCTCTCTAGTTTTTAGGATTTTAATTTTCAATTGATCTTAGTATTGGAACATTGAGAAGAGTTATTTCCTCATCAAGACTTCATCATTCTAGTTTGTTCTCTTAACTTGGTTCTATTCTTCCATGTTCTTTATTATGTTCAATTTTGTCATTCAGATACTTTTATGATTATTTAATGCAAGGATTATTTCTTTTTAATTCAATTTCAATATCAATAATCATGTCTTCTTTTAATTTCCTTTCAAGTTCCATGGATTCTTTATTTACAATGCGTGAGTAGTTCCCTTACTTGATAGGGAGTTGATTAAAAGGAACTCTTGAGTTGGAAGGATTGAAAGAAAATTTGTAATTGGGTTAAATGTTGGATTGCTATCCTGTCACCGACGCCAATCCCTTTGAACTAAGTGGGTTGCAACTTGTGAATAGATCTGGCATTCCCACTTGTTTGACTTTCCCTTACCTAGTAAAGGATAACCAAACGGAACAACCATTAATTAAAAATTAATCTTACAATCACACCATCAATGATAGAGATTCTAACCAATCAATTCCCAGTCAAGGCTTTTATTTATAAAATTCCTCAATTTAATTCCCAATTTACCTAGCTCAACTTCTTGGAACATCTGATTAATAAAACAGCACACTTTTCTGCAACTCGTTGGGAGACGACCTGGGACTTAAAACTCCCAGTAATTTTAATTTAAACCTTCTGTTACACATTTCTAAATTGATAGGCAGATTTTCGGTGAATTAAGAACTATACTTGCAACGTAACCATTTTAATAAATTTTTAATTCACCAGCTTCTGCTTCCCATCAATTTTTGGCGCCGTTGCCGGGGAGTTGCAATAGAGTGCTAATTTTATTAATTAGAATTTATTTATTTGCATTTTATTTAATTTTGCTACTATGAGCTGCATGTTTCTTCCGTCAAATGACGCGTTCACTTCCTGATCCGCGCTTGCTAATATTCGATCCTGAAATTGAAAGGACAATTTCACGAATAAGGCGAGAACAGCGTAGGTTAGCCCGCTCTGAGGGCGGATCTGAAAGTGAATCTGAGGAAGAAACCAGCCCCCGTTCTACTGATTCGGTCGTTTTACATGCAGAAAACATGGCAGCTAGAAGAGTTACCATTCAGGAGGAAGGAGCTCCTGATTTTACAATGCAACCGTTTCAAGCGCATCATCCAGCGGTAGCTATGGATTTTGAAATAAAGACCGCACTGCTAAATTTGATGCCCAAGTTTCATGGCCTACCTGCTCAAGAGCCTATCAAGCACTTGAGAGATTTCCAGGCAGCCTGTTCTACTGTCAGGCGTGATGGCACTGATGAAACTTCAATTCTGCTGAAAGCTTTTCCGTTCTCTCTTGAGGGAAAAGCAAGAGAGTGGTACTACACTCAACCTCTAGCAAATGTATCCAACTGGGATACACTCAGAAAGGAGTTTCTGGAGAAATTCTTTCTATCTGAAGTTACTGATAAACTGAGGAAGGATATCTCTACAATTGTTCAGGATGACAATAAAACTCTCTTTGAATACTGGGAGTGCTTCAATAATCTTCTGGAAGCGTGCCCCACCACATGATTGACAAGATCGTGCTACTCAGCTATGTCACACAAGGTATGAGGCCCCAAGATAAGACCACATTGGAAAGTGCCAGCAATGGGTCTATGAAGAAGTACAAGACCACTGATGAAGCTTGGCAATTGATCAGTGATTTAGCTGAATCTACTCGGAACCACAGACAGAAGCAAGGCCGTTCAAGGGCCGTTGCAGAAGTATCTTCTGGCATAGAGACTGCTGCTCTAAATCGAAGCATCTGTGAGATGACCAACCTGCTGAAGCAAATGTAGTTGAATCAACAAGCTCAGCAAACTCAACCGCAGCAAAACCAACAACTAGTCCCACAAAGAATTTGTGAAATTTGTGCTGATTACAGTCATTACACTGATGAATGCCCGCAGCTCCAACAAGAAGACAACATGGTGGCATCCACTCACAACTTCTATGACCGCCCCAACCAAGGGTACAATCAAAGTGGAAATAATAACCATGGATGGCAGGACAATTCAAACCAGAATTGGAGGGACAACAATAATAGGGGAGGCAGAGATAATCAGGGAAATCAGAGGTAGAATAATAACAACAACAGGCAGCAAAATCAACCTTACCGAGCACCTCACCTGAGGCAAAACCAAGGACCACCGAACAATCAGCAGCAAACCTCTCAATTTACTCATTCTTCTGTATCTTCTAATGAAGATTTATTACAAGCTTTTGACAAAAGACAACTGGCCATGGAAAATACCATCGTGAACAATATTAACGCTAGTCTGAATGGTTTCACCTCTACTCTACAAGCTTTATTGACACAACTTGGTTCAGCACAAAATTCCAGTAACCAACCTTCAAGCACCACTGGAATCCCCTCTCAACCATTACCCAATCCGAAGGGAGGCATTAATGCTATCACCCTGAGGTCTGGAACCACACTGCAGGAGAGGAATCAGGAGGAACCAAGCTCACCAGAATACGCCTCAGCTGAAGAGGTGATGGAAATCGAAGATGTTGAAGAGGAAGAGGATATACAGGACATGGCTGAAGAAGAGATAGCTCAACCACAGGAAGAAGCACCAAAAGGCACAGGCACCACAGAAAACACTACTCCCATTCCATTTCGACAACTTGCAAGGAAGCCCAGGAAGCAGCTGGAACCTGATCCTAAAATGGTAGAAATATTCAAAAAGGTTGAGGTAACTGTTCCCCTTTTTTATGTTATTCAGCAGGTACCTAAATATGCAAGGTTTCTAAAAGACTTATGTATCCATAAAGACAAAATTTATGAATTAGAAATTATTCCTTTAGGTAGTTCTATATCTGCTTTAATGGGAGGATTACCTGAAAAATGTAGTGATCCAGGCCCTTGCATAGTTAGTTGTACTATTGGTGGTGTAGTAATTTACGATTGCATGTGTCATTTAGGAGCATGTGTCAGTATAATGCCTTTGTCTATATATGATGTTTTAAGGCTCCCTCCCTTAAAAAGGTCGGCAGCTCGTTTTGTGTTAGCAGATAAAAGCATTATTACAGTGGCTGGAGTTGCTAAAGACGTTTTGGTGAACATTAAAGGGCTCACATTTTCCACTGATTTTTATATCTTGGAGATGCCCCATAATGATTCAGATAAGCCATCATCAATCCTACTTGGAAGACCATTCCCGAAGACATCAAAATTCAAATTGGATGCTTTTTCAGGAACATACTCCTTTGAAATAGATGGCCGCATAGTGATCTTCAATCTAAATGGAGTCATTGACAACCCCCTAGAAGATCGTTCTATCTTTCAGTGTGATGTCATAGACGAAAGTGTAGCTGAAATTCAAAGAGAAGAGTTTGAAGAGAGGCACACTGGACAAGGTCCAAGTGTGGGGACCCTCTTAACTGACAATGAGGACACTTCGCCATTTTCGCAAGTCCCAGATAATCCAGAGCCTACCCATGATCAAAAGTTAGAATTGAAACCTCTCCCTCCACATCTCAAATATGCTTATCTTGAGGATGAGCAGAAGCTTCCGGTTATTATTGCAAGGGAACTGACTTCTCAACAAGAAGAGCAGTTACTTGATGTACTGAGGAAGCATAAGAAGGCAATTGGGTGGAGTTTGGCAGACGTAGTGGAAATCAACCCTCAAGTATGCGAGCACATAATATTTTTAGAAGAAGGAGCAAGACCTGTCCGTCAACCCCAGAGAAGATTGAATCCCACCATCTTGAAAGTTGTCAAAAAGGAAGTGACCAGATTATTGGAAGCCGGTATCATATATCCTATTTCAGACAGTGAATGGGTAAGCCCAGTACAAGTGGTGCCCAAGAAATCTGGAGTCACTACAGTGAAGAATGAGCATGGAGAGCTCATAGCAACTAGAGTTCAGAATACTTGGAGAGTCTGTATTGATTACAGGCGTCTCAACCAAGCTACCCGTAAGGATCACTACCCACTTCCATTCATTGATCAAATGCTGGATTGCCTGTCAGGTAAATCACATTATTGCTTTTTAGATGGTTACACAGGTTATTTCCAGATTCATATAGCTCCTGAGGATTAGGAAAATACTACTTTTACATGTCCTTTTGGGACTTATGCTTATAAGAGAATGCCCTTTGGCTTGTGCAATGCACCAGCCACCTTCCAAAGGTGCATGATGAGTCTTTTCTCTGATCTTATTGAGGAATGTATGGAAGTTTTTATGAACGATTTTAGTGTTTATGGTGATTCTTTTAACCTTTGCTTATATGGATTATCTAGAGTATTAGATAGATGTGTTAATACAAACCTTGTATTGAATTTCGAAAAATGCCACTTTATGGTAAAGCAAGGAATTGTATTAGGACATGTGGTATCTAATAATGGCATTTTTGTAGACCCAGGAAAGGTGAATGTTATTTCTAGTTTACCTTACCCCTCTTCTGTGAGGGAAGTCCGTTCGTTCCTTGGCCATGCAGGTTTCTACAGGAGATTTATTAAGGACTTTATTAAGGTGGCACTTCCCTTATCCAGATTACTGCAGAAGGACATTGAGTTCGAGTTTAGTGAAGATTGCAAACAAGCATTTGATAAGCTGAAGACTGCTCTAACTCAAACCCCAATTGTGAGAGGACCCGACTGGAGCCAGCCGTTTGAAATCATGTGCAATGCTTCCAACCATGCAGTAGGAGCAACGCTGGCTCAGCGTGAAGGTAAGGATCCTTTTGTTATTGCCTATGCGTCTAAGACTTTAGACACTGCCCAGTCCAATTATACTACTACTGAGAAAGAGCTACTTGCTATTGTTTTCGCTCTGGATAAATTTCGAGTTTATTTACTTGGTACTAGAGTAGTAGTGTATTCGGACCATGCAGCTCTAAAGTATTTATTAGCTAAAAAGGAATCCAAACCAAGACTTATACGTTGGATACTGTTGTTACAAGAATTTGATTTAGAAATAAAGGATAGAAGTGGTAATCAAAATTTAGTAGCAGACCACTTGAGTCGCCTTGAACATATTAAGGATGATTCTACTCCTATAGATGATAATTTTCCTTTTGACAACCTGCAAGCAGTATCTGAGGTAGTCCTTTGGTATGCACCTGTTGCTAATTATTTAGTTAGCCGCACATTTTCTCTACATTTCTCTAAACATCAAAGAGACAAGCTGAAAAGCGAGTCTAAATATTATATATGGGATGACCCATATTTATGGAGATGTGGCGCTGACCAGATAATTAGACGTTGTGTATCTCAATCAGAATTCCAGTCTATTTTAGAGGCCTGTTACTCATCTGAGAGTGGGGGACACTTTGGCCCTCAAAGAACAGCAAGAAAGATCTTAGACTGCGGATTCTAGTGGCCTACTCTTTTTAGAGATGCTGCTGAGTTTTGTAAATCTTGTCACCCATGCCAGAAATTTGGTAACAAATCCAAGAGGGATGAGATGCCTCAACAATATATGCTTTTCTGTGAAATTTTTGATGTATGGGGCATTGACTTCTTGGATCCATTTCCAAATTCTAGTGGATATTTTTATATATGTTAGCTGTGGATTATGTTTCCAAATGGGTGGAAGCAATTTCTACCCGCACTGATGATGCTAACACTGTTGTTTCCTTTGTGAGAAACCATATTATATGCCGCTTTGGATCACCACGAGCGATCGTGAGCGATCAAGGCACCCATTTTTGTAACAGGAGACTAACAGGCTTGATGAAGAAGCATGGGATAATCCATAAAGTTGCAACAGCTTACCATCCCCAAACTAATGGGCAAGCTGAGGTGTCAAACAGAGAAATTAAGCGTATCTTGCAGAAGATAGTAAAGCCTCATAGAAAAGACTGGAGCACCAGACTACAAGATGCACTGTGGGCATACAGAACAGCATACAAGACACCCATTGGGATGAGTCCCTTCCGCTTGGTTTACGGAAAAGCTTGCCAACTCCCAGTTGAAATAGAACACAAAGCCTTCTGGGCAGTTAAGGAGTGCAACATGGGAATTGAGAATGCTGGAGCTGAAAGAAAGTTGCAACTGCAGGAACTGGAGAACCTTCGCCTGGAAGCTTATGAGAACTCCAGAATATACAAGGAAAAGATGAAAGCTGTGCATGATCAAAACATCAAGAAGAGAGAGTTCCAACCTGGAGATTTTGTTCTCCATTACAAATCTCGACTGAGGCTCATGCCCGGTAAGTTGAGATCAAAATGGGAAGGTCCATACAGAATAAAGAAGGCTGAACCGTACGGAGTTTATCACCTAAGTCATCCTTCAAGCTCTGAACTTATTAAGGTTAATGGACAACGCCTGAAGCTACCATGGTGAGAAGGTGCAAAAAAATAAGGAGCTTGAGATCTTCCGCTTAGAAGATCCCCACATAGCAACAGATTGAGCTAGTGGAGTGTCCAACTTACGGACGTTAAAGCAAAGTGCTTGGTGGGAGACAACCCACCGCAGTATGATCGTTCTTTTCTTCACTTTTAGTTTTTCTTCTTTAATAACTCTTCTCTTTATTAGTACTTCCGTGCTCTTTCATATGCATGTCTTTATATTTCTTATTTAAAAAAAAAAAATTCGCCGCGCGATGCGATCGCACCAGCGACGCGTCCGCATGGCAGGAGGAGTAAAGAAAAATAAAAATGAACAGAAAGTTACGCAGGAGGAGCGCTGGAATTGTGCCAATGGCACAAATTACCCCACGCGACCGCGTCGCTTCCGCGACCGCGTCGCATGGAAATCATGGCCTCCCACGTGACCGCATGCCTCACGCGGCCGCGTGCCCTGCATTTTCGACGTAAAAGGGTGCACAATGCTATATTGTGCGAGAGTGGTGCTGGATTGGTGCTGGAAGCACAATCCTTGTCACGCGACCGCGTCGCCGATGCGGCCGCGTTGATTATTCTCTGACGCACACTCATCCGATCGCGTGACCCACGCGATCGCGTCACCCAATTTTGGCAATTAAAATAAATCAAACAGAGAGTTGTGCTGGAGCGAGGCTGCACTCGCGCCAGCAGCGCAACACGGGTCACGCGACCGCGTGACTGACGCGATCGCGTCATCTGACCTGATGCACACCCACGCGAACGCGTGCCTTCTGCGGCCGTGTCGCATGCTCTGCACTGCTAAACCTCAATTGCCAAATTATCTTATCTTTCTTTCCTCCAAATCCTAATTTTTCTTTTCCATCCTTCTTTCTTCTTTCTCCCTTCCCCTTCTATCTCTCTCACCACCATTAACAAGGTTTTACCTTATTCTTCCTTCCTCTCTTTTCTATCATTCTTATTATACTATATATATATATATATATATATATATATATATATATATATATATATATATATATATATTTCTTTTTCTTTTCTTTTTCTTTTCAAACTTTTATTTTTCTTTATTCTTCTTTTCCCTTTTTACATGGTGTTAGAAATTTTTTGAGTCATCATCCCTCATTATATGCTTGTGACTTGTTACAATTCAATTGACAATTATTACCTTTAAGGGATTGCTTGCATGTTCAATTTCATACTTCTTTTATTATCTTGTTTAACATGCACGCCATGTGTTTGTGAAAATGCCCATATAGCATTATGCACTTCTCTATGTTATTATACTATTCAATGCTTGTTTTTCACAACTTTCCCTTATTATTTTATTCATTGAATTCAATTGTCAATACAAACGTGATGGTTTGTTACAAAGTAATGCTTGGTCTATGCTACTCATGCCTTTGCCAGCATGCCAATAAACACCTTGCATTCACTTGTCCTACATGAACTTGCTATATTTACATTGATAAGCTTTTCACATGTAATCCGGACCATGTGTTAACACTATTTATCTTTATCGTGCATTGACTATCACTTATAATACCCTCTCCCTTGCTCTATCTCTTTGAACTTAATTCCCTTTCTCTTCTCTTCTTTCAGGATGGCCACCAAGAAAGGAAAAGAGAAAGCTACTTCCAAACCACCAGCAAGAAGAGGAACTAAAAGAGCATTAGTGGCAGAGCCTTCTTCAACCGCAGTCAAACCCTCAATAAAAAGAGTTAAGAGGATAATAAAGGTTGACGACAAGGAGAAAGCCTTTCCAGCAAAGGACACTGCACGATTTCCCAATCGCTACTGTGAGCAGATGTTCCCTATCCTGGCAGAAAGGAACTATAACAATGAATACCTTCTTATCCTCCCGTCCAATATTGCCGCCTTTGTTGAGCCGCAAATTGAGCGAAGACAATGGGGTTTCCTACGGAGACAGCCAAGGCAGGTCAATCTCTCTTGGGTAGTTGAGTTCTACTCCAACTTCTACATACCGACCCTGCAGTCTGTTTATGTCCGGAAGAAGCAAGTCCCCATCACAGAAGAGGCCATTTAGCAAGTTCTGAGTCTTCTCCCTATTCCAGCAGGAATGGACGCTTTTCAAGAAGCCACCCTTCAGCGCCAGAGATACCAATTTGACTGGGACTCCGTTCTCGGAGTCATTGCATTACCTGGCAGCCGTTGGATCTACGGATACCACCGTTCCCGCCCTAAGGGAATCTTGGCTTCCGCACTTACCTTGGAGGCTCGCGTATGGGCACAGATCATGTCCCATTACGTCTTTCCGAGTACTCATGAGTCCTCCTTCACTGCAGACATGGCTGTTCTACTATGGTGCATCCTTACAGACCAACCTCTGAATCTTTCAAGACACATCCGGAATGCTATGGAGCATGTACAAATCGCGGGCAACCTACCTTTTCCTGCCTTGGTCTCAGATCTTGTCTCAGCAGTCGGAGTCTCCTACAGAGCTGGGTACACCAAAGCCATGCTTCCACGGAATGATCAATATATCCCTCACGGGAAATACCTCAGACTTTCAGCAGCCACTACAAGCCAGCCTACTGAGCCTGTTGAAGATATTCCTTCTTCAACACCACAAGCATCTACAACCGAGAAATTGCTCTAGCAGATACTTGAAAAATTGGATCGGCATGAACTGAAAGCTAAGATGAGAGAGCGCCGTAATGAGCGCCGATTAAACACCTCAAGGAGCTACTCAAGGGACGCTTCAGAGACTCAGACACCCCGGACTCCACTTCCTTTACTAGCACTGGGAGCCATGACGTCCCCGATGATGGAGATACTACTACCAGCCCACCCCTGTTCCTGACAGATGGCACCGAGGACGGTACAAAGCCTTAAGTGTGGGGAGGTCGGTCAGTACCTGACTTCCGGAGGTAAATTCTCTTCTCTGGCACCAATAATTAGAATATTTTAGTTAGATTTTCTTTCTTTTATAGAATAGAATAAATTGCATAGGTTAGGATAGTTGCATGCATGTCCTACTTGATTGAAAAGACAATAAGTTTCTTTTAAAAATCTATCTTTGGAACAAAATTTCACTAATTTTTCAAAATTTTTATGATAAATCTGCTTGAGTTGTATTTGGAACATGATGTTTGAGCTAAAGAACACACAACCTGTGAAAGATTTGAGCCTTTATGTATGGTTACATTATTTAACCATAATCATTTTATTCTTGTGTGTTTACTTCTCTATGATTGTAATCTATATTTTGTTTTATCTTATATGTCCAATATTTATTATATTTACATGCTTGCACATGATTGAGGCCATTATTTGTTTAAACCCACTTATCCAAATCAAGCCTACCCTTTTCAATTACCCTTGTTAACCACTTTGAGCCTTTAAAACCCCATTTGTTCTATAATTTACCACATTACTAACCTTAAGCTAAAAAATAATTGCATATCCCAAATTGAATCTTTGGTTAGCTTAAGATAGAATTGTGTGTGCTAGTTAAGTATGGGAAATTGTGGGAACAAAAGTTGTTGAGGGAATGTGTCATGAAAATTTAAAGGGAATTTGGATACCCACTCATGTGAAAATATAAGAATGAAAAATCTATGTGCATTGATAAGCTTTATTTATTCAAAAAAAAAATAATATCAATAAATAAGGGGACAAAAAATTACCCCAATGTTAAATTTAGAATTCAAATATCAATGCACATATGATAGAATTAAAATACAAAGTTGAAACATGAGTATGGATTGAAAAAGGGAATTATGGGTAGCTAAGCATGAATTTAAAAGTATATAGAATATATGTATATTATGTGAGAGCTTAGGTTAATTAAAGATTCAATTTAAAAAGCTCACTTAGCCATATGTATATCCTTACCTGCACCTTGGCCCCATTACAACCCTGGAAAGACCTCATGATGTTTGCATCGGTATATTAACTGTTGTTGATTGGTTAAGAGAAAAAAAAAAGTTAGAAACCATGACTAGAGAAGAATAGAGTGATTACCCTATACACTAGAGATTAGAGCGTACATACATTATCAGTGAGGGTTCAATGCTTGAATTTTCATGTTTTCTGCTTTCATAAGCTATCTTCTGCACTTTTATCGGTTTTATTGTATGATGATAGAATTAGTGAAATTTGATTTGTAACTGTTTTGAAGGGCTTATTTACTTTTGATCAAGTGGACAATAATCATATAGTTGCATTCATTTATATATATAGGATTGCATTGTATTTCATGAGTTTCTGCATGTTCATACTTATTTCCTTGTGATGCCAGGGCATCTTGGCCAGTTTCACTAACCTTTTCTTTACTGTTTTTAGGTTAGTTTCATGCATTTCCTTAGGAAATAAGCTAGTTTTGGGTAGATATTCACTTACACCTTAACTCAAGCATACATTGTGCATTTTACATTATTTCATGAGGATTTTGCATAAGTTTAGTGACAAATTGTATGTTGCATTGCCCATGACTTGGACTAGAACTTTGATGCACTCTATTGCTTGATTTCAGGACCAAAGGAAGCAAGGAAAGGGAGGAAACTTGCAAGGTTAATGAGAAAAGTGATTGCCAATGACACTCTTATAGCCATTATTGCCCACGTTAAGAGTCACGTTAACTAAGTTAACGTGAACTCTAACGTGGAAAAGGGAAGTTGAGCCAACGTTAGTGACACTTAACATTGTCACTAACGTTGGCAAACACTCATAAGTGGCCACGTTAGAGCCCACGTTAACCTAGTTAATGTGGCCTCTAACGTTAAAGGGGGAAGAGAAGCCAACGTTAGTGACATTCAACATTGTCACTAACGTTGGCCTAAGGATGCAACACACCACGTTAACTCCCACGTTAACTTGCTTAACGTGGGAGCTAACGTAAGAAGTGAGAGTTGTCGCCAACGTTAGTGACACTCAACATTGTCACTAACGTTGGAAGCAACCACACAACCACCCAAGGAGCCACGTTAACTTCCACGTTAACTTAGTTAACGTGGAAGCTAACGATGAGGAATGAATGATGAGCCAACGTTAGTGACACTCAACATTGTCACTAACGTTGGGATGGCTAAGAATGGCCACGTTAGAAGCCACGTTAACCTAGTTAATGTGGACTCTAACATGAGATCTAGGGGCACATTGGAACGTTAGTGACAATGTTGAGTGTCACTAACGTTCTCGAAGGTTGGCAAGGCCACGTTAGAAGCCACGTTAACCTAGTTAACGTGGAGCTTTAACGTGAAGCAAAAAGGGGCACACTGGAACGTTAGTGACAATGTTGAGTGTCACTAAGGTTCTCGAAGTTTGGCAAGGCCACGTTAGAAGCCACGTTAACATAGTTAACGTGGGCTCTAACGTGAGGTAAAGGGGTACATTGGAACGTTAGTGAAAATGTTAAGTGTCACTAACATTCTCGAACTTATACTTTCACTAAATGTTAACACCCCTAACGCCCTGAGCTGAAGTCTCTGCCCACTTAGCACTTTCTCTCTGCAAGTAAAGCCAAGCCCAAATGAAGAAAAGAACTGCTTCAAACTCAAGATCCAAAGGCCCAAGACTTGAAGAGCAAACTAGAAGCTGAGAAGAGTAGTATATATAGGAGTAGCTTTGAATTGTAAAAGGAGTTCTGGAGGCTGGAAAAAGGGAACTACTCTCTGTATTTTACTTTCTCTGTATTTTCTTTATGATGTATTCTCCATCTTTGTTTTCATTTTCAAGAGCTATGAACAACTAAACCCCTTTCATTGGGTTAGGGAGTTCTGTTGTAATTTGATGGATCAATACTAATTTTCATTATTCTTCTTCTATCTTTTCTCTTGATTTTACTTGAAAGCTTTCGATCTTCATCCAATTGAGTAGTTATCTTGGAAGAGAAGCTATTCAAACTTGGATCTCTTTTGAACCTTGAAAGAGGAATGAAGAGATCAAGCTAGAAATGCTTTCTCATGCTGGACCAAATTGGGTTTGGATGGGTATGTGACTATAACCCTCTCAATACTTGATTTGGGAAATGCATGTGGTATAATCAGTGACCATACTTCATCTCTTCTCATGAGCAATTGACCAAGGAATTGGCTATTGATCAAGATTTGAGAGATTAAATTGCAAGAAATTGTAATTCAATCACTTAAGATTGCCAAGGAGATCAATGAGTGCATTGATTGAGGAAGAGATGAAAATGAACTTGATCCGGAGAATTGCAACATCTCCTAAGCCCAATGAACTCCCCATCTCTGATCTTACCCATTCTCTTTAATTTCTGCCATTTACTTTTATGAGCAAATCCCCCATCCCATTTACAATTCTGCAATTTATTTTCAGTCATTTGCTTCCAGTTCTTTAATTTTAGCATTTACTTTTCTGTTATTTACATTCCAGCCATTTTATTTTCTGCAACTCTCAACCCAAATTCTGGATTCGCTCAACTAGAACATTCTTCTAATTAAAGTTGCTTGATCAATTAATCCCTGTGTGATTCGACCTCACTCTATTGTGAGTTTTTACTTGACGACAAATTCGGTACACTTGTCGAAGGGAGATTTGTTGTGAGACAAGTTTTCCGTGCATCAAGTTTATGGCGCCATTGCCGGGGATTGATTGTGCATCAACAATGATTAAATTGGAAGATCACTAGATTGAGCATTTTTATTTTATGAATTTCATTTTCTGTTTGAGTGATTTACTTTTTGTTTTATTTAAACTTCTTCCCTTCCCCCTCTACTCTTTTGTTCTTCTTTGTTATTTTTAATTCTGTTTGCTAACCCACTAACTGTTTGATATATTGCATCACCCACAACTAACAGTAATTCTGACACAAATACTTTCTGCACCTATCTTTTCTTGCTTGCA
The DNA here is from genome assembly GCF_003086295.3 of Arachis hypogaea. Lineage (NCBI taxonomy): Eukaryota > Viridiplantae > Streptophyta > Magnoliopsida > Fabales > Fabaceae > Arachis > Arachis hypogaea. The sequence continues at coordinate 127,700,165 of NC_092050.1, forward strand.
CTTGATGGTTGTATGACAGGGAGAAGAAGCGGGGCTTCAACTTCCTTCGATTCTGAACCTGAGAGGACCTTCCTTAGATTAAGGAGGCAGACAAGAGGAAAGAAAGTGGTTGGTGCTGAGGAAGAAGAGGAATTCTTTGAAACAAACATGGAAGACAACATGGAAAACCATCATGAAAAAGAAGATCACAACCATGGGGGAGGAGGTAGAGCAAATCATGCTGGGGAGGATAGAAGAGTTTTGGGCTCTTACATCAATCCAAACCCAGGCAATTGTGGAAGTAGCATCCAAAAGCCAACAATCCATGCCAACAACTTTGAACTTAAGCCACAGCTCATCACCCTTGTTCAGAACAACTGTTCGTTTGGAGGAAGTGTTCAAGAAGACCCCAATCAATATTTAACCACCTTCCTGAGAATATGTGACACAGTGAAGTCTAATGGTGTTCATCCTGACGCCTATAGACTACTCTTATTTCCATTCTCACTCAGGGACAAGGCAGCCAAATGGCTGGAATCTTTCCCAAGGGAAAGCTTGACAACTTGGGAAGACGTGGTGAACAAATTCTTAGCAAGATTTTACCCTCCTCAACGAATCAATAGGCTGAGAGCTGAGGTCCAAACTTTCAGGCAACAAGATGGTGAGACTCTATATGAAGCATGGGAGAGGTTCAAGGACTTAACAAGGAGGTGTCCACCTGACATGTTCAACGAATGGGTGCAGCTGCACATTTTCTATGAAGGGCTCTCTTATGAGTCAAAGAAGGCCGTAGACCATTCATCTGGAGGATCTTTAAACAAGAAGAAGACCATTGAGGAAGCCATAGATGTTATTGAAACAGTAGCAGAGAACGACTACTTCTATGCTTCCGAAAGAGGGAACACAAGAGGAGTAATGGAGCTAAACAATGTAGATGCTCTGTTGGCCCAAAATAAGCTCATTACCCAGCAGCTGGCTGACCTTACCAAGAAGATGGAGATGAACCAAGTAGTAGCAATCTCCACTTCATCAACAATCCAAGAAGGAGTGAATGAAGAAGCAGAGGGGAGTCAGGAGCAAGCCAACTACATTGGGAATTCACCAAGGAAAAACTATGATCCATACTCCAAAACCTACAACCCTGGATGGAGAAACCACCCAAACTTTGGGTGGGGAAGTGAGCAAGATCAAAACCAAGATCAGAGACGTTACAACTCCAACAACAATACAGCTCACCAGCAATTCACACAGAGGACGTCTCAACACCCCCACAACAACACTTCTTCATATGCTTATCCAAACCAAAATAGCACATCTGCTCCAAATCACCCATCAATTGATGACAAGCTCTCTAAGATTGAAGCCCTACTTGAAGGAATATGCCAAGAGATTCAAGAAAATAAGGTGTTCAAAGAGGAAGTGCGAGCCAATATTAAGAACCAGGGAGAGACCATTAGGAAGCTGGAATTCCAGGTGGGATATTTAGCTGAGAAGATTCCCAAACCTACCCAGCTTCCCAAGTGACACGGAGAAAAACCCCAAGGGAGAAGCAAAGAAAGTAAGATGGGAAGATTGCAAAATGGTCACTACGAGTGATCAAGAGACTGAAGACAAGCAAGGCAAACTTTGCAAACAACCTGAAGACAACCCAACAAAGGAGGAGGATAGAGATCACCAAGGACCAGAAATCTCACAACAAGAGTTGCTGAAGCTCTATGCTCCCTTTCCTCAACTGCTCAATGGTGCTGTGGGAAAGAGAATATACTCAAGGTTCCTAGACTTGTTTGCATCTCTGCATGTAAACATACAATTCATCAAGGCAATTCAACAAATGCCTGCATTCATCAAGTATGTGAAGGAACTTCTTCCCAAGAAAAGCTCACTCAAAGGAGGCCAGACTATAGTGATGAACAAGGAATATAGTGCCCTTATTCAACCTGAGCTGCCTACAAAAAGAAGAGACCCAGGGAGTTTTCACATCCCTTGTGCCATAGGTGAAACTATGTTCGATAGAGCAGTATGTGATTTGGGGGCCAGCATCAACTTACTGCCCTTATCCCTGGTGAAGAGGCTGCAGATCAATGAGATAATGCCCACAGATATAATCATCAGACTGGCTGACAAAACTCAAAAGCAAGCAATAGGAGTGGTGGAAAATGTGTTGCTAAAGGTTGGGAAAAACTTTCTCCCAACAGACTTTGTCATCCTGGACATGGAAGAGATCCCACTCATCCAATCATATTGGGAAGACCATTCCTAGCTACGGCTAGAGCACTTATCGATGTAGAGAAAGGGGAGCTAATATTGAGAATCCATGATGAACGACTCAGCTTCAATGTTTTCAAACTCTCACAAGAAACAGATCAAGAGGACAAGGAACTAAGCACAAATGATAATGAGACATTGAAGGAGGAAACGAGCACTGAAACACAGCCAGTTCATTCTGAGATCCCCTTAATAGATAAACAAGGAAAACAGCAATTGCCACAGCTCAAGGAAAAGTTGGAGGAACCTAAACCTCTAGAGGCAGGTGAAGACAACATCACAACTCCTTGGAAAAAAGAGGTCACCAAGGGGAAGTCAACCTCAAAAGAAACAAAGAAGAAGGTACCAAGGGGATGGAGGAACAAGAAGATCCCTACGGAAGACTTCTCTCCAGGGGATAGAGTTGTCTCAGCTTACTTCCCAGATATTCCCCCTAATCTCCCTACTGTACCATCTCAGTTACCTAAGGTCTTCACTATCAACAGAGTTCTTTCCCTGGAATATGTGGAGATCACTGATCCAACCAATGGATATAAGTCCACAGCAAGAGGGGAGGACTTTAAGCACTACCAACCACCCTGATGAAGGAAAAACGTCAAGCTAGTGACGCTAAAGAAGCGCTTCATGGGAGGCAACCCATGTTTTATATGTTTTAAAATAATGAATAAATCAATGTTTATGAATTTTAACCCAAACTTGACAAACACTTGGTGAAATCTTTATCATGCAGTATATAGTGAAGAACAAGTTTGGTGTTCAAAGCAAACCAAGATGCATGCTAGTCTTGGGAGCTTTGAACAAAACTTTTCATCACATTGTTTCAAACTAAGTTTGGTGTCACCCCATGGTGCCACCAAGATGCATATAAGGACCCACCAATAGTTAGTTAGTTAGTTGGAATTCATAAATAAACAATCAAATCCTTTCTTCCCTTGTATTCTGGCCGTAGAGTTTGAATTTTTTTTTTATGATATTAATTTCCTTATTTTAAATCTTTATAGGAAAGGAAAAGGAGCATAAAAAGGGATAGATTGGACAACCAAACAAAGAAGGTTCGGACACCACAAGAGGAGGGGTTACACACTTGTTCTAAAGAGGGAATACATTGGAAAATGTTGCCATGCAACATTGAAAAAAATGGAACCCCTAGAAGACCGAGCAATCCCCATCATAAAGTGATGATCATTGTCTTCTAGCCATGCATAACCCTAACCGTCCATCAAGTGACCACTTCATCAATCTACACCCTCCATTCTCTCACAACTTCTTTATATAAACGACCCTTGTCCGTACCACCCTTCATTGTCATCACACACCCCTCACCACTCTTCATTTCGGTACAATACACCCCCTATCTGATTATAAACGTTCCTCCCCTCACTCTCTTCATTGCCATAAAACCCTAAACAACCAAAAGTCTCCACAACCTTACCACCTTCACATATTAATCATCATTCATGGCATCTTCAAGTTCTAAGAGAAGGGAGGGAAAGGAACCCATGGAAGAACACCCATATGATGAGAAGAGATTTAGAAGCTTGCATCATGCATTGCAATACAGGTGGATGGTTGATAAGGAAATCATCTATGAGCTGGGGTTTCAAGTTAAGAAGACTGAATGCCCCGAAATCACAGAGAAGGTAGAAAAGAGAAGATGGGAGCTCCTCATAGACCCAGTCACTAAGGTGAATGCAAATCTCATAAGAGAATTTTATGCAAATGCAGTCAGATATGATAAGAAAGATGAGTCATATACAAGCTTTGTGAGAGGAACAATGGTGGATTTTGGTCCCATGAGTGTAATGAGGGCATTGAAGCTACGGTCTATACCGTTTGAAAAAGAAAGTTATCACTCAAGATTGGACAACAACCCCAATCATGACCAGCTTTTACGAGACCTTTGTGTACCAGGAGCTGACTGGGAAAGGGGTGTAGGAAATAAACCAAAGTTCATTAAGAGAACAGACCTTACTCCTGAAGCTAAGGGGTGGTTCGAGCTAGTGAGGAGGTATATTCTCCCAGCTGCAAACAACTCGGAGGTGAATCTCGAGAGAGCAACAATGGTGCATTGTATACTCAAGGGAGGAGAAATCAAAGTTCATGAGATCATAGCTCAAGGCATTAGAAAGATGGCAGAGAAAAGCGACTCAAGAGGAACATTAGGTTACCCCAGCACTATTTACCGAATATGCAAGAAAGCTAGGGTGGTTTTTGAAGATGAGAACCCCGTTTGGATAAAGGAAGGCATTCCAATAACGGTCCAAAGGATGAATGCTGCAGCATCCCCCCTGCCTCAACGGAAGCAAAGAAAGAGGACAGCCCCTCAAGTAGTGGAAGGCCAAGTCTCAGAGGGTCAAGCACAATAGACCTTGGACATGCACCAATTGTAGGAGGCCATTGATGGCTTGTCTAGACAATATTTGGAAAGCCAAGGAGCACAGAAAGAGCTTCAACTACAGATGATGGGGTAGCAAGAGGAAACACTTTCAAGATGGATGACTCAGCAAGGTGAGTGGCAAAGGCAAATGATGGAACAGCAACTAAGCCAAGGACAACAATGGGGAGAAGCATTCAACAGGATGGAACAAAGGCAAAACGAGCAACAAGAATCCACCCAGAGGCTAATCAACATCCAAGCACATCAAGGGGCACACATACATGAGATGCATCGAAGACAAATAGAACAGGCAGAACTATTGGACAAGCAAAGGGCATTCGCAGAAGGAGTTTACATGAGCCAAACAGGACATCATATAAACACTCAAGCCAGGCTCGGCTACTTAGTGGGACAGCTGCCAGTATTGCATCCAGGAATAGCCAAGTATGACGAAATGAAGGATGAATTAGCACGAAAGGAAAGACAAAGGGTGGAAGAGAGTCATGAGTCAGTGAGGAAGGCACTTGAGGATTGGAAGCAAGCAAGATTGGCACGGATGCGAGGAAATGCAAGAGGAAACAAGGAGGACAAGCAAGGAAAAGAGCATGGACATCCACAACAGTAAAAGGTGGTGGAGTTCCTTCTTTGTTCCATCTTTCTCTATGTCTTAAAATAAGGAAGATCTTGTATGAAATAGAACTTGCTTCCATGTTATGTTTAAAACTTTTTCAATCATGTCTTTTAAGTTTGTGGTATTGAATAGGTCTATGTGTACTAGTCTTTATGTCGCTGCATCCTTACTTAACTTACTTGTATGCTTGTTCATTTTAAATCAAATGAAGAAGAGAATGTTTATGTTTTCAAAAGACCAGAGTGGAGTTCATATTGTGGAAGTGCATTCATGAATCTTTGGGGCAATCATAAGTTAGCTAAGTTGGTTCAACCACAAGGTTAGGAGGACAACTATCTATCCTGAATACTTGACTTTGGATATACCCATGAGACTGAGTATATGACAAGATCCTAATAAGAGAAAAGGGAAAGAATAATGGAAGTGAAAAACAAAAGAAAAAGAGTAAGCAATAAGGCTAGGCACCAATGGTTTGGACCTTGAGACAAGTGTCTGTGGTGCTCCTGTGTGAGGAATCTACTTGGATGAATAAGCTCTCAGGGGTGCTTTATCACTTGGTAACTTGGGTTAACTAACCCGGGATTATCAGCTGAAAATCCACTATCAAGAGTAACCCTCACTACAGAGCATTTAGTAACCCAAAGAGGTGCTGGACACCAAGGTCTCAAGAAAAGAAAATAAACAAACTATATGCCTGTGGTGTGTATGTATGGGGGAGAGACTTGAGGGAGTAAGTCCTTAGGGGTGCTTCAACACCTAGCACCTTGAACCAACTGGTTCGGGAGTGTTGGCTGAAAACTTATCTTAAAGAGTTGCCCCCTTACAGAGCACTTAGCCTAAATAACACAAATAACCCTTGAAATAACAATAAAAGGATCAATGAATAAAAGTCTCATGGGATATAAACAAAGTAAGTGTTTAGGGACATGATAAAGGTCTGAAAGCCAGTAATGGAATGAACCTAAGTTGCTATGCATGAAACCACCATAAAATCAGTAACATGACTTCTACAAGAATGACTCATTCCTCTGGATATTCCATTCATCATTCTCTTGTTCCAGTACTTGCTTAGGGACAAGCAAGCTTTAAGTTTGGTGTTGTGATGCCAGGGCATCTTGGCCAGTTTTACTAACCTTTTCTTTACTGTTTTTAGGTTAGTTTCATGCATTTCCTTAGGAAATAAGCTAGTTTTGGGTAGATATTCACTTACACCTTGACTCAAGCATACATTGTGCATTTTACATTATTTCATGAGGATTTTGCATAAGTTTAGTGACAAATTGTATGTTGCATTGCCCATGAATTGGACTAGAACTTTGATGCACTCTATTGCTTGATTTCAGGACCAAAGGAAGCAAGGAAAGGGAGGAAACTTGCAAGGTTAAGGAGAAAAGTGATTGCCAATGACACTCTCATAGCCATCATTGCCCACGTTAAGAGTCACGTTAACTAAGTTAATGTGAACTCTAACGTGGAAAAGGGAAGTTGAGCCAACGTTAGTGACACTTAAGCCACGTTAACTAGGTTAACGTGGGCTCTAACGTGGCCACTTATGAGTGTTTGCCAACGTTAGTGACACTTAACATTGTCACTAACGTTGGCAAACACTCATAAGTGGCCACGTTAACCTAGTTAACGTGGCCTCTAACGTTAAAGGGGGAAGAGAAGCCAACGTTAGTGACATTCAACATTGTCACTAACGTTGGCCTAAGGATGCAACACACCACGTTAACTCCCACGTTAACTTGGTTAACGTGGGAGCTAACATAAGAAGTGAGAGTTGTCGCCAACGTTAGTGACACTCAACATTGCCACTAACGTTGGAAGCAACCACACAACCCCCCAAGGAGCCACGTTAACTTCCACGTTAACTTAGTTAACGTGGAAGTTAACGATGAGGAATGAATGATGAGCCAACGTTAGTGACACTCAACATTGTCACTAACGTTGGGACGGCTAAGAATGGCCACGTTAGAAGCCACGTTAACCTAATTAACGTGGACTCTAACGTGAGATCTAGGGGCACATTGGAATGTTAGTGACAATGTTGAGTGTCACTAACGTTCTCGAAGGTTGGCAAGGCCACGTTAGAAGCCACGTTATCCTAGTTAACGTGGAGCTTTAACGTGAAGCAAAAAGGGGCACACTGGAACGTTAGTGACAATGTTGAGTGTCACTAACGTTCTCGAAGTTTGGCAAGGCCACGTTAGAAGCCACGTTAACATAGTTAATGTGGGCTCTAACGTGAGGCAAAGGGGTACATTGGAACGTTAGTGAAAATGTTAAGTGTCACTAACGTTCTCGAACTTATACTTTCACTAAATGTTAACACCCCTAACGCCCTGAGCTGAAGTCTCTGCCCACTTAGCACTTTCTCTCTGAAAGTAAAGCCAAGCCCAAATGAAGAAAAGAACTGCTTCAAACTCAAGATCCAAAGGCCCAAGACTTGAAGAGCAAACTAGAAGCTGAGAAGAGTAGTATATATAAGAGTAGCTTTGAATTGTAAAAGGAGTTCTGGAGGCTGGAAAAAGGGAACTACTCTCTGTATTTTACTTTCTCTGCATTTTCTAGTTTTATGATGTATTCTCCATCTTTGTTTTCATTTTCAAGAGCTATGAACAACTAAACCCATTTCATTGGGTTAGGGAGCTCTGTTGTAATTTGATGGATCAATACTAATTTTCATTATTCTTCTTCTATCTTTTCTCTTGATTTTACTTGAAAGCTTTCGATCTTCATCCAATTGAGTAGTTATCTTGGAAGAGAAGCTATTCAAACTTGGATCTCTTTTGAACCTTGAAAGAGGAATGAAGAGATCAAGCTAGAAATGCTTTCTCATGCTGGACCAAATTGGGTTTGGATGGGTATGTGACTATAACCCTCTCAATACTTGATTTGGGAAATGCATGTGGTATAATCAGTGACCATACTTCATCTCTTCTCATGAGCAATTGACCAAGGAATTGGCTATTGATCAATATTTGAGAGATTAAATTGCAAGAAATTGTAATTCAATCACTTAAGATTGCCAAGGAGATCAATGAGTGCATTGATTGAGGAAGAGATGAAAATGAACTTGATCCGGAGAATTGCAACATCTCCTAAGCCCAATGAACTCCCCATCTCTGATCTTACCCATTCTTTTTAGTTTCTGCCATTTACTTTTATGAGCAAATCCCCCATTCCCATTTACAATTCTGCAATTTATTTTCAGTCATTTGCTTCCAGTTCTATAATTCTAGCATTTACTTTTCTGTTATTTACATTCCAGCCATTTTATTTTCTGCAACTCTCAACCCAAATTCTGGATTCGCTCAACTAGAACATTCTTCTAATTAAAGTTGCTTGATCAATCAATCCCTGTGGGATTCGACCTCACTCTATTGTGAGTTTTTACTTGACGACAAATTCGGTACACTTGCCGAAGGGAGATTTTTTGTGAGACAAGTTTTCCGTGCATCACCTTGTCTCCTTCAATTTAGCATGAGGACATGCTAATGTTTAAGTGTGGGGAGGTTGATAAACCACTATTTTATGGTTTATATTGTGTTTAATTGTGTGGTTTTGTCATGATCCTTACCCACTTATTCATCAATTTAGTATGTATTTAGATTTCCTTCCTAAATTCAGTACATGTTTGAAAATTACTTCCTAGAGACTTTAATTATTTACTTTTAATTCTCCTTTACTCCATTCGATACCGTGATCTGTGTGTCAAGTGTTTCAGGCCTTATAGGGCATGAATGAGATGGAGATTGGAGAGGAAGCTAGCAAAAATGGAAGGAACACAAGAAATTGAGGAGATAACCAGCGAGAATTGACGCGGTCGCATGGCTCACGCGACCGCGCGAAGGAGCGCAAATCGCAGCGACGCGGCCGCATGGCTTGCGCGGCCGTGCGGATTGGAAAGCACAGGCGACGCAGTAGCGTGGACAACGCGAACGCGTGGAGAGGAAAAAGCGCAAGCGACGCGTCCGCATGGACGACGCGATCGCGTGACATGTGCGATCTGCATAATCTGCAGAATCCGCTGGGTCGATTTTGGACCTTATTTCGGCCCAGTTTTCGGCCCGGAACAGCAGACTAGAGTCAGAGAATATGCAGAAACAAAACAGACATTCATTCAGTAGTTTTAGATCTAGTTTTCTTTACTCTCTTAGGTTTTTCTCTCTAGTTTTTAGGATTTTAATTTTCAATTGATCTTAGCATTGGATCATTGAGAAGAGTTATTTCCTCATCAAGACTTCATCATTCTAGTTTGTTCTCTTAACTTGGTTCTATTCTTCCATGTTCTTTGTTATGTTCAATTTTGTCATTCAGATACTTTTATGATTATTTAATGCAAGGATTATTTCTTTTTAATTCAATTTCAATATCAATAATCATGTCTTCTTTTAATTTCCTTTCAAGTGCCATGGATTCTTTATTTACAATGCGTGAGTAGTTCCCTTACTTGATGGGGAGTTGATTAAAAGGAACTCTTGAGTTGGAAGGATTGAAAGAAAATTTGTAATTGGGTTAAATGTTGGATTGCTATCCTGTCACCGACGCCAATCCCTTTGAACTAAGTGGGTTGCAACTTGTGAACAGATCTGGCATTCCCACTTATTTGACTTTCCCTTACCTAGTAAAGGATAACCAAACGGAACAACCATTAATTACAAATTAATCTTACAATCACACCATCAATGATAGAGATTCTAACCAATCAATTCCCAGTCAAGGCTTTTATTTATAAAATTCCTCAATTTAATTCCCAATTTACCTAGCTCAACTTCTTGGAACATCTGATTAATAAAACAGCACACTTTTCTGTAACTCGTTGGGAGACGACCTGGGACTTAAAACTCCCAGTAATTTTAATTTAAACCTTCTGTGACACATTTCTAAATTGATAGGCAGATTTTCGGTGAATTAAGAACTATACTTGCAACGTAACCATTTTAATAAATTTTTAATTCACCAGCTTCTGCTTCCCATCAGTGGCTGACAAGGGTGATTTAAAGGGTAGGCTTATTTGGGATAAGTGAGCTAAAATCAAACAATGGCCTCAATCATGTGCAAGCATGTAAATATACTAAATAATGGACATATAGAATGGAACAAAATATAGATTTCAATCATAGAGAAGGGAACACACAGGAATAAAATATTTATGGTTAAATAATGTAACCATGTAAATAAGCTCAAAGTCTACAGGTTGTGTGTTCTTTGACTCAAAAACCATATTCCAAATACAACTTCAAACAAATTTAACACATAAAAATTTTTAAAATTTTTATTTAAATTAGTGAAATTTTTTTCAAAAATAGGATCTTAAAAAGAGATTTATTATTTTAACCAAGTAGTAACTAAATGCACAAAATCAAATAAATATGCAATCAAATATGCAGATGCAACAATGAACAAATAAAGAAAATAAGATTATTGGTGTTGAAAAGAAAGTACTAACCCATGGAGATCGGTATCGACCTCCCCACACTTAAAGGTTGCACCGTCCTCGGTGCATGCTAAGATGTACAAGTGGACGGGCTATTCCAACTGATGCTTTTCTTCAAGGATTGTGCAGATAGACTTGTTTGTCTCCCCTTTTAAGCGTCTTCCGGCTCTCTTCCTGGTGGCCATCCTGAAAGAAAAAGGGAAGAAGGGTAACCCAATAATAGAGATAAGAAAATAAATGAAGTATGGTTGGGTTAATGCCAAATGATAAGGGTCTCATTTACATGGAAGCTTCAACATGTACGTGAGAAAACAAGTAAAAGCACATGGCAATCCAAGAGTGCAAAAATTTGCAACAATAGGGAAGAGAGTATGGGTAAGGAGAGGTAATGTAAACTCATGTCAATGCAAAAAGTAATACAGGTATAAAAGATTGGCATTGATATAAATAATATAACCTATCCAGAATAAAACAAGTCACTAAGCACCCAAAAATAATTCAAGGGAAGATGCAACAGTTAAATATGAAAATTTTAACACCAAAGGAAAAATAATTAATTTAGAAAAGAAAATAAAAATATGCACAAAATTAAGATGCAATGAATGAAATATGCAAATAAAATAGAATGGAGGTGAAAGAAAATAAGAAAGGAAGAAGAAAGAAATAAGAAAAGATAAGAAAAGTAAAGATTAGAGAAGAAAAGATAATAAAATTGGCTGATCTGGATATTCTGTGCGCCGCTTGTGACGCGGACGCGTGAGTGACGGGGTCGCATGGTGCGCGATAAGGTCAGGTGACGCGGATGCGTAGATCACGCGATCGCGTGGCCTGTTTTGTGCGATTGGCGCGAGTGCAGCCTCGCGGTCGCGCAACTCTCTCTTCGAAACTCTTTTTGCCAAAAATCTGGGTGACGCGATCGCGTGGGGGATGCGATCGCGTGAGTGGCCATCATGGGGATATGACGCGGACACGTGGGGCACGCGTTCGCGTGGTGAGGCTTGGGCTTCCAGCACGAGTCCAGCCCAACTCCAGCTCAACTTTCGGCCATGCACCCGGTTGACGTCGATTTTCAGGTCACGCGGCCGCGTGGGTGACGCGGTCGCGTGGGAGGCCATTATTCCCAGGTGACGCGGACGCGTGGGGCATGCGTCCGCGTGGGTAGAATTGTGCCATTGGCATGCCTCCAGCCACGCTTCAGCGTGACTCTCTGTTAGTTTTTATTTTCTCTCCTCTCCTTGCGACGCGGACGCGTCGCTGCGGTCGCGTCGCGTGGCACTTTTTTGTTTATCTGAAAAAAAATGCAGAATGCAGTGTTAATACGAATATGATGCAAAACTCCAGGTTCAATATAATAAAATAAATCTCAAAAACAAACAAAACTAAATAAAATTAAAATTGCAAAATGAACGATCATACCATGGTGGGTTGTCTCCCACCTAGCACTTTTAGTTATAGTCCTTAAGTTGGACATTTGATGAGCTTCCTGCTATGGTGGCTTGTGCTTGTACTGATCCAGGAATCCCCACCAATGTTTGTGATTCCAGTGTCCTCCGGGATCCCAAACTAAGCATGTAAAGTCCTTAAGAAGCTTCGAACAGATTCTTAGGCTCCCGGAGTGACAAATGCCAGAACAGATTCCAGGATCCCAAACTTTAGTTTTACACCCGTTTTTGTCTCGATCTGCATTTTTCCAGCCGGGTGAAAGGTGATCTGAATTCTCACTGCAGCGACCAAACAGCTTCCTAGACCCATTCAGTTTAGCTTTATACCAACCTTTGCGTTTAAACTTAAAGCTTCCAACCATGATGAACCTTGCAGGATAATTCTTACCACTGATCATCTTCCTCTTACTCTTGATGCCACAAAGAGCTCTAAGTTGACCATCTGTCTCCAGTAGCCCATATTCAAGTGGGATTAGAAAGTTATGGGATATGAATTTTACCCACTTGAATGTTGTGAAGGATGATGGCAACTTAGGGGGAGGGGTTTCCAACAACTTTGGCAAGGTAATTTCAAGCTCCACTCCCTTGTGCTATTCTTTGACATCTTCTACCTCTTGATCAACCTCTATAAAATCTTCAACCATGATCTGCCTTGGAGGTTGTACGCTCTTCTCAACATCAACATCAAACACCATGGAAGGAGGCTCTGTGACTGGACTTTCCAATGGAGGTACAGCATCTCTTAAGTCCGCAACCACTTCTTCCTTTTTAATAATTGCTGCTTTGTCCAGTTGTTTAAGTATAAAATCGTACTCATCCTCGATGTTTTTCTTTCTATGAAAACTCCTTTCAACTATTCTTTCATCTTCAAGGGTCTCTCCTACCCTTACCCGTAGGGCCTCCTCTAGCTCTTTATGAAGTATGGATTCGCGAAGATGATTCCTTCTTTCCTGTTCCATATCAATAGCATAATTGGGATCATCTTGCTCTTGGATTGATGGATGTGGGTGCTCTTCCATGGATGGTGGTGATGGGATGGAGAGATTATTCTGTGGTTGACAAGGAAGTGCACTAGAGCTTGAGGGTTGATTGTTGAAGGTGTTCGGTGGTCTGATTTGGGTGAAGAGAGCTTGTATAGTAGAGTTTAGATCGGCAAGTGCTTTCTCCATGGAGGTTTGGGGTAGATAGGAGGGTTCATTTGGTTCATAAGGTGGTTGGTATGGTGGATGAGGGTTAGGGTCATATGGAGGTGAATGGTGGAAAAGGGCTTGTAAGTATGGTGGTCCCAAGTTGTGTTGAGGAGGTTCATAGGCATATGATGGTGGCTGTTGATAGTCCATTGGAGGTGGTTGTTGCCATGAGGGTTGATCAAATCCTTGTGGCTCCTCCCATCTTTGATTGTTCCAACCTTGATGCCTGTTCTCATTGTAATTTCCTCTTCCTGCAACATAATTGTAACCAAACTCATAGCCAAAGGGGTGAGAGTTCATAGTAACAAATAAAAATTAAAAACAAAAATAAAAATAAATTTTAAATTAAAAGGTTATTTAAATTTTGAAATTTGAATTTTAAATTTTTGAAATTTGAATTTTAAATTTTTGAGATTTGAATTTTGAAATTTGAGATTTGAAATTTGAAAAATTTTTAAAATTGAATTTTGAAAATTTTTAAATTTAAATTTTGAAATTTGATTTTTAAATTTTGAATTTTTTTAATTTAATAAGGAAAGAGAAAAACAATAAAATGACACCAAACTTAAAAATTTTTAGATCAAAACGAAGAAAACAACTAAGAACAACTTGAAGGTCAAGATGAACACGAAGAACAACTTTGAAGATAAAGATGAACACCAAAAAAAATTTTTTTTGAAAAAAAAAATTTAATAATTAAATAAAAACCAATAACCTCTTAATTTATGAAAAAAAAGCAAAAATAAAAACAAACAAAAAAAATAAAAAAATAAAAACAAATAAACAAGCAAAAAGTAAAAATATTTACAATAACCAATAATAAGGCACACGTTTGCAATTCCCCGGCAACGGCGCCATTTTGACGTTAGGATTTTTGCCAGTAAAGAATTTCACAAAAACAGTCGCGTTGTAGATATAGTCTCTAAACCGACAGAAATCCCTTCGTACAAACGTTTTGGTTGTCACAAGTAACAAACCCCTTTAAAATTGATAACCGAGTATTTAAACCTCGAGTCGTCTTCTCAAGGAATTGCAGGGAAGTATGTTCTTATTATTGGTTATGCAAAGGTATGTTTTGGGATTTTTGGATCAAGGTAAAAAGTTAGAAAAGCAATGGCAGAGGGAATAAAATAATAACAATAAACATAAACTCTTGGCAAGGTATTAGAAATTGGAAGTCCAGACCAAGTTATCCTTATCAATGATAATGAAAATTGAATCTTAATTTCACTTAGTTAACCCTTACTTAAAGTAGAGGAAGGTCAAGTGACTAATTAGTTTGATCTTCAAATCCGAATTAATTCCTAAGAAAAGGTTGGGATTATTGAAGTTCAATTCAATTAGAGGAGATAACAATTATCAATTATGCTATTGAGTTGGATAAATTCCTGAGTTACTGATTTCTTAACCAAAACCAAAAGGAAAGGAAATTAAAGCTACTGGAATACCTCAAATAAAATACATTCAAAGCAGTAAAATCTAACATGGAAAAGTTCATAAGCCAATTGGGCAACATAAATCAAATACAAATAAAAGTATTAGAGTATCTGAGAGTAAAAGAGAAATATAAAATAAAAGGAATATTGAACCTGGGATCGAGAGTCACTCCTAAAACTAAGAGAAGTCCTAAATCCTAATCCTAAGAGAGAGGAGAGAACCTCTCTCTCTCTAAAAACTACATCTACTCCTAAAATTGTGAATGTGAGAGCCTCTTCATGAATGGATGCATTCCCCCACTTTATAGCCTCTAATCTGTGAGTTCTGGACTGAAAACTAGGTCAAAAGAAGTTCAGAAATCGCCCCCTGCGATTTTTCTTACGTTCAGGTCGCGGAAAGGTGACACGGCCGCGTCGTCCATGCGGCCGCGCGGATTGGGTGTTGGCCAGGTCACGCGTCCGCGTGATCCACGCGTTCGCATCTTCTGGCGTTGGGGAAACAATGACAAATTATATATCAAATCGAATCCCCAGACGTTAGCTTTCCAACGCAACTAGAACCGCGTCATTTGGACCTCTTTAGCGAAAGTTATAACCGTTTGAGTGCGAAGAGGTCAGGCTGGACAGCTTAGCAATTTCTCCAACTTATTGTATTCCTTCCACTTTTGCATGCTTCCTTTCCATCCTCTGAGCCATTCCTGCCCTATAATCTCTGAAAACACTTAACACACATATCAAGGAATCTAATGGTAATAAGAAAGGATTAATATTAGCAAATATAAGATCAAAGAAGCATGTTTTCAATCATAGCACAAAATCAGGAAAGAAATATAAAACCATGCAAATATTATGAATAAGTGGGTAAAGAGTTGATGAAATCCACTCAATTGAGCACAAGATAAACCATAAAATAGTGGTTTATCAAGCTTCAAACTCGCGAGTGCTGGGCATAGTGACAGACGCAAAAGGATTACTGAATCCTATTCCAGCAGGATCGAGAATCGATAGATGATTAGCCGTGCGGTGACAGTGCATTTTGGACCATTTTCACTGAGAGGACAGGATGTAGCCATTGACAACGGTGATGCCCAACATACAGCTTACCATGGAAAGGAGTATGAATGATTGGATGAAGGCAGTAGGAAAGCAGAGGTTCAGAAGGAATAAAAGCATCTCCATACGCTTATCTGAAATTCTCACCAATGAATTACATAAGTATTTCTATCTTATTTTATATTTTAATTATATTTTAATTATCAAATCTCTATAACTATTTGAATTTTCCTTACTGAGATTTACAAGGTGACCATAGCTTGCTTCAAGCCGACAATCTCTGTGGGATCGACCCTTACTCACGTAAGGTTTATTACTTGGATGACCCAGTGCACTTGCTGGTTAGTTGTGCGAAGTTGTGACAAAGAATTAAGATTATGAACGTGCGTATTAAGTTTTTAGCGCCGTTACCAAGGAATGAACGATCACGATTTCGTGCACCATGCTCCTTTATTGAGCGTTACGCTCGTTCTTCAAGCGCTGCACCATTTGGTGTGCATTTTCTTCAACTGGCGCTCCCTTAGTGAGCGCCCAGTTAGCTATTCGAGCGCTGCTTAGTGCGTAGGATGGCCTCCCAACTTGAAATTCATGAAAAAGTTAACTTAGTGAGCGTGGCGCTCACTTTGGAAGTGAACGCTACTCCAAAATGTTGCTGAGCGTGGCGTTCTCTTTGTGAACGTAACGCTTCCCTGATTTGCCTCCTCCTTTCTTCATTTCTTCACCTACAAGCAACCAAACAAGCAATCAAAGTCTCACCAAAATCATAAGTCCTTGCATCATTCATAAGATCAATTAATTCTAGCATAAACCTTATGAATTTGTGTAACATAAATTATGTTTGATTGATTCAAAATGATCTTGAAATTCCACTCCAATAACTTACTTATTGTGCAAAAAAGTGCATAAAACCTAATGAAACAAGTGAAAAATGCTTGTAAAACTAGCATAAGATGACTTGTCATCAGCACTGCCAAAGTCAAGCCATCAATTGCTTGTAGAGCTCCATGAGAAGATAGATCAATATGAGAGGCGTAACAAATGCCGATTTGCTTACATGAAGAAGCTTTGGAGTTATGTCAACCCGCCTACAGAAGAGCCGGTCATTTCCTCATCTGATTCGGACAACAGTGAAGCAAGTACTCAAGGCACGGATGCTGGAGGTGACGACCCGAACCCCCCTTTGTGTCTCACCATTGGCACGGAGGACCGTGCAAACTTTTAAGTGTGGGGAGGTCGGTTACCAACTTTCGTAGGTAACTTTTCTTTTCAGCACCCATGATTTTGATTTTCTTTTCTTTCTTTCATTAGCCAGAATAGATTGCATGGTTAGTTTGTATTTGAACACTTCTTGAATATTAGGACTACTTGGTTAGTTAGGATGATAACTTCTCTTCCAAGAAATCATCTATAGGGCACCCTACTAATTTGAAATTGAAATTTTTTTTTGTGTCAATCTTGCTTGAAGAATGTATACCGGAACATGGTTTTTAAGCTGAAAACACAAGCATGTGAGACTTGAGCCTAATGGTGTGGTTACATCTTATAACCACTTATTTTCCTTCTTGTGTGCATTATTCTCCTTCTATGATTGTTGATGTGCGGAAAACGATCCGACACAAAACTCACCGGCAAGTGCACCGGGTCGTATCAAGTAATAATAACTCACGGGAGTGAGGTCGATCCCACAGGGATTGAAGGATTGAGCAATTTTAGTTTAGTGGTTGATTTAGTCAAGCGAATCAAGATTTGGTTGAGAGATTTGTGATTTGCAGAATTTAAATTACATGGAAAGTAAAGGGAATGGGTAATTCGCATGAAATTAAAGAGCAAAGAAAGTAAATAGCTGAATCTTAAAGTGCAAGTAATATAAATTGCAGAAACTTAGATCACAAAAAATGTAAATTGCAGAATCTTAAAGTGCAAGAAATGTAAATGGCTTAAATTGTAAAGGGAATTGGGAGTTGGATTTGCAGAAATTAAACAAGAAAAAGTAAAATTCAACAAACAGAAGAATAAAAGATAGCTTGGATTGAACCGGATCTAAAACAGAAATGTAAATGAACATGAAAAGCGTTTAACAGAGAAAGTAAAATGATAATTCAGATCTCAGGACCCAAGAGAGTAGATAACCAAGTCTAGATCTCAATGCCTTCCTAGATCCAACAAGAGCAATTGCAAAGAAAATGTAAATTGCAGAGAAAGTAGATGAAGAAGCAAGTAACAGAAATGGAAATTCAATTATGCAGTAAAATTAAACAGAGAGATCTCAGGATGAGATTGAAACAGAATTCCTTCAATTCTCCAACCCAAGATCCAAGACAAGAAAAGTAAAGAGTGCTGGGCAAGAACAAGGAAGAAGAGAGATCAATTCTCCTCCCCAATCCTCTTGAATTAAAACAACAATGCTAAATGTAAAGTTGAGCTCTCTACTAAGTGCACTCAATCCAAATTGAAAAGAAAAGCTCCCTACTGCAAGTATTGAAAATTCTAAAAAGGAAGCTCCTCTTGAAACTTCAAATCCTAAGCTATTTATACACTTTCTTCAAATGGTCTTCAAGCCTTGAATTGGGCCTTTGCTCTTGATGGAATTGGGTTGATGGAGGCCTTGGTTGATTGCTCTTGGAGTTTGGAGAAGAACCGAAGTGAACCGGGTTTGGAATCATGTAAGCTTGAGTAAAAGTTTGAGTAAAAGTTTGAGGCAAACTTTTACTCAAACTTTTCATATCAGCCACCCCATCCTTGCTGCTACCAACGTTTGAGCCAAAGTTTGGGGTCAAACTTTTGCTCAAACGTTGGCTCCCCCTTGCACACTCATGGCGCCAACGTTTGTCAAAAGGTTTGAGGCAAACATTGGCGCAAACTTTTGCTCTCCAGGGTGTTGATTTGTGAGGCCAACGTTTGCCAAAAAGTTTGAGGCAAACGTTGGCTCAAGCTTTTCTCCCAAAAGTTTGCGCAAAAGTTTGAGGCAAACTTTTGCTCAAGCTTTTTGCCCAAAAGTTTGCGCAAAAGTTTGAGGCAAACTTTTGGTCAAGCTTTTTGCTCCCTGGTTCGTTTTCACTTATTCCAAAAGTTTGAGCTAAAGTTTGAGGCAAACTTTTGCTCAAACTTTTTGTCCTCTCTTCCTCCTAGCCATTCCTTCTTGCTTCAACCTTTCTCCAAGCTTTCTTCACCTATCATTAATCAACCAAACACATCAAAGCTATGCTCAAAATCATGAGATATTCATTCTTTCATAATATGTGACAATTATAGCATAAAACCTCATGAAATTGCATTAATTTATCTATGGTTGATTAAATCAAAGGAAACATGAAAATCTACCCAATTGGCTTGCTTGTGGCTCAAGAAAGTGCATAATTCAATTGAAAACAAAAGAAAAAGGCTAGTGAAACTAGGCTAAGATGACTTGTCATCAATTGTAATCCTTGCTTTGTTCGATTCTTTATGTCCATTATTCCATGTAGACATGCATTTTATATGATTGAGACCATCATTTTATTTAGCCCGTATACCCAAAGAGCCTACCCTTCATCAACCTTTGTTAGCCAACTTTAAGCCTATCATAAACCCCTTATTAGCACATTACAAGCCTCTAATCAAAAAACAATAATTGTTCTTATTTGGATCTTTGATTAGCTTAGGCTAGTGTGTGTGTGTGTCATTCAAGTGTGGGGATACTTGGGACATTGGTTGAGGTAAAAGGGTGTTTAGAAGTTTCATTGAAGATTTTGGGAATTGGATACATCTTCATGCATTAAATATAAAGCCATGTGCATTGATGCTCTTGTATGAGTTTGTAATTGAAAAGAAAGAAAAGAAGAAAAATACACATACAAAAGAAAAAAAAGGGAGAACAAAAAGAAGAAAAAGAAAAAAAGAAAGAAATAAAAAGGGAACAAAATGTCCCAAAGTAAGGTCCAATAAAAATCAATGCATGTGGGAAATGATAAAGAAAAGAAAATGCATGAAGGTGTGGAAAAAAAAGAGAGAAAAGAATGGGTAGTTAGGCCTATATTAGATTTCTATAGGTTGCTATATAGGTTAGGTGGGAAGCTTATGTTAATCAAAGATTCAAATCTTGAGCTCACTTAACTATATATAACCTTACCTTGACCCTAGCCCCATTATAACCTAAAGAAAAGACCTCATGATAGGTGTATGCATGCATTGGATAATTGTTAATTGTTAGATGACAAACAAATTGGGGAAAGCATGATTAGAGGAGAATTGAGTGGTCAGCCCTAAACATTAGAGAGAATAGAGTACAAACACTTCCGGTGAAGGTTTGATGCTCAACTCCTTGTTCTCGGCTTTCACGAGCTTTCTTCATGCAAGTATATACACTCCACTTTGATGCTTGAATTGGTAGGATTATGAATTTTTTGTCATTTTAGCCCTATGTGCTCATATACATATACATTCTCAGAAGTTGGTTCACCCTTAACCAAGTAGGTAGATACATTTGCATTACGTACATGTATTTAGGCATACTGCATATCAATAAACTCCTTCTCCTATGTTCTTTGATCTTTTACTCTCTAAGCATGAGGACATGCTTGGTTTAAGTGTGGGGAGATTTGATGCACCGCTATTTAGTGATACATTTTGTGCTCAAATTGAGTAGTTTTAGCAATATTCCATAACACTTATCCATATGAAATGCATGGTTTTGTGTTTCCTTTCCAATTTCGCTTAATGGTTGAAAACATGCTTTTTAAGCCCTAAATAAGCTATATTCTTATCTCCCTTTATTACCATTCGATGCCGTGATCCGTTTGTTAAGTGATTTCAGAGCTTTATAGGGGTAAGAATGGTCTAAAAGAGGGAAAGGAAGCATGCTTAAGAGGAAGGAGAATAAAAATGGAGCTTTGGAGCATTGGCACCCACGCGCACGCGCAGCCGACACGCACGCGTGTAAGCTGGATTTTGGAATCAGCGCGCAAACGTCGACGTTTTCGCGTGGCTGGCCAGGTTTCTCATCGACGCGTATGCATGCTTGACGCGTACGCGTGGATCGCAAAAGTCCATCGACGCGTACGCGTGACCCACGCGTACGCAAGACCCACGCGTACGCGTGACGCGCGCACGTGATCTTTTTAATGAAAACGTGACCAGCAATTTCAGGGGAGCTTCTGACCCAATTCTGGGTGAAATTCTGGCGGAAAAGCTTAAAAGAACCAAGGATTGAAGGAGAACTAATCTTTTACACACTTTAGTTAGTTACTTGTGGAAGTTACTTTTTTAGAGAGAGAAACTCTAACTTCTCTCTAGGGTTCTAGCTTTCTCATTCACAATTGTACTTGGATATTTTAGTGAGATCTAAATTTGATTCAAATTTATATTGTTCTAGTTGTAGATCCTCCTTTTCCATTCTCAATTTAGTGTTTTTGATGCTCTATTCTTGTAGATCTTGGATCTAGACTTTGTTACTTTGCTTTCCATTAATGAATTGAGGAATTTCATTTTCAATTGTTGTTAATTGTTAGTTGTTGTTGATTGTTTGCAATAGATAGCTTTAATTCAATTCCTTTCTCCCAATTCATGATTTCTTACATTATTGCTCACCAATTTCTTGATAAAATGTCAACCTTAGCTATGGAGTAGTTCTTCACACTTGACGTAGGGGTTGGGTAATTGGAAACACTTGAGTTATTAAGGTCTTTTGTTGATTGACAATTGAGAATTGCTAATTGATTTGAATGACACTAACTCTAGTCTCTCCCTAGGATTAGACTAGGACTTGTGGACTCAAATTGATTATTTTCACTTGACTTTCTTTCATAGTAGAGGTTAACTAAGTAGAGCAATAAGTAATTGATGTCACAATTGATGGAGATAATGATGATAAGACTTCCAATTCTCAACCCTAGCCAAGGCTCTTATATTGATTGATTGCCATTCACTCTTGCTTGATTCTAAATTCTTGTGTCCTTTAGCTTCATTGCCATTTGCTTATTACTATTATGCAATTGTTTACATTTCTCGTACCCAACCTCACACCAAGAGACTCCTAACCAATGATGTGCACCTTAGGGCAACTCCTAGGGAGAACGACTCGAGACTAATACTCTCGGTTATTAATTTGAATTGTGGACACACTTTCTTTGTTTGATGTGCTATGGTTTGTTGGTTTAGAGCTATACTCACGACATAATTCCATTAGAGAATTCTATATCATCAAAATATAGCTCATCAAGGTGCCTCCTTAGAGTCTTCTCAGGTTCAGGATCAGGAGTCAATAGGGGGTTCTTTATCCCTGTTCCTGGTCATAAACAAAAAAAAAAGAAAAGAAAGAAAAAGAAGAAAACTTTCTATGCCAATAGGCAAGAAGCTCCTCCTTAAAATGAGATGTGAAGAAAGAAGAAGAAGACATGAAAGAAATAAAAGAAATAGAAGAAGAATACTTTGAAAATAGGGGATAGAAATAATTAAGAGATAGAAGATGAGAAGGAAGAATACAGAGGAGGAAGAAGAATGATATAGATGTGAGAAGAAGAGTAGTATAAATAGAAAAAGTAAATAAGAATTAAAATATTTTTATTTTTATTTTATTTATTATTTAGTTAATTAATTTTCAAAAATTATGGTTAATAATTCAAAAATATTTTAAAATTAGTTAATGAATTTTCGAAAATAGAAGAGAGAGAAAAGAGAGAAGTTTTCGAAAATTAATGAGAGATGAGAGTTAGTTAGGTAGTTTTGAAAAAGAAGAAAGAGAAGAAGAGAGTTGGTTTTCGAAAATTAAGAAGAGGGAGTTAGTTAGGTGGTTTTGAAAAAGATGAGAGAGAAGATAAGATATTAATTAAGAAAAGATATTAATTTAAAATAAGATAGAAGATAAGAAACGATTTAAATTTAAAATAAGATAAGAAAAGATTTTAAAATTGAAATTTGAAATTAGAAAAAGATAAGATAAGAAATTAAAAAGATTTGAAATTGATTTTAAAAAGATAAGATTTTGAATTTTGATTTTGAAAAAGATATGATTTTTAAAATTTGGAATTTGAAAAAGATAAGATAAGATTTTTAAATTTTGAAAAAGATAAGAAAAAGATAAGTTGAAAAAGATATGATTTTTATTTTTGAAAAGATTTGATTTATGAGAAAATTTTTAGTGAGATTTTCAAAAATTATGATTATAATTAAGTTAGAAAAGATATTTTTTTATTTTTTTTAATTTAATGATGAAAGAGAAAAACACACAAAAGACACAAACTTAAAATTTTTAGATCTAGCACCCTTTTATTTTTGAAAATTTGGAGGGAAATACAAGGGGACACCAAACTTAAAAATTTTAAGATTAAAACGCACAAAAGACTCAAGAACACTTTGAACACTCACAAGAACACAAAGAACAACATTCAAAGACTCAAAGAACACAAGAACATAAAAAGAACACCAAACTTAAAATTTTTAGAAAACTAAATATAAATTTTCAAAAATTGAAATAAAAATAACAAGAAAATACCAAACTTAAAGATTTAACACAAGAATTAAACAAAGAAACTATTTTTGAAAATTTTTTGAAAGAAAGACTCAAAAGGAACGAAAATTACCAAGAACAAAAATAAAAAGACTCAAACTAAGAACAAAGATTAAACAATGAAAATAAAAATAATTTTGAAAAGGTTTTTGAATTTTTCGAAAATTGAAGAAGAAGAAAATAAAGATAAAAGACTTAAAGACTCAAACCAAGAACAAAAACAAAGAGGCTTAAAAAAATCAAAGATTAAACAAAAAAAAGAAAAATATTTTCGAAAAAGTTTTTATGATTTTCGAAAATTAGAGAAGAAGAAAATAAAAGTAAAAGACTCAAATAAAATAAAATAAAAATTACCTAATCTAGGGAGCAAGACAATCCGTCAGTTTGTCCAAACTCAACAATCCATGGCAATGGCGCCAAAAACTTAGTGCGTACGATCCCCACACTTTCGTACAACAGTACCAGCAGGTGCACTGGGTCGTCCAAGTAATACCTGAGCGAGTCAGGGTCGATCCCACGAATATTGTGGTTTGAAGCAAGCTATGGTTATCTTGCAGGTCTTAGTCAGGTAGATCAGAAAGTTTATATGTTTTCATTCATCAAGAGAAACTATTTAATGCAGGAATAAAGAAAAAGAGGTAGAAAATACTGATAGGAATAGGATTAGGGATTGGAGCTGCTTTGTCTTTCTGAATTAACTCTGGTACTACTGTCTTCTTTGCTTGTGAGTGATCTTCTTCTATGGCAGGCTGTATGTGATCAAAGCTATTGCCCGTGGTCATTAATTTCCTCTGTCCTAGATCAAATGCCATTGCCCGTGGTCATTCAATCTGACAGAGGGTGAAGCTCTAGTAGTTCATTCTCTTGGCGATCCTACTCAAAAGGCCACAGACAAGGTCGAATCTTCCGGATCAGAGAACGCTACTTCTTTCGATCCTAGCCTATATCACGGAGACCTAATCTCCCCGGATATCGGCTGAACTAGTGTGTTGAGAAGTTCCTAATGAAGTCGTGGATTAGCCGTCTGAGAGATGTATAAGCATAGCTGTTGGTCCATGCTTTCTTGCCAAGTATTCACACGAACCCAAGTAGACACTGGTGTTTGTCAGGCACGTTCGTCTTAATGTGATGAACAGAGCTAATTTGTCAGATCATCCTATTCACCACAATGAAGATCAGATATACATCTTAGAGGTAAATCAAACACGGATCGAAGAAGAAACAGTAATACTGTTATTAATTCATAGGACTCAGCAGGGCCCCTCCCCTCAACTTAGGAGGTTTAGAAACTCATACTGAAGTAAAATACAATGTAAAACTTGAAAATAGCATAAAAGGTCTGATTATTGGTAGTATGTTCGAATGATTATGTAAAATACACTTTAAATACTACACAGATGACTAGTTAGGGTAAAACAGTCTATTTAGTGCTAAAATTCACTTATGGGGCCTACTTGGTGGGTGTTTGGGCTGAGCTTTGATGAGATCCACGTGCTATGAGGTCTCTTGGATGTGGAATGCCAGCTAGGGGGTCCTCTTTGGGTGTTTGTACATTGGTCTCTGCTCTTTGGGCACTTGACGCCTGGAAGGGGACAGGTATCTGGCGTTGGAGGCCAGTTTTGGGCCATCTAATCCGAAACAAAGCATAGACTATTACATATTGATGGAAAGCTCTAGAAACTTTCCATAGCCGTTAAGAGCTCTCCATTTGGAATTTTGTAGCTCCAAAACAGCTCTTCTGAGTGTAGGCAGGTCAGATCCGGACAACATCTGCAGTGTTTTCTCTGTCTCTGAATCAGACTTTTGCTCCAACTCCTCAATTTTAGCCAAAAAATACCTGAAATTATCCAAAAACAAAAAAACTCATATTAGAATCCAAAAATGTGAATTTAACACTAAAACCTATAAAAACTTAATATAAACTAAATAAAATATACTAAAAGCTATATGAAAATGATGCCAAAAAGCGTATAAAATATCCGCTCATCACAACACCAAACTTAAATCGTTTCTTGTTCCAAATGAAGCTTAGTTACAATCAGAGGAGCGGGACTTAGCAGATTTTTGCTTCTAAATCATTTTGGCATCTCACTATCCATTGAAACTTAGAGATGTTGCCATCCTTAGGAACTTAGAATCCAGATGATATTATTGACTCTCTTAGTTCAATTCTTTTTTATTGCTGAACACAGCTTTCAGAGTCTTGGCCATGACCCTAAGAACCTTGTCTTCCAGTATTACCACCAGATACAATAATGCCACAGACACTTTAACTGGGTGAACCTTTTCAAATTATGACTCAGCTTTGCTAGAGTCCCCAGATAGAGGTGTCCAGAGTTCTTAAGCACACTCTTTTTGCTTTGGACCACGACTTTAACCGCTCAGTCTCAAGCTTTTCACTTGACACCTTCATGCCACAAGCACATTGTTAGGGATAGCTTGGTTTAGCCGCTTAGGCTAGGATTTTATTCCTTTGGGCCTTCCTATCCACTGATGCTCAAAGCCTTGGGTCCTTTTACCCTTGCGTTATGGTTTAAAGGGTTACTGGCTTTTTCAATCTGCCCTCCTTTTTCTGCATTTTTGGGCAGTAATGGATTTTTCTGCTTTTTATTTTTTTCTTTTTCTTTTCGCCATTTTTTTAGCATGCATATAATTTTTTTTCTTTTGCAACATGCTTTTTCTTTTGCTGGTTTTTCTTGCTTCAAGAGTCAATTTTTAGATTTTTCATATTATCGATAATATTTTTCTTTTTGCCTTATTCTTTCAAGAGCTAATATTATAAAATTCCAACTTCAAATATGCACTGTTTAATCATACATTCAGAAAACAATAGCAAATGACACCACATCAACATAATTGAACTACTCTTATTTTAAACTTGAAATTCATGCATCTCTCAATTCTTTATGAAAAATTTTATTTAAGCAAGGTGAGAGATATATGGAACATTTTACAACTTAAAGACATCAATGCAAATGATCATGCAACTAGAACAAGAGAACAGATAAATAAACAGACAGAAAACAGAAAAATATCAGGAAAGGGGTGTAAAAGAGAACGAATCCACCTTTAAGGGTGGCGTCTAGTGCTCCTCCTTGAGGATCTAATGTGATGCTTAATCTCTTCTATGTCATCCCTTTGTCTTTGTTGCTCTTCCCTCATAGCCCTTTGGTATTCCCTTATGGCTCTTTGGTCTTCTCTTATTTCATTAAGGGTGGTGGCATGTCCTTGATGCTCCATCCTCAATTGCTCCATGTTAGTGCTCAATTCTCTAAGAGAAGTTTGCCATTGATCCCAATAGCTTTGGGGAGGAAAATATTTCACTTGAGGCATCTTAGGGATCTCATATTGAGGCTATTGCACGTGTTCTTATGCATGCTCTCTAGTTTGCTCCATCCTCCTCTTGGTGATGGGCTTGTCCTCCCCAATGGAGACATCTCCACTTATAACAATTCTATCTGAATTGCATAGATGATAGTTGAGATGTGGGAATGATAACCTTGTATTGGTGTGAGGCTTCTCAGCTACCTTGTACAGTTCTTAAGGAATCACCTCATGTACTTCCACCTAAATTCCAGTCATGATGCAATGGATCATGATGGCTCTATCAACAGTCACTTCTGACCGATTGCTAGTAGGGATGATGGATCTTTGGATGAATTCCAACCATCCTCTAGCTATGGGTGATGTGAGGCGAAAATAAGCCAATTAAGAAATCAATATATAAACACGTTGCGAGTATAGTTCTTAACCAGCAAAAATCTGCTCATCAATTTAGAAAGGTTGTCACAAAATTAGAATAAAAATACTGGGAGTATGAATCTCAGGTCGTCTCCCAACGAGTTGACAAAATGGTGCTATTTTATTAATCAGGAGTTTTTCGAGAAATTTTGAGAGTTGAAAGGCAGGAAAATAAAGGATTGAGAATTAAAGCAATGTAAATTAAAAGAGATTTATATATTTAGAATAAAAAGCCTTGACCGGGGGTATGATTAATTGGAAGTTCTATCCTTGTTGGAATTTCTCAAGTGTAGTATCAAAAGGTTGTTATTTTCACTTAGTTAACCCTTACTAAATAAAGGAAAGTCAAGTGATTGAGCTAACTCTTATTCGCAAATCCTAGTCCTCTCCCTTGGGAAGGACTAGCGTTAGTAAATAGAGAATTAGCCAACAACTTCCAATTTAACTAATCACTTAAGCATTCCAACTCAAGTGTCTCCTTTAAATCAACCCCTATGTCAAGTTGGGAATCTACTCCATTGACATGAATATAACGCTCACAGAAATATAAGAAGAAGAGATGATAAATTAAATAAAGTAGGGATTGAAAATCAATTAAAGGAAAAAGTAGTTCTCTGTATTAATAAATCCAAAATGCAACATACCTATCTGAACAAGATTAATAAGCAATCAAAAGAGTAAAGGAATAAGGAAACAAACTAGAATAGTAACTTCAACGGAGGTGATGACTCTCTCAATATCCAAAGCAAAAGTATAAGACTATAAAACTATGAATGTAAAGAAAACCTAGAAGAAGAGTAATTTTCTCCCTCGATTCAGATCTAAAACTAAAACTATGCTAATGAGAATGTCTGTTGTGTCTCTGCCTGTTCCCTGGCTCTATTTTGTGTTTCTGGGCCTAAAACTGGGTCCAAACTTGGCCCAAAATCGCCCCCAGTATTTTCTGTAACTTCTGTAGATCGCGCACGTCACGCGTACGCGTCATCCACGCGCACGCGTCTTTATGCAAACTCCAATCCACGCGTACGCGTCAGGTACGCACACACGTCGCTTCAAATTTCTCCATATAGCGCGCACGCGTAAGCCATGTGTGCGCGTCGATGCTCGCTGGTTATCTCCTTATTTTTTTGTGTTCCTTCCATTTTTGCAAGCTTCCTCTCCATTCTCTAAGCCATTCCTGCCCTATAAAGCCTGAAACACTTAACACACAGATCACGGCATCGAATGGTATAAAGGAGAATTAAAATACACAAATTAAAGACTTCTAGGAAGCAAGTTTTTAACCATAGAACAAAACTAGGAAGGAATTGTAAAATCATGCAAATCATATGAATAAGTGTGCAAGGACTTGATAAAAACCACTCAATTGAGCACAAGATAAACCATAAAATAGTGGTTTATCAACCTCCCCACACTTAAACGTTAGCATGTCCTCATGCTTAGCTCAAGGAGATCAAAAGACTAAATAAGGGAAAGTAAAACTCATGAAATGCAACCTATATATTAATGCAACTATATGCTAAGATGATTCTGTCTATCTGGTTGAAAACAAACAAGTTCTCCAAGACAAATATAAATCAAATTCCACTAATTCAAATCATACAGTAAAGATAAGTAAACTTGTAAGAAGGTGGCTTATGAAAGCAGGGAACACAAAATCAAGCATTGAATGCTCACTGGTGGTGTATATGCACTCTAATCACTCAAGTGTATAGGGTAATCACTCTACTCTTCTCTAGTCATGCTTTCTAAACTTTGTTCTTCACCTAACCAATCAACAAATATTTAATGTACCAATGCAAACATCATAAGGTCTTTTCAAGGTTGTAATGGGGCTAAGGCAAGGGTGAGGATATATGTATGGCTAAGTGAGCTATAAATTGAATCTTTGAATAGCCTAAGCTCTCACCTATACACACACACACTCTATATAACTTCTAAAATTATGCCTAGCTACCCAAAATTCCCACTTTTTCATCTCATACTCCTGCATCAACTTTTCCTTTAATTTGTATCACATATGCATTGATCTTTTATTAACTTAACATTGGGGTAATATTGTTCCCTTATTCATTTATTTATTTATTTATTTGAATATTTTTGGGGTTTTTTTTTTAGAATATAAAAGTAAACATAACATATCAATGCACATGGATTTTTAATTTTTCTGGTCTCACATGAGTAGGTACCCAAAGTCCTAATATTTTATTAAAGTAGAAACATAACACATTTCCTATTAACCTATGTTCCCACAGTTTTCCCACACTTAGTCGATACACAATCTCTATCTTAAGCTAACCAAAGATTCAATTGGGGTATTTAATTGTTTTTCCACTTAAGGTTAGTGATGTGGTAAAATATAGAACAAATGGGGATTAAAAGGCTCAAAGTGGCTAACAAAGGTAATTGAGAGGGTAGGCTATTTGGGATAAGTGAGCTAATAACAAATGATGGCCTCAATCATATGCATGCATATAAATACACTAAACATTGGACATATAGAATGGAACAAAATATAGATTACAATTATAGAGAAGAAAACACACAAGAATAAAATATTATGGTTAAATAATGTAACCATGTAATTAAACTCAAATCTCACAGGTTGTGTGTTCTAGCTCTAAACCATGTTCCAAATTACAATCTTCAAACAAGTTTTAACACAAAAGTTTTTATTTAAATTAGTAAAAATTTTCAAAAATAGGGTCTTAAAAAGAAACTTATTATTTTTCAACCAAATAGAACATACATGCAAACACTTATTACTATGTAATCTATCCTATCCTAACAAAAGAAAAATAACCTATTGGTGTTAAGAGAAAGAAATTACCTCCGGAAGTCAGGTACTGACCGACCTCCCCACACTTAAAGTTTGGTACCGTCCTCGGTGCCATCAGTCAGGAATAAAGAGGGGCTGGTAGCAGTATCTCCACAGTCGGGATTGTCATGGCTCCCTGTGCTGGTAGATGAAGTAGAGTCCGGAGTGTCTGGGTCTTCTATAGGTGGTTGGTTGCCAATAATTAGCTCCTTGAGGTATGTAAATTAGTGCTTGTTACGGTGCTCCCTTCGCTTTGCTTGCCGGCCAAGCCAGTCTAACCTCTGAAGTATCTAAAGGAGCAGTTGATTTGTTGAAGGTGCTTGTGATGTGGAAGGAGAAGGAATATCTCCGGCCAGTTCTGCAGGCCGGCTGGTAGTGGCTGCTGGGGGTCTGATGTACTTCCCGTTAGGGACGTACTGATCATTGCATGGAATAATGGCCTTGGTATCCCCAGCTCTGTAGGAGACTCTGGATTCCAAGACTAGATCTGAAACCAAGGCAGGAAAGGGTAGGTTGTCCGCAATTTATACGTGTCCCATGGCATGCCGAAGGTGTCTTGGTAAATTGAGAGGTTGATATGTAAGGATACACCAGAGGAGAACAGCCATGTATGCAGTGAAGGAGGACTCGTGAGTGCTCGGAAAGACTTAGTGGGACATAATCTATGCCCATACTCAAGCCTCCAAGGTGAGTGCTGAAGCCAATATGCCCTTAGATCAGGATCGATGGTATCCATATATCCATCTGCTGTCAGGTTGTGCTATAACTCTGAGGACGGTGTCCCAGTCAAATTGGTATGTCTGGCGCTTAAAGGAGGCTTCTTGGAATATGTCCAATCCTTCTGGAGCAGGAGGGAGATCTAAAGCTCGCTGAATGGCCTCTTCAGTTATGGGGATTTACTTCTGACAGACATAAATAGACTGCAGGGTTGGCATGTGAAAATTGGAGTAGAATTCAACTACCCATGAGAGATTAACTTGCCGTGGCTGTCTCCGTAAGAATCCCCATTGTCTACGTTCAATTCGGGGTTCTACAAAATCAACAATGTAGGTCGGGAGGATGAGTAGGTGCTCATTGTTATAGTTTCGCTCAGCCAAGATGGGGAACATCTGCTCACAGTAGTGGTTAGTCAACCGCGCAGTGTCCCTTGCTGGAAAGGCTTTCTCTATTTCATTGACCTTAATGATTCTCTTGACCCTCTTTGTTGTCAGTTTGACTACTGTTGAGGATGGTTCCGCAGCTAGTGCTCTTTTTGTTCCTCTCCTTGCCGGTGGTTTGGGAGTAGCTTTCTGGTGCACGAAATTGTGATCTCCAGGCTCGAACAATTCCTGGTAATGGCTCCAAAGCTTGGTGCTCTGATCTTAATTCATAATTGTCACAACTTCGATACAACTAACCAGCAAGTGCACTGGGTCGTCCAAGTAATACCTTACGTGAGTAAGGGTCGAATCCCACAGAGATTGTTGGTATGAAGCAAGCTATGGTCACCTTGTAAATCTCAGTCAGGCGGATATAAAATAATCATGGAGTTTTCAAATAATAAATAATAGAATAGGGATAGAGATACTTATGTAATTCATTGGTGAGAATTTCAGATAAGCGAATGGAGATGCTTTTTCGTTCCTCTGAACCTCTGCTTTCCTGCTATCTTCATCCAGTTAGTCTTACTCCTTTCCATGGCTGGCTTTATGTGATACATCACCACTGTCAATGGCTACTTTCGGTCATCTCTCGGGAAAATGATCCAATGCCCTGTCACGGCATGGCTAATCGTCTGGAGGCATCACCCTTGTCAATGGCTTCATCTTATCCTCTCAGTGAATAATATGCTCACGCACCCTGTCACGGCACGGCTATTCATCTGTCGGTTCTCGATCATGCTGGAATAGGATTTACTATCCTTTTGCGTCTGTCACTAACGCCCTGCAATCGCGAGTTAGGAGCTCGTCACAGTCATTCAATCATTGAATCCTACTCGGAATACCACAGACAAGGTTTAGACCTTCCGGATTCTCTTGAATGCCGCCATCATTCTAGCTTACGCCACGAAGATTCTGGTTAAGAGATCTAAGAGATATTCATTCTAGCTTATTTCATGTAGAACAGAAGTGTTTGTCAGGCACGCGTTCATAAGGGAGAAGGATGATGAGCGTCACACATAATCATCACCTTCATCACGTTCTTGGGTGCGAATGGATATCTTAGAAGCGAAATAAGAAGAATTGAATAGAAAACAGTAGTACTTTGCATTAATCTTTGAGGAACAGCAGAGCTCCACACCTTAATCTATGGAGTGTAGAAACTCTACCGTTAAAAATACATAAGTGAAGGTCCAGGCATGGCCGAGATGGCCAGCCCCCTAAAACGTGATCAAAGGATCATAAGGTAATCCAAAGATGCCTAATACAATAGTAAGAGGTCCTATTTATAATAAACTAGCTACTAGGGTTTACATGAGTAAGTATTTGATGTATAAATCCACTTCCGGGGCCCACTTGGTGTGTGTTTGGGCTGAGCTTAAGTGTTGCACGTGCAGAGGTCATTTGTGGAGTTGAACACCAGTTTTTGTGCCAGTTTGGGCGTTCAACTCTGGTTTTGGATCCTTTTCTGGCGCTGGACGCCAGATTTGGGTAGAAAGCTGGCGTTGAACGCCAGTTTACGTCATCAATTCTTGGCCAAAGTATGAACTATTATATATTGCTGGAAAGCCCTGGATGTCTACTTTCCAACGCAATTGGAAGCGCGCCATTTCGAGTTCTGTAGCTCCAGAAAATCCACTTTGAGTGCAGGGAGATCAGAATCCAACAGCATCAGCAGTCCTTTTTCAACCTCTGAATCTGATTTCTGCTCAAGTCCCTCAATTTCAGCCAGAAAATACCTGAAATCACAGAAAAACACACAAACTCATAGTAAAGTCCAGAAATGTGAATTTAACACAAAATCTATTAAAAACATCCCTAAAAGTAACTAGATCCTACTAAAAACATACTAAAAACAATGTCAAAAAGCGTATAAATTATCCGCTCATCACAACACCAAACTTAAATTGTTGCTTGTCCCCAAGCAACTGAAAATCAAAATAGGATAAAAAGAATAGAATATACTATAAATTCCAAACTATCAATGAAACAGAGCTTCAATCATATGGGCGGGACTTATAGCTTTTTGCCTCTTGAATAGTTTTGGCATCTCACTTTATCCATTGAGGTTCAGAATGATTGGCATCTATAGGAATTTCAGATTTCGAATAGTGTTATTGGCTCTCTTAGTTCAGTATGATGATTCTTGAACACAGCTTCTTTATGAGTCTTGGCCGTGGCCCTAAGCATTTTGTTTTCCAGTATTACCACCGGATACATAAATGCCACAGACACATAATTGGGTGAACCTTTTCAGATTGTGACTCAGCTTTGCTAAAGTCCCCAATTAGAGGTGTCCAGGGTTCTTAAGCACACTCTTTTTTTTGCTTTGGACCTTGACTTTAACCGCTCAGTCTCAAGTTTTCACTTGACACCTACACGCCACAAGCACATGGTTAGGGACAGCTTGGTTTAGCCGCTTAGACCAGGATTTTATTCCTTTAGGCCCTCCTATCCACTGATGCTCAAAGCCTTAGGATCCTTTTTATTTGCCCTTGCCTTTTGGTTTTAAGGGTTATTGGCTTTTTGCTATTGCCTCTTGGTTTTAAGAGCTTTTGGCTTTTTCTGCTTGCTTTTTCTTTCTATTTTTTTTTTTGCCTTTTTTTTTTTCTGCAAGCTTTGTTCTTTGCTGCTTTTTCTTGCTTCAAGAATCATTTTTTATGATTTTTCAGATTATCAAATAACATGTCTCCTAGTCATCATTCTTTCAAGAGCCAACATATTTAACATTCTTAAACAACAACTTCAAAAGACATATGCACTGTTCAAGCATTCATTCAGAAAACAAGAAGCATTATCACCACATCAATATAATTAAACTAAGTTCAAGGATAAATTCAAAACTCATGTACTTCTTGTTCTTTTGAATTAAAACAGTTTTTATTTTAAGAGAGGTGATGGATTCATAGGACATTCATAACTTTAAGACAAAGTTACTAACTACTAATGATCATGTAATGAAGACACAAACATAGATAAGCACATAACATAGAAAACGAAAAACAGAGAAAGTAAGAACAAGGAATGAGTCCACCTTAGTGATGTCCTTGAGCTCTTCTATGTCTCTTCCTTGCCTTGGCTGCTCCTCCTTCATTGCTTTTAGATCTTCTCTGATTTCATGAAGGATGATGGAGTGCTCTTGATGTTCCACCCTTAGTTGCTTCCAATAATTGTGTGGAAGAAAATGTATCCCCTGAGGTATCTCAGGGATCTCTTGATTTGCAGTCAAATGTTCTACCACTGAGCTATAGACCCTTGATGGAAGCTTTTGTCTTCCCTTTCCTCTTTCTAGAGGTTTCTCTGGCCTTAGGTGCCATCAATGGTTATGGAAAAAACAAAAAAGCTATGCTTTTACCACACCAAACTTAGAATGTTGCTCGCCCTCGAGCAAAAGAAGAAAGAATAGAAGAAGAAGAAGAGGATATGGAGGAGATGGATGGAGGTGCGTATTCGGCCATATGGGTGGGATTGGGTGGGAAAGAGATATTGAATTTTGAAGGTAGTGGTGTTTGGATGTGAGTGGTAAAGGGTTAATAAGGAAGAGTGTTTATTGGGAATAGAGGATGATTGAGAAGAGAGAAGAGAGTGGGTGGAGGTAGGTGGGGATCCTGTGGGGTCCACAGATCCTGAGGTGATCCTGTGAGGACCCAGATCTTGAGGTGTCAAGGCATTTACATCCCTGCACCAATTTAGGCATGCAAAATGCCCTTGCACACAACTCTGGGCGTTCAGCGCCAGGTTGGTGCCCATTTTGGGCGTTCAACGCCCCTTTGCTGCCATTTCTGGTGTTGAACGCCAGAACCATGCTTGTTCTGGGCGTTCAGCGCCAGGATGCTCCCATTCTGGGCGTTCAGCGCCAGAACTATGCTCTGTTCTGGCGTTTGAACGCCAGACAGATGCTCCTCCAGGGTGTGATTTTTCTTCTGCTGTTTTTTATTCCTGTTTTTGATTTTTTTGTTTATTTTGTGACTCCACATGATCATGAACCTAAGAAAACATGAAAAACAATAAAAATAAGAATTAGATAAACATTGGGTTGCCTCCCAACAAGCGCTTCTTTAATGTCAATAGCTTGACAGTGGGCTCTCATGGAGCCTCACAGATGTGCAGAGCTTTGTTGAGACTCTCCAACACCAAACTTAGAGTTTGGATATGGGAGTTCAACACCAAACTTAGAGTTTGGTTGTGGCCTCCCAACACCAAACTTAGAGTTTGACTGTGGGGGCTCTGGTTGACTCTGCCTTGAGAGAAGCTTTTTCTGCTTCCTCTCCATGGTTGCAGAGGGAGATCCTTGAGTTTTAAACACAAGGGAGTCCTCATTCCATTGAAGGATTATTTCACCTCTGTCAACATTAATCACAGCTCTTGCTGTGGCCAGGAAAGGTCTTCCTAGGATGATGGATTCATCCTCTTCCTTTCCAGTATCCAGGACTATGAAATCAGCAGGGATGTAAAGGCCTTCAACCTTTACTAATACGTCCTCTACTTGTCCATAAGCCTGTTTTCTAGAGCTGTCTGCCATCTCTAATGAGATTTTAGCAGCTTGCACCCCATAGATTCCCAGTTTCTCTATTACAGAGAGGGGCATGAGGTTTATTCCTGAACCAAGGTCACACAGAGCCTTAAAGATCATGGTGCCTATGGTACAGGGTATTATGAACTTTCCAGGATCCTGTCTCTTCTGAGGCAATGTCAGTTGATCCAGATCACTTAGTTCATTGATGAACAAGGGAGGTTCAACTTCCCAAGTATCAATGCCAAATAATTTGGCATTTAGCTTCATGATTGCACCAAGAAACTTGGCAGTTTGCTCTTCAGTAACATCCTCATTCTCTTCAGAAGAGGAATACTCATCAGAGCTCATGAAGGGCATAAGGAGGTTCAATGGGATCTCTATGGTCTCTAGATGGGCCCCAGAGTCCTTTGGTTCCTCAGAGAGAAGCTCCTTATTGACCACTGGACGTCCCAGGAGGTCTTCCTCCTTGGGATTCACGTCCTCTCCTCTCCTCACAGGTTTGGCCATGGCGCTTATGTCAATGGCCTTGCACTCTCCTTTTGGATTCTCTTCTGTATTACTTGGGAGAGTACTAGGAGGGATTTCAGTGATCCTTTTACTCAGCTGGCCCACTTGTGCTTCCAGATTTCTAATGGAAGACCTTGTTTCATTCATGAAACTTACAGTGGCTTTAGATAGATCAGAGACTAGATTTGCTAGATTAGAAGCATTTTGTTCAGAGTTCTCTGTCTGTTGCTGAGTTGATGATGGAAAAGGCTTGCTGTTGTTAAACCTGTTTCTTCCACCATTGTTAAAGCCTTGTTGAGGCTTTTGATCCTTCCATGAGAAATTTGGATGATTTCTCCATGATGAGTTATAGGTGTTTCCATAAGGTTCACCTAAGTAGTTCACCTCTGCTATTGTAGGGTTCTCAGGATCATAAGCTTCTTCTTCAGGAGAAGCCTCTTGAGTACTGTTGGATGCAGCTTGCATTCCATTCAGACTCTGAGAAATCATATTGACTTGCTGAGTCAATATTTTATTCTGAGCCAATATGGCATTCAGAGTATCAACTTCAAGAACTCCCTTCTTCATAGGCGTCCCATTACTCACAGGATTCCTTTCAGAAGTGTACATGAACTGGTTATTAGCAACCATGTCAATGAGTTCTTGAGCTTCTGCAGGCGTTTTCTTTAGGTGAATGGATCCACCTGCAGAAGTGTCCAGTGACATCTTTGATAGCTCAGATAAACCATCATAGAATATATCCAGGATGGTCCATTCTGAAAGCATGTCAGAAGGACACTTTTTGATCAACTGTTTGTATCTTTCCCAAGCTTCATAGAGGGATTCACCTTCTTTCTGTCTGAAGGTTTGAACATCAGCTCTAAGCTTGCTCAGCTTTTGAGGAGGAAAGTACTTGGCTAAGAAAGCCGTGACTAGCTTATCCCAAGAGTTCAGGCTGTCTTTGGGTTGAGAATCCAACCATAATCTAGCTCTGTCTCTTACAGCAAAAGGGAAAAGCATGAGCCTGTAGACTTCAGGATCTACTCTATTAGTCTTAACAGTATCACATATCTGCAAGAATTCAGTTAAGAACTGAAAGGGATCTTCAGATGGAAGTCCATGAAACTTGCAGTTCTGCTGCATCAGAGAAACTAATTGAGGTTTCAGCTCAAAGTTGTTTGCTCCAATGGTAGGAATGGAGATGCTTCTTCCATGTAAATTGGAATTAGGTGCAGTGAAGTCACCAAGCATCTTCCTTATATTATTATTATTTTCGGCTGCCATCTCCTTTTCCTGTTCGAAAATTTCTGAAAGGTTATCTCTGGATTGTTGTATTTTAGCTTCTCTTAATTTTTTTCTTCAGAGTCCTTTCAGGTTCTGGATCTGCTTTAACAAGAATGTTCTTGTCCTTGCTCCTGCTCATATGAAAAAGAAGATGGCACAGAAAAAATAGTAATAATAATATGGATCCTTTATACCACAGTATAGGGATCCTTGTGTTAGTAGAAGAAAAGAAGGGAAGAAAATCTGAACTCAGAGAGAGAGGGGGTTCGGATTTTTGGAGAGTTGAAGGAAAGATGTTAGTATATCAATAAACAAATAGAAGAAGATGAGAGGGGGAAGTGAATTTTAGAAAACAATTTTTGAAAAAGAGTTAGTGATTTTTGAAAATAGTTTTTGAAAAAGGTTAGTATTTTTTTTCGAAAATTTTTTTTTTTAAATAAAAAATAAAAATAATTAGTTAATAAAAAAGAAATTTTTGAAAAAGAGGGAAGATATTTTTGAAAATTAGAGAGAGAGAGTTAGTTAGGTAGTTTTGAAAAAGTTAAGAAACAAACAAAAAGTTAGTTAGTTAGTTGAAACAAATTTTGAAAATCAATTTTGAAAAGATAAGAAGTTAGGAAGTTAGAAAAGATATTTTGAAAATCAAATTTTTGAAAAAGATAAGATGAGAAGATATTTTTGAAAATGATAGAAATTAGTTTTGAAAAAGATTTAATTTTTAAAATCTCAATTAATGACTTGATTCACAAGAAATCACAAGGTATGATTCTAGAACTTAAAGTTTGAATCTTTCTTAACAAGCAAGTAACAAACTTCAAATTTTTGAATCAAAACATTAATTGATTATGTTATTTTCGAAAATTTGATATAAAAATAAGAAAAAGATTTTTGAAAAAGATTTTTGAAATTTTCGAAAATAACTAAGAATTTTGAAAAAGATTTGATTTTTGAAAAAGATTTTGAAAAAGATAAGATTTTCAAATTGAAAATTTGATTTGACTCATAAGAAACAATTTGATTTTAAAAACTTTTGAAAAAGTCAACTCAAATTTTCGAATTTGATGAGAGAAAAAGGGAAAGATATTTTTTTTTTTGATTTTTGAAATTTTTATGAAATCATGAAAATTATGCAATGCATGAAATTTTTAGATCAAAACAATGAATGCATGCAAGAATGCTATGAATGTCAAGATGAACACCAAGAACACCATGAATGTCAAGATGAACATCATAGACACAATTTTGAAAAAATTTTAATGCAAAGAAAACATGCAAGACACCAAACTTAGAATTCTTTAATGCTTACGCACTAAGAATTCAAGAATGCATATGATAAACATGAAAAGACACAAAACAAAAAATCATCAAGATCAAACAAGAAGACTTACCAAGAACAACTTGAAGATCATGAAGAACACCATGAATGCATGAAATTTTCGAAAAATGCAAGATGCACATGCAATTGACACCAAACTTATGATATGACTCAAGACTCAAACAAGAAACATGAAATATTTTTTATTTTTGTGATTTTCTAAATTTTTTTGGATTTTTATTTTATATTTTTTGAAAAATTATTTTGAAAAAGAAAAATAAGGATTCCAAAATTTTTAATATGAATTCCAGGAATCTTATGCTCTAAAGCTCCAATCAAAGGGTCAGGCATGGCTTAATAGTCAGCCAAGCTTTAGCATATAATTACATGGACTGGAGTGATTAGTTGAATACCAATCCCAAAGCAGTTTGGGTATGGCTTTACAGCCAGATAGGATTCAACATGTTTCATGAAATACTAGAATTCATTCTTAAAAATCTTGAAGCCATAGAATAATTTATTTTTGAAAGCATTATTTTTATTATTTTATTTTATTTTTTTTTTTTTTTCGAAAACAAAAGAAAAATTTTTGAAAGCTTTTTGAAAAATTTTTGAAAACAAAACAAAAAGAAAATTACCTAATCTGAGCAACAAGATGAACCGTCAGTTGTCCAAACTCGAACAATCCCCGGCAACGGCGCCAAAAACTTGGTGCTCTGATCTTAATTCATAATTGTCACAACTTCGATACAACTAACCAGCAAGTGCACTGGGTCGTCCAAGTAATACCTTACGTGAGTAAGGGTCGAATCCCACGGAGATTGTTGGTATGAAGCAAGCTATGGTCACCTTGTAAATCTCAGTCAGGCGGATATAAAATAATCATGGAGTTTTCGAATAATAAATAATAGAATAGGGATAGAGATACTTATGTAATTCATTGGTGAGAATTTCAGATAAGCGAATGGAGATGCTTTTTCGTTCCTCTGAACCTCTGCTTTCCTGCTATCTTCATCCAGTTAGTCTTACTCCTTTCCATGGCTGGCTTTATGTGATATATCACCACTGTCAATGGCTACTTTCGGTCATCTCTTGGGAAAATGATCCAATGCCCTGTCACGGCACGGCTAATCGTCTGGAGGCATCACCCTTGTCAATGGCTTCATCTTATCCTCTCAGTGAATAATATGCTCACGCACCCTGTCACGGCACGGCTATTCATCTGTCGGTTCTCGATCATGCTGGAATAGGATTTACTATCCTTTTGCGTCTGTCACTAACGCCCTGCAATCGCGAGTTAGGAGCTCGTCACAGTCATTCAATCATTGAATCCTACTCGGAATACCACAGACAAGGTTTAGACCTTCCGGATTCTCTTGAATGCCGCCATCATTCTAGCTTACGCCACGAAGATTCTGGTTAAGAGATCTAAGAGATATTCATTCTAGCTTATTTCATGTAGAACAGAAGTGTTTGTCAGGCACGCGTTCATAAGGGAGAAGGATGATGAGCGTCACACATAATCATCACCTTCATCACGTTCTTGGGTGCGAATGGATATCTTAGAAGCGAAATAAGAAGAATTGAATAGAAAACAGTAGTACTTTACATTAATCTTTGAGGAACAGCAAAGCTCCACACCTTAATCTATGGAGTGTAGAAACTCTACCGTTAAAAATACATAAGTGAAGGTCCAGGCATGGCCGAGATGGCCAGCCCCCTAAAACGTGATCAAAGGATCATAAGGTAATCCAAAGATGCCTAATACAATAGTAAGAGGTCCTATTTATAATAAACTAGCTACTAGGGTTTACATGAGTAAGTATTTGATGTATAAATCCACTTCCGGGGCCCCCTTGGTGTGTGTTTGGGCTGAGCTTAAGTGTTGCACGTGCAGAGGCCATTTGTGGAGTTGAACGCCAGTTTTTGTGCCAGTTTGGGCGTTCAACTCTGGTTTTGGATCCTTTTCTGGCGCTGGACGCCAGATTTGGGTAGAAAGCTGGCGTTGAACGCCAGTTTACGTCATCAATTCTTGGCCAAAGTATGGACTATTATATATTGCTGGAAAGCCCTGGATGTCTACTTTCCAACGCAATTGGAAGCGCGCCATTTCGAGTTCTGTAGCTCCAGAAAATCCACTTTGAGTGCAGGGAGGTCAGAATCCAACAGCATCAGCAGTCCTTTTTCAACCTCTGAATCTGATTTCTGCTCAAGTCCCCCAATTTCAGCCAGAAAATACCTGAAATCACAGAAAAACACACAAACTCATAGTAAAGTCCAGAAATGTGAATTTAACACAAAATCTATTAAAAACATCCCTAAAAGTAACTAGATCCTACTAAAAACATACTAAAAACAATGTCAAAAAGCGTATAAATTATCCGCTCATCACTTTCTCTTTACCCTTCTTGGTGGCCATCCTGAAAAGGAAAAAGGAAAGTAACATGCAAAGCCAAGGGTTAAAGCAATGAAGAGGACAGTACAAGTGATAATCAATGCCAAGGTAAAGAAGGATGTCGTTAACAAATGGTCGCGACTACATGTGATCAGGACATCAATGGAAATATAGCATGATAAATTAAGACAATTAGATGCAAGATGTTTATTGGCATGCTGGCAAAGGCATGAGTAGCATAGATCAAGCATTAATTTCTTAATTTGATTATCAAATGTAACAAACTAACAATTATGTTTGTATTGACAATTATATTCAATTAATAAAATATTGAAAGGGTTTTGTGAAAAACAGGCGTTAGAGTAGAAGGATAGAATAATTAAAAATGCACAATGCCATACAGGTTTTTTCACAAACACTTAGTATGCATGGTAAAGATGTTATTGAAAGTATTAAATTTGAACATGAAAACAACCCAAAAAAGTAATATTAATTGTCAATTAATACTTCAATATATCCACAAGCAAAATATAGGAGAAAACAATCACCCAATTAAATTTCTAACACCAATTAAAAGGATGTAAAAAGAAAAAGAAAGACAAAGAAAACATAGATAATGAAATTAAAAAAAGAAAAAAAAGAAGGGAATATAAATTAAAGTAATAATAGAAGAGTAAAAGGGGAAAAAGAAAAGAACATTGATAAAGAAGATGAAGAAGGAGAGAGAAAGTAGTAGAAAGTAGGAAAGAAGAAAGAAGAAAGAAGGGAGAAGATAGAAGAAAGAATGATAAGAGAAAGATAAGTAGGATTGGGGGGTGGGAGATTTGAAATCAGGCACTGAGGGGGGTTAGCTGTGCGTCGCTTGCGATGTGTACGCGCGCTTCACGCGTACGCGTGGATCGCGTTACTTTCAAGCGACACGTACGCGTGACAGGGGTTGTGCAATTGGCGCGGAGGCATCCTCGCGCACGCACAACTCTCTGTTCAAATCGCACATTTACCAAAATTTGAGGCGACGCGTGCGCGTCAGGGGCGCGCACGCGTGAATGGCTTGAATTGAAAAAACAACGCGTACGCATCAGGGACGTGTACGCGTGATGAGGCTTGTGCTTCCAGCACAATTCCAGCCCCACACCATCATAACTCTCTGGCCATACACCCATTTACGCCGATTTTGCAGGGTCATGCATACGCGTAGGTGACGCGTACGCGTGGAGGGCTGATTTTGCAAGTGACGCGGACGTCAGGGACGCGTACGCGTGGGCGTGTTTGTGCCTAAAGCACGCCTCCAGCCAAGCTCCCGTACAACTCTCTGTTTGGTTCTTTTTTCTTTCATATGCACATATGACGCGTACGCGTCAGCGACGCTTAGGCGTCGCGTGCAAAAATTTTTTTTTTTATGCAGAATGCAAAATGCAGCATGCATATGAATATGCAGAAATTATGAATGAACACTAATAAAATAAAATAGAATAAAAATAAGAATAAAAATGAAAGATCATACCATGGTGGGTTGTCTCCCACCTAGCACTTTACTTTTACGTCCTTAAGTTGGACGGTCTTTAGGCTCATTCTGCTTCTGTTGGTGGGTCTTCCAAGAGGAAGACCTCTAGCTCTTTGTGTTCCTTCATCTTCTCACCATGATAAAGCTTTAGGCGATGTCCATTGACCTTGATGAAATTGGGACTTGAAGGATGACTCAGGTGGAAGACTCTATATGGCTCTGCCTTCAGACTCTATAGGGGCCTTCCCATCTAGATCTCAGCTTTCCTGGCATGAGTCTCAGTCTGGAGTTGTAAAGGAGAACCAGATCTCTAGGTCTAAACTCTCTCCTTTTAATATGCTTGTTATGGACAGCCTTCATCTTCTCTTTGTATAATCTGGCGTTGTCATAAGCTTCGAGTTGAAGGGTCTCTAGTTCTGCTAGTTGCAGCTTCCTTTCAGCGCCAGCTTTCTCAAATCCCATGTTGCACTCCCTCACAGCCCAGAAAGCCTTGTGTTCCACCTCTACTGGAAGGTGGCAAGCCTTCCCGTACACTAAGCGAAAGGGGCTCATCCCAATGGGTGTCTTGTATGCTGTCCGATACGCCCAGAGCGCATCAACAAGTCTGGTGCTCCAGTCCTTCCTATGAGGCTTTACTATCTTCACCAGAATGCGCTTTATTTCTCTGTTAGATACCTCTGCTTGCCCATTGGTCTGGGGATGGTATGCTTTTGCCACTTTGTGAACTATCCCATGCTTCTTCAGTAGTCCTACTAATCTCCTGTTACAGAAGTGAGTGCCTTGATCACTCACAATTGCTCGTGGTGATCCAAAGCGACAGATAATATGGTTTCTAACAAAGAAAACAACAGTGTTAGCATCATCAGTACGGGTAGGAATTGCTTCAACCCATTTAGAAACATAATCTACAGCTAACAGTATATAAAGATAACCACTAGAGTTTGAAAATGGACCCATGAAGTCAATGCCCCAAACATAAAAAATTTCATAGAATAGCATAATCTGTTGGGGCATCTCATCCCTCTTGGATATATTACCAAACCTTTGGCATGGGGAACAAGATTTACAAAAGGCAGCAGCATCTTTAAAAAGAGTAGGCCACCAGAATTCACAGTCTAAAATTTTTCTAGCTGTTCTTTGAGGGCCAAAATGTCCTCCACTCTCAGAAGAGTGGCAAGCCTCTAAAATGGACTGGAATTCTGATTGGGGCACACACCTTCTAATTACCTGGTCAGTACCACACCTCCATAAATATGGATCATCCCATATATAATATTTGGACTCACTTTTCAGCTTGTCTCTTTGATGCTTAATAAAATTAGGAGGGAAAGTATGGCTAACTAGATAATTAGCTACAGGTGCATACCAAGGAACTACTTCAGATACTGCGTGCAAGCTATCAAATGGAAAAGCATCATTGATAGGAGTGGAGTCAGTCTTAATGTGCTCAAGGCGACTCAAGTGGTCTGCCACTAAATTCTGGGAACCATTCCTATCCTTAATTTCTGAGTCAAATTCTTGTAGCAGCAATATCCAACGTATTAGCCTTAGTTTAGACTCTTTTTTAGCTAATAAATACTTTAGAGCTGCATGGTCTGAGTACACTACCACCTTAGTACCAAGTAAATAGGCTCGAAATTTATCCAGAGCAAAAATAATAGTTAGAAGCTCTTTTTCAGTGGTGGTGTAATTAGACTGAGCAGCGTCTAAGGTCTTAGAAGCGTAAGCAATTATGAAAGGATCCTTACCTTTACGCTGAGCTAGCGCCACTCCTACTGCATGGTTGGAGGCATCACACATAATCTCAAAAGGCTGGCTCCAGTCTGGTCCTCTCACAATCGGAGCTTGAGTCAGGGTGATTTTCAGCTTATCAAATGCTTGCATGCAATCCTCACTGAACTCGAACTCAACATCTTTCTGCAGCAGTCTGGAT
Organism: Arachis hypogaea; assembly: GCF_003086295.3. Taxonomy (NCBI): domain Eukaryota; kingdom Viridiplantae; phylum Streptophyta; class Magnoliopsida; order Fabales; family Fabaceae; genus Arachis; species Arachis hypogaea. The sequence goes on from NC_092050.1 coordinate 127,744,592, forward strand.
AAAGGCAATGCTACCTTATTGAAGTCTTTGATAAATCTTCGGTAGAAACCTGTGTGACCAAGGAACAAACGGACTTCCCTCACAGAGGAAGGGTAAGGTAAACTAGAAATGACATCTACCTTTGCTGGATCTACAGAAATACCAGTATTAGAAACAACATGTCCTATAACAATCCCTTGTTTTACCATAAAATGACATTTTTCAAAATTCAATACAAGGTTTGAACTAACACACATGTCTAATACTCTATTTAAATTATCTAAGCAAAGGTTAAATGAATCACCATATACGCTAAAATCATCCATAAAAACTTCCATACAGCTCTCAATAAGATTTGAAAAGATACTCATCATGCATCTTTGGAAAGTAGCCGGTGCATTACATAAGCCAAAAGGCATTCTCTTATATGCATACGTTCCAAAGGGACATGTAAAAGTAGTCTTTTCCTGATCTTCAAGAGCTATATGAATTTGAAAATAGCTTGTATAACCATCTAAAAAATAGTAATGGGATTTACCTGACAGGCGATCAAGCATCTGATCAATAAATGGCAAGGGGTAGTGATCATTGCGAGTAGCTTGGTTGAGACGCATGTAATCAATGCAAACTCTCCATGAATTCTGCACTCTAGTTGTCAGGAGCTCTCAATGCTCATTTTTCACTGTTGTGACTCCAGACTTCTTGGACACCACTTGTACTGGACTGACCCATTCGCTATCTGAGATTGGGTAGATAATATCAGCCTCCAACAGTCTGGTCACTTCCTTCTTAACAACCTCTAATATGGTGGGGTTCAACCTTCTTTGGGGTTGACGAACAGGCCTTGCTCTCTCTTCCAAGAATATTCTATGCTCACAAACTTGAGGGCTGATGCCTACTATATCTGCCAAGCTCCACCCAATTGCTTTCTTGTGTCTTCTCAGCACACTGAGCAGCTGCTCCTCCTGTTGGGAACTTAGTTCCCTTGCAATGATAACTGGGAGCTTCTGATTATCCTCAAGGTAAGCATACTTGAGGTGGGGTGGAAGGGGTTTTAATTCTAATTTTTGCTCATGGCTAGGCTCTGGATCATCTGGAGCTAGTAATAATGGCAAAGTGTCCTCATTGTGTTCAGAGGGTGTCCCCACACTTGGACCTTGCTCCATGTGCCTCTCTTCTACTTCTTCTTGGTGAATTGCAGCTACAGTTTCATCAATGATGTCGCACTGGAAGATGGAATGATCTTTCGGAGGGTGCTTCATAGCTTCATTTAAACTGAAACTTACAGCTCTGCCATCTATCTCAAAGGAGTAAGTTCCTGAGAAGGCATCCAGCTTGAACTTCGAAGTCTTCAGGAATGGCCTTCCAAGCAAGATTGATGATGGTCTTCCTGAGTCATTAGAGGGCATTTCCAAGATATAGAAGTTAATAGGAAATGTGAGCCCCTTAATGCTCACCAACACGTCTTCAGCAATTCCAACCACTATGATGATGCTTTTATCTGCTAAAACAAAATGAGCTGCCTACCTTTTTAAGGGAGGGAGCCTCAAAGCATCATATATAGACAATGGCATAATACCTATGCACGCTCCTAAATCACACATGTAGTCAAAAAATATTACACCCCCAATGGTACAGTTAACCATGCATGGACCTGGATCACTACATTTTTCAGGTATACCTCCTATTAAAGCAGATATAGAACTACCAAAAAGAATAGTTTCTAATTCATTAATTTTATCTTTATGTATGCATAAATCCTTCAGAAACTTTGCATATTTAGGTACTTGTTGAATAACATCAAAAAGGGGAACAGTTACCTTAACCTTTTTGAAAATTTCTACCATTTTGGGATCAAGTTCCATTTGCTTCGTGGACTTCATTGCAAGGTGTGGAAATGGAATAGGAATGGCACCACTTGCAGCTTCTATGTCCTTTGGTGCTTCATTCTTTGGCTGAGCTACTTCTTCTTCAACCATGTCTTGTACTTCCTCTTCCTCTTCAGCATCTTCCACTTCAACTATATCTTCAACTGGGGCGTGTTCTTGTGGGCTTGGCTCCTCCTGATTTCTCTCTTGCAATGTGGTTTCGAACCTCAAAGTAATGGCATTGATGCCACCCTTAGGGTTGGGTAAGGGTTGAGAAGGAATTCTATTGGAGCTTGAAGACTGATTATTGGAGGTATTCATTAATCCAATCTGTGAGGCAAGAGCTTGTACAGCAGAGGTCAGACCGTTCAATATGGAGATAAGTGTGTTCTCCATGGCCTTTTGTCTTTGCTCAATAGATTGAAGCACTTCGTCATGAGAAGAAGAAGAAGGGTAAGTGATCTGAGGGGCCTGCTGTTGGTTGTTCTGAGGTGCTTGGGACTGCCTTAAGTGAGGTGCTTTGTAGGGCTGGTTTTGGTTCTGCTGTCTGTTATTGTTATTCCACCTCTGATTTCCGTTGTTGTCTCTGCCTCTTCTATTGTAGTTGTCCCTTCAACCTTGGTTGGAATTATCCCTCCATCCATGGTTGGAATGGTCTCTCCATCCCTGGTTGGAGTTGTCTTGCCAATCCTGGTTGTAGTTTCCACCTTGGTTGTAATTGCCGCCTTGTTAATTGTACCCTTGATTCGGGTGGTCATAGAAATTGTGAGTAGCTGCCAAGGTGTTATCTTCTTGTTGGAGTTGTGGACACTTATTAGTGTAATGAGTGTAATCAGCACAAATTCTGCATACTCTTTGAGGAACCAACTGTTGATTTTATTGTAGTGGGGGAGGCTGAGGTTGTTATTGATTCAGCTGCATCTGTTTTAGTAGGTTGGTCATCTCACATATAGCCTGTGTGAAAGCAGTAGTTTCACTACTAGAGCAAACCTCTGCAATAGCCTTTGAGTGGCTGTTCCTGTGCCTGTGATTCCGGGTGGACTCAGCTAGGTCGCTGATCAGTTGCCACGCTTCATCTGTGGTCTTGTACTTTTTCAGGGAACCATTACTTGCACCATCTAATGTAGTCTTATCCCGAGGCTTCATGCCTTGAGTGAAGTAGCTGATTAATACCAACTTGTCAATCATGTGATGGGGGCATGCGTCTAGAAGATTCTTGAAGCGCTCCCAATACTCATAAAGAGTTTCTAATTCACCTTGAATAATGCAAGAGATCTCTTTCCTCAATCTATCTGTAACTTCAGCTGGAAAGTATTTTTTCAAGAATTCTCTCCTGAGCGTATCCCAGTTGGTAACAGTTGCTTCAGGTTGGGAGTAGTACCACTCCCTCGCCTTTCCCTCAAGAGAAAACGGGAAGGCGGTTAGCAGAATAGAAGTTTCATTTGCACCATGACGCCTAACAGTAGAATAGGCTGTCTGAATATTCCTGAGGTGCTTGATAGGCTCCTGAGCAGGTAAGCCATAAAACTTAGGCATCAAGTTGATTAGCGCAGTCTTCAGTTCAAAATCTGCAGCCAGATTTAGATGACGCACTTGATATGGTTGCAGTGTAAAATCTGGGGCTCCTGCCTCCTGGAGAGTGATCCTCCTGAGTGCTGCCATGTTATCTGCATGTAAATCAACCGAATTAGTAGTAGAGGAGCTTGTTTCTCCCTCAGATGGCGGTTCAGATTCGCCCTCAGATGAGACTGGTGAATTGATAACAATCACTTCACCACCCTCAGAGGCTAACCGACGCTGAGCTCGTCTAATACGTGAAAGAGTTCTTTCAATTTCAGGATCAAATGCGGCTAAGCTCGGATCAGGCAGTGAACGCGTCGTTCAGTGAGAGAAACATATAGCTCATGGTAATAAAATAAAATACACAAATAAATAAAATTTAAAATATTTACACCAACTAATAATTTAGCATACAGTTGCAACTCCTCGGTAACGGCGCCAAAAATTGATGTGAGGCAGAAATCAGCCAATTAAGAAATCAATATATAAACACGGTGCGAGTATAGTTCTTAACCAGCAAAAATCCACTCATCAATTTAGAAAGGTTGTCACAAAATTAGAATAAAAATACTGGGAGTGTAAATCCCAGGTCGTCTCCCAACGAGTTGACAAAAGGGTGCTATTTTATTAATCAGGAGTTTTCCGAGAAATTTTGAGAGTTGAAAGGCAGGAAAATAAAGGATTGAGAATTAAAGCAATGTAAATTAAAAGAGATTTATATAGTTAGAATAAAAAGTCTTGACCGGAGGTATGATTAATTGAAAGTTCTATCCTTGTTGGAATTTCTCAAGTGTAGTATCAAAAGGTTGTTATTTTCACTTAGTTAACCCTTACTAAATAAAGGAAAGTCAAGTGATTGAGCTAACTCTTATTTGCAAATCCTAGTCCTCTCCCTTGGGAAGGACTAGCGTTAGTAAATAGAGAATTAGCCAACAACTTCCAATTTAACTAATCACTTAAGCATTCCAACTCAAGTGTCTCCTTTTAATCAACCCCTATGTCAAGTTGGGAATCTACTCCATTGACATGAATATAACGCTCACAGAAATATAAGAAGAAGAGATGATAAATTAAATAAAGTAAGGATTGTAAATCAATTAAAGGAAAAAGTAGTTCTCTGTATTAATAAATCCAAAATGCAACATACCTATCTGAACAAGATTAATAAGTAATCAAAAGAGTAAAGGAATAAGGAAACAAACTAGAATAGTAACTTCAACGGAGGTGACGACTCTCTCAATATCCAAAGCAAAAGTATAAGACTATAAAACTATGAATGTAAAGAAAACCTAGAGGAAGAGTAATTTTCTCCCTCGATTCAAATCTAAAACTAAAACTATGCTAATGAGAATGTCTGTTGTGTCTCTGCCTGTTCTTTGGCTCTATTCTGTGTTTCTAGGCCGGAAACTAGGTCCAAAGTCGGCCCAAAATTGCCCCCAGCATTTTCTGTAACTTATACAGATCATGCACGTCACGCGTACGCGTCAGTCACGTGTACGCATCGCTGGTCATCTTGGCATGTCACACATACGCGTCATCCACGCGCACGCGTCTTTGTGCAAACTCCAATCCACGCGTACAAGTCAGGTACGCACACGCGTCGCTTCAAATTTCTCCATATCGCGCGCACGCGTGAGCCATGCGTGTGCATCGATGCTCGCTGGTTATCTCCTTAGTTTCTTGTGTTCCTTCTATTTTTGCAAGCTTCCTCTCCATTCTCTAAGCCATTCCTGCCCTATAAAGCCTGAAACACTTAACACACGGGTCACGACATCGAATGCTATAAAGGAGAATTAAAATACACAAATTAAAGACTTCTAGTAAGCAAGTTTTCAACCATAGAACAAAACTAGGAAAGAATTGTAAAATCATGTAAATCATATGAATAAGTGTGCAAGGACTTAATAAAAACCACTCAATTGAGCACAAGATAAACCATAAAATAGTGGTTTATCAATGGGCTTAAGGTCAACCCTTCTTAGTTGAATGGGCTTACCTTGTGATAAACCCCAATTTCGTGGTTTATCTTGTGCTTATTTTAGGGAATTTTATCACCTTTTCTCACATTTATTCAATGAAATAGCATGGTTTTGTAATTCTCCCTTGAATTGTGCTTAAGTGCACAAACATCCTTTTTAGGCCCTTAAATTGGTGATTTTAACTCACTTTAATTCCATTCGATGCCTTGATGTGTTTGTTGAGTGATTTCAGGTTCATAAGGCAAGTATCGAATGGGAGAAATGAGGAGAAAAGCATACAAAGTGGAGAATGCATGAAGAAACAAAGATTGAGAATGCTTCAATGGGCGCGCAAGCGTTCAAGACACACGTGCGCAGAAGTGATATCGCATGGCGACGCGCACGCGCACAAGGCGCGTACGCGCGGCTGAGGAAATAGCCAATCAACGCGCACGCGCACATGCCGTGTACGCGCCGATTCTCACACGTGACCCACTTCAAGGCAAAACGCTGGGGGCAATTTCTGAGCTGCCCAGGCCCAAATCTAACTTGTTTCTGAGTGTATTTCATGTAGAATTGAAGTCCAAGCAAAGGGGGAGCAATTGTTTGAAGTGTTAGCACTATGTAGAGTAGTTTTTAGAGAGAGAAGCTCCCTCTTCTCTCTAGAATTAGGTTAGGTTAGGTTAATCTCTTCTAGATCTAGGTTAAATCTCATGTTTTCATCTTGCTTCCTTTATGAATTCTTGCTTCTACTCTTTGATTTTCATGGTTTGTAGTGTTAATTTTCCTTTTATGCTCTCTTTTATGTTCATGGATGCTCTGGTTGGATTTGGATCCCTTTAAATGCAATTTAATGTTTGATGTTATTTTATTGTTGATTTGAGTTGTGATCTTACTTTCCTTGCAATTGGTAGTTGGTAGATTTATAATTCTTGCATATTTACCATGATTTCCATTTATACCCACCAAGTGTTTGACAAAATACATGGTTGAGCTTTAGAGTAGATTTTGAGTATTCTTGGCTTGGAAAGAGTAATTAGGCAATCTTGAGTCATGAAAATCCAACTCATGTTGGTGATCTAGAGTTGTTAGCTAGTATTGTTTCCATTAACTCTAATCTCTTGCTAATTCACTTAGTGAGTTGATTAGGACCTTTGGATTGAGATTAGCTAGTCTTGTTAGACTTTCTTCGAGTGTGAAGATAATATGATACCTTATTCCATCTTCGGGGTGACGTAATGAGATAAATTCTTGTTTATTATTGTGACATGATTAACTAGTCTTGTTTGACATTCTCCCTATGTGAAGATGACATGATACCTTCTTCTATTTGTTGAAGTTGACTAAATAAGATGAATTGATCATTGCATGACTAGGATAGAAAGCCTATGTTCTCAACCCTTGCCATGAATGACTCACCTTATTAATTGCTTTCTTTAATTGCTTGCTTGATTTACCTTTCTTGCACAGTTAATTTCTTGCCCTTTATCAATCAAACCCCCTTGCCCCCTTCATAGCCAATAAGCATACACTTCATTGCAATTCCTTGTGAGACGACCCAGAGTCAAAATACTTCGGTTATTTCTACTCTTCAAAATGGCGCCGTTGCCGGAGAATTGCAATGGTGCTATGTTATTGGCTATTGTATATATTGTGAATAGCTTGATTTTTGGTTTGCTTGTTGGCTTTTGCTAGTTGTAGGACTTTGTTTTCTTTGTTTCTTGTTAGTTTTGTTTTTGTCTTCTCTTATCACCATGAATTCTCATCACTTTTGATATGAGTGTGGTTCAAACTATGTTGTAGGAAATGGAAGCTTCAATGAGGATGTGCATCAAGGATTTGGAAATCAAAGAAGGGAGGAGCCCCAAGCTTATGGACAACCTTCTTGGCAACAACCTCCTCCGAACTCTTATGGGTATAATCCTAATCCTAATGCATACCAATCCAATGTGTGTGATGACCCTTATTGTGATTGTCAACCACAACCACCACATGCATATGAACCTCTTTCTCAATATAGCCCTCCACCATACTCACAAGCCTCATACCACCATTCACCTCCACATGATCCTAACCCATACCTACCATACCAACCACCATATCAACCATACATAGAGCCACCACCATTCCAACAGCAATACTCCCAAGAACCATAAAGTCCATACACACCACCTCAAAAATTTCACCAATATGAACCACCTTCCAATTACAACAACCTTTTCTCAAACAATGAACCCTCTCTTCCACCATCACCTCCTGATGAAGCCCACATGCTAGAATTGAGAGATCTTGAATCTCATATCTTAAGGCGACACGAGGAGGATGAAAAGAAGTTTGAGGAGTTAAGAGCGAAAATGGCTATCATGGTAGAAGCCATTGGCAACATAGTCTCATCCCGCCTAAGCCTATGCGATCAAGGCACTCCCATTGTTGAATGTGGAGAAGAAACCAAGGAGGTTAGTGAGGGAGTGAACTTGAAGCTCCAAGGTGAAGAAGAGGAGTTAAAGCAAGAAATGCAACAAGAGGAGGAGGTTGAGATTATTGTACAAGAGGAAGTAGTGGTTGGAGCCTTAGAATATGTTGAATACATAGAGAAAGCACAAATTGAAGAGCCTTCTTCCATGGAGTTGGAAGTTGATGTTGAGGAGGAGAGTGCACAACCTCCAAGGCACAATGTGATTGAAGAATTAGAAGAAGTGTTCCAATCAATAGGCCCTCCTATTTATGATGACTCCGTATCAACATATGATCCTTTTGAATTTGAAGAATCCTTCCCCACTATACTTGGAATTGATGATGAGGTAGATTTTACTCAACCTCCTATTTATGATTTGAGTGATGGGAAAGAGCTAGATGACATTGGTGAAGAAAAACTTGAACTTGAGGAAGCTTGGCAAGAGGTAAAGCTTGAAGAACCTTGCCAAGTGGTGGAAGCCTCTAGGAGAGGATGGACGGGAGTAGAGCGCGCCTTGTCAAGATCATTGGGAACTCCTCCACCTAGGTTGTCATCTAATCCTTCATTCGAGTGGGTAAAACTTCTAACTCTTAGCTTTATTATCCCACTTGAATTTGGTTTGCTTGAGACGGTTGGCCAGCTTAGGGTGCTTTGCAGAATTAAGCGTAAAAGGAGGATGTTTAGCGGTTGGCGTTATAAGTCTAGGCTCATTATGGTTGAAGCTTCAAGGAGCAAATATTGGACTAGTGCTCAATTGAATGGGTCTAGAAGGATAGTTTGGTGCTTCCATGAGAATTCATCTCTCTTGCTACCCGGAAGAAATCACCATGATCAACTCAAGGACGGGTGTGAAAACAAAGTGTAGGATCCCGGATCGCAAAAGGAAGATCAACTTTGGGAGCCTATGGTTTGTGAAGAACTCCATCAAAGCTTGGCGTTATTAACTTTGAATGATGAAGCACAATAGAAGTCCAAGCATTGGTGGATGTTCAAGGAAGGATTCAAGCACAAGCCCCCTTGATGAAGAGCTCCCCATAAGTCCAACTTAAGGACAATAAACAAGAGTGCTAGGTGGGAGACACCCCACCATGGTAACATCTTTTCATTTTCTCTTTTGTAAATATTGGTAAAATAGGTTTAATTCCTTGTTTTGGTTGCTTAGTTGAGTTTATTTGGGAATCTAGTAGGTTAAATAAGGTTTTATGATGTTTTGGTAGCTGTTTGGAGGTTTGGAATGCTTGGTTTGGTGCAAAAACATAGAAAAATTTTGAAAAACAGAGCACCATCCACGCGCACGTGTGCTTCACGCGTACACGTGAATCAAGCAATTTTGGCCATCCACGCGCACGCGTCATGTACGCGTACGCGTGGATTGAATTTTTCCACTTCCCAGCCATTTTCCCGAGAGTTGTGCCTGCACTGTGCGAGTTTTGTGCCTCTCGCGCAAAGCTATACACGCGTACGCGCACCTCACGCGTACGCGTCGCTCTCGAAATAACCCATCGACGCGTACGTGTGCCTGACGCGTACGCGTCGCTTCCATTTCACCATTCCACGCGCACGCGCCAATGACGCACACGTGTGGGCTGTCCTGCATCAACCATCTTCTTTTCTTCTCTTCTTTCCATTCCTTTCCTTCTTCTCTCCTCTCTTCTTTTCTTTCCACCCTTAGAACATCATCCAACACTACCAAACATCATATAACACCATTTTCCTTTTAGTTAGTTAGTTAAGTTTAATTTTTGTTTAATTTTTATTTTCCATTATAAGTGTTGGATTACTAATCTTGTTTACTGTTTACTGCTGTTGCTTATTGATAGGATGTTAGTTAACATCATTGTTGTTATTATCATTGTTGGGTTCCTTTGTTGAGGTTACAATTTATTAATTGATTTTGAGTCTTCATGTTTAACATTTGTGAACACCAAGTGAATGTTACATTGCCTTTAAGCTTCTTAACTCTTTTGAATTGCATGTTTTGGCCACCATGCATTCATCATCCATTGTTAGGCAATTGTATATTATCATTGCATTTTTTTAGGTAATGCTTGTTTATGGTTTAACCTTATTCACATCACTTATTTCATGCATTGAGATTGTAGAATTGTGAAATTGGATCGAAAGCTTACCTAGTGACATATTTTTGAGCTTTGTAAAGCTTTGTGGGCTATGCTTGCTATGTGATTGATTTCCACTTCTATCTCCTTTTTCCTAAGTTCCATAGCATCCATGTGTTTCACCTCTATGTCACTTAGGTGTTGCAACAACTTCAATATGTGTCATTGTTTGATGTGTGAGCTCTCTATACCATTTTGTTCATCAAATTTACTTGCACATCAATCAATGTCCATGCATTATCCAATTTCACAATTACTTGATTTTTCTTGAATGCTTTCATGCTTCTTCACTACTTGTTTGGTTGCCTTAACCTACAAGTCTTTTAAAGTATCCCAAGCACACTAGAATGAGTGAAGTGCATGTTCTCTTTTGTGTAATTGTGACATCACTTTTATACTAGCGTGTGTGTGTGTTCTAAACCGCGCGCAATTTTAGAACCCACACACCTATTTTTCATTAATGTCACACTAATTCACTCACTCTATTCTAGTGGTTCTTACCTCATCCCAACAATTCACGCTTCCTTGCTTTTGTATGTTTTCATCTTACGGTGTTTATTTTGTTTTTCATGATTGATGCACCATAAACAAAAATGGAAGTGGAAGGAAGAACATGCAGCACCGGTTAACCCGCCAGCTGAAGGTGGCAACTCGAAAAGTCACCGTACCCCCTTGCTCATTTTTAGTGCACCGAGGACGGTGCAAACTTTTAAGTGTGGGGAGGTCGTCCGACCATTCGGCGTTTTTGGGTAACAAGTTTCTAATCTCAACACTCTTGCATTTCATTTTAGGATTTTTAGTTGCACTTTCTCATTTTGCATATGTATATATTAAGCTTAGTCAAAATCATGATATTTTCCAAGGATTTTATCTATAGGGAACCCCTATTGATTGAAAAAAAAAATTTTAGAACTTGCTTGAATTATATACTTTGTGGATCATGTTTTGAGCTAAGGACACAAGCATATGAGATTTGAGCCTAATTGTGTGGCTACATCATATAGCCATTTATTTTCATTCTTGTGTGCATCATCCTCTTTCTATGATTGTAATCTTTGATTTATTTAATTCTATATGTCCATTATTCTATGTATACATGCAATTACATGATTGAGGCCATTGTTCAAATAGCTCACTTACCCAAATGGCCTATCCTTTTATCTTTCATTGTTAGCCAATTTGAGCCTATGCTTAACCCATTTGTTCATAATTGTAGCACATTACAAGCCTAAGTGAAAAATAATAAATATCCTTTGTTTGGATCTTTGATTAGCTTAGGCTAGTGAGAGTGTTCATCATTTGATTTTGGGAAAGTTGGGAACATTGGATAGAGATAAAAGTGTGTTTTTGTATTTGTGTTGAAAATCTTGGGAATTGGGAACATACTCATGTATTAATCATGTGTAAACCATATATATTGATGTTCTTGAATACATTTTAGTTTGAAAAGAAAAAAAATATAAAAGAAGAAAAAAAATATATAGAAAAGAAAGAAAAAGAAAAGCAAAAAAAGAAATGCCCCAAAGTCAAGGTTCAATAAAAATAAATGCATATGTGTGGTGATCAAAAGGGAATGCATGAGTGTGTGAAAAAGTGAAGAATGAATAGCTAGGTTTGTTTAGAATTGTATAGGATGTCATAGGTTAGGTGGAAAGTTTAAATCAATCAAAGATTCAAATTCCAAGCTCACTTGACCATATGCATCCTACCTTGACCCTAGCCCCATTACAACCTATGGGAAAGTCCTCATGATATTTGTACGCATGCATAAAGTAATTGTTGATTGTTAGATGAAAAACAAATCTTAGAAAGCATGATTATGGGAGAATTGAGTGAATCAACCCCATACACTTGAGTGCCTAGAGTGGATACACATCCGGCGAGGGTTCGATCGCTCAATTACATGTTTTCACCCATGATCATCTTTTATTGCAAGTTTGTAAAATCTTTCAATGATTCAATTCAATTGTGGTTTGCTTTGATTGCTATTGCCTTAGCCCTTGTGCTTGCATGTGTATTCTTGGAGATTGATTTATTTTGACTGAGCCATTGCATTCATGTAAATAGGTTGCATATAGATAGATTGCATTTGGATTAGCTTGCATTGAATAAATGTTGATACCCCTTTGCTTTTTTCTTGATTTCAGCATGAGGACATGCTTAGTTTAGGTGTGGGGAGATTTGATAAACCCCGATTTCGTGGTTTATCTTTTGCTTATTTTAGGGGATTTTATCACCTTTTTCCATATTTATTCAATGAAATAGCATGGTTTTGTAATTCTCCCTTGAATTGTGCTTAAGTGTAAAAACATGCTTTTTAGGCCCTTAAATTGGTGATTTTAACTCACTTTAATTCTATTCAATGCCTTGATGTGTTTGTTGAGTGATTTCAGGTTCATAAGGTAAGTATCGGATGGGAGAAATGAGGAGAAAAGCATACAAAGTGGAGAATGCATGAAGAAGCAAAGATTGGGAATGCTTCAATGGGCACGCAAGCGTACAAGGCGCACGCGCGCAGAAGTGATATCGCATGGCGACGCGCACGCGCACAAGGCGCGTACGCTTAGATGAGGAAATAGCCAATCGACGCGCACGCGCACATGGCGCGTACGCGCCGATACTCACATGTGACCCACTTAAAGGCAAAATGCTGGGGGCGATTTCTGAGCTGCCCAAGCCCAAATCCAACTTATTTCTGAGTGTATTTCATGCAGAATTGAAGTCCAAGCAAAGGGGGAGCAATTGTTTGAAGTGTTAGCACCATGTAGAGTAGTTTCTAGAGAGAGAAACTCCCTCTTCTCTCTAGAATTAGGTTAGTTTAGGTTAATCTCTTCTAGATCTAGGTTCAATCTCATGTTTTCATCTTGCTTCCTTTATGAATTCTTGCTTCTACTCTTTGATTTTCATGGTTTGTAGTGTTAATTTTCCTTTTACGCTCTCTTTTATGTTCATCGATGCTCTTGTTGGATTTGGATCCCTTTTAATGCAATTTAATGTTTGATGTTATTTTATTGTTGATTTGAGTTGTGATCTTACTTTCCTTGTAATTGGTAGTTGGTAGATTTATAATTCTTGCATATTTATCATGCTTTCCATTTATACCCACCAAGTGTTTGACAAAATTCTTGGTTGGGCTTTAGAGTAGATTTTGAGCATTCTTGGCTTGGAAAGAGTAATTAGGCAATCTTGATTTATGAAAACCCAACTCATGTTGGTGATCTAGAGTTGTTAGCTAGTATTGTTTCCATTAACTCTAATCTCTTGCTAATTCACTTAGTGAGTTGATTAGGACCTTTGGATTGAGATTAGCTAGTCTTGTTAGACTTTCTTCGAGTGTGAAGATAATATGATACCTTCTTCCATCTTCAGGGTGACGTATTGAGATAAATTCTTGTTTATTATTGTGACATGATTAACTAGTCTTGTTTGACATTCTCCCTATGTGAAGATGACATGATACCTTCTTCCATTTGTTGGAGTTGACTAAATAAGATGAATTGATCATTGAATGACTAGGATAGAAAGCCTATGTTCTCAACCCTTGCCATGAATGTCTCACCTTATTAATTGCTTTCTTTAATTGCTTGCTTGATTTACCTTTCTTGCACATTTAATTTCTTGCCATTTATCAATCAAACCCCATTGCCCCCTTCATAGCCAATAAGCATACACTTCATTACAATTCCTTGTAAGACGATCCGGAGTCTAAATACTTCGCTTATTTCTACTCATCAAAATGGCGCCATTGCTGGGAGTTGCAATGGTGCTATATTATTGGCTATTGTATATATTGTGAATAGCTTGATTTTTGGTTTGCTTGTTGGCTTTTGCTAGTTGTAGGACTTTGTTTTCTTTGTTTCTTGTTAGTTTTGTTTTTGTCTTATCTTATCACCATGAATTCTCATCACTTTGGCTATGAGGGTGGTTCAAAATATGTTGTAGAAAATGGAAGCTTCAATGAGGATGTGCATCAAGGATTTGGAAATCAAAGATGGGAGGAGCCCCAAGCTTATGGACAACCTTCTTGGCAACAACCTCCTCCGAACTCTTATGGGTATAATCCTAATCCTAATGCATACTGATGACAAGTCATCCTAGCCTATTTTAACTAGTCTTTTTCTTTTGTTTTCATTAGAATTATGCACTTTCTTGTGCTATAAGCAAGCTAATTGAGTAGATTTTCATGTTTCCCTTGATTGAACCAACCATATATGAATTTATGCCATTTCATGAGGTTTTATGCTATATTTGTTGCATATTATGAAAGAATGAATATCTCATGATTTTGAGCATAGCTTTGATGAGTTTGGTTGATTAATGATAGGTGAAGAAAGCTTGGAGAAAGGTTGAAGCAAAGAGGAATGGCTAGGAGTGAAGAGAGGACAATGGAATAAGTGAAATTGAACCAGGAAGCAAGAAGTTAGCCCCAACGTTAGCCCCCTAACTTGGAGGCTAACGTTGGAACTTGAAATTTCCTCCCTGGCCATCCCACGTTTGCGCCAACGTTAGCCCCCTAACTTGGAGGCTAACGTTGGCACATGAATTCCTCCCTGGCCATCCAACGTTTGCACCAACGTTAGCCCCCTAACTTGGAGGCTAACGTTGGCACATGAAAACATAAGGGAGAGGGGCCAACGTTTGCGCCAACGTTAGCCCCCTAACTTGGAGGCTAACGTTGGCACCACAAGCACACTAGACAAGGCCAACGTTAGGGTCAAAGTTAGACCCCTAACGTTGGCACCAACGTGCATACCAGAAAAATGTGTTTGCTGCTATGAAAAGTTGGTCCAACTTTTGCTAACCTCAAACCCGGTTCAATTGGTTCACTTTGGTTCTTCTTCAAACTTCAAGAGCAATCAGCCAAGGCCTCTTTCAACCCAATTCCACCAAGAGCAAAGGCCCAACTCAAGGCTTGAAGATCATTTGAAGAAAGTGTATAAATAGGATAGAATTCAAGTTCTTCGGAGAGCTTTTCTTTTGGAATTTTCATAATAGTTTTTGGAGAGCTTTTGAACTTTAATTTCTTTGTTTTCATTGCTTTAAATTTCATTTACACTTGTCTTGGATCTTGGATTGGAGAATTGAAGAAATTCTGTTTCAATCTCAATCTTGGATCTCTGTTTCTTTACTGTTAATTGAATTTCATTTCCGGTTAATTGTTCTTCAGCTATTATCTTTGCAATTTACAATTTCCTTGCAATTGTTCTTGTTGGATCTAGGAAGGCATTGAGATCTAGACTTGGTTTTCTAGTCTCTGGGTCCTGAGATCTGAATTTCCCATTTCACTTCTCTGTTTACTGCTTTCTATGTTCATTTACTCTTCTGCTTCACATCCGGTTCAACCCCAATTCCCTTTCCCTCTTCTGTTTGATGAAATTTAATTTTTCCTTGTTTAATTTCTGCAAATCCACATCCCAATCCCCTTTACATTTCAAGCAATTTACATTCCTTGCACTTTAAGATTCCGCAATTTACATTTCTTGCACTTTAAGTTTCTGCCATTTAATTTCTTGTTCTTTAAGTTTCAGCAATTTATTTCTTGTTCTCTTTACTTCAATGCAATTTAATTCTGCAAGTCACAAAACCATCAACCAAATCTTGATTCGCTTGACTAAATCAACCACTAAACTAAAATTGCTCAATCCTTCAATCCCTGTGGGATCGACCTCACTCCCGTGAGTTTTTATTACTTGATACGACCCGATACACTTGCCGGTTAGATTTGTGTGTTTTGGGAGAAATTTATTTTTCACCAAAATACGCATCACATACCAATCCAATGTGTGTGATGACCCTTATTGTGATTGTCAACCACAACCACCACATGCATATAAACCCCCTCCTCAATATAGCCCTCCACTATACTCACAAGCCTGATACCACCGTTCACCTCCATATGATCCTAACCCATACCCACCATACCAACCACCATATCAACCATACATAGAGCCACCACCATTCCAACACCAATACTTCCAAGAACCACAAAGTCCACACACACCACCTCAAGAATTTCACCAATATGAACCACCTTCCAATTACAACAACCTTCCCACAAATAATGAACCCTCTCTTCCACCAACACCTCCCGATGAAGCCCATATGCTAGAATTGAGAGATCTTGAATCTCATATCTTAAGGCGACACGAGGAGGATGAAAAGAAGTTTGAGGAGTTAAGAGTAAAAATGGCTATCATGGTAGAAGCCATTGGCAACATAGTCTCATCCCGCCTAAGCCTATGCGATCAAGGCACTCCCATTGTTGAATGTGGAGAAGCAACCAAGGAGCTTAGTGAGGGAGGAAACTTGAAGCTCCAAGGTGAATAAGAGGAGTTAAAGCAAGAAATGCAACAAGAGGAGGAGGTAGAGATTATTGTACAAGAGAAAGTAGTGGTTGGAGCCTTAGGATATGTTGAGTACATAGAGAAAGCACAAATTGAAGAGCCTTCTTCCATGGAGTTGGAAGTTGATGTTGAGGAGGAGAGTGCACAACCTCCAAGGCACAATGTGATTGAAGAATTAGAAGAAGTGTTCCAATCAATAGGCCCTCCTATTTATGATGACTCCGTATCAACATATGATCCTTTTGAATTTGAGGAATCCTTCCCTACTATACTTGGAATTGATGATGAGGTAGATTTTACTCAACCTCCTATTTATGATTTGAGTGATGGGGAAGAGCTAGAGGACATTGGTGAAGAATAACTTGAAGGAATGGCTTACAGGATGGAAAGGAAGCATGCAAAATTGGAAGGAGTACAAGAAATTGAAGGAATTGCTAAAGTTGTCAACCCTGACCTCTTCGTACTAAATTGACCATAACTTGAGCTACAGAGGTCCAAATGAGGCGGTTCCAGTTGCGTTGGAAATCTAACATCCGAGACTTCAAAATGATATGCAATTTGCCATAATTGCCATGCAATTAGGTGATGCGCACGCATGGAGTACACGTATGCGTGACCTTGCAGAAGTTCATCGATGCGTACGTGTGATATACGCGTACGCGTGACGTGCGCCACGTGCAGAATTTGCAGAAGACGCTCGGGGCGATTTTTGGGCTATTTATGACACAGTTTCAAGCCCGAAAAACACAGATTAGAGGCTGCATAGTGGGGGAATTCATTAAGACAACTTTCATTCAAATAATTTTAGGTTTCAGATGTAGTTTCTAGAAAGAGAGGCTCTCTCCTCTCTCTAGATTTTTAGGTTTATTTCTTCTCAATTACAGAATTTTACCTTGCTTCAATTTAGGTTTCTTTTACTTTAATTGTTCTGGTACTTTGGTTTATTTATTTCTCTTGTTGAGTTGTTTGTTTTTCCAATTTGGTTTATGAACTCTCATGTTAGATTCAATTCCCTTTTTAATGCAATTTGAGATATTTCATATTTATGATTGATTTCTTCAATTTATGTTATTGATGATTTCAATTGGTTGTTTGTATTTTATTATCTTTTATTAATTTCTATATTTTTATGTTATGCCTTCCAAGTGTTTGACAAAATGCTTGGTTAGATTTTAGTGTAGATTTTTCTCCTTTTGGCTTTGGTTAAGTAATTAGAGACTCTTGAGTTATCAAACTCCTTTGTTAATTGATAATTGAAATTTGCTAGTTGATTTGGATCCCTCTAAAGTTAGTCTTTCCTTGGGAGTTGACTAGGACTTGAGGAATCAAATTGATTTATCCACTTGACTTTCCTTCATAGTTAAAGGTTAACTAAGTGGTAGCAATGGACAATTCTCATCACAATTGATAAGGATAGCTAGGATAGGACTTCTAGTTCTCATACCTTGCCAAGAGCTTTTCTAGTTATTAGTTTAATTCTTGTAATTTACTTTTCTTGTTTCTTATTTCAAAAAACTCAAAAAGATACTTTTTCACAACCAATAATAAACTACACTTCCTTGCAATTCCTTGAGAGACGACCTGAGATTTAAATACTTCGGTTTATTTTATTGGGTTTTCTTAGTGACAACCAAATTTTTGTATGAAAGGATTCTTTGTTGGTTTAGAACTATACTAGCAATGAGAATTTATTGTGAAATTCTTTACTAGCAAAAATCCGTTCGTCAAAATGACGCCGTTGCCGGGAAATTGCAAATGTGTGCTTTATTATTGGTTATTGTGAATATTGTGAATAATTTTGCTTTTTTCGTTTCTTTGTTAGTTGTTTCTATTTTTAGGAGTTTATTCTCATTATTTTCTTATTAGTTTTTGTTTTTACTTTCTTTTGTTACTATGAATTCTCACCCATTTGGCTATGAGTTTGGTCACAATTATGTTGTAGGGAGTGGAAGCTACAATAAGAACATGCATCAAGGTTGGGAAAATCAAAGATGGGAGGAGCCACAAGGATTTGATCAACCCTTTCGGCAACAGCCTCCTCCAATGTGCCATGGGCAACGACCATAGTACGATGCATTCCAAGACAATGGTTATAGTGGACCTTTTCGTGACAACAAACCTCTACCAGATTACTATGGTCAAGAGCCATTCCAGGGTGTGTACCAAGACGATGGATATGGTGGACCCCTTGTAGTTACCAACAAGCCCCACCATATGCCTATGAACACCCTCCTCAACATAGCTTTGCACCACCATCCTCACAAGCTACCTATTACCAAACACCCTCATATGATCCTAATCCTTATCCACCATATCAACCACCCTATAAGCCATATGAAACATACATAGAACTACCCCAATTCCAACCTAGTTACTCCCAAGAACCACCACCTCTATATACACCATGTCCATATCCATCAACCCAAGAGCCATATGATCCTAATCATGCAATCCGAGTGGAACAAGAATCAAAGGATCGTCTCAAAGAAACAATGGATCGATTTCAAGCAACCATTCATCAATTGGAGCGAGTGATATGCCGAAAATCAAACGAAGCTCTTATGGCTAAAGAATCTCAACTTGAGAACAAGGAACTGAAGTGTGTTGTGCAACAAGTAAAAAAGATGGAGAGTGATGAACCACCACATCCTTATTATGATAAACCACCCTCTTATCATGAACCCTTCCTCCCAAGTAATGAGCCCTTATATCCACCTCAATCTTCAATGCATGATACTCTTGGTGTTCTTCTTCAAGGGCAAAGAGAGATGAAAAGGGAAGTACTAGAATTCACAGCTGCCTTGACCGAGGTAGTAAATCGATTAGCTTCCCAATATTTGGATACTCAAGAAACTCCCATGGCTACATGTGGAGAATCATTAGAAGAGCGTAGCATGAAGGAGACACTAGAAAATCTGGCGGACAATAAGGAACATGACTTTGTATTGGAACAACTGGAGGAAGCCATAATAGTTGAAGAGGAAGAAGTGGTTGAAGACTTAGGAGATACCGAACCTGCATGGGAATCAAGAGTTGAAGAGTATTCCTCCAAGAAGATTGAAATTGATGTCAAAGAGGCTAGTGCACAACCTTCATGGCATATTCCCTATGAAGAATTGGATGGGATAGATTAAGAAGTGAGTTCCCTTGGTGATGATGATCATGAATCAAGTCTTCCTAGTGATGAATCTACATCCGTAATTGAACTCCTTGAACATGAGGACCCTCCTCTGATTGAGTCTGTGAATGATGTGGAAGTGGAAGTCCTTCGAAAAGGTTGGATGGGAGTTGAGTACGCTTTGTCAAGATCGTTGGAGACTTCTCCACCTAGGTGGCCATCTACTCCTTCGTTTGAGTGGGTAAGACTTATCTCTATTCGCCTTCCTATCCCACTTGAGTATGGTATTCTTGAAATGGATGGTCAACTTAGGAGGCTTTATGGCATTAAGCGTAAGAGAAGGATGTTTAATGGCTGGAGTTACAAATCAAGGCTCATCAAGGTTGATACTTCAAGAGATAGATGCAAGGGTGGAACTAGTGAACATTTGGTTGGATCTAAGAGAAGAGTTTGGTATTGTATTAAGAATTCAGATTGCTTGCCACTCGGTTGGAGCGATGATGAGTAGCTTACAGACGGGTGTAGGAACAAGATTTGGGATCCGGGCATACAAGAGGATCAACTTTGGGAGCTCAAAGCTTGTGGAGAACTACATCAAGGCTTGGTAAATTTATTTGGAGATATTAAAGCTTATTGGAAGTCCAAGCGTTGGTGGCAGTTTTAAGATGAGTTCAAGCACAAGCCACCATGACAAGGAGCTCACCAAATGTCCAACTTAAGGACTTTAACTAAAAGTGCTAGGTGGGAGACAACCTACCATGGTATTATCTTCCTCTTTATTATTAGTTTTATTTTATTTTTATCAGTGTTCATTTATAAAATTCTGCATAATTACCTATATTCTACATAAAAAAAACGCATTCGACGCGCAAGCATCTAGGACGCACACGCGTCATATGTGAATGCGAAAAACCTTAAGTTTGAACAGATAGTTGCGCGGGAGTGGAGCAGGAAGCGTGCTTTGCGCACAAGCAAGCCCACGCGTACGCGTACATCACGCGTGCGTGTCACTTGCAACCTTCACAAATGACACGTACGCGTCAAGCACGCGCACGCGTGGATATCGCAATCGGTGTAAATAGCGTGCTGAACAGAGTTGTAATGGTCTGGGCCTGGCACTGTGCTAGAGGCACAAAATCACCCACGCGTACGCGTCCCTGATGTAGGCACGTCCTTTCGCTTTCAGACCACCCACGCATACGCGTGGGTGGTGCTTACGTGTCGCATGGCTAATTCCGTTTTCATGCGTACGCGTGATGCACGCGCGTGCGTCGAGCCCTGTTTTTCATTTCTTACTTCTTTCTTCTCTATTTTCTCCTTCTTTCTTCCTCCTTTCTTACTTTCTTTTTCTTCATTTCTTTAACTTCTCATCCTTATTCTCTTTCATTCTATTTTACTTAATGTGCATACTTTTCTTCATTGCATTTTAATTTTGTTCATGTTTTATTTTCTTTTCTATGTTTATTATTTTCTCCGTTGGTGTTAAGTATTCTTATTCAACTGTTGTATCTTTTCTGGAATTATTTTGGTGCTTAGTGACTTGTTTTACAATGTTGGGTGATATTATTTATCTGTCACTACCAATCTTTTATTATACCTGTGTTCCTTTTGGATTCTAGTCCATACCACAGAGACCCTAATCTCCATGCAAATCGGCTGAACTGGTGTCTCGAGAAGTAAAATACTGAAGTAAAATACTAAAATACAATGTAAAACTTGAAAATAGCATAAAAGGTCTGATTATTGGTAGTATGTTCGAATGATTATGTAAAATACACATTAAATACTTTAAATACACTTTTGATGTGATCCACGTGCTATGGAGTCTCTTGGGCATGGAACGCAAGCTAGGAGGTCCTCTTTGGGCGTTCGTACATTGGTCTCTGCTCTTTGGGCGCTGGACGCCTGGAAGGGGGCAGGTAGCTGGTGTTGGACGCCAGTTTTGAGCCTTCTAATCCGAAGCAAAGTATAGACTATTATATATTGCTGGAAAGCTCTAGAAGTCATATTTCCATAGATGTTGAAAGCGCTCTATTTGGAATTCTGTAGCTCTAGAAAAGCTCTTCTGAGTGCAAATAGGTCAGATCCGGACAGCATCTGCAGTGCTTTTTCTGTCTCTGAATCAGACTTTTACTCCAGCTCCTCAATTTCAGCAAAAAAATACCTAAAATTGTCCAAAAACACAAAAACTCATAGTAGAATCCAAAAATATGTATTTAACACTAAAACGTATAAAAACTTAATAAAAACTAAATAAAATATACTAAAAACTATATGAAAATGATACCAAAAAGCGTATAAAATATCCGCTCATCAGTTATGCAGTATAGCTCTTGAGGAATCACTCGGTGAACCTCCACCTTGTTGCCGAGCATGATGCAATGGATCATCACTGCTTGGTCTACTGTAACCTTGGACCGGTTACTTGTGGGAATGATAGAGCGTTGAATAAACTCCAACCATCCTCTAGCAACCGGCTTTAGGTCATGCGTACCAAGCTGGTATGACTGACCTCTGGCATCTCTCCTCCACTGTGCTTTGAGGATGCAAATATCAGCAAGGACCTGGTCCAGTCTCTGGTCAGTGTTGACCCTCTGAGTGTAAGAGTGAAGGTCATCTTAGGATGGTGGCAGGTGAAGTATCTCCCTCACCCTCTCAAGATTGAACTCCATAATCAATCATCGGACCATGGTGCGCCAGTTCTTTGGATTCGGATTAATGTTACTGGCATACTTGTAGGTCACCCAAGCATTGGCGTAGAACTCCCTGACCATAAGCAAGCCCACTTCAGTCACAGCGTTGGTCAGAACTTTCCAACCCCTTCTCAAAATATGTTCCTGGATCTCCGGGTACTCCTCCAGCTGAAGATCAAAGCGGACCTCGGAGATCACTTTCTTTTTTCTCACTATCTTATGGAAGTGATTCTGGTGGGTCTTGGAGAAAAACCAGATAAAATCATACAGACCGGAGGCAGATGCCTTCTCTTTTCTCTTTCTTGAGGAGGATTCACCAGTTTTAGATGCCATAGGAATAGTAAAAATATAGAAAAAGCGGAGCGCTCAACCCCAAATTTAAGATTTTTGCTCGTCCCCGAGCAAAGTAAAAAAATAGGAAAGAAATAAAAGAAAGTAATGTGGTAATGGGAAGGCAAAAAGCAAAAATAGTAGAGGGAGGGAGGTTGCTCACGGTTTTGTGGTGAGAAGGAAGAGAGGAAGAGGCTAGGGTATAAAAGGGAGTAAAGAGTAAGAAGAAATGAGGGAATTGGAGGTGTGGTAAAAGTGAAAAGGAAGTGGGTATTTATAAAAGGGGATGGGGAGGGTTTGGTTATGAGGGGGGAAAGGGTGTGTGAAATGAATTTGAATTGTGGTGAATGGAGAGAGCGTAGGTGATTATAGGGAAGGTGAAGGTGGAGAGATTGATGGGATTGGATTGATAGATGGACAGGTGATAGGTGTATGGGGAAGTAGGGGGTGAATGTGGATAGAAAAGTGGGTAAGGGCGAGAGAGAAGGAAAGTGGTTGACTGGTCAAAATGGGTGGGGTTGGGGTTTTAACCATGGGTTAAACTCCCTCCTTCAAATTCGAAACTAGGTGTCTGACGCTAAACGCCAGCCTCGGCGTTTAGCGCCAATAATGGCACTTTTTTTTGTACAAGGGCAAACCATGTGTGGCGCTAAACGCCCAGTTAGCGTTTAGTGCCCTTGATGGAGTAAAAATGGGGTTCCTTATGAGCGCTAAATGCCTTATTGGTGTTTAGCGCCAGCTTCTGCTCCCTCTCCTGGGCATTAAATGCCATGCTTGCTTGCCCCCTTAATGGTGCTAAATGCCCTGCCTGGCGTTTAACGCCCAAGCACCTCTAATCAATCTTGTTCCAGGGTGTTCTGTTATGCCTTATTAGTCTTTCTATCCCTGTTCTAAGCACTGTGCATGATTGCTAACAAAATTAAACCAAAGAAAAACTACAAAAATCAATGGAAACTAAATGAAAACTCAAACTAAAATAAAGATTAGAGGATACTCCTGGTTGGGTTGCCTCCCAATAAGCGCTTCTTTACCGTTACTAGCTTGACGGTCAGCTCCTCTAAGGAGGAGGATCATAGGGGCTCAGATCTTCATCCCTCACTGTGAACTTCTTTTTCGTGCTCTCATGTATCAATTTAATATATTCCATAGACTGGATCCTGTTCACTATATGAAGTAGGACTGGACTTCTAGTGAACACCACTTTCATCCCAGGTGAGAAGTCCTCAGTGGGAATCTTTTTGTTCATTCAGCCCTTGGGTACCTTCTTCTTAGGACCTCCTCCCTCCTTTGAGGGTGATAAAGAGAGATTTCTTGTATAGTTTGGAATCAATCAAAACAAGAATCAATTCGTTGGTAGCATAGTCCAAACCAACAATGAATTCTCAAGATCAAATATTAAATCCAATACAAAATAACCGAGACCAATAGTAATTCAACCTCGGGTCGTTCTCCCTAGGAGTTGCAATGAAATGTCATTATTATTGGCTATGAGGGATATGGGGGTTGGATGATAGCAATTGACTAGAAATTAAAGTGCAAAAAAGTAAATAGACATGCAAGAAATTAAAACTCAAAGCAAGTAAATCAAAAATGTAATTCAAGTGGCAAAAAGTAGGAACTCTTAGCAAGGATTGTGAGTTAAGGATTCCTATCATAATCATAGACCATAAACATGATAATTGCTAAGAATTAATCCCAATTAGTCTATCCTAACATCAAGAATAAGTCAAAAGGGTATAATTGATCTCAATCCATAAGTCCTAATCAACTCACTAATTAACTTAGTGAAAGACTAGCGTTAGTGGAAACCAAACCAACTAACAATCCTAATCACAATATCGAATGGACATGTATGACTCAAGGTCACCTAATTATCCAATTCCAAGCCAAGAGTGTGAACAACTATACAAAAATTAGAAAAGACATTTTATCAAACACCTAGCATGCATAAAAGGAAAAATATCATGAATTGCAATAAAAATAAATTCTATAACTACCAATTGCAATAAAATGATAATAACAACTCAAACATTAAAGAAACATAAAACATCAAAATTGCATTAAATGAAATTAAAAGTAACAAGTGTGTTCAAAGAACTAAAGTGGCATGAAAGCAAAATTAACAAAGGAAACTAAGAGATTAAAGGCAATAAAACATAAAAATATAAATAAAACTACAATAAAACAAGAATTAAAGAGAGAAATTAAGGAGAGAATAAAGCTAAAAATCCTAATTCTAGAGAGAAGGGGGAGCTTCTCTCTCTAGAAAAAATAAGCAAAAACATATAAAAATCTAAACCTAAGTGCTCCCCCCTTCATCCCTCTTCAATTTGGCTTGAAATAGCTTTAGAAATAAGTTGGATTGGGTTTTGGGGCCCAAAAATCATCCTCAGCGATTTACAATTAATGAGCTCACATGCCAGGACTTGTGTGTACGTACAGGTGTGTGCGTATGGACACATGCTGAATCCCGACTTGTGCGTATGCACACTTAAACTTATGTCCACTATAGTAAATTGTATATCATTTTGAAGCTCCAGACATTAGCTTTCCAATGCCACTGGAACCGCCTCATTTGAACCTCTGTAGCTCAAGTTATGATCACTTTAGTATCGAGAGGTCAGGACTGGCAGCTTTACAAATCCTTCATTTCTTGAATTCTCCCATTTTGCATGCTTTCCTTCCACTTCTTCAATCCATACTTGCCTTGTAAACCTGAAATTACTCAACAAACACATCAAGGTATCAAACGGAATTAAAGTGAATAAAATTTAGCAATTATAAAGCTTAAAAAGCATGTTTTCACTTTCAAGCACAATTTAGGAAAAAATTATGAAACTATGCTATTTCAATGGATAAATGCAAGAAAAGTTAATGAAATCCACCCAAATAGAGCAAATAAACACCATAAAATGTGAATTCATCAAAAGGTGATGGATGTCCAACACCAAACTTAGGTTTGATGTTAGGGGAAACTGTATGGGTTTTCACCAAGGGGAAAGGCTTAAGTAATGAGCTCTGCATGCAAGTACTTCCTACTCCAGAGATTGGTGAAGGTTTAAAAACCTTGAATACCAAATAGTCTTCATGCATCCTTAGAACCAATTCACCTCTCTCAACATCAATCAGAGCTCTCCCAGTAGCTAGGAATGGTCTTCCTAGGATAATGGAGTGATAGTTGAATTCTTGTATAGTTTGGAATCAATCAAAACAAGAATCAATTCATTAGTATTATAGTCCAAACTAACAATGAATTCTCACAATCAAATATCTATCCTAAAAATGTCACAATTCAATACAAAATAACTGGGAGTTTGAAATCTTAGGTCGTTCTCCCTAGGAATTGCAATGAAGTGTCCAATTATTGGTTATGAGGGAAGCAAGGGGTTTGTGATAGCAAGAAGCAAGAAATTAAAGTGCAAGGAAGTAAATAAGCATGCAAGGAAATTAAAGCTCAAAGCAAGTAAATCAAAAATGGAATTGGCAAAAAAGAGGGACTCTTAGCAAGGATTAGGAGTTAAGGATTCTTATCATAATCATAGACCACAAACATGATAATTGCTAAGAGTTAATCCTAATTAGTCTATCCTAACATCGAGAATAAGTCAAAAGGGCATAATTGATCTCAATCCACAAGTCCTAATCAACTCACTAATTAACTTAGTGAAAGACTAGCGTTAGTGGAAACTGATGTGACACGGATATCGTCGGTAAGGAATTTCTCAATAAAATCGTGTTGCAAGTATAGCCTTCAACCGACAAATAATCTGCGAATCAAATTTAGAAAGGGATTTGGTTGTCACAAGTTCAACCCCAATAAAAGTAACCGAAGTATTCAAACCTCGGGTCATCTCACAAGGAATGGGCAAACATGTGCATTAGCATTGGTTAGAATTCCGAGGTTGCAAGTCATGAGCAAGAATTTAAACTAGGAATCTTAACAAGCAAGTAATCTTAAGGTGCAAGAAACTAATTCAAATAACTAAGCAAGATGTTAGCAATTCCAAACTAATAGGATAACATTCAATATAATTCTACTCTAAAAATAAACAATAACTATAACTAATACAAGACAATTAGAATTTTGGGTTTTCAAATATGAATAATAAAAGCAACTCTTGGCTAGACATGGGAATTGGGGTCACTATCCTTGTCTAATAACCATATCTTGACAATTATGAGGAACCAAACTCATTAAGTCTACTTCTATACTTGAAGTACGTTAAATGGTTTGGTCAACATCAACCCATAAGGTTTAACCTCACTATTAATTGACTTAGTAGTAGGTTAGTGTCAATGGCTATCAAATTGACCACTAAGGATTTCCAAATCATCAAATCCATTAGACCCAATGACTCAAGTTTACCCAATCCACTTAGCCTATGCCAAGCGTAAAGAGCCCTACTCCATAATCAAAGTAAACAATTCATCAAACACATGGTAAGCATTAATAAAAGACATGTTCAAATTGTAATTAAATTGAAACTAACAAGTACCCACTAACAATTATCAACATACAATCACTCAAACAACACAATCAATCATAGAAATCATCAATGTAACATTAGCAAGTCAAGATTCACAACATTCATGAAATGGGTATAAAATGACAATTGACAAGAAATCATAAACTAACACAAGATCTAAGCAAAATTATACTAAGGAATTCAAATTAAACAATCAAAACTAGTAATTGACAAGACCCAATTCAGAATTCAACAAGGGAAAATTAAATTAAAGCTAGATCTAGAGAGGAACAAGGGTTTCTCTCTCTAGAAGAACAAGAACCAAAAACTAGCTAAAAATTGTGTCTAAGTGTAAAATGAATGACCCCCCTTTCCCCCTAGCATCCTTGGGTCTTTTCCATGCAGAAACAGCTTGAATTTGGGCCTGATGAGCCTCAGAAATCGCCAGGCACGATTTCCTTTAATGAGGTCACGTGCAGCCTTCTGCGCATGCGCCCCATGCGTGCGTGTGATGAGTATTTTGGTGGAAAAATGAATTTCTCCCAAAACACACAAATCTAACCGGCAAGTGTACCGGGTCGCATCAAGTAATAAAAACTCACGGGAGTGAGGTCGATCCCACAGGGATTGAAGGATTGAGCAATTTTAGCTTAGTGGTTAATTTAGTCAAGCGAATCAAGATTTGGTTGAGTGTTTTGTGATTTGCAGAAATTAAATTGCATGGAATTAAAGAGAACAGGAAATAAATTGCTGAATCTTAAAGAACAAGAAATTGAATGGCAGAAACTTAGAATGCAAGAAATGTAAATTGTGGAATCTTAAAGTGCAAGAAATGTAAATGACTTGAATTGTAAAGGGGATTGGGACTTGGATTTGCAGAAATTAAACAAGGAAAAGTAAATTTGCATCACGCAGAGAAGTAGAAGAGGGTTTGGGTTAAATCGGATCTTGAAGCAGAAAAGTAAATGAACATGAAAACAGTAAACAGAGAATTAGAAATTGAAAGTTCAGATCTCAGGACCCAGAGACTAGAAAACCGAGTCTAGATCTCAATGCCTTCCTAGATCCAACAAGAACAATTGCAAGGGAATTATAAATTGCAAGGAAAGTAGATGAAGAGCAATTAACAGAAATTAAATTCAATCAAGCAGTAAATAAAGCAGAGAGATCCAAGGATGAGATTGAAACAGAATTTCTTCAATTCTCCAACCCAAGATCCAAGACAATTGTAATTGAAATTGAAAGCAATAAAACTAAGAGGAAGAGAAGTGAATTCTCCTTCCCCAAGACTAAGAAATTAAAGATCACTCAATATCCAAAACTCTCCGAAAACTATTATGAAAATTCAAAGGGAAAGCTCTCCGAAGAACTTGAATTCTATCCTATTTATACACTTTCTTCAAATGATCTTCAGTCCTTGAGTTGGGCCTTTGCTCTTGGTGGAATTGGGTTGAAAGAGGCCTTGGTTGATTGCTCTTGGAGTTTGGAGAAGAACCAAAGTGAACCAAATGAACCGGGTTGGAGTTTTGCAAAAGTTGGACCAAAAGTTGGAGCAAAAGTTAGGGTCTAACTTTTGGTCCAACTTTTCATATCAGCCACCATAACTTGCTGATACCAACGTTGGTGCAAAAGTTAGGGGTCTAACTTTTGCACCAACGTTGGCCTTCCTTAGTGCACTTGTGGCGCCAACGTTAGCCCAAAAGTTAGGGGCTAACGTTGGCGCAAACTTTTGCTCCTCCCCTTGTAGTTTTCATGTGCCAACGTTAGCCCAAAAGTTAGGGGCTAACGTTGGCGCAAACTTTTGGTGCCCAGGGAGTGTTTTTCTCATGCCAACGTTAGCCTCGAAGTTAGGGGCTAACGTTGGCGCAAACTTTTGGTGCCCAGGGGTGATTTTCATGTGCCAACGTTAGCCTCAAAGTTAGGGGCTAACGTTGGCGCAAACTTTTGGTACCCAGGGAGTGATTTTCAAGTTCCAACGTTAGCCCAAAAGTTAGGGGCTAACGTTGGGGCTAACTTTTCACCCAAAAGTTTGTGCAAAAGTTTGAGGCTAACTTTAGGTCCAGTTTTTTGCTTCCTGGTTCAATTTCACGTATTCCATTGTCTTCTCTTTACTCCTAGCTATTCCTTCTTGCTTCAACCTTTCTCCAAGCTTTCTTCACCTATCATTAATCAACCAAACACATCAAAGCTATGCTTAAAATCATGAGATATTCATTCTTTCATAATATGTGACAATTATAGTATAAAACCTCATGAAATAGCATGAATTCATACATGGTTGATTAAATCAAAGGAAACATGAAAATCTACCTAATTGGCTTGCTTGTAGCTCAAGAAAGTGCATAATTCTAATGAAAACAAAAGAAAAAGACTAGTTAAAATAGGCTAAGATGACTTATCATCACAACACCAAACTTAAAGCTTGCTTGTCCCCAAGCAAGAAATGAATTTATGCTCCAAGGTTCTTTCAATTAAGATGGATTGAAGAATAACTTGTAAAGTCCAGTGAGTGAAGTGATCAGATACAGTGGGGTGAACTCTAAATCATGTGCTCTTGCAAGGGCTTCAGTGCTTACTAGTCCTCACATATTGGGAGTCTTAGGTCTTAGGATTTTCATCCAAATGGTATTATGGAGATCTCTTTATATGTTATCACCTTGAAGCAGCTTATAGTTTCTGTGCTTTGACCTCGACTCTAAGTATCATGTCTCAAAGCGGCTCTTTAATTAAGCTTTCAATCAATACTCCTAAACCAGTTGGTTTTAAGGTATTGGGTGTTAAAGCACCCCTAAGGATTTACTTGCTCAAGCCTCTTTCTTTGACACACTTCAACCACAAGCATTTACTAGGATAACAACTCTTTGAGTTTTGTTTCTTCTTTCTTTTCCTGCCTAGTAATTGATGCTCAGAGCCTTGAGCCATGTTCTTTTTGCTTTTGTATTTTCTTTATTTTCTTTTGTTTTGTTTGCTGCTTCTTGGATCAATAGATTTTTGAGAATCTCCACAATACTTCTTTGAACTTCATGTCCTGCCTATGAGCTCCCATGCAAGTTTTCACAAGCATGCAACCTCAATACAAAATCATACAACTAGAACCACCACTTCTCCTAATCTTTTGCTTGCCTCAAAATTGTTTGCTTCCTCAATCCTTCTTTTCAAAGAACTTTCATGTGATGCATTTCTTGAAAATTGAGTGCAAACAAGTTTTGAAGATAAGAATGTTGTGAATGATCAAGCATCTTGCTTCTTGAATCACAGAAAGACTATGCTATGCAGGCAGGCAGGGGTAAAAAAACTATACTATGCAGACAAGCAGAGCAGATAAGGATACAATCCAACCTTCAATTACAGCAATATTTGATGTAAAACAATCACTTAACAATACAACCTGTTGAAGTTTACTTGCTTTCCTTCTTCTCATCATCATCATTGCTGGCCTTTATGTTCATCTTTCACCTCTTTGATTGATGATGCTAAACATCTCCAAAAGCTTGTATGATACTCTGCAGTGATATTGAAAGTTGCTTGTTCCCCAAGCACTTGGAAACAATGGTTAATTTTCATGATTTATTTGCGGGCTTTTTGAACTTACTTTGGTGTGGGAACACCAAACTTAGTACCTTGCCAATGGTTAACCATGTGTGATAATTTCTTTTTCTTTTTCAAAAGTGATAGAACTGAAAACTAAGAAAAACAGTAAAATGGCTAACTAGTTCATCCAGTATGCTTGAAGCCTACATTATGCAGAAAGTGAGAATGTGTGTTACAATGGGGTTTTGGTGGACACCAAACTTGAATCCTTCATTCTCCTTTATATTGTTTTGGTGTGTACACCAAACTTAGCTTCTTGCATTATAGATAAAACTACTTAACCTTTTTATTGAAATAGATATGAAAAGATAGTTACCTCCGGTTGGGTTGCCTCCCAACAAGCGCTCTTTTATTGTCACTAGCTTGACATCCTTCACTCTGTTCTCATGGAAGTTGAGGCTTCTGTTGCCTTAGGTTTCCTCCTCTTGCTATGGGCTTCCTTCCCTCTGTTTCTCTTTCCATAGCCCTCTTACTTTCCTCCATGACTCCCTTCTCTTTCAACACAGCATCCTTTTCATGGCTCTTTGGGTTCAGAGTCCCCTCCTTCTCACTTAATTCAGCAAGGTTTTGAACCAGTTGTTCCATCTGCCTTTCAAGTCTTCTGAGTGAAGCCTCCTGGTTCTTGCTTATCATCTCTTGATGTTTCTTTATTTCTTCCCGCTCTATTACCATCATTTCTTGAATTTTTATGGACCTCTCCATCAGCATTTCTAGAATATAGATTCTTTGAAAGGTTGGAAGTGGTTGTGGCTGTGTCAATTGTGGTGGTTGATGAAGGTCATTTTGAGCGAATGGTGAGGTAGGACGGGGTTGGAAGTGTGTGTGATTGTTGTTGTGGGGGTGTGTTTTAAGTTGGTTTTTGAAGCTGGGATTGTTGCAGTTGAAGTCCCTTGGTTTTTGGTTTTGGTTCTCAACCCCCCTCCCATTAGAATGAGTTCTCCAAGGTGGATTGTACACATCATTCTGAGGCCTGTGTTGGAGCATGCTAGAGTGATTGCTTGGAGATTGTAGTTGCTCATAATTCTGTTGCTCATGGTTAATGACCCCAAAACTGTGTTCAGCTTGATTACTCCCATATGAGCTTTGAGTCAGGTTGTATGTATGTATTACAGCATGTCTCAACTCAGTGATTTTCCTAGCCATCATGTCCAGTTGTTGTAGAGTCTGCTGATGTATCTGCTTGTTTTGGCTTATTACTGCACGAGCACCTTCAATTTCTTTCTCTTGTGTGAATGGATGCACTTCTGCCTCTGGCTTAACAATTCTTTGTGATGGGTTCAATTTGACTAGGAGCCCATTCATCAGTTCTTCCCATCCGATAATGCTTCCTTGTGGAAAAGCTTCAAACCATTGGGCAACATCATTCATGGCTATGGATAGTTGCTTCGAACTATGGGTTACATTATCATCCAAGGTGGAGATATTACTCTCATGATTGCTAGAATTTGTTGAGTTCCCCTCCATGATCTGCACAGTCACAAAAATTCAAGTGATGATTGAATATTTTCAAGCTCAGAATGTGATTCAGAAGGTTAGCTGGCACAAAGTATCAAGCAGTTGATGGACTTGGGAGATTAGTGGCATAAATTGCTTCTCTTGTGTAAGCAAGAGCATTGCATAGAGCCAGAAATTTCCCGGAAAACTTCACTTTGTTGCTAAAGCGAAGTTTCAGTCATCTCAGGCAAAAATTCAAACAGTTAGTGGGTTAGTCGAAATTAGAGAAAAATAAAGAGAAAGTGATTGATCTAGATCACCACCTCACTTAATCATTGTCAATCTAATCAATCCTCGGCAACGGCGCCAAAAACTTGATGAGTATTTTGGTGGAAAAATGAATTTCTCCCAAAACACACAAATCTAACCGGCAAGTGTACCGGGTCGCATCAAGTAATAAAAACTCACGGGAGTGAGGTCGATCCCACAGGGATTGAAGGATTGAGCAATTTTAGCTTAGTGGTTAATTTAGTCAAGCGAATCAAGATTTGGTTGAGTGTTTTGTGATTTGCAGAAATTAAATTGCATGGAATTAAAGAGAACAGGAAATAAATTGCTGAATCTTAAAGAACAAGAAATTGAATGGCAGAAACTTAGAATGTAAGAAATGTAAATTGTGGAATCTTAAAGTGCAAGAAATGTAAATGACTTGAATTGTAAAGGGGATTGGGACTTGGATTTGCAGAAATTAAACAAGGAAAAGTAAATTTGCATCACGCAGAGAAGTAGAAGAGGGTTTGGGTTAAATCGGATCTTGAAGCAGAAAAGTAAATGAACATGAAAACAGTAAACAGAGAATTAGAAATTGAAAGTTCAGATCTCAGGACCCAGAGACTAGAAAACCGAGTCTAGATCTCAATGCCTTCCTAGATCCAACAAGAACAATTGCAAGGGAATTGTAAATTGCAAGGAAAGTAGATGAAGAGCAATTAACAGAAATTAAATTCAATCAAGCAGTAAATAAAGCAGAGAGATCCAAGGATGAGATTGAAACAGAATTTCTTCAATTCTCCAACCCAAGATCCAAGACAATTGTAATTGAAATTGAAAGCAATAAAACTAAGAGGAAGAGAAGTGAATTCTCCTTCCCCAAGACTAAGAAATTAAAGATCACTCAATATCCAAAGCTCTCCGAAAACTATTATGAAAATTCAAAGGGAAAGCTCTCCGAAGAACTTGAATTCTATCCTATTTATACACTTTCTTCAAATGATCTTCAGTCCTTGAGTTGGGCCTTTGCTCTTGGTGGAATTGGGTTGAAAGAGGCCTTGGTTGATTGCTCTTGGAGTTTGGAGAAGAACCAAAGTGAACCAAATGAACCGGGTTGGAGTTTTGCAAAAGTTGGACCAAAAGTTGGAGCAAAAGTTAGGGTCTAACTTTTGGTCCAACTTTTCATATCAGCCACCATAACTTGCTGATACTCACGTTGGTGCAAAAGTTAGGGGTCTAACTTTTGCACCAACGTTGGCCTTCCTTAGTGCACTTGTGGCGCCAACGTTAGCCCAAAAGTTAGGGGCTAACGTTGGCGCAAACTTTTGCTCCTCCCCTTGTAGTTTTCATATGCCAACGTTAGCCCAAAAGTTAGGGGCTAACGTTGGCGCAAACTTTTGGTGCCCAGGGAGTGTTTTTCTCATGCCAACGTTAGCCTCAAAGTTAGGGGCTAACGTTGGCGCAAACTTTTGGTGCCCAGGGGTGATTTTCATGTGCCAACGTTAGCCTCAAAGTTAGGGGCTAACGTTGGCGCAAACTTTTGGTACCCAGGGAGTGATTTTCAAGTTCCAACGTTAGCCCAAAAGTTAGGGGCTAACGTTGGGGCTAACTTTTCACCCAAAAGTTTGTGCAAAAGTTTGAGGCTAACTTTAGGTCCAGTTTTTTGCTTCCTGGTTCAATTTCACTTATTCCATTGTCTTCTCTTTACTCCTAGCTATTCCTTCTTGCTTCAACCTTTCTCCAAGCTTTCTTCACCTATCATTAATCAACCAAACACATCAAAGCTATGCTTAAAATCATGAGATATTCATTCTTTCATAATATGTGACAATTATAGTATAAAACCTCATGAAATAGCATGAATTCATACATGGTTGATTAAATCAAAGGAAACATGAAAATCTACCTAATTGGCTTGCTTGTAGCTCAAGAAAGTGCATAATTCTAATGAAAACAAAAGAAAAAGACTAGTTAAAATAGGCTAAGATGACTTGTCATCAGCGTGCTCGCCGATTACTTTTGTGATCCACGCGTGCGCGCCATGTATGCGTGCATGCCATGTACGCGTGCGCGTCGGTGGGATTTCTTTGATCCGTACGGATGCGTCCATCCTTGCGCGTCGATTCCAGCTGTCCTCATTCATGCGTGCGCGTGCGCGCCCATGCTGAGTTTCCCAAAATCCAAATCTTCATGTTCCTTCCTCTTGTGCATGCTTTCTTTCTCTCTTCTAGGTCATTCTTGCCCTATTAATTCTGAAATCACTCGACAAATAGATCACAGCATTGAATAGCAATAAAAGATGATCAAAATATAGCAATTCTAAGGAAAAATAAGCATATTTTTCATCATGGAGCAATATTAGGAAGGGAACACAAAACCATGCATTTCTTGTGAATAAGTGTGAGAAATATTGACAAAACCCCCCCCCCAAATTCTACACAATATAAACCACAAAACTAGGGTTTTATCAAATCTCCCCACACTTAAACCAAGCATGTCCTCATGATTAAAATAAAAAGACCAAAGATCATGGTAAGAAAGGATTTATGAAATGCAAATTTTCTAAGTGAATGCATGCAACTAATGTAAAATCATCTATCTAGTTGGTCAAGGGTAGATCTATCCTCCAAGAACACATATGAGCATACGGGGTGAAAATGATATGTGGTTTATAAATCCTACCAAATTGAACATTACTATGAAGTGCATATAACTTGCTAGATGAATGCTTGTGAAAGCCGGGAACAAGGAGTTGAGCATCGAACCCTCACCGGAAGTGTGTCCGCTCTATTCGCTCGAGTGTATTGGGTTCGTCACTCAATCCTCTCCTAATCATGCTTTCCAAGATTTGTCTTTCATCTAACAATCAACAATTACTTAATGCATGCTTACAAGTATCATGAGGTCTTATTCATGGGTTGTAATGGGGCTAGGGTGAAAGTAAGGATGTATATGGTCAAGTGAGCTTAAAATTTGAGTCCTTGATTAACCTAGAATCCCACTAGACACGTAGAACAACCTATACAACTATAATACATTACCTAGCTACCCTTGAGTTTCAATTTTTGCATACTCATGCATTCTTTTCAATTCACATCCCATATGCATTGTTTTTATTACTTTGTCTTGGGGTATCTTTGTCCCCTTTCATTGCTCTCTTCTGCTTAGTTATTTTATTTATTTTTATTTTTTTATTTTTTTGGTCCCCTTTTTCTTGGAGTTTCATGTGAAAAAAGTTTCAATGCATATGGTTAAATCATTCAATACATGAGTATGTTCCCAAATCCTAGAATTTTCAATTACAACTACAATACACCTCTTTACATCTACCCAAATTCCCAAGTGCACCCTCCCATTTGAATGATACACACCTTCACTTATCTAAGCTAATCAAGGATCCAAATTTAGGGACATTCATTGTTTTTCTCTTAGGATTGTTAATGTGCTCTTTTTAATAACAAAGAGGGTTTATCATAGGCTCAAAATTAGTTAGCAATGGTAGATAAAAGGGTTAAGGTCATTTGGAAAAAGTGACTATTAAAATGATGGCCTCAATCATGTAAATACATTCATACACAAAGTAATAGACATATAGAATCAGACAAAGCAAGGATTACAATCATAGAGAGAGAATAATGCACACAAGAATGGGAAATAATGGTTAGAAGATGTAACCATGCAATAGGCTCAAAAATTACATGCTTGTGTTCTTAGCTCAATCACTATGTTCTAAAATACATTCTTAAAGCAAGCTTACTGCAAAATTTTTTTTTCAAAATTTGGTAGGGTACCCCAAAACACAGTTTCTTGGGGAAGAAGTTATTATTTTGACTAAGCAACTCTATAGAAACTAACTATCATGCAAGGAGTATTTACAAGCAAGACTAACTACACATGCAATGCACTAACTATCAAGCAAAACATAAATCCATGGGTATTGAAAGGAAGACCCATGGAGATCGGTCAAACGACCTCCCTACACTTAGAATTTAGCACGGTCCTCCGTGCTACCAATAATGCGCAAAGGACGGTCGGGACCGGAACCTTCACTATCCCCTCCATCAGAGCTCCCATCACTTGGGTTTGAGGTGGATGTGAATATTTCGGGTTCCTCCATGCTAAGGGTAACACAACACAGAAACTTCTTGATGTAAGTGTATCGGCATTGGTTGCGCCGCTCATATCTATCAAGCTTCTAGTGTAGATCTTCTATCCTTTGATGTGTGGATCTTTGTCGTGGTGGTGATGATGAAGTGGAAGGAATAGTAGATGGGAGGGCTATGTCAAGGCTTCGGTTGTTCATAGGAAGATGTAAGTATTTTCCGCTTGGGACCACATTGCCCTTAGCCGGAATTATAGCCTTCGTGTCCATGTCTTCCCAAGGAACACCCGTAGCAGCAACTAAATCAGATACCAATGCTAGAAATGGCAAATTGCCCCGGGCGTAGACTTGTCCCATCGCTTGCTTAACAAGAAGCGGAATGTTCACCGATCTCTCCGTGAGAACACACCAAATAAGCAAGGTGAGATCCGCCGTGAAGGACGACTTATGGGTGCTAGGTAGCACATAGTGTGATAGGATCTGGGCCCAAGCTCTAGCTTCCACAGTGAGGAAACGAGCGTCAATGCACTTGGGCCTCATCCGGAGTTGACCATGGGTCCAAAATATCTTTGGTTCAGCAATGACTCAGAGGATCGAGTCCCAATCAAATCCAAATTTTTCTCGCTGACGTAAGACCTCTTGGTAGCCATCCATATCACTTGGTACCGGTAGGACATTAAGTACTTGCTGAATAGCCTCTTCTGATATTGCGACTTGCTTCCGGCGCATGTATACCGATTGAAGAGAGGGAAGATGGTAGTTAGTGTAGAATTCTACCACCCATGAGAGGTTGACCTCTTGTGGTTTTCTCAGAAGAAACTCCCATCCTCACCGTTCAATACGGGGTAAAATATAAGGAGTAACCTTGTTCGGCGGAGCGAGTAAATGCTCGGCATGATAGTTCTTCTCAACCATGGCGGGGAATACAAGTTCACAAAATCGGTTGGGGAATCTTGAAGAATCCTTTTCCGGTTTGCTCTTCTCATTCTCATCAATAGGAGTGGGTGCCTTTGCCTTCTTATAGAGGGGTTTGGCTCCTAATGAAGAGTGCGCCTTAGAGTTTGACCTTTGAGGTGCCCTCTTTGCCTCTCTTGGTGGCCATCCTGAGAAAGGAAGGGAAAAAGGAAAGCATTAAACCCAAAGAATCATCTTAACAAATACATGCAAGTGAAATGTGGTGCCCAAAAGAAGTAGTATAACAAAGTAATCATAGAGGTATGGGTCACAACACTTGGCATGGGATGCAAGAGGAAGTAAAGCATGCAATGGCATGAGAAGAGTAATCTCAAGCATCCATAACAAAGAGCAAGTCATGTTCAATGAGTATCTAATTGGCAAGTATATACTCTAAGCAAGCAAAGTGGACTCAATGCATTTAGAAGAAAGCAGGTGAATGAGGAGAAGCACCAAATTGAAAGTACATGATGAAAATAAACCCAAAATGGCATTCGTGTAATTCCTCGAACACTTGGCGTGCAATTATCAAGTAATGAGAAATTATGAAATACTCAACCAATTAAAAGTCCAAAATGAAATATCAATCATCACATAATTATCACTTATTAACAAAGATAATGAAAGGTGACAAAAAGATCTATTAAAGCAAATTAAGCTTAAATTCAACAACCATGGAAAAACAAGAAAAAGGAAAAGTAAACAAACAAAAAGTAAGTAGTATAATCATGCAACTAAAAGAGAATATAAGTAAAGCAACAAGAAGAATCTAACTAGAAGAAGAAATAATGCAAAGAAAGTAATAGATGAGATGTGGAAGAAGTAGAACCTTGAGAAATGGAGAAGAACAAGGTAGAATTTTCTTTTTGTGAAAATGAGAAAGAAATAGAAGAGATGTAGTGCCACCGGAAGAGGTGGTGGTCATCGGTGAGTAGCCGGAGATGGTGGTGGTCGATTGTGGAAGAGAAAGAAGGGAAGAGAGGTGATGGAGAGAGAAGAAGAAAGAAATGAGAAAGGAAGTGGGAGAGGGGCAGAACAGGGCGCGCCAGCTTTAAAACTGGTTTGCGCAACCGGCGCGCGCGCACGGTGCGCTGGCGCGTCAGTGAGGGTTGAGTAAAGTTTGTGTACGCGTCCAGGGCGCGTGCGCGTGGAGTGAGTTGGGTGCCTGGAATAGAGTTGGCACAAAGTAAGCCTAACTCTCGGGTTAATTGTACCAGAGTGGCATGCAGCACAGGCGGCGCAGACGCGCACAGTGCACGGACGCGTGCCTGATCTCATTGGCAACTGGCGCGGGTGCCCGCAGTGCGCGGACGCGTCAGTGCGGGCACAAAGTAGGCATAGTTGTGGCATAACTCTCTGGTTTTTGTACCAGAGAGTTCATATTGCACCATCGGCGCGCGTGGGCACAGTGCGCTTGCACGTCGATGGCTAAATTGCAAAGGGCGCGCAGGTGGGAAGCACGCGGACGCGTGGGTGCCTGGCGCGAGATGGGCATAAAGTGGGCATGACTCTCGGGTTTTTGGCCCAGGAGTTACAAATGAACCACCGGCGCGCGCACGCACGGTGCGCTCACGCACGGATGCCTTTTTTTCCTTTTCCCTTTTTTTTCACAACATATAAAGAGCTATTCTAACACATTCTTGGCAGGTGTTTAAGCTAGTAGTTAAAGAGACATTCACAAATTCATGCATTATCCAAAACATAGCATTCTCTCTACTTCAACAATTCATCCATACCAAAATGATGAAATCCATCTAAACATCCTAGTTATCCAACAAGATTAACAAATTAGCATTCCTATGCAATCAACAACATCAAGAAGTCACAAAATATACAAAAATCTAGAGCTAAAACAAGAATGTATACACAAGGAAGATCTTACCACGGTGGGGTGCCTTCCACCAAGCACTTTTCTTTAACGTCCTTAAGTTGGACGGTCAGTCGCTCAAGCTTCTCCTTCCCTAGGTGCATCTGCCAATAGGAATAACTCTAGCTCTTTTGGGAGCTTGTAGCCATGGTACTTCTTCACTCTATGTCCATTCACCTTGAAAGTTGCTTCACTTTTAGGATCAAACAACTCCACCACTCCATAGGGCTTTATCTCCTTCACCTTGAAAGGTCCTTCCCATCTAGAGCGGAGCTTGCCAGGCATGAATCGAAGCCTCTTGTTGTAGAGGAGAACCTCATCACCTTCTTGGAAATCCTTCTTTCGGATGTGATGGTCATGGAATGCTTTAGTCTTTTCCTTGTAAATCCGGGCATTCTCATATGATTCGTTCCTCAAACACTCGAGCACTTCTAGCTGTAATTTTCTAGCCACTCCTGCTTAGGTCAAATCCATGTTGCACTGCTTTACCGCCCAATAGGCTCTATGCTCAATCTCCACCGGAAGGTGGCACGCCTTACCATAGACGATCCGGAAGGGGCTCCTCCCTAACGGAGTCTTGTAGGCCGTTCTATACACCCATAGTGCATCTCCTAACCGGAGGCTCCAAACCTTCCTTTGTGGATTGACCACTTTCTCCAAGATTCTCTTAATCTCCCGATTGGACACTTCCCCTTGTCCGTTGGTCTGTGGGTGATAAGCAGTAGCAACCTTATGCAACACTCCATAGCGCTTGAGCAGTGCCTCTACTTTTATGTTACAAAAGTGGGATCCTTGGTCGCTCACGATTGCTCGTGGCGACCCATAACGGCATACAATGTTATTTCTAATAAAAGAAATGACGGTATTGGCGTCGTCAAGGCGAGTAGGTATTGCTTCTACCCACTTTGACACGTAGTCAACTGCTAACAGAATATACAAATACCCACTGGAGTTGGAAAATGGTCCCATAAAGTCAATGCCCATACATCAAATATCTCACAGAACAGCATAGGTTGCTGAGGCATCTCATCCCTTTGGGACGTGTTTCCCGACTTCTGACACTGATGGCAAGACACACAGAACCAGTTAGCATCCTTGAATAAGGTTGGCCACTAGAACCCACAATCCAACACCTTTTTAGCGGTCCTTTGTGGGCCAAAGTGGCCACCACATTCGAACGAATGGCAAGTTTCAAGAAGGAGTTGGATTTCAGATTCTAGGACACATCTTCAAATTACCTGGTCCACTCATCTCTTCCACAAGTGAGGGTCATCCCAAATATAGTATTTGGAATCACTCCTCAACTTATCCCTTTAGTGTTTAGAAAAGTTGGGGGGAAGAGTTTTGCAACCAAGTAGTTCGCCATTGGGGCAAACCAAGGAAAGCTATCCGACACAGCATGCAAACTATCCAATGGGAATGAGTCATTGATCGGAAATGGGTCAAATTTTAAATTCTCAAGGCGGCTTAAATAATCCGCAACCCGGTTTTGAGACCCACTCCGGTCCCTAATCTCAATGTCAAATTCTTGCAAAAGCAAGATCCAACGTATGAGTCTAGGCTTCGACTCATTCTTTGTCAATAAGTACTTTAAAGCTGCATGATCCGTGTATACCACTATCTTTGACCCTAGCAAATAAGATCTGAATTTATCTAAAGTATGAACAATAGCTAGGAGTTCCTTTTCAGTAGTGGTATAGTTGGATTGTGCTGCATCCAAGGTTTTAGAAGAGTAAGCAATGACATAAGAGAGTTTACCATCGCGCTGTGCAAGCGCGGCACCTACAGCATGGTTTGACGCATCGCACATTATCTCAAATGGTAGCATCCAGTTGGGGCCTCGCATAATCGGTGCTGTGGTAAGAACTCTCCTTAGCTCTTCAAACGCTTTCACACATGCACTGTCAAACTCAAAGTCCACATCTTTTTAGAGTAGGTGCGACATTGGCAAAGCAATCTTGCTGAAATCTTTAATAAAGCGACTATAGAATCCTGCATGTCCTAAAAACGAGCGGACCTCCCTCACAAATGAGGGGTGAGGTAAAGTGGTGATAACATCGACCTTGGCCGGGTCTACAGAAATACCTTCATGAGATACTACATGTCCTAACACTATACCTTGTCTTACCATAAAGTGACACTTTTCAAAATTCAAGACAAGGTTAGTGTCAACACATCTAGCTAAGACTTTGTCCAAGTTCTCTAAGCAACAATCAAATGAGGTTCCATAAACACTGAAGTCATCCATAAAGATTTCCAGACAATTCTCCATCAAATCGGAAAAGACACTCGTCATACACCGTTGAAAAGTAGCAAGTACATTACATAATCCAAATGGCATTCTTTTATAGGAAAAGGTGCCAAAAGGGCAAGTGAGTGTGGTCTTTTCCTGATCTTCAAGAGCAATATGAATCTGGAAGTAACCAGTGAATCCATCAAGAAAACAATAATGGGATTTACCCGCCAAACGGTCCAACATCTGATCGATAAAGGGCAAATGGTAGTGGTCCTTCCTTGTAGCGGCGTTCAATCTTCTATAATCGATGCACACTCGCCATGCATTTTGTACTCTCTTGGTGACCACTTCACCATCATCCTTTTTAACCGCAGTGATGTCCGATTTCTTGGGAACAACCTGGACCGGGCTCACCCACTCACTGTCAGAAATTGGGCATATGATACCCGCATCAAGTAGTCTAGTGACCTCATTCTTTACCACATCGAGGATAGTTGGGTTGAGCCTTCTTTGCGGTTGCCTAACCGGCCTTGCTCCCTCTTGGAGAAATATGCGATACATGCACTTGCAGGGTCAATCCTCACAATATCGGCTAGGCTCCATCCAATTGCCTTCTTGTACTTTCTTAGAACATCTAGGAGCTTCCTTTCTTCTTCACTAGAAAGCTCACTAGCAATAATGATCGGGAACTTTTGGTTGTCCTCTAAGAAAGTATACTTCAAATGAGATGGAAGAGGTTTCAATTCACTCTTTGCCTCAAGCTGAGGTTCCTTTTCATCAAGCTCACGGAGTTCATTCTCAACAACTTTCTCTTGTTCATCCTCTTGGTCACCCGTCTCTTCAACAATAGGATAGCATAGCTTGTTGTGGTCTTCTTCTTGCACTTCCGCTACCATTTTATCGATTACATCACATCAGAGAACGGAATGCTCTTCGGAAGGATGCTTCATGGCTTCATCCAAACTGAACTTGATAATCTTATCTCCAACCTCAAAGGAACATGTGCCGGTAAAGGCATCTAACTTGAATTTAGAGGTCTTAAGGAAGGGTCTACCAAGTAGAACGGAGGATGAGCTTCTATTTTCTGTTGGGGGCATTTCAAGGATGTAAAAGTCAACTGGATCAACCAAATCCTCGATCACCACAAGTACATCTTTGGCTATTCCTATCACCGTGATCATACTTTTATCGGCTAAGACAAACCTCGCTGCCGACTTCTTTAATGGAGCTAAATTCAACCGCACAAAGATAGAAAGTGGCATGATGCTTACACAAGCTCCCAGGTCACACATACAATCATGAA
The DNA here is from genome assembly GCF_003086295.3 of Arachis hypogaea. Classification (NCBI taxonomy): domain Eukaryota; kingdom Viridiplantae; phylum Streptophyta; class Magnoliopsida; order Fabales; family Fabaceae; genus Arachis; species Arachis hypogaea. The sequence continues at coordinate 127,787,237 of NC_092050.1, forward strand.
AAGTGCGTCCACCAATACAACAAGACACTAAACAAGGTCCAGGGTCACCACATTTCTTTGGAATAGGCTCCATCAAGGAAGAAATTGAACTACCCAATGATAATGTCTCCAATTCTCCTATCCTATCCTTGTGTGTACACAAGTCTTTCAAAAATTTTGCATACTTTGGAATTTGTTGAATAGCATCAAGAAGTGGTATGGTTACCTCAACTTTCTTGAACACTTGAAGCATGTTCAAATCAAATTTCGGCGTTTTCTTTGCTTTCTTCACCATGGAAGGGAATGGAATAGGAATGGACACATCCACTATAGCTTTCCTCTTGGATTCCTTGAGACTTACTCCTTCTTCCTCATGCCTTTTGTCTATATCCTCTTCTTCATGTGGAGCTTCAACAACCACTTCTTCCTCATGAATGTCTTCCATGACCCTTGGAGGTATCTCCTCCAATGTAGTCTCCGACCGTAGAGTGATGGCATTGAGACCGCCCTTGGGATTTGGTTGGGGTTGGGATGGAAGGTTAGAAGAGCTTGAGGGTTGGTTGGTGTTGTTGTTGGAGGTTGAGGGTTGGTTTGACATGGCCATCTTTGAAAGCATGTTGGTGAGGTTAGCCAATTGAGCGCCCAAGGTATCAAATTGAGCCTTGTTGCTCTCGTCCCGTTTCCCCATGGCGGCTCTAAGCTTATCAACTTGATTGGTGGAAGATGGAGAGGTTTGGTTGGATTGTTGTCTATGGTGTGGTGCTTAGTACTTGGTGTAGTTATTTTGGTTTTGGTTGGGGTGACCTTGGTTGGCTTGGTAGTTGGTGTTGTTATGGTGGTGTTGGGATGAAGATTGGTTGTTGTTGTGATGAGAAGAAGAGTTATTCCATCTTTGGTTTTGATTGCTCCCTTGTGCATTATCCCTCCACCCTTGATGTTGATTACTACCATGAGGGTAGTTGTTTTGGTTTTGAGAAGGATAGGGTGGACGGTTGTTGTAATTTACATTGGCCACTACAAGGACATGTTCCTCTTGAATTTGATTGTATTGATCGGTGTAATGTGTGGTGCTAGAGCACAAACCACAAATCCTAGGAGGGCCTTCAAGTTGAGCAACTGGAGGTGGGACTTAGATGGCTTGGATGGAGTAGTATTCCTTTTAATCCTTTTGTATTTGCGTGAAGATGGTGGTCATATCCCCAAGTGCTTTGGTTAGGCTTGCTTCGGAAGGGGATGGTTCTACCACACCCTTGAGAGGATTACTTCTCATCCTTACATGTTGTGTAGCCTCGGCAACATCATTTATCAACTTCCAAGCTTCTCCCTCCGTCTTATTTTTCGAAAGGGAACCACAACTAGACGCGGTGAGCAATCTTCTATCTTTCACACAAAGACCTCCAGTGAAGTAGCTAATAAGCAAGTGAGTGTTCAGTCCATGATGTGGACAAGACTCCAATAGCATCTTGAACCGAGTCCAATACTCATACAAACTCTCTTGGTCTCTTTGCATTATACCCGAGATCTCCATCCGGACATAAACGGTCTTCTCCGGTGGAAAGAACTTATCTAGAAACTCTCTTCTCAAAAAATCTCAATTGGTCACAATCTCATCCGATAGCGAATAAAACCATGTTTTTGCTTGCCCTTCAAGAGAGAAAGGAAAGGCAAAAACCATAATAGCCAACTCATCGGCTCCATGCCTTCGAGCCGTAGAACAAGCAACTTGAAAATCTCTTAGATGTCGGATGGGGTCTTGACCTGGCAACCCATGATACTTAGGAAGTAGATGTATCAAGCTACTCTTCAACTCAAAGTTTGGATCAAGGTTAGGATACCTTTCTTGCAAAGGTTGAAGTATGATATCCGGAGCTCCTTGCTCATGCAAAGTGATCCGTCGTGGCTCCGCCATGTATGGTTCACCTGTAGGATGCAAAGATGTATTAGTAGTGCCAACAGAAGAATAGAAAGTAGCGGACTCCAAGTCACTCTCGGTACCACCTAGTGATTCGGTATGTTCCTCAAGAGAGGCCGAAGTACTAGCCGTATAGTCCAACCACCGTCTAGCTTGCCGAGTGTGTAACAAAGTTCCTTCAATCTCAGGGTCAAACTCGGCAAAACTAGAATTCGGTTGAGACGGAGTCATCAAACTTGGAAGTCATAGCACACATGTAAAAGAAATCTAAACTATAGCTAAGTATTAAAAGAAAGTAAACTATCTACAATATTCACATATTCACATAACCAATATCAAGGCATATGTTGCAACCATTCCCCGGCAATGGTGCCAAAAATTTTGATGTGACACGGATACCGTCGGTAAGGAATTTTTCAATAAAATTGCGTTGCAAATATAGCCTTCAACCGACAAATAATCCGCGAATCAAATTTAGAAAGGGATTTGGTTGTCACAAGTTCAACCCCAATAAAAGTAACCGAAGTATTCAAACCTCGGGTCGTCTCACAAGGAATGGGCAAACATGTGCATCAACATTGGTTAGAATTCCGGGGTTGCAAGTCATGAGCAAGAATTTAAACTAGGAATCTTAACAAGCAAGTAATCTTAAGGTGTAAGAAACTAAATCAAATAACTAAGCAAGATGTGAGCAATTCCAAACTAATAGGATAACATTCAATATAATTGTACTCTAAAACTAAACAATAACTATAACTAAGACAAGACAATTAGAATTTTGGATTTTCAAATATGAATAATAAAAGCAACTCTTGGCTAGACATGGGAATTATGGTCACTATCCTTGTCTAATAACCATATCTTGACAATTATGAGGAACCAAACTCATTAAGTCTACTTATATACTTGAAGTACGTTAAATGGTTTGGTCAACATCAACCCATAAGGTCTAACCTCACTATTAATTGACTTAGTAGTAGGTTAGTATCAATGGCTATCAAATTGGCCACTAAGGGTTCCCAAATTATCAAATCCATTAGACCTAATGACTCAAGTTTACCCAATCACCTTAGCCTAGGCCAAGAGTAAAGAGAACTACTCCATAATCAAAGTAAACAATTCATCAAACACATGGTAAGCATTAATAAAAGATATGTTCAAATTACAATTAAATTGAAACTAACAAGTACCCACTAACAATTATCAATATACAATCACTTAAACAACACAATCAATCATAGAAATCATCAATGTAACATTAGCAAGTCAAGATTCACAACATTCATGAAATGGGTATAAAATGACAATTGACAAGAAATCATAAACTAACACAAGATCTAAGCATAATTATACTAAGGAATTCAAATTAAACAATCAAAACTAGTAATTGACAAGATCCAATTCAGAATTCAACAAGGGAAGTTCAAATTAAAGCTAGATCTAGAGAAGAACAAGGGTTTCTCTCTTTAGAAGAATGATAAACCCATATTTCATGAGTTCTTTTGTGCTTAATTTAAGTGATTTATACAATCCCTCACCTACTTATTCACATTAATTGCATGGTTTTACTTTCCCTTCCTAATTATGTGATGTAATTGAAAAACATGTTTTCTAAGCTTTAAAATTAATTAATTTAATTACCTTTATTTCCATTCGATGCCGTGATTAGTGTGTTGAATGGTTTCAGATTTCCTAAGGCAGAATGACCTAAAGAATGGAAAAGGAAACATACTAAAATGGAAGGAGAAAGCAAAACGGAGTTTTACGGAAACTGGTATCCACGCGATCGCATGGATGACGCGATCGCGTGCCAAGCACGAATCAGCAGTGACGCGGTCGCATGACTGACGCGACCGCGTGGCAAGGAAAAGCTCCAAATGACGCGACCGCGTGACCCACGCAGACGCGTGACAGAGGCCATGTATCAGAATTTATAGAATACGCCCCCAGCGAATTCTGAAGCCCTTTTTGGCCCAGATCCAAGTACAGACAGCATAGACCAGAGGTTATAAAGTGTGGGAATGCATCTATTCAAGGAGAGCTCGCATATTTTTAGTTTTCAATGATTTAGATTTAGTTGAGAGGGAGATCTTCTCTCTCTCTCTTAAGATTTAGGATTTCTTCTTGTTTTAAGAGTGACTCTCAATCCAGGTTTTATATTTCTTTGTTTTAAACTTCCCTTTCACTTTATTTATTTATTCCAGTATCTGAGTTGGCTATTTACCTTTATAATTGAATTTATGAATTTTTCCCATGTTACAGACTGTTATTTGAATTAATAATATTTGAGGTATTTTCAGTTTATGATTGTTCTCTTTGAGTTACCATTGCTTCCCTTCTAAGGATATTTTTATTATTCCAGCAATTTTACTTTTTCCCCTTTTGGTTCTGGTTAAGAATTCAGTAACTCAACAGTTATTAAACTCAACATAATTGATAATCGTTATCTTGCTAATTGAGCTGAACTTAAGTAATTCCAACCTTTTCTTAGGAAATAAATAGGATTCAAAGGTCAATTTAATTAGTCCCTTGACTTTTCTTTGCCCTAGTACAGGTTGATCAAGTAGAGTTTAGATTCAACTTTCATTATAGTTGAGAGAGATAACTACGTTGGACCTCCAACTTCTTTTACCTTGCCAAAAGTCTGCTTTACAGTATTTATTTGTTTTAACTGCCATTTAAATTACTTGCTTCTCATCTTCTAAACCCCGATTACAACCTTTATAGCCAATAATAAGAACATACTTCCTCGCAGTTCCTTGAGAAGACGACCCGAGGTTTGAATACTCGGTTAACAATTTTTACAAGGGTTTGTTACTTGTGACACCCAAAACATTTGTACGAAGGGATTTTTGTCGGTTTAGAAACTATATCTACAACGCGACTGTTTTTATGACATTCTTTACTGGCAAAAATCCTAACGTCAAAATGGCGCCGTTGCCGGGGAACTGCTAACGTGTGCCTTATTATTGGTTATTGTAAATATTTTTCTTCTGCTTGTTTATTTATTTTTGCTTTTCCTTTTTATCTTTATTTGCTACTATGAACTCTCACCCCTCTCGCTTTGAGTTTGGTTCCAATATTGTTAAAGGAAATAGAAGTTACAGCAGGAATGTGCATCAAGGTCAGACCAATCAAGGATGGATGGAACCAAGAGGATCTAATCAACCCTTTTGGCAGCAACACCCTCCGAGATATCCTGGACAAAGACCATTCTACAGTGCATACCCAGCTGAAAGACATGGTGGACAACCTTGTAACTACCAACAAGCCCCACCCCGTGTATATAAACCATCCTTTCAACATAACCTCGAACCACCACACTCACAAGCTTCTCTTCACCATTCGCCACCATATGATCCTTCCTTACCCCAATACCAATCCAATCGTTCCCAATCACCACCACTTTCCTTTGTATCATGTCCAAGTCCAGCAACCCGAGAAGCAAAGGATCGCCTAAAAGAAAAATAAGAAAATTTCACACAATCATTCAACAACTGGAGCAAGTGATAATTCAATGGGCATCTAGGCGCTTAAATACACAAGGATCAGCCACAGCTACATGTGGATAGCCCAATGAAGAGTGTAGCATGAAGGAGATACCAGAAACTCCAGTGGACAAGACATAGCATGAATTTGTACTAGAACAATTAGAAGAAGCTGTCTTTGTTCAAGAAGAAGAGTTGGTTGAAGACCTAGGAGATGCTGAACTTCCATGGGAATCCAGAATTGAGGAAAACTCCGTCCAGGATGCTACAGTTGATGCTAAGGAGGATATTTCTCCAAGGCAAGTCATTTATGAAGAATCAGACGGAATAATCCAAGAAGCAAATTCCCTTAATGATGATAGTCACAAGTCTAGCTCTCTTGGTGATGAACTTGCATCCGCAAGTGAATTCTCTGAGATCGAAGAATCTTCCCCAAGTGAATATGAAGATGATGCAGAGGTAGATTTCTCTCAACCTTCAATCTATGACTCAAGTGATGAGGAAGACACCGAAGACTTTGACCAGGACACAGATACAATTGAAGATCTTTGCAAAGAAGTGGAGAAATCCACAGAAGAGCACAAGGAAACGGAACTTGCAGAACCACCAAAAACACCTATCCCAAGACCATTACCACCTAATACAAATTTCAAGTGGGTACAATCCTTAACTTATAATTTTACTTATTCACTTGAATATGGTTTGCTTGAAACAGATGGCCAGCTTAGAGCTCTCTACGGCTTTAAGAGTAAGAGGGAAATGGCTCGTACTCAGAGCTGGTGCACAAGGTTCAATAAGGTTCCACGCTTCACCTCGAAGTACACGGATTGGTATCATGCTAAATTGCATGGATCACGGAGAACGTTTGGTCACCACAGTGAGATTCTACTTTTTAAACCGCCCGGATGGAAACATGTAGATCAAGACGGAGGCGGATTTAAAAGCAAGGCTTGGACCCCTGGACTCTATCCTGACATTCGTCGTCCTGGGAGCCTGAAAACCTGTTTGGAGCTGCTCAGAAGCTTTGCATGCTTGGTTTGGGACCCCGGAGGCCATTGGCATTCCAAGCACTGGTGGAGATTTTTAGATGAATTTAAACATAAGCCACCATAATAGGATACTCCTCCAATGTCCAACTTAAGGACTTTAACTAAAAGTGCTAGGTGGGAGACAACCCACCATGGTATGGTCGCTTCTTTTTCAATTTATTTCTTGTTAATTGCTTTCATTTTTCCTTTTTCATTTTAATTTATTAAACCTGGAATCATGCATAGCATTCATGTTAATCATTGCATTCTGCATTTTTCATGCATAATTAAAAAAAAAGGGTGCACGACGCGACCGCATGCCCCATGCGATCGCGTCATACTGCGAAAAACACCACTTGCGCGACCGCGTGACCCACGCGGCTGCGTGATATATATATCGGCGTAAGGATCCAACAAACAGAAAGTTAGGCTGGAATCGTGCGGCCCTTGTGCGTTTTGCACAAATTGGCCGACGCGATCGCATGCCCCATGCGATCGCGTCACTTGCACAATACCAATCCCACGCGACCGCGTGAGCGACGCGATCGCGTCGCATGGATTGCACATCACCCCAAAAGGAGACAGAGAGTTGCGCTAAAACGGCGCTGGAGTCGTGCGTTTAGCACGAATTCCAGCGACGCGATCACGCGACCCACGCGATCGCGTCACCCCTCTTTCCCCCTTCTCATGCGATCGCGCGCCCCACGCGATCGCGTCACTCCCATTTTCTATGCCACTTACTTTAACACGCACTTCACTAACTCACTAATTTTAATTTACTAATTTCTTTTTCAAATTCTAACCATACTAACCCTTTTGATCTCTTTTCTGATTATTTTCACTTTCCTCTAACTTTCTAACCATGGCATATTGATTATTTTTCCATTTAACATAAATTCTATCATATTTCATGTACTCATTTTCCTTATTTTATTTCTCCTTTGCCGCTTTGAGTTTCCTTTGTTTAATTGCCTATTTGCTTTCCTATTTTTATCATATCCTGGTTTTCTGTTTTTCAGGATGTCTGCCTCACAGAGGAAAGGCAAAGGCAAGGCTACTGGCAAGCGCAAGCGAGGAGATTCCTCCCAGTCCATCATTGCTCTAATGCATGATTCTTCATGGCAGGAGAAGAACTTCACACAACAGGAAAAAGCTGACCAGCTGCTCCCTGCGAATGATCCTATAAAATTTGCAAACCGGTACTGTGAGCTGAAGTACCCGGCTTTTGCAAACTCCAAAAATTTATACTTGGAACGAACTCTGAAGATTCCAGCAGTACACCACTGAGCAAATCAAGCAAAGAGGCTGGTTCTTTCTAGAGAGAACACTGACAGAGGTCAACGCATCTTGGGTCCGGGAATTCTACTGCAACTACTACCTCACCACCCTAGATGCAGTGCACCTGAGAGGAAAACAAATTCTGGTCACTAAAGAGGCCTTAGAGGACATTCTCCGGCTCCCAGCCAAGTCCGATCAGCCTGATGGTTATTCAAAGGCTGAGGAGGACATGCGCCAGATGCAGTTTGATTGGGATGCCGTGAAGGCACGGATAGCTCTCGACCCGACAGTTCCTTGGAAGATGGGTCAGGACACTACCATGCCTAGAGGGATCAAGAGAGCATACTTAAACGATGAGGCTCGGTTATGACATCAGATCTTGAGTAATTATGTGATGCCGAGTACTCACGAGACGGAGATCCCGGCTGCTATGATCACCCTCCTTTGGTGTGTACTTGAGGGTAAGGACATTTATCTGCCATGTTTCATTCGGCACTATATGGCCAGGGTCCACGTCCGAGGCACCCTCCCTTTTCCATATCTGGTTACACAGCTTGGCTGTCGAGCTGACGTGCCATGGGAGGATGCCGATGAGAGACCACCAGTGGCGGATTGCAGGAAAATTATTCCGCACAGCCGGAACTTCTTAGCCCTGGGCCACAGACCACCACCATTCACTGCTACTGATGAGACAGCCCCACCGTCTGCTGGACCCTCTTCCTCTACTGCTGCACCACCTACCACTGCACCTCCACCTGCCACAGAGCCCGTCTATCATCTGGTGCACCGCTTGTTCCGACGACTTGACCAGATAGAGCGTCGCAACAAGCGGCGCTATGAGCACCTAAAGCTGATGATACGATCCGGTGACATCCCCTCCGAGCCCGACACACCGTCCGAGGCATCTGAGGAGGAGATGGATGCGCCCGAGGCAGAGACTCATCCCCAGGAGGCAGCACCAGCCGCACCACAGGCAGCGGTCCCACATCAGATTGAGGCTGCGAATCTTGAGATCCCAATCCAGTTAGCACCGCCTCCACAGCAGCCAGACCCTCAGCCCACCACCACCACTGAGACTCCAGCTACCATCCCTCCCAGTGATGACACTCCTTCACACCCGGCTTGATTGAGCATCAGGGACGATGCTTCCTTTTAAGTGTGGGGAGGTCGTCATCTCTGGCGTTTATTTTGGTGAACCACTACATACTTTTTCTTTTATTTTGGATATTTTTCTATATTTTTTATTTTTATTGTTATTTTCTGAGTACTTATACATTGCTTTTATGTATTTTTACTCTATTTTCTGCATTTTGCATCTTTAGTTCATATTTTAGCCATTTAGTTTATTTTAGTTATTTAGTTTAGTTTGCAATTCTGATTTATTAGTGGATTAATTAGTATAGTTTACCCTTTTTAGCATAAGATAGTATAGTTTAAATAGAAAAAATATAAAAAGGAAGTAAGCTAGGAAATTGAATATAACAGATTTAAATCCACAAACCTTATATATAGCATTACATGATGTAGTTAAGCTGACAACATTTCATCAAGGAGGAACATTAAAACTTTAAAAACTACCCTAAATATATTTTTTATGAGAATAATGGGAATTTTTAACTAAACCTGCATACAATATATAAATGATATATGATGCTTGAGTTAGAGAACACACAACCTGTGAGTCTTGAGCTTAATTGTATGGTTGCATTCAAACCATAATTTCATTTCTGTGTGTTTCATTTCTTTTTATTCTGATGTTCTTTACTTTGTTTTAATCTATATGTCCAATTATAGAATATAGAATAGATACATACCAAGAGAATGATTGAGGCCATCATTTGATTTTAGCTCACTTACCCCAAATTAGCCTACCTTTTACATCACCCTTGTTAGCTCCCTTGAGCCTTTTAAAACCCCTTTATTCTATTTAGCCAAATTACTAGCCTTAAGCAGAAAAAAAAAAAAGAAAATCCCAAGTGAATCCTTGGTTAGCTTAAGATAGAAAATTACAAATAGAGTTAAATGTGGGAAACCTTTTGGGAACATGGATGATAGAAACAAAAGGTAGAAAAGTTAAAAGAAACAAAATAAATTTGGGAAGCATGCTCATGAGAAAATCTAAGTGATTCAATTACCATGTGCATTAAAAAAAAGTTGTTTTTCAGCATTTGAATAAAAGGGGATACAAAAGAAACTCCCCAATGCAAAAATAAAAACAATGCACATGGGATAAAAATAAAAAGTGAAACAGGAGCATGTAACAATAAGTGGGATAATATGGGAAAATAGGTAAAGAGATTTTGTTTTACTAAATATGTATGTTAGGTGAGATCTTAGTCTAATTAAGGATTCACTTATTAGCTCATTTAACCCTATACATAAATTCTTACCTTTACCTTGGCCCCATTACAACCTCACTTAAAGACCTCATGACTTTTTGGTATGACTATATTCTATAATTGTTGATTGGTTAGATGAAGAACAAAGTTATAGGAAGTAAGAATAAAAAGAAAAATAGAGTGAATAAACCCAATAAACACTGAGTGACTAGAGAGAAAACACAAAATCCAGTGAGGATTCTATAACTCATCAACATATATCTGTGCTTATATTTACTAATTGTTTTGCAAGTTTGTACAATGTTTTTTTTCCCATCTCATTTGCTAAAATGCCTTATTATTTAAGGGTTGGCTATGCATATACATGACTCCTTGAGAATGTGAATTAACTTGACTACATGTGAGCTTTATATATAAGTGAATAAGTTAGAGTTGCATGATGCATCATTCATTTAGGTAGTTGCATTTAAATTAGGTTGCATCGCATGACATTCCATCACTTTAACCTTAATTATTTACCTTGGATTTAGCATGAGGACATGCTAGTGTTTAAGTGTGGAGAGGTTGATAAACTCATATTTCATGAGTTCTTTTGTGCTTAATTTGAGTGATTTATACAATTCCTCACCTACTTATTCACATTAATTGCATGGTTTTACTTTCCCTTCCTAATTATGTGATGTAATTGAAAAACATGTTTCCTAAGCTTTAAAATTAATTAATTTAATTACCTTTATTTCCATTCGATGCCGTGATTAGTGTGTTGAGTGGTTTCAGATTTCCTAAGGCAGAATGACCTAAAGGATGGAAAAGGAAACATACTAAAATGGAAGGAGAAAGCAAAATGGAGTTTTAAGGAAACTGGTATCCACGCGATCCCATAGATGACGCGATCGCGTGCCAAGCACGAATCAGCAGCGACGCGGCCGCATGACTGACGCGACCGCGCGACTTAAGCAGAACGCACGTGACGCGGTCGCATGACTGACGCGACCGCGTGGCAAGGAAAAGCTCCAAATGACGCGACCGCATGACCCACGCGGACGCGTGACAGAGGCCACGTATCAGAATTTACAGAATACGCCCCCAGCGAATTTTGAAGCCCTTTTTGGCCCAGATCCAAGTACAGAGAGCATAGACCAGAGGTTATAAAGTGTGGGAATGCATCCATTCAAGGAGAGCTCGCATATTTTTAGTTTTCAATGATTTAGATTTAGTTGAGAGGAAGATCTTCTCTCTCTCTCTCTCTTAGGATTTAGGATTTCTTCTTGTTTTAAGAGTGACTCTCAATCCAGGTTTTATATTTCTTTGTTTTAAACTTCCCTTTCACTTTATTTATTTATTCTAGTATCTGAGTTGGCTATTTACCTTTATAATTGAATTTATGATTTTCTCCCATGTTACAGACTGTTATTTGAATTAATAATATTTGAGGTATTTTCAGTTTATGATTGTTCTCTTTGATTTAAGTTACCATTGCTTCCCTTCTAAGGATATTTTTATTATTCTAGCAATTTTACTTTTTTCCCTTTTGGTTCTGGTTAAGAATTCAGTAACTCAACAGTTATTAAACTCAACATAATTGATAATCGTTATCTTGCTAATTGAGCTGAACTTAAGTAATCCCAACCTTTTCTTAGGAAATAAATAGGATTCAAAGGTCAATTTAATTAGTCCCTTGACTTTCCTTTGCCCTAGTACAGGTTGATCAAGTGGAGTTTAGATTCAACTTTCATTATAGTTGAGAGAGATAACTACGTTGGACCTCCAACTTCTTTTACCTTGCCAAAAGTCTGCTTTACAGTATTTATTTGTTTTAACTGCCATATAAATTACTTGCTTCTCATCTTCTAAACCCCGATTACAACCTTTATAGCCAATAATAAGAACATACTTCCTCGCAATTCCTTGAGAAGACGACCCGAGGTTTGAATACTCGGTTAACAATTTTTAAAGGAGTTTGTTACTTGTGACACCCAAAACGTTTGTACGAAGGGATTTCTGTCGGTTTAGAAACTATATCTACAACGCGACTGTTTTTATGACATTCTTTACTGGCAAAAATCCTAACGTCAAAGAAGAAGAAACAAAAATTAGCTAAAAATTGTGTCTAAGTATAAAATGAATGACCCCCCTTTCCCCCTAGCATCCTTGGGTATTTTCCATGCAGAAACAGCTTAAATTTGGTCCTGATGAGCCTCAGAAATCGCCAGGCAAGATTTCCTTTAATGAGGTCACGTGCAGCCTTCCGCGCGTGCGTGCCATGTACGCGTGCGCGTCGGTGGGATTTCTCTGATCCGCGCAGATGCGTCCATCCTTGCGCGTCGATTCCAGCTGTCCTCATCCACGCGTGCGCGTGAGGTGCGCGTGCGCGCCCATGCTGAGTTTCCCAAAATCCAAATCTTCATGTTCCTTCCTCTTGTGCATGCTTTCTTTCTCTCTTCTAGGCCATTCTTACCCTATTAATTCTGAAATCACTTGACAAATACATCATGGCATCGAATGGCAATAAAAGAGGATCAAAATATAGCAATTCTAAGGCAAAATAAGCATATTTTTCATCATAGAGAAATATTAGGAAGGAAACACAAAACCATGCATTTCTTATGAATAAGTGTGAGAAATATTGACAAAACCCCCAAATTCTACACAATATAAACCACAAAATTGGGGTTTATCAGAAACCAAACCAACTAACAATTCTAATCACATTATCGAATGGACATCTATGACTCAAGGTCACCTAATTATCCAATTCCTAGCCAAGAGTGTGAAATACTAGGCAAAAGCTAAAAAGGAAAAATATCATAAATTGCAATAAAAATAAATCTAGAACTACCAATTGTAATATAATGATAATAACAACTCAAATAAGCATTAAGGAAACATAAAACATCAAAATTGCATTAAATGAAATTAAAAGCAACAAGAGTGTTCATAAATATAAAAGTGGCAAAATTGAGAAATTACTAAAAGAAATGAAAATGATCAAGACAAGAGAGCAAGAAACATAAATGAAACTACATTAAAACAAGAATTAAATGCTGAAATTAAAGAAAAAGTAGACTAAAAACCCTAATTCTAGAGAGAAGGGAGAGCTTCTCTCTCTAGAAAAACTAAACAAAACATGTAAAAACCTAAAACTAAGTGCTCCCCCCTCATCCCTCTTCAATTTGGCTTGAAATAGCTTCAGAAATGAGTTGGATTGGGTTTTGGGGGCTCAAAAATCGCCCCCAGCAGCTTGCAATTAATGAGCTCACGTGCCAGGACCTGTGCGGACGCACACACTTGCTATTTTCTGACTTGTGCGTACGTACAAATTGTGTCCGTCCGCACACTTAGACTTATGTCTACTATAGCAAACTATATATCAATTTGAAGCCCCGGACGTTAGCTTTCCAATACCACTAGAACCGCCTCATTTGAACCTCTGTAGCTCAAGTTATGATCAATTTAGTATCGAGAGGTCAGGACTGGCAGCTTTACAAATCCTTCATTTCTTGAATTCTCCTATTTTTGCATGCTTTCCTTCCACTTCTTCAATCCATACTTGTCTTGTAAGCCTGAAATTACTCAACAAACATATCAAGGCATCAAATAGAATTAAAGTGAATAAAATATAGCAATTATAAAGCTTAAAAAGCATGTTTTTACTTTCAAGCACAATTTAGAGAGAAATTATGAAACTATGCTATTTCAATGAATAAATGTAAGAAAAGTCAATGAAATCCACCTAATTAAAGCAAATAAATACCATGAAATGTGGATTCATCACATCCCCACACTTAAACAATAGCATGTCCTCATGCTATACCAAAGGAAGAGAAGAAGTGGAATCAACAATTATTCAATGTAACTATCTATATGCAATCTATCTATATGTATGTAACTCTACTATCTAACTATCTATATGTATTTAATTTGTCCAAATAAATCAATTTTCAAGAAAGCATCTATACACAACTAAGGGCTAAGGCAATCATAACCAAATCCTATTCACAATTGAATTTGAGTCATAGGAATTTAAGCAAACTTGCAAGATAAGCAATAATCATAGGTGAAAATATGGAATTGAGTAATTGAACCCTCACCGGATATGTGTATGCACTCTAATCACTCAAGTGTTTAGGGTCAATTCACTCAATTCTCCTCCAATCATGCTTTCTAAAGTTTGTTCTTCATCTAACCAATCAACACAAATTTAATGTACATATACAAAAATCATGAGATCTTTTCAAGGTTGTAACGGGGCTAAGGGCAATAGTAAGGATATATATATATGGCTAGGTGGGTTTACATTTGAATCTTTGATTAACCTAAATTCTCACCTAAGACATACACAACCTATACAATTCTAATATCAAGCTTAGCTACCCATAATCTCACTTTTACATATATACACACTCATGCATCAAATTCAATCATATATGCATTGATTTTTTTTATTAGATTTCACATTGGGGTAATTTTGTCCCCTTTTCATTATTTCTTTTCTTTTCTTTTTTTTTTCAACATGATATATATACCAACTCACCAATGCATATGGTTTCTATAATATTACATTAGTATGCACCCTAAATTTTCAAGATTTTTCAATAAGCATAAAACACATTTTCATCACCTAAAGTTCCCACATTTTCCCCACACTTAAACATTACACACTCTCACTAATTTAAGCTACTCAAAGATTCAAATAAGAGACACTTCATTATTTTTCGCTTAAGGTTAATGATGTGGCAAAATAAAGAACAAAAGGGGATTAAAAAAGCTCAAAGTGACAAACAAAGGTGAATGAAATGGTAGGCTATTTGGGTTAAGTGAGCTATAAAGAAATAATGGCCTCAATCACATAAATGCATAAATATACATTAAACAATGGACATATAGAATTAAACAAACCAAATATTGCAATCATAAAGAAGAGCAACACACAAGAATGAAATAAGTGGTCAAATGATGTAACCACACAATAAGGCTCAAAAGCTCACAAGTTGTATGTTCTTTAACTCAAAAACCATATTCCACAATGTATAAGTCATGCAAGTTTCAATGAAAAATTTTAACTCAATTCAATTTGAATTTTAATGCCCTAAATAAAAAGTAAGCTTCTTGAAAATTTCATTAAATTGACTAACATTTATTCTATATATGTATATAACGTGATTGGATGAAAAAGATAAAAAATCCTAAGTTTAATTCCTAATTTCAAACAAACCAAAATAACAAGTGTATAGGAAATCAAACTAGGTGCAATCATCACATCATCCAAATCACAATCAAGATTAAAAAAAAAAAAAAACATATGTACAAGCCAAAATTAAGAGCAAAATGTCAAAATATGCATAACTACTATATAATACTAAGTTATGTACAAGCAAAATTAATAAGTGCAATAAACTAAGAAAGTGCAATAACTAAGTAAAAAGGTTTTCAAAAGATAAAATATATACAAAACAACTAAAAAGCATAATAATAATAAAAACTAAACTACAAGTGTTCGGAAATAAAATTGTCACCCAAAATATGCTTGTTAAAGGACAACCTCCCCACACTTAAGACGTAGCACCGTCCATGGTGCTCAAGATCATGCGGAGTAGAAGGAGTCGTCATTGTGTCACCTCCACCTTCAGCTGGTGGGTTAGGCGATAGGGTGGCTGCAAGAGTGATGGTGATGCTGAAAAGGAAAGAGCTAAGTCACAAAACAGCATATGAAGTGAACAGATAATAAAAATTTGAATGGAAGCATACATGAGAATCAAATTAAATCAAACATAAACAACTTCCAATCAAATTCAAGACGTGAGGAAAGCTAACTTGCTTGATCTCAAAGAATAAAATAAGGAAGGAGCATTGTTGCTATGCACAAAGAGAAAGAAAACAGTTAAAAATTAAAGGTTGTTAGTTGAAAAATAAAAGAAAGCTAAAAGTTAAAAGTTATGTTAGTAAAAAGAAAAATGGTTAATTGAAAGTGAAAAGAAAGGTTAGATGAAAAAGACAAGCAAAGTTAAAAGTTAAGCAAAGAAAAAGAAAAATTAGTTGAAAAGGAAAAGAAATAGAAAAAGTTAGTTGAAAAAAGAAATCGAAGCTTAAAAGTTATGTAAAAAGAGAGAAAAAGTTAGTAAAAGAAATGGGAGGAAAATCAAAATTTAAGTGCATAGTCACAAGTTCCTTGATTCCAAAAAGTTTCAAAAATGTCAAAACAAGCAAGTTTCTATTCACTTTTTAAAAGTTCTAGAGCCAAAACAAGTAATGCACATGCATGTGTAGAGCACATAATCAAATGGATATTAATCACAAGTAAATTGGCATAAGTTGAAGCCATTTGGTGTTGGCAAGTTAGAAACATAGAGAAACAAGTAAGCCAAAGAACATTCAAACACCAAATTCCAATGAGGCATGAAAGTCACAAGTTGAAACAAGAATTGAAAACCTCATTATCTATGTGACCTAATGTACGTTAGGCATGAATAAAATGAATCAAATCAGCCACATAGATAGAAAAACCTTCAAACTTGTAAGTTTATGCAAAAGAGGCTCAAAATCTCAAAAGAATTTCAAGTTTATGGTCAATTTAAAACTCAATTAAGGCATATTCAATGCTCAAGAAGAACACATGATTTAAAAGAAGCAAAGAAGTTAAAGAATTGACCAAAACTCGTAAGGAAGCTCATGAGGAAATTTCCAAACCCATTTAGCAAACAAGATTCTATTGACACAGAAATCCGTCAAATAGAATCTTGTTGCACCAAAGAAGACAATGTCATTTAATGAAATAAGTTTAGGAAAAATCCTGCAGCATTTCAGCAGTAAATTAGCTATTTCCCAAATTCAAACAATCAATTCAGATTCCATATGAATTCATTAACAATTAAAAACACAAAAACCATATATGAGTTCATATGAATTAAGCAAATAAGCCAACATGGATAAGAAATCTGCAGCAGTCAAACTTGAAGCAAGAACAAAGTGGATAAATGAACTTGAGCAGTTGACAATCCAATATAAAATCAAGAAAAATAGGATCATTCAGCAACATAACACCAATCAATTGCCCAACATGCAGCATCAAAATAGGAATAATGAACAATCCAGCAGCAATATCTCAGCAAAACAGCAGGAGCACAGCAGTTTATCCATTAATTCAACAGAAAATCAATCAAGCCAAACTAAGTGAATTCAGCAACAGATTTACCAATAAGACCAATCTCAGTTCAGCAATCATCATCTATTCCAACACAAACAACAATAACTCAGCAGCATTCTTTTTTCTTGAATTCAACAACCAATCACAAGTATTCAACATGAACTTAAACAAATAAGCATCCTGAATCAAGTGATTAGGTTCAAATTGGCACAAAATAGCAGCAATACAACTTCAATTCATGCATTAAGTAAAATTGTCATCACTGCAAACAAAATCCAGAAATTGTGCATTCCAAACAACAGCCATCAGCAAGAGTATAGCAGCAATCACAATTGAAATTCATAGCAGCCCTTAGCAAGAATAAAGCAACAAAAACACTATGCAGCGTCAAGAAACCAATTTCAAACAAAAAGTTTTCCATTCCCAAACACCAGCAGCAATATCTCAGAAGTTCAACAGAAAATCGGTCAAACAACTAACCAAATGAACTCAACAGCAATTTAACCATCAATTCAATCAGAAAAATCAAATCAGAATCAGTGATTTCACATCATAAACAGCAACCCGAACAGTAATATTCATCAGCAAACAGAATTTTTCCAACACTTGCAGCTAAAATCAAAATCCAATAAACTAAACTAACCTATCCTAACAACCTAGAATCCACCAAACAGAAATCAGAATCTAACTAAGTAACTAGAATTAGAACCAGATTAAAGAAACCAAAACTAACTAACAAAATTTGAAAAAGAATCAGAAACAGAGTTCAATGGAAACCTGAAATGCTGAACAAACATTCGAAACAGGAAAGGAGAGGAAGAGGAGTGGCCTCGGTTGTTCTAGGTGGAGTCCTAGCGGCGAACAGGGAGGCAAAAGAGAAGCTCGCCGTCGTGTTGGTCCGGTGAAGAGGAGGTTGTTGGTGGCTAGCGGTTAGGGAACTAATGACAGAGGGAGAGAGAGCTTCGCGGAGGTGGTGGGTCTCGCACAGAGCAAAGGAGAACCGGCGGCGATGGGAGAAGAAAGGAGGGCTGTGCGATGGGGATGTGCGGTGGCGTTGTGGTGGTACGGTGGGTTCTGGGCTCGGCTGAGGTGAAGCGAGGGGAAGAAGAAGAAAGAGAGAGAGATGTGGTGGCTCTGTGTCCGTTGTGGGTACAGACGCCGGCTGCTGTGGTGATGACTGGAAGCTGAGGCGAGGCTAGGTTCGGACAGGAGGGGAAGAAGAAGGAGGCTGGACGTGATATCGCGAAGAGGAGGGTCACGGGGCTGTGGATTAGCGCGAAGGTGACAGGGCTTGGGAAGGTAGCTGTGGTTTCTGGGCTTGGCAGAGGTGAGAAGAGGGGAAGGGTGTGAACGAGAAACGGGGCTGGAATTGCGACGGTGCTAGGCTGGTTGGTGATGGTGAGACGGGATGACAGAGAAGGAAGAAGAAAGGGAAAAAGGGGCTCATTGTCGGTGTCGCTGTGGCTCATCGACGGCGCAGCGGTTCGGCCAGTGAAAGAGAGGGAGGAAAAGGTGGCCGCTGCCATTCTGGGCTTTGGTGGAGAGGAGGAGCTGGCGCAGTGGTTTCTAGGCTCAGCGGAGGTGAAAAGAGGGGAAGAAAAAGAGAAAGCGGTGCGGCGGTGTGGGTTGTCGCCGGAGGTTATGGTAAAAGGAGGTGGCCGTGGCGGTGCTGAGGTGATGGTGATGGAGGTTATGGTGGCTGGGAAGAGACAGTGATGGATGGTGACGATGGTGAAGAAGATGGAGATGATGATGGTAATATGCACAAATAAAAATCTATCTAAATTCAACCATCTAAAAACTAATTAAAAATTTTAAACATGCAATTCAAATAAAAAAGATGATTTAAACAAGATTATTAGCTATTCACATATGTATTTTAAAACAAAAATTTATTAGTCACTAAAAAAAACAAAAATTTATTAAAGTAAGCTAACAACCAAGAGACATATTTACAAACAAAAACAAGCAACGAATCAAAAACAAACGAGTAAATAGCCAAAATCGTCCCTGAAAGATACCCGATCTCCATTTTGGTCCTCGAAAGATAAAGATAATCAAAATCGTCCCAAAAGATACACGATTGGTCACGTTAGTCCTTTTGTAAGTTGGATGATGAAGTGTCATGTTAAGTGCCACGTGGCATATGATGACGTGGAGTGCTAATGCCACGTGTCACAAGATGATTGGTTGACGTGTCAGATCAGTGACACGTGGCATACCACGTGGCACTTGACATGTAAAAAAGTTATTTATAATCAAAATAGTCCTTGAAAGTTCAGACGTAAGTCATTTTCATCCCTAAAATTTTAAAAATTAATCAAATTAGTCCTTATATAATTTTTTTTATTTTTTCTTGATAATATTAAATTTAAAATATTTTTTGATACTACTAATTTTAATAGAAATGTAATTGACAATCAAAAAATTAGTAATTGTATCTTTTCTTTTTAAAAATTTTTTTAATAAAAATATCTCTCTCCTTTAATTCTTGTCAAAATCTCTCTTATTCTTTTCTATTCTAAAACAATAGCCAACAATAGCCAACAATGTAACACCATTGCAAATTCCCGACAACGGTGCTAAATTTGATAGTTGAATTCTTGTATAGTTTGGAATCAATCAAAACAAAAATCAATTCGTTAGTAGTATAGTCCAAACCAACAACGAATTCTCACAATCAAATATCAATCCTAAAAATATCACAATTCAATACAAAATAACCGGGAATTTGAAATCCCAGGTTGTTCTCCCTAGAAATTGCAATGAAGTGTCCAATTATTGGCTATGAGGGAAGCAAGGGGTTTGTGATAGCAAGAAGCAAGAAATTAAAGTGCAAGGAAGCAAATAAGCATGCAAGGAAATTAAAGCTTAAAGCAAGTAAATCAAAAATGGAATTCAAGTGGCAAAAAGGAGGGACTCTTAGCAAGGATTAGGAGTTAAGGATTCCTATCATAATCATAGACTAGAAACATGATAATTGCTAAGAATTAATCCCAATTAGTCTATCCTAACATCGAGAATAAGTCAAAAGGACATAATTGATCTCAATCCACAAGTCCTAATCAACTCACTAATTAACTTAGTGAAAGACTAGCATTAGTGAAAACCAAACCAACTAACAATTATAATCACAATATCGAATGGACATCTATGACTCAAGGTCACCTAATTATCCAATTCCAAGCCAATAGTGTGAAAAAATAGGCAAAAGCTAAAAGAGACATTTTATCAAACACCTAGCATGCATAAAAGGAAAAATATCATAAATTGCAATAAAAATAAATCTAGAACTACCAATTATAATAAAATGATAATAACAACTCAAATAAGCATTAAGGAAACATAAAACATCAAAATTGCATAAAATGAAATTAAAAGTAACAAGAGTGTTCATAAATATAAAAGTGGCAAAATTGAGAAATTAACAAAAGAAATGAAGATGATCAAGACAAGAGAGCAAGAAACATAAATGAAACTACATTAAAATAAGAATTAAATGCTGAAATTAAAGAGAAAGTAGACTAAAAACCCTAATTCTAGAGAGAAGGGGGAGCTTCTCTCTCTAGAAAAACTAAACAAAACATGTAAAAACCTAAAACTAAGTGCTCCCCCGTCATCCCTCTTCAATTTGGCTTGAAATAGCTTCAGAAATGAGTTGGATTGGGTTTTGGGGCCCAGAAATCGCCCCCAGTGGTTTGCAATTAATGAGCTCACGTGCCAAGACCTGTGCGCACACTTGCTATTTTCTGACTTGTGCGTACGCACAAATTGTGTACATCCGCACACTTATACTTATGTCCACTATAGCAAAGTATATATCAATTTGAAACCCCAGACGTTAGCTTTCCAATGCCGCTGGAACCGTCTAATTTGGACCTCTGTAGCTCAAGTTATGATCAATTTAGTACCAAGAGGTCAGGACTGGCAGCTTTACAAATCCTTCATTTCTTGAATTCTCCCATTTTGCATGCTTTCCTTCCACTTCTTCAATCCATACTTGCATTGTAAGCTTGAAATTACTCAACAAACACATCAAGGCATCAAATGGAATTAAAGTGAATAAAATTTAGCAATTATAAAGCTTAAAAGCATGTTTTCACTTTCAAGCACAATTTAGGGAGAAATTATGAAACTATGTTATTTCAATGAATAAATGCAAGAAAAGTCAATAAAATCCACCTAATTAAAGCAAATAAATACCATGAAATGTGGATTCATCATGGAGTCATTTGCATCCTCTCCCATATCTAGTATCACAAAATCTGCAGGGAGGAAGAGCTCTCCAACCTTGACCAAGAAAATTTCTACTAGTCTGTGTGCCTGCTTCAGAGATTTATCAGCCATCTCCAATGCTGTCCTTGTAGGCTATGCTTCTTGAATTTGTAGTTTCTTCATTATAGACAGGGACATCAGATTAATACTTGAGCCAAGATTACAAATGGCTTTGTTAAAAGTGATATTCCCAATAGTACAGACAATCTAAAAGCTCCCTGGATCCGACATCTTCTTAAGCAGCTTGCTCTGAATTAGTGTACTGCACTCCTTGGTCAGTACCACTATTTCATCTCCCTTCAAGGCTTTCTTCTCAGAGAGTAAGTTTTTCATGAATGCAGTATAGGGAGGCATTTTCTTAAGAGTCTCAGCAAAAGGAATATTGACTTGTAGCTTTTTAAAGACTTCCAAGAACTAAGAGAACTGCTCGTCCTTGGTCTCCTTTTGAAACTCCTAAGGGTGTAGTTCCTCAGGCTCTTGAATAGGTGCCTCAGGTGAGGCATGTGACAGCGTAGCTTCGGCCTGTTCTGGAGCTACTTTTTCCTCTGCCCCTTAGCAACTTGCGCCTCCTTCTTCAGTATGGATTCATTATCCATTATGAGGGCTTTACACTCTTCTCTTGGGTTTACCTCTATGTCACCAAGAAGAGTGTTGGGGGGTCTCTCAGGTATCCTCTTACTCAACTGACCAACTTGTACTTTCAAGTTCGAATAGAAGCTCTAGTCTCTTGCATAAAGCTATGAGTGCTCTTGGAAAGTTCTGCAACTAAAGAGGCCAAGTCAGGAGTATTCTGAGGCTGAGTAGAGGACACCTACTATGGGTGAGAGGCTTGAAATTGGTGGTTGTTGAAATGATTGAACTTGTTCTGATTGAAACCGTCCTGAGATTTGTTGTTGAAGTTTGGCTGGGGCCTCTGGGGTTGCTCTTTCCACCCAAAATTAGGGTGATTCCTCCATCCCTAATTGAATGTATTTGAATAAGAATTATTATTCGAATTTCTAGAGGAATTTCCCATGTAATTAACTTGCTCCGGAGTGGGTTGAGCATAGCCATAATTTTCTTCTTGGTTGAAGCCTTTGCTCATGTCATAAGGTGCATCTTGAGTACTAACAGCTGAGACTTGCATCCTACTCAAATGCTGAGAAATCATGCTAATTTGTTGTGACATGATCTTATTCTGAGCTATGATGGCATCCAAGGTATCCACCTCCATAACTCCTTTCTTCATAGGATTCACGGGATTCCTCTCAGAAGTGTACAGATATTGGTTGTTAGCAACCATCTCAATAAGCTCATTATCCTCTTCAGGTGTCTTCTTCATGTGCAAGGAACCTCCTGCAAAATTTTCCAGAGACATCTTTTCCATCTCAGAGAGGCCATCATAGAAAATCTGCAGCTTGGTCTAGTCTAAAAACATATCTGGGGGACACTTCCTGATCATCTGCTTATATCTTTCCTAAGCTTCATAGAGAGACTCACCATCTCTCTGCCTGAAGGTCTAGACATCCACTCTCATCTTAGTCAGTTTCTGAGGTGGAAAGAATTTGGTCAAAAATCTATTGACCACCTTGTCTCAAGAGTCCAAGCTCTCCTTTGGCTGAGTATCTAGCCACTGCTTTGCTCTGTCCCTCAAAGCAAATGGGAAGAGCATGAGCTTGTAGACATCAGGATTCACTCCATTATTCTTTATAGTGTCACAGATCTGCAGAAAATTAGAAATAAACAAATTCGGGTCTTCTTGCAGGAGTCCATGAAACTGGCAATTTTGTTACACCAGAGTGATCAACTGTGGCTTCAGCTCAAAGTTATTTACACCAATAGGAGGTACGGAAATGCTGCACCCATAGAAATCAGGAGTGAGGGCAGTGTAAGAGCTCAACGTCCTCCTAGCTTGCTCATTACCATTCAGATTCCCACAATTACCATTGATAACATTATTAGAATTGTTGTGATCCATGGCTTCCTTCTCAAAAGTATCCCTGAGATTCTCACTGGTTCTGTAAGCTCTAGCTTGTTGCAAACGCCACCTCAATGTCCTCTCAGGTTCAGGATCCAAATCAAGAAGGGGTTTAAAAAGTGGAAATCTCTATGTCAGAGTATAGAGAATTCCCAGTGAGATATCCTATGCAAAAAGAAATAAAATAAAATAATGCAAGAATTTAACTAAAAATTTTTGAAAATCAATGAGAAAGAAATAACCCAAAAAAATTTTGAAAAGTGAAATAAGGAAAAATACTAAGAATTTCGAAAATTTCAGAAAAGAAAAATCACTAACGGGACACCAATCTTAAAATAAAAAATTAAGAGAAAATAAACAAAACTTAATTAAAAAATTTAAGAAAATTAAATAAACAAAACTAAGAAAAATACCGAATCTAAGTAGTTGTCAATCACCGTCAGTCTTCAACAACGGCGCCAAAAACTTGGTGCAGATTTTTGGAATATCTACAACTAAACCGGCAAGTGCACCAGGTCGTCCAAATAATACCTCAAGTAAGTGAGAGTCGATCCCACAAGGACTGAGGAACTGAGCAATAATAGTCAACTAATTGGCTTAGTCAGGCGAATGAAAAAGTTGGTTTTATGGGTTTCAAAAGCATTAAAGAACAAAACAAGAATAAAGAAAGCAAATAATGAGTTTGGTGTAGAAATCAATGAGAGAAACAGTTAAGGTATCGGAGATGTTTACTTGTCCGGATTAAGTTTTCTTACCAACTATTTTAATCATGTAAGATTCATTTCATGACAAACTGTAATTGACTAAACCCTAATCTCTTAGTGATTTAGTCTTCTCTAATCTTCATCAACCGTCAATCTCTTGGTCACTTGATTCTGATTAGAGGGTAAGTTCAAATCTAGTTTATGGCCATAAAAACCCTAATTACACAAGGCTAAATGGATTATATGTTATGTATCCAAATTAGTTCAAGTAATTAACAATTTAGGAGGAATTTACTTTCAAGTTGTGTTCAGGTGAGAGACCTCTCCCAAAGGTCACAAGAACGTATTTAGAATAAGGGTCATACTCTTGTTCCACCTAAATTCATAAAATTAAGAATGAAAGTAATTCTTGAAATTGAAGCAGTACATTAATTAAAACAGAAGAATAATAGACTCAATCCATAAAAATAAACAGAGCTTCTAACCTTAACCAAGAGGTTTAGTGGCTCATGATGTATAGAGAAAATAAGGGTTCTGAAAAGTGCGGAAGAGAGAAATTTTTTCTAAAGGGCGAATCTTTTCCCTTTTATACATCTAACCTAATTTTGATTTGAAAGTAAAATAAGATAATAAATCCTAAAACTAAAAAATATTGTTTGTAAATAAAAATTACAAAAATAAAAGATAAGATAATTAATAAAGGATAAATCCAACTAGAGATACTCCAAGAGTGAGCTTTCAATTCGGACTGCCTAGTGCTAAACGCCAGTTTGGCGTTTGGCACCACCAATGGGCAAAGACATCCCTGGAATGCTGACGTGCTAGCGCTAAACGCCAAGCTGGTGTTTAGCGCCCAAGAGGGTTGCTCCAAATCTTTTTCTTTTTGCTCCAACTCTGCCAAATTGCTCCAAATTTTATCTGAAATCATAAAACACTAAAACAACTCAAAGTAGCATCCAAAGAAGATTTTTGCATAAAAAAATAATAAAACTTGATGAATTTTAACTAAAAACATCTAAAAAATAAGTGAAAAAAGGGTACAAGATGCTCAAGCATCAGTAATTGAAAAGATTCACTTCATTAGTATTTTCATAATAAATAGTAGCATTTAAAGTACCTTTAATATATCGAAGAATCCATTTTGCTGCTTGCAAAGTTTAAGGCTTCTCCATAAATCTGCTAAGCAATCCAACTCCAAACATAATATCTGCTCTGGTTGCAATCAAGTATCTCAAACTACCATTCAAAATTTTATAATAAGTGGGATTTATTGTTCTTCCTTTATCTTCTTTTAGCACCTTGAACTTCTCTTCGACCAAAGTAGGAACTGATTTTTAATGCTCCATCTAAAATTTCTTCAAAATGTCATTTGCATATTTCTTTTGAGAAATGAAAATTCCATCATCTTTCTGAAAAACTATGATACCGAGAAAATAAAACATCAATCCCATATTCATCATTTCAAAGTGCTTTATCATAGCCTCTCTAAATTCTATAATTATCTTCAAATTAGTGTCGATAAAGATCAAATCATCAACATAAAGACACACGATCAAGATATCTACAAGCTCAACAAACTTGATATAAAATGATGCTCAAATAGACATCTTCTAAAATCATTTTGAGTGAAATAAGAATCAATCTTCTTGTACCACGCTCTTGGTGCTTGTTTTAACCTGTACAAAACTTTCTTCAACCTATAAACTTTATATTCTTCTCAAGAAATTTCATATCCTACAGGTTGCTCAACACACACTTCTTCTAAAGTGCCATTTAGAAATACAGATTTAACATCCATTTGATGTATCTTCCATTTATTTTGAGTCGAGAGTGAAATAATCATACAAATAGTGTCTAATCTAGCAACAGGAGCAAATACTTTAAAGTAATTGATACCTGAATTTTGTTTGTAACCCTTAGCAACTAATCTTGCCTTGAAACAATCAACTTCACCACTAGGTTTGTACTTAGTTTTGTAAACCTACTTTACTCCAATCGACTTCTTATCTGTAGATAAATTTGTCAGCTCCCATGTGTCATTTTTTTCAATGGTATGAATGGCCTCATCTATTGCTTTCTTTCAATTATTGTCTCTAGAAGCTTTTTCAAAGTTCAACGGCTCACAATCTGAAAATAGAACAAAATTTTATGATTTTTTCATCGGACGGATCATTGTCATTGCAAAATTCATAATCTGCTAATCTAGCAGATAGTCTCCGCTCTCTTTGAGATCTTCTAGATGATTCTGGTTGTTCGATTGTATCTGGTTGTCTTTCTTCTTCTTCATCACATGTATTTGGAATTACAATTGGCTATTTTTCTATCTTTAAGCTACAGTTTCACATGTCTTTCTCGTCAAATATCACATCTCTACTGATAATCACCTTCTTTGATTCTAAATTATACAACTTGTATAATTTTGAGTCTGTGTTATAGCCAATAAAAATACACTTTTCACATTTGTCATCTAACTTCTTCGTTAATTGATCTGGAACATGGGCATAAGTAATACACCCAAAGACTCTGAAATGATGAATGAAAGGCCGCTTGCCACTCCAAGCTTCCTCTAGAGTTTTAACACGGACACTTTTTATTGGATACTTATTTAAAATATGAACTGTTGTTGTGATTGCTTCTGCCCAAAATTTTTTAGGCATTTATTTTAACTTGATCATGCATCTAACCATATCCATTATGGTTTTCTTCTTTCTTTCAGCAACTCTATTTTGTTAAGGAGTATATCTAGTTGTTAGTTAGTGTTGAATTCTGTGTTGCTTAAAGTCATCTAAACATGCAAGATATTTTGTTCCTTTGTCTGTTCTAAGAATTTTGATTTTACAGCCACTTTGGTTTTCGACAAATGCCTTGAATGTCTTGAAGGTATCACACGCTTTTGATTTCTGTTTCAGAAAGTATACCATGTATATCTACTAAAATCATCAATAAAAGTGATAAAGTACTTGCTACCACCATAGTTGGGAATTTCAACAAAACAAAGAACTAAATACACAATTACAAGTAATCTTCTGGCTCTCTGTGACTTACCTATAGAGAATGGATCTATATGCTTTTTTCTCAGTTGACAAATTTCACAAACACAATTTAGAATATGAACCCGTGGTAAACCAGAAACAAGTCCTTTTCTTAACAGGTAGTTTAGGGTAGAAAATTAAAAATGCCAAAACCGCATATACCACAACCAATTATCACCAAGTGCTCCATCCAAGCCAAGCACCTCGAAGGGGAAGCGCCCTGTTGCTAAGGAACCTGCGCCTGAACCTTCTCGTTCTAAGCCTAGGTCTGCTCCTACTCATTCTCAAAGAGGTAACCCTCGCATCCCTCTAAAATCACATTTCATGACCTCCCACTCAAACTTCAACCTTCTCCGTTTTTACTCAGCCATGAACAATGATTTCTATGATGGTGTTGTCATTCATCGTACCATATGCCCCACCTTTTTGGTTGACCTACCAAATCTGAAAAAGAAAGGTTTTGTTTTTATGGAAAATTTTGAATTTCTGGACTGGAACCATATTTTTAAAATAAAAAAACCAGTTTACCCAGTCTTAGTCAAGGAGTTCTATGCAAATATGACCTATCATGAGGACAGAATTCACTCCTATGTCAAAGGCCATGACCTTGTTCTGAACAATGAAACCATCAGTGATTCTTTGAAATATACTGAAGTTGGTGCTTGTGCATACATGATGCGTGAGCATCTTTCCTATCTTTTTCTAGTGAATTTGCATTCGAATTGTTAAGTTTAATCAATATTTAAATACCTTTTAGCCAATATGAATGCTACTTTAAATTGTGTGCAATTCTATTTTTTTCAGATAGCATTCGGATGAATTTGACAGAATTTTCTTGAAAAAGAGAAGAAAGTGCATGCTATCAACCATGACCTCCTTGCACTCCAACAGAAATAACTTGAGCTACAGAAGTCCAATTGATGTGATTCTAGTGGCATTGGAAAGCTAACTTTTAGATATTTCCAACAATGTATAATAGTATACATTTCTTCTCCAGCATATTCGGCCATACTAGCGCCTAACCTGGCTATTCTCAAGTTAGGCACCAGAAGAAGGATTTGCGCGTAGATTGCTCGTTGCCAAGGTGGCGCCTAACTTGGAATTTCCGAAGTTAAGCACCAGAGACAAGCCAAATCCCCAATTGCTTGCTGCCCCCTCCAAGTCTAAGGCGCCAGTGCAAGAAAACGCAACGGTCCCCACGCTTCATCAAGGATTGCACGAGTGTTTTAATTAATTTTGATTAAAACTTTAATTTATTTACAAATAGGCAAAGATATTATTTAGATTTAGAAAATATATTTTACATTAATTAGGATTAAATATAAAAAGAAAAAGAATCAGCCCTTCGGGCTCTTCTCTCTTCTCGCAACTCATTCTGCACTTTACAATTTTTCAGAATCCTTGTTTTCTCTCTGAACCATGAGCAACTAAACCTCCACTGTTAAGGTTAGGAGCTCTGTTTATTCTATGGATTAATACTATTATTTTTCTATTTTAATTCATGTATTGATTTCAAATTCAAGAATTGTTTCTGTTCTTCATCTTATGAATTTGGGTGGAATGGAAGCATGACCCTTATTCTAATTGAGTTCTTGTAAACATTGGAAAAGCAATTTACCTGAACAACAGCGTGAAAACAAATTCTCCTAAATCACTAATTATCTGGACTTAACAGGATACATGATATATAATCCTCTTATATTTGGATAATTAGGGTTTTTATGGCATATAAACAAGTTTTGAACTTAACCCTCTAATTGGAATCAAGTGACCAAGGAATTGGCAGTTGATGAAGGTTAGAGGAGACTAAAAAGGTCTAAGGAATTAGGGTTTAGTCACATATAGTTTGTCATGAATTGAATCTTGCATGATTAAAATAGTTGGTAAGAAAAGTTAATCCGAAAAATAAATATCTCTGAATCCTTAACTATTTTTTCATATATATTTCACAATCCATTTACTGCTTGCTTTCTGATTTTCTGAATTTACTGTTAAATGTAATTGAGACCTAAACACTCTTTTCTATTTGTCTAACTAAGTAAATCACTCAATCATTGTTGCTTAGTCCATCAATCCTCGTGGGATCGATCCTCATTCACTTGAGGTACTACTTGGTACGACGCAGTACACTTGCTGGTTAGTTTGTGGAATTTAAATTCCTCACCAAATTTTTGGCACCGTTGGCGGGGATTGACTGTGATTGACAACTATTAGTTGTTTGATTACTTAGATTAGGCATTTTATTTTCGAAATTTGTTGCTAATTATTTTTCCTTAATTTTTGAAATTAAGTTTGGTGTTACCTAGTAATTTTTATTTTAATTTTCCTGTTCAATTCTTTTTATAAATTTCAAAATTTCCACTTTAATTTTATTTACAATTTTTGAACTTTTTTCTTTATTATTTAGTTGTTTTTATTTTATTTCTTTACACAGGAACCTCACTGGAAATTCTTTGCACTCTGATGTTGTTACTCCCATTTTTTCTTATTTTCTGTTTGTTTATGAGCAGAAACAAGAACAAGGAAACTCTTATAGATTTTAATCCTGAACCTGAAAGGACATTGAGGCGGTGCTTACAACAAGCCAGGCTTTACAAAGCTAGTGAAAAAATCAGTGAGACCTTTGAAAAGGAAGCTGCAGAGTCCACTATGGATCCTAATCGTGCTGTTGATGCCAATGTGGTAAATCCGAATGAGAATGAACAACCTAGAAGGGTGCTTGGCTCATACACTGCTCCCAATCCAAATTTCTATGGGAACAGTATTGTGGTGCCTCCTATAGCTGTAAACAACTTTGAGCTAAAGCCTCGTTAGTCATTCTGGTGTAGCAAAACTGTCAGTATCATGGACTCCTGCAGAAAGATCCAAACCAATTCATCTCTAACTTCCTGCAGATTTGTGACACTATGAAAACAAATGGAGTGAATCCTGAGGCTTACAAGCTCATGCTCTTTCCATTTGCTATGAGGGATAGAGCAAAGTTGTGGCTAGATTCTCAGCCCAAGGAGAGCCTGGACATTTGGGATAAGGTAGTCAATGGATTTTTGTCCAAATTTTTCCCACCACAGAAGCTGACTAAGCTAAGGGTGGATGTTCAGACCTTTAAGTAGAGAGATGGTGAGACCCTCTATAAAGCCTAGAAGAGGTACAAGCTGATGACCAGGCAATGTCCTCCTGACATATTTTCTGAATGGACCAAGCTAGAGATCTTTTATGATGGCTTCTGTGAAATGGCCAAAATGTGTTTAGACAACTCTGCAGGTGGTTTATTGTACATGAAGAAAATGCCTGAAGAGACTGCTGAGCTTATTAAGTTGGTTGCTAACAACCAATATCTTTACTCCTCTAACAGGAATATTATGAACTCTTGGGATCCTCAAAAGAAGGGAGTTTTGGAAATGGAGGCCTTGGATGCTATTCTTGCTCAGAACAAAGTTATGTCCCAACAAATCAATATGCTTACTTCACACTTGAGTGGGATGCAAGTTTCAGCTATCAATGCTCAGAATGCCCTCAAAAGGCTTCATATGACATGAATGGTGGCTTCATTCAAGGTGAGAATTATGATTATGCTCAATTTCCTCCTGAACAGGTAAACTTTATGGGGAATGCTCCTAGAAATCCCAACAATGATCCATATGCCAAGACTTTTAATCAGGGATGGAGAAATCACCCAAATTTTGGGTGAAGAGAGCAACCTCAGAGGCCACAGAATTTTAATAATCCTCAAGGCAGTTTTCATCAACATAATTTCAATAACTGCTAGTTTCAGCCTTCTCATCAATAACAATCCCAGCAAGTAACTCCTCAGCCTCAGAAGACTACTGATTTAGAATTGCTGGTAACAAACTTTGTACAAAAAACCAGAACATCACTCAAGAACTTGGAGGTTCAGATGGGTCAAATAGCCATAAAAGTTGCTGAAATTGATCAGAGGACCACTAATAGCCTCCCTAGTAACACAGTTCCAAATCCAAGAGAAGAGTGCAAGGCTATCACCTTGATAAGTGGACAAGTGGTAAGTACGAAAGCACAAGTTACTGAAGAGCCGGTTGAAAAGGAAGCTCTAGAGCAGACTGAAGACACAGTAGTACACGCTCCTCCAAGGTGTGCAGACAATCCTTTTCCAATCACTCTTGACACACATCCAACATTACCTAAAGCTCCTGAATACAAGTCTAAGATGCCATATCCTCAGAGACTTCAAAAGGAGACCAAGGACAAGCAGTTTTCAAAGTCCTTGGAAGTTTTCAAAAAGTTACAAATTAATATTCCTTTTGCTGAGGTTTTGGAGCAAATGCCTCTCTATGTTAAATTCATGAAGGAGTTATTGTCAAAGAAGAAGCCTGGTATGCAAAATCGTGATCTTCAACAATGGTGCCAATGGCTTGGTACTCTCAAATGTGAATCACACTTTGTCACAATTCCGCACAACTAACCAACAAGTGCATTGGGTCGTCCAAGTAATAAACCTTACGTGAGTAAGGGTCGATCCCACGAAGATTGTCGGCTTGAAGCAAGCTATGGTCACCTTGTAAATCTCAGTCAGGCGGATTCAAATGGTTATGGTGAATTGATAATAAAAACATAAATAAAATATAAACTAGGATAGAGATACTTATGTAATTCATTGGTGAGAATTTCAGATAAGCGTATAGAGATGCTTTCGTTCCTCTGAACCTCTGCTTTCCTGCTGTCTTCATCCAATCATTCCTACTTCTTTCCATGGCAAGCTTTATGTAGGGCATCACCCTTGTCAATGGCTACATCCCATCCTTTCTGTGAAAATGGTCCAATGCGCTGTCACTGCATGGCTAATCATCTGTCGGTTCTCGATCATACTGGAATAGGATTTACTATCCTTTTGCGTCTGTCACTACGCCCAGCACTCGTGAGTTTGAAGCTCGTCACAGCCATCCCTTCCCAGATCCTACTCGGAATACCACAGACAAGGTTTAGACTTTCCGGATCTCAGGAATGGCCATCCATGGGTTCTAACTTATACCACGAAGATTCCGATATCTCGGACTCGGTCCTCTGTATTAGATATCTAAGAGATACTCATTCTAGCTTGTTTGCATGTAGAACGGAAGTGTTTGTCAGGCACGCGTTTATAAGTGAGAATGATGATGAGCGTCACATAATCATCACATTCATCATGTTCTTGGGTGCGAATAGATATCTTAGAATAGGAATAAGCCTGAATTGAATAGAAAAACAGTAGTACTTTGCATTAATCTGTGAGGAACAGCAGAGCTCCACACCTTAATCTATGGGGTGTAGAAACTCCACCGTTGAAAATACATAAGAACAAGGTCCAGGCATGGCCGAATGGCCAGCCCCCAAAACATGATCAAAAGATCAAAAGATGATCCAAAGATATAAATACAATAGTAAAAAGTCCTATTATACTAAACTAGTTACTAGGGTTTACAGAAATGAGTAAATGATGCAAAAATCCACTTCTGGGGCCCACTTGGTGTGTGCTTGGACTGAGCATTGAGCTTTATACGTGTAGAGGCTTCTCTTGGAGTTGAACGCCAGTTTGTAACCTGTTTCTGGCGTTTAACTCCACTTTGCAACCTGTTTCTGGTGTTTAACTCCAGAATGCAGCATGGAACTGGCGTTGAACACCAGTTTGCGTCATCTAAACTTGGGCAAAGTAAGGATTATTATATATTGCTGGAAAGCCCTGGATGTCTACTTTCCAACGCAATTGAGAGCACGCCATTTGGAGTTCTGTAGCTCCATAAAATCTACTTTGAGTGCAGGGAGGTCAGAATCCAACAGCATCTGCAGTCTTTCTTCAACCTCTGAATCTGATTTTTGCTCAAGTCCCTCAATTTCAGCCAGAAAATATCTGAAATCACAGAAAAACACACAAACTCATAGTAAAGTCTAGAAATGTGATTTTTATTTAAAAACTAATAAAATTATACTAAAAACTAACTAAATCATACTAAAAACTATGTAAAAACAATGCCAAAAAGCGTATAAATTATCCGCTCATCACAACACCAAACTTAAATTGTTGCTTGTCCCCAAGCAACTGAAAATCAAATAGGATAAAAAGAAGAGAATATACTATAAATTCCAAAATATCAATGAAACTTAGCTCCAATCAGATGAGCGGGACTTGTAGCTTTTTGCCTCTTGAATATTTTTGGCATCTCACTTTATCCATTGAAGTTCAGAATGATTGGCATCTATAGGAACTTATAATTCAGATAGTGTTATTGATTCTCCTAGTTCAGTATGTTGATTCTTGAACACAGCTACTTTATGAGTCTTGGCCGTGGCCCTAAGCACTTTGTTTTCCAGTATTACTACCGGATACATAAATGCCACAGACACATAACTGGGTGAACCTTTTCAGATTGTGACTCAGCTTTGCTAAAGTCCCCAATTAGAGGTGTCCAGGGTTCTTAAGCACACTCTTCTTTTTGCTTTGGATCTTGACTTTAACCGCTCAGTCTCAAGTTTTCACTTGACATCTTCACGCCACAAGCACATGATTAGGGACAGCTTGGTTTAGCCGCTTAGGCAAGGATTTGATTCCTTTAGACCCTCCTATCCACTGATGCTCAAAGCCTTGGATTTTTTTTATTACCCTTGCCTTTTGGTTTTAAGGGCTATTAGCTTTTTGCTCTTGCCTTTTAGTTTTAAGAGTTTTTGGCTTTTTCTGCTTGCTTTTTCTTTTTTTTTTCTTTTTCTCCCCTTTTTTTCGCAAGCTTTTGTATTCACTGCTTTTTCTTGCTTCAAGAATCATTTTTATGATTTTTCAGATTATCAAATAACATGTCTCCTTTTTCCTTATTCTTCAAGAGCCAACATATTTAACATTCATAAACATCAACTTCAAAAGACATATGCACTGTTCAAGCATTCATTCAGAAAACAAAAAGTATTGTCACCACATCAAAATAATTAAACTAGTTTCAAGGATGAATTCGAAACCATGTACTTCTTGTTCTTTTGTAATTAAAACATTTTTCATTCAAGAGAGGTGATGGATTCATATTCATAACTTTAAGGCATAGACACTTAGACACTAATGATCATGTAGTAAAGGCACAAACATAAATAACACATAAGGCTCAAAAACCGAAAAATAGAAAATAAATAGACAAGGAGATTAAGGAATGAGTCCACCTTAGTGAGGGTGGTGTCTTCCTCTTCTTGAAGAACCAATGGTGCTCTTGAGCTCCTCTATGTCTCTTCCTTGTCTTTGTTGCTCCTCCCTCATAGCTCTTTGATCTTCTCTAATTTCATGGAGGATGATGGAGTGCTCTTGGTGCTCCACCCTTAGTTGTCCTATGTTGGAGCTTAATTTTCCTAGGGAAGTGTTGATTTGCTCCCAATAGTTTTGAGGAGGAAAGTGCATCCCCTGAGGCATCTCAGGGATTTCATGGTGAGGAATTTCCTCATGCTCATGTTGAGGTCCATGATCTCTTATTTGCTCAATCATTTTCTTAGTGATGGGCTTGTCCTCTTCAATGAGGATGTCTCCCTCTATGTCAATTCCAGCCGAATTGTAGAGGTGGCAAATGAGGTGAGGAAAGGCTAACCTTGCCCAAGTGGAGGACTTGTCAGCCACCTTGTAAAGTTCTTGAGGTATAATCTCATGAACTTCCACCTCCTCTCCAATCATGATACTATGGATCATGATGGCCCAGTCTATAGTAACTTCAGACCGGTTACTAGTAGGAATAATTGAGCGTTGAATGAACTCTAGCCATTCCCTAGCCACTGGTTTGAGGTCATGCCTTCTTAATTGAACCAGCTTGCCTCTTGAGTCAATTTTCCATTGAGCTCCTTCCTCACATATGTCTATGAGGACTTGGTCCAACCTTTGATCAAAGTTGACCCTTCTTGTGTAGGGGCGTGCGTTCTCTTCCATCATTGGCAAGTTGAACACCAGCCTTACATTTTCCGGACTGAAATCTAAGTATTTCCCCCGAACCATGGTAAGCCAATGCTTTGGATTTGGGTTCACACTTTGATCATGGTTCCTAGTGATCCATGCATTTGCATGGAACTCTTGAACCATTAGGATCCCGACTTGTTGAATGGGGTTGGTGAGAACTTCCCAACCTCTTCTTTGGATCTCAAGTCGGATCTTCGGATACTCATTCTTTTTGAGCTTGAAAGAAACATCAGGGATCACTTTCTTCTTGGCTACAACTTCATAGAAGTGGTCTTAATGGACCTTTGAGATGAATCTCTCCATCTCCCATGACTCAGAGGTGGAAGTAATTGCCTTCCCTTTCCTCTTTCTAGGGGTTTCTCTGGCCTTAAGTGCCATAAATGGTTATGGAAAAACAAAAAAGCTATACTTTTATCACATCAAACTTAAAATGTTTGCTCGTCCCCGAGCAAAAGAAGAAAGAAAGTAGTAGAAGAAGAAGAAAATGGAGGAGATGGGGAGAGAGGTGTTTTCGGCCAAGGGATGAAGATAGGGTTGTGTTGTGTGAAAATGAAGAAGGAATGAGGGGTTTATATAGGAGTGGGGAGAGGGTTAAGTTTTGGCCATTAGGGTTGGGTTTGGGAGGGAAAATATTTTGAATTTGAAGGTAGGTGGGGTCTTTTGGGGAAGAGAGGGTGGATGTGAGTGGTGAAGAGGTAATGGGAAACAGTGATTGAGGTGATTGGTGAGGGGTATTTGGGGAAGAGTGTTATGAAAAGGTGTGAAGAGGAGAGAAGAAAATGTGGGGATCCTGTAGGGTCCACAGATCAAGTGGGGTCAAGGACTTAACATCCCTGCTCCAATTAGGCGTGTAAAACGCCCTTGTTGTGCAATCCTGGCGTTTAACGCCAGACTGCTACTTGTTTCTGGCGTTAAATGCCCAAATGTAGCCTGTTTCTGGCGTTTAACGCCAGGTAGATGCTTGTTTCTGGCGTTAAACGCCAGCTTGGTGCCTGTTTCTGGCGTTAAACACCAGACAGATGCTTGTTTCTGGCGTTTAAATGCCAGACTGCTCTCCTCCAGGGTGTGCTATTTTTAATGCTATTTTCAACAATGGCGCCAATGGCTTGGTGCTCTCAAATGTGAATCATACTTTGTCACAATTCCGCACAACTAACCAGCAAGTGCACTGGGTCGTCCAAGTAATAAACCTTACGTGAGTAAGGGTCGATTCCACGGAGATTGTCGGCTTGAAGCAAGCTATGGTCACCTTGTAAATCTCAGTCAGGCGGATTCAAATGGTTATGGTGAATTGATAATAAAAACATAAATAAAATATAAACTAGGATAGAGATACTTATGTAATTCATTGGTGAGAATTTCAGATAAGCGTATAGAGATGCTTTCCTTCATCTGAACCTCTAGTTTCCTGCTGTCTTCAACCAATCATTCCTACTTCTTTCCATGGCAAGCTTTATGTAGGGCATCACCGTTGTCAATGGCTACATCCCATCCTCTATGTGAAAATGGTCCAATGCGCTGTCACTGCATGGCTAATCATCTGTCGGTTCTCGATCATACTGGAATAGGATTTACTATCCTTTTGCGTCTGTCACTACGCCTAGCACTCGCGAGTTTAAAGCTCGTCACAGCCATCCCTTCCCAGATCCTACTCGGAATACCATAGACAAGGTTTAGACTTTCCGGATCTCAAGAATGGCCATCCATGGGTTCTAACTTATACCACGAAGATTCCAATATCTCGGACTTGGTCCTCTATATTAGATATCTAAGAGATACTCATTCTAGCTTGTTTGCATGTAGAACGGAAGTGTTTGTCAGGCACGCGTTCATAAGTGAGAACGATGATGAGCATCACATAATCATCACATTCATCATGTTCTTGGGTGCGAATGGATATCTTAGAATAGGAATAAGCCTGAATTGAATAGAAAAACATAGTACTTTGCATTAATCTGTGAGGA
The DNA here is from genome assembly GCF_003086295.3 of Arachis hypogaea. Taxonomy (NCBI): domain Eukaryota; kingdom Viridiplantae; phylum Streptophyta; class Magnoliopsida; order Fabales; family Fabaceae; genus Arachis; species Arachis hypogaea. The sequence continues at coordinate 127,824,264 of NC_092050.1, forward strand.
ATAGCAGAGCTCCACACCTTAATCTATAGGGTGTAGAAACTCCACCGTTGAAAATACATAAGAACAAGGTCCAGGCATGGCCGAATGGCCAGCCCCCAAAACGTGATCAAAAGATCAAAAGATGATCCAAAGATATAAATACAATAGTAAAAAGTCCTATTTATACTAAACTAGTTACTAGGGTTTACAGAAATGAGTAAATGATGCAGAAATCCACTTCCGGGGCCCACTTGGTGTGTGCTTGGGCTGAGCATTGAGCTTTACACGTGTAGAGGCTTCTCTTGGAGTTGAACGCCAGTTTGTAACCTGTTTCTGGCATTTAACTCCACTTTGCAACCTGTTTCTGGCGTTTAACTCCAGAATGCAGCATGGAACTGGCGTTGAACGCAGTTTGCATCGTCTAAACTTGAGCAAAGTATGGATTATTATATATTGTTGGAAAGCCCTGGATGTCTACTTTCCAAATCAATTGAGATCTCGCCATTTGGAGTTCTGTAGCTCCAGAAAATCCACTTTGAGTGCAGGGAGGTCAGAATCCAACAGCATCTGCAGTCCTTCTTCAACCTCTGAATCTGGTTTTTGCTCAAGTCCCTCAATTTCAGCCAGAAAATACCTGAAATCACAGAAAAATACACAAACTCATAGTAAAGTCCAAAAATGTGATTTTTATTTAAAAACTAATAAAATTATACTAAAAACTAACTAAATCATACTAAAAACTATGTAAAAACAATGCCAAAACGCGTATAAATTATCCGCTCATCAAAGCCTTTAAGGGGAGATGAGACAATGATCTTGACCAAGGAATGTAGTGCCATAATTCAGAATAACTTTCCAAGGAAGATGCCAAATCCAGGGAGCTGTCAAATTCCATGTACCATTAGAAGCACCACCTTTGAGAAAGCCCTATGTGACCTGGGTGCAAGCATAAATTTAATGCCTTTATATGTGATGAAGAAGCTACAAATCAAAAAGGAATAACCAACAAGGATAACATTACAAATGGTAGACAAATTTCTAAAGCCTATATATGGATTAGTGGAGAATATCTTGGTTAAAGTGGGTAAGTTCTTTCTCCCAACAGATTTTGTAATTCTTGGCATGGGGGAGGATGAAAATGCCTCCATAATCCTAGGAAGACCATTCCTAGCCACTGGGAGAGCTCTAATTGATGTAGAAGTAGGCAAATTAGTGCTTCAAGTGCATGATGAGCAATTGGTCTTTCATGTCTTCAAAGATATACATTCATCAGGTGAAGAAGAGAGGTACATGCAGACTGAGCTTATTGATCCAAACCTTCAAAAACCCCTTGATGATGCACCACAGGATCTGCAGCTCAAACCTCCTTTGGTGACAATCAACAAAATTTCCTCTGACATCAAACCTAAGGAGGAGGTTCCTAAAAAGAAGAAAGTACCCAGAGAATGGAGAAACAAAAAGATTCCCACTGAAGACTTCTCTCCAGGAATGAAGGTGGTATTCACTGCAAGCCCAATCCTGCCTCATACAGTGAATAGGATCCTGTCTCTTGAGCATGTAGAGTTAATCCATGAGAGCACAGGAAAGAAGTTCACAGTGAGGGGTAAGGATCTGAGCCCCTAAGATCCTCCTCCTTAGAGGAGGTGACCGTCAAGCTAGTGACGGTAAAGAAGCGCTTGTTGGGAGGCAACTCAAATATTTTGAATTTTTATTCAGTTTATTTTTCTTTTTATCTATATTTATCTTCTAGTAATATTTCTGTAGTTTTCCTTTGTTTTATATGTCTTTTATTCATGCAGAGTGATTAGAATTGGAATAGGTGCAATCAGAAGGAATTTCAGACACCTTGAAGGAGTTGGATTCGGACTGGGTGGCACCTAACTGGACTTTTTGAAGTTAGGCGCCACTTGTGCATGAAATTTGGAGTTGCTACTGGGTGGGTGGCGCCTAACTTGGCTCCATGAAGTTAGGCGCCACCAAGAAAGCTCTTCTGGCCATTGGGTACTACACGGTCGGCGCTTAACTTGATTTTTTTTAAGTTAGGCACCAAGACCACAAAAAAAAAGTTTTGAGGTCATGCCTAACTTGGGTAACACCAAGTTAGGCGCCAGTGAAGCATTACGCTACGGGCCATGTGGCGCCTAACTCCCCATTTACCAAGTTAGGCACCAGCCCATTCCATTATTTTATTCCATACCAAATCAATTTGATTTGGTCCCCACCCCCCTGAACAGATTCCCTTTCCCATTAGCCAACCCTTTCTTTTCCTTCACAATATATTCTTCCCCAAACCATAACCAACCGTGATCCCTTACCCATATCCCTCCCTCAAACCTTTGACCAAAGCCCCCCTTCCCATCCGTGACCTTCTCCCCCCTCCCCTTATATATATACATCCCACCCCTTTTCTTTACACGCACCAAGACCCACATACACAACCCCTTCCCCCTCCTTACGTTTCTATTTTTATTACTATTTTCATTTTTAATTTATTTCAAATAAATAAATAATATATATATATATATATATATATATGAAGAAGAAAAAGAAATAATAATAATAATAATAATTTTTCTTATCCTTATATCATTTTTTTTCTCTTCTGTAATAATTTTTGTTTTACTCATCGGTGCACTTTTATGTCCCTCCCTGTTTTCATTTTTTCTTTACTTGAGGACAAGCAAACTTTCAAGTTTGGTGTTGTCACTTCGCTTGTGGGTTTTCTGTTTATTTTAATGGCACCAAAGGGAGGCGAATCATCTTCACGAACGAGCACAACCTGAGGAATGAGACGGCCACTAAGATAACTAAGGTGGTTGAGTTCCTTTCATTCTATATTTTCTTCCATTCTTATTATGTTATATTCCTATTTTATGCTATTTTACTTGAATGTCTGCATGATCTTTAGTAATTCTGAATCCTAGGTTCTAGTTTAATTCTGTTATTTTAAAATTTTAGTTATTTATCTTTTAATTGAAGAGATGTCTCATGTACCACTTACTAAGCTTGAATCTAAAAGGAAAAATAAAAGAAGTGATGTATTGCATGAGAAATTGAGTTTATATTAAAAAGTAGTCTTATTTACCTAAATTTGGTGGTATTATCTGTGATTCTGAATGCATTATATGAACAGTGCATATTTGAATTTGAATCAAAGGGTGTTGATGCATGAAGAACAAGAATTTAGAGAACTATTATGAATCCTCTGAAGTAAACAAAAGCTTAATCCTTGAAGCAAAAGAAATAGCAAAATAAAAATAAAGAAAAGCAAGGTCCAAGGCTCTGAGCATCAATTACTAGGAAGGTCAAATATGATTAAAAGGTCAAAGAGTTGTTTTCCTAGTCATATGCTTGTGGTGTAAATGTATCAAGTGATCCTTGAAATAGAGCACTAAAAGTCGAGACCAAGTGCATTTGACAGAGCATGCCAAAGGCTTTGGGCACCACTGTCTGGGAGTAACTGAAAGAAAAATCAGAACTAAAAGAGAGTTTTCCAGTTAAGTGCTTGTGGTGTTTTTGTGTCAAGTAAAGCTTGAGACAAAACATTTAAAGTCACGGCTAGACTCAAGGTGTAAAACACCAAAAAAAAAAGAGAATGAAAGAAATTTTGCTGTGTTTAAGGATTAATCCAAGGTAAAAAGGCCAGAGAATTCATAATATTATCCAGAATCTAATTCCAAATAACAGTGACATTCCTCTGATTCAAAGGATAGTGAGATGCCAAAACAATTCAAAATTGCAGTATATAAACTCCACTTTAAGAAGAGACAAGAGCTTAATTGAGCACTCACTTCTCATGCAAATTCACATCCTAAGTTTGAAATAGTTTTGGTTGCTTGAGGACAAGAAACAATTCAAGTTTGGTGTTGTGATGTGTGAGCATCTTTTCTATCTTTTCCTAGTGAATTTGCATTCAAATTGTTAAGTTTAATCAAGATTTAAATACATTTTAGCCAATATGAATGCTACTTTGAGTTATGTACAATTCTGTTTATTTCAGGTAGCATTCGGATGAATTTGACGGAGTTTTGTTGAAAAAGAGAAGAAAGTGAATGATGCTGTCAACCAAGACCTCTGATGAAGGAAATTTTTTCGGTATAAAATTTAATGAATTCTCGTTGCAAGTATAGTTCCTAAACCAACAAATAACCCTCAATAAAAAATATGGTTGTCACAAGTTCAACCCCAATAAAATAACTGAGAGTATTAATCCCGGGTCGTTCTCCCTAGAAATTACAATGAAGTGCTTTATTATTGGCTATGAAGGAATATTTTGGGATTTTTGTAATAAGGGGCAAAAAATGTAAATAGCAAAAGAAATAAGCTAAATACTAAGAAAGCTCTTGGCAAGGAATGAGAATTAGAAGTCCTATCCTCATTATCATCATCAATTGTAACAAGAATTGTCCATTGCTCCACTTAGTTAACCTCTAACTATGAAGAAAAGTCAAGTGGATATAATCAACTTGAGTCCACAAGTCCTAGTCAAATCCTAAGGAAAGACTAGCTATAGTGGCATTCAAATCAACTAGCAACTTCCAATTATCAATCAACAAAAGAGTTTGATAACTCAAGAGTCTCCAATTACTCAACCCAAGCCAAGAGGAGAAAAATCTACTCTAAAATCTAACCAAGCATTTTATCAAACACTTGGAAGGCATAAAAGGAAAGCATAATAAAATGACAAGAAATATAAAATCTAACACTACCAAATGCAAGGAAATAACAATAACAAAGCAATTAAACAATAAAAGAACATAAAACATGAAATTGTATTAAAGGAAATTAAAATCAACAAAGTGCTCATAGATATGAAGGTAGCAAAATAGAAGAAATTAACAAGAAGAACTAAGAGAACAAAGATGTAGCAACAAGAAATTGAAAGAAAAAGTAGATGAAAACAAGAATTAAAATCTAGATCTAAGAAAATCCTAATCTAAACCTAACCTAATTTCTAGAGAGAAAAGAGAGCTTCTCCCTCTAGAATTCTACATCTAAAACATGATAAAAACTAAACTATGACTACTTTTCCTATTGACCCCTCTTGAATTCTGCATGTAATAGCCTCAGAAATGAGTTGGATTGGGCCCAAAATGCTTCAGAAATCACTGGCCACGTTTTCCCTAAAATAACCCACGTTGATCCTGCAATGCGCACGCATGGATGATGAGTGCGCGTCACCTAAATGCAAGGCAACTATGACAAATTTTATATCATTTTGAAGTTCCGGATGTTAGCTTTCCAACACAATTAGAACCGCCTCATTTGGATCTCTGTAGCTCAAGTTATGATCGATTTAGTGTGAAGAGGTCAGGATTGACAGCTTAGCAATTCCTTCATTTCTTCATGAGTTCTCCCACTTTGCATGCCTTTCCTTCATTCCTTCAATCTAATCTTTGCCTTATAAACTTAAAATCACTTAACAAACATATCAAGGCATCGAATGGAATCAAAGTGAATTAAATTTAGCTATTTTAAGGCCTAAAAAGCATGTTTTCACACTTAAGCACAAATTTAGGGAGAATTACAAAACCATGCTATTTCATTGAATAAATGTGAGAAAAGTTGATAAAATTCCCTAAATTAAGCACAAGATAAACCACAAAATTGGGGTTTATCAAATCTCCCCGCACTTAAACCAAGCATGTCCTCATGCTAAGAATAAAGAAGGACAAGAAAAGGGGTATGAACATTTATTCAATGCAAAGAAACTATATGCACCTATCTATATGAATGCAACTAAATGCAAAAGAATTCTACCTACTTGATTAAAATTAAATCAATCCTCTAAGAACGTATATGAACAAGTAGGGCAAAGATAGTATGATGATTCATGAATCCCACCAATTCAAATATCAAAATGAAATTCAAATAGACTTGCAAGAAGAAAGCTTATGAAGGCCGGGAACAAGAAATTGAGCATCGAACCCTCACCGGAAGTGTATTCCCTCTAGTCGCTCAAGTGTATAGGGTTGATCACTCGATTCTCTTCCAATCATGCTTTCTAACATTTATTTTTCATCTAATAATCAACAATTATTCAATTCATGTATACATATATCATGAGGACTTTTCATAAGGTTGTAATCGGGGCTAGGATCAAGGTAAGATGCATATGGATAGGTGGACTAAAATTTGAATCTTTGATTAACTTAAGCTTCCCAGCTAACCTATGTAACAACCTATACAATTTAAAAGCTAACCTAACTACCCATTCTTCACTTTTTCACACATTCATGCATTCTCTTTTTTTTCTATCACATCCCATATGCATTGATTATTATTGAACCTTACTTTAAGGCATTTTGTCTCCCTTTTTTTTCTTTCTTTTTCTTTTCTTTCTATTTTTTTATATATTTTTTCCTTCGTATTTTCTTTTTTTTTTCTTTTCAAACTAAAAATATATACAAGAGCATCAATGCGTATGGTTTAACATTTAATGCATGAGTATGTATCCAATTCCCAAGATCTTCAATGAAAATACAGAACATACTCTTACCTCAACCAATGTCCCAAGTTTCCCCACACTTGAATGATACACACACTCACTAGCCTAAGCTAATCAAAGATCTAAATAAAGGTCATTTATTGTTTTTCACTTTAAGGCTTATAATGTGCTAATATTAAGAACAAAGTGGGTCAATAGTAGGCTCAAAGTTGGCTAACAATGGAAGATAAAAGGTAGGCTATTTGGGTAAGTGAGCTAAATGAAATGATGGCTTCAATCATATATATGCATTCATACACAAAATAATGGACATAAAGAATCCAACAAATCAAAATTACAATCATAGAAAGAGAATGATGCACACAAGAAAGAAAGTAGTGGTTATATGATGTAACCATGCAATTAGGCTCAAATCTCACATGCTTGTGTGTTCTTAGCTCAAAAACCATGTTCCAAAATTAATTCTTCAATCAAGTTCAACAAAAAATTTTCATATTGGTAGGATGCCCTAAAAATAGTTTTCTTGGAAAAGAAATCATCACCTAACCAAGTAGTCCTAACATAAAAAGAAGTGGTAAAATATGCATAAGTTCTAACTATCATGCAACCTATTATGCAATGTAACACTAACTAACAAAGAAAATCGAACATTGGTGTTGAAGAAGAAAATTATTACCCACGAAAGCCGGTCGGACGACCTCCCCACACTTAAAGATTGCACCGTCCTCTGTGCATCCAAAGATGAGCAAGGTGGACGGGTTGCTACAACTGATGAGCTTCCTCAAAGGATTGTGCGGGCGGACTTGTTTGTTGCTCCCATTTAGAAGCTTTTCCTTTTCCTCTTTTGGTGGCCAACCTAAAAGGAAAGAAAAATAAAGAAAATTAAGCCTACAACAAAGATATCAAAGCAATAGAACATAGGCGGGGGCTAATGCCAAATAAGAGTAAGGTTCTCACTACATGTTAGCTACGCATGTAAGTGAGAGAGTAATATAAGCAAAGGGCATATCAACTAATACTTAATGCAAGAGGAAAGTTAAAGTATAAGTGAATAACATGAAGAGCATGTTGCATCAAGTTCAAGCAAGAATTGACACAAACAAGATTAGTGATAAGCATGAAAGCATTTGGTCCCATCCTAACTCAATGATAATGAGGTACAAAAACAAAGAATAATGAATTAGGAAGGACTAAAGTACTAATCTTGTGTGTGGAACAAATATGACCATTAATGCTAAACAAGTCACAAAGCACAAAAACAATGCAAGAAATTCTCAACAATTGGGTAAGAAAATTGAACACCATTATTAAAATAAGAAACTTAGAAAATAAAATAAAAAAGCTACAAAAACAAAATTCATATGCAATGAATAAAAGTATGCAAATGCAATAAATAAAAGAAAATGAAAGATGAGAAAAAAAATAAAAAGTAAATTTTTTTTATTTTTTTATTTTTTATTTTTATTTTTTTTTTGAAGAGAGGGAAAGGAAGAAAGTAAGAAAGGAAGAAGAGAGAAGAAGAAAGGTAGAAAGAAAGAAGAAGGAGAGAAAAAAGAAGAAGAAAGGAGAAAGGAGAAAAATAGGGTGCAATCCACGCATAAGCGTCGCCCACGCTTAAGCGTGGATTGCAGCAGGGACAATCGACACATAAATGTCACCCATGCTTACGCGTGGATTATGCTTTTCGCACAAAACCAGCACAATTTCTGCACAACTCTCTGGTTTTTGTACCAGGAGTCCCAAAATGACAAACGACACATAAGCGTCGCCCACGCTTACGCGTTGATTGTCCAAAATTTTTTTTAAATATAGAAAACAGAAACAGGGCATTCTCCTAACCTATAAACACTCTAAATCAACCAAAATTCAAATTTAACAAAAATCTTTTAGTTTTTGAAAAATTTTCAAAGACAAAACAAAAAAAACTTGCACTTCAAACAAAATGCAATTCAAAAACAACTATTCTAATCAAAACATGAATCTAATAAGCAACCTAGCAATCAAAGAAAGATATGCAAAAGTATGAAAAGAAGAAAACTACCTAACAATGGCAACTCAATTCATTCATTGATTATATCTACAAGAGAATGGAAAGAGTTTACCATGGTGGGGTGCCTCCCACCTAGCACTTTTATTTTAAGTCCTTAAGTTGGACGTTTGGTGGGGTCCTTGCTATGGTGGCTTATGCTTGAACTCTTCCTTGAATTCCCACCAATGTTTGCATTTTCAATAGCCTCCGAGATCCCAAACTAAGCGCGTCATGCTACCAAGAGATCTCAAGCGAGTACTAAGGCCCCAAAGTTGATGATTATTTATATATATTCCGGGGTCCTATACTTTGTTTGTCAACCCCTTTCTTCTTGATCTTCATGCTTCCATTTGGGTGACAAACCTATTGAATTCTCCTTGTAACTCCTACTTATCATCCTAGATCCCTTGAATTGAGCTTAACTCTGACCATGAATCCTAAAATTTGAGCTTCCTTCCACTATGCACATTGATTCTTGTTGGCAACCAACACCCAACTCTTTTCTACTTTCTAACCCACACATAGCTCTAAGTTGACCATCCATTTCTGACAATGCATATTGATATGGGCCAAGGAAATTAAAGGATGAGATGGTTACCCATTCAACTTGTAATTTGGATGGTGACTTAGCAAGGAAGATATCCAATGGTCTTGACATTGTAGGCTCCACTTCCTTTGACTCCTCCTTGATAACTTCCATCTTTTGACAACCTTCTTCAATCTCCTCTTGTTTGCTAACTTTTTCCAACTCTTTCTCATTAATCCAAATATGTATTGGAGGTTGTGCACATTCCTCCTCAACATCGGTTTCGTATTCAATGGAAGAAGCTCCAATAAGATCACCATTGTTACTTGATGTAGAGTTGTCTTCAATGATGGGGCTCCCCTCTTGTTCAACCTCACCTAGATCTCCTTCAACTTCTTCTTCTTCAACCATCTTCATCCCTTCCACTTATTGCAAAACACACTCCATTTCCTTGTTCTCAAGTTGTGACTCTAGAATCTCCCTCATATTCCTCTCTTCGGTTACTTCTCCACAATCATCCATGGACATGTTTTGCTTATGGTATGAATCCCATGAGTCTATCTTTTGATGGACGGTTGCTTGAAGCCGATCTATCGCTTCCTTGAGACGATCCTTTGATTCTTGTTCCACTTCACTAACATAAGTAGGATCATATTACTCTTGAATTGATGGACATGGATATTCTTCTATGGAGGGTTGTGATGGAAAGGAGAATTCATCATGTGGTTAGAAAGGAGATTCATCAAAGCTTAGAGTTTGGAAGGTGTTTTGGTTGTTGGTAGAAGACAGAGGTATATGTGATATAAGCTCTTGGAAGGCGGAGGTGAAACGAGTGAGTATGGTTTGGAGCTCTTCTTGCTCTTGAAAAATGATACTAAGTGTATCATCCATAGAGGCTTGGTTGGAGAAAAAAGAAGGATTGTGAGGGTAGTGATGTTGAAGTGGTAGTGGTTCTTAGGGTGCTTGTTCATAATGGTTATAAGTGTGTGCATATGGAGGATATGGATTAGGATTATGTGGAGGTGATTGATGGAAATAGAATGTGGATTGGGCGTATGGTGGTTGGAATGATGGTGTTTGAGGACTATGTTGAGAGTATGGTGCATGGAATGATGGTGGTTGAGTGGCATAATCATGATAAGAACCATCATATCTATTGGAATGATATGCATTGTAGGAGGGGTTACAATCATAGTAGCTTGGTTGAGGAGGTTGCCATGGTGATTGCTCATATGAATATGGCTCCCTTCTCAAGAATTTATCTCTCCCATAATGTGAACCATCATTCAAGTTTCCATTACCTACAACATAGTCATAACCATATCCAAAACCACAAAGATGAGAATTCATATGGAAGAAAGAAAATCAAAACAAAAATCTCAAAAAGGCAAAGAAAGAGTAAACTCCTAATTACTAACAAGACCTAAAAATAACCAAAAAGTAAGATATTCACAATAAGAACATATTCACAATAGCCTATAACATAACACCATTGCAATTCCCGGCAACGGCGCCATTTTGATGAAGGAAATTTTGTCAGTATAGAATTTCTCAATGAATTCTCGTTGCAAGTATAGTTCCTAAACCAACAAACAACCCTCAATAAAAAATATGGTTGTCACAAGTTCAACCCCAATAAAATAACTGAGAGTATTAATCCCGGGTCGTTCTCCCTAGGAATTACAATGAAGTACTTTATTATTGGCTATGAAGGAGTGTTTTGGGGTTTTTGTAATAAGGGGCAAGAAATGTAAATAGCAAAAAAAATAAGCTAAATACTAAGAAAGCTCTTGGCAAGGAATGAGAATTAGAAGTCCTATCCTCATTATCATCATCAATTGTAACAAGAATTGTCCATTGCTCTACTTAGTTAACCTCTAACTATGAAGAAAAGTCAAGTGGATATAATCAATTTGAGTCCACAAGTCCTAGTCAAATCCTAAGGAAAGACTAGCTTTAGTGGCATTCAAATCAACTAGCAACTTCCAATTATCAATCAACAAAAGAGTTTGATAACTCAAGAGTCTCCAATTACTCAACCCAAGCCAAGAGGAGAAAAATCTACTCTAAAATCCAACCAAGTATTTTATCAAACACTTGGAAGGCATAAAAGGAAAGCATAATAAAATGATAAGAAATATAAAATCTAACACTACCAAATGCAAGAAAAGAACAATAACAAAGCAATTAAACAATAAAGGAACATAAATCATGAAATTGCATTAAAGGAAATTAAAATCAACAAAGTGCTCATAGATATGAAGGTAGCAAAATAGAAGAAATTAAAAAGAAGAACTAAGAGAACAAAGATGTAGTAACAAGAAATTGAAAGGAAAAGTAGATGAAAACAAGAATTAAAATCTAGATCTAAGAAAATCCTAATCTAAACCTAACCTAATTTCTAGAGAGAATAGAGAGCTTCTCCCTCTAGAATTCTACATCTAAAACATGATAAAAACTAAACTATGACTACTTTCCCCTATTGACCCCTCTTAAATTCTGCATGTAATAGCCTCAGAAATGAGTTGTATTGGGCCCAAAATGCTTCAAAAATCGCTAGCCACGTTTTCCCTATAATGACCCACCCTGATCCTGCGATGCGCACGCATGGGTGACACGTACGTGTCACTTAAATGCAAGGCAACAATGACAAATTTTATATCATTTTAAAGTTCCGAATGTTAGCTTTCCAACGCAATTGGAACCGCCTCATTTGGATCTCTGTAGCTCAAGTTATGATCGATTTAGTGCAAAGAGGTCAGGATTAACAGCTTAGCAATTCCTTCATTTCTTCATGAGTTCTCCCAGTTTGCATGCTTTTCCTTCATTCCTTCAATCCAATCTTTGCCTTCTAAACCTGAAATCACTTAACAAATATATCAAGGCATCGAATAGAAATAAAGTGAATTAAATTTAGCTATTTTAAGGCCTAAAAAGCATGTTTTCACACTTAAGCACAAATTTAGAGAGAATTACAAAACCATGCTATTTCATTGAATAAATGTTAGAAAAGTTGATAAAATCTCCTAAATTAAGCACAAGATAAACCACAAAATTGGGGTTTATCAACCTCCTTGCACTTCAACGGGAATAACATGCGCTATAGAGGTCCAGTTGACGTGATTCTAGTGGCATTGGAAAGCTAACTTCTAGATATTTCTAACGATGTATAATAGTATACACTTCTTCTCCAGCATATTCAACCATACTGGTGCCTAACTTGGCTATTCTCAAGTTAGGCACCAGAAGAAGGATTTGCGCGTAGATTGCTCGCTGCCAAGGTTGCGCCTAACTTGGAATTTCCCAAGTTAGGCGCCAGTGCAAGAAAACGCAATGCTCCCCACGCTTCATCAAGGATTGCACGAGTGTTTTAATTAATTTTGATTAAAACTTTAATTTATTTACAAATAGAAAAAGATATTATTTAGTTTTATAAAATATATTTTACATTAATTATGATTAGATATAAAAAGGAAAAGAATTAGCCCTTCGGGCTCTTCTCTCTTCTCGCACCTCATTCTGCACTTTACAGTTTTTCAGAATTCTTGTTTTCTCTCTGAACTATGAGCAACTAAACCTCTAGTGTTAAGGTTAGGAGCTCTATTTATTCTATGGATTAATACGATTACTTTTCTATTTTAATTCATGTATTGATTTCAAATTCAAGAATTGTTTTCGTTCTTCATCTTATGAATTTGTGTGGAACGGAAGTATGACCCTTATTCTAATTGAGTTCTTGTAAACCTTGGAAAAGCAATTTACCTGAACAACAGCTTGAAAATAAATTCTCCTAAATCACTAATTATCTGGACTTAACGGGATACGTGACATATAATTCTCTTATATTTGGATAATTAGGGTTTCTGTGGCACATAAACTAGTTTTGAACTTAACCCTCTAATTAGAATCAAGTGACCAAGGAATTGGAGGTTGATGAAGGTTAGAGGAAACTAAAAAGGTCTAAGGAATTAGGGTTTATTCACATATAGTTTTTCATGAATTGAATCTTGCATTATTAAAATAGTTGGTAAGAAAAGTTAATCCGGAAAATAAATATCTCTGAATCCTTAAATGTTTTCTCATATATATATATATATATATATATATATATGTATTTCACAATCCATTTACTGCTTGCTTTCTGATCTTTTGAATTTACTGTTAAATGCAATTGAGACCCAAACACTTTTTTTTATTTGTCTAACTAAGTAAATCACTCAATCATTGTTGCTTAGTCCATCAATCCTCGTGGGATCGACCCTCATTCACTTGAGATACTACTTGGTACGAGTCAGTGCACTTGCCGTTTAGTTTGTAGATTTTAAATTCCGTACCAATACACCTTGGGTAAGTGGGATGATGGGGTAAGTATCTCTTACAATGATGCTCTGGCCTATGTATGTGAACACATTTCCTTGATTGATGGTATCACTCCAACTCATAAAGTCCTGGGTTACACTCGTGCTCAGTTATATCATATAGTGAACCATATCATCCTTCCTTAGAGTGGCTCATATCAAAGGGTGTCCTTCTGTGATACTCTGGTTTTGGGTGCTATTCTCACAAAAACTAAAATCTCTTTTGCATATTTAATGATAAGGTATATGTTTGACTGCATTAGAAGTGAGAAAGATAAAGCTATTCCTTATGGCATGTTCTTAACATGTATTTTTGAATATTTTGGTGTTGACTTGTCAAATGAGACATATGAAAATAGGCACTCATATCTAAAAGGAGGTGGTTTAATGAAACAGCAGAAAAATGGACCAACTTGTACTGAAAGGGTGGTTCTTGATGATGATGATGACTATGAACCAGACGAATCCTCTCCTCCATCTGCCTTTGGGACTTCAGCTTTCACTAGACACAAATCACTCTTATATGGAGTGGTGAAAGATGTAGTTCAGAAATTTGTCTCTCAATCCAACCATCTAATTGCAATGAGCAAAGAACAGAGGAAACTTGCTGCCAAGCATAAAAACTTCCTCAGAAGTCTAGAGATAGAGTGGTAGTTTTCATGAAGTTCATTGACAATATCCAAGAGGATGAAACCATAGCCACTAACCCTGAAGATCATGCTGATTTTGATGATAAGGATAAGGATAGTTTGGATGCCTAAAGATACCTCCTCTATTGCTATTTTCTATGCTGTTTTTTTTTTTGAAAATTGTCTCATGGAATAATTGTATTTTGCTTTTGGACTTCCTAGTTGTCTCAGATGATTGTAAACCAATTAACAACTGTTAATTTTGTTTTTACTTTTCAAATTATATGGACTATGTCTTAACTGTTTGCAGCAAGTTTGGAAGTTGGTTGCATTTTCTCCCTTGATGACAAAAGGGGGAGTAATATTAGTATTATGTTTGTATGCTCATTTTTGTTGCTCTGCTGATTTTTGTTGCTTTGTTTTTTTTTTTTATGTTTTGGGGCTGATTTGTTGCCCTGTTTTGTTATGTTTTGGGGCTGACTGGTCTTGCTGTTTTTGTACATTTTTTGGCTCTTTTTTATGAGTTGTTGAAATTGTTTGAAAATCTTGCTAAATGCTTCATCCATGGACAACAAATTGTATATAGTATATGTTGTGTTTCCTATGTGAATATGTGAACAAGAAACAAACGAAGAGCAAAAATTCAAGGGGAGCAACACTTGAAAAGGAAAGGGGGAGTAATTCAAAAGCAAGTAACATCACCTAAAGAAAAGTACCTTAACCTTATTAAAATTCAATCCCTTTGATCAATTTCGCAATTATGTTTGTCATCAAGGAAGAAATTGTTGAGTTAAGTATATAACTAATTTTAAATTGATTATGACAAATATTATTTTATTGGGTTAAATACCCAATTAGTTTTTATTATTTTTTATTAAGTGTTACAGGCCAAAATTAGAGAAGCAGCAGCCCAAATGGAACGAAACAAAAACAAGATTGTTGATGGGTTCTCTAACTCTAAAAGTCTGAACAAATAAAATAAAGAAAGCAGCTGGGCTGAATGGAAAATATCCAACCCAAGTCCAAGAAGATTCTACCAAGATGAAGACTTCCAAAGCCAATACTCACGTGTTTGCTTTGATCAAAATTAGAGAGAGAGAGAGAGAGAGAGAGAGAGAGAGAGAGAGAGAGAGAGAGAGAGAGAGAGAGAGAGAACTTCATTCATCTTGCTCATTTCACCAGAGAAGAAAGAAAGAGAAAGGTAAAATTCAAAAGCAAATGTCTAATCACCCTAATCAAGGTAAGCTAAGCTAAGTCAGAGGAGAAAGGTGATTTATTTCCATTTCCATGCAATTTAGTTTCTTTAATCTTTCTCCAATTTTCTGCAACTCCAATTTGGGATAAATGGAGAAATTGTTTTTTGATAATCACTTTTGTGAATCAAAGGCTAAAATTATTTCTTGGGGACAAAGCACTATCTCAAGGGTTTGGATTTGGGTTTACTACTGAACAACTTTTTCTTGCTGATCTGAGGTCTTCCGTCAAGCAAAAGAACCTGTTTTGAAATCCCTAATTTGGGAATAAATTGAAGAAAGTGAAATGTCAAGCATCAGAGGCTCAAGGATCGACGAGTTGACTAAGGAGAAAACCAAACAGCAACTTGTCAAGAGGTACAAAAAGAAAAGGTTTTTCATTTTTTTAAAAGAGAGGAGAGAGAACCAGAACTTGAGTTTGTTTAAAGAGCTTCTCTGTGAAGAGTTCATCAATTTTGGACAGTGTTTTCTAAGTTAAAGAAGTATTCTGCCAAGATGAAGAACTTAATCAGAGTCAGCTGAATCTGGTTTAACTTATAGCAACAGAGGTTATTAATACATCAATCTCCTTCATGTTTTACAGTTTGTATTTCACTTTCAATGTATATCTTTTTGTAATTTCTTGAGAGGTAAAAGGCTAAAAGAGAGAAATCAAGAAAAAGCCTACGAGTGACAAAAGGCTGAGTAAAATACTTAAGAGAAAAGCCTAGAGTGATTTCAAATTTCTTTAGGTTGTTTTATATGTCTTGTATCTTGTACCTGTAAGGTGTCCCTTTCTAAGTTGGGTTAGCACTTAGAGTGAAGAGTTAGGTATTAGCATAACCAAGTCAAGTTAGATAAGAACTTGAGAGAGAAAGGATTGAGTGAATCCTAAAAAATTGGTGTATGTAATACTTTAACTATAGTGAAAATTCACTACTGTTGTGGTGGAGACTAGATGTAGGTTACATTGCACAAGGCAATTGAACCAGGATACATGCCTGTGTCATCTTTCTTCTCTTTCTTTAAGTTCTGTTTTCTAATATTTATGAGACAAAATGGAATTATCTCATAAAATTTTCGCTGCACAGTTCAAACAGATTTTATTTGAAAGTTTGATATTAAAGGTTTAATCCATTAAAGCAAAAGAAGGTCATAGATTCAACCCCCCTCCCTCTATGCCCTCTGTAACTTTCAATTGGTATCAGGAGCCAAGGTCTCAAGAATCAAGTTTCACCGCTTGTAGCAAAGGTCCAATGGCGAACAACTTCGGCACAACCACAGTTGCCTACACTTTAACAGAAAGTCAGTCAAATAATAGGCCTCCCTTCTTCAATGGGAAGAACTATGCCTACTGGAAAGAAAATATGCGAATCTTCATCCAATCCATTGACTATAACATATGGAAGATTGTTGTGAGCGGCCCCAAGATTCCAACAAAGACAAGTGCTGATGGAGTGGTGACTCCAAATGAGGAAACTGAATGGAATGATGATGACAAAAAGAAAGTGGAGCTAACGCTAAATCCATTAACCTTCTACACTGCACTATTAACTTTGAGGAGTATCGAAAGGTGTCAAGATGCAAGACGGCCAAAGAAATCTGCGAGAAACTCCAGGTTACACACAAAGGCACCAAACAAGTTAAAGAAACAAGGATTGATATGCTGCATGAAGGATAGAGAAAGTATTGATGAAATGTTTGAGAGATTGTCAATCATAATAAACAGGCTTGGTGCTATGGGTTTAACACACAGAACAAACACTAGTGAGAAAAGTCCTTAGAAGCCTCACAAAAGAATGGAAAACAAAGGCCACTGTCCTAGCCGAGAGTAACAACCTAAGTCCCATAACATATGATGAGCTGAGAGGGAAACTTCTTGCCTATGAAACCACACACACAAACCAAGACTAAAAAAAAGGGAATAGCCCTTAAGTCAAAAGTCGAATCAAAAGAGAGTGAGTCTAGTGACATTTTTTCAGATGATGAACTTGTGTTTTTTTCTAGGAAACTTAGAAGGCTAATGAGGAACAAAGGTGATGAGAGGATATTTTATACCCGTTTTTATGCTATTTTCCTATTATTTTTAGTATATTTTGTTAGGTTTTATTATGTTTTAGTAGGTTTTAATTCAAAATTCACTTTTTGGATACTACTTTGAGTTTTTATGTTTTTCTTATGATTTTAGGTGAATTTGACAAGTTTTGGCAAAGTCTGATTCAGAGGCAAAGAAAGGACAACAGATGTTGTCAGATCCCGACCTACGTGCATTCAAATGAGCATTTATGGAGCTACAGAAATCCAAATGAAGTATTTTCAATGGTGTTGGAAAGCTAACTTCCAGGTCTTTCCAGCAATATATAATGATTTATACTTTTCTTTAGAAATGAAGATCCAAAACGGGCGTTGAACACCCAAACTACCCCCTTTCTAGCGTTCAACGCCCCAAGAGGATAGAACCCAGTGTTGAAAGCCCAAAACTGGCGTTCAACACCACAAAGGGAGTAAGGCAGCGCACTCACACCCCCTAGTGGGCGTCTAACACCTACTCACTCAAGTTGGATGCCAAGCTCAACCCAAACACTCACCAAGTGGACCCAGAAGTGGATTTTCGCACCTTTTAGCTTAGTTTCTTTCATTATTGTAATTTCTAATTATTATTAGTTTCTTTTTAAGTCTAGTCATTAGTATAAATAAGGAGAGATCACCAATTTTTAGAGAACACTCTACCACATTCGAATTACACACTTTATTCTCTGTACAGTATGAGCAACTAAACCTCCTAGGTTAAGGTTAGGAGCTATGCTGATTCCTATGGATTAATGCAATTATTTTTCTTCTTCAATCTATGTTTGATTCTATTCTATGATGCATTTTCATTCTTCATCCTTATGAATCTCGATTCTACATGAGTCTTTACGAGTCCTGACCTGGATAGTACTGAACTACATCTTAAGAATGCATCACGGGTTCCAACAAGTTATCTGGGCTAATTGGAGTATGTGACATAAAACCTCGTTAGTCAGGGATAATTGAGGTTCTTGTGGCTCTAAGGGCTAGAATCATAAGAGCGTTAGTCTCTGATCCGGAAGATCTGACCTTGTCTGTGGTATTTTGAGTAGGATCATCAAGAGATTGAATTGCGTGCGCTTCACCCTCTCCCAGATTGATCTAGTCCGTTCGGATGTTTGGTTTAGACCTGAGGAGATTAATGACCACGACCAATGGCTTAATCACTTACAGCCTTGCCATTGAAGGAATCATTCATCATTGAAGTAGTGAATATGACGTGTTAATCCATAAGAAGAAGCATCTCCGAAGCCTTAACTGACTACTAATTACTGTTTCTATGTTCTATTATTACTGCTTGTTTATGCGTCTACAACAAATAACAACTATCTTTTCATTCACCCGACTAAGATCTATAGGATAACCACAGCTTGCTCAATCTAGAAATCCTCATGGGATACGACCCTCACTCACCTGAGGTATTACTTAGACGACCCGATGCACTTGCCGGTTCAGTTGTGCGAGTCACAAATTCGCGCACCAAAAGGCAAGTACAAGGGCTCAAGCTCAAAGGAGTACAAGAAGGACATGAACAAAGTGATTTGCCACAACTATAAGGAGGTTGGACATCTCAAATACAACTGTCCGAAACTCAAGAAGGAAGACAAAGGAAAGAAAGAAAAGAAAAGAGTGCTCATGGCATCTTGGGAGGATCTTGAAAACGATTCGGATGAGGAAAAGCACATTATAGATCCTTCTAAAGAGCTTATTGCTGAAAATGAAATGATTAAAAGATTGAATAGTGATTTAGCAAAATTTGCTCACATTTTTAGCAACATAGACAAATTACTTGCAAATCAAAGACCATTATTTGAAATATCTAGTTTAGGATATGTGACCAAAGATGATGCAGTTTTTAACAATTCTTTAACAAAATTTATAGCCTCTTCTTCTAAAACAAAATCCATCATAAACAAATCTGGTCTGGGACATATTCCTACCTATGAAGAGAAATTTGAAAATCTTGTTTTGAGGAAATTACATCATCCACAATAACCGAACCCATATCAAGCAAGTCAGGTCTGGGCTACATTTCAAATAATGAGGTTGCTTTCAAAAATCCACAGTTTCACAAAAGGACCTCTAATTCAAGACGCCCATATGGTTTCAAAAATTCTAGTTTGAATGTTCTTGCAAAAAGAAATAATAATAGCAAAAATAAGTTTGTTAAGAGAAATGTCCAGTTTTCAAAAATAAAAAAACCTCAGTCTACTAATCATTTCCAACATCAAAACTTAAATCAATTTTAGTAACATGCATCAGAAAATTATTACCTAAATTGTAAGAAAATTGGTCACTCTTACTTACATTGCTTCATTGAAAAAAGAAAAGTAGGAAACCAAACTTACAATGTCGTTTGTGATTTTAATGCACTTGGACAACCAAGTTGGATTAACTTCAATGGATCCAAATTAATTTGGATAAGGTTACTTGAGATTTTATGCAGGTTTGCCTAGCATCCAAGAAGAAGAAAGATATGTGGTACTTGGATAGTGGATGCTCTAGGCACATGACTGGAAGGTCAACTTTCTTCATCAAAGTCAACAAGTATGATGGAGGGTTTGTGACATTTGGAGATGATGGAAAAGGTAAAATTGTTGTTGTTGGAAAAGTAGGTAAAAATCATTCTACTTTCATTGATGATGTCTTTTTAGTTGATGGTTTGAGGCATAATCTTTTGAGCATAAGTCAATTGTGTGATTTGGGTTATTTGGTGATATTCAAAAGTTGTGAGTGAAAAGACCAATGATGTATTATTTATTGCTAAGCATTGTGATAATGTATATGGACTTACGCTTGATGAACTAAAGGATCAAAATATAGCTTGTTTTCATTTTAAAGAATCTGAAAAGTGGCTATGGCACAAGAGATTAGGCGATGCTAGTATATTTCAAATAAACAAGCTTGTCAAGAATGGATTAGTAAGAGGTTTTCTTTTGATAAAATTTGACAAAGACATCACGTGTGATGCTTGTCAAATGGGAAAAAAAACAAAGAACTCATTTAAATCAAAGGAAGACATCTCTACTAAAAGACCACTTGAATTGTTACATATTGATTTATTTGGTCCAACAAGAACTCAAAGCTTAGGTGGTAAACTTTATGGTTTGGTAATTGTGGATGACTACACAAAGTTTGGTTGGGTGTTATTTCTTACACACAAAAATGAATCCTTTTCGGCTTTTGAGAATTTTAGCAAGAAAATTCAAAATAAAAAGGATTTGAAGATTGCCTCAATAAGAAGTTATCATGGAACTGAATTTAAAAACCAATTATTTGAATCCTTTTATGAGAAATTTAGAATATCACACAATTTCTCTTATCCAAGAACATCGCAACAAAATGGTGTTATTGAAAGAAGAAACAGAAGCATTCAAGAAATGACAAGAGCTCTGCTTTGTGAAAGAAATGTTTCGAAATTCCTTTGGGCAGAAGCTGTTAACACGGCTTGCCACATTTTGAATAGAACAATCATAAGAAAATTTTGGAAGAAAACTCCTTATGAACTTTAGAAGGGTCACCCACCAAACTTGAATTACTTACATATTTTTGGATGCAAATATTTTGTCCTAAATAACAAAGAAAATTTAGGGAAATTTGATCTAAAAGCATATGAATGTTTATTTGTAGGATATTCCACAACAAGCAAAACCTATAGAGTTTATCATCAAGATGCTAGAATTATAGAGGAGTCCATACATGTTACCTTTTGTGTCACTAACTTGGTTCAAAGTATCTTGGAAGATTGTGATGCAAAAAATCAAGTTCAGGACAAAGAAGGAGAATCCCAAAATTAAGAGAAAGAAATTTCTGGGCCATCTGAATCTGATAAAGCTGTTGGAGGAGATTCTGCAGGAGACAATTCTATTTTGTCTCATGAATTTGGCAAAACTTTTGACAATATAACTTCTTTGGATCCTACAGTAACTGAATCTGCTCCTAAGTCTTCTAGACCCCGTGAGTGGAGATTCTTAAAGAATTACCCACAAGAATTTGTCATTAGGGATGTTTCTCACAGTATCAAGACTCGTTCCTCCACAAGAAAAGAAAATAAAGAAACAAATTTGGATTTTCTCTCTCAAATGGAGCCTCAAAACATCTATGAAGCTCTCACTGACCCCTCTTGGGTAAAGGCTATGAAGGAAGAGCTTGGTGAATTTGAAAAGAATCAAGTTTGGACACTTGTGCCAAAGCCAATTGGAAAGAAATTGACCGGCACCAAGTGGATATTTAGGAACAAGTTAGGAGAAGATGGTAGCATTGCTAGAAACAAAGCAAGACTAGTTGCACAAGAATATGATCAAGAAGAAGGGATAGACTTTGAAGAATCCTTTGCACCTGTTGCCCGAATGGAAGCCATAAGACTTCTTCTAGCGCAGAAGACAAGCGACGCGTACGCATGACCGACGCATGCGCGTGACAAGGAATTTCAAAAACGATGCGTACGCGTGACTGACGCGTACGCGTGACATGCGCCACGTGCAGAAAATGCAGAAAATGCTGGGGGCGATTTTGGGCTGAGTTTGGACCCATTTTTCGGCCCAGAAACGCAGGCTAAAGCCAGGGGACAAGCAGAGACTCAACACACATTGACACAACATTCATTATTCACAATTTTAGGTTTTAGATGTAGTTTTTTAGAGAGAGAGGTTCTCTCCTCTCTCTAGGTTTTAGAATTTCTCTTAGTTTTAGGTTTATTTCTTCTCAATTTCAGGTTCAATGTTCCTTTAATTTAGTTTCTCTTCTACTTTTATTTATTCTAGCATTCTAGTTTATTTATTCTCTTTGTTGATTCTCTTCTTATCTAATTTGGTTTATGGATTCCCATGTTAAATTTGATTTCTTTATTTAATGCAATTTGAGGTATTTCATATTTATGACTTTAAATTAGCTTTTTATATTCTTGGCTTTGGTTGAGTAATCTGAGACTCTTGAGTTATTAAACTCCTTTGTTGATTGATAATTGAAAGCGGCTAATTGATTTGAATTCCAATAACTCTAGTCTTTCCTTAGGAGTTGACTAGGACTTGGGGAATCAAATTGATTTATCCACTTGACTTACCTTCATAGTTAGAGGTTGACTAAGTGGTAGCAATGGACAATTGATGTCACAATTGATAAGGATAGCTAGGATAGGACTTCTAGTTCTCATACCTTGCCAAGAGCTTTTCTAGTTATTAATTTAATTCTTGCAATTTACTTTCCTTGTTCAACCTTTACAAAAAACCCAAAAATATACTATCTCATAACCAATAATAACTACACCTCCCTGCAATTCCTTGAGAGACGACCCGAGGTTTAAATACTTCGGTTATTAATTTTATCTGGGTTTGTTACTTGTGACAACCAAATTTTTGTATGAAAGGATTATTGTTGGTTTTGAAACTATACTTTCAACGAGACTTTATTTGTGAAATTCTTTACCAGCAAAAATCCATGTACATTGATATGTTATGTTTACTTTTATATTTTTAATAAAAAAAATTTCTCAAATTAAATAAATGAATAAGGGGATAAAATTACCCCCAATGCTAAGTTTAATAAAAGATCAATGCATATGTGATAAAAATTAAAGAAAAGTTGATACATGAGTATGTGATACAAAAGTAGGAATTTTGGATAGCTAGGCATGATTTTAGAATTATATAAAGTGTGTTTGTATTAGGTGAGAACTTAGGCTAGTCAAAGATTCAATTTATAGCTCACTTAGCCATACATATATCCTCACCCTTACCTTAGCCCCATTACAACCTTGAAAAGACCTCATGATGTTTGCATTGGTACATTAAATATTTGTTGATTGGTTAGATGAAGAACAAAGTTTTATAAAGCATGACTAGAGAAGAGTAGAGTGATCAACCCTAGACACTTGAGAGATTAGAGTGCATATACACTACCAGTGAGGGTTCAATGCTTGACTCTATGTTCCCTGCTTTCATGAGCTATCTTCTTACAAGTTTACTTGTCTCTTATTATGTGATCTGAATTAGTGGAATCTGATTTATGCTTGTCTTAAAGAACTTATTTACTTTTAACCAAATAGACAGAATCATCCCAGCATATAGTTGCATTCATATATAGGTTGCATTCCATGAGTCTTACTTTCCCCCATTCATTCCTTTTATCTCCTTAAGCTTAGCATGAGGACATGCTAATGTTTAAGTGTGGGGAGATTGATAAACCAGTATTTTATGGTTTATCTTGTGCTGATTTGAGTAGTTTTTATCAATTCTTTGCTCACTTATTCATATAATTTGCATGATTTTACAATTCCTTCCTAATTCTGTGATATAATTGAAAACATGTTTCCTAGGCCTTAAAACTGTTAATTTTAATTATCCTCTATTACCATTCGATGCCGTGATCTGTGTGCTAAGTGTTTTCAGGCTTTATAGGGCAGAAATGGCTTAGAGGATGGAAAAGAAACATGCAAAAGTGGAAGAAACGCGAAAAATGAAGTTTTGAGAAGCTGGCAGCGACGTGCACGCATGGGCGACGCATACGCATGACTAGCGCAAAAGACAAGTGACGTGTACGCGTGACTGACGCGTACGCGTGACATGCGCCACATGCAGAAAACACAGAAAATGCTGGGAGCAATTTTGGGCTATGTTTGGACCCAGTTTTCGGCCCAGAAAGGCAGGCTAAAGCCAGGAGACAAGCAGAGACTCAACACACAGTGACATAACATTCATTATTCACAATTTGAGGATTTAGATGTAGTTTTTTAGAGAGAGGTTTTAGAATTTCTCTTAGTTTTAGGTTTATTTCTTCTCAATTCCAGGTTCAATGTTCCTTTAATTTAGTTTCTCTTCTACTTTTATTTATTCTAGCATTCTAGTTTATTTATTCTCCTTGTTGATTCTCTTCTTATCCAATTTGGTTTATGGATTCTCATGTTAAATTTGATTTCTTTATTTAATACAATTTGAGGTATTTCATATTTATGACTTTAAATTAGCTTTTTATATTCTTGGCTTTGGTTGAGTAATCTGAGACTCTTGAGTTATCAAACTCCTTTGTTGATTGATAATTGAAAGCGGATAATTTATTTGAATTCCAATAACTCTAGTCTTTCTTTAGGAGTTGACTAGGACTTGAGGAATCAAATTGATTTATCCACTTGACTTACCTTTATAGTTAGAGGTTGACTAAGTGGTATCAATGGGCAATTATTGTCACAATTGATAAGGATAGCTAGGATAGGACTTCTAGTTCTCATACTTTGCCAAGAGCTTTTCTAGTTATTAATTTAATTCTTGCAATTTACTTTCCTTGTTCAACCTTTACAAAAGACCCAAAAATATACTATCTCATAACCAATAATAACTACACCTCTCTGCAATTCCTTGAGAGACGACCCGAGGTTTAAATACTTCAGTTATTAATTTTATCTGGGTTTGTTACTTGTGACAACCAAATTTTTGTATGAAAGGATTATTGTTGGTTTATAAACTATACTTTCAACGAGACTTTATTTGTGAAATTCTTTACCAGCAAAAATCCATTCGTCAGTTTGGCCAAGTAAGAAGCAGTCCACAGTGGCATTATCCATTGCAGAGGCTGAGTATATCGCTGCTTCTTCATATTGCTTTCAGCTTATTTGGTTGAAAACCCAACTTGCTGATTATTAATTAAATGCTAAAAATATTCCCTTGCTATGTGATAATATGATCAGTGCCATAAATATTTCCAAAAATCCAGTCTTGCACTCTATAACTAAAGATATTGAGGTGACATTTTGATAGGTGAATATTTTATATGCTTTTTGGCATCATTTACATATAGTTTTTATTATATTTTTTTTAAGTTTTATTATATTTTCATAGGTTTTAGTGCAAAATTCATATTTTTGGATTCTACTTTGAGTTTTTGTGTTTTCATGTGATTTCAGGTATTTTCTGGCTGAAATTGAGGAATTTTGGCAAAGTCTGATTCAGAGACAGAGAAAGGACTGCAGATACTGTCAAGATCTAACCTCCATGCACTCAAAGGAGGATTTCTGGAGCTACAAAAGTCCAAATGGCACGTTCTCAATGGCTATGGAAAGCTAACATCCAAAGCTTTCCAGAAATATATAATAGTTTATACTTTGCTTTGGAAATGAAGGCCCAAAACTAGCGTTCAACGTCAGCCACCAACCCATTCCTGGTGTCCAACGCCCAGAAGGAGTCCAACGCTGGTGTTGTACGCCTAAAAGGGAGCACTAGCTCGTGGCTTCACTCAAGCTCAGCTCAAACACTCACCAAGTGGGCCCAGAAAGTGGATTTTTGCACTACAAGACTAGTTTATCTTATTTCTGTAATTCTTAGTTAGCAGATTAGTATATATAGGAGGAGGTCACCCTTGTTTATCTTCTTCCCCCACTTTTACATTTGAACATTATTCTATGTATAGTATGAGTCACTAACCTCCTAGGTTAAGGTTAGGAGCTCTGCTTATTCTTATGGATTAATAATATCACTATTCTATTTCAATCTATTTCAAGTTGTTCTTGTTTTTTTTCTTGTTTTGATCTTAAAATTTTTAAGTTTTGTGTCCTTTAGTATTTTTCTTTTTAATTTTCAAAAAATTAGTGTCTTTGATCTAAAAATTTTAAGTTTGGTGTCTTTTGGTTGTTTTCTCTTTCTTCATTAATTCAAAAATCAAAAAAATATTTTTTATCTTTATTCAAAAATTTCGACAATCTTGCTTTCTTTGTCATTTTGATTTAAAATTTTAAGTTTGGTGTTTCCTTGTTAGTAAAGTCAAATTTCAAATCTTATCTTTTTAAATCTTTTTCAAATCTTTTCAATTCTTATCTTATCTTATTGACTTTTCCTTTCCAATTTTAAATTTCAAAAATTTTAAAATCAATTCTTTTTCAAATCTCCTATTTTATCCTATTTTCAAATCTTTCTTAATTAGTTACTTGTTTTCTCTTTCCACTTTTTCAAAACTTCCAAACTAATTCCTCTCTCTTTTATTTTCGAAAATTTCTTACCTCTCTCTCTCTCTTCTTTTTCGAAAAATCACCTATTTAATTTTCAAATATTTTTAATCAATTAGTTATATTTGTCTTTAATTTTCTTTTTCTTTTCGAATTTAATTAATAAATAAAATAAAAACAAAAATATTTTAATTCTAGTTTCTCTTTTTACTTCTTAATATCCAAATTCTCCTACCTTTCTTCACCATGAACCCAAATGAAAATGAACAGTTTAGAAGAACTTTGGGGTCCTATATGGCCTCCACTCCTAACTTCTATGGGAGAAGTATCAATATACCCCCATTGGAGCAAGTAATTTTGAGCTAAATCCTCAGCTCATTACTCTGGTGTAGTAAAACTGTCAGTACTCTGGACTCTCACAGGAAGAGCTCACTGAGTTCCTGGAAAACTTTTTACAAATTACTGACACACTACACACTGAGGGAGTAAATCAGGATGTCTACAGACTGCTACTCTTTCCCTTTGCTATAAGAGATCAAGTAAAGAGGTGGTTAAATAACCAACCTAAATCCAGCTTGAAAACATGGAAGTAGCTAGTAGACAAGTTTCTGAATCAATACTTTCTCCCAAGGAAGTTGACCCAGTTAAGGCTGGACATCTAAGGCTTCAAGCAAGAGAATAATGAATCTCTTCATGATGCCTGGAGAAGGTATAGAAGAATGCTACAGAAATACCCCACTGAAATATTTTCAGAATGGGTGCAATTAGACATCTTTTATTATGGCCTCACAAACATGGCTAGGATGTCTCTAGACCACTCTGTTGGTGGTTCTATATATATAAGGAAAACAATTGAAGAGGCTCACGAACTTATTAAGACAGTTGCCATGAATGAGCATCTGTACTAGTTGATGAGACTTCCATAAAAGGAGAGGTTAAGGCAATATCTACTGAGTCTAACCCTCCAGAACAAAATGGCCCATTGACTCAGTAGCTACACGCCCTTGCACAGCAGTTGCTGGAATTGCAAGAGGCTTTGCAAGAATCTCAGACTTCTAATAGGAATGTAGAAGCACAGCTGAGTCAAACTAGGTAGCAATTATCTAAGCAGATAAAAGAAGAGTGTCAGGCTATTTAACTGAGGAGTGGGAAAACATTAAACACTCAACCTCAGAACAACAGAAGAACAGGAGAAGAAAAGCTGACAGAAGGTAACCAGACTACAATCCAAGACAACTCTGAGGGTATAGAACACCCAGAGAGGAATGTCATTAGTGTTCAACGCCAAGAAGGGGGCAGCACCCCTGGCGTTGAACGCCCAAGAGGGAACAATATTCCTAGCGTTGAATGCCAGGAAGG
This sequence comes from Arachis hypogaea, assembly GCF_003086295.3. Taxonomy (NCBI): domain Eukaryota; kingdom Viridiplantae; phylum Streptophyta; class Magnoliopsida; order Fabales; family Fabaceae; genus Arachis; species Arachis hypogaea. The sequence continues at coordinate 127,851,823 of NC_092050.1, forward strand.
GGGCAACACCCCCTGGCATTGAACGCCCAACAGAGAATAGCTTTCCTGGCGTTGAACGCCAGGAAATGGGTAACAAGGGCGTTGAACGTCTGATGAGTGGATAATTTATACGCTTTTTGGCATTGTTTTTAGGTAGTTTTTAGTATGACTTAGTTAGTTTTTACTATATTTTTATTAGTTTTTATGCAAAATTCATATTTCTGGACTTTACTATGAGTTTGTGTATTTTTCTGTAATTTCAGGTATTTTTTGGCTGAAATTGAGGGACCTGAGCAAAAATCTGATTCAGAGGCTGAAAAAGGACTGCAGATGCTGTTGGATTCTGACCTCCCTGCACTCAAAGTAGATTTTCTGGAGCTACAGGATTCCAATTGGCACGCTCTCAATTGCGTTGGAAAGTAGACATCTAGGGCTTTCCAGAAATATATAATAGTCCATACTTTGTCCGAGATTAGATGATGCAAACTGGCGTTCAACGCCAGTTCTCTGCCCTATTCTGGCATAAAACGTCAGAAACAGGTTACAAGTTGGAGTTCAATGCCCAAAACAGGTTACAACCTGGCGTTTAACTCCAGAAATAGCCTAGGCACGTGTAAAGCTCAAGTCTCAGCCCCAGCACACACCAAGTGGGCCCCAGAAGTGGATTTCTGCACTATCTATCATAGTTTACTCATTTTCTGTAAACCTAGGTTACTAGTTTAGTATTTAAACAACTTTTAGAGATTTAATTTATATCTCATGATATTTTAGATCTGAACTTTGTACTCTTTGACGGCATGAGTCTCTAAACTCCATTGCTGGGGGTGAGGAGCTCTGCTGTATCTCGATGAATTAATGCAATTACTTATGTTTTCCATTCAAACACGCTTGTTTCTATCTAAGATATTTATTTGCACTTCAATATGATGAATGTGATGATCCGTGACACTCATCACCATTCTCAACCTATGAACGCGTGCCTGACAACCACCTCCGTTCTACATTAGATTGAATGAGTATCTCTTGGATTCCTTAATCAGAGTCTTCGTGGTATAAGCTAGAATCCATTGGCAGCATTCTTGAGAATCCAGAAAGTATAAACCTTGTCTGTGGTATTTCGAGTAAGATTCAGGGATTGGATGACTGTGTCGAGCTTCAAACTCACAAGGGTTGGGCGTAGTGACAGACGCAAAAGGATCAATGGATCTTATTCAAACATGAGTGAGAACCGACAGATGATTAGCCGTGCGGTGACAGCGCACTTGGACCATTTTCACTGAGAGGGCGGATGGTAGCCATTGACAACGGTGATCCACCAACACACAGCTTGCCATAGAAGGAACCTTGCGTGCGTGAAGAAGAAGACAGGGGGAAAGCAGAGATTCAGAAGACAAAGCATCTCCAAAACTCCAACATACTCTCCATTACTGCAGAACAAGTATTTATTTCATAATCTTTTACTCTTCGCAATTCAAACTGATACTTATAATTGATATCTTGACTAAGAGTTACAAGATAACCATAGATTGCTTCAAGCCAACAATCTCCGTGGGATTCGACCCTTACTCACGTAAGGTATTACTTGGACGACCAAGTGCACTTGTTGGTTAGTGGTACGAGATTGCAAAAGTGTGATTGTGATTTTGTGCACCATGTTTTTGGCGCCGTTACCGGGGATTGTTTGAGTTTGGACAACTGACGGTTTATCTTGTTGCTTAGATTAGGAAAATTTTTGTCTTTTGAGTCAGAGTCTTTTATTTTCTTTTCAAAAAATTTTCAAAAATATTATTTTTCTTTATTGATTTTTAGTTTTTCTGTAAGTTTAGTGTCATGTTTTAAGTTTAGTGTCAATTGCATGCTTTTCTTTGCCTTTCAATTTTTGAATTGCATGTTCTTGTTCTTCCTTGTTCTTCAAATTGTTCTTGTCAATTTTTCTTGTTTGATCTTTAGTTTTCTTGTTCTGTGTCTTTTCTTGTTTTTCTTGTGCTTTTTTAAAATATCAGTTTTCAAAAAAAAATTTATTTATTAAATACCTTATTAAAACACGTTAAATTTATAGCTCAATTGGCTAGAGCATTGTACTTATGTTCTTGGTAATTGGCTATCTCCCTTTTAAAATCTCTTTTTCAAAAATAATTTTTCTTTGATTAAATCTTGTGCCAAACTTTAAGTTTGGTGTTTTCTTGTTAATTTTTCTTTAGTTTTCGAAAATTTTATTTTGGTTTTCTAAAAATTTTAAGTTTGGTGTTCTATCTTCATGTTTTTGTTGTTCTTGTGAGTCTTCAAAGTGTTATTGAGTCTTCCTTGTGTCTTGATCTTAAAATTTTTAAGTTTGGTGTTCCTTGGTGTTTTTTCTACAAAATTTTCGAAAAGAAGGAGCATTAGATCTAAAAATTTTAAGTTGTGTGTCTTTTGTGTGTTTTTCTTTTTCATCATAAAATTCAAAAATAAAAAAATATCTTCTCTAACTATTTTTCAGCAAAAAGTTCGAAATTTTTCAAAAAAAAAAAAATTCAGGTTTCAATTTCAAAATTTTACCTTATCATATCTTAGTTGTCAAGTTTTTAAAAATCATATCTTTTTCAAATATTTTCTCTTACTTATTTTCCTACAAATATCTTCAATTTTAAGACATGTCTTTTCCTCATTCCACTCATAATTTTCGAAAATTTAGCATTAAATTAGTCATCAATTTTAAAAATCATATCTTTTTCAATCATATCTTTTCCAATCAAATCTTTTCAACCATATCTTTTTCAAAAATCAAATCTTTTTCAAAACCTCTTAACCACTTTTTCTCTCTCTTCATTTTTCGAAAATCTTCACCCATTTTTCATTTTATTTTATTTTATTTTTTTATTTCTATTTTCAAAAAAAATATTTTAATACTATTTGAATCTCAAATTCACAACATTTCCCTTTCTCTATCATAGACCTAAGTGGAAATGAACAGTCCAGAAGGACTCTGGGGTCATATGTTAACCCCACTACTACTTCATATGGGAGTAGTATCTGTATACCCTCCATCGGAGTCAGTAGCTTTGAGCTGAATCCTCAGCTCATTATCATGGTGCAGCAAAGTTGCCAGTATTCTGATCTTCCACAGGAAGAACCTACAGAGTTTCTGGCACAGTTTTTACAAATTACTGACACAGTACATGATAAGGAAGTAGATCAGGATGTCTACAGATTATTACTGTTACCATTTGCTGTAAAAGACCAAGCTAAGAGGTGGTTAAATAACCAACCTAAGGCTAGCATAAGGACATGGAAACAGCTGTCAAAAAAATTCCTGAATCAATATTTCCCTCCAAAATGGATGACACAGCTAAGGCTGAACATCCAAGGCTTTAAACAAGGAGATAATAAATCTCTTTATGATGCCTGGGAGAGGTACAGAGAGATGCTAAGAAAATGCCCCTCTGAAATATTTTCAGAGTGGGTGCAGTTAGACATCTTCTATTATGGGATTATAGAGAAAGCTCAGATTTCTCTAGACCACTCAGCTGGTGGATCTATACACATGAGAAAGACAATTGAAGAAGCTCAAGAGCTCATTGATACAGTTGCCAGAAATCAGCATCTGTACCTAAGTAGTGAATCTTCCATGAAAGAAGAGGCTAAAACAGTAACTGCTAAACTCAGTCCTGCAGAAAAAATTATTGAATTCAATCAGCAATTAGATTTTCTAACAAAACAGCTGGCCGAATTCAAAGAGATACTAGAAGACACAAGAATGGCTAATAAAAATATGGAAGCACAATTGAATAAAACAAAAAGCAGTTATCAAAGCAGATAACAGAAGAGTGCCAGGCAGTTCAATTAAGAAGTGGAAAAACATTAAATACCTCACTTCAGAGCAGCAGAAAGCCAAGAAAAGAACAACTGACAGAGGATGAGAAAAATATTATCCAAAATCCCTCTGAGGACAATAAGTGCCCAGAGAAGAATAACTCTGGCGTTCAAACGCCAGAAAAGGATGCAAAGCTGGCGTTAAACGCCCAACCCACGCGCAGTTCTGGCGTTCAAATGCCAGAAACAGGCAAGGAGTTGGCGTCAAATGCCCAATGGAAGCTCAGTTCTGGCGTTCAAATGCCAGAAACAGGTAAGGAGTTGGCGTCCAACGCCAATCCAGCTTCTAACCCTAGCATTCAAATGCCAGTGAGGGATCAGACACACACAAGTGCTGATAGCAACCCCTCTAACAAGGCTTCTCCAACCACCTCTGTAGGAAATAAACCTACAGCAACTAAGGTTGAGGAATACAAAGCCAAGATGCCTTATCCTTAAAAACTCCGCAAAGAAGAGCAGGATAAGCAATTTGTCTGCTTTGCAGACTATCTCAGGACTCTTGAAATAAAGATTCCGTTTGCAGAGGCACTTGAGCAAATACCCTCTTATGCCAAGTTCATGAAAGAGATCTTGAGTCATAAGAAGGATTGGAGAGAAACTGAAAGAGTTCTCCTCACTGAAGAATGCAGTACAGTCATTCTAAAAAGCTTCCCAGAAAAGGTTAGGGATCCCGAGAGCTTTATGATACCATGCATATTAGAGGGTAATTGCACCAAGACAGCTTTATGTTATCTTAGGGCAAGTATCAACCTAATACCTGCATCCACTATCAGAAAGTTTGGTTTAACTGAAGAAGTCAAACCAACCCGGATATGTCTCCAACTTGCTGATGGCTCTATTAAATACCCATCAGGCGTAATTGAAGACATGATTGTCAAGGTTGGGCCATTCGCCTATTCCACTGACTTTGTAGTGCTGGAAATAGAGGAGCACAAGAGTGCTACTCTTATTCTAGGAAGACCTTTCCTAGCAACTGGACGAACTCTCATTGATGTCCAAAAGGGGGAAGTAACCCTGAGAGTCAATAAGGATGAGTTTAAATTAAATGCTGTCAAAGCCATGCAGTATCCAGACACACCAAAAGACTGCAAGAAAGTTGATCTTATTGACTCTTTGGTAGAGGAGATCAACATGGCTGAGAGTCTCGAATCAGAGCTGGAAGACATCTTTAAAGATGTTCAGCTTGATCTGGAGGATTCAGAGGAATTGAAAGGCCCTCTGAAACTTCCTCAGGAAGAGGAGAAACCTCCTAAACCCGAGCTCAAACCACTACCACCATCCCTGAAATATGCATTTCTGGGAGAAGGTGACTCTTTTCCGGTGATCATAAGCTCTGCTTTAAATCCACTGGAAGAGGAAGCACTACTTCAAGTGCTAAGGACACACAAGACAACTCTTGGGTGGTCCATAAGTGATCTTAAGGACATTAGCCCAGCAAGATGCATGCACAAAATCCTATTGGAGGACAATGCTAAGCTAGTGGTTCAACCACAGAGGTGGCTAAATCCAGCCATGAAGGAAGTGGTGCAGAAAGAGGTCACCAAGTTACTGGAGGCTGGGATTATTTATCCTATTTCTGATAGCCCCTGGGTGAGCCCTGTCCAAGTTGTTCCCAAGAAGGGAGGCATGACAGTGATTCAGAATGAAAAGAATGAACTGGTTCCTACAAGAACAATTACAGGTGGCGTATGTGTATTGACTACAGAAGGCTCAATACAGCCACCAGGAAGGATCACTTTCCTTTACCATTCATAGACTAGATGCTAGAGATATTAGCAGGTCATGAATATTACTGCTTTTTGGATGGCTATTCAGGTTACAACCAAATTGCAGTAGATCCTCAGGACCAAGAGAAAACAGCATTCACATGTCCTTCTGGAGTGTTTGCCTACAGAAGGATGCCTTTTGGTCTGTGCAATGCACCTGCAACCTTTCAGAGGTGCATGCTCTCTATCTTCTCTGATATGGAAGAGAAATTTTTGGAAGTCTTCATGGATGACTTTTCAGTATTTGGAGACTCATTCAGCTCCTGCCTTGACCATCTAGCACTTGTTCTAAAAAGATGCCAAGAGACCAACCTAGTTTTAAACTGGGAAAAAATGTCACTTTATGGTGACTGAAGGAATTGTCCTTGGGCATAAATTTTCAAACAAGGGAATAGAGGTGAATCAAGCTAAAGTGGAAGTAATTGAAAAATTACCACCACCTGCCAATGTTAAGGCAATTAGAAGCTTTCTGGGGCATGCAGGATTCTATAGGAGATTTATAAAGGATTTTTCAAAAATTGCAAAACCTCTGAGCAATCTGCTAGCTGCTGACATGCCATTTGTGTTTAACACAGAGTGTCTGCAGGCGTTTGAAACTCTGAAAGCAAAGCTGGTCACAGCACCAGTTATTTCTGCACCAGACTAGACATTACCATTTGAACTAATGTGTGATGCCAGTGACCATGCCATTGGTGCAGTACTGGGACAGAGGCATAACAAGCTTTTGTACATCATTTATTATGCTAGCCGCGTTTTAAATGATGCCCAGAAAAATTACACAACCACAGAAAAAGAATTGCTTGTAGTGGTTTATGCCATTGACAAGTTTAGATCATACTTAGTAGGATCAAAAGTGATTGTGTACACTGACCATGCTGCTCTTAAATATCTACTCACAAAGCAGGATTCAAAACATAGGCTCATAAGATGGGTGTTGCTTCTGCAAGAGTTTGATATAGAAATAAGAGACAGAAAAGGGGACAGAGAACCAAGTGGCTGATCATCTGTCCCGAATAGAGCCAGTAGAAGGAACGTCCTTTCCCTCTATTGAGATCTCTGAAACCTTTCCGGATGAGCAACTATTTGCCATCCAGGAAACACCATGGTTTGCAGATATTGCAAACTATAAAGCTGCAATATTCATACCCAAGGAGTACAGCAAGCAACAAAAGAAAAAATTAATTACTGATGCAAAGTACTACCTGTGGGATGAACCATATCTCTTTAAGAGATGTGCAGACAGAATAATCCGTAGGTGTGTGCCTATAGAAGAAGCACAGAAGATCCTATGGCATTGTCATGGATCACAATATGGAGGACATTTCGGAGGTGAGCGAACAGCCACAAAAGTCCTCCAATGTGGCTTCTACTGGCCCACTCTTTATAAAGACTCCCGAGAGTTTGTGCGTAACTGTGATAGCTGCTAGAGAGCTGGTAATCTGCCTCACAGTTACGCCATGCCTCAGCAAGGGATCTTAGAGATTGAGTTGTTTGACGTATGGGGTATTGATTTTATGGGGCCTTTCCCACCATCATACTCAAACACTTATATTCTGGTGGCAGTCGACTATGTATCCAAATGGGTAGAGGCCATCGCAACACCCACCAATGATACTAAGACAGTGCTGAAGTTCCTCTAGAAGTATATCTTCAGCAGGTTTGGTGTCCCTAGAGCACTAATCAGTGATGGGGGCACTCACTTCTGCAACAAACAGCTTTACTCTGCTATGGTCCGATATAGAATTAGCCACAAGGTGGCAACTCCGTATCATCCACAGACAAATGGGCAAGCTGAAGTCTCTAATAGAGAAATAAAAAGAATCCTGGAACGGACTGTAAGTACCCGTAGAAAGGATTGGGCAAGAAGCTTGAATGACGCTCTGTGGGCATACAGAACGGCATTCAAGACTCCTATAGGGACCTCTCCATACCAGCTTGTGTATGGTAAGGCCTGTCATCTGCCCGTGGAACTGGAGCATAAGGCCTACTGGGCAACCAGATTCCTAAACTTTGATGCTAATTAGCTGGAGAAAAAAGATTGCTCCAGCTGAATGAGCTAGAGGAATTCAGACTCACTGCTTTCGAAAATGCCAAGCTTTACAAAGAGAAAGCAAAAAGGTGGCATGACAGAAAGCTGTCATCTAGAGTCTTTGAACCAGGACAGAAGGTTCTGCTGTTTAACTCTAGGCTCAGGCTATTCCCCGGGAAACTGAAATCCAGGTGGAGGGGACCATATGTGATTACAAGTGTGTCACCATATGGCTATGTGGAGCTTCAAGACATTGATTCTAATAAGAAGTTCATTGTTAATGGACAAAGAATCAAGCATTATCTTGAAGACAATGTTGAGCAAGAATGCTCAAAGCTGAGGCTAGATTAAAGGCTCAGTAATGTCAAGCTATTGACAGTAAAGAAGCGCTTATTGGGAGGCAACCCAATCTTATTTATCTATGTTAATTACTTTTTCATTTCATTTTCCATTATTATTTTAGGTTCTCTTTAGATTGATGATCATGTGGAGTCATAAAAACAGCTGCAGAATTAAAGTAGAATAAAAAATAGCAACAAAAATAGCACACCCTGGAGGACAGACTTACTGGCATTTAAACACCAGTAAGAAGCATCAGATTGGCGTTTAACGCCAGAAAGAAGCATCAAGCTGCCGTTAAACGCCAGAAAAGAGCACCAAGTTGGCGTTCAACACCAAGAAAGGGGGAAAAGCTAGCGTTTAACGCCAGAAACAAGCAACAGTCTGGCGTTAAACGCCAGGATTGCACACTAAGGGCGTTTTTGCACGCCTCAATGGAGCAGGGATGATAAGTCCTTGACCCCTTAGGATCTTTGGAACCCACAGGATCCCCACTAACCTCAACTCATTCTCTCTTCCTCCACTTCTCCTTCTACTCCCTTCTATCTTCTTTTGCTCGAGTACGAGCAAACCTTTTAAGTTTGGTGTGGAAAAAAAACTTCAAATGTTCGTGATATAAAGAGTTCAAGAGTTATTTAGAAGATATTTTAGTTTACATTTTTAGAATATTTTATTTAATGTATTTTGATTTTGTTTATTTAATTACTATATTGGGCCTTATGTTTATGGGCTTTAGGGTTTTCTTTATTTTAACCTAATAAGAGGTTATAAATACCTCCTTAGCTATTGTAGTCATAGCATAGAATGATTTAGAGGTTTTAAACCTTTTTTTGGTTTCGTGATGAAACCATGGTGTGGACAATTGAGGTTGAGGAGTCCCTCTCTTGTTGCATCGGGGAATTGGTTAGAAGGTTGAGGAGTCCCTTCGAATCAATTTCCAAACCATGGCGTTGACAAGTTAGGTTGAGGAGTCTCTTTCTTGTTGCGTCAAGAAATTGGGTAGAAGTAGAGTGATTCTCTTTGTACTCAATTTCAATCTATCATTTTTGTTTCTAGTTCAATTTTAATGTATCTTTTTATTCAGTTTGAATTCTTGTCTTTATGTTTATCTATTATTTTCGTATCATTTGGTATCAGAGCTCAGGTATTAGATTAATTCTTATTAATCTATATTTGTTCTTCTTTTATCATAAAAAAAAGAGTCCAGTGTCTGTCGCGTTTTTCTTTTTGTTCTTGTGTTCTTGTTTTCGTTTGCGTTTTATTATTGTAAAAAAAAAAAGAAGCATAAAGTGAAAAAAAAACAAAAAAAAAAGAAAAAAAAACCAAAACAAAAAAAGAAATTATCTTCCTTATAATTATTGTTCTTTTCATATATTATTTTTTTTTCCACCTACAAGATTCGAAGACGAATCTTTTTTGAAGAGGAGGAGAATGATACGTATCTTTTTTGAAGAGGAGGAGAATGATACGTGCTTCAAATGTTCGTGATATAAAGAGTTCAAGAGTTATTTAGAAGATATTTTAGTTTACATTTTTAGAATATTTTATTTAATGTATTTTGATTTTGTTTATTTAATTATTAGATTGGGCCTTATGTTTATGGGCTTTAGGGTTTTCTTTGTTTTAACCTAATAAGAGGTTATAAATACCTCCTTAGCTATTGTAGTCATAGCATAGAATGATTTAGAGGTTTTAAACCTTTTTTTGGTTTCGTGATGAAACCATGGTGTGGACAATTGAGGTTGAGGAGTCCCTCTCTTGTTGCATCGGGGAATTGGTTAGAAGGTTGAGGAGTCCCTTCGAATCAATTTCCAAACCATGGCGTTGACAAGTTAGGTTGAGGAGTCCCTTTCTTGTTGCGTCAAGAAATTGGGTAGAAGTAGAGTGATTCTCTTTGTACTCAATTTCAATCTATCATTTTTGTTTCTAGTTCAATTTTAATGTATCTTTTTATTCAGTTTGAATTCTTGTCTTTATGTTTATCTATTATTTCCGTATCAAAAGCGTTTATGGCACCTAAGGCCGGAGAAAAAAGGAAGGCAGTTGCTTCCACCTCCGAGTCAGAGAGATGGAGAGGTTCATCTCAAGGGTCCATAGTTCAGTGGTAGAGAATTTGACTGCAGATCAAAGAGCCATGAGGGAGGAGCAACAAAGGCAAGGAAGAAACATAGAGGACCTCAAGAGCACCATTGGTTCTTCAAGAGGAAGAAGACGCCACCCTCACTAAGGTGGACCCGTTCTTTAATCTCCTTGTCTATTTGTTTTTCTATTTTTCGATTTATATGCTATGTTTGTGTCTTTATTACATGATCATTAGTGTCTAGTGTCTATGTCTTAAAGATATGAATGTCCTATGAATCCATCACCTTTCTTAAATGAAAAATGTTTTCTGAAAAAGAAAAAGAAGTACATGAATTTCGAATTTTAAAATAGTTTAATTATTTTGATGTGGTGGCAATACTTTTTGTTTTCTGAATGAATACTTGAACAGTGCATATTTTTGAATTTGTTGTTTATGAATGTTAAAATTGTTGGCTCTTGAAAGAATAATGGAAAAGGAGAAATGTTATTGATAATCTGAAACATCATAAAAATGATTCTTGAAGCAAGAAAAAGCAGTGAATAAAAAAAAGAGAAAAAGAAAGAAAAAGAAAAAGAAAAGCAAGCAGAAAAAGCCAATAGCCCTTTAAACCAAAAGACAAGGGTAAAATAAAAAGGATCCAAGGCTTTGAGCATCAGTGGATAGGAGGGTCCACAGAAAAAAATCCTGGCCTAAGCGGCTAAACCAAGCTGTCCCTAACCATGTGCTTGTGGCGTGAAGGTGTCAAGCGAGAAGCTTGAGACTGAGCGGTTAAAGTCGTGGTCCAAAGAAAAAAGAGTGTGCTTAAGAGCTCTGGACACCTCTAACTGGGGACTTTAGCAAAGCTGAGTCACAATCTAAAAAGGTTCACCCAGTTATGTGTGTGGCATTTATGTATCCGGTGGTAATACTGGAAAACAAAATGCTTAGGGTCACGACCAAGACTCATAAAGTAACTGTGTTCAAGAATCAACATACTGAACAAGGAGAATCAATAACACTATCTGAATTCTGAGTTCCTATAGATGCCAATCATTCTGAACTTCAAAGGATAAAGTGAGATGCCAAAACTGTTCAGAAGCAAAAAGCTAATAGCCCCGCTCATCTAATTAAGACTAATCTTCATAGATGTTTTTGGAATTCATTGTATATTCTCTTCTTTTTATCCTACTTTGTTTTTAGTTACTTGGGGACAAGGAACAATTTAAGTTTGGTGTTGTGATGAGCGGATAATTTATACGCTTTTTGGTATTGTTTTTAGGTAGTTTTTAGTATGACTTAGTTAGTTTTTACTATGTTTTTATTAGTTTTTATGCAAAATTTACATTTCTGGACTTTAATATGAGTTTGTGTATTTTTCTGTGATTTCAGGTATTTTCTGGCTGAAATTGAGGAACCTGAGCAAAAATCTGACTCAAAGGCTGAAAAAGGACTACAGATGTTGTTGGATTCTGACCTCCCTGCACTTGAAATAGATTTTTTAGAGCTACAGGAGTCCAAATGGCACACTCTCAATTGCCTTGGAAAGTAGACATCCAGGGCTTTCTAGCAATATATAATAGTCCAAACTTTTCTCGAGTTTAGATGACTCAAACTGGCGTTCAACACCAGTTCTCTGCCCTATTCTGGCGTCAAACGCCAGAAACAGGTTACAAGTTGGAGTTCAACGCCCAAAACAGGTTACAACCTGGCGTTTAACTCCAGAAACAGCCTAGGCACGTGTAAAGCTCAAGTCTCAGCCCTAGCACACACCAAGTGGGCCCCAGAAGTGGATTTCTACACTATCTATCATAGTTTACTCATTTTCTGTAAACCTAGGTTACTAGTTTAGTATTTAAACAACTTTTAGAGATTTAATTTGTATCTCATGACATTTTAGATCTAAACTTTGTACTCTTTGATGGCATGAGTCTCTAAACTCCACTGTTAGGGGTGAGGAGCTCTGCTGTGTCTCGATGAATTAATGCAATTACTTCTGTTTTCCATTCAAACACGCTTGTTTCTATCTAAGATATTTATTCTCACTTCAATATGATGAATGTGATGATCCGTGACACTCATCACCATTTTCAAACTATGAACATGTGCCTGACAACCACCTCCGTTCTACATTAGATTGAATGAGTATCTCTTAGATTCCTTAATCAGAGTCTTCGTGGTATAAGCTAGAATCCATTGGCAGCATTCTTGAGAATCCGGAAAGTCTAAACCTTGTCTGTGGTATTCCGAGTAGGATTCAGGGATTGGATGACTGTGACGAGCTTCAAACTCACAAGGGTTGGGCATAGTGACAGACGCAAAAGGATCAATGGATCCTATTCCAGCATGAGTGAGAACTGACAGATGATTAGCCATGCGGTGACAGCGCACTTGGACCATTTTCACTGAGAGGACGGATGGTAGCCATTGACAACGTGATCCACCAACACACAGCTTGCCATAAAAGGAACCTTGCGTGCGTGAAGAAGAAGACAGGGGGAAAGCAAAGATTCAGAAGACAAAGCATCTCCAAAACTCCAACATACTCTCCATTACTGCAGAACAAGTATTTATTTCATACTCTTTTACTCTTCGCAATTCAAACTGATATTTATAATTGATATCCTGACTAAGAGTTACAAGATAACCATAGATTGCTTCAAGCCAACAATCTCCGTGGGATTCGACCCTTACTCACGTAAGGTATTACTTGGACGACCGAGTGTACTTGCTGGTTAGTGGTACGAGATTGCAAAAGTGTGATTGTGATTTCGTGCACCAACGCCCAAACAGGGATGGTCAGACACATGCAAGTACTGATAAGATCCTTCCTAAGCAAGCTACTAACCCCCACCCCCCCCCCGCCCCTTCTAATTCTGTAGGCATTCAACCTACATCAACTAAGGTTGATGAGTACAGGACCAAGATGCCATTTCCTCATAAGCTCCGCCAAGCGGAAAAAGATAAACAGTTTGCCCGCTTTACGGGTTATCTCAAGACACTTGAGATCATGATCCCTTTTGCAGAGGCTCTTGAGCAGATACCTTCTTATGCTAAGTTTATGAAAGACATCTTAAGTCATAAAAAGGATTGGATAGAGGCAGAAACAGTCCTCCTCACTGAAAAATACAGTGCAGTAATCCAAAAGAGCTTACCAGAGAAACTCAAAGATCCTGGGAGCTTTATGATACCATGCACCTTAGGAGATGCGTGCACAAAGACAGCCCTATGTGATCTCGGAGCAAGTATTAACTTAATACCTGCATCATTAATAAAGAGGCTCTGTTTAACTCACGAAGTTAAACCTACCCGCATATGTCATCAACTTGATGATGGCTCTGTTAAGCTTCCATCAGGCGTGACTGAGGACATGATTGTCAGGGTTGGACCCTTTACTTTCCCCACAGATTTTGTGGTACTGGAGATTGACGAGCACAAGAGTGCAACCCTCATTCTAGGAAAAACCTTCCTAGCTACACGACGGACTCTCATTAATGTTCAGAAAGGGGAAGTAACCCTGAGAGTCAATGAGGATGAGTTTGTGCAAAATGCTGTCAAAGCCATGCAGCATCCAGACACTCCAGAGGAGTGCATGAGTATTGATATGATTGATTCCCTAGTGGAAGAAGTGAATATCGTTGAGAGACTCGAAGAAGAGCTGGACGACATCTTTTATGGTGCCCATCCTGATTTAGAGGAACCAGAGAAAATAAAGGAGCCCTTGAAAACTCCTAAGGAAAAGGATAAACCTCCTAAACTTGAGCTCAAGCCGTTACCATCATCCTTGAAATATGCATTTCTAGGAGATGGAGATACTTATCCTGTGATCATAAGCTCTGCCTTAGAACCACAGGAAGAAAAAGCACTAATCCAAGTGCTAAAGACACACAAGACATCTCTTGGGTGGACAATAAGTGACCTTAAGGGCATTAGCCCAACCCGATCAATGCACAAGATCCTGCTGTAAGATGACACCAAACCAGTGGTTCAACCACAAAGGCAACTGAATCCAGCTATGAAAGAAGTGGTGCAAAAAGAAGTCACAAAATTATAGGAGGCTAGGATTATTTATCCCATTTCTGACAACCCCTGGGTGAGCTCTGTCCAAGATGTTCCCAAGAAGGGAGGCATGATAGTGGTTCATAATAAAAAGAATGAACTGATTCCTACAAGGACAGTGATGAGCGGATAATTTATACGCTTTTTGGCATTGTTTTTAGTATGTTTTTAGTATATTTTAGTTAGTTTTTATTATGTTTTTATTATTTTTTAAATAAAAATCACATTTCTGGACTTTACTATGAGTTTGTGTATTTTTCTATGATTTCAGGTATTTTCTGGCTGAAATTGAGGGACCTGAGCAAAAACCTGATTCAGAGGCTGAAAAAGGACTGCAGATGCTGTTGGATTCTGACCTCCCTGCACTCGAAGTGGATTTTCTAGAGCTACAGAAGCCCAATTGGCGCACTCTCAATTGCGTTGGAAAGTAGATATCCTGGGCTTTCCAGCAATATATAATAGTCCATACTTTGCCCAAGATTTTATGGCCCAAACCGGCGTTCCAAGTCAGTATAGAAATTCTTGCGTCAAAATGCCAGAACTGGCATAAAAGCTGGAGTTAAACGCCCAAACTGGCACAAAAGATGGCATTTAACTCCAAGAAAAATCTCTACATGTGAAAGCTTCAATGCTCAGCCCAAGCACACACCAAGTGGGCCCGGAAGAAGATCTCTGCATTAATTACCTATTTCTGTAACCCTAGGCTACTAGTTATCTATACATAGGACCTTTTACTATTGTATTTTTATCTTTGGACATTTAGTCCTTAGACCTTTGAGGCTGGCCATTCGGCCATGCTTAGACTATTTTCACTTATGTATTTTCAACGGTGGAGTTTCTACACACCATAGATTAAGGTGTGGAGCTTTGCTATTCTTCATGAATTAATGCAAAGTACTATTGTTTTTTTATTCAACTCAAGTCTATTTCTGTTCTAAGATATCCATTCGTTCTTCAACATGATGAATGTGATGATCCGTGACACTCATCACCATTCTCACCTATGAACGCGTGCCTGACAACCACTTCTATTCTACATGCAAATAAGCTTGAATGAGTATCTCTTGGGTTTCTAATCTAAGATTAAAACCTTCGTGGTATAGGCTAGAATTATTGGTGGCCATTCCTGAGATCCAGAAAGTCTAAACCTTGTCTGTGGTATTTTGAGTAGGATCTGGGAAGGGATGACTATGACGAGCTTCAAACTCGCGAGTGTTGGGCGTGTGACAGACACAAAAGGATCAATGGATCCTATTTCAACTTGATCGGGAACCGACAGATGATTAGCCGTGCGGTGACAGCGCATTTGGAACATTTTCACTAAGAGGACGGGAAGTAGCCATTGACAACGGCGATGCCCAACATACAGCTTGCCATGTGGTGCACGAATTGTGAATCACACTTTCCACAACGCGTACCACTAACCAGCAAGTGCACTGGGTCGTCCAAGTAATACCTCACGTGAGTAAGGGTCGAATCCCACGGAGATTGTTGGTTTGAAGCAATCTATGGTTATCTTGTAAATCTTAGTCAGGAAGTCAATTATGTTTATCAGTTGAATTGTGAATAACCAAGAGAGCATAAATTAAAGGTTACTTGTTGTGCAGTAATGGAGAATATGTTGGAGTTTTGGAGATGCTTTGTCTTCTGAATCTCTGCTTTCCTCTGTCTTCTGATTCACGCACGCACGTCCTCCTATGGCAAGCTGTGAGTTGGTAGATCACCGTTGTCAATGGCTACCTTCCATCCTTCCAGTGAAAACTACGCTCACGCGCTCTGTCACAGCACGGCTAATCACCGGTTGGTTCTCGATCCGGTTGGAATAGGATTTACTATCCTTTTGCATCTGTCACTAACGCCCAGCCTTCAGGAGTTTGAAGCTCGTCACAGTCATTCAATCCTTGAATCCTACTCGGAATACCACAGACAAGGTTTAGACTTTCCGGATTCTCATGAATGCCACCATGAGTTCTAGCTTATACCACGGAGATTCTGATTAAGAGATCTCAGAGATACTCATTCAATCGGATATAGAACGGAGGTGGTTGTCAGGCACACGTTCATGGTTTGAGGAAGGTGATGAATGTCACGGATCATCACCTTCATCACAGTTAAGCGCGAATGAACATCTTAGATAGGAACAAGCGTGTTTGAATGGAAAACAGAAATACTTGCATTAATTCATCGAGACACAGCAGAGCTCCTCAGCCCCAACAATGGGGTTTAGAGACTCATGCCGTCAGAGAATACAAAGTTTAGATCTGAAATGTCATGAGATGCAAAATAAGTCCCTAAAAGTTGTTTAAATACTAAACTAGTAGCCTAGGGTTACAAAATATGAGTAGACTATGATGGATGATGTAGAGATCCACTTCTGGGGCCCACTTGGTATGTGCTGGGCTGAGACTTAAGCAATTCACGTGCAGAGGCCATTTGTGGAGTTGAACGCCAGTTTTTATGCCAGTTTGGGCGTTCAACTCCAGCTTTTGATCCTTTTCTGGCGCTGGACGCCAGAATTGGGCAGAGAACTGGCGTTGAACACCAGTTTACGTCGTCTATCCTTGTGCAAAGTATGGACTATTATATATTGCTGAAAAGCCCTGGATGTCTACTTTCCAATGCAATTGGAAGCATGCCATTTCGAGTTCTGTAGCTCCAGAAAATCCACTTTGAGTGCAGGGAGGTCAGAATCCAACAGCATCAGCAGTCCTTTTTCAGCCTGAATCAGATTTTTGCTCAGCTCCTTCAATTTCAGCCAGAAAAATACCTGAAATTACAGAAAAACACACAACTCATAGTAAAGTCCAGAAATATGAATTTTTCCTAAAAACTAATAAAAATAGACTAAAAACTAACTAAAACATACTCAAAACTATATGAAATTATCCCCAAAAAGCGTATAAAATATCCGCTCATCACAACACCAAACTTAAACTGTTGCTTGTCCTCAAGCAACTAGACAAATAAAATAGAAGACTAATAGGTTGAGAAGCAATAATATCTCAGAGGCTTTTGCATGAAGCTCAGATTCTAATTAGATGAGCGGGGCTAGTAGCTTTTTGCTTCCGAACAGTTTTGGCATCTCACTTTATCCATTGAAGCTCAGAGTGATTGGCATCTATAGGAACTCAGAATTCAGATAGTGCTATTGATTCTCCTAGTTCAGTGTGATGATTCTTGAACACAGCTTCTTTATGAGTCTTGGCTGTGGCCCTAAGCACTTTGTTTTCCAGTATTACCACCGGATACATAAATGCCACAGACACATAACTGGGTGAACCTTTTCAGATTGTGACTCAGCTTTGCTAAAGTCCCCAATTAGAGGTGTCCAGAGTTCTTAAGCACACTCTTCTTTTGCTTTGGACCTTGACTTTAACCGCTCAGTTTCAAGTTTTCACTTGACACCTACACGCCACAAGCACATGGTTAGGGACAGCTTGGTTTAGCCGCTTAGACCAGGATTTTATTCCTTTAGGCCCTCCTATCCACTGATGCTCAAAGCCTTGGGATCCTTTTTATTTGCCCTTGCCTTTTGGTTTTAAGGGTTATTGGCTTTTTCTGCTTGCTTTTTCTTTTTCTTTCTATTATTATATTTTTTTTTTCTATTCTTTTTTCGCCCCTTTTTTTCTTTTTTTTTTTTCTGCAAGCTTTGTTCTTTGCTGCTTTTTCTTGCTTCAAGAATCATTTTTTATGATTTTTCAGATTATCAATAACATGTCTCATGTTCTTCATTCTTTCAAGAGCCAACATATTTAACAGTCTTAAACAACAAATTCAAAAGACATATGCACTGTTCAAGCATTCATTCAGAAGACAGAAAGCGTTGCCACCACATGTTACTAATTAGAATTTTTCTTATTAAAAACTCGAAATTTTATTGCCTCTTATTCAAAAGATCTACTATTTTATTCATGTTTGCTGATGATGAGAAAAATAGACTATAACTTAATTGGGGATAAAATCAAACTAGACACTAATTACTGCTAATGATCATGTAATGAAGACACAAACATAGATAAGCACTTAACATAGAGAAAACGAAAAACAGAGAAAGTAAGAACAAGGAACGAGTCCACCTTAGTGATGATGGCATTTCCTTCTTGAGGCACCAATGATGTTCTTGAGCTCTTTTATGTCTCTTCCTTGCCTTTGTGGCTTGATTCCTAGTGATTTTTGGTATTTCTATCCTCAGTTGCTTCCAATAATTATGTGGAGGGAAGTGCATCCCCTGAGGTATCTCTTGATTTGCAGCCACATGTTCTACCACTGAGCTATAGATCCTTCACATAATTGTTTTACCACACCAAACTTAGAATGTTGCTCGCCCTCGAGCAAAAGAAGAGGGAATAGATGAAAAAGAAGATGTGGAAAGAAAAAACTAGGATTATGAGGAGGGAAGGTGGGGATCCTGTGGGGTCCACAGATCTTGAAATGATCCTGTGAGGTCCACAGATCTTGAGGTGTCAAGGCATTTACATCCCTGCACCAATTTGGGCATGCAAAATGCCCTTGCACACAACTCTGGGCGTTCAGCGCCAGGTTGGTGCCCATTTTGGGTGTTCAACGCCCATTTACTAGCCATTTCTGGCGTTGAACGCCAGAACCATGCTTGTTCTGGGCGTTCAGCGCCAGGATGTTGCCCATTTTGGGCGTTCAGCGCCAGAACCATGCTCTGTTCTGGCGTTGAACGCCAGACACGTGCTTCCTCCAGGGTGTGATTTTTCTTCTGCTGTTTTTGATTCTGTTTTCAATTTTTAATATTTATTTTGTGACTCCACATGATCATGAACCTAATAAAACATGAAAAACCATGAAAGTAAATAAAAATTGGGTTGCCTCCCAACAAGCGCTTCTTTAATGTCCTTAGCTGGACCTTGCTGAGCTTTTAATCTAGCTTCAGCCTTGAGCATTCTTGCTCAATGTTGCCTTCTAGATAATGCTTGATTCTCTGTCCATTGACAATGAACTTCTTAACAGAATCAATATCTTGAAGCTCCACATAACCATATGGTGATACACTTGTAATCACGTATGGTCCCCTCCACCGGGATTTCAGTTTCCCGGGGAATAGCCTGAGTCTAGAGTTAAACAACAGAACCTTCTGTCCTGGTTCAAAGATTCTAGATGACAGCTTTCTGTCATGCCACTTTTTTTATTTTTCTTTATATAGCTTGGCATTTTCGAAAGCTGTGAATCTGAACTCCTCTAGCTCATTTAGCTGGAGCAATCTTTTTTCTCCTGCTAATTTGGCATCAAAGTTTAGGAATCTGGTTGCCCAGTAGGCCTTATGTTCCAGTTCCACGGGCAGGTGACATGCCTTACCATACACCAGTTGGTATGGAGAGGTCCCTATAGGGGTCTTGAATGCTGTTCTGTAAGCCCACAGAGCATCATCCAAGCTCCTTGCCCAATCCTTTCTACGGGTATTTACTGTCCGTTCCAGGATTCTCTTTAATTCTCTATTAGAGACTTTAGCCTGCCCATTGGTTTGTGGATGATATGGAGTGGCCACCTTGTGGCGAATTCCATACCGAACCATGGCAGAGTAAAGCTGTTTATTGCAGAAGTGAGTGCCCCCATCACTGATTAGTACTCTAGGGACACCAAACCTGCTAAAAATATGTTTCTGGAGGAACTTCAGCACTGTTTTAGTATCATTGGTGGGTGTGGCAATAGCCTCAACCCATTTTGATACATAGTCAACTGCCACCAGAATATAAGTGTTTGAGTATGATGGTGGGAAAGGTCCCATGAAGTCAATTCCCCATACGTCAAACAACTCAATTTCCAAGATTCCTTGTTGAAGCATGGCGTAACCGTGAGGCAGATTACCAGCTCTTTGGCAACTGTCACAATTACGTACAAACTCTTGGGAATCTTTATAGAGTGTGGGCCAATAGAAGCCACATTGGAGGACCTTGGTGGCTGTTCGCTCACCTCCGAAATGGCCTCCATATTGAGATCCGTGGCAATGCCACAGGATCCTCTGTGCTTCTTCTCTAGGCACACACCTACGGATAATTCCGTCTGCACATCTCTTAAAGAGATAAGGTTCATCCCACAAGTAGTACTTTGCATCAGTAATTAATTTCTTCTTTTGTGTCCTGTTGTACTCCTTGGGTATGAACCTTGCAGCTTTATAGTTTGCAATATCGGCAAACCATGGTGCTTCCTGAATGGCGAATAAATGCTCATCAGGAAACGTTTCAGAGATCTCAAGAGAAGGGAGGGGAGTCCCTTCCACTGGCTCTATCCGGGACAGATGATCAGCCACTTGGTTCTCTGTCCCTTTTCTGTCTCTTATTTCTATATCAAACTCTTGCAGAAGCAATACCCATCTGATGAGCCTGGGTTTTGAATCCTGCTTTGTGAGTAGATATTTAAGAGCAGCATGGTCAGTATACACAATCACTTTTGATCCTACTAAGTATGATCTGAACTTGTCAATGGCGTAAACCACTGCAAGTAGTTCTTTTTCTGTGGTTGTGTAATTTTTTTGGGCATCATTTAGAACGCGACTGGCATAATAAATGACATGCAGAAGCTTGTCATGCCTCTGTCCCAATACTGCACCAATGGCATGATCACTGGCATCACACATTAGCTCAAATGGTAATGTCCAGTCTGGTGCAGAAATGACTGGTGCTGTGACCATCTTAGCTTTCAGCGTTTCAAACGCCTGCAGGCACTTTGTGTCAAACACAAATGGCGTGTCAGCAGCTAGCAGATTGCTTAGAGGTTTTGCGATTTTTGAAAAATCCTTTATAAACCTCCTATAGAATCCTGCATGCCCCAGAAAGCTTCTGATTGCCTTAACATTGGCAGGTGGTGGTAATTTTTCAATTACCTCTATTTTTGCTTGATCCACCTCTATTCCCTTGTTTGAGATTTTATGCCCAAGAACAATTCCTTCAGTCACCATGAAGTGACACTTTTCCCAGTTTAAAACTAGGTTGGTCTCTTGGCATCTTTTCAGAACAAGTTTCAGGTGATCAAGACAGGAGCTGAATGAGTCTCCATATACTGAGAAGTCATCCATGAAGACTTCCAGAAATTTTTCCACCATGTCAGAGAAAATAGAGAGCATGCATCTCTGGAAGGTTGCAGGCGCATTACATAGCCCAAATGGCATCCTTTTATAAGCAAACACTCCAGATGGGCATGTGAATGCTGTTTTCTCTTGATCCTGGGATCCACTGCAATCTGGTTATAGCCTGAATAGCCATCCAAAAAGCAGTAATAATCATGACCTGCTAGTCTCCCTAGCATCTGGTCTATGAATGGTAAAGGAAAATGATCCTTTCTGGTGGCTGTATTGAGCCTTCTATAGTCAATACACATGCGCTACCCTGTAACTGTTCTTGTGGGAACCAGTTCATTTTTTTCATTATGAATCACTGTCATGTCTCCCTTTTTTGGGACGACTTGAACAGGGCTCACCCAGGGGCTATCAGAAATAGGATAAATAATCCCAGCCTCTAGTAACTTGGTGACCTCTTTCTGCACCACTTCCTTCATGGCTGGATTTAGCCGCCTCTGTGGTTGAACCACTGGTTTGGCATTATCCTCCAATAGGATTTTGTGCATGCATCTAGCTGGGCTTATGCCCTTAAGGTCTCCTATGGACCACCCAAGAGCTGTCTTGTGTGTCCTTAGCACTTGAATAAGTGCTTCCTCTTCCTGTGAATTTAAAGCAGAGCTTATGATCACTGGAAAAGTGTCACCTTCTCCCAGAAATGCATATTTCAAGGATGGTGGTAGTGGCTTGAGCTCGGGTTTAGGAGGTTTTTCCTCTTTCAGAAGAAAGTTCAGAGGCTCTTTCATGTCCTCTAAATCCTCCAAATCAGGCTGAACATCTTTAAAGATGTCTTCCAACTCTGATTCGAGACTCTCAGCCATGTTGATCTCTTCTACCAAAGAGTCAATGAGATCAACTTTCATGCAGTCTGTTGATGTGTCTGGATGCTGCATGGCTTTGACAGCGTTCAACTTAAACTCATCATCATTGACTCTCAGGGTTATTTCCCCCTGTTGGACATCAATGAGGGATCGTCCAGTTGCTAGGAAGGGTCTTCCTAGAATGAGAGTAGCACTCTTGTGCTCCTCCATTTCCAGCACAACAAAGTCAGTGGGAAAGGCGAATGGCCCAACTCTGACAATCATGTCCTCAATCACGCCTGATGGGTATTTAGTGGAACCATCAGCAAGTTGGAGACATATCCGGGTTGGTTTAACTTCTTCAGTTAAGCCAAGCTTCCTGATAGTGGATGCAGGTATTAGGTTGATGCTTGCCCCAAGATCGCATAAAGCTGTCTTGGTGCAATCACCTTCTAATATGCATGGTATCAGAAAACTCCCAGGGTCTTTAAGCTTTTCAGGAAAGCTTTTCAGAATGACTGCACTGCATTCTTCAGTGAGGAGAACTCTTTCTGTTTCTCTCCACTCCTTTTTATGACTCAAGATTTCTTTCATGAACTTGGCATAAGAAGGTATTTGCTCAAGTGCCTCTGCAAATGGAATCTTTATTTCAAGAGTCCTTAGATAATCTGCAAAGCGAGCAAATTGCTTATCCTGCTCCTCTTTCCGGAGTTTTTTAGGATAAGGTATCTTGGCTTTATATTCCTCAACCTTAGTGGTTAAAGAAGCCTTTTTAGAGGGGTTGTTATCAGCACTTGTGTGTGTCTGATCCCTCACTGGCAATTGAGTGCCAGAGTCAGAAGCTGGAGTGACGTTAGACGCCAGCTCACTGTCTGTTCCTGGCGCCTGAACGCCAGAAATGTGCCCATTTTGGGGGTTCAACGCTGGATTCTGCCCCATTTGGGCGTTCAACGCCAGATTCTTGCCCATTTCTGGCGTTGAACGCCAATCCTGCCTTGTTTCTGGCGCTGAACGCCAGTTTTGGGCATGGTCTGGGCGTTCAGCGCCAGCCTTCCACCCATTTTCTGGCGTTTTAGTGCCAGAATTATTTTTCCCTGGGCTCTTACTGTCCTCAGGTGAATCTTTGGTGGGTCGCTCATTTCTTGAATTTTTGATGCCTTGAGGTGGGGTATTTAATGTTTTCCCACTTCTTAATTGAACTGCTTGGCATTCTTCTGCTATTTGCCTTGATAGCTGCTGCTTTGTTTGCTTAAACTGTTCGTCCATATGTATATTAGCTATCCTTGTCTCCTGTAGCCTGTCCTTGAATTCAGCTAGCTGCTTTGTTAGAAAATCCAATTGCTGATTGAATTCAGCAGCTTGTTTTACAGTACTGAATTCAGCAGTTACTGTTTTAACCTCTTCATTCATGGAAGGGTTGCTGCTTAGATACAGATGCTGATTCCTGGCAACTGTATCAATGAGCTCTTGAGCTTCTTCAATTGTCTTTCTCATATGGATAGATCCACCAGCTGAGTAATCTAGAGACATCTGAGCTCCTTCTGCAAGCCCATAGTAGAAGATGTCTAACTGAACCCACTCTGAAAACATTTCAGAGGGACATTTTCGTAGCATCTCTCTGTATCTCTCCCAGGCATCATAAAGAGATTCGTTATCTCCTTGTTTAAAGCCTTGGATGTCCAGCCTTAGCTGTGTCATCCTTTTTGGAGGAAAATACTGATTCAGGAATTTTTCTGTCAGCTGTTTCCATGTTCTTATGCTGGCCTTAGGTTGGTTATTTAACCACCTCTTAGCTTGATCTTTTACAGCAAATGGAAACAGTAATAGTCTGTAGACATCCTGATCTATTTCCTTATCATGTACTGTGTCAGCAATTTATAGAAATTGTGCCAGAAACTCTGTAGGTTCTTCCTGTGGAAGACCGGAATACTGGCAACTTTGCTGCACCATGATAATGAGCTGAGGATTCAACTCAAAGCTACTAACTCCAATGGAGGGTATGCATATGCTACTTCCATATGAAGCAGTAGAGGGGTTAGAATATGACCCCAGAGTCCTCCTGGACTGTTCATTTCCACTTATGTCCATGATGGATATATGGATATAACTTGGACTGATTTACCTTTTTATTTATTTTATTTTATAAGAAGTAAATACTTAAATAAAATAAAATAACTAAAAAGAATTTGAATTTTGAAATTAAAATATTTTTTTTTATATAATTTTCGAAAATTTGTTTTTAAAATAGAGAGAAAAGAAATTTTTGAATTTAAAGAGGAGAGAGAAAAACAATAAGATAGCACAAGATTTAAAATTTTTAGATCTAATGCTCCCTATTTTCGAAAATTTTGGAGGGAAAACACCAAGGAACACCAAACTAAAAAATTTTAAAATCAAGTCACAAGGAAAACTCAAGAACACGAAGAAAGAACACCAAACTTAAAATTTTTAGAAAACCAAGCCAAAATTTTCGAAAACCAAAGGGAAATCAACAAGAAAACACCAAACTTAAAGTTTGGCACAGGATTTAATAGAAAAAATTATTTTTGAAAAAGGTTTTAAAAATATGATAGCCAATTACCATGAACATAAACACCACGTTCTAACTAACTGAGCTATAAATTTAAAGTGTTTTAATAAGGGATAAATAATAAAAGACTCTAAACCAAAAAAAAGAGAAATTTTTCCTAATCTAAGCAACAAAATAAACCGTTAGTTGTCCAAACACGAACAATCCCCGGCAACGGCGCCAAAAACTTGGTGCACGAATTGTGAATCACACTTTCCACAACGCGTACCACTAACCAGCAAGTGCACTGGGTCGTCCAAGTAATACCTCACGTGAGTAAGGGTCGAATCCCACGGAGATTGTTGGTTTGAAGCAATCTATGGTTATCTTGTAAATCTTAGTCAGGAAGTCAATTATGTTTATCAGTTGAATTGTGAATAACCAAGAGAGCATAAATTAAAGGTTACTTGTTGTGCAGTAATGGAGAATATGTTGGAGTTTTGGAGATGCTTTGTCTTCTGAATCTCTGCTTTCCTCTGTCTTCTGATTCACGCACGCACGTCCTCCTATGGCAAGCTGTGAGTTGGTGGATCACCATTGTCAATGGCTACCTTCCATCCTTCCAGTGAAAACTACGCTCACGCGCTCTGTCACAGCACGGCTAATCACCGGTTGGTTCTCGATCCGGTTGGAATAGGATTTACTATCCTTTTGCATCTATCACTAACGCCCAGCCTTCAGGAGTTTGAAGCTCGTCACAGTCATTCAATCCTTGAATCCTACTCGGAATACCACATACAAGGTTTAGACTTTCCGGATTCTCATGAATGCCGCCATCAGTTCTAGCTTATACCACGGAGATTCTGATTAAGAGATCTCAGAGATACTCATTCAATCGGATATAGAACGGAGGTGGTTGTCAGGCACACGTTCATGGTTTGAGGAAGGTGATGAATGTCACGGATCATCACCTTCATCACAGTTAAGCGCGAATGAACATCTTAGATAGGAACAAGCGTGTTTGAATGGAAAACAGAAATACTTGCATTAATTCATCGAGACACAGCAGAGCTCCTCACCCCCAACAATGGGGTTTAGAGACTCATGCCGTCAGAGAATACAAAGTTTAGATCTGAAATGTCATGAGATGCAAAATAAGTCCCTAAAAGTTGTTTAAATACTAAACTAGTAGCCTAGGGTTACAAAATATGAGTAGACTATGATGGATGATGCAGAGATCCACTTCTGGGGCCCACTTGGTGTGTGCTGGGCTGAGACTTAAGCAATTCACGTGCAGAGGCCATTTGTGGAGTTGAACGCCAGTTTTTATGCCAGTTTGGGCGTTCAACTCCAGCTTTTGATCCTTTTCTGGCGCTGGACGCCAGAATTGGGCAGAGAACTGGCGTTGAACGCCAGTTTACGTCGTCTATCCTTGTGCAAAGTATGGACTATTATATATTGCTGGAAAGCCCTGGATGTCTACTTTCCAATGCAATTGGAAGCATGCCATTTCGAGTTCTGTAGCTCCAGAAAATCCACTTTGAGTGCAGGGAGGTCAGAATCCAACAGCATCAGCAGTCCTTTTTCAGCCTGAATCAGATTTTTGCTCAGCTCCTTCAATTTCAGCCAGAAAAATACCTGAAATTACAGAAAAACACACAACTCATAGTAAAGTCCAGAAATATGAATTTTTCCTAAAAACTAATAAAAATAGACTAAAAACTAACTAAAACATACTCAAAACTATATGAAATTATCCCCAAAAAGCGTATAAAATATCCGCTCATCACCATGGAAAGGAGTATGATTGATTGGAAGAAGGCAATAGGAAAGCAAAGGTTCAGAAGGAACAAAGCATCTCCATACGCTTATCTGAAATTCTCACCAATGAATTACATAAGTATCTCTATCTTTATTTTATGTTTTATTCATATTTTAATTATCTTAAACTCCATAACCATTTGAATCTGCCTGACTGAGATTTACAAGATGACCATAGCTTGCTTCAAGACGACATTCTCCATGGGATCGACCCTTACTCACGTAAGGTTTATTACTTGGACGACCCAGTGTACTTGCTGGTTAGTTGTGCGGAGTTGTGACAAAGAGTTGAGATTACAATTGTGCGTACCAAGTTGTTGGTGCCATTGATGATCACAATTTCGTGCACCAAGTTTTTGGTGCCGTTGCCGGGGATTGTTCGAGTTTGGACAACTGACGGTTCATCTTGTTGCTTAGATTAGGTAATTTTGTTTTATGTTTAAGCTTTTTACTTTTTATTTTTGAAATTTTTTTTTAAAAATACAAAAAAAAATTTCTATTTTGTTCTTCAAAGTTTTTAAGAATGAATTCTAGAGTTTCATGATGATTTGTTGAAGTCTGGCTGGCTGTGAAGCCATGTCTAATCTTTTGGACCGAGGTTTCAACTTATCATCACAAGAGCTTGTTGATTTCTATCAATTCTGCTATTGAAAGTAATGATCTGCTAAAGCTTGGCTGGCCATTGGCCATGTCTAGTATTTTGGACCGAAGCTTTCACTGAAAGCTTGGCTGGCTAGTAAGCCATGTCTAATTCTTGGACCGGAGTCTTAGACTAACATTGCAATAATTCTTGGAATTCTTATTAAAATTTTTGAATCCCTTTATTTTCTTTTCCATATAATTTTCAAAAAAATCACAAAAAAATTTATAAAATCTTAAAATCAAAAATATTTTGTTTCTTGTTTGAGTCTAGGGTCTAATTTTAAGTTTGGTGTCAATTGCATGTCTTTATTCTTCTTGCATTTTTCAAATATATGCATTATGTTCTTCATTGATCTTCAAGTTATTCTTGATGATTTTCTTGCTCTGATCTTTAATTTCTCTTATTTTGTGTCTTTTGTTGTTTCTTACATGTATTTCCAAATTGTTATAGTCCTTAGTATACAAACTTCTAAGTTTGGTGTCTTGCATGCATTGTCTATTTGATCTTAGTTGTATTTTTTATTGTTTCTCATCATTAAAAATTCAAAAATTTTTTTTTTTTAATTGTGTCTTTTCAAGTCAATAACACAGAGAATTTAAGATTCAGAACATTCAGCAGAGGAATTACTCAGAAAAAGCTGGGCGTTCAAAACGCCCAGTGAGGAAGGAAAACTAGCGTTTAAACGCCAGCCAGGGTACCTGGCTGGGCGTTTAACGCCAGGATGGCACAAGAGGGAAGATTTTGTTTTTAATTCAAATCTTTTCCAAATTTTCATAATTTTTCAAAATCAAATCTTTTTCAAATCATATCTTTTCAATCATATCCTTTCAAAATCAATTTCTTTTCAATTTTTTTTTATTTATTACTATTTTCGAAAATCCTTACTACAATTAGTGATTTAATTCAAAATTTTCAAGTTGTTACTTGCCTATTAAGAAAGGATCAAAAGTTTTAATTCTAGAATCATATCTTTTAATCTCTTGTTGGTCAAGTAATCAACTTTAATTTTAAAAACTTTCTTCTTTTAATTTGATTCTCAATCATATCTTCTCAATCATATCTTTTCAATAACATCTTTTTTAAAATTAAGTTTCAATCATATCTTTTTTATTTCTAATTTCAAAATCTTTTTCAAAAATCACTTAATTTCTTTCTCAATCTTAGTTTTCGAAAATCATTTACCAAAATTTCAAAATTTATTTTAATTATTTCAAAATCTTTTTACTTTATTTTTGAAAATTCTTCCCCTCTTTCCACATCCTTTCTCTACCTCATCCTTTTATTTTTATTTTCCTCTGACACATCAAGGAATCTCTATACTGTGACATAGAGGATTCCATATTTTCTTCTCCTCTCTTTTCATATGAGCAGGAGCAAGGACAAGGGCATTCTTGTTGAAGCTGATCCTGAACCTGAAAGGACCTTGAAGAGAAAGCTAAGAGAAGCTAAAGTGCAACTCTCTGTAAAGGACCTAACAAAGCTTTTCAAACAAGAAGAAGCCATGGCAACCGAAAATAACAATAATGCAAGGAAGGTGTTTGGTGACTTTACTGCACCTACTCCTGACTTCTATGGGAGAAGCATCTCAATCCCTGCCATTGGAGCAAACAACTTTGAGCTTAAGCCTCAATTAGTTTCTCTAATGCAACAGAATTGCAAGTTTCATGGACTTCCATTGGAAGATCCTCAATTGATCAGAAGGTTTCCTTCTAACATGCTTTCAAAATGGAGCATCATAGGTATCTTCTATGATGGTCTGTCTGAACTGTCCAAGATGTCATTGGACAGCTCTGCTGGAGGATCTCTTCATCTGAAGAAAATGCCTGCAGAAGCTCAGGAACTTATTGAAATGGTTGTAAATAACCAATTCATGTACACTTCTGAAAGGAATCCTGTGAATAATAGGACAAATCAAAAGAAAGGAGTTCTTGAGATTGATACTCTGAATGCCATATTGGCTCAGAACAAAATATTGACTCAGCAAGTCAATATGATTTCTCAAAGTCTATCTGGCATGCAAGCAGCAACAGGCAGTACCAAAGAAGCTTCATCTGAAGAAGAAGCTTATGATCCTGAGAACCCACCAATGGAAGAGATGAATTACATGGGAGAACCCTATGGAAACAACTATAATCCTTCATGGAGAAATCATCCAAATCTCTCATGGAAGGATCAACAGAGGCCCCAACAAGGCTTCAACAACAGTAATGGTGGAAGAAATAAGTTTAGCAATAGCAAGCCTTTTCCATCATCTTCTCAGCAACAGACAGAGAATTCTAAGCAGAGCCATTCTGACTTAGCAACCATAGTCTCTGATCTAATTAAAACCACTCAAAGTTTCATGACTGAAACAAGATCCTCCATTAGAAATTTGGAGGCACAAGTGGGTCAGCTGAGTAAGAAAGTTACTGAACTCCCTCCTAGTACTCTTCCAAGCAATACAGAAGAAAATCCAAAAGGAGAGTGCAAGTCCATTAACATAACCCACACGGCCGAACTTGAAGAGGAGGAAGAGGCAGTGACCTCCACTGAGGAAGACCTCAATGGACGTCCACTGGTCTCCAAGGAGTTCCCTAATGAGGAACCATGGGAATCTGAGGCTCACACTGAGACCATAGAGATTCCATTGAATTTAATTTTTCCATTCATGAGCTCTGATGAGTATTCTTCCTCTGAAAAGGATGAAGATGTTACTGAAGAGTAAGTTGCTAAGTACCTTGGAGCAATCATGAAGTTAAATGCCAAGTTATTTGGTAACGAGACTTGGGAGGATGAACCCCCCTTGCTCACCAAAGAATTGGATGACTTGACTAGGCAGAAATTACCTCTGAAGAGACAGGATCCTGGAAAGTTCTCAATACCTTGTACCATATGCACCATGACCTTTGAGAAGGCTCTGTGTGACCTAGGGTCAAGCATAAACCTCATGCCTCTCTCTGTAATGGAGAAGCTAGGAATCCTTGAGGTACAAGCTGCAAGAATCTCACTAGAGATGGCAGACAATTCAAGGAAACAGGCCTATGGACTTGTAGAGGATGTCTTGGTAAAGGTTGAAGACCACTACATCCCTGCTAATTTCATAGTCCTAGACACTGGGAAGTGTATGGATGAATCCATCATCCTTGGCAGACCCTTCCTAGCCACAGCAAAAGCTATGATTGATGTTGACAGAGGAGAATTGGTCCTTCAAGTGAATGAGGACTCCCTTGTGTTTAAAGCTCAAGGATCTCCCTCTGTAACTATGGAGAGGAAGCATGAAAAGCTTCTCTCAATACAGAGTCAAACAAAATCTCCACACTCAAACTCTAAGTTTGGTGTTGGGAGGCCAAAACCAAACTCTAAGTTTGGTGTTAAGAGGCTATCATCTTGCTCTGAGTATCTGTGAGGCTCCATGAGAGCCCACTGTCAAGCTACTGACATTAAAGAAGCACTTGTTGGGAGGCAACCCAATTTTACTTATCTATGTTAAATTTTTATTTTTCATTATTATTTTATGTTTTCTGTAGGTTAATGATCATGTGAAGTCACAAAAACAATTGAAAAAGCAAAAACAAACTGAAAAACAGAATGAAAAATAGCACACCCTGGAGGAGAAGCCTACTGGCGTTTAAACGCCTGTAAAGGGCAGCAGAATGGGCGTTAAACGCCCAGTCTGGCACCATTCTGGGTGTTTAACGCCAGAAATGGGCACCAGACTGGCATTTAACACCAGAAAAGGGCAAGAAGCTGGCGTTAAACGCCAGAAATGGGCAGCAACCTGGCGTTTAACGCCAGGATTGGCAGAAAAGGGCGTTTTGCAAGCCTAATTGGTGCAGGGATGAGAAATCCTTGACACCTCAGGATCTGTGGACCCCACAGGATCCCTACCAACCTCAACTCACTCTCTCTCTTCTTCACACCTTTTCATAATACTCTTCCCCAAATACCCTTCACCAATCACCTCAATACCTCTTCCCCAAAAACCCCTCACTTATCAAATCCTACCCTCTTCTCTATAAACCCTTCACCAATCCACATCCATCCATCATAAACCCCACCTACCTCACTATTCAAATTCAAACCACTTTCCCTCCCAAACCCACCCATACATGGCCGAACCTTAACCTCTCTCCACTCCTATATAAACCCATCTTCACTCCCTCATTTTCATACATCATACACACTACTTCTCCCCCTTGGCCGAAACACTAACCCCCCTCAATCTCCTCTATTTCTTCTTCCTCTACTCTTTTCTTTCTTCTTTTGCTCGAGGATGAGCAAACCTTCTAAGTTTGGTGTGGTAAAAGCGTTGCTTTTTGTTTTTTCATAACCATTTATGGCACCTAAGGCCGGAGAAACCTCTAAAAAAAGGAAAGGGAAGGCAAAAGCTTCCACTTCTGAGTCATGGGAGATGGAGAGATTCATCTCAAGGGTGCATCAAGACCACTTCTATGAAGTTGTGGCCAAGAAGAAAGTGATCCCCGAGGTCCCTTTCAAGCTCAAAAAGGGTGAATATCCAGAGATCCGACATGAGATTTGAAGAAGAGGTTGGAAAGTTCTCACCAACCCCATTCAACAAGTTGGGATCTTAATGGTTCAAGAGTTCTATGCCAATGCATGGATCACAAAGAACCATGATCAAAGTGTGAACCCGGACCCAAAGAATTGGCTTACAATGGTTCGGGGAAAATACTTAGATTTCAGTCCGGAAAAATATAAGGTTGGCATTCAACTTGCCAATAATGCAAGGAGATGCACACCCCTACACTAGAAAGGTCAACTTTGATCAAAGGTTGGACCAAGTCCTCATAGACATTTGTGAAGAGGGCGCTCAATGGAAGAGAGATTCAAGAGGGAAGCCGGTTCAACTAAGAAGACATGACCTCAAGCCTGTGGCTAGGGGATGGTTGGAGTTCATTGATAAACCACTATTTTATGGTTTATCTTGTGCTCAATTGAGTGGTTTTTATCAACTCTTTACCCACTTATTCATACTATTTGCATGGTTTTACATTTGCCTTCCTAATTATGTGCTTTGATTGTAAACATGCTTCTTTGACCTTATATTTGCTAATATTAATCCTCTTTTATCACCATTAGATGCCTTGATATGTGTGTTAAGTGATTTCAGAGATTACAGGGCAGGAATGGCTCAGAGGATGGAAACGAAGCATGCAAAAGTGGAAGGAATACAAGAAGTTGGAGAAACTGCTAAGCTGTCCAGCCTGACCTCTTCTCACTCAAACGACTATAACTTTAGCTACAGAAGTCCAAATGATGCGGTTCCAGTTGCGTTGGAAAGCTAACGTCCAGGGCTTCGATTTGATATATAATATGCCATAGTTGCCCTGACGCTACGTGAAGCGAACGCGTGCTCCATGCGGACACGTTGTAGTGACGAAAAATCAGCGTGTTTGAATTCGCAATTAGCGAATTCTGGGCTGTTTCTGACCCAGTTCTCGGCCCAGAAAACACAGATTAGAGGCTATAAAGTGGGGAAATGTATCCATTCATAAAGACAAGCTCTCACATTCACAATTTTAGTTTTAGATGTAGTTTTTAGAGAGAGAGGTTCTCTCCTCTCTCTTAGGATTTAGGATTAGGATTCCTCTTAAAGGATTTAGGATTATCTCTTCTCAATTTCCAGGTTTAATGCTCTTTTTATTTATTTTCTCACTTTTGTTTATGACTCTTTATGTTTATATTGATTTTCTATTTAATATATTTTGAGGTATTTCAGACTTATGATTGCTCTTTTTAATTTATGTTACTGCTGCTTCCCATCTGAAGGCATTTTTATTCCAGTAGATTTACTTTTCCCCTTTTGGTCTTGGTTAAGAAATCAGTAACTCAGGAGTTATCAAACTCAAACATGATTGATAATCGTTATCTTTGCTAATTGAATTGAACTTCAATAATCCCAATCTTTCCTTAGGGATTAACTAGGATTTGAGGATCTAACTAATTAGTCACTTGACCTTCCCTTGCTCTAGCAAAGGTTAACTAAGTGGGATTAAGATTCAATTCTCACCACCATTGATAAGGATAACTAGGATAGGACTTCCAATTTCTCACACCTTGCCAAAAGTTTATTTTACAGTTATTTATTTATTTTAATTGTCATTTAAATATATATGTGCCCATTGCCCAAACTCCAAAACCCCCAATTTACAAGACTCATAACCAATAATAAGAACACCTCCCTGTAATTCCTTGAGAAGACGACCCGAGGTTTGAATACTTCGGTTATCAATTTATTTAGGGGTTTGTTACTTGTGACAACCAAAACGTTTGTAAGAAAGGACTTTTGTTGGTTTAGAAACTATACCTGCAACGAGGATTTACCTGCAAATTTCTAGACCACGCAAAAGTTCTCTCTTCATTCATCCAACGCTCAATCATTCCCACTAGCAACCGGTCTGAAGTTACTATAGACCGGGCTATCATGATCCACAGCAACATGATTGGAGAAGAAGTAGAAGTTCATGAGGTTATATCCCTAGAACTCTACCAGGTGGCTGACAAGTCCTCTACTTTATCAAGGTTAGCCTTCCCTCATCTTATTTGTCACCTTTGAAATTTGGCTGGAATTGTCATAGAGGAAGACACCTTCATTGAAGAGGATAATCCCATCACTAAGAAAAGGATGGAGCAACAAGAGAGCCCACTCATGGACCTCAACAAGAGCATGAGGAAATTCCTCATCATGAAATCCCTGAGATGCCTCAAGGGATGCATTTTCCTCCACAAAACTATTGGGAGCAAATCAACACCTCCCTAGGAGAATTGAGTTCCAACATGGGACAACTAAGGGTGGAGCACCAAGAGCATTCCATCCTCCTCCATGAAATTAGAGAAGATCAAAGAATCATGAGAGAGGAGCAACAAAGGCAAGGAAGAGACATTGAGGAGCTCAAGCACTCCATAAGATCATCAAGAGGAAGAACAAGCCGCCATCACTAAGGTGGACTCGTTCTTTAATTTCCTTGTTCTTATTTTTCTGTTTTTCAAATTTTCATGCTTTATGTTTATTTATGTTTGTGTCTTATTACATGATCACTAGTGTCTAAGTGTCTATGCCTTAAAGCTATGAAAATGAATCCATCACCTTTCTTAAATGAAAAATGTTTTTAATTGAAAAAGAAAAAGAAGTGCATGAATTTCGAATTTTAAAACAGATTAGTTATTTTGATGTGGTGGCAATACTTTATGTTTTTCTGAATGAATGCTTGAACAGTGCATATTTTTGAATTTGTTGTTCATGAATGTTAAAATAGTTGGCTCTTGAAAGAATGATGGAAAAAAAGGAGAAATGTTATTGACAATCTAAAAAATCATAAAAATGATTCTTGAAGCAAGAAAAAGCAATGAAAAGCTTGCGAAAAAAATGGCAAAAAAAAAAGAAAGAAAAGAAGAAAAAGAAAAGCAAGCAGAAAAATCCAATAGCCCTTAAAACCAAAAGGCAAGGGTAAAATAAAAAGGATCCAAGGCTTTGAGCATCAGTGGATAGGAGGGCCCACAGGAATAAAATTCTGGCCTAAGTGGCTAAACCAAGCTGTCCCTAACCATGTGCTTGTGGCGTGAAGATGTCAAGTGAAAACTTGAGACTGAGCGGTTAAAGTTGCAGTCCAAAGCAAAAAGAGTGTTCTTAAGAGCTCTGGACACCTCTAATTGGGGACTCTAGCAAAGCTGAGTCACAATCTGAAAAGGTTCACCCAGTTATGTGTCTATGACATTTATGTATCCGGTGGTAATACTGGAAAACAAAATACTTAGGGTCACGACCAAGACTCATAAAGTAACTGTGTTCAAGAATCAACATACTGAACTAGGAGAATCAATAACACTATCTGAATTCTGAGTTCCTATAGATGCCAATCATTCTGAAATTCAAGGGATAAAGTGAAATACCAAAACTGTTCAGAAGCAAAAAGCTAATAGCCCCGCTCATCTAATTAAGACTGATCTTCATAGATGTTTTTGGAATTCATTGCATATTCTATTCTTTTTATCCTATTTAATTTTCAGTTGCTTGGGGACAAGCAACAATTTAAGTTTGGTGTTGTGATGAGCGGATAATTTATACGCTTTTTGGCATTGTTTTTAGTATATTTTTAGTATATTTTAGTTAGTTTTTATTATGTTTTCATTAGTTTTTAAATAAAAATCACATTTCTGGACTTTACTATGAGTTTGTGTGTTTTTCTGTGATTTCAGGTATTTTCTGGCTGAAATTGAGGGACCTGAGCAAAAATCTGATTCAGAGGCTAAAAAAGGACTGCAGATGTTGTTGGATTCTGACCTCCCTACACTCGAAGTTGATTTTCTGGAGCTACAGAAGCCCAATTGGCGTGATCTCAATTGCGTTGGAAAGTAGACATCCTGGGCTTTCCAGAAATATATAATAGTTTATACTTTGCCCATGATTTGATGGCCCAAACCGGCGTTCCAAGTCAGAATAGAAATTCTGGCGTCAAAACGCCAGAACTGGCATAAAAGCTGGAGTTAAACACCCAAACTGGCACAAAAGCTGGCGTTTAACTCCAAGAAAAGTCTTTACATGTGAAAGCTTCAATGCTCAGTCCAAGCACACACCAAGTGGGCCCGGAAGAAGATCTCTGCATTAATTACCTATTTCTGTAACCCTAGGCTACTAGTTATTTATAAATAGGACCTTTTACTATTGTATTTTTATCTTTGGACGTTTAGTCCTTAGACCTTTGAGGCTGGCCATTTGGCCATGCTTAGACTATTTTCACTTATGTATTTTCAACGGTGGAGTTTCTACACACCATAGATTAAGGTGTGGAGCTCTGATATTCTTCATGAATTAATGCAAAGTACTATTATTTTTCTATTCAACTCAAGTCTATTTCTGTTCTAAGATATCCATTCGTTCTTCAACATGATGAATGTGATGATCCATGACACTCATCACCATTCTCCCCTATGAACGCGTGCCTGACAACCACTTCTGTTCTACATGCAAATAAGCTTGAATGAGTATCTCTTGGGTTTCTAATCTAAGATTAAAACCTTCGTGGTATAGGCTAGAATTATTGGCGGCCATTCCTGAGATCCGAAAAGTCTAAACCTTGTCTGTGGTATTCCGAGTAGGATCTGGGAAGGGATGACTGTGACGAGCTTCAAACTCGCGAGTGTTGGGCGTGTGACAGACGCAAAAGGATCAATGGATCCTATTCCAACATGATCGGGAACCGACAGATGATTAGCCGTGCGGTGACAGCACATTTGGAACATTTTCACTGAGAGGACGGGAAGTAGCCATTGACAACGGTGATGCCCAACATACAGCTTGCCATGAAAAGGAGTATGAAGGAACAAAGCATCTCCATACGCTTATCTGAAATTCTCACCAATGAATTACATAAGTATCTCTATCTTTATTTTATGTTTTATTCATAATTTAATTATCTTAAACTCCATAACCATTTGAATCTGCCTGACTGAGATTTACAAGATGACCATAGCTTACTTCAAGCCGATAGTCTCCGTGGGATCGACCGTTACTCATGTAAGGTTTATTACTTGGACGACCCAGTGTACTTGCTGGTTAGTTGTGCGGAGTTGTGATAAAGAGTTGAGATTACAATTGTGCGTACCAAGTTATTGGCACCATTGATGATCACAATTTCGTGCACCAGACAGTTACAGGGTGGCGTATGTGCATTGACTATAGGAGGCTCAATAACGCCACCAGAAAGGATCATTTTCCTTTACCATTTATAGACCAAATGCTAGAGAGATTGGCAGATCATGCATTCTATTACTTTTTGGATGGCTATTAAGGCTATAATCAAATTGTATTTGATCCTCAAGACCAAGAAAAGACAGCATTTCCATGCCCATATGGCATGTTTGCTTATAGGCGGATGCCATTTGGCCTGTGCAATGCACCTGCCACCTTTTAGAGGTGTATGCTCTCCATCTTCTCTGATATGGTGGAGAAATTCCTTTAAGTGTTCATGGATGACTTCTCCATCTTTGGAGACTCATTTGACTCTTGCCTTGACCATCTGGCCCTAGTTCTCAAACGATGCCAAGAGACAAACCTGGTTTTAAACTAGGAAAAATGCCACTTCATAGGGATTGTTCTTTGGCATCGGATTTTGAACAAGGGAATAGAAGTGGATCAAGCTAAGGTGGAGGTAATTTAGCAATTACCACCACCCACTAATGTCAAAGGAATCAAAAGTTTCCTGGGACATGCAGAGTTCTACAGGAGGTTTATAAAGGATTTTTCCAAAATCGCAAAACCCCTGTGCAACTTACTAGCTACTGACACTCCATTTGTCTTTGACCAAGAGTGTTTGCAGGCCTTTAAGACTCTAAAAGCTAAGCTTATCACTGCGCCTGTCATCTCTGCACCCAACTGAGATTTACCATTCGAACTAATGTGCGACACCAGTGACCATGCCATTAGCGCAGTTCTGGGGCAGCGACATGACAAGCTTCTGTATGTCATTTATTATGCCAGTCGTATTCTAAATAACACGCAGAAGAACTACACTACCACAGAGAAGGAATTACTTGCAGTGGTTTATGCCATTGAGAAGTTCATATCCTATCTAATAGGATCTAAGGTCATTATCTACACTGACCATGCTGCACTTAAATATCTACTCACCAAGCAGGATTCTAAACCCAGGCTAATAAAAATCTAGTGGCTGACCATTTGTCTCGGATTGAACCAGTAGAAGGGACATCTCCTCTCTCTACTGAGGTGTCTGAAACCTTTTCAGATGAGCAACTATTTGCTATCCAGATGACACCTTGGTTTGCATATCTTACAAATTACAAGGCAATAAGATTCATCCCCAAGGAATACAGTAGGCAGAAAGCCCAAAAACTCATTCATGATGTTAGATACTACTTGTGGGATGAACCATATCTCTTTAAGAGATGCTCAGATGGGATAATCCGCAGCTGTGTGTCTGAAGAAGAGGCACATAAAATCCTATGGCACTGCCATGGCTCCGACTATGGAGGATACTTTGGAGGAGAGAAAACAACCACTAAAGTCCTCCAAAGTTGTTTCTACTAGCCCACACTCTTTAAGGATTCCCGAGAATTTGTCCGTCACTGTGACAGTTGCCAAAAGGCTGGCCATCTCCCTTATGGTCACGACATGCCTCAACAAGAAATCCTAGAGATTGAGCTATTTGATGTATGGGGTATAGACTTCATGGGTCCTTTCCTGCCCTCATACTCAAACACTTATATCCTCGTGGCAGTAGATTATGTGTCTAAATAGGTTAAGGTAATCACATCACCCACACATGAGAGTAGTGATGAAGTTCCTTCAGAAGAACATCTTCAGTAGGTTTGGTGTCCCTCGAATGCTAATCAGTGATAGAGGAACTAATTTCTGCAACAAACAACTTGACTCTGTATTGAACCGATATGGAGTTCGCCACAAGGTGGCCACCCCATATCATCCGCAGACAAATGGGCGAGCTAAAGTCTCAAATAGAGAACTAAAGAGAATCCTGGAAAGAACAGTGAATAACTCTAGAAAGGATTAGGAAAGAAAGCTTGATGATGCTCTCTAGGCATACAGAACAACTTTCAAGACCCCTATAGGAACGTCACCATATTAATTGGTGTATGGGAAGGCGTGTCACCTGCCAGTGGAGCTGGAACACAAGGCTTACTGGGCAACCAAACTCCTAAACCTTGATGCAAAAGCAGTAGGAGAAAGAAGGTTGCTCCAGCTAAATGAGTTGGATGAATTCCGACTTGCTGCATTTAAAAATGCAAAGATCTATAAAGAAAGGGCCAAGAAGTGGCAAGACAGAAAGATTTCTTCCAAAGTCTTTGAACCTAGACAAAAAGTTCTGCTCTTCAATTCTAGACTGAAGCTCTTCCCTGGAAAGCGTAAGTCACGTTGGACAGGACCTTTCCTGATCACTAATTTACTGTTAATGGCTAGAGAGTGAAACATTACTTGGATGGTAAACTTGAGCGAGAAAAATCCACCCTGTTGCTGACATGAGCGCAGTACCATCAAGCTAGTGACGTTAAAGAAGTGCTTGTTAGGAGGCAACCCAACCATAATTAAAGTTATTTCTATTTTCGTTAAGTATATTTCAATTATATCAGTTTAATTTTCATACTTATTTCTTTAGGTTTGTGATCATGTGCAGTAGTTAAAACAGAAGCAGAGACAGTCGGAGCTAAAAATAGAACACCCTGGGAAAAGCCCCTTGCTGGTTGGGTGTTGAATGCCCTCAAGGAGTAGCAAGCCTGGCGTTAAATGCCAGCCAGGGAGCACTGGCTGGGCATTTAACGCCCTGAAGGGGGATGCAAGACTGGCATTGAACACCAACCAGGGAGCACTGGCTGGGCATTCAACGCCCAAGAAGGAGTGGCAAGCTGGCGTTGAACGCCAGCCAGGAGGCACTGCCTAGGCGTTCAACGCCCAGAGGGAGCACCAGGATGCCATTGAATGCCAGAATCAAGGCATTATGGGCGTTCAATGCCCCAACAAGGGTTGGGGAAATTTTTTACTTTTTCAAAACTTATCTTTTTCAAATCTTACCTTTTTAATCATATCTTCCAAACATGATTCTTTAAACCATCATCTTTTAATTTCAAATTCCTTTCAAATTTAAAATCTTTTCAAATCTTTTTCAATTCTTTTTCAAATATTTTCCAAAATTTCATATCTTTTGCAATTCTTTTTCAAATCTTTTATTAAACTTTAAAATTATTTTCATACCTTCTATCTTATCTTTTTTATCATTTTCATATCTTTTGATGGTCAAACAAGTTTTAAAACTTATCTTTTTTTTATCTTTTACTAAGGTGTGAATCATATCTTCTTTATCTTTTATTTAATTAATTTCAAAAACCCACCCTCCCCATCCCTATATATAACATTCACCCCACACACTTCCTCATCCACATTCCTTTCGAATTCTTCTCCTCCTCTTCATCTTCTTTCTTTTCTTTTACTCGGGGACGAGCAAACCTTTTAAGTTTGGTATGGAAAGAGCCTTGTCTTCTCACTTCATTCGAATTCCATGGCTCTAAAAAGTGGAAAACACACTTCAAGAAGCAAGAAAGAAGACAACCAAATAGTTGTTTTTAAACCTCTCAAATTCAACACAAAGCAGCATGAAGAAAATTATTACAAAATAATATGCAAGAGGACAGTGATCCCGGAGGCCAAATTCGAATTAAGAGAAGATGAGTACCCAGAGATCCAAGAGCAAATTCGAAAGAGAGGTTGGGAGATCCTGGCCGACCCTGAGATCAATGTTGGAATAATAATGATCCATGAATTCTATGCAAATCTGTGGATGACAGATAAGCAAAAGAAAGATGGACAAGGATTCCATACTTTTCGCACCATGGTTCGAGGGAAGACTCTCTATTTTCATCTTAATAATGTGAGAGAGATCTTTAAGTTGCCTCCACAAAGGGATGATCCAGAATTCTTTAATAGGAGGGTGTTAGCCAATCCAAAGTTAGATCAGATTCTAGAAGACATATGTCTGCCTGGAACTTAGTAGATCAATAACATAAAAGGCCAACCAAACCAACTGAGAAGATTATATCTCAAACCAGTTGCAAGGGGTTGGCTAGATTTCATTGGGCGTTCCATACTCGCTACTAGCAACCGCTCTGAAGTCACCATCAGAAGGGCTGTGATGATTCACTGCATTATGATGGGGAATGAGGTGGAAGTCCACCAAGTAATCCTCATTGAGATGTACAAGGTTGCAAACAGGATGTCAACTCGAGCTAAGTTGGCCTATCCAAACCTTATCTTCCGCTTATGCAACGAGGCTAGAATTCTGATTAACAAAGACTCATTTATCCCAACAGAAAGCCCAATCACCAAGGAAGTGATGGAAAGCGCTAGACTACAAGATGACCAACCCAAAAGGAAGATGCCTGAGCAAACACAAGAGATCCCTCCAATTAAATATTAGACCCAGCTGGAAGCATCTATTGCACAATTGCAAACCACCTTGGATCAATTAAGAGATGAGCAAAAAGACAAGACTAGCATGCTTTGCAAACTAGTCAAGAAACAAGAGAAGCAGGGGCGTGAATTAGAAGAACTAAAGCATCAGAAATTATCCCCTGAAGAGCCGCACATCAACCATGATTAAGGTGGTTGAGTTCCACCTCCCTATTTCTGTGCCTATTCTAATTACTATTTCTTATGTTTAGGTTTGCATGATCATTAGTAGCATTTAAGTTTACATTTAAATTTCTGTCTTTTATTTTAAGAATTGCATAAGTATTATTAGGATTTAAGTTGCTATTTTCCCTATTTTTTACAATTAGGTATAAAATGTTCCTCATCTCATTGAACTTGAATAAAATTTTGATTTTTTTTAGAAGTAATAAAGGTAAATAAATTTCGAGTTATATATTAAGAATAGTTCAATTATTTGATGTGGTGGCATTGCTTTACTTTCTGAATGTATGAATGAACAGTGCATATTTGATGTTGGAGTTAAGAATGTTGGGTCTTGAAAGAATGATGAAAAAGGAGAAGTATTATTGGTGATCTGAAAAATCCTGAAATTGATTCTTGAAGCAAGAAAAGGCAGAAAAAAACAAAGAAAAGTAGCGAAAAAAAAGAGAAAAAGAGCAGAAAAAGCCAATAGCTCTTTAAACCAAAAGGCAAGAGCAAAGATCCAAGACTTTGAGCATCAATGGTTAAGAGGGCCTAAAAGAAACAAAATCTTGGCCTAAAAAGCTCAAGTGAACTCCTCCCCTAACTATATGCTTGTAGTGTGAAGGTGTCAAGTGAAAAGTTTGAGACTGAGCAGTTAAAGTCGTGATCCAAAGCAAAGAGTGTGCTTAAGAACTCTAGACACCACTGGCTGAGAATTCTAGCAAAGCTGAATCACAATCCGAAAAGCTTCACCCAGTTAAGTGTCTGTGGCGTTTATGTATCCGGTGGTAATACTGGAAAACAAAGCGCTTAGGGTCACGGCCAAGACTCAAAAGAAGTTGTGTTCAAGAATAAAAAAGAACTAAACTAGGAGAGTGGTGCACGAAATCATAATCACACTTTTGCAATTCCGCACAACTAACCAGCAAGTGCACTGGGTCGTCCAAGTAATACCTTACGTGAGTAAGGGTCGAATCCCACGGAGATTGTTGGCTTGAAGCAATCTATGGTTATCTTGTAACTCTTAGTCAGGATATCAATTATAATTATTAGTTTGGATTGCGAAAAATAAAAGAGCACGAATTAAATACTTGTTATGCAGTAATGGAGAATATGTTGGAGTTTTGGAGATGCTTTATCTTCTGAATCTCTGCTTTCCTACTGTCTTCTTCTTCATGCACGCAAGGTTCCTTCTATGGTAAGCTGTGCGTTGGTGGATCACCATTGTCATTGGCTACCATCCGTCCTCTCAGTGAAAATGGTCCAAGTCCGCTGTCACTGCACGGCTAATCATCTGTCGGTTCTCACTCATGCTGGAATAGGATCCATTGATCCTTTTGCGTCTGTCACTACGCCTAACCCTTGTGAGTTTGAAGCTCGTCACAGTTATCCAATCCCTGAATCCTACTTGGAATACCACAGACAAGGTTTAGACTTTTCGGATTCTCAAGAATGCTGCCAATGGATTCTAGCTTATACTACGAAGACTCTGATTAAGGAATCCAAGAGATACTCATTCAATCTAATGTAGAACGGAGGTGGTTATCAGGCACGCGTTCATAGGTTGAAAATGCTGATGAGTGTCACAGATCATCACATTCATCATATTGAAGTGCAAACAAATATCTTAGATAGAAACAAGCGTGTTTGAATGGAAAACAGAAGTAATTGCATTAATTCATCGAGACACAGCAGAGCTCCTCACCCCAACAATGGAGTTTAGAGACTCATGCCATCAAAGAGTACAAAGTTCAGATCTAAAATGTCATGAGATACAAAAGAAATTTTTAAAAGTTGTTTAAATACTAAACTAGTAACCTAGGTTTACAGAAAATGAGTAAACTATGATAGATAGTGCAGAAATCCACTTTCGGGGCCCACTTGGTGTGTGCTG
Source organism: Arachis hypogaea (assembly GCF_003086295.3). Classification (NCBI taxonomy): domain Eukaryota; kingdom Viridiplantae; phylum Streptophyta; class Magnoliopsida; order Fabales; family Fabaceae; genus Arachis; species Arachis hypogaea. The sequence goes on from NC_092050.1 coordinate 127,894,788, forward strand.
GGGCTGGGACTTGAACTTCACACGTGCCTAGGCTGTTTCTGGAGTTAAACGCCAGGTTGTAAGCTGTTTTGGGCGTTTAACTCCAATTTGTAACCTGTTTCTGGCGTTTTACGCCAGAATAGGGCAGAGAACTGGCGTTGAACGCCAGTTTGTGTCATCTAAACTCGAGCAAAGTATAGACTATTATATATTAATGGAAAGCCCCGGATGTCTACTTTCCAACATAATTTAGAGCACACCATTTGGACTTCTGTAGCTGCAAAAAATTCATTTCGAGTGCAGGGAGGTTAGAATCCAACAGCATCTGTAGTCCTTTTTCAGCCTTTGAATCAAATTTTGCTCAAGTCCCTCAATTTCAGTCAGAAAATACCTGAAATCACAGAAAAATACACAAACTCATAGTAAAGTCCAGAAATATGAATTTTTCCTAGAAACTAATAAAAATATACTAAAAACTAACTAAAACATACTAAAAACTACATGAAATTACCCCCGAAAAGCGTATAAAATATCTGCTAATCAAAACACCAAACTTAAACTGTTGCTTGTCCCCAAGCAACTAGAAAAATAAAATAGGATAAAAAGAAATTAAGAAGCAATAATATCTCAGAGTTTTAAGTGAAGCTCAGATTCTAATTAGGTGAGCGGGACTAGTAGCTTTTTGCTTCCGAATAGTTTTGGCATCTCACTTTATCCTTTGAAATTCAGAATGATTGGCATCCATAGAAACTCAGAATTCAGATAGTATTATTGATTCTCCTAGTTTAGTATGTTGATTCTTGAACATAGCTACTTTATGAGTCTTGGCCGTGGCCCTAAGCACTCTGTTTTCCAGTATTACCACCGGATACATAAATGTCACAGACACATAACTGGGTGAATCTTTTCAGATTGTGACTTAGCTTTGCTAAAATCCCCAATTAGAGGTGTCCAGAGTTCTTAAGCACACTCTTTTGCTTTGGATCTTGACGTTAACCACTCAGTCTCAAGCTTTTCACTTGGACCTGCATGCCACAAGCACATGGTTAGGGACAGCCTGATTTAGCCGCTTAGGCCTGGATTTGTTTCCTTGGGCCCTCCTATCCATTAATGCTCAAAGTCTTGGATCCTTTTTACCCTTGTCTTTTGATTTTAAGGGTTATTGGCTTTTTCTACTGCTCCTTCTCTTCTTTTTTTTTCACTGCTTTTTCTTGCTTCAAGAATCAAATTCATGGTTTTTCAGATCATCAATAACATTTCTCTTGTTCATCATTCTTTCAAGAGCCAACAATTTTAACATTCATAAAATTCAATATAAAAAACATGCACTATTCAGGCATTCATTCAGAAGACAAAAAGCATTGCCACCACATATAAATAATTAGAGTTTTCCTTATTAAAAACTCGAAAAAATATTGCCTCCTTATTCTAAAAAAATCTGCTATTTTATTCATGTTTAATGATGATGAGAAAAATAAATTATAGCTTAATTGGAGATAAAATCAAAATAGAGATACTAATTACTACTACTCATATATAACTTCTAAGGTAAATTTCTAATAAGAACAATTATCACAGAGTTAAGGCTAAGATTAGACTCAACAACCTTTGCTTTAGGAGGTAGATGCCTCTTTAGTCTGTGGGGTGCTTGGTCCTTTAAGAGATAGCTTCTGGCGCTTCAATTCTTTCAGTTCACGCTCTTGCTCTTCTTGTTCTCTAAGCAGTTTGCAGAGCATGCTGTTTTGATTTTGCTGTTCTTCCTTCAGTTGATCCATAGCTTCTTGCAAATTGGTGATAGATGCTTCTAGGCGCCCCCAGTATTCAAATTGAGGAATTTCCGGGAGGAACTCCTGTGCTCTCCTCTTGATGGGGTCGTCCTGCACTTGTCCTTCCATTGACTTTTTGGTGATTGGTTGCTCAACTGAGATATACTCATCTACTCCCATTTTTACTCCAGCATCTTTACATAACAGGGAGATCAAGCTTGGATAAGCCAATTTGGCATCTTTGGAGTTCTTGTTTGCAATTTTGTAAAGCTCACAAGAAATCAGCTGATGAACTTCCACTTCTTTTTCCAGCATAATGCAATGAATCATCACTGCTCTTTTGATGGTGACTTCAGAGCGGTTGCTAGTGGGCAGAATAGAGCGCCCAATGAAGTCCAGCCAGCCTCTGGCGACTAGTTTGAGATCAACTCTTTTGAGCTGGTTTGGGACACCTTTTGTGTTGGTTGTCCATTTGGCTCCAGGGAGGCATATGTCCTCTAGGATTTTGTCCAAGCTCTGATTTGGTCTCATCATTCTCCTGTTAAAGGAGTCTGGGTCATCTTGCAGTTGAGGCAGCTTGAAGATCTCCTTTATTTTGTTAGGGTGGGTGTGAACAATCTTCCCTCTGACCAGAGTTCGATAGTCGTAGAATGCGGTTCCAGCTATTCTCTGCCTGTCTGTCTGCCACAGATTAAAGTAAAATTCCTGAACTATGTTTCTTCCTACCTTTGTTTCAGGATTAGCTAGGATTTCCCAGCTCCTGTTTCGAATTTGCTCTTGAATCTCCGGATATTCGTCTTCTTTCAGATCGAATTTAACTTCCGGGATGACTGGCCTTAGACCCATTATTTTGTAGTAATGGTCTGAATGTTCTTTGGTTAAGAACTTCCCTTGATTCTAAAGTGGTTTTGGAATATTATCTTTCTTGTCTCTTGAGTTGGTTTGTTTTCCCTTAGGAGCCATGATCTTGGTGGGTATTGGCTTAGTGATCACGGATAAACACACCAAACTTAGAGGGTTGCTTGTCCTCAAGTAAAAGAAAAGAAAGGAGAGGAATAGAGGGAAAGCTAATTCGAATTGTGAAAGAGAGGAGGAGGCCGAACATGGATTTAAAGGGAAGGGGGTGGGTTTTCGAAAAATTTTGAAAAAGATATGATAGAAGATGTGATTTGGAAAAGATAAGTATGATAGGAAAAGATGTAATTTAAAATTGAAAAGATATGAAAGATATTTAAAAATGATAGATTTTTAAAAAAAATTGTGAATATTTGAAAAAGATATTGATGAGTTTGAGAAAAAAAATTGAAAAAGATAGATTTGTGTTGAAAAAGATTTGAGAAGAGATTGAAGAAGAATTGAGAAAGATTTAATTTTAGGATTAAGATATTTTAAAAATTTTTGGAAAAAGTTTGAAAATTGAAAGTAGGGGAACATGTTTATGCAAGAAAATATGGATGGAAATATGAAAATTTGAAAAAAAATCAAGTTGGGAACAAAACTTCCTCCCTTCCACAATCCTGGCGTTAAACGCCCAACTGCTGCTTGTTTTGGGCATTTAACATCCATCTGTAGCCTCTTTTGGGCGTTTAACACCCAGCTGTTGCTTCTGGCTGGTGTTAAACGCCAGGAATCTTTCATCACTGGGCATTTTTCTGAACGCCCAGGATGCTGCAAGTATGGCGTTAAACGCCCAGAATGGTACCCATTCTGGCGTTTAACGCCCAGAAAGGTACCCATTCTGGCGTTTAACACCCAGAAAGGTATCATTACTGGCGTTAAACGCCCAGTAGATGCTTCTTTTGGGCGTTTAACACCCAAATACACCTATTACTGGTGTTTTCTTGTTAGTGAGCTCTTTCTCCCTGTTTTGTATTCTGAATCCTTCTATAACCTTGTGAACTTATACAATTGATTCTTTACTTTGAAGATTATGAATAAATAATTTAAAAAAAAAACTTTGCTAATGGCTGGGTTGCCTCCCAGCAAGCGCTTCTTTATTGTCTTTAGCTGGACCTTGCTGAGCTTTCAATCTAGCCTCAGCTTTGAGCACTCTTGCTCAACATTGCCTTCAAGATAATGCTTGATTCTCTGTCCATTAACAATGAACTTTTTATTAGAATCAATGTCTTGAAGCTCTACATAGCCATATGGTGACACACTTGTAATCACATATGGTCCCCTCCACCGGGATTTTAATTTCCCGGGGAATAGCCTGAGCCTAGAGTTAAACAGCAGAACCTTCTGTCCTGGTTCAAAGACTCTAGATGATAGCTTTCTATCATGCCACCTTTTTGCTTTCTCCTTGTAAAGCTTGGCATTTTCGAAAGCAGTGAGTCTGAATTCCTCTAGCTCATTCAGCTGGAGCAATCTTTTTTCTCCAGCTAATTTGGCATAAAAGTTTAGGAATCTGGTTGCCCAGTAGGCTTTGTGCTCCAGTTCCACGGGCAGATGGCAGGCCTTACCATACACAAGCTGGTATGGAGAGGTCCCTATAGGAGTCTTGAATACTGTTCTGTAAGCCCACAGAGCATCATCCAAGCTTCTTGCCCAATCCTGTCTATGGGTGCTTACTGTCTGTTCCAGGATTCTTTTTAGTTCTCTATTAGAGACTTCAGCTTGCCCGTTTGTCTGTGGATGATATGGATTTGCCACCTTGTGACTAATTTCATACCAGACCATAGCAGAGTAAAGCTATTTATTGCAGAAGTGAGTGCCCCCATCACTAATTAGGGCTCTAGGGACACCAAATCTGCTGAAGATATGTTTCTGGAGGAACTTCAGCACTGTCTTAGTATCATTAGTGGGTGTGGCAATGGCCTTTACCCATTTGGATACATAGTCAACTGCAACCAGAATATAAGTGTTAGAGTATGATGGTGGGAAAGGCCCCATGAAGTCAATACCCCATACATCAAACAACTCAATCTCCAAGATTCCTTGTTGAGGCATGGCGTAGCCATGAGGCAAATTACCAGATTTCTGGTAACTGTCACAGTTACGTGCAAACTCTCGGGAATCTCTATAGAGTGTAGGCCAGTAGAAGCCATATTGGAGGACCTTCGTGGCTGTTCACTCACCTCCGAAATGGCCTCCATATTGTGACCAATGGCAATGCCATAAGATCTTTTGTGCTTCTTCTCTGGGCACACACCTACGGATTATTCCGTCCGTACATCTCTTAAAGAGATAGGGTTCATCCCACAAGTAGTACTTTGCATCAGTAATTAATTTTTTCTTTTGTTGCCTGCTGTACTCCTTGGGTATGAACCTTGCAGCTTTATAGTTTACAATGTCTGCAAACCATGGTGTTTCCTAAATGGCGAACAAATGCTCATCCGAAAAGGTTTAAGAGATCTCAATAGAGGGAGAGGACGCCCCTTCTACTGGTTCTATCTGGGACAAATGATCAGCCACTTAGTTTTCTGTCCCTTTTATGTCTCTTATTTCTATATCAAACTTTTGCAGAAGCAACACCCATCTTATGAGCCTGGGTTTTGAATCCTGCTTTGTAAGTAGATATTTAAGAGCAGCATGGTCGGTGTACACAATCACTTTTGATCCTACAAAGTATGATCTAAACTTGTCAATGGCATAAACCACTGCAAGCAATTTTTTTTCTGTGGTTGTGTAATTTTTTTGGGCGTCATTTAAAACACGGCTAGCATAATAAATGACATGCAGAAGCTTGTCATGCCTCTGCCCCAATACTGCACCAATGGCATGATCACTTGCATCACACATTAGTTCGAAAGGTAGTGTCCAGTCTAGTGCAGAAATAACTGGCGCTGTGACCAGCTTAGCTTTCAGAGTCTCAAACGCCTGCAGACACTCTGTGTCAAACACAAATGGCGTGTCAGCAGCTAGCAGATTGCTCAGAGGTTTTGCAATTTTTGAAAAATCCTTTATAAACCTCCTATAGAATCCTGCATGCCCCAGAAAGCTTCTGATTGCCTTAACATTGGCAAGTGGTGGTAATATTTCAATTACCTCTACCTTGGTTTGATCCACCTCTATTCCCTTGTTCGAAATCTTGTGCCCGAGGACAATCCCTTCAGTCACCATAAAGTGACATTTTTTCCAGTTTAAAACCAGGTTAGTCTCTTGGCATCTTTTCAGAACCAGTGTCAGGTGATCAAGACAGGAGCTGAATGAGTCTCCATATACTGAGAAGTCATCCATGAAGACTTCCAGAAATTTTTTCACCATATCAGAGAAAATAGAGAGCATGCATCTCTGAAAGGTTGCAGGTGCATTACACAGCCCAAATGGCATCCTCCTGTAAGTAAATACTCCAGATGGACATGTGAATGCTGTTTTCTCTTGATCCTGTGGATCTACTGCAATTTGGTTGTAACCTGAATAGCCATCCAAAAAGTAGTAATAATCATGACCTGCTAGTCTTTCTAGCATCTGGTCTATGAATGGTAAAGGAAAATGATCCTTTCTGGTGGCTGTATTGAGCCTTCTGTAGTTAATACACATACGCCACCCTGTAACCGTTCTTATAGGAACCAGATCATTTTTTTCATTATGAACCACTGTCATACCTCCCTTTTTGGGAACAACTTGGACATGGCTCACCCAGGGGCTATCAGAAATAGGATAAATAATCCCAGCCTCCAGTAACTTGGTGACCTCTTTCTGCACCACTTCCTTTATGGTTGAATTTAGCTGCCTCTGTGGCTGAACCACTGGCTTAGCATCGTCCTCCAATAGGATCTTGTACATGCATCTTGCTGGGCTGATGCCCTTAAGATCACTTATGGACCACCCAAGAGCTGTCGTGTGTGTCCTTAGCACTTGAAGTAGTGCTTCCTCTTCAAGTGGATTTAAAGCAGAGCTTATGATCACCGAAAAAGTTTCACCTTCTCCCAGAAATGCATAGGGATGGTGGTAGTGGTTTGAGCTCGAGTTTAGGAGGTTCCTCCTCTTCCTGAGGAAGTTTCAGAGGCTCTTTCAATTCCTCTGAATCCTCCAGATCAAGCTAAACATCTTTAAAGATGTCTTCCAGCACTGATTCGAGACTCTCAGCCATGTTGATTTCCTCTACTAAAGAGTCAATAAGATCAACTTTCATGCAGTCTTTTGGTGTGGCTAGATGCTGTATGGCTTTGATAGCATTTAACTTAAACTCATCCTCATTGACTCTCAGGGTTACTTCCCCCTTTTGGACATCAATGAGAGTTCGACCAGTTGCTAGAAAAGGTCTTCCTAGAATGAGAGTAGCACTCTTGTGCTCCTCCATTTCCAGCACCACAAAGTCAGTGGAAAAGGCGAATGGCCCAACCCTGAAAATCATGTCTTCAATCACGCCTGATGGGTATTTAATGGAGCCATCAGCAAGTTAGAGACATATCCGGGTTGGTTTGACTTCCTCAGTTAAACCAAGCTTTCTGATAGTGGATGCAGGTATTAGATTGATGCTTGCTCCAAGATCACATAAAGTTGTCTTGGTGCAGTTACCCTCTAATGTGCATGGTATCATAAAGCTCCCGGGATCTTTAAGCTTTTCTGGGAAGCTTTTCAGAATGACTGCACTGCATTCTTCAGTGAGGAGAACTCTTTCAGTTTCTCTCTAATTCTTCTTATGACTCAAGATCTCTTTCATGAACTTGGCATAAGAGGGTATTTGCTCAAGTGCCTCTGTAAACAGAATCTTTATTTCAAGAGTCCTGAGATAGTCTGCAAAGCGGGCAAATTGCTTATCCTGCTCCTCTTGGCGGAGTTTTTGAGGATAAGGCATCTTGGCTTTGTATTCCTCAACCTTAGTTGCTGCAGGTTTATTTCCTACAGAGGTGGTTGGAGAAACCTTTTTAGAGGGGTTGTTATCAGCACTTGTGTGTGTCTGATCCCTCACTGGCATTTAAATGCCAGGGTTAGAAGCTTGATTAGCGTTGGACGCCAACTTCTTACCTGTTTTTGGCATTTGAACGCCAGAACTGACCCTCCATTGAGCGTTTGACACCAACTCCTTGCCTGTTTCTAGCGTTTGAATGCCAGAACTGAGCATGGGTTGGGCGTTTAGTGCCAGCTCTCCACTCTTTTTTGGTGTTTGAGCGCCAGAATCACTCCTCTCTGGGCTCTTACTGTCCTTAGAAGGATTTTGGGTAGCAGTTTGTTTATTTCTTGGCTTCCTACTGCCTTGAAGTGAGGTATTTAATGTTTTTCCACTTCTTAATTGAACTGCTTGGCACTCTTCTGTTATTTGTTTTGATAACTGCTGTTCTGTTTACTTCAACTGTACTTCCATATTAATATTAGCCATTCTTGTGTCTTGTAGTATCTCCTTGAATTCGGCCAGCTGTTTTGTTAGAAAATCTAATTACTGATTGAACTCAGTAATTTGTTCTGCAGGATTGAGTTCAGCAGTTACTGTTTTAGCCTCTTCTTTCATGGAATATTCACTACTTAGGTACAGATGCTGATTTCTGGCAACTTTATCAATGAGCTCTTGAGCTTCTTCAATTGTCTTTCTCATGTGTATAGATCCACCAGCTGAGTGGTCTAGAGAAATCTGAGCTTTCTCTGTAAGCCCATAATAAAAGATGTCTAACTGCACCCACTCTGAAAACATTTCAGAGGGGCATTTTCTTAGCATCTCTCTATATCTCTCCCAGGCATCATAAAGAGATTCATTATCTCCTTGTTTAAAGCCTTGGATGTCCAGCCTTAGCTGTGTCATCCGTTTTGGAGGGAAATATTGATTTAGAAATTTTTCTGACAGCTGTTTCCATGTCCTTATGCTAGCCTTAGGTTGGTTATTTAACCACCTCTTAGCTTGGTCTTTTACAGCAAATGAAAACAGTAATAATCTGTAGATATCTTGATCTGCTTCCTTATCATATACTGTGTCAGCAATTTGTAAAAACTGTACCAGAAACTCTGTAGGTTCTTCCTGTGGAAGACCAGAATACTGGCAGCTTTGCTGCACCATGATAATGAGCTGAGGATTCAACTCAAAGCTACTGACTCCGATGGAGGGTATACAGATACTACTCCCATATGAAGCAGTAGTGGGGTTAGCATATGACCCCAGAGTCCTTCTGGACTGTTCATTTTCACTTAGGTCCATGATGGAGAAAGGGAGATGACGTGGATTTATTTTATTTATTTTATAAAAAAAATTTGAAATAATAAAATAAAATAAAATAAAAACTACAAAAAAATAAAAAAAAAGGAATTGAAAATATTTTATGAGGATTTTCGAAAAAAAAGTGAGGAGAGAGGAAGTGGTTAGGATATTTTTGAAAAAGATATGACTTTAAAAATCTTAAAAGGATATGATTTGAAAAATTTTGACCAAGTCAACCTAAGCAATTCGAAAATTATGAGAAATTAAAGGAAAAGATATTTTTTTTTTAATTCTATGATGAAAAAGAAAAATACACAAAAGACACACAACTTAAAATTTTTAGATCTAATGCTCCTTGTTTTCGAAAATTTTGGAGGGGAAACACCAAGGAACACCAAACTTAAAAATTTTAAGATCAAAACACAAGAAAGACTCAAGAACACTTTGAAGACTCATAAGAACAACAAGAACATGAAGATAGATTACCAAACTTAAAATTTTTAGAAAACCAAAATAAAATTTTTGAAAACTAAAGAAAAGTTAACAGGAGAACACCAAACTTAAAGTTTGGCACAAGATTTATTCAAAGAAAAATTATTTTTGAAAAAGTTTTAAAAAGAAGATAGCCAATTACCAAGAATATAAGCACAACGCTCTATCCAATTGAGCTATAAATTTGACGTGTTTTAATAAGGTATTTAATAAATAAAATTTTTTTGAAAACTGATTTTTTTTTAAAAAGCACAAGAAAAACAAGAAAAGACACAGAACAACTTGAAGATCAAGGACGAACAAGAACATGCAATTCGAAAATTGAAAGACAAAGAAAAGCATGCAATTGACACCAAACTTAAAACATGACACTAAACTCACAGAAAAACTAAAAATCAATAAAGAAAAATAATATTTTTGAAAAAAAATTTCAAAAGAAAAAAAAAAGACTCTGACCCAAAAGACAAAAATTTCCTAATCTAAGCAACAAGATTCACCGTCAGTTGTTCAAACTCAAACAATCCCCGGCAACGGCGCCAAAAACTTGGTGCACGAAATCACAATCACACTTTTGTAATTCCGCACAATTAACCAGCAAGTGCACTGGGTCGTCCAAGTAATACCTTACGTGAGTAAGGGTCGAATCCCACGGAGATTGTTGGCTTGAAGCAATCTATGGTTATCTTGTAACTCTTAGTCAGGATATCAATTATAATTATTAGTTTGGATTGCAAAAAATAAAAGAGCACGAATTAAATACTTGTTATGCAGTAATGGAGAATATGTTGGAGTTTTGGAGATGCTTTGTCTTCTGAATCTCTGCTTTCCTACTGTCTTCTTTTTCACGCACGCAAGGTTCCTTCTATAGCAAGTTGTGCGTTGGTGGATCACCATTGTCAATGGCTACCATCTGTCCTCTCAATAAAAATAGTCCAAGTGCGTTGTCACTGCACGGCTAATCATCTGTCGGTTTTCACTCATGCTGGAATAGGATCCATTGATCCTTTTGCGTCTGTCACTACGCCCAACTCTTGTGAGCTTGAAGCTCGTCACAGTCATCCAATCCCTAAATCCTACTTGGAATACCACAGACAAATTTTAGACTTTCTGGATTCTCAAGAATGCTGCCAATGGATTCTAGCTTATACCACGAAGACTCTGATTAAGGAATCCAAGAGATACTCATTCAATCTAATGTAGAATGGAGGTGGTTGTCAGGCATGTGTTCATAGGTTGAGAATGGTGATGAGTGTCACAGATCATCACATTCATCATATTGAAGTGCAAATAAATATCTTAGGTAGAAACAAGCATGTTTGAATGGAAAACAGAAGTAATTGCATTAATTCATCGAGACACAGCAGAGCTCCTCACCCCCAACAATGGAGTTTAGAGACTCATGCTGTCAAAGATTACAAAGTTCAGATCTAAAATGTCATGAGATACAAAAGAAATCTCTAAAAGTTGTTTAAATACTAAACTAGTAACCTAGGTTTACAGAAAATGAGTAAACTATGATAGATAGTGCAGAAATCCACTTTCGGGGCCCACTTGCTGTGTGCTGGGGCTGAGACTTGAACTTCACATGTGCCTAGGCTGTTTCTGGAGTTAAACGCCAGGTTGTAACCTGTTTAGGGTGTTTAACTCCAATTTGTAACCTGTTTCTGGCATTTTACGCCAGAATAAGGCCGAGAACTGGCGTTGAACGCCAGTTTGCGTCATCTAAACTCGAGAAAAGTATAGACTATTATATATTGCTGGAAAGCCCTGGATGTCTAATTTCTAACGCAATTGAGAGCGTGCTATTTGGACTCCTGTAGCTCCAAAAAATTCATTTCGAGTGCAGGGAGGTCAGAATCCAACAACATCTGCAGTCCTTTTTCAGCCTCTGAATCAAATTTTGCTCAGGTCCCTAAATTTCAGCCAGAAAATACCTGAAATTATAGAAAAACACACAAACTAATTCTAAAGTCCAAAAATATGAATTTTTCCTAGAAAATAATAAAAATATACTAAAAACTAACTAAAACATACTAAAAACTACATGAAATTACCCCCGAAAAGCGTATAAAATATCCGCTCATCAGAGAGTCAATAATATCATCTGGATTCTAAGTTCTTAAAGATGCCAATCATTCTAAGCTTCAAAGGAAAGTGAGATGCTAAAATTATTCAGAAGCAAAAAACTACTAGTCCCGCTTATCTAATTAAAACTGAGCTTCATTGAAAACTCTGAGATTTAGTGTATCTTTCTCTTCTTTTTAATCCTACTTTGTTTTTGGTTGCTTGGAGACAAGCAACAGTTTAATTTTGGTGTTCTAATGAGCGTATATTTTATACGCTTTTTGGCATAATTTTCATATAGTTTTTATTATGTTTTGTTTAAGTTTTATGATATTTTCATAGGTTTTAGTGCAAAATTCATATTTTTGGATTCTACTTTGATTTTGTGTGTTTTCATGTGATTTCAGGTATTTTCTGGCTTAAATTGAGGAGTTTTAGCAAAGTCTGATTCAGAGACAGAGAAAGGACTGCAGATGCTGTCAGGATCTGACCTCCATGCACTCAAAGGAAACTTTCTAAAGCTACAGAACTCCAAATGGTACGCTCTCAACGGCTATGGAAAGCTAACATCCAGGGATTTCCATAAATATATAATAGTCTATACTTTACTTTGGAAATGAAAGCCCAAAACAGGCGTTCAACGCCAGCCACCAACCCCAAACATGGTGTCCAACGCCCAGAAGGAGGCAGCTGGCGTCCAACACCCATTCAGGAGTCCAAAGCTAATGTTGGATACCCAAAAGGGAGCACTAGCTCGTGGCTTCACTCAAGCTCAGCCCAAACACTCACCAAGTGGGCCCAGAAAGTGGATTTTTGCACTACAAGACTAGTTTATCTTATTTCTGTAATTCTTAGTTAGCATATTAGTATATATAGGAGGAGATCACCCTTATTTATCTTCTTCCCCCAGTTTTACATTCGAACACTATTCTATGTACAGTATGAGTCACTAACCTCCTAGGCTAAGTTTAGGAGCTCTGCTAATTCTTATGGATTAATAATATCACTATTCTATTTCAATCTATGCTTGATTCTATTCTAAGATGTATCTTTGTTCTTCATCCTAATGAATTGGGAGTGTAACTTGACCATCATCCCTATTCACATGGATTCTTACAAGTCCTTGATGGGATAGTACTGAACCACAAGCTTGATTATATATCTCTTAGATAGCTAATCCACAACTTCATTAGGTACTTGGAGACATCAGTGCAGCCGATGTATGGGGCGATTAGGGCCTTTGTGGTATAGGCTAGAATCAAAGGAGCAGCGTTCTCTAATCCGGAAGATCCGACCTTGTCTGTGGCATTTTGAGTAGGATCACCAAGGGAATGGACTACTAGAGCTTCACCCCCGTTCAGATTGGATGACCGCTGACCCGGCGTTTGATCTGAAGCAGAGGAGATTAATGACCGCTGACCCGGCGTTAATCATTTACAGCCTACCATGGAATGAATCAATTAGAAGTTAGAGTAGATGGTGAGAAAAGTTAATCCAAAAGGAAGAAGCATCTCTGAAGCCTCAACCGTTCTTATACAATTGATTTCACACCTATCTAGTAACGTTTTATTTATTATCTGTTTTATGCATTTTTCACAACAACTATCATATTTTCTATCTGCCTGACTAAGATCTATAAGGTATCCATTGCTTGCTCAAACCAACAATCGTCATGGGATCGACCCTCACTCATCTAAGGTATTACTTGGACGACTCGGCACACTTACCGGTCTATCTGTGCGAATATTGCGGAGCTAGTTTCGCGCACCAGATTTCACTAAATAAGAGAATATGTTCAAAAAGGGAATATTAGCATTCAATTTGTTAAATCAGAAGATCAATTAGCGGACATTTTCACTAAACCCCTAGTTGAAGACAGATTTTGTAAACTCAGGACAAATCTAGGGATTTTAAGTCGTGATACATTATTTGCGCAATGCTGATGTATTTGTTGAAGTTTTTGTCTCTCAGGTTGGTATGAGACAATTCTGGACGAATGAAGAACCATCTCCGTGAATGTTCTCTTTTGGGCCTAATTGCACGTTCTGAATCTTCTAAGCTAACCCTTCAGTTCAGAGTTATGGTGGTCTAATATGTTTCCTTAAACACTACCATCTCTGGGTCTAATGAGTGTTACATTATCCATGTGATATTTTGTATTTTGTCTTTTAGTGAAAAAGTTTCTTTTAAATCTATTTTGTTTTATTTGTTAATAAAATCAAATGATCTTTTTCATGATGTCAAGTCTTTTCAAGGTCTAGTCATAGGTGATGCAGTTGCATGTTTCAAGAAACCTCCTTTCTTGGTGCAGCTACTAAACTTCTCTCTTCATAACTCCTTCCAACACCTCTTCGGTTCTTTCCCACTACTATTAGTGCTTTGTTTCATTTGAAACCTGGGTTCACTCCAATGAGAAAGAAAACCGTGATCCAAAAGAGTCCAAGGGCAAAAATCCTCAAACTTTGAGAGAAACCTAGACCCTCCACTCACTCCAAAGATCAAACTTTTACACCTTCTCCATCTCCTCCTACCTTTCCTCCTCACACAGACCCTATGGCTCAAACCAAAAACACTTCAAGGTTTCCTTCTTCTTCCAAGCCGACGCCACCACCAAGTGCTCCATCCAAGCCAAGCACCTCGAAGGAGAAGCGCCTTGCTGCTGAGGAACTTGTGCCTGAACCTTCTCGTCCTAAGCCTAGGTCTTCTCCTACTCATCCTCAAAGAGGTAACCCTCGCATCCCTCTAAAATCAGTTAAAGAGCCTTCCATTGATCCTTTTGCACACAAATCACATTTCATGACCTCCTACTCAAACTGCAACCCTCTCCGTTTTCGGTCAGCCATGAACAATGATCTCTATGATGGTTTTGTCATTCACCATACCATTTGCCCCACCTTTTTGGTTGACCTACCAAATCTGGAAAAAAAAAGGTTTTGTTTTTGCGAAAAATTTTGAATTTCTGGACTAGAACCATATTTTTAAAATCAAAAAACCAGTTTACCCAGTCTTAGTCAAGGAGTTCTATACAAATATGACCTATCATGAGGGCAGCATTCACTCCTATGTCAAAGGCCGTGACCTTGCTCTGAACAATGAAACCATCAGTGATTCTTTGAAATACACTAATGGTGGTGCTTGTGCATACACCTCAGGTAAGTGGGATGAAGGGGTGGGTATCTCTTACAATGATGCTCTGGCCTATGTATGTGAACACATTTCCTTGATTGATGGTATCACTCCAACTCACAAAGCCATGGGTTACACTCGTGCTCAGTTACATCGTATAGTGAACCATATCATCCTTCCTCAGAGTGGCTCATATCAAAAGGTGTCCTTCTGTGATACTCTGATTTTGTATGCTATTCTCACAAAAACTGAAATCTCTTTTGCATGTTTAATGGTAAGGTGTATATTTGACTGCATTAGAAGTGAGAAAGATAAAGCTCTTCCTTATGGCATGTTCTTAACATGTATTTTTGAATGTTTTGGTGTTGACTTGTCAAATGAGACATATGAAAATAGACATTCACATCTAAAAGGAGGTGGTTCAGTGAAACAGTAGAAAAGGGACCAACTTGAACTGAAAGGGTGGTTCTTGATGATGATGATGATTATGAACCAAACGAATCCTCTCCTCCATCTGCCTTTGGGACTTTAGTGTTCACTAGACACAAATCATTTTTATATAGAGTGGTGAAAGATGTAGTTCAAGAATTTGTCTCTCAATGTAACCATCTAATTGCAATGAGCAAAGAACAAAGAAAACTTACTGCCAAGCATGAAAACTGCCTCAGAAGTCTAGAGATAGAGTGGCAGTTTTCATGAAGTTCATTGACAATCTCCAAGAGGATGAAACCATGGCCACTAACCCTAAAGATCATGCTGATTCTGATTATGAGGATAGTTCAGATGCCTAAAGATACCTCCTCTATTGCTATTTTCTATGCTTTTTATTTTGAAAATTGTCTCATGGAACAATTGTATTTCGTGTTTGGACTTCCTAGTTGTCTCGAATGACTGTAAACCGATTAACAACTGTTAATTTTGTTTTTACTTTTCTAATTATATGGACTATGTCTTAACTGTTTGCTGCAGGTTTCGAAGTTGGTTTCATTTCCTCCCTTGATGACAAAAGGGGGAGTAGTATTATTATTATATTTGTATGCTCATTTTTATTGCTCTGCTGATTTTTGTTGCTCTGTTTTTATTATGTTTTGGGGCTGATTTGTTGCTCTATTTTGTTATGTTTTGGGGCTGACTGGTCTTGCAATTTTTTATACATTTTTTGGCTCTTTTTCATGAGCTGTTGAAATTGTTTGAAAATCTTGTTGAATGCTTCATCCATGGATAACAAATTGTATATAGTATATTATTGTGTTCCTTATATAAACATGTAAACAGGAAATAAAGGAAGAGCAAAATTTCAGGGGGAGCAACACTTGGAAAGGAAAAGTAACATCACCTAAAGCAAAGTCCCTTAACCTTTTTAAAATTCAATCTCTTTGATCAATTTCACAATTATTAAGTGTTGCAGGCCAAAATTAGAGAAGCAGCAGCCCAAATGGAACGAAACAAAAACAAGATTATTGATGGGTTCTCTAACTCTAAAAGCCTGAAGAAATAAAATAAGGAAAACAGCTGGGCTGAATGGAAAATATCCAACCCAAGTCCAAGAAGATTCCACCAAGCTGAAGACTTCCAAAGCCAATACTCACATATTTGCTTCAGTCAGAATAAGAGAGAGAGAGAGAGAGAGAGAGAGAGAGAGAGAGAGAGAGCTTCGTTCATCTTGCTAATTTCACCAGAGAAGAAAGAAAGAGAAAGGTAAAATTCAAAAGCAAATGTCTAATCACCCTAATCAAAGCAAGCTAAGCTAAGTCAGAGGATAAAGGTGATTTATTTCTATTTACATGGAATTTAGTTTCTTTACTCCTTCTCTAATTTTATGCAGCTACAATTTGGTATAAATGGAAAAAATATTTTTTGATAATCACTGCTGTAAATCAAAGGCTAAAATTATTTCTTGGGGACAAAGCACTATCTCAAGGGTTTGGATTTGAGTTTACCACTGAACAACTTTTTCTTGCTGATCTGAGGACTTCGGTCAAGCAAAAGAACCTGTTTTGAAATTCCTAATTTGGGGGTAAATTGAATAAAGTGAGATGTCAAGCATCAGAGGCTCAAGGATCAACGAGTTGACTAAGGAGAAAACCAAAGAACAACTTGGCAAGAGGTACAAAAAGAAAAGGTTTTTCATTTTTTGAAAGGGAGGAGAGAAAACCAAAACTTGAGTTTGTTTGAAGAGCTTCTCTGTGAAGAGTTCATCAATTTTGGACAGTGTTTTCTAAATTAAAGAAGCATCCGCCAAGATGAAGAACTTAATCAGAGCCAGCTGAATCCGGTTCAACTTATAGCAACAAAGGTTGTTAATGTATCAATCTCCTTCATGTTTTACAGTTTGTATTTCACTTTCAATGTATATTGGTGCGCAGAAATTGTGATCGTTCATTCCTTGGTAACGGCGTCAAAAACCTTTTACGCACGTTCATAATCTTAGTTCTTTGTCACAACTTCGCACAACTAACCAGCAAGTGCACTGGGTCGTCCAAGTAATAAATCTTACGTGAGTAAGGGTCGATCCGACAGAGATTGTCGGCTTGAAGCAAGCTATGGTCACCTTGTAAATCTCAGTCAGGCAGATTCAAATGGTTATGATGAATTGATAGTTAAAATATAATTAAAATATAAAATAAAGATAGAGATACTTATGT
This sequence comes from Arachis hypogaea, assembly GCF_003086295.3. Classification (NCBI taxonomy): domain Eukaryota; kingdom Viridiplantae; phylum Streptophyta; class Magnoliopsida; order Fabales; family Fabaceae; genus Arachis; species Arachis hypogaea. The sequence continues at coordinate 127,911,932 of NC_092050.1, forward strand.
AATTCATTGGTGAGAATTTCAGATAAGCGAATGGAGATGCTTTTGTCCCTTTTGATCCTCTGCTTTCCTACTGTCTTCGTCCAACCCCTCATATTCCTTTCCATGGCAAGCTGTATGTAGGGCATCACCGTTGTCAATGGCTACTTCCCGTCCTCTCAGTGAAAAGGGTCCAAAATGCGCTGTCACCGCACGGCTAATCATCTGTCGATTCTCGATCATACTGGAATAGGATTCAGTAATCCTTTTGCGTCTGTCACTACGCCCAGCACTCGCGAGTTTGAAGCTTGTCACAGCCATCCCTTCCCAGATCCTACTCGGAATACCACAGACAAGGTTTAGACTTTCCGGATCTCAAGAATGGCCGCCAATAATTCTAGCCTATACCACGAAGACTCTGATCGGCGATCAGGAGGCTAAGAGATATGCATTCAAGCTTGTTTTCATGTAGAACAGAAGTATTTGTCAGGCACGCGTTCATAGGTAAGAATGGTGATGAGCATCACAAAATCATCACATTCATCATGTTCTTGTGTGCGAATGAATATCTTAGAGAAGAAATAGACTTGAGTTGAATAGAAAAACAGTAGTACTTTGCATTAATTCATGAGGAACAGTAGAGCTCCACACCTTAATCTATGGTGTGTAGAAACTCTACCGTTGAAAATACATAAGAACAAGGTCCAGGCATGGCCAAATGGCCAGCCCCCATAAAGGTCTAAGATAGCATAAAACTAATCAAAGATCAGACGTTTAACATGATAGTAAAAAGTTCTATTTATACTAAACTAGTTACTAGGGTTACAGAAATGAGTAAATGACGTAGAAATCCACTTCCGGGCCCACTTGGTGTGTGCTTGAGCTGAGCATTGAAGCTTTCATGTGTAGAGGTCTTCCTTGGAGTTAAACGCCAGTTTGTAACTTGTTTCTGGCGTTTAACTCTGCTTTGCAACCTGTTTCTGGCGTTTAACTCCAGAATAGGGTAGAGAGCTGGCGTTGAACGCCAGTTTGCGTCATCTAAACTCGAACAAAATATGAACTATTATATATTTCTGGAAAGCCCTGGATGTCTACTTTCCAACGCAATTAAGAGCGCGCCATTTGGACTCCCGTAGCTCCAGAAAATCCACTTTGAGTGCAGGGAGGTCAGAATCCAACAGCATATGCAGTCCTTCTTCAGCCTCTGAATCTTATTTTTGCTCAAGTCCCTCAATTTCAGCCAGAAAATACCTGAAATCATAGAAAAACACACAAACTCATAGTAAAGTCTAGAAATGTGATTTTTATTTAAAAACTAATAAAAGTATACTAAAAACTAACTAAATCATGCTAAAAACTATGTAAAAACAATGCCAAAAAGCGTATAAATTATCCGCTCATCACAACACCAAATTTAATTTGTTGCTTATCCCCAAGCAACTAAAAATCAAATAAGATAAAAAGAAGGGAATATACTATAAATCCCAAAATATCAATGAAACTTAGCTCCAATCAGATGAGTGGGACTAGTAGATTTTTGCCTCTTGAATAGTTTTGGCATCTCACTTTATCCATTGAAGTTCAGAATGATTGGCATCTACAGAAACTTAGATTTTAGATAGTGTTATTGATTCTCCTAGTTCAGTATGCTGATTCTTGAACACAGCTACTTTATGAGTCTTGGCCGTGGGCCCTAAGCACTATGTTTTCCAGTATTACCACCGGATACATACATGCCACAGACACATAACTGGGTGAACCTTTTCAGATTGTGACTCAGCTTTGCTAGAGTCCCCAATTAGAGGTGTCCAGGGTTCTTAAGCACACTCTTTTTTTGCTTTGGATCTTGACTTTAACTGCTCAGTCTCAAGTTTTCACTTGACACCTTCACGCCACAAGCACATGGTTAGGGACAGCTTGGTTTAGCCGCTTAGACCAGAATTTTATTCCTTTAGGCCCTCCTATCCACTGATGCTCAAAGCCTTAGATCCTTTTTATTACCCTTGCCTTTTGGTTTTAAGGGCTATTGGCTTTTTGCTCTTGCCTTTTGGTTTAAAGAGCTTTTGGCTTTTTCTGCTTGCTTTTTCTTTTTCTCCCCTTTTTTTCGCTATTTTTCTTTTCTCTCTTTTTTTTCGCAAGCTTTTATATTCATTGCTTTTTCTTGCTTCAAGAATCAATTTCATGATTTTTCAGATTATCAATAACATTTCTCCTTTTTCATCATTCTTTCAAAAGCCAACATATTTAACATTCATAAACAATAAATTCAAAAGACATATGCACTGTTCAAGCATTCATTCAGAAAACAAAAAGTATTGTCACCACATCAACATAATTAAACTAATTTCAAGGATGAATTTGAAACCATGTACTTCTTGTTCTTTTGTTTTTAGAACATTTTTCATTTAAGAGAGGTGATAGATTCATAGGACATTCATAGCTTTAAGGCATAGACACTTAGACACTAATGATCATATAGTAAAGACACAAACATAAATAAAACATAATGCTCAAAAATCGAAAAACAGAAAAATAATAACAAGGAGATTAAGGAATGGGTCTACCTTAGTGAGGGTGGCGTCTTCCTCTTCTTGAAGAACCAATGGTGCTTTTGAGCTCCTCTATGACTCTTCCTTGTCTTTGTTGCTCCTCCCTCATAGCTCTTTGTTCTTCTCTAATCTCATGGAGAATAATAGAGTGCTCTTGGTGCTCCATCCTTAGTTGTCCCATGTTAGAGCTTAATTCTCCTAGGGAGGTGTTGATTTGCTCCCAATAGTTTTGTGGAGGAAAGGGCATCCCCTGAAGCATCTCAGGGATTTCATGGTGAGGAATTTTCTCATGTTCTTGTTGAGGTCCATGATCTCTTGTTTGCTCCATCCTTTTCTTAGTGATGGGCTTGTCCTCTTCAATGAGGAAGTCTCCCTCTATGTCAATTCCAGCCGAATTGCAGAGGTAGCAAATGAGGTGAGGAAAGGCTAACCTTGCCAAAGTGGAGGACTTGTCAGCCACCTTGTAGAGTTCTTGAGGTATAATCTCATGAACTTCCACTTCCTCCCCATTCATAATACTATGGATCATGATGGCCTAGTCTATAGTAACTTCAGACCGGTTGCTAGTAGGAATAATTGAGCGTTGAATAAACTCCAACCATCCTCTAGCTACAGGCTTAAGGTCCGGTCTTCTCAATTGAACCGGCTTGCGTCTTGAGTCAACTTTCCATTGAGCTCCTTCTACACAAATGTCCATGAGGACTTGGTCCAACCTTTGATCAAAGTTGACCCTTCTAGTGTAGGGGCGTGCATTTTCTTGCATCATTGGCAAGTTGAACGCCAACCTTACATTTTCCGGACTGAAATCTAAGTAATCCCCCCGAACCATGGTAAGCCAATTCTTTGGTTTCGGGTTCACACTTTGATCATGGTTCCTAGTGATCCATACGTTTGCATAGAACTCTTGAACCATTAAGATCCCGACTTATTGAATGGGGTTGGTGAGAACTTTCTAACCTCTTCTTCGGATCTCATGTCGGATCTCCGAATACTCATTCTTTTTGAGCTTGAAAAGAACCTCAGGGATCACTTTCTTCTTGGCCCAACTTCATAGAAGTGGTCTTGATGGACCTTTCAGATGAATCTCTCCATCTCCCATGACTCAGAGGTGGAAGTAATTGCCTTCCCTTTCCTCTTTCTTGAGGTTTCTCTGGCCTTAGGTGCCATTAATGGTTATGGAAAAACAAAAAGCAATGCTTTTACCACACCAAACTTAAAATGTTTGCTCGTCCTCGAGCAAAGGAAGAAAGAAAGAAGGAGAAGAAGAAGAAAAATGGAGGAGAGGGAGAGAGGGGTGTGTTCGGCCAAGGGGAGGAAGAAAGGGTTGTGTTGTGTGAAAATGAAGAAGGAATAAGGGGTAGAGTGATTGAGGTGATTGGTGAAGGGTATTTGGGGAAGAGAGTTATGAAAAGGTGTGAAGAATAGAGAAGAAAAGGTGGGGATCCTGTGGGGTCTACAGATCCAGTGGAGTCAAGGACTTAACATCCCTGCTCTAATTAGGCGTGTAAAACACCCTCAGCATGCATGTCTGGCATTAAACGCCAGCTTGCTGCTTGTTTTTGGCATTAAACGCCCAAATGTAGCCTTTTTCTGGTGTTTAACGCCACTTCCATGCTCTGTTCTGGCGTTAAATGCCAGTATGGTGCTTGTTTCTGGCGTTTAACGCCAGCTTGATGCTTCTTTCTGGCGTTAAACGCCAGTTTGATGCTTCTTACTGGTGTTTAAATGCCAGTAAGTTCTTCCTCCAGGGTGAGCTTCTTTTAAAGCTGTTTTTCATTCTATTTTTTATTTTTCAGTAGTTTTTGTGACTCCACATGATCATCAACCTAAAAAATATAAAATAACAATAGAAAATAACTAGATATAATTAAATAACATTGGGTTGCCTTCCAACAAGCACTTCTTTAATGTCAATAGCTTGACAGTGAGCTCTCATGGAGCCTCACAGATGTTCAGAGCATTGTTGGAACCTCCCAACACCAAACTTAGAGTTTGAATATGGGGGTTCAACACCAAACTTAGAGTTTGGTTGTGGCCTCCCAACACCAAACTTAAAGTTTGACTGTGGGGGCTTTGGTTGACTCTGCAGTGAGAGAAGCTTTTCATGCTTCCTCTCCATGGTTACAGAAGGAGATCCTTGAGTTTTAAATACAAGGTAGTCCTCATTCAGTTGAAGGACCAACTCTCCTCTGTCCACATCAATCACAGCTCTTGCTATGGCTAGGAAGGGTCTTCCAAGGATGATGGATTCATCCTCATCCTTCCCAGTGTCTAGGATTATAAAATCAGCAGGGATGTAAAGGCCTTCAACCTTTACTAGCACATCCTCTACTAGTCCATAAGCCTATTTTCTTGAGTTATCTGCCATCTCTAATGAGATTCTGGCAGCTTGCACCTCAAAGATCTCAAGTTTCTCCATTACAGAGAGTGGCATAAGGTTAATGCCTGACCCCAAGTCACACAGAGCCTTCTCAAAGGTCATGGTGCCTATGTTACAATGTATTAAGAATTTACCAGGATCCTGTTTCTTTTGAGGTAGAGTTTGCTAAACCAAGGCATTTAGTTCCTTGATGAGCAATGGAGGTTCATCCTCCCAAGTCTCATTACCAAATATTTTGGCATTCAGCTTCATGATTGCTCCTAAATATTGAGCAATTGCTCTTCAGCAATGTCTTCATCTTCTTCAGAAGATGAATAGTCATCAGAGCTCATAAATGGTAAAAGGAGGTTCAATGGAATCTCTATGGTCTCTAGATGAGCCTCAGATTCCTTTGGTTCCTCAAAGGGAAACTCCTTATTGGTCAATGAACGTCCCAGGAGGTCTTCCTCACTAGGATTCACATCCTCCTCCTCCTCTTTGGGTTCGGCCACACCAAGAAAGGTTATGGCCTTGCACTCTCTTTTTGGATTCTCTTCTGTATTGCTTGGGAGAGTACTAGGAGGAGTTTCAGTGACTCTTTTACTCAGCTGGCCCACTTGTGCCTCCAAATTTCTAATTGAAGACCTTGTTTCATTCATGAAACTTACAGTGGCCTTAGATAGATCAGAGACTATATTTACTAAGCTAGATGGGTTCTGCTCAGAATTCTCTGTCTATTGCTGAGTGGATGATGGAAAAGGTTTCCTATTGCTAAACATGTTTCTTCCACCATTATTAAAGCCTTATTGAGGCTTTTGTTGATCCTTCCATGAGAAATTTGGATGATTTCTCCATGAGAGATTATAGGTGTTTTCATAGGGTTCACCCATGTAATTCACCTCTGCTATTGCAGGGTTCTCAGGATCATAAGCTTCTTCTTTAGAAGATGCCTCTTGAGTACTGTTAGAAGCAGCTTGCAATCCATTTAGACTCTGAGAAATCATATTAATTTGCTGAGTCAATATTTTATTCTGAGCCAATATGGCATTCAGAGTATCAATTTCAAGAACTCCCTTCCTCTGAGGCGTCCCATTACTCACAGGATTCCTTTCAGAAGTGTACATGAACTGGTTATTTGCAACCATGTCAATGAGTTCCTGAGCTTCTGCAGGTGTTTTCTTTAGGTGAATGGATCCACCTGCAGAATGGTCCAATGACATCTTTGATAACTCAGACAGACCATCATAGAATATATCCAGGATGGTCCATTCTGAAAGCATGTCAGAGGGACACTTTTTGGTCAGTTCCTTGTATCTCTCCCAAGCTTCATAGAGGGATTCACCTTCTTTCTGTTTGAAAGTTTGAACATCCACTCTAAGCTTGCTAAGCTTTTGAGGAGGAAAGAACTTGGCTAAGAAAGCCGTGACCAGCTTATCCCAAGAGTTCAGACTATCTTTAGGTTGAGAGTCCAACCATATTCTAGCTCTGTCTCTTACAGCAAACGGGAAAAGTATAAGCCTGTAGACCTCGGGATCAACCCCATTGGTCTTAACAGTATCACAGATTTGCAAGAATTCAGTTAAGAACTGAAAAGGATCTTCTGATGGAAGTCCATGAAACTTGCAATTCTATTGCATCAGAGAAACTAATTGAGGCTTTAGCTCAAAATTGTTTGCTCCAATGGCAGGGATTGAGATGCTTATTCTATGTAAGTTGGAATTTGGTGCAGTAAAGTCACCAAGCATCTTCCTTGCATTGTTATTATTTTTGGCCATGTCTCCTTCTTTTTCAAAAATTTCTGTCAGATTATCTACAGAGAGTTGTGCTTTAGCTTCCCTTAGCTTCCTCTTCAGAGTCCTTTCAGGTTCAGGATCAGCTTCAACAAGAATGTTCTTATCCTTGTTCCTGCTCATATGAAAAAGAAGAGAACAAAAAATAATAGGGATCCTCTTTGCCACAGTAGAGAGGTTCCTTTATGTGAGTAGAAGAATAAGAATGATGGAAGAAGAAGAAAAATTCGAACACAGAGAAGGGAGGGGTTCGAATTTTGAGAAGAGAGGTGTTAGTAAATAAATAAAATAAATAGAAAGAGATGAGAGAGAGAAGAAAAATCTGAATTTTATTTAAGAGAAAAGAAAAATATTTTTGTTTTTATTTTAGTTATTAGTTAGAATTCGAAAATGTTAGAAGAAACAATTAATTAATTAAAAAGATTTTTGAAAAATAGGGAAGTGATTTTCGAAAATTAGAAGAGAGAGAAGTAGTTAGGTGGTTTTAAAAAAGGATAAGAATCAAACAAAAAGATAGGATTAATTGAAAAAGATTTGAAAATCAATTTTGAAAAGATAAGAGGTTAGAAAAGATTTTGAAATTGATTTTGAAAAAGATGTGATTGACATTTATTTTGAAAAAGATTTGAAAAAGAAATTTAAAAAGATTTGATTTTTGAAATTAAAGTTGATTACTTGACTAACAAGAAACTAAAAAGATATGATCCTAGAGTTTAAAGATTGAACCTTTCTTACTAGGCAAGTAACAAACTAAAAATTTTTTAATCAATCACATTAATTGTTAGCATTAATTTCAAAAATATGAAATAGAAATAAGAAAAATATTTTGAAAATAAATTTTGAAAATTTCGAAATTATGAAAGAAAAAATGAAAAAGATTTGATTTTTGAAAAAGATTTGAAAAAGATAGAATTTTTAAATTGAAAATTTGATTTGACTTATAAGAAACAACTAGATTTTAAAAATTTTTTTTTTTGAAAAAGTCAACTCAAATTTTCGAATTTTATGAGTGAAAAAAAAAAGAAAAAGATATTTTTTTGATTTTTTTTAAATTTTAATGATGAGAGAGAAAAACATCAAAAAGACTCAATGCATGAAAATTTTGGATCAAAACAAACGATGCATGCAAGAACACTATGAATGTCAAGATGAACACCAAGAACACTTTGAAGATCAAGATGAACACCAAGAACTTATTTTTGAAAAATTTTCAAGAAAAGAAAACATGCAAGACACTAAACTTATGACTTGACACTAGACTCAAACAAAAAACACAAAATTATTTTTGGTTTTATGGTTTTATAAATTTTTTTGTAATTTTTCGAAAATTATTTGGAAAAAGAAAAATAAGGATTTCAAAATTTTTAATGAGAATTCTAGGAATCATGCAATATTAGTCTAAAGCTCCGATCCAGGAATTAGACATGGCTCACTAGCCAGCCAAGCTTTCAGTGAAAGCTTCGGTCTAAGACACTAGACATGGCCAATGGCCAGCCAAGCTTCAGCAGATACAAATCAGGCATATAACAGCTGATTTGCTAAAGAAGATAAAGAAGCTCTTCTCTTACGGATAAGTGAAATCTCGGTCCAAAAGATCAGACATGGCTTAACAGCCAGCCAGGATTCAACATATCTCTTGAAACTCTAGAATTCATTCTTAAAAATTCTGAAGCCATAGAATTATTTATTTATTTATTTTTTTTTTTTTTTTTTTTGAAAATTTTTGGAAAATAAAAAGAATAAAAACAAAAACATAAAATTAAAATAAAATTACCTAATCTGAGCAACAAGATGAACCATCAGTTGTCCAAACTCGAACAATCCCCGGCAACGGCGCTAAAAACCTGGTGCGCAGAAATCGTGATCGTTCATTCCTTGGTAACAGCATCAAAAACCTTATACGCACGTTCATAATCTTAGTTCTTTGTCACAACTTCGCACAACTAACCAGCAAGTGCACTGGGTCGTCCAAGTAATAAACCTTACGTGAGTAAGGGTCGATCCCACGGAGATTGTCGGCTTGAAGCAAGCTATGGTCACCTTGTAAATCTCAGTCAGGCGGATTCAAATGGTTATGGTGAATTGATAGTTAAAATATAATTAAAATATAAAATAAAAATAGAGATACTTACGTAATTCATTGGTGAGAATTTCAGATAAGCGAATGGAGATGCTTTTGTCCCTTCTGATCCTCTGCCTTCCTACTGTCTTCGTCCAACCCCTCATATTCCTTTCCATGGCAAGCTGTATGTAGGGCATCACCGTTGTCAATGGCTACTTCCCGTCCTCTCAGTGAAAAGGGTCCAAAATGCGCTGTCACCGCACGGCTAATCATCTGTCGGTTCTCGATCATACTGGAATAGGATTCAGTAATCCTTTTGCGTCTGTCACTACGCCCAGCACTCGCGAGTTTGAAGCTCGTCACAGCCATCCCTTCCCAGATCCTACTCGGAATACCACAGATAAGGTTTAGACTTTCCGGATCTCAAGAATGGCCGCCAATAATTCTAGTCTATACCACAAAGACTCTGATCGGTGATCAGGAGGCTAAGAGATATGCATTCAAGCTTGTTTTCATGTAGAACGGAAGTGTTTGTCAAGCACGCGTTCATAGGTAAGAATGGTGATGAGCGTCACATAATCATCACATTCATCATGTTCTTGTGTGCGAATGAATATCTTAGAGAAGAAATAGACTTGAGTTGAATAGAAAAACAGTAGTACTTTGCATTAATTGATGAGGAACAGCAGAGCTCCACACCTTAATCTATGGTGTGTAGAAACTCTACCGTTGAAAATACATAAGAACAAGGTCCAGGCATGGCTGAATGGCCAGCCCCCATAAAGGTCTAAGATAGCATAAAACTAATCAAAGATCAGACGTTTAACATGATAGTAAAAAGTTCTATTTATACTAAACTAGTTACTAGGGTTACAGAAATGAGTAAATGATGTAGAAATCCACTTCGGGGCCCACTTGGTGTGTGCTTGGGCTGAGCATTGAAGCTTTCACGTGTAGAGGTCTTCCTTGGAGTTAAACGCTAGTTTGTAACTTGTTTCTGGCGTTTAACTCTGCTTTGCAACCTGTTTCTGGCGTTTAACTCCAGAATAGGGCAGAGAGCTGGCGTTGAACGCCAGTTTGCGTCATCTAAACTCGGACAAAGTATGGACTATTATATATTGCTGGCAAGCCCTGGATGTCTACTTTCTAACACAATTAAGAGCGCGCCATTTGGGCTCCTGTAGCTCCAGAAAATCCATTTTGAGTGCAGGGAGGTCAGAATCCAATGGCATCTGCAGTCCTTCTTTAGCCTCTGAATCTGATTTTTGCTCAAGTCCCTCAATTTCAGCCAGAAAATACCTGAAATCATAGAAAAACACACAAACTAATAGTAAAGTCCAGAAATGTAATTTTTATTTAAAAACTAAAAAAGTATACTAAAAACTAACTAAATCATACTAAAAACTATGTAAAAACAATGCCAAAAACCGTATAAATTATTCGCTCATCATATATCTTTCTGTAATTTCTTGAGAGGTAAAAGGCTGAAAGAGAGAAATCAAGAAAAAGCCTATGAGTGACAAAAGGTTGAGTGAAATACTTGAGAGAAAAGCCTAGAGTGATTTTAGATTTCTTTAGGTTGTTTCATATGTCTTGTATCTTATACCTGTGAGGTGCCCCTTTCTAAGTTGGATTAGCACTTAGAGTGAAGAGTTAGGTATTAACATAACCAAGTCAAGTTAGATAAGAACTTGAGAGAGAAAGGATTGAGTAAATCCTAAGAATTTGGTGTATGTAATACTTTAACTATAGTGGAAATTTCACCACTGTTGTGGTAGAGACTGGATGTAGGTTGCATTGCACAAGGCAACTGAACTAGGATACATGCCTGTGTCATATTTCTTCTCTTTCTCTAAGTGCTGTTTTCTGATATTTATGAGACAAAATGGAATTGTCTCATAAAATTTTCACTGCACAGTTCAAACAGATTTTATTTGAAAGTTTTATATTAAAGGCTTAATCCATTAAAGCAAAAGAAGGTCATAGATTTAACCCCTCTCTCCCCCCCTCCCCTTCTCTAAGCCCTCTGTAACCTTCAATCTTTATACTACCAAACTTCAATAATAGTTTAACTGAATCATCTAGTGAAGAAAATAATTATTTTCTGCCAAACATATAATTACTGCAAGCATTATCCAAATACCATATATTTTCATCTTCAACATATGAATTACTTGTTAAAAATAAAGTTTAAGTACCCGAATTATTATCAGTATTTTGAAGCTGATTTTCTACGTATGCTTGATTGTTATTCATCATTTTGAATTTGTAATCTGCTATTTTGTATCCATATTTTTCACAATGAAAGCAGTTGAAATTAGTTTGTTCTTGATAAAAATTGCCTTGACCTCTTCCTCAGTTAACAGACCTGAAATTTGTTCCACCTCTTCCTTGATTTGGAGTGTAAAATTATTATAATTTCTTTGGTTGTAATTTCCACGACCTCTTAATCTAAAACTTCCTCTGCCTCTACTTTAAAAATTAAAACTATGATTTCGTCCTTCTTGTGTATGGCTCTATTCTGTAATATTATTTAAATTCACTCGGGTTTTTAGGCTTTCTTCAGTTGATTTTTTTTACTTCTCCAATATTCTGCTAATGTAGCTTTCCGTGATTTCTTGCAATTCTGCAATCCTTATAGTTTTCATATTGTGGGACTCTAGTATTGTAGTCACCACATGATCATACTTCATCAGCATGGTGAGAAGAATTTTTTTCACCATGTTGCTGTTGGACATATTTTCTCTATAGACTCTCATCTTATTTATAAGATTTGTAACACAAGTAAAATATTACTCAACAGTTTCTGAGCTAGATATCTCGTACCTTTTATATTCTCTTTGCAAAGATTGTAGCTTTGCTTTCTGTACTTTATTTACGCCTTTGTATGACAACCTCAACGTATTCCAAGCTTCTTTTGTATTTTTGGCATTTGCTATTTTGTCAAACACTGTATAATCAATACCTTGATGAATTTGATATAGTGCCAATTGATCTCTCCTCTATTGGACAACATCTACTCCTTCTTGCAGACCCAGTTCAATGAAGTTTCACAAATTTTGAGCCTTCAAATGAGTAGACGTCAAAGTCTCCCAATAACTATAATAGAGTTTTCCATCTAATTTGGTACCGAACCACACAACATTGAAAATGTTTGCCATATTCACTCTATGAACAAACAAATATGTGAGAACTCTCCCACACCTCGTAAACTCTCAAATACTTGGCGCTAGATTAACTAGCTTTGATACCAAATATAAGTATAATACCCACAATTAATTAGTCCTATGATCACTCACTCACATAAATGACACTATCATTTTTTTACTCTCAAACTCACCAAGAACCAAGGTTACGAGAACCGGACCGGTCATTGAACCGGTTAAGTAACTGGTTTAATGGTTTAATGGTTCAATCGGGATTGAACCGTGGTTGAACCAGTTTAACTAATTATATGATAAAATTATTAAAAAATTAACTCCCCCATATGTGACTTTCTGTAAGTCAATTAAATCACTCTCCAAAACATCTAAAACATGTATCCAACCTAAGAATTATAAGCATAATTCAGCCAAATCATATGAAGCCATATAGTAAATTCAATATAGAATTGTGGCAATGTTTTTATTCTGAATCAATAATAGCAAAACAACAATTCACCAAAAAATACAACATATTGGATTTAAAAATAAATCTCAACAGAATTAATAAATTAAGCAATTGAATTTATAACTCAATCTCAACAGAATTAATTCAATATCAAGTTATCAACTGACTGAATTCAAACAAAAATTCAAAATATTAATATCTCAAAATTAAACAGAATCATCAATAACACATCATATGCATGTTCAGAATAAATCTCAAATTTCAGAGGGATAAATTCAGGGAGATAGGATCAGGAAAAGTTAGAGACTAAGAATTGAGACCTAAGAAGGTTGAAGGCTTGAAGCAGAGAAGAAGAGACTTGAGACCTGAGACCTGAGAGGGTTAAAGCAGAGACTAGAGATTCCACACGAAGAAGAGAAGTAAAGACGGAGAAGCAACAACGGCGAGACACAGTGCGGAGCAGAGAAGCAGAAACGACGCCGGCAAAGAGGGTAGAAGCAGAAACGACGCCGGCAAGGAGAGGAGAAGCAGAAACAACATACAAAGAGGAGCAGAGAAGCAGCAATGACCCACGGCGAGGAGCAGCGACAGAGAGAGCTCGGATAGACAAGGCGACGGAGAGAGAGAAGGGAGAGAAGGGTTCAGTGATGAGTTTGAGCTCTGAAGTGGGATGGTGGATAGTGGTTGTTCTTCGAAGAGAAAAGAGGATTTGTGGCTGGAATTCGAATTTGAATTCAAATATTAGAGTTTCTGCTGGCCCTGAGAGAGAGAGAGAGAGAGAGAGAGAGAAAAGGGTGGGTAGGGGTGTTATGCGCTGGGTTTTCCTTTTTTTTTAAACGGAGCCGTTTTTTACTTGGAGGAGTGAACCGGTCCTTTTTAAAATTGGTCCGGTTCAGTCGATTCACCGGTTAACTACTTATTCGAACGGTTTTCTCACCAGTTTTTTGCTGGTCGGTTTTTAAGGCCAACCGGACCAGCCAGAAGACCGATTTTTGGTTAATTTGGTTGAACTGGCCGGTCCGATTCTCAAAACTTTGCCAAGAACACACTCACAAAGTAAAAGAAAATTTCTAATTACTCAATATATTTTCATTCATATGGCTAGATAATTAACAACATATATATGAAGCCTGTTATATAGGCAAACTTTTAAAATAAAATAATAATTTTTATAACAACTAAGTGCTAGTTGTAATATTTCTCACAAAACTAGTAGAACATTGACTAGTCAAATTTTTTATTCAAATTTGTTTCAAATTTTTTAAGTTTAGTTATCAACTTGAAACTTCCAATTCATGATTCTTTTAGTATGGAGTCACAAATGCAACTTGTCATATAAATGCTTCATGGTGCTTCCTTTATTTGTTTTTATCAAAACCAACTTGACATATAGGTTCCAATTTTGACTAGGAGAAAAAATTTGACTTGTAATTCTTGTAGCTTCTAGTTTCATTACTTGTGATTCTTGTAACTTCTAATACCATGATAGTTCTAGTATGGTGCAAGTTGATTTAACTTTTACTAACACAAAAACATAGATTTTTTTATATAAATAAATATATAAAAATGATTATTTCCTTAAATATGTACAAAGAAAAAAAGTCACCAAAATGTGCATAGTCATTTCACTACTAGCACCCGCGAAATAGAAATGCACACTAATTCTCTCATGACACCCACGAAATGGATAGTTGACTCTGACGCACGTAAAATGGAGCGTACGTAAAATAGAGTCGTTGGCCATTTCTCACCTGGCACATGCGCAGTGGACAATGGTGAATGATGATGATGATGATGATAACACTAATAATAAATAATTATCACTACAATAGTAATAATGATATTGGTGAATATAATAATAATAATAATAATAATAATAATAATAATAATAATTAAATTACAATAAAATAAAATATTATTATAAAATATATTGACCTTTTTCAATTAAATGTGCAAAGATATGATGCTCATCTACTCAATTAAGATTTTTTTTTGAATAAGTATATTATCAAAATAAGAGTGACATTATTATAATATAAATTCATATAAAATATAATGCAAAAAAATTATATCATTTTAAATGAGTGATAAATAAATAATGGTGGATATGCTAATTATAATGATCAGTTAGAAATGGTAAATGGTGGACATGATATTTAATTTATCATTGTAGTTAGCATTTTTAAAAGATCTTAGAAAAAATATTAAAAATTATAAATACAAATCAAATATTGAAGAATGAGATTTTTTTTTACTTTTTATTTTTTATTAAATTCTAAAAAAGACTAAAAATAAAAGTTAGATAATAAAAATCTAAAATCTTCCATAATTTACTTTATATATACAGTGGAGGATCAGGAGGCTTACATGTAGAAAGACAAATTACAACAATATTTCTATAAAATTTTAGGTTAGAATAATTTGATAAAAGTAAAGAGATATTAAAAAATGAATGGAACAAATATAAAAAAAATTAATTGAGTAAATGAGCATCATATTTTTGCACATTTTAATAAAAAGGTTAATATATTTTATAATGATATTTAATTTTGTTATAATTTAAATAGCATTATTGTTAATTTAAACATTATTATTATTGTGGGAATAATTGGCCTTGGATCAAACTTGTTATAGGCAATTAAGAAATAAACAGGAAAAAAAACCCCAAGCAGAGAAAGAGTGGTGAAACACGATAAGGAAGGAGAACGAGAGAAGGAGAGAGCGGGAGCGAGCATTTGAAGGTGAAACACGATAAGGAAGATGGCCATGCCATCGGAAGAGACAAGGGGAAGAACGTGGGAGGGTGTGTATCCGATGTCAAGGAGGGTTCTTCTCGAGATGGTTTAGAAAAGTCATTCAAGGTCTCTTTTATAGATAAGGTCATTGGTGTAGAGAAGTCTAAGGCCTTTGGATTAGTAGGGTCTTTATCTGAGGATGGTATCGCCATGGTGATAGGTAAGAAGGGTGGCAAAGAGTTGTCTAGCTGAACCATATAAGGAAGTCATCGTGATCAAGGTGTTGGATAAGCATTATGGCTACACGGCTCTTATGCATAAGCTTCAAATAGTATGGCGCATCAAAGAGGGTTTGATTTGTTGGATGTGGGATTTGGGTATTTTTTGGTTAAATTTGATATTACTGCAGATTGTGAGAAAGTCATGCTTGGTGGCCCGTGGTTGATAGACAGTCACTATGTCGTAGCTATGGGATGTGGATTTTAGGCCATGCGAACAATCCTTTGGATCAACGCTAGTATGGATTCGAGTCTCGGGACTTTTGATTTGGTGCTACTAGGAACAAGCAATGCTGCAAATTGCTTCTGCAACAGGGGTTCCGATGAAAGTAGACTTGGCCACTAAGCTTACAGAGAGAGAAAAATATGTCCAAGCTTGTGTTCAAATTAATCTTAGGTGTCCGGTAATCAAACATATTATAGTGGAGGGCATGACTCATGAAGTGGAGTACGAGAGTTTACAGTTGATTTGTTCTACTTGTGCACGGTATGGGCATGATAAATTGTTGTGCATAGAGAATGAGTCCTCAGAAGGGAAGGGTGATTCTTTTGGTGATGGAAAGAATCATGAAGCCCCGACACTAGTGCCACACAAAAATAATGAAATTCAAAAAGAGGTTGAATCGGAAGCTCGTGATTTGGGTGAGAATTCTCGTAATTCAGGCAAAAAATTAGGAGTTGTTAAAGGGAATGATATGGTTCGGAATCGTTGGCTCCTCACGTGCTTGATAGTCATGTTAATGAGGCATGCATGGATGATGGAGATGGCTGGCAACAAGTGCTGCGTAAGAAAAAATTCACAATAGGTTATCTGTAAACCCCGGTTAAATTAGTAGATAATTAGTCAATAAATTATTTTTTTAATAAAGAAGATTAGAAACGTGAATATTATATCAAATTAGGATAAAGCTCATCAAAAAGAGAATTTTGACACTAATTTCGAAGAAAATGGTCCAAGATTGGACCGAACGGGCCAAACCGGTTGAATCGGGCCCAAACTGGGCTGTGGGCCCAATCAGTCCAACAATTAAAAGAGCCACGGGCTCTTCTTTCTCTTCATTTCCCTCAACGACGCAGCAAGCCTCCCAGGGAAGAGAAGAAGAGAAATACGTTTACAGTGAATTCGATTTTCCGTAACTTTTTCATCCGAGCTCCAATCGCCGCACCGTTTGTGGCCACTCGTTCACTGCGTCGAGCTCTACGTTTCTATTGGAATAATTTTATAGGTAACTTGTTATTTCATCTCAGCCTCTTCTTTCCCCCAATTTTTGAATTATGAATAGGATTGTTGAATTTCTTTGATTTCTAATGTTTTAGGATCCAATTAGCTTGAGAAAAATGTTTACTCTTGCTTATGTGAAGCTTGGGTAAGGTGAGGATACGATAATTCTATTTTATTTTCATTGAATTTGAGCTTGGAGTATTAAATTGGATATATATGTGTTATGAATGTGTATTAGGTTGTGAATAAATAATTGGAGCTTGAAATTGTGAATACTGGAACTTGGAGGAAGCGGATTAGTTGAGGTTTTGAGGGCTGTGTTCTTTTAGGAAAATTGTCTTGGAATAATACTTGGGAATCGGCTAAGGTATGGTTTAGGTTTCTTCCATTTAATATATAATGTTCTGTGAAAACTTAGGCTAGATGACCATAGGATAAGTTGGATTGCATGTGTATATTTAATGCTTAGTATCCTGTTGATGAACATGGTTGGTTTGGTGCTTGTTGACTAACTGGTGATTTGGCGAATTATTGATTTGAGGTATAATTATTGTGGAGGTTGTTGTGATAATGAGGTATTTTTTAAAAGCCTAGGATTTGTGAACTATGATTCTTAGTTGAATTTTGGTTGTTGAATTTGAATATTGTATGAGTATAATTGTTTATCTGGGTAGATTTATTGTGGTGATTGTTATGATGATGAGGAAGTGTATGTTGAATTGAAAAGAATACAAGTTTGGACCCAAAAAGGGTGGCAAAGTCCAAGTTTTAGAGGAGATGCTGCCGAAATGTTATAAAAATTAGAGATTTTATTTATATGATTATTTAAAAAGATTTAGATTCAAAGGTTATATGTTTTGATTTTGAGTTATTAAAAAAATGAGCATGTTTTAAGTTTGATTCATTTGGAAAAGAATGAATTATGGTTTAAATTAGAACTATTGATGGACAGAATGGGAGGTGTGATAATGAAGGATAAGGATTGAATATGATTGACGTATAATGATGAATGAGATGCGATTGAGAATGATGTGGATGTTGATGAATTATAATTGAATTATTTATATGGCTTATGAATTTGAATAATCTGAGATACGAGATTCCCTGGATTAAGTGCCGTGGCTTGCCACCACGTGTACCAGGTTGAAAACTCGATACTCTGTTGACCCTACGACGTAAGTGTGACCGGGCACTATATAAATTCCCGGGAATGTTACCCCCATTGAGCAATATTGATTATTTGAGAAAAAGCTATGCATAGACTCTTGGGGATGCACGTCGGGGGGTCAGTCTAAGGACAATTCAGACTTGTCGGGATGGCTGGATAACCGACAGATGAGCCTCATCAGCCATAGGACAGGCATGCATCATATACATATTACTTGAACTACTTGCTTGTGCTTTAATTGGGTGTGCTTAAATGTATTTGCCATGCTAAATGTATATTTGTTACCTGCAGTATTTGTAACCTTCCTGTGCTTGCCTTTATCTGTCTATTTGTCTGTAAAATACTGAGGGAGATGGAGGTATGGAGGAATGGCAGTATGAGATTTAGGTTTAAGGTTAAGTTAAGTCAGGTTTATATATTCTTAGAAAACCACCTTTTATGGCTTCTGTTTAATACTTTAAGCTCTAAAATCTGAGTGTCGGCGTTCTAGGATTTCCTCTGGCATTCCCAGGACCTTATATATTATGTGCGTGGCACCTTTACCATACTGAGAACCTCCGGTTCTCATTCCATACTATGTTGTTATTTTTCAGATGCAGGTCGAGAGGCATCTCGTTAGGTGTCTGGATTCTTAAAGCGGAGTGGTTACAGGGTTATTTTGTTATGCTATGATATATATATATATATATATATATATGGTTTTGTCTCCGCATAACTTGTTCTTTTGATCCTCTTAGAGGTTTATGGAGAGGTAGGATTGTGTATGTGTACTTTTGGGTTTTGGATATGTATGTAAATATATATATATATATATATATATGTAAATATTCTCCGGCCAGTCTTGACTTTGCAGGCTGAGTCAGGAGCTTGTTATTTTGTATCTTTGGCACTCTACTCCTACTTCTGTCATCTTATGTTTAGTTGTTATGGTTTTCTTAGCACGTAAGTTAACTCGTTCCTTGAGCGTTGCACTTTTATTTTGCAATTTTTATTCCCTCTATTCTTCAAGGCTCCTAGCATATTATAATTCTTCTGCTATTATATGTACTCATTTTATTTTAGAGGTCGTAATACCACATCACCTCTGTTTTACGACTTAAGCGTAAAGCTTTGTGTGGTAGGGTGTTACACTATCCATCAGGTTTGAAGGACCAAGATGGAAAGCAGCACAAGTATGGTTCGAAAAGGATCCCAAGGCCCAATTTGCATGGTGATGAAGGAAAAACAATTGGCATTAGGATGGGACAACGAGAAAAATATGAAATTGTGCCATCTGCATCGCGCAGAACTCCTGCACATCGTGGAATTTCTCTCCTAAAGCGTCCGCGAACTTCCTCCCTACAGAACTCGCCAGTTGATAAAAATGGTGACGCAATGGAGGAAACTTTAGGAGATGGAAGCATGGCGGGTGCAGCGTTGGGGGGTCCAAGGGTGGCAATTATTGAGGATCAGAGTATGCCAGTACCGCAGGACAAACCATCTATTGAAGTTAGTGATTCTATTTAGAGTATTATGTTCTTATTTATTCTGTTCCTGTTATTTATGGATAGTTTAAATATGGTTGTTTGGAATATTAAGTGTGCTTCTAATAAGTTAGCCCGGGTGCATTATAAAAAACTTGTTAGAACATTTAGACCTGTTTTCTTTATTGTGGTTGAAACCCACTCCCCTTTTCAGCATTTAAAATTGTTTTGGAGAAGATTGGGGTATCACTCTGTTGGTATAGTAGTGAAAGCAGAGGGGCATAAGGGAGTATTTGGTTTCTATCCTCTATGCAGGGTGTTTGTTGCAAGTTCATTGATGCTTTTGATCAGGGTGTTACTGACTTACTGTTGAGGTTCAATCTGATAATTTAATTTGGAAGTATAGTGGTATTTATGGTAGTGGTGCACGAATTGTGAATCACACTTTTCACAACTCGTACCACTAACCAGCAAGTGCACTGGGTCGTCCAAGTAATACCTTACGTGAGTAAGGGTCGAATCCCACGGAGATTGTTGGTTTGAAGCAATCTATGGTTATCTTGTAATTCTTAGTCAGGAAGTCAATTATATTTATCAGTTGAATTGCGAATAAACAAGAGAGCATGGATTAAAGGTTACTTGTTGTGCAGTAATGGAGAATATGTTGGAGTTTTGGAGATGCTTTGCGTTCTGAATCTCTGCTTTCCTCTGTCTTCTGATTCATGCATGCACGTCCTCCTATGGCAAGCTGTATGTTGGTGGATCACCGTTGTCAATGGCTACCATCCATCCTTCCAGTGAAAATGGTCCGGGTGCGCTGTCACCGCACGGCTAATCATCTGCAGGTTCTCAATCGTACCGGAATAGGATTTACTATCCTTTTGCGTCTGTCATTACGCCCAGCACTCACGAGTTTGAAGCACGTCACAGTCATTCAATCCCAGAGTCCTACTCGGAATACCACAGACAAGGTTTAGACTTTCCGGACTCTCATGAATACCACCATCAATCTAGCTTATACCACGAAGATTCTGGTTAAGAGATCTAAGAGATACTCATTCAATCTAAAGTAGAACGGAAGTGGTTGTCAGACACGCGTTCATAGGGAATGATGATGATTGTCACGTTCATCACATTCAGGTTGAAGTGCGAATGAATATCTTAGATAGGAACACGCATGTTGAATAGAAAACAGAAATACTTGCATTAATTCATCGAGGCACAGCAGAGCTCCTCACCCCCAACAATGGAGTTTAGAGACTCATGCCGTCAAAGAGTACAAAGTTTTGATCTAAAATGTCATGAGATCCAAAATAAGTCTCTAAAAGTTGTTTAAATACTAAACTAGTAGCCTAGGTTTACAGAAATTGAGTAAACTATAACATATGGTATAGAGATCCACTTCTGGGGCCCACTTGGTGTGTGCTGGGACTGAGACTTAAGCAATTCAGGTGCATAAGGCCATTTTGGGTGTTCAACGCCAGGTTTGGATCCATTTCTGGCGTTGAACTCCAACTTTTAATCCTTTTCTGGCGCTGGACGCCAGAATTGGGCAGAGAACTGGTGTTGAACGCCAGTTTATGTCATCTATCCTTGAGTAAAGTATAGACTATTGTATATTTTTGGAAAGCCCTAGATGTCTACTTTCCAACGCAATTGGAATCACGCCATTTCGAGTTCTGTAGCTCCAGAAAATCCACTTTGAGTGCAGGGAGGTCAGAATCCAACAGCATCAGCAGTCCTTTTTCAGCCTGAATCAGATTTTTGCTCAGCTCCCTCAATTTCAGCCAGAAAAATACCTGAAATTACAGAAAAACACACAACTCATAGTAAAGTCCAGAAATATGAATTTTTCCTAAAAACTAATGGAAATAAGCTAAAAACTAACTAGAATATCCTAAAAACTATATGAAATTAACCCCAAAAAGCGTATAAAATATCCGCTCATCACAACACCAAACTTAAAATGTTGCTTGTCCTCAAGCAACTAGAAAAATAAAATAGAAGACTAATAGGTTGAGAAGCAATAATATCTCAGAGTTTTTGAGTGAAGCTCAGATTCTAATTAGATGAGCGGGACTAGTAGCTTTTTGCTTTCGAACAGTTTTGGCATCTCACTTTATCCATTGAAGCTCAGAGTGATTGGCATCTATAGGAACTTAGAATTCAGATAGTGTTATTGATTCTCCTATTTCAGTATGATGATTCTTGAACACATCTATTTCATGAGTCTTGGCCGTGGCCCTAAGCACTTTGTTTTCCAGTATTACCACCGGATACATAAATGCCACAGACACATAATTGGGTGAACCTTTTAGATTGTGACTCAGCTTTGCTAAAGTCCCTAATTAGAGGTGTCCAGAGTTCTTAACCACACTCTTCTTTCTACTTTGGACCTTGACTTTAACCGCTCAGTCTCAAGTTTTCACTTGACACCTTCACGCCACAAGCACATGGTTAGGGACAGCTTGGTTTAGCCGCTTAGGCCAGGATTTTATTCCCTTAGGCCCTCCTATCCACTGATGCTCAAAGCCTTGGGATTCTTTTTATTACCCTTGCCTTTTGGTTTTAAGGGCTATTGGTTTTTTCTGCTTTTCTCTCTTTTTTTTTCTGCAAGCTTTGTTCTTTGCTGCTTTTTCTTACTTCAAGAATCATTTTTATGATTTTTCAGATTATCAATAACATGTCTCATGTTCATCATTCTTTCAAGAGCCAACATATTTAACAGTCTTAAACAACAAATTCAAAAGACATATGCACTGTTCAAGCATTCATTCAGAAGACAGAAAGCATTGCCACCACATGTTACTAATTAGAATTTTTCTTATTAAAAACTCGAAATTTTATTGCCTCTTATTCAAAAGATCTACTATTTTATTCATGTTTGCTGATGATGAGAAAAATAGACTATAACTTAATTGGGGATAAAATCAAAATAGACACTAATTACTACTAATGATCATGTAATGAAGACAAAAACATAGATAAGTACTTAACATAGAGAAAACGAAAAACAGAGAAAGTAAGAACAAGGAACGAGTCCACCTTAGTGATGATGGCATTTCCTTCTTGAGGAACCAATGATGTTCTTGAGCTCTTTTATGTCTCTTCCTTGCCTTTGTGGCTTGATTCCTAGTGATTTTTGGTATTTCTATCCTCAGTTGCTTCCAATAATTATGTGGAGGGAAGTGCATCCCCTGAGGTATCTCAGGGATCTCTTGATTTGCAGCCACATGTTCTACCACTGAGCTATAGATCCTTCACATAATTGTTTTACCACACCAAACTTAGAATGTTGCTCGCCCTCGAGCAAAAGAAGAAGGAATAGATGAAGAAGAAGATGTGGAAAAAAAACTAGGATTATGAGGAGGGAAGGTGGGGATCCTGTGGGGTCCGCAGATCTTGAAATGATCCTGTGAGGTCCACAGATCTTGAGGTGTCAAGGCATTTACATTCCTGTACCAATTTAGGCATGCAAAATGCCCTTGCACACAACTCTGGGCGTTCAGCGCCAGGTTGGTGCCCATTTTGGGCGTTCAACGCCCATTTACTAGCCATTTCTGGCGTTGAACACCAGAACCATGCTTGTTATGGGCGTTCAGCGCCAGGATGTTGCCCATTTTGGGCGTTCAGCGCCAGAACCATGCTCTGTTCTGGCGTTGAACGCCAGACAGGTGCTTCCTCCAGGGTGTGATTTTTCTTCTGCTGTTTTTGATTCCGTTTTCAATTTTTAATATTTATTTTGTGACTCCACATGATCATGAACCTAATAAAACATGAAAAACCATGAAAATAAATAAAAATTGGGTTGCCTCCCAACAAGCGCTTCTTTAATGTCCTTAGCTGGACCTTGCTGAGCTTTTAATCTAGCTTCAACCTTGAGCACTCTTGCTCAACATTGCCTTCAAGATAGTGCTTGATTCTCTGTCCATTAACAATGAACTTCTTGTCAGAGTCAATATCTTGAAGCTCTACATAACCATATGGTGATACGCTTGTAATCACGTATGGTCCCCTCCACCGAGAATTCAATTTCCCAGGGAATAGCCTGAGTCTAGAGTTGAACAGCAGAACCTTCTGTCCTGGTTCAAAGATTCTAGATGACAGCTTTCTGTCATGCCACTTTTTTATTTCTCTTTATAAAGCTTGGCATTTTCGAAAGCTGTGAATCTGAACTCCTCTAGCTCATTTAGCTGGAGCAATCTTTTTTCTCCTGCTAATTTGGCATCAAAGTTTAGGAATCTGGTTGCCCAGTAGGCCTTATGTTCCAGTTCCACGGGAAGGTGACATGCCTTACCATACACCAGTTGGTATGGAGAGGTCCCTATAGGGGTCTTGAATGCTGTTCTGTAAGCCCACAGAGCATCATCCAAGCTCCGTGCCCAATCCTTTCTACGGGTATTTACTGTCCGTTCTAGGATTCTCTTTAATTCTCTGTTAGAGACTTCAGCTTGCCCATTAGTTTGTGGATGATATGGAGTAGCCACCTTATGGCGAATTCCATACCGAACCATGGCAGAGTAAAGCTGTTTATTGCAGAAGTGAGTGCCCCCATCACTGATTAGTACTCTAGGGACACCAAATCTGCTAAAGATATGTTTCTGGAGGAACTTCAGCACTGTCTTAGTATCATTGGTGGGTGTGGCAATGGCCTCAACCCATTTTGATACATAATCAACTGCCA
Organism: Arachis hypogaea; assembly: GCF_003086295.3. Taxonomy (NCBI): domain Eukaryota; kingdom Viridiplantae; phylum Streptophyta; class Magnoliopsida; order Fabales; family Fabaceae; genus Arachis; species Arachis hypogaea. The sequence continues at coordinate 127,935,827 of NC_092050.1, forward strand.
CCAGAATATAAGTGTTTGAGTGTGATGGTGGGAAAGGTCCCATGAAGTCAATTCCCCATACGTCAAACAACTCAATCTCCAAGATTCCTTGTTGAGGCATGGCGTAACCATGAGGCAGATTGCCAGCTCTTTGGCAACTGTCACAGTTACGTACAAACTCTCGGGAATCTTTATAGAGTGTGGGCCAATAGAAGCCACATTGGAGGACCTTGGTGGCTGTTCGCTCACCTCCGAAATGGCCTCCATATTGTGATCCATGGCAATGTCATAGGATCCTCTGTGCTTCTTCTTTAGGCACACACCTACGGATTATTCCGTCTGCACATCTCTTAAAGAGATAGGGTTCATCCCACAAGTAGTACTTTGCATCAGTAATTAATTTCTTCTTTTGTATCCTGTTGTACTCCTTGGGTATGAACCTTGCAGCTTTATAGTTTGCAATATCGGCAAACCATGGTGTTTCCTGAATGGCAAATAAATGCTCATCCGGAAAAGTCTCAGAGATCTCAAGAGAGGGGAGGGGCGTCCCTTCTACTGGCTCTAGGACAGATGATCAGCCACTTGGTTCTCTGTCCCTTTTCTGTCTCTTATTTCTATATCAAACTCTTGCAGAAGCAACACCCATCTGATGAGCCTGGGTTTTGAATCCTGCTTTGTGAGTAGATATTTAAGAGCAGCATGATCAGTATACACAATCACTTTTGATCCTACTAAGTATGATCTGAACTTGTCAATGGCGTAAACCACTGCAAGTAATTCTTTTTCTGTGGTTGTGTAATTTTTCTGAGCATCATTTAAAACGCGACTAGCATAATAAATGACATGCAGAAGCTTGTCATGCCTCTGTCCCAATACTGCACCAATTGCGTGATCACTGGCATCACACATTAGCTCAAATGGTAACGTCCAGTCTGGTGCAAAAATGACTGGTGCTGTGACCAGCTTAGCTTTCAGTGTTTCAAACGCCTGCAGGCACTCTGTGTCAAACACAAATGGCGTGTCAGCAGCTAGCAGATTGCTCAGAGGTTTTGCGATTTTTGAAAAATCCTTTATAAACCTCCTATAGAATCCTGCATGCCCCAGAAAGCTTCTGATTGCCTTAACATTGGCAGGTGATGGTAATTTTTCAATTACCTCTATTTTTGCTTGATCTACCTCTATTCCCTTGTTTGAGATTTTATGCCCAAGGACAATCCCCTCAGTCACCATGAAGTGACATTTTTTCCAGTTTAAAACTAGGTTGGTCTCTTGGCATCTTTTCAGAACAAGTTTCAGGTGATCAAGACAGGAGCTGAATGAGTCTCCATATACTGAGAAGTCATCCATGAAGACTTCTAGAAATTTTTCTACCATATCAGAGAAAATAGAGAGCATGCATCTCTGGAAGGTTGCAGGCGCATTACATAGCCCAAATGGCATCCTTCTATAAGCAAACACTCCAGATGGACATGTGAATGCTGTTTTCTCTTGATCCTGTGGATCTACTGCAATCTGGTTATAGCTTGAGTAGCCATCCAAAAAGCAGTAATAATCATGACCTGCTAGTCTTTCTAGCATCTGGTCTATGAATGGTAAAGGAAAATAATCCTTTCTGGTGGCTGTATTGAGCCTTCTGTAGTCAATACACATGCGCCACCCTGTAACTGTTCTTGTAGGAACCAGTTCATTTTTTTCATTATGAATCACTGTCATGCCTCCTTTTTTTGGGACGACTTGGACAGGGCTCACCCAGGGGCTATCAGAAATAGGATAAATAATCCCAGCCTCTAGTAATTTGGTGACCTCTTTCTGCACCACTTCTTTCATGGCTGGATTTAGCCGCCTCTGTGGTTGAACCACTGGTTTGGCATTATCCTCCAATAAGATTTTGTGCATGCATCTAGCTGGGCTTATGCCCTTAAGGTCACCTATGGACCACCCAAGAGCTGTCTTGTGTGTCCTTAGCACTTGAATAAGTGCCTCCTCTTCCTGTGAATTTAAAGCAGAGCTTATGATCACTGGAAAAGTGTCACCTTCTCCCAGAAACGCATATTTCAAGGATGGTGGTAATGGCTTGAGCTCGGGTTTAGGAGGTTTTTCCTCTTCCAGAAGAAATTTCAGAGGCTCTTTCATGTCCTCTGAATCCTCTAAATCAGGCTGAACATATTTAAAGATGTTTTCCAACTCTGATTCAAGACTCTCAGCCATGTTGATCTCTTCTACCAAAGAGTCAATAAGATCAACTTTCATGCAGTCTTTTGATGTGTCTGGATGCTGCATGGCTTTGACAGCGTTCAACTTGAATTCATCATCATTGACTCTCAGGGTTATTTCCCCCTGTTAGACGTCAATGAGGGATCGTCCAGTTGCTAGGAAGGGTCTTCCTTGAATGAGAGTAGCACTCTTGTGCTCCTCCATTTCCAGCACAACAAAGTCAGTGGGAAAGGCGAATGGCCCAACTCTGACAATCATGTCTTCAATCACGCCTGATGGGTATTTAGTGGAACCATCAGTAAGTTGGAGACATATCCGGGTTGGTTTAACTTCTTCAGTTAAGCCAAGCTTTCTGATAGTGGATGCAGGTATTAGGTTGATGCTTGCCCCAAGATCGCATAAAGCTGTCTTGGTGCAATTACCTTCTAATATGCATGGTATCAGAAAACTCCCAGGGTCTTTAAGCTTTTCAGGAAAGCTCTTCAGAATGACTGCACTGCATTCTTCAGTGAGGAGAACTCTTTCTATTTCTCTCCAATCCTTTTTATGACTCAAGATCTCTTTCATGAACTTGGTATAAGAAGGTATTTGCTCAAGTGCTTCTGCAAATGGAATCTTTATTTCAAGAGTCCTGAGATAATCTGCAAAGCGAGCAAATTGCTTATCCTGCTCCTCTTTCCAGAGTTTTTGAGGATAAGGTATCTTGGCTTTATATTCTTCAACCTTAGTTGCTGTAGATTTACTGCCTACAGAAGTGGTTGAAGAAGCCTTTTTAGAGGTCTTGTTATCAGCATTTGTGTGTGTCTGATCCCTCACTGGCAATTGAGTGCCAGAGTTAGAAAATGGAGTGACGTTAGATGCCAACTCCTTGTCTGTTCCTGGCGTCTGAATGCCAGAATTGTGCCCATTTTGGGCGTTCAACGCCAGATCCTGCCCATTTTGGGCGTTCAACGCCAGATCCTTGCCCATTTCTGGCATTGAACGCCAATCCTGCTTTGTTTCTGGCGTTGAACGCCAGTTTTGGCCATGGTCTGGGCGTTTAGCGCCAGCCTTCCACCAGTTTTCTGGCGTTTTAGCGCCAGAATTATTTTTCCCTGGGCTCTTACTGTCCTCAGGTGAATCTTGGGTGGTTTGCTCATTTCTTGGCTTTTTTCTGCCTTGAGGTGGGGTATTTAATGTTTTCTCACTTCTTAGTTGAACTGCTTGGCATTCTTCTATTATTTGCCTTGACAGCTGCTGCTTTGTTTGCTTAAACTGTTCGTCCATATGTATATTAGCCATCCTTGTCTCTTGTAGTCTATCTTTGAATTCGGCTAACTGCTTTGTTAGAAAGTCCAATTGCTGATTGAATTCAGCAGCTTGTTTTACAGGACTGAGTTCAGCAGTTGCTGTTTTAACCTCTTCTTTCATGGAAGGGTCACTGCTTAGGTACAGATGCTGATTCCTGGCAACTGTATCAATGAGCTCTTGAGCCTCTTCAATTGTCTTTCTCATGTGGATAGATCCACCAGCTGAGTAATCTAGAGACATCTGAGCTCCTTCAGCAAGCCCATAATAGAAGATGTCTAACTGAACCCACTCTGAAAACATTTCAGATGGGCATTTTCTGAGCATCTCTCTGTATCTCTCCCAGGCATCATAAAGAGATTCATTATCTCCTTGTTTAAAGCCTTGGATGTCCAGCCTTAGCTGTGTCATCCGTTTTGGGGGAAAGTATTGATTCAGGAATTTTTCTGTCAGCTGTTTCCATGTCCTTATTCTGGCCTTAGGTTGGTTATTTAACCACTTCTTAGCTTGATCTTTCACAGCAAATGGAAACAGTAATAGTCTGTAGACATCCTGATCTATATTCTTATCATGTACTGTGTCAGCAATTTGTAAAAACTGTGCCAGAAACTCTGTAGGTTCTTCCTGTGGAAGACCGGAATACTGGCAATTTTGCTGCACCATGATAATGAGCTGAGGATTCAACTCAAAGCTACTGACCCCAATGGAGGGTATGCAGATACTACTCCCATATGAAGCAGTAGAGGGGTTAGAATATGACCCCAGAGTCCTCCTGGACTGTTCATTTCCACTTATGTCCATGATGGAGAAAGGGAGATGATGTAAAATAGAGAAAATATTTTTATTTATTTATTTATTTATTTATTTCAAAAATGAAATAAATTAAAATAAAATAAATAAAAAAATTGAGTGAAGAATTTCGAAAAACTGAGGAGAGAGAAAGTGGTTAGGAAGTTTTGAAAAGGATATGATGGTTTTTTTGAAAAAGGTTTTAAATTTTGAAATAAAAATCTGAATTTTAGAAATAGATTTCGAAAATTTGCTTTTAAAACAGAGAGAAAAGATATTTTTGAATTTAAAGAGGAGAGAGAAAACAATAAGATAGCACAAGATTTAAAATTTTTAGATCTGATGCTCCTTGTTTTCGAAAATTTTTAAGGGAAAAATACTAAGGAACACCAAAGTTAAAATTTTAAGATCAAGACACAAGGAAAACTCAAGAACACTTTCAAGATTCACAAGAACACAAGAACACGAAGGAAGAACACCAAACTTAAAATTTTTAGAAAACCAAACTAAAATTTTCGAAAAACACAGAGAAATCAACAAGAAAACACCAAACTTAAAATTTGGCACAGGATTTAAAAGAAAAATTATTTTTGAAAAAGATTTTAACAAGAAAATAAGGATTCTAAAGTTTTAGCACGACAATAATACGAGACTCTAAACAAAAAGAGAAATTTTTCCTAATCTAAGCAACAAAATAAACCGTTAGTTGTCCAAACACGAACAATTCCCAGCAACGGCGCCAAAAACTTGGTGCACGAATTGTGAATCACACTTTTCACAACTCGTACCACTAACCAGCAAGTGCACTGGGTCGTCCAAGTAATACCTTACGTGAGTAAGGGTCGAATCCCACGGAGATTGTTAGTTTGAAGCAATCTATGGTTATCTTGTAATTCATAGTCAGGAAGTCAATTATATTTATCAGTTGAATTGCGAATAAACAAGAGAGCATGGATTAAAGGTTACTTGTTGTGCAGTAATGGAGAATATGTTGGAGTTTTGGAGATGCTTTGCGTTCTGAATCTCTGCTTTCCTCTGTCTTCTGATTCATGCATGCACATCCTCCTATGGCAAGCTGTATGTTGGTGGATCACCGTTGTCAATGGCTACCATCCATCCTTCCAGTGAAAATGGTCCGGGTGCGCTGTCACCGCACGGCTAATCATCTGCAGGTTCTCAATCGTACCGGAATAGGATTTACTATCCTTTTGCGTCTGTCACTACGCCCAGCACTCACGAGTTTGAAGCACGTCACAGTCATTCAATCCCAGAGTCCTACTCGGAATACCACAGACAAGGTTTAGACTTTCCGGACTCTCATGAATGCCGCCATCAATCTAGCTTATACCACGAAGATTCTGGTTAAGAGATCTAAGAGATACTCATTCAATCTAAAGTAGAACGGAAGTGGTTATCAGGCACGCGTTCATAGGGAATGATGATGATTGTCACGTTCATCACATTCAGGTTGAAGTGCGAATGAATATCTTAGATAGGAACACGCATGTTGAATAGAAAACAGAAATACTTGCATTAATTCATCGAGGCACAGCAGAGCTCCTCACCCCCAACAATGGAGTTTAGAGACTCATGCCATCAAAGAGTACAAAGTTTTGATCTAAAATGTCATGAGATCCAAAATAAGTCTCTAAAAGTTGTTTAAATACTAAACTAGTAGCCTAGGTTTACAGAAATTGAGTAAACTATAACAGATGGTATAGAGATCCACTTCTGGGGCCCACTTGGTGTGTGCTGGGGCTGAGACTTAAGAAATTCACGTGCATAAAGCCATTTTGGGTGTTCTACACCAGGTTTGGATCCATTTCTGGCGTTGAACTCCAACTTTTAATCCTTTTCTGGCGCTGGACGCCAGAATTGGGCAGAGAACTGGCGTTGAACGCCAGTTTACGTCGTCTATCCTTGAGCAATGTATGGACTATTATATATTGCTGAAAAGCCCTGGATGTCTACTTTCCAACGCAATTAGAAGCACACCATTTCGAGTTCTGTAGCTCCAGAAAATCCACTTTGAGTGCAAGGAGGTCAGAATCTAACAGCATCAGCAGTCCTTTTTCAGCCTGAATCAGATTTTTGCTCAGCTCCCTCAATTTCAGCCAGAAAAATACCTGAAATTACAGAAAAACACACAACTCATAGTAAAGTCCAGAAATATGAATTTTTCCTAAAAACTAATGGAAATAAGCTAAAAACTAACTAGAATATCCTAAAAACTATATGAAATTAACCCCAAAAAGCGTATAAAATATCCGCTCATCAGGTAGCCCTCAATTTAATAAAAGAATTCTCCTTTGGGGTTATCTTGTTGCACAGTCCATGGTTTTTCAAGGACCTTAGATAGCTCTTGGTGATTTTAATGAAGTCATATTTTCTCATGAATTTAAGAGCTATCAATTTTCTCATCAAAGGGCAGACAGGTTTGCTACTTCATTCGAGGATAGTAGTTTGTTTGATCTGAAGACTATTGGAAGACAGTTTTCTTGGTACTGGAGGGTGAAAATTTATGTTGACGTGGCAAAAAAGCTTGACCGAGTCTATATAAATAGTGGTTGGTTATCTATCTTTCCAGAGGCTTATGCAGAAGTTTTAAATAGACTTCAGTATGATCATTGCCCCTATTCTAGTGCGTTGTAAAGGTCATTCTCAGCCTAAAGAGAATTGACCTTTTTGATTTGTTGCTGCTTGGGCTACTCATCCTGGGTATAAGTGAATCAGTCATGGTGGTCTGGTAATAGAGGGATTCATGGCAAGCTTTCAGAAGTGCAGAAGAATTCATTAGAGTTTAATTCGAAGGTGTTTGGTAATATTTTTGTTAAAAAATGTGAATTAGAGCAGTAGATTAATTATTTACAGAAGCGTTTGGGAGTGGTGGATAAAATTTATTTGCGTCAGAAAGAACAACAATTGCTTGATGATAATAATAATAATACTCTAGTGCAAGAAGAGCTCCTATGGTTCCAAAACTCCAGAGAGCAATGGGTAAGGTTCGAGGATAGGAATACAAGATTCTTTCATGTTCAAACTCTTGTGCGAAAGAAGCATAATGAGATTCATGGCCTTTTTCTCAAGGATGAAGTGTGGAAAACTGGTCCGGAGGTTCTGAGTCGAGAAGCAGAGTCTTTCTACAAAAGCTTATTCTATCGTTTGGATGATATTGATTTGGGTTGCCTTGGTGATGTGCGTCTTTCTTCTCTGAATAAGGAAACTTGCAATGATCTTACGGTACCATTTACTATGGAGGAAGTCAGAACAGCTATTTTTCACATGAACTCTTTTAAAGCCCGGGTCCTGATGGGTTTCAAGCTTTCTTCTTCAAGTAATATTGGGAGATCATTGGTCTTGATGTTTGGAAGATGATTAAGCAGGCTTTCTCCAATGTTGCTCTTGATCCAACAATAATGGAAACTTTACTGGTTCTTATTCGAAAGGTTGAATCGCTGGTATCTATGAAATATTTCAAGCCAATTAGTCTCTGCAATATAGTTTACAAGATCATCACGAAGGTCCTTGTTAATAGGCTCCGTCTTCATCTTACGGAGATTGTTGTCCCACTTCAAGAAGGATTTATTTCGGGACGAGGAACTTCTGACAACATCATTATTGTTCAAGAGGTTTTCTACTTTATAAAGAAGACTAAATCAAAGAAAGGCACACTGGCCTTTAAGATTGATCTGGAGAAAGCTTATGACAGAATTAACTGGAGGTTTTTAGCCCATATCCTTAAGAACTTTAGTTTTCCCAATCCTACAATTAATTTGTTTATGAATTGTGTCACTGCTTCCTCCTTATCTATTCTTTGGAAAGAGAATCGTCTGAATGGCTTTACTCCTAGCCGGGATCTTAGACAAGGAGACCCCATATGTCACCCTATCTTTTTGTGTTGTGTATGGAGATATTGGCATGCTTTATTAGTCATCAGGTTGATTTGAGCTTGTGGGAGCCAGTTGCTATTTCTAGAGGGGGACCAAGAATATCCCACTTAATGTTTGCGAATGACTTACTTTTATTCTATAAAACTACAAAGAGACAAGTGCAAAATGTAATGTTTATTTTAGAGACTTTTTGCAAAGCATCTGGGATGAAGATTAATGTGGAGAAGTCTAAAGTACTTTGCTCTAAGAATGTCTCTGCAACAAGGAAAGAGGTTTTTACTGGGGTGTCCTCTATAAGATTTTTCCAGGACTTGGGCAAGTATCTTGTGGTTACCCTTAGCCATTCTAGGGTGACCCATTCAGCTTTCAATGGTGTCCTAGATAAGATTCAGGGTAGACTAGCAAGCTGCAAAAGGAATTTACTCAATCAGGCTAGTAGACTCTGCTAGGTTAATTCCGTTGCAGCCACTATTCCCATATACCAGATGCAGGTCTCTATTTTTTTCAAATAAATCATTAGTAAATTAGAGTATATGATGAAGAATTTTCTTTGGAAAGGACAAGTTGACGGAAGAGGATTGAACCTTGATAGTTGGAAGGTACTGGTTATTCCAAAAAAAAGATAGAGGTTTGAGAATTAGAGATCATTTTTGTGTGAATATTGCTCTTCTTGAGAAGTTAGTTTGGACTTTTTTCCAACAGTCAAACAAGTTATGGGTCCAATTGTTAGATGCTAATACCGATCATCTCTATATGACTGTTTTGGTTGTCCTAAGAACAAGGGCTCTCCCGTTTGGAGGAGTCTTTGCAAGGCTTGGGAAGTGTTGAAGGATGGGTTTGCTTGGTGTATTGGAGATTTGAACCAGAATTTTTGGTTTCTAGCTGGAGGAGAGAAGGAAAATTATCTAATGAGATGGATTATGTTCACATTTCTAATTCGAACCTCCAGATACAGGATATCTGGTCGGTTGGTAGGTGGCATTTAGATACTTTTTATTTTTCTTTATCTCAAAATTTGAAAGGTAATATTCTTTTTTACAATTCAGATGTGCAAGTAGGTCCGGAAGTGGGTTGGTATTGGTCTGGGTCTGCTGCCAAAGTCTATGACTCACGCAATGGTTACTTATGGTTGTGTAAGCAGCTATTTGGTTGGGAGGAGCGGGAGAATCGGCTTTGGCTTTGGCGCCAGTTTGTTCCGAAAAAGCACAAATTTTTGGCTTAGCTGTGTCTTAAGGAGGCTCTTCCTACTGTAAGTTTTCACTTCAAAAGAGGGATGTCGTCATCGGATAGGTACCCAAGATGTTTTTTTATCCAGGAATCGGTTTTACATCGTATTCGGGATTGTCCAAAAGCTCAGCTTGTATGGCATGGGTTGGATATTTCTTATCATTCTCTAGATTTGAAGAACTGGTTATTGTATCATAGCAGAGAGCATCCGTTCAGATTCTTTTGGGGACTTTGGTAGATATGGTGAGTAAGGAATAATGACATCTTTAATCCTCATGAGACTTGACCTCCGAAAAAAGTGATTTGTCTCGCATTAGCTTCAGAAACAGAACTTAGGAATATTTTTAAATTACAACGTATGTCCCTTCCCTCTATTCTAAATAGTTTTTGGAATCCACCATCCATTGGTACTTTCAAGATTAATTGTAATGCAAGTTATCCTAATTCAGGTAATAGTATTGGTTTTGCTTGCGTTATTAGAGATTGTAATGGGAGTTGGCAAAGGGGGTGTTTGGGAATGATTGGGAGTAATAGTATTCTTCAAAGGAAATTGTTTGTTATTTGGAGAGGATATCTCTTAGCTTGAGATATGGGTCAACGAGATGTTATTTGTGAGACGGATTATGTGGAAGCATTTAATCTTGTTACTAATCACCAAGATGGTTTTGGGTTTATTGATCCGTTGGTGTTTAAAATAAGAGATATCATACATTGGAATTGGCGTGTTGACTTTCGTTTGATTGAGAAATGCAAACACGATGGCAGACACCATGACAATAATGGCGATGAGATTGCAACTTCATCATGTAGAGCTTCCTTCTCCTTGGAGGAAGTTTAAGAGTAGAGTCTTAAACGGAAATGTCCCTCTATTTAAGCAATTTCTTTGTTTTTTTTTTCCTTATTTTATTTAGTTTATTTAAGTCACGAAAAATATTATTATTATTATTAATTTAAATATTATTATTGTTATCATTATCATTATTATTATTCACCGTCCATTTCGCGTGGACCAGATGAGAAATGGCCAACAGCTCCATTTCACATGCGCTCTATTTTGCATGCGTCAGAGCTGTCCACACTACCAGAAATATGGAAGTTATCAACGGTAAAATATCCACGAATGAAAAACAGTGAAAATTTCTATGACCATGGTAATCACTTGCAACGTCTTGCATTTTCGTGGGTAAATTTTGCGGAATTTTTCAAGAATTTTGTTTGTTCGTGACCAACTTGAGATGAGTTCTCTCAATTACCACAAATACAATTATCACTGTAGTGAAATCAAACGATTTTTACTTCCAATACACTTAATTTGGTGTTTTTCTTCGTCCCTTTTCAAATATTTTTTATGCAGTTTATACTTTTCTTAAATTTAAACCCTAATCTAAAGTAAATTTAATTTATGCAGATTTTTTCAATTTTCCTTATCCTTGATTTCTTTTCCTTCCTTCTTAGTGTTAGTGCTGCCATTGAAAAATTAATAAGGTATGCTAATTGTTTAATTTTAGAGGTTGTTAATATTTCTGAATTTTATTTTTTTCCTTAATACTGGTAATGTACTGATTTTGTTAATTTTTTCTTCTTGATTTAACCGTTGTTTATTAGTGTAATTGTGTTGTTTATTACTTGTATAAAAATTATATTGTAATGCAACCAAAGAGACCAAATCATATATTTATAATTTCACTATTTATATTTTTTAGTTGTTATATTTTTTGCCAGTGTTCTTTCTGGCCAAATGCAGTTTCAGTGCCTAATTTCAATATGCATTAATTTAGAGACTGGTGATGGAATAAAATAATTTAATTGAGAATTAATATTAAAATTATAAAAAAAATATCAAAAGAGTACAAAAAGAGTATATGTTTATCTTTAACAAAATAGGTCTAACTAATTTCAGAAAGTAGAATTTACTAAGTATAATTAATTGGAATAATAACTAATTTAATTACTCATCCTTAATTAAATTCATGTGAGTCTAATAATTGGAAGTAATATATTTATGTGTATTTTGGATGTGTCCTTTGCTTTTAATCCATTATACTCCGATGTTACGATTTTGCATATCAACCCCTTCTTCCCTTTTCAAGCAAACACAACCCCTTCTTTCCTTTTCAAGCAAGCATTTTAACTATTTTTGAAGTGAGCCACATATTGTGCTTATTTAAAATACGTCTCATAAAAAAATAATTTTTTGCAACTCTAATATGGTCTCCGTAGCTGATTACTTGGGCGGCCAAACAAATTACAATGTAACCTCCAATTTTTTTTTATTTTTGTTCGATTATTCTCTCTAGAAAGTAAAGAACCCTAGCCCCCAAACTTTCTTAGAAGCCGCAGCCACTATCCCTTTTGTATGTTTACTTTTTTTTTTGTTGGATCTCTCTCTAATCAAGGGAATTAACAGTTTGCTTACTGAATTATTTATCTGAAACTAAGAGAACATTTAGTTCAAGGATAAAGTAAAAAAAGATAGGTGCTCTTGCTAGTGATGTAAGTTGTTAATTTTTTACTATTGGCTACTTTTTTGTATTTAAAAGAGTACTTTTTTGATCATTCACCAACTCTTTTCCCCAATACTCTTATATAGGAACTGATCTGCATGTATCAATGCTGCAAGTTTGGCTTTTGCCGATGATAGATCCCCACGCATGATCTTGTAACTTCATGTAGTGCTGGATAGCTTAATAGAATTCATTTATTTGGTATGCATCTATTTTACTTGATTTTTTAAGTGGCTAAATTTAAGTTTGTGTTTTCTTTTAAACTATTCAACTTTTGATTTAGTGTTATGATTTTGTAATTATTAAGACTTGTATGAATATAGAAAAATTTGAACTATGTAAAAGACCGTGCTGAAAGTCGTATGTTACGGTTGAAATTCTGCTAAAATTGGATAAAATGACACTTCTTTAGATTAATTTTCATGGCATCATTTTATTTTTTATATTTTTTTTAGTAAACAATGTAAATTAATTTTAGACCTTTCTTTTTTGTTATTCCAATATGCATTATTTCTTTTATTATTGGCTATAGATAGATTCTAAACTATCAATTGACATTTTGAAAAATGTTATGCAACTGACAACTGAAGGTTGCAAAGCAGTTGCAAATGATATTCGAGAAGTAAGTGTTGCATCTTAATTTTTCTGATCATTCTCGAAGGAGTCAAATCATGGCCTATTAATTTCTTAGCTTAATTTCTTATCTCTGTCTTACTTAGCAGATTTTATTGGAGCATACAAAACAACTGGAGTATCGATGGAGTGTATAATTCAGTGGCTGAAGTTATGTGTCTTTTTTGCTATTTACCTTAAAATATTTTTGCATGTGGGTTGTCTGTGTAACAAGAAATGCAGGATAAATTCATTTTTTGTCTTGGTACTTTCAGGCTTTTAGTTTTCTATATTATTTTAGTAAAGTCTGATATTTATTTTGTAACAGTTTCATTTGGTATTTTTTTTTAACATTAAACTTATTTAATCTAGGATATTTACTTTTCAATACTAAGTATTAGTTAATTTCATATTTTTATACTATGGATAATACGTATAGGAATGTAATTATTTTTTAATATTATATGATGTAATTTTATATTAACGAGCATTTTTATTATGATATTTTTTTAATTTAACTTTTATCGTTAGCCACAGAAAAAATATGGTAAAAAAGTCCGGCCTGGCCAATTTTATTACGATAAAGTGTGGCAGAAACAATTATTTCATTGTGTATCCTTTTATTTTGCCACAGAAAAGAGTGTGTCTAAACGTGTCAAAGTTGTGGCTAACAAAATGTCTTGACGGCTGTTAAAAATGTGGCTATCGGAATAAAAAGCATGGCTAATTAAAAAAAGTATGGCTAATTAAAAACGTGTCACCCTCTTTAACCACAGATGTTCATTTGTTGCGAAAATATAATTGTCACCGTTTCTAATCCGTGACTAAACCCTTTATTTTTAGTAGTGCCATTACCCATTTTTGCGGGTACTATGGAAGAATTGACATGCATTTTTATTTAGCGGATGCTACTAATAAAATGGCTTTGCATATTTTGACAATAATTTTTTTTGTGCGTATTTAAAAAAATAATATTTTTATATATTTATTTGTATAAAAAGTCTAAAAACAAATAATGTACAAATTAATATTCCACAACTTATATTTGCTCAAAATTTTTTTATCAAAATATTAAAATATAAATCTCAAATTAATTTTATGAATAAGTCATGGTTAATCAATTTTAAATTCTAATATTTTAAATGCGAAGTAAGACACAAGCAAGGCAACGGAAGAAAGAGAAGACTAAGGAATAGAAATTAAACAGTGAGAAGGAGGATGAAGCTTTAAATTTAGAGAAAAATAACTTTTTTTGCATAGAATAATGAGACGTGAGGCAAAGATTTGGAAGAAATGAGCTGTAAGTCACAGAAATTTTTATAATTTTGATAATAAAGATAACGACTTTTCTCATACTTATATATAAGGTTGAAATGTCAAGTTGAATTTTAGTTTTGGCGAGACTAATTTATGTTGTAAATAAATAGATGACTGAAGTTTAAGCTTATTATTTTTTTATAGAATTTTTTAGGTTCAAGTCTAACCTGTTTTTAAAGTCTGACAAGTTTACGAGTTTATTTAAAAAACTTATTTCATGAATTATAATTCAAAGTAGTAAACTTAAAATTTTTAAATTGATATTAAATGCATTCTAAACTTTATAATTCATAATTTGTAAAGTATAATTTATTATATATTAATCGTTAATTATACTTTCAATTTATAAACTTTTTTTAAACAAAAAAATTACAATCTTAACTAATATTGACTATTAATTTTTTTAATTTTATTTTGCGTTTAATATACATAAATAATTAAAAGTCTAAACTAAAAATAATTTATTTTTAAAAATAAAATATTTTGACGAATCAATCTAATAAATTTTGTAGGCTTTTTTTTAAATTATAGTCTTATCTTTTTTAATTAATAGGCTTTATAAAAAATTCAAATCTAATCTATTTAATAAAACAAATTAAACTGAGTCAAACCTAAAATAAATCAAGCCACGAACCTCTATTGATTAACTCAACCCACTTTCACGTGTGTGTGCACGTGTGCGTGTTACTAGCAAATTATAACGAACAATTTTTTTGTTGTTGTTGATCATCCACTTTTTTTTTCAAAGATAAATGTTATTTTATTAATATAAAATAAAAGTGTTTCCATAAGAAAGTACAAAAGAATTGGGTATTCCCATTTATCACCAACTATGACTCAAAGACTAAGAGTTTAAAGAAGAGTAAAGTAAGAGTAAAGAAAATTATCAGCATCTATCAGGTATGGCTCACGACTTCACGCACTAAATTGCTGGCTTCTTTCACTATCTCTGGTGTCGGGCTTATTACCTTCTCAAAAACACACCGATTTCTCACTTTCCAAGTGCTCCAACACAGCGCCGCTATGAAGAGGGTCTTTTGTCTACCGTCGAATTTAGCCGCTGCCCAAGATAAGACTCGTTGCCACCAATTGAAAAAGGTCTCTTCTTCTCTCATCCATAGGTCATGGGTTATTAAGCTTAGGCTCCATATTATTAAAGACAGGGGGCATTGGAACAAAGCATGAGAAATTGATTCAGCCTTCAACATGCATCTTGGACAAGTGGCAGGAGTGGATGCGAACCGGCTGTGAACTTGTTGCAACACCGGAAGCTTTTCATGAAGACTTTTTTATAGAAAAATCTTAATTTTATGTGGTAATTTCAACTCCCAAATGCTATTCCAGACTCTGTTGTATATGTTCTGGGGCCTCAATGAAGTAGGAGAATGAAAGAATCTATAAACAATTTTGTATCCTGACCCAACTTCATATATACCAGATTTTGTCCAGCACCAATTAACTTCATCCTCCTCCTCTGTTGGTTTGATTGAAAAAATTTTATTGCATATATCAACTGAAAAAATTGACTCAATCAGATTTCTATTCCAGCTTCTATCAGGATTTAGTAACGCACTAACGTAATACACTTGCAAATTTGGCAGGATTGTGAGTGCATTTTGAGGGACATTAAGGGGCACTGGTGGTGGGAGCCAGGGGTCATGGAAGATGCGAACATTAGTGCCAGAGCCTATTTTCCATACCAAGCCTTTCTCGATCACCTTGTGCCCTTCAAGAACACTTCTCCAGCCCCACGACGGTACGCTTCCTATCTCTGCATGTAGGAAATCTGTATATCTGAAATATTTAGCTTTGAGCATTCTTGATAGAGTAGAATTAGGGTATTTCATTAGGCGCCAACATTGCTTGCCCAATAAAGCCAAATTTTGCACCCTTAGGTCCTTGATCCCCAGCCCTCCATCTTTCTTCGGTCTCGTCATTGTGTCCCATTTAATCCAAACCATTCTTCGTTCTACGCTTTTTTGACCCCACCAAAATTGCGAGAGCATGCTATGAATCTCAGTCAACAGCGTGTCCGGGAGCTTGAAACAAGAGAGTGTATAAATAGGAATCGCCTCCCCCACCGCTCTCAATAGCGTGTGCCTGCCACCTGATGACAATAGACTTCTTTTCCAACCCATAATCCTCTTCTGAACTTTATCCTTGATAGCTCCAAAGGTTGCTTTCTTTGATTTTTGAACTATAGAGGACAGTCCCAGGTATTTGTCTTGTGCTCCGATATGTTCAATATTTAGTGTCTGAGCAACTACTAGTCTTATGTTCTTAGGTGTGTTGTGACTGAAAAAGATAGCCGACTTATTCAAATTGACTTTTTACCCACTAAAACCCTCATAGATCTCTAGCAATTCTAGAATACTTTGGCTTGTATTAGGTGCGCTCTTGCAAAAAAAGATTGAATCATCAGCAAACAAAAGGTGATTAACTGTTTGGCATCTCCGATTAACTTGAACTCCTTGAATTAATCTGTTTTGCTCTGCCTTGTGTAGCAAGAAGGAAAGCCCTTCTGCACAAAAAAGAAAGAGATATGGAGATAGGGGGTCACCCTGTCGGATGCCCCTATTTGGCCTAAAATAGCCAAAAGGTTGACCTTCCACAACAACAGAGTAAGAAATAGTTGTTACCAATTCCTTAGTCCAGTTAATCCATTTAGCATCAAAGCCCAGCTTATCTATAATATACCATAAAAAATGCCATTCAACCCTATCATAAGCCTTACTCATGTCTAGTTTAATAGCCATCTCATGCTCTGCCCCACTTCTCTTATTTTTCAAATAGTGCATACATTCGTGGGTAATTAGAATATTATCTGAAATGAGTCTACCTTTGAGAAACGCACTCTAATTTGGGCTTATAATTTTATTCATAATACCTTGTAATCGATGCACCATAACTTTAGAAATAATTTTATACGTAACTGAAGACAAACTGATCAGTCGTACCTGAGTCATGTCACTGGCATCTGGCACCTTTGGAATCAAACAAATTTGAGTATGATTGAAGCTTTTTAGAATTCTGCCACTGTGAAAGAAACTTCTCACTGCCTTAAAAACGTCACCTCCAACTATATCTCAGAAAAAGTAAAAAAATTTAGCTGTAAACCCGTCATCACTAGGAGCACTCTGAGCATGAACACTAAATGTAGCTCTTTTGACCTCGTCCATAGTTACTGGCCTTTGGAGCCTACGGTTCATGGAAGCTGTAACCTTAGACTCCAAATCCTCTAAGTATGGATTCGGATCAGCCGAACAAGAAGAAGTAAAAATATCACAAAAGTAGTCTTCAGCTACCTTTGCAATATCCTCAGGTTTCGATACAATCTCATTGTCCCTCCCCACTAATCTCCAAATTCTGTTCCTTCGCATCCTTGATTGAAATTTCTAGTGAAAGAATCTAGTGTTCTGATCTCCTTCTTTTAGCCACTTGACTCTAGATTTTTCTCGCCAATAGCTCTCTTCTTTCAAATATGCCAGCTCTAACTTCTCCTCCAAACTGGTAACCTCCTCTCCCCCATTGATTCCAGCCACCCGCAACTCCTCTAGTTTAGCTTGAAGGTCCTCAATTTCTTTCCGGGAGTTTGCTTTGTGAGTTTTCTACCATTGAACTAGTCTATGTCTACAAACTTTCAACTTTTGGGCCAAGGAGAACATAGCCGAGCCTACAACTTCCATTCTCCACACTTCACTAATAATTCTCTTGACATCCTCTTCTCCACACCAACGTTCCTGGTATTTAAACCGCCTTTTACTATGCCAGGATTGAGGTTCAGTTTCCATCAAAATTAGAGCATGATCCGAGCCTGACTCTGTGAGCCTGTGCACCACTGCATTCGGAAACTTCAACTTCCATTCCATTCTAATTAAATAGCGGTCAAGCCTCTCCTTCACCAAATCCTCTCCTTGTCTTCGATTTGTTCACGTGAAAGGGCGCCCCACCATTCCAATATCCACTAATTCGTTACTGTTAATAAAATTAGTGAATGTTGCAAGGGTGGTTGCTGATTTTTGGCCTCCACCCTCCTTTTCCGCTTGGCTTGTTATAGCATTAAAATCGCCTGCTATTACCACTTTTCCTTCCAGGTGTTGGCTCATTGTTGTAAGCTCCTCAAACTGTAAGGTTCGAATTTGTTCCGAACAACTCAAATGGACACCAATGAACGCCCATACCTCACTGCTTCTGACTTCCTTAATTTCGGCTGCCACAAAGAATTCTCCACTGCTAATAATTTGAACACTGATGCTGTCCTTCCAAGCTAGCACAAGTCCTCCTGCCACTCCTGCCGGGTTAACAATATGCCAGTTTTCGTAGCCGCATACCCGAAGTTTTGCTTCCACCTGTCGAGATTGGTTCTTTGTTTCACTTATAAACACAATATCGGGGGAGTAGGATTTATAGATCCCTTTTAAGGTGTGAATTGTCAGGGGTCTCCCCAAACCCCGACAATTCCAAACTATAGTTCTCATGGCGCCTTGGGTGCCATTTGTAGGCTGGCACCCTCCACCATCTGTTCAATTGCATTTTCATCCTCTGTTCTTGCTTTCTTTGTAGATCCTTCAGCTATACCACTCATCAACCTTTTTTTGGGTTCACTTTTAGTATCTGACTCTGCAGCACCTTGTCTTGCTAACCTTTTCCACTTCCTACCTTTCTCTGTGGTGAGGCCCAATAGCGAATTGTATAAGCTGCCCTTCATCCTCCTTGGTATTGGACTGACCAGCTATGATAACCTCCATGCATTCTGTTCTAGAATTGGCTGATTGAGGTGACTCAGGTGCTGCCCTGTTACCAGTGTCTTGTGATTTCAAACTTTGTTTCCCTTCTTGCATTGACATCCCTGCAAATTCTTTCAATAAGCAGTTTAAGACCAGTTTTTTCTTACGTTGAGTGGCCTTATTCTGATTTTGAGTTGAGTTGTTGAATGTTCTTTCTCCTTCAGAGTAGATTCGCATTCCCACTTGGCTGGTTTTAACCCATTCGCCAATGTCATCCTCTTTTACCATATCACTCTCTGTGTCCTTCAGCAGATCATGGCAGTTTTTCACCTCGTGTCCCAATTTTGTGCAATAGGTACAGAACTTTCCAAGTCTCTCATAGTGCAGTGCCACTTCTACCTCTTTTTTATTAGGTCCTGCCACTATTAACTGATCTCTCACTTGCCTGGCAGCATCAATATTGATTTTGGTCTTCGCAATCCTAGTTTCTCTGCCTCGCATCTGAAATTTACCTACCTCCAACACTGTGCCCAGTTTCTCTCCCAATTTACGTCCAACTTCGAGGGTTTTAAACGATTCTGGCAAACCCCAAAATTGAACCCAAACTGGAAAATTGGAAATAATCTCTTCATCATAGTTCTGATCTTCCTTCCATCTCTTGACATGGAGCACATAATCTTTGAATAGCCATGGAGAACCACGTTCAATACGCAAGACATCCACTTCTTTATTAAAAAAGAATTGGAAGGAATTATCCCATTTGTCACTCACGCTAAATCCTTCTGGGTTTCCCCATATAGCCTTTAAAGTATTCCTCATGGTTCCAATTGAGAAGGTTTTGGACGCAAAGAGTCAGCCATAGAGACTATTGGAGCAAGGGTTAATACCTTCTGATATGTCTGCCTCTTCCAGTAGAATCGCATTCCTACCTCCTTTCCGGTTGTCTTCCTCGGTCCGATCTTCATCCCTCGTTGTCTCAGCCATGCAGATTACGTAGACTTGTATTGAAATTTAATTGACGTTGACAATGTAGCCTTGACGACAGTAGGAACTCCGTTAAGAAACCCTAACAGAGCACTAAGAAACCCTGACAGAGCACTCTAATTATTGTTGATCATCCACTTAAAAGCAAGTGACTGGCCTAAATTATTCTTGTATACTATTATCATTAGGAAATTTGTTAACAAAATCCATCGAAACTAACTAATAATAATTATTAATTAGTTTAAGAGTAAACTACCATTTCTACTCACAAAAATTTTAAACATTGATAAATTTATCCACAAAAAAAGGGAATTATCATTTGAATTATCATTTGTACTTATAAAACATGAGTTTCATATAACAAAATTATTCAAATACCAAAAAATTATTTTAAAACCCCAAATTACCCTTTTCTTGACCCTAATCTCAACCCCCTTTTTCCAAATCTCATCCCTTCCTTTATTCTTTTAAGAAATTTCACCACCTCCTTCACCAACACCACCGCCATCTCCACCCCCACTAACCGTCAACCTCACCTTTCTCTTTTTTCACAGCCATAAACAACAACGATAGTGATGATTCTTTGCTTCTTGCAACCTTTGCTTCTTGCAACTGCTCATCTGCTCTACGCCTTGCGTTCTTCTCCTCTTCTATCACAAACACGCTGTCACTCATTCCTCTTCTCAACCACCTCCATTTCGATGGCCACCACTCTTTTATTATCTCTTACCTCACCACTAAGTGCGGTTTCTTCCATGAAAATGCTCTCAGAGCACACAAGCGCATTCTCTTTGACACCCCCATCAAGCCAGATTTCGTCATCTTTTCTTCAAAGCCCACAGTTTTTCACTCTCCCAAATCACCACCATCATGTGCAAGATTACTGTGTTACTCACATGCGACCCCACCAAAGTAATCTTGCTAAAGTTTCAATTTTTAGTATCCAAAGGTGCTTCTCCTTCTGACATTGTATTGAAAGTGATGGAGGAAGGGTGGTGATGGTAATGGCGGTAATAGAGTGTTGATAGGATTTAGGATTGGAGAAGTGATGATAAGAAGTAAAATTAAAAATTAGAGTGAAGTTGTTGTATTTTATGGTTGTGACAGTGGAGAAGGAGGAAGATGAGGATGACGGTTGGTAACGGTGGCGGTGATGATGGTGTTGGTAAAAGAGATGGTAAAATTGATGAAAAGAATAAAGAGAAGGTTAAAATTTGCGAGAGGAGTATTGAAATTAGGGTTAGAAAAGGGTAATTTTGGGTTTTTAGGTTATTTTTCAACGTTTGGATAATTTTATTATATATAATTCATCTTTTATGGGTACAAATGATAATTTTTTTTTTTTGTGGATAGATTTGTCAGCGTTTAAAATTTTCATGAGTAGAAATGATAGTTTTTTTCATTAGTTTAATTTTATTTTGTCTTAAATAAATTAATCAGTTAGACCGATCTAAATTGTTTCAATAATTACTATGCTTTCAAATTCATTTTTTCAGTTCCATTCTGCTATATTTCTTCTTCTTGTTGCTTTTGTAGTTTTCATGTTTGTTGGTAAATCAGTAAATGTTGAATTCCAGCAGCAACCGCAAATCTCAAGACATTCATGAATTCAATAGAATGATTGGTCATGAAGTTCACCTAATCTTGGATGGGCGATTTAAAACCTTACCCGTTTAATCATGAAGTTCACTTTCCAACGTTTCATCATGTCTCGGACAGTAGCAAATAATCTACTGCTACATCTATTCATACATTATTAGGAACGACAATAGCTAGAGTAGGATAAAGTCTGAATCTAATTTTAATTTTATTCGAATGGAGAGTTTTATATAAATTTAATTTTGGGTTTGTTTGGGTGAGTTTTTAAGAAAATATTTTTTTTTTGAGTTATTTTTTTTAAAAGATCTTATGAAAAAGTAAAAGTAATTTTATGTTTGGATATCTCATGTAAAAAGATCTTTTTTCTATCAATTATATTTAGGTATAACAATATAAAAGTACTTTTTTATTTATTTATTACATGAAAAATATTTTTTTTTAAGAAAAAAAGATCTTTTAAAAAAAGATATAAATTACAACTTCTCAAAAAAAGATCTTTTTTTATTTTTTTAATGTTTTTACTTTTACTACTAGAAATTTGCCAAACACGCTAAAAAATAAAAAAAAGATCTTTTTTCATTGAAAAAAGATCTTTTTTTTATCAAAATAACGGCGACCAAACAAGTACTTTATCTTATTCACGGGTTAAGAATATCTCAACTCTAACCTTGCCCATTTTTTAATTTAGGGGTATCTAATTCTATCTGCGAATTATCAAAAGATACAACATTATTATATAACTTAATGATAATTTAAAATGGAACTAATTTTTATATAGAAAAGACACATTAAATTATTAATTAATAATTTTCTCTTAATAGCTAAGAATCTTTTGCATTTAAAAAGAGGTTTTGGTTTAACATTCACTTAAAACATATTTTTATACAAGTATATAACATCTACATATATAGGGTGTGGGTTAGTCAGATAGAATTGAAACTCAACCCGCACTCTATCCGACCCACACGAGAACCCTGTCCGCACTCTGCCCTACTCGCTGCAGATCGGATCAGCAACCCTACCCGATCGAGTTTTAGTATACCATTGTACTTGGTATACCAATTCTCATAACCATTTTAAATTATAGAGAAAAAGACAAATAAGTTCCTGACTTTTTAATTTGAACACAAATTCGTCCCTCAAGATTGAAAAATACAAAATCATCCCTCACCTTACAAAATGCATGACATTTAGATCCTTCCATATAATTATGTGGTCAAAACGTAACGGAATGAACTGATATGTCATTCATATGTCCGTTACCGTACTTACGTGGTCCGTTATAATAAGGTTTGAGGACGGATAAGTCCTCGGACTTCAAAATAATGCTGTTTTGTGATGAGTCCTTTTCGTTTAGTTTCTTTATTTTCCCTTATCTGTAACATTTCTAAAGCTCTCTTATAGTTGAAGTTTTGTTCATAATTAAAGAAAAAGATAAATTTTCATATCTTAAATTTTTCATTGAAGAACAATTTGAATTAATGGGATTTTTTCTCTATATCTCAATTTTCACAAAAAAAAAACGCTCAAAAATCAAATTAAATTAAATAGAATCAAATTAAAGAAAAATTCATTGTTTTTCTCTGATTCAGAAAGAAACACTAATTAAAAGCATAAAAGGTTGTTTGCTCTTGTTTTCAATTAGGGGTGCACAGACCCGGCCCGGCCCGAAGGTCCGGCCTGATCCCGAACACTTTAGGGGCTAATTTGGTGTGATTTCATCGGGTTTAGGGCCGGATAAGGGTCTCAAAAATAGACCGGGTCATTATTTCGGGTCGGGTCCGTGTCATAGCTCGGGTCACCCGAAGTCGGCCCGGTGGCCCGGTCATCATACACAATTAATATTTTGTGTTATTAGTAATAGATCATGACTATTCTTATGTGGAATTTAAGTATTGTAAACCTTAATATTTTGTGTTATTAGTCATTATAAGATTATAAGTTAAGGTTTTATATTTAGAATGCATAAGACTTTAGACTAATGCATAATATTGTGTTATTTGTATTGATTTAAAATTTGGTATTATTAGACAATATTAGTATTGATTGTGGTTATGCTTTAATTTTAAAGAAGGGTTGGTTCTTGTTATATTTTTCTAAGTGAATTTTACCATGTTAAATAATGGTTGGAGTCTTGGAAATTTGGATATTTTTACATACTAGCTTACAAGAAGGTATCAACGTAATGTAATGTTAATGGCCCGGTTTTCACCCAATTTTCACCCGGTATAATTGTGGCCCGAAAGTGTATTGGTATCATCGGGTATAGGGTCGGGTTCGGGTCTAATAAATAGACCCGGTGTATATTTCGGGTCGAGTCTGGGTCACATAAAACCCGGCTTCACCCGGCCCATGTGCACCCCTATTTCCAATAATCCAATCTGAAATTAATCTGCATCATCTTGGATTAAAAATAACATGGTATCCAAATAAAAAACCAAAAAAAGTTACACACAAGGAAATAGCATAATAGTTATGCATTAATGCCATAGAAAGAAGCAAAGTGGAATGCAATTTGAATTTTGAAGGATGTACCTTAATTTATGTCCTATTATAAGTATAGGTGACATGTACTGTCCTATCACTAGCTTGAATAAGTGCACGATATGAGAATTCCATTTCCAAAGTATCCTCCAATGTAACAACTTCATGCCATGAATCACTATCATCCTCAGATATTGCAACTTTAAGCACACCCCTTGATATTGGATTATAAGCAAGCACCAAAATCCCATCTCTCAGCTTAACTCTATTAATACCTATCACCAACTTTAAATGTAAGCAAATCACATTGCCAATGCTTACTACTTAAATCAAATTAATTCCCATGTGTCTGGTAATTTTGATGGTGGGTAGGTTTATTTGATTTAATTTGATTTTTAATTTTTTTTTTTTTTAAAAATACTCTCTTTTTTAATGAAAATTGACATATAAAAAAAAAGATTCCATTGATTAAAGTTGTTCTTCAATAAAAAATTTGAGATATGAAAATTTATCTTTTTCTTCATTTATGAACAAAACTTCAGCAGTAAAGAAGCTTTAAAAATGCTTCAGATAGGGGGAAGGAATGAAGAAGCGAAGCGAAGAAGACTCATCACAAAACGATATCGTTTTAAAGTTTGGGGACTTATCTGTCTGCAAACTTTTTTACAACGGGCCACATAAACACCGTAACAGACATATAGATGACATATCAGCTCATTCCATTACACGGAAGAATTTAAATGTCACATATTTGTAAGGTGATGGATGATTTTATATTTTTCAATTCTAAAAAAGAAATTTATCTTTGAATTAAAAAATCAAGAACCTATTTGTTCTTTTCTCTAATTAATATTAAATCATTTATATGGTTCAGATTGAGTTGGTAAAATTATTGTGAGCATGCCATTTGAAAAGTTTACAAAATATCTGTAACTGGTCTTTTCTTTCTCTAGGTTTAAATTGGTTCAAAATTTTATGTTTGTGCATGTTGTACTTCATTGCAAAATTTTTAGCTTTTTTTCCCATGTCATATGTTGTAGAATAATAAACTGAGCCTTTCTAAGTTTAAAGTCACGTTTTTTAATGACTCTTTTATGTATTAAAAATTAAAACCAAACAAAAATAAATATACAACTAATATGAAAATAATATATATATATGGTAATCTAAACAATTAATTAATATTCAATTTTGACAAATATTATTTATTGATCTTTAATCATATTAAAATGTATATTGTAAGTCTCATAAAAAAATATTGATATTTTTTAATAATTATCTCTATATTTTTAAAATAACTATTAATTAGACATATATGTATAGACTAAAGAGAATAAATATTACAACACTTTAATTTAATTAACAAGTATAATTTATTATATGCTGTTAAAAATATAACACTGTAATAATAAATCAAATTGAATAATTTTATTTGAGTTAAGAAAGTGAATTATAATAAGATAAGTAATGATAGATTTTAATTCTTTATAATAAGTTTAATAATTCATATTATGCATAGATAAGATTAAAATTTATAATTTTAATTTTAATCTTTTTTAATTGTGTCAATTATATGAATTATAACTGTTTAAATATAAGAAAAAAATATATAAAACACATATATAATACTTATTGTTTTTTTTTATTAATTTATTAAGGCTTAAAAATATTAATTTTAATCTAGTTATGAATTAAAATGACATTATTTAAATTTAAAATTGATATATCAATAAAGATTTCATTTTTAACTCATTCAAAATGTTATGCACAATATGTAATGTTAAATTAAATTATTAAGTATAATTTTAAAGGAAATGACACTGTTATTTTCATTTTTAATAATATCACTTCATATATGATTTATATTGTATGTTTGCATAAATTTATAAAAAAAAGAGAGTAAAAATATCAAAATAAGAATAATGATATTTATTTTTTAATTTAATAGATAATCAAATATTTATATATTATTTTATTTCAAAAAAGAAAAAAAAACAATATCAGTTCAATAAAATATAGTACTCATTATTTATATAAATTATGAAAAAAAATTTTGAATTTGTATAATTTTTACTGTATATTTTTAAATTAGTATATACTTTATTTATTATTGTTATTTATTCATTCTATTAAGAAGATTAAATTCAATAAAAAAATACTAAAAAATTATGATCAAAACAACACTAAATTTTATACATGTTATTGTTTCTATTTATGAATTTTTTTTCTATTATTTGCTATTTTTTTTTTTGACACTATAATTTTATAACTGTGATTCTTATGTATTATGTTTATTATTGTTATCTTTTTATAACATGAATTGTTGATTCTATTAGGTAATACAAATTAAATAAAAAATTAACTTCATGCTTAAAAAGAGTATTTAAAAAATATTATATAAAAAATAATAAAAAATATTAAAAAATTAAACATGCTTAAAAAGATAATATGTTTGACGGAACATTCTTATATATACAAGAGTAATTTTAATTAATATTATCCGAATAATATTCATTCTATCAAAATCAATTTTGATATAAAATTGAGGGCAAAACATTAAAATAAGTTAAGGGGAAGAAATTTTTACGTAAATCTGCCAAACCAAAATCTAGTTCATGAATCAACCAATGCATGTTTATATGTAGTTCGAATTAACTATATTCGAACTTGATCTACACATAATTCGAATCATGTTGCTTCGAATTATACACAAAACTCACACACACTAATTCGAATCAACCTGATTCGAATTACACACATACAATAATTCGAATCAGGTTGATTCGAATTACACCCTCATTTATTAAAAAAATTAATAATTTATTAAAAAATTTATTAAAAAAATTAATAATTTAAAATTAAAAATATATATTTTATTTCATATATTAAAAAAAACTAACAAAATATTTAATTACGAGACTTCTTTAAAATATTAATGAGTTATCAATTCGAATTCCATACAATACTCTTTTGTCCATTTTTAATAGCTCATGAATATTTTTTAATAAATTTTTTTAAATTATATGGTGAGATATTACATGATTCGAATTACGCATGGGGAAGTTCAATCACTCTGATTCGAATTATATGTTGAGCAATTCGAATTCTATACGATACTCTTCTGCCCATTCTTGATAACTCATGAATATTTTTTAATAAATTTATTTTAACTATACCACAAAAAAATATTTTATTCTATGCAAAATAATTTAAAAAATTGATTAAAAAATGTTAGGAGTACTATAAAAATTTGTAATGTTCTAATGACTTAGGTAAATACATGCATGTACACAAATTTTAAATAAAATACTCTACATAGTCAATAATAATATAGAAATTAAAGAAAATATTTTATTCCATCCAAAATAATTAAAAAATATATTTTATTCTATACAAAATAATTTAAAAAATGGCTTAAAAAATGTTATGAGTACTATAAAAGTTTGTAATATTCTAGTGATTTAGGTAAATATATCATAAAAATATATTTTCTTTAATTTCTAAATTATTATCGACTATGTAGAGTATTTCTTTAATGTCTTAAGTCATTACAAATTTTTATAGTACTCCTAACATTTTTTAAATTATTTTGCATAGAATAAAATATTTTTTGTGGTATGATTAAAATAAATTTATTAAAAAATATTCATGAGCTATCAAGAATGGGCAGGAGAGTATTGTATAGAATTCGAATTGCTCACCATATAATTTCAATCAGAGTGATTGAACTTCCCCATGCGTAATTCGAATCATGTAATATCTCACCATATAATTTGAAAAAATTTATTAAAAAATATTCATGAGCTATTAAAAATGGACAAAAGAGTATTGTATGGAATTCGAATTGATAGCTCATTAATATTTTAAAGAAGTCTCGTAATTAAATATTTTGTTAACTTTTTTTAATGCATGAAATAAAATATATATTTTTTAAATTTTAAATTATTATTTTTTTAATAATTTTTTTAATAAATTATTATTTTTTTAATAAATGAGGGTGTAATTCGAATCAACCTGATTCGAATTATTGTATGTGTGTAATTCGAATCAGGTTGATTCGAATTAGTGTGTGTGAGTTTTGTGTATAATTCGAAGCAACATGATTCGAATTATGTGTAGATCAAGTTCGAATTTAGTTGATTCGAACTACATATAAATATGCATTGGTTGATTCATGAAATAATTTTTAGTTTGGCGGATTTGTGTAATTTTTTGCTCCCCTTGGCTTAATATAGTGATTTGCCCTAAAATTGACAAACATAAATTATGTTGACACAAATTTATTTCTATTAAAATCAATTCTACAAAATTAAATTATTTGGATACTTTTTTCTTTTAATTGTAAATGCAGATAAAATTTTGTTCTCAAAACTAAGTCTACAGAAAGTAAAGATCCTTAATTTTTATGTTCACCAACCAATGTTCAGTCATTAACTCTGAATCTTTAATTCATTTCTATCAATTCTACCTTTCATACATGGTATTATTTTATTTTATTTATGTAATTTTTATTATTATTTTTATATGAGTTCTTTTTTTTGTTAATTTTTGTTTGATTTGACATTGTACACTTTTATAATTGTAGTTTTTGTGTATTATATTTATTATTATCTCTTTATAATATGATTTATTAATCCCATTAGGTAAAATAAATTAAACAAAAAAATTAACCATTAATAATAATAATAATAATAATAATAATAATAATAATAATAATAATAATAATAATAATAAATTATAGCATACTAAAAAAGAGTACTAAGAGTGTTAGAAAAAATACTATATAAAAAATATATAAAAATATGTATCAAAAAAATTAAAAGTAGTTAACAAATAATATTATAATTTAATATCATGTCTTTTTTAGTAATTGTTTATTTAAAAGTGATTTTAACTAATGTTATTCAAACAATATTTATTTTATTAAAATCAATTTTGATATAAAATTGCCAAAAATAAATCATATTGACAAACACTATAAAATCAATTTTATAAAATCACTTTCATATTATATATATGCTACATCAATAGAAAATCAAATATAGTTGATTCGATTTACTAGCTAATTCTTTAACATATACATGTAAATTAAATTTAATTGATTCGATTTAGTATTAATACAGATTATTGACATTTATTACTTATAAGTTAATATTAACTTTAAAACATAAATGCCAATAAGAAAATACCTCCATTTGGATTCAAATAAAATATCAAAAAAATAAAACAAATAATAATAGAAATCCAACTTTTGTGTTTTAGTTCAAATTTCAAAAAATTTACATTTTTATAAATTTATAAATATAAAACAGAACATTAAATAATTTCTAAAAATTCATTAAAAATCATCATTTGATTCATTAGCATCTAAAAAAATATTATCAAAAATTTTTATGTTAAAAAAATATAAAGTATCGTCCTTCAAGATGATATAGGAGTTAAAACTTGAATTTTTTTTCATAATCAGAAGTAATAAATAGTTATACAATATATAATGACCAACTATATTTATACAATATGTAGTTTGATAAATAATTAAAATACTATATCAATTAAATTATCATTTAATTTGTGACATTAAATATAGAACTTAATATTTTGATGGCGTTACTTCTAACTTAAACTTGAATTTTTCATAGCATAAAATCATCAAAGCATAAGTTTTATACTTAATTCAACAAATTAAATGATAATTTAATTGATATAGTATTTTAATTATTTATCAAATTACATATTGTATAAAATAGGCTTTTTTATTTAAATAAATTAAGAGAAGAACCAAATTACTCGATTCCCTTAAATGGATTTTAAAAACATGATTCTCCTAAATCATATAATATATAAATCATCCTAAGCTTTTGTGTTTTAAATAATATATGAATCATGTTACCCTGAGACGATTTATGCATGAAATACAATACTCAAAAAACACATAAATCGTCCCATACCTTTGTGTTTTACAAAATGTATATAAATTGTCCTAGGCCACCATGAGTTACAATTTTTTATCCTAAAGCTCATTGTCCTAGCACGATTTATGTGTAACTAGTCACCCCTCAAGACCCTAGCACGACTTATATATTACTATAGTAAGGCACATTAGGCTGGAACGATTTACATTCAAAAACACAAAGCTCATGACTATGGAATAATTTATGTACTAAAAGAGGTTATAAATAAAGGAGATCCATGAATATCGATCCATAGTTAAGTTGAGAGTTTTAGAGAGATGACTGAGAATGTGTTTTTGTAGTTCATTACCAGAGAAAAATTGATGAAAAAGTAAGGGTGTAACGTTCAGTAATAAAAAGTAGGTCAGAATGTTCGTAAATCCTTCAACGATTTTAGAGAATTTACGAAATAGTATATTATAGAAGTAAATAAAATTACTATAAAAAGTAAATAAAATTCATATGAATAAAACCAAATAAAAAAATAAAAGATTTTATATACAACATAAATATAGTACAATAAAAGATAAAAAATAATTTATATAAACAAAAAAAATAAAAATATCATAAAAATAAGAATTTATACAACAATATTTATCATATGAATAAAAAATATAATAAAAATAAATAAAAATTATATGAATAAAATCAAATAAAAATAAAATTCATAAAAAATATACATATAAAAAATAGTTTAGTAAATGATAAAAAAAATTCATATGAACTAAAAAGTAATATGTACTCTAAAATATAAGATCCGTACACTTAAAGATAATATAAAAAATATTTATCATATACATAAAAATACAATATGATCTTATATTTTTTATATTATTTTTTTTAGTATTCTGATCTTATATTTTTAGAGTACATACTATTTTTTTTAATTATTTATTATACTATTTTTTATATCTATATTTTTTATGAAATTTTTTTTTATTTTATTTGATTTTGTTCATATAATTTTTTATTTATTTTTATTGTATTTTTTTATTTATATGACAAATATTGTTATATAAATTCTTATTTTTATTAATTTTTATGAAATTTTTATTTTTTTGTATATTTTATTGTACTATATTTATGTTATATTTATGTTGTGTATAAATTATTTTTTTATTTAATTTTCTTCATATGAATTTTATTTACTTTTTATTGTAATTTTATTTACTTCTATAATATATTATTTCGTAAATCCTCTAAATTGGTTGAAGGATTTACGAACACTCTAACCTACTTTTTACTACTAAACGTTCCACCTTTACTTTTTCATCAATTTTTCTCTGGTAATGAACTATAAAAACACATTCTCAGTCATCTTCCTAAAACTCTCAACTTCACTATGGATCGATATTCATGGTTCTCCTTTATTTATAACCTCTTTTAGCACATAAATTATTCTATAGTCATGAGCTTTGTGTTTTTAAATGTAAATCGTCCCAGCCTAATGTGCCTTACCATAGTAATACATAAATCGTGCTAGGATCTTGAGGGGTGACTAGTTACAGATAAATCGTGCTAGGACAATGAGCTTTAGGATAAAAAAATGTAACTCATGGTGGCCTAAGACGATTTATATACATTTTGTAAAACACAAAGGCTTGGGACGATTTATGTATTTTTGAGCATTGCATTTCATGCATAAATCGTCCCAGTGTAACATGATTCATATATTATTTAAAACACAAAAGTCTAGGACCATTTATATATCATATGATTTAGGGGAATCACGTTTAGAGGAATCGAGTAATTTGGTTCTTCTATTAATTTATTTAAATAAAAAAGCCTATAAAATATTGTATAACTATCTATTACTTCTTCTGACTTGACAAAAAAAAATCAAGTTTTAACTCCTATGCTATTTTGGAGGGCTATACTTTATATTAATTTTTTTAATATCAAAAAGTCCCGTAATAATTTTTTTGATGCTAATGAGTCAAATGATGATTTTTAATAGATTTTTAGAAATCGTTTAATATTCCATTTTATATTCATAAGTTTATAAAAATGTAGATTATCTGAAATTTGAACTAAAACATAAAAGTTGAATTTCTATTCTTATTCGTTTTGATTTTTTGATATTTTATTTGAATTCAAATGTAGGTATTTCTTTATTAACATTTATGTTTTAAAGTTAATATTAACTTAAAAATAATAAATATCAATAATATATATTAGTACTAAATTGAATCAATTAAAATCGATTTAAATGTAGATGCTGCAAAATTAACTAATAAATCGAATCAAGTTAACTCGATTTACTATTAATATAGCATATATAGTAAATTGAATTCAATTGATTTGATTTATATTAAAAAAGCATAAATCAAATTTAATTGATTTAATTTACGTATATTTATTTTAAGACATATTAAGAGGAGTGTTAAGGAGCCAGGAATTTTTGTGTTTTGTAACCATCAATTAGTCATCAATAATGTTTTTAATGGTGTGAGATTACATCCAATGGTGAGAGATCATTCACTTTTCTTTTAATAATTAAATGCTGGCCACAAAACACAAAAATTACTAGTCCACTAGATTTTCTCTCATAAATTAATTTATTTTAGAATATTAGTATAATTTCAATCCTCAAATAATTTGATTGTATGAATTATCCGAATATTAAAGTCTAATAACCTAATTTAGAGATTCTGTAATTTCCATGTTGTACAAGGTAAAAGTAATTCAAAATGCCACATAATAATGAGTATTTAGAGTTTGTCATGTCATATCTATTTTATTAGGCATCACAACATTCAGCATTAATGAAAACTGTAAAATAGTTTTAATAATGCTATTCTACATATGATCAAGAGACTCTTCACTTCACAAAGCATAATAAATTTCAAAAAGATACTCTTATATTTAAGAATCATATAACAGAGTGAATTGGAATTTTTTAAAGCATATTCTTTTCAAGTTTGATTTTCCTTCGGTTATCGTGAATCGTATTATATCGTGCATACAAATATCTTTTCTTTCTCTTCTTTTTCTTTGCAAGCTATTATGAATACTCTTAATATATCTTTTGCAAAAACTTCTGAGATGAAAATAAATTTGGATAAATCTAAAGCAATAATATTTATATAAATTTATAAAAAAAATGATTTATCAAAATAAAAGAGGTAATATCTAACCGTTGATTTTTTTTTTCAAACAAAGATAAGTATTTATTCATTTCCAAAAGAAAGAATTGAGTCAAAATATATGGTTGAAATTAATTATTCTTAATTATTTAAATTTGATTAATCACAAAATATCACAAAAAACAATATGCCAAGTCACCATAAAATTAGTGGTAGAAATTTAATTTAAATATAATATAATAAAATAACATATATGATAATAAATAATCAAAAATTGATAATATCATTTTAATTTTTATAAAGTCACTTTTCAAATTTTTTCATATTCTATATTTGTATAAATTTATAAAAAAAATAATATTATCAATAAGATGATATAAAAATTTTACTATCAAATTAATTAGTTTTATAAAATATATATTAAAAATTAAATTTGGGATTAATTTTTTATGTGCACCTAAGATCTTTATATAAAAATAGGAGTATCATTTTACGAAAATAGTACCATGCATAAGGGAAAAAAATTAAGAAGAAAAAATAAATCTTTTATATATAAATAAAATATTTTTTATTTATTAATATATGTAATTTATAAATTTATAAATTTAAAATTTGATACATATCTCAAATATATATTAAGTAAAAAATAAATAAATAAATATTTTGAATACATTTCATTCGAGATATAAAAGAATAGTTTATTTATCAAGTTGAGCATATCTCAAATGTTGCATCCTAAGAGCAATTTCAATGGGCGGATCTTGAGGCCTATTTCTGACAAAAGCAGAAAGGCACCATTAGAGGGGAGAAGGAATGAGTTTCTACATGGGTCTCAAGGTGAGGGAGTCCCTCTAAGCAGGGACTCAAATTAACCAATAATAACTTGTCACTTGGTGAGTTATTATAAAAAAATATAATAATATAAAATTTAAAATAATTAAATAATTATATTAAATAATTATATTTTTATTTAATTAATAATTTTAATAATTAATTAGATTAAATAATTAAATATTTATTTAATTAATAATTTATATCATAATTAATATTGAATATTATTTATATTATTATATTAAATTATAATTAATTAAATTTACTTATATTAAAAAATAAATTTAATTTTTATACTTTACAAAATAATTTTTAGTTGAGTTGGTTATTTTTATTTTTAAAATTTAAAATACTAACGATATTATTAAAATTAGCAGTTGTAAACACAAAACTATAAATTAGTGTAATCCCGAATTATATATCGTGTATTATTGTTATATATGAATTTATTTAATATTAATATCTTTTAATAGTAAATTATTTTTAAATTTATAAATTTAAATAATATTATTGAAAAAAATCAATTACATTAATTTTAAGTATTTTAATTAATTAATTAAATGAGACCACAATAGGGACTAAAGTTAGTTCCTTCTAATGGAGAAGAAAGAGATGCTTTGAGTTTCTATTTACTGTTTATGACGCAAAAGCTGATGTGGAGTTACTTTTTATGACAGGTGGGGCATAAATAGGGATTAAGATGAGTTCCCTATTGGCAATAGTCTAAGAGCATCTCCAACGGGAAGAAAATTGGAGCCCGAAGAGAAAGAGGAATTGAAGCGTTGGAGTGGGAAGAAAATGAGTTCTCTCACTAATTTCAAGAAGGAGTCCCATTATCCGGTCAACACTTGCCATTTGGCAAGTTATATAAAAAATAAATAATTATATAAAATATTAATTAATTAAATAGTTATGTTGATTAATTAAATAGTTATATTAAATAATTAAATAATAATTAATTCAATAATAATTATAATAATTAATTATATTAAATGCTAATATTTTTATTTAATTAATAATTTATATTAATTATTTAACGAATAATTAATTAGATTAAATAATTAAATTTTTATTTAATTAATAATTTATATTAATCATTTATGTCATAATTAATATTGAATATTAATTATATTATTATATTAAATTAGCTGTTACAAAACTAGCCGTTGTAAAATTAGCCGTTAGAAACTAGCCGTTATTATATTACCGTTATTATTAATAAATTAATATTTTGTTACTCTATATATACCACTTAGATACACTTCTATTCTCACACTTTCTACTACTTTTATTCATCTTCTTATAAGTTTACGAAATCAAAGTTCTGCTAATATTATTTTTTGTTCGAAAAAATAGATCCAAACCAACTCAACTCTTACAAAACTTTTCTCAAACTCCAAATACCCAACAATCTCAAACCTCAAACTCTCAAGTTCCAAATCAAAACTTCACACTACCAAATATATTTCAAAATTCAAATCCACAAAATCTTTCTAATTTTAATTTTCAAGCTCTTTATAATAATCAATTTCCTATATTCTAACCGCAAAATCAAAATTCACAAACACCACATTTTCTATTTTCATCCATATTTAACCCCTCTATCGAAAATGTTACTCTAACTTCCTTGCCGTTTCCAACTCAATTCAGTGCATCAAGACATAACTCATCTGGTGTTGGTGGCTCTTCTAACCCATCCTCTCAGACTCCTATACAATATAGTCCAAATTCGCAATATTCAGATTTTGCCAACCCTCATGGATTAGATGCTATCGACCTCAATGATGATGATATTGAAGATCGAAGGTAAGATAGTATTCAACACTGGCATTGGAAAGAGGATGAGATGCTGATCAGTGCATGGTTAAA
This sequence comes from Arachis hypogaea, assembly GCF_003086295.3. Taxonomy (NCBI): domain Eukaryota; kingdom Viridiplantae; phylum Streptophyta; class Magnoliopsida; order Fabales; family Fabaceae; genus Arachis; species Arachis hypogaea. Next base: position 127,971,177 of record NC_092050.1, read on the forward strand.
TGTTTCAACTGACCCTATAGTTGGTACCGATCAAAAGGGAGAAACATTTTGGAGTCGAATTCATAGCTATTGTGTAGAATTTCACTCTGACATGACGAGGGGGTAGTTGCATGTAAGAAATGATGGTATAAGATCAACAAGGCTGTTGCACAATTTGCTGGTTGCTATGATCAAGCTAGTCGAAACATTAGGAGTGGTTCGAACATTGATCATATAAAGGAGTTGGCCTGTAAACTTTATTCCACAAATTATGGTCAAAAATTCACTTTTGAGAGGTATTGGAACATGCTTCGGTTGGAGCAAAAATGGAGAAGCCAACTACCTACACAGAGTGGTGGCTCAAAGAGAACCAAGGTTAGTGCAACTGGAGCATACTCATCCTCATCAAACCCAGAAACACCGTTAGCTGATGAACCCAGTGTGGACTCTGTCGTTCGCCCACAAGGATCAAAGAAGAGCAAGCAAAAAGGTAAGAAAAAAGCACAAATGTCTGAAGATTTGAGCGAAAAGAAATCATCAGTTGTTAAAAAATTATCTCTCATGGAAAATATTAAGAATGTTAGAGAAAAGGAACTAATGGATAGGAAAAAAGAAAGAGAAGAGAAGAGGAAACATAGAGCAAAGATTATGGCAATCAAAGAGAAGGAGCTACAAATTCAAGCGGTAATGAAAGAACAAGAATTACAAACTCAGAGGTATATTAAAAAAATGGAGATCAACGTGTTAGATCGTTATTCAGTGTTTGATGATATTCTAAATGACCGTGCTTCGGAGGTAAATTATACTATTAATGGTAATAATTATACTATAGAATACTATTTAGCAGATGGTATTTATCCTGAATGGGTCACATTTGTCAAATCAATCTCAAAGCCACAAGGGGAGAAACGCAAGTTATTTGCACAATACCAAGAAGGGCAAAGAAAAGATGTGGAGCGAGCATTCGGAGTGTTGCAAGCACGCTTTATAATTATACGTGGTCCAGCTCGCTTTTAGAAAAAGAAGCTTGTCAACATAATGAGAGCTTGTATTATATTGCATAATATGATTGTTGAGAATGAAAGAGACACTTATGCAGGAAATTTTGCTCAAGACTTAGAGTATGATGATGTCGAAAATGGCTTATCACAACCTCAGATGGGAGAAGAAGATTTTGCACCATACCATCAATTTCTCCAAAGAAATGCCCAACTTCAAAATAGGCAGCAGCATAGACAATTGAAAGAGGACTTGATTGAACACATATGGCAATTTCATAATGCTTGTCGTTAACTATAGAGCTTAATTATGTTTTTCTTTGTATTAAGTAATTTTACAATTTAGTGTAATCCCGAATTATATATTATGTATTATTATTATATATGAATTTATTTAATATTAATGTCTTTTAATAGTGAATTATTTTTAAATTTTTAAATTTAATTTATATAATTAAAAAAATTAATTACATTAATTTTAAGTATTTTAATTAATTAATTAAATGGAACCACAATAGGGACTAAAGTTAGTTCCTCCTAATGGAGAAGAGAGAGATGCTTTGAGTTCCTATTTACTGTTTATGAGCAAAAGCTGATGTGGAGTTACTTTTTATGATAGGTGACCCATAAATAGGAACTGGGATGAGTTCTCTACTGGAGATTGTAACACCCTAACTACCAAAGCTCACGCTTCCGGCTGCGCGACTCTGATAGCTCGGACATTACAACGACACTTATACTATTTAATACTAAAATATGAGCCTGTTTAAAACTTTAAACCCTTTACACCTCTCCCAAAAATACTTTCGTTCGATAACATATATCCATAGATACCATACAACTCACAAAAACTCATAAAGAGTACATCCATATATATATATATATATATATATATATATATATATATATATATATATATATATATATATATATATATATATATGGATATAGTATTACAAGCATTAGCCAATACAATCCCTATCCCTCTTACAGAATATATCAAGATAAAGGCGAGGGTACAATAAACAATAACTAAAGCAATACAAAGCATCTCAACAACAACTAAATAATCTCTTCGTGACTTCTGCGCCCATATCTTGAAAGGAGAAAAATGTAGGGGGGTGAGAACATCATCCTCGAAAGGGTTCTCAGTAGAGGGTTTTTGGGAATTACTGTAATAGGATACGTGAAGATAAACCATACCAGTGATTAATAACCGTCTTATGCCCCCTTTCAAAAACAAAGGTTTACAATAAAAGAGAAATTTGAAATCCTTTTCTGAAAGAAGAACCGTTCAATTCTCAAAAACTCAAAAGCCTTTCAAAACGGTATATTTATGCGGAGCCAAATAGCCTTTCATATTTTATCCCAAACCAGAAACACAAAACCGAAATCAACCATCAGTTCATCTCATTTCAACCACGGCCCTAGGCCCAAACAATCCAACCATCAACCAATCACCACAGTCCAACAGAGTCCCAGTAGCAAACACAAATAGGAAGATGCAAGCACAAACAAACAGTTATTGCAAGTAGAACAATTAGCAATTATTCACATAGGCAAACCAAGTATAATATGCACACCCAAATAATGTCACATAGATGCATATGATGCATGCCTGTCCCTAGTGGCTGATGATATCATCTGTCGGTTATAGAGCCAACCCGACAAGTCCTGGTAGCTAACCATTGGACTGTCCCTCTGTCGCGCATCCCCAACTCGAGTTATACTCATCATAAACTTGATCATAATCATGATCCATATCCATCACCTTCACTGGTGAATATTTACGGGGGCGAGCTCATCCGGGACTTTCACAGTGCCCGGCCACACTTACGACATAGGGTCAAAAGAGCTTTGAGTCTCAACCTGGAGCACGTGGTGGCTAGCCACTGCTTTCTCCCAGGGGAAACTCTTATCTCCGATAGTGGAAGTGCAACATTCACATTTATCAATGATTCAGCATAAACATGCATTCAATCTCATCCATGGATCAACATCCATCTCAGCCATCCGGCTCACGGTTCAGTCCAGAACCAGCCAATATTCATATCATACACAGCCATTCCGGCTCACGGTTCAATCCAGAACCAACCAATATGTATAATCATACACAGCCATTCCGGCTCACAACAAAACAGCACTTCCACATTCAACATCATCAATTCATAAAATCGGCATTCTAGCCATAAAGCACTTTTCCTAAATCATTTTACTTTGAAATCAAGTTTCAACTCTTTTCAGCCTTGGCTTTAAAGATCTCATTTCTCAAATCATCTCAGGCTCATAGGCCACTTTTACTCAAAGTAAATTCCCCTTTTAAAACCATGCCACTCTCGGCATCTTCTTTTCAAAACTTCCATAACCATGGAAAGTTAAAGATTCATTTCGAAACATTCAAAATCATCCATCCAACAATGGGATTTTACAACAAAGTTTCTCGGCAGAGTCCCAAGTCTTTAGGGGAGAATAACATAACTCATTTCGCCAAATTTATTTAAAATCATTAAAACCTTGGCTTTCCGATTTGAGTAATAAAATAGGATCTAAGCCAAACCGAGTCACGTAATCATTTACTTCTTTCAAAGCCGTTTCCTTTACTTAGGCAAAACCAGCTTTAACCCCCATGATAAATTTTAAAGCATTTTAACTATTCAAAATTGTTTTAGTCTTGCAAAAATTCAGAATTCAAAGAGTACTTAAAACCTTTCTCAAAACATTTCAAAATGAAACTTGTTAATAGACATTTAGGTTCTTTCAAAGTCATTGAAACTTCTTTAATTGAAACCCTCAAGTCAAATTCAAAGGCATTGCACTTGTCACATTTAAAACAGCTTTAAAACATAAGTTTCATCTAAATAGCTTTCTCCTGAAAGAGATACAATGCCTTTGTTAAGAAGCAAGACTAAATCACAATTTCCTCTTTAGTAATTCATTTCAAAAGCATGAATCATCCTTTTCTTGATAATTCAAATAAAATAGTAGAAGTCTTTAACTCGTCATTTTTCCAGACAATATTTCAATAAAGACTCGGATTTTATAAAAATTTTGGCAGCACCTCCCCTAAAACTTAGACTTTGCCACCCGGTTCGGGTCCCAACTACACCATTCCACAATCCTTTTCAACAATCCAAAATCCAAAAATCAAATTCAAGATCAAACTGACTCCACCAGTCGACTCATTTACATATCTCAAGGAAATCGTTTCAAAAATCAAATCAATATCAACCAATTTAACTCATTTTCAAGGCTTTAAAGAAACGGTTCAGCAACAGTCATTTATCAAACCAGATCATTTAAAGCAAGCCAGGCTGAATTTAAGAGTGTATTCTATTTTTCACATTCTTAAGAAAATCCATTCAACTCAAATCAATTTCCAAATGGATTAAACTCGATATCAAAGCTTTAAAAAAATCAACTTGAAAAGCATTTCGTTTCACAAAACCACACAATAATTCAACCAACAGACGTTCATAACCAACCAAGACAAATCAAGCCATACATAAGGCCGATACAATCACCAAATACACATTCACTCACATCAGTATCCATATGTAATAATTCCAATATATAAAATATAGTTTTTGGAAAGCGCCCCTACCTCAAAACGCAAAACCATAGCCCAAACGCATCACAGAGTCCTTTCCGCCTCGACCCGAAATCAACAATTAAAATCCCGGCAACCAAAACCTCAGTTTCAAGCCACTTTCGCAATAGTCTCAACAACTCTAATCGCAACATACAACAACTGAAACTCAATCGTATAGCAATTAACGCCACAAACCTCAGCGTATGATAACAGAACAGTAACTAAAGGGCTTTCAAATCGAAAACGCTTACCGAACCGAAGGAGGAACGGCTGAACCGACACAGCGGCGGTCTCCGAACCGGCTCGGCGGCAGCCCGACAGCCACCTCAAGCGGCAGCGGCGACAAATTCCAATCACGACGACGGAAAACTTTTCCGGCGATGGCAGAAGTAATCAGAAACTCCGGTGGTGGTCCTGGTGGCCTCAGAACTCCGGTGACAGTGGCGACTGGATGCAGCTCCTCCAGCCCGCGTCTTCCTCTCTCCCAGCAGCGCTCAGTCTCAGCCTTCCTCTCCGACGTGACGCGGCGGCGACTGGCGCAGCTCGTGGCTCTACGGCGACTCCCTCTCTCTCCCGTCGTGTCGTTTCTCTCTCCTCGGGTTCTCCGACAGCAGCGGCGCGAACATCGGCAACCACCGTGGCTGGGAGCAGCTCCTTCAATGGCGAGGAACAAGGACCCAACGGCGACTGCAATCGGCAGCTCTTCCCCCCTCCGCGGCCCTCTTCTCCATTGGTTTCTCTCTTTGTTTCGTGCGGTGTTGGCGGAAGCTCGACGGGACCGCGGCGGCGCGAGATTGGCGGCGGCGATGCGTGGTAGGTTCGGCGGCTTGGTGGGGACACCCAGCTGGCGGCAGTGAGGATGAGCGGCGGTGACCAGCTGAGCGGCGGCTTCCTTACTCTCCTCTGCAGCAACTCAGCCTCTCTCTCTCTCTCTCTCTTTCTGCTTTTGTTACTTTCTTTCATGGAAAGGGAAAAGGAAAATCATGTGCTGCTGTTGCTAGGTTGAGTGAGAAGGGAACCGGGTCATGGGTTAGGGTTTTTAAGAAAATTAGGGCTAGGGGTATTTTAGTAATTTTCGATAAAATTGTGGACAACATAGTAATTGAAACCCAAATTAAATCCAACACTAATTATATATAGAAAATACTATTTGCTCATTAATTTCACAAATTATTTCTAATAGAATGTCCAAATCTAAAAATTTGAAATAATATAATTAAATCATTTATTTTCCAAAGTAGCAATATTAATATTTAAAATATTAATTATTTAATCCAAATCAGATAGAAATCCTTATTATTTCACAACTACCAACTTTATGATTTGAATATAGAAAATAATCCAATAATTATCAAATTGGATAATAATCATAACTTATCTCAAATTCAATAAATCAAAACTTGCTTTAATTTGCTTTAATAAAGAAATTTCTGAAATTAAAGCTACAGAAACACTGAATTTGAAATTAGCTAATGATAGCCCTTTTTCAAAGGTTTTGGATCTTACAGAGATGGTCTAAATATGTGAGGAATGGATTTTTTGTTTTTTTTGTTTTGTTTTTTCTTTATATCATTTTGTAAATAATAATCTTTCAACATTTAACATTTTTTCTTAGTAATTTTTTTTAATTCCGCTTAAAAATTGTATGTACTTGTGAACGATGAGTCCCTGCCACCCCTACAAACATGGACTAAATCCCCAAAATGGTCCTTCAGATTGGGCCCATGCACCAATTTTACCTCTGAGTTTCCAATTGCAATATTTTAGTCCTCGACATTGAACTCCGGGCTTCATAAAAGTTCCCAAGCCCATTTTCGGCTCGAATCAGTAAATCGGAGTGCTGATCTGGCAAATCACTGCCACGGTGGATGTTTTATACAACGTCGTTTAGGGTTTTGGCACCTAAGGAGAGTAAAACGTTACCGTTTTACATGAATAAAAAAGAAATGTTGGAAGCATATGTGTTTTGATCACTCACAGTCTTCTCTTTCCTTTCTACAACACCGAACTCTTAGACTCCCTCTTCCTCTGACAATGGTGAAGGCTTAGTGTGGTGGTTTAGGGTTTGCGAGTTCGACAGTTTTGCGGGGCTACTAGTGTCGCTGTGGAGTTCATAGTGTCGTTATTGAAAAAGCACCATTGTTGTTATTAAGGCGAGTACACAGCGCCCTTATTTATTTATTTATTTATTTGGCAATCATAGCTTGATTTTCAAGGTTTTAGTTGGCTTTCTGTTTGTTTGTGGTAGGGGTGTTTTCATCGTTGATAAAGATTTAGGATTTTATATATTGTTCTGTTAGAATATGGATTTTAAAAATGCTCTGTTTTTGCTTGATCAAACAGGGGAAAATTTTTTTTACCAGACATGAAATGCAATTTGTTGATTTTCGAGTTTTGACCATGGTCATTGAGTTAACTTGTATAATTTTTATTTCTGATACAGATGAAAATCTAATTGATATTATGTTCCATTACGGGAGTAGCTTTCAAAAAAATGAAGTAAAGATTGTTTATTCTCCTGATAAGAAAAGTTGTTTGGGTGATTTTGATAAAGATACATTAGATATTTTTTATATTAGGAATTATCATAAAGAGCTTGGGTACGACAAGATGAAGGAATGTTGGTGGCTTGTTCTAGGTAGAAGTCTAGAGGTTGGACTCAGGAGATTAAACAATGATGGAAAGTTAAGGAAGATGTGTTTCTTTGCTAAGAAAAACAATTGTCTTGTTGATGTGTTCATTGAGCATGAAGGTATGTTTGATTTTTTGTTACTAACTTATTTTTTTTGTTAGTGGTATATTAGTTAAATAATAATAATAATAATATTAATAATAGATACATTCAATTTAAACATTTGAAATTTATGGGTCTAATTTGAGATGTGCGTGTTAAATTTGAAGTCAAAGCTTTTAGCATGTGCTTCTATGACTACATAAAGCTATAGAATCTAGTATACAAAAAGCTTTTAGCATGTGCTTCTGATGTTATGCTTATACTTCATGTATGCTGGACTTTTATTGCTTTGTCTCCACACTTTGAAAGATTATTGATTTGATTTTGTATATGTGTGAGTAACATTGGTTAATGATGATGATATATTGATTATTGATTCTTGAAATTAGGAAGTCTGCATAATAGCATAAGCAAACATTTATGAATTGTTCTTGAAATCAGTTTGGTGAATTTTATTTGGGTTGAATATGAACTGATTCTGCAAAATTGAAATGGGACTATTTTGTTTGCACGATGTAAATGTTAGGGTCTATTATGGTGTATCATTGTCAAAGTCAGGGACTGTTATAGTGTATTTTTTAAAAATCAGGGTCTATTATGGTGCACGGGATGAAATTATAGGGGTCATTATGTGTATTTTATGGGGTCAATTTTTCACTCAATATGGTTATGCTGTCTCAATTTCTGTTGTAGGGTCTGATTCCAGCCATGAGGAAGGCTATGCCAAGTTTGCAGGGCCTAATGTGTGGCATTTGTGGCATTTGTGCCTAATGTGCATTCCAACCAACAAGACCTACAAAGCTGACAACTAGAAAAAGATCATCTTCTCCAGTAACTTCTGCAAACTCAAGACCTTAAAGATATGCATACTATGGTATTTTGATAAATTATATATATGGCAGTATTTTAATTATTGACCATATGATTGTCCTGTCTTCAATTTTTATTTTGTAAGTATTCACATCAAATGCTAAAACACAACATGCCAAATTTTTTCATTCAATTATGTCCAAATTTTTTCATTCATGATAGTTATAATCAGAAATATACTTGTATAATCCATGTCATGCTCAAATTTTGAACAACATTAACACAAAAATAACAACTAACAACAACACTAAACACATGGCATGGATTAACACTTTCTGAGTTCTCACATTTGCTTCCAGTTTTCCTAGCCTCCAGGCCAAGTTCATTTTCAGTTTCCCTCCTTATTATCAGCTTTTCAAATCTCATCTTCTTGTCTAGAATTTGTCCAAACAAATAATCCACACAATCTCTTTCCGTTAGTTTGCAATAATCCAAAAAATGGTCATACAAATTTGGAACGGAAACACAGTAACTATACAGAAATGAGCTTAACCCACTTACATACATTATAATTAGGACATCCAAAAAAGGACTTGTTAGAATGCATTTCAGTCCCTGACCACCTAAGGATGGGGGGACATCCACATCCACACCATTCCAGTACCTTTTTAGGCCTAGTTTGCACTGATATTTTTGTCCAGTTTTCGGTTGAAGAGGAGTGGCTCGAAGTCCCTACTGCGTGACTAGCACCACCCATAATTTGTCACAAGTTTCATTGCGAGCAGTACTACACTTGGAAGAAAAAGAAGAAGAAGAAGAAGTAGAAATAGAAGCAGAAGACAGAAGCGGAAGAAGAAGATGAAGAAGATGGGGTTCACGTTGGGTTTAGGGTTTATAAATGGGGGTAGGGACTACATTGGAGCATGGTCGCCACATGTCCACGTCATATAGCCGTTTTCACATCCACCGTGGCAATGACTTGCCAGATCAGCATTCGATTTGCTGACTCAGGCCGGAAATGGATTTAGGAACTTTTATGGAGCTCGGAATTCAATCTCGAGGACCAAAATGGTGCAATTAGAAATTCAGGAGTGAAATTGGTGCAAGGGCCCAATCTGAAGGACCATTTTGGGGATTTAGTCTACAAACATGCTATATGCATAGGAAGTCACAATCATAATTAGATGCTCTTTTTGTTGATCTGTCACAACCAAAATAAATTCTACAAAAATTAATTTCTAAATGGATTAAAAAAATGGTGAAGTGCAGATAAATGGATGCATGGCGTGTTATGCTACATTGTGGACCTGATGAAATCAGTAACCTGCAAAACGCATGTTACATTTTGCCTGAGAGAAAATAGTGGAACAACTACAAAACGCAGCTTTGGTACGGGAGGGAAACAAAATCTCAAAATGTGTCCCTGCCACCTGCATGCCGACATGACTCTGAATATTGACCAACTTCGAAGCCGCAAAACGCAACCTGCGTTTGGCAGGCTGCAGTGGCAAATTGTAGACTGCGATTGACAGTCTCCCCACCTGCATGCATGACACGTGTACGGGAGAGTGGTGGAGCCGGTGTATAAAAGTATAACATAGGCCACACCGTTTCATTCTTACTTGCTTCAAAGTGAAATTTTCTTATGTTGTGAGTGGGGGGTAAGTGGGTAAGTAGTGAAAGGGTTGGAGTAGAGGGTGAAAGGGGGTAAGTGGTGGGAAGAAGAATCAATGAAGGTTTGAGTTTTTATTCAGTGAAGAAGTAAAAATACCTCGTAATTTTACTTTATTTGAAGAACATATTATTGAGTATTTAGATCAACCTCAAATGGTAAGGGTTTTTTTTTTTAATGTTATGGTGAATAAATATATTTATTTTTATGTTTTATATTTATGTTTTAATTAATAAATTTATTGTTAATTTTATTATTATCATTATAATTATTATTATTAGGATTAGTATGTTGTTAACTTTTTATACTACTGTTTATTATAAAGGTAATAACTTAAAAGTTATTTTTTAATAATAAATAGGACTGTTTAATAAATTATTATTATTTTTTAGGATAATAATAAAATTGTGTCGTTCTTAGTATTTTTTAATATAATAATAACTGTAATAGGTAATCGATTATTAACAGAGTTTTTTTTTTTTTAAATTTTGTTATGGTTATTATTATTATTGTTATGATTATTGTTATTATCGTGATTAGTAACCTTATTATAATTGTTATCATGGGTACTGTTTACTGTGTATATTATTATTATTATTATTATTATGTTTTAGTCTGTCGAAAAAAATTGTTAGCATGAGTAGTGTAGAAATAAAATACTGTGTTAGATAATAATAATAAATTATTAATATTTTTTAATAATAAATAAATAATACTGTGCAATAATAATAAATTGTTATTATTTTCTAATGATGAATAAATATTGTTTAATAATTTTTTATTATTTCTTAATAATTTATGATTATTTTTTAAGATAATAATAATAATATTACTATTTAGTTACCGGTTTTTATTATTATTATTATTATTATTAGTGACATTATTATTATTATTGTTAGTCATCATAGAATATTGTACAATAATTATTATTATTTTTTGATAATAAATAAATAATGCTGTTTAATAAATAAATTTTGATTTTTTTAATAATTAGATATTATTTTTTAATAATTTATTATTATTGTTTAAGATAATAATGATAATACCGTTTTATTATTGTTGCTATTTTTTGAATAAATTATTAATCGATATTATTTAGAATTTAATAATTATCATTTTTCTTTTTGCAGGCTATTAGGAGTTTGTTGCCCAGAAAACCGGACTCGCCAGATACCTTTAATGAGGTAGCTGCAGCGGCATTGGTATTGACTGGGTTTCAACACGTTTTGCGAGTAGGCGAAATGAGAGGTCATTCTGCACTATTGAGCGCTTTGGTGGAACGCTGGAGGTCGGAGACTCACACATTTCATCTTCCGGTCGATGAAGTGACGGTGACGCTGGAAGATGTGAGCTATATTCTTGGTCTCCCGATTAATAGAGAGGCCGTTATGGGTAGATCAGACAGCAGTCACCAGTTTTTGGTGGAGAACTACATTGCATGTTTTGGTCGGGAGCCCAGTCTGCAAGATCACTTGTTGGAAAAGGTTAATATTGATGGGTCCGGCGGTGCAGAGACACCGAGCCGTGTGACACTCAGGAGTCTGTTGAGCGGTACGTCCGGGCGCACATTTTCTATGTGCTTGGAACAGTTGTGTTTTCGGATAAGTCGACCACTTCATTGAACTCGAAGTTTCTACCGCTACTTCGGGATTTTCACCGTATTTCATCATACAATTGGGGGGCAGCCAGTCTGGCACACCTATACAGATCGTTGTGTCGTGCATCACGATACAACTGCAAAGAGATGGATGGCCCACTGATACTGCTTTTTGTTTGGGCGTGGGAGCGTATGCCGCTCCTGGCACCTATACCCCGCGATCAGCTCGGCGATGTTGGTATCCTACTTGCGCGACGGTATTGGCTTTTATTGTTATTATTATTGTTATTATTATTATTATTATTATTACTATTACTATTACTATTACTATTACTATTACTATTATTATTATTATTAATTTGTTAGTCTTATTAATATTATTATTCTGTTCTTTGTTAGGTGGAGTCATTTGCGCCGACATACACGATATATACGGTGGCCTACTGCGCATTTTAGGCGAGGACTCGATGACATGGGAGTTGACGATGTAAGTTGTAACCATTAATGTCCAATGTTTTTATTCAGAAGAATGATTTTTCTAATTGGCCTCTTGGTAACTAATGTGCAGTTTATATGGCGGTCGTATATGCGAGTTGGGACCTCGGCATCTTCACAGTCATTGCTTTCAACAATACTGGCAGAGTTTGGTAAGAAACTTCCTAATCACCGAAAATCTTTGCGACAGCTTTTTGCTTTGCCAACCAAACCTTGCGGTAACTCACAGTGTAGTTGAACCTGGATTGAACTTCTACAATAACAAACTTCACCTTTATCGAGGGGTCTGCTTCGACCAACGATCTAATGGCATCTGTAATTGTGTCTGAGTCCAACTTGGCATGATCTTGTGAAATCGTGCCCATGGTGCACGTGTGCTTGCCATTGTATCTCCTGATCTCCCAACAAGCTTTCTTTCGAATCAAGCTAGCTCGGATAAGCCAATCGCACCCTGTACCATACCCCTTGCATTTCGCATAGAATGTCTGCGGCTCAGACTCATACACAGTGTAATCAACTCCTCTAGAGATAGTGTAGCTTTTGATTGCAGATATCACCAACTCTCTCAAACCAAATTCCATTCCAACACTAAACTCGTCATCTTCCGCTGCAGCGTTGCCTTCACCTACGACGAAGGAACCACTGTTAGTACAAGGCAAATAAAACTAATGGTAGTGGTAACTTTAATTAATAACCATAAGATAACATACCGATATCCGCATACTCAGAAAATTCCGGGACATGCATTGCATCGAGGTCCAGAGTCTGCGTAAAAGACGGAACGCCAAAGGCAGGCACGAACCGAAGCATAATGATGGGGGGCACTTGCCCCCACTCTGATTTCATATTTTTAAACAAAAAAAATTTATATATATACCCACTACAAATAAACTAAGCCCAATTATTAAAAACCCCAAACCCATTTTATCTTTCTATTATTTAGACTATTAGTTAACCTAATCAAATTTAGTCTTCTTCTATTCTCAAATTCCAGCCGTCACTCATTTATTTTCTTAAACCCTCTTCTTAGTTTCATATTTTCAACCTTCTTTTTCTATTCTTTATCTAGTGGTCATCTTCGCTTCATCAAAAGGTAAATTTTAAATTATCTATTTTGTTTTATATAGCTCTCTATAACTCTATGTATCTTTCAATTTCATTGTCTCTCTTTTTGATATTTTCAATTGCAAATTTTAATTCAAACAATTATAATTTAGGTATTAATTTATTTTTTATTCTCTTGATGAATTTATGTATTTTATTTTATTCTCAATTTAGTGATCCTTATTATTTATTTATTTATCTTTCGTTCTATTCTATTATATGTAATTATGTTGCATATAAATTTTTAAAGTGAATTGATCAATTTACTAATTTAGAATATATATTTTTTATTTTTAGAAATAGTAACGGAAAAATATTTCAAAAGAAAGCTACCACTAGAATCTGAAGTCACTCCATTAGTCTTTTCTAATAAAAAGAAGTTCTTAGAATTCAATGTCGAAAGTCTGGTAGCTGATCCTGGACAATGACCAAAAATTTCAAATTATGATCCAAATGACAGGGATGAAGTTAGCTGAACTTATTTGCAAAAAGGTCCTTTTCAACCAAGAGAACATGATTTTCCACAAACATATTTTGGAACTTCTCTCCGTAAATTTAATGCTGATTGGTTTGATGAATTTGGCAATTAATTGGAATATAGTATTTCAAAAGATGCTGTCTTTTGTCTCTGTTGCTATCTTATGAAACCTGATGGTGCGAGTGATGATGCTTTTGTAAAAGAGGGCTTTTCAAATTAGAAAAAGAAGGAGCGATTACAAACACATGTTGGAAATCATGATAGTGTTCATAATCAAGCTCGAAGAAAATGCAAAGCACTCATGAAGCAAAAGCAACATATTGAAGTTGTTTTTCAAAAGCATTCAGACCAAGCTAAAAAAGATTACCGAACTCACTTAACAGCAACAATTGAGTCCATTAGGTTCTTATTGCGATAAGGATTGGCTTTTCGTGGTGATGATGAATTGCACAATTCAAACAATCAAGGTACTTTTTTGGAGCTTCTTGACTTTCTTGCTCAACATAATACAGAGATTGATCGTGTTTTCAAAAATGCTCGTGGAAACCTTAAACAAGTAGCACCTAAAATTCAAAAAGATATTGTTAGAGCTGCTGCAAGTGAAACTACTAAAGTTATTATTGATGATCTTGGAGATGATTTATTTGCTATTTTAGTTGATGAAGCTCGAGACATTTCTGTTAAAGAGCAAATGGTTGTTTGTTTGCGGTATGTGAATAAAGAAAGGATTGTAATGGAGCGATTTCTTGGCCTTGTCCATGTTTAACACAAATGCGTTGTCATTAAAAGTAGCTTTGGAATCTTTATTAGCAAAGCATAGTTTAAGCTTAGCAAGAATACGTGGACAAGGTTACGATGGAGCTAGTAATATGCAGGGAGAATTTAATGGCTTAAAAATTTTGATCTTGAAAGAAAATGCTTGTGCTTTTTATGTTCATTATTTTGCTCACCAACTTTAATTAGCACTTGTGGTTGTTGCAAAGAAACAGGTCGAAATTGCACTACTTTTTAATTTGCTTGCTAGTTTGTGCAATATTGTTGGAGCTTCTTGTAAACGTAAAGACATCCTTCGTGAAAGTCAAATGCAAAAGACAATTGTTGCATTACAAAATGGAAATGTTTCTAGTGGGCATGGCTTAAATCAAGAAACAACATTGAAAAGGGCAGGTGATACTCGATGGGGCTCACATTATGGTACAATACTTAGCTTGATTTCTATTTTTTCTTCCGTGGTAAAAGTTCTTGAAGTGATCGAGGAAGATGGAAATAATCCTGAACAAAGAGCTGAAGCATGTCAATTATTGAATCATATTCAATCTTTTGAATTTGTATTCAATTTACATTTGATGAAAAGTATATTAGGAGTTACTAATGAGTTGTCTCAAGCTCTACAAAGAAGTGATTAAGACATTATAAATGCTATGACATTGGTTAAAGTGTCCAAGCAACGATTGCAAAGTATAAGAGACGATGGTTGGTCCTCTTTGCTCAATGAAGTTTCACTATTTTGTGATAGTCACAATATTCTTGTTCCAAATATGAATGACATATTTGTAACACAAGGAAGATCAAGACACAAAATCCAAAAGGTCTCAAACTTGCATCATTTTCAAGTTGAATTATTTTATCAAGTGGTTGATAGACAACTTCAAGAGCTCAACAATCGTTTTACAGAGGTAAATACCGAGCTACTTCTTTGTATAGCTTGTTTGAATCCAAGTGACTCATTTTTTGCATTTGATAAGGAGAAGTTGCTTCGTTTAGCTGAATTTTATCCCCATGAATTCTCTTCTACTCAACTTTTGGCACTTGATAGTCAACTTGAGAATTTTATATTGGATATGTGTCTTAATGATCAATTCTCAAATATAAATGGAATAAGTGGACTATCTCAAAAGTTAGTTGAGACAAAAAAGCATATTATTTATCCGTTGGTGTTTCTTCTGTTGAAATTAGCTTTGATTCTACCTGTGGCAACGTCATCAGTTGAGAGAACATTTTCTGCTATGAATATCATAAAGAGTCGACTTCGTAATCGAATGGGAGATGAGTGGTTGAATGATTATTTGGTTACATATATAGAAAGAGAGACATTCAATCAAGTTGATAATGAAACAATTATTCAACATTTTCAAAATATGAAAACAAGAAGAGAAGTAACTTCAAGATTTGAAGCAAAGAAAGTTACGACTTATGTAATTTTTGATTTTTTTATTTGAATAATTAATGTGCATTTTTATATTTTTAAATTTAAATTAATATATCTTTTGATAGTAATGTGTATTATTTTTGCCCCCAACATAAATTTTCTGGTCCGTCACTGGCCAAAGGATTGCCGACTTACAATTGCATCCGCCTCATTCTGTACCGCCGGATTGCCTGCCAAGTCTTCGTCATCGTTTTCGTAATTGACCTCATAGTTGGCTTCAGACTCCTCTTCACTATCGTTGTGATCTTCGTCCCAATCTATATCCCTGAGTTCATCAACGTTGACATCGTCGCCTACTGCATCCATCCCTGTATGATGTTCAAACTCAACGCACAACTCTATCATCGGCACGTGAAATCGGGTTTGTTGATAAATATAGAACATCCGCTGCATGCATGCGTCGTCAGTGATGGACATTAGTTGAAACTGTATCATTCTACCAAACACTTGTACAGGACTTCTGTACAAAATATTGCTCACCCTTTTCGAAATGTGACTTTGTATGTTCTCACAAAGACTATTTTGTAACTCTCAAAACTCATAGTATATGGAATAGCAAATGAAAACGGACATTCACATACAAAAGTCACTCCTTCGTGTGTGTTTGGTATAATCTCATCGTTAAAATACAGTCGCATATTTGCAATACCTTCCATAACTACTACCTCACATAATCTGATTTTTTTGACAATATTAAATGCCAAAATAACTTACTATGTATCATTCAAATATGGAAGAAAGAGTAATAGCAGGCTGCGTTTTGCAGCTTTCAAAATCTTTTTTGACCCAGAAAAAATGCAACATGCGTTTTGGATTTCCCAAAAAAAAAAAAAACAAAAACCCCTTTCCTAAACGCATACGAAAAAAATAAAAAAACGGCCATCTCCAAATGCAACCTGCGTTTTGGGCTAAAAAGAAAAATTTTTAAATTTTTAAATTTTGAAAACCCCTAAACATTGCTTGCGTTTAGTGAATTTTAGAAATAAAAAAAATTTAAAATTCAAAACACAGCTTACGATTTCATCTGACACCATAGCAGTGAATTTCTTTGCCAAGTCTCCATTTCATGGTGTTACACCATGCTTTTTTCGATTTTCCAAAAAAAGCCTAAATTCTAACTTTATCATTTAAAATACGATAATTTATATTATTAAATTAATTAGATATCAATTTTACAAAAATATCTTAAATAGAAACTAATTACACGTACCTCCTATATATAAGAGCAAATGACCAAAATAAATTTATGGAAAGCTAAAATTACTGTATTACAACTTTTGAATATTGCATGTGCGAATACAATTTTTATGAATTTATAAAAATAATAATAGAAGTCCCACGATTTTCAAATGAACGTAAATTACTATAGAGGTCTCACAATTTATGTGAATATTATAAATGGCCAAAAATTATTACAGAAGTCTAACAATTTCTGTATAAATGAATCAATGTGCATAAACTGCCATAGAGATCCAGCAATTTATGCTTGCACCAAAAATGCCTATATATTAGAACCAGGAAGGAGTGGTGTAATGGTAGAGAATTATTTTTGTAACACCCTACCACACCACCTCTATTTTACGGCTTAAGCGTAAAGCTCTGTGTGGTAGGGTGTTACAATTTTCACTTCACAAATGGATAGTGAGGAGAGTTTTTTGGTTCTAGTCCATTGCTTTAGAAAAATAAAAAAAAAACAAAAGACACGTAATTAAGTTCACTGATAAAGAACAAGTTAGTATTTTTATCCGGTCAACAATACTCTGTCAAAGTTAAAGACGAGTATATTACAAAAGGCAGGGTTGTGTAGAGCCAAGTGGGTATAATTCTGTCATGCAAAGGCATTTTCTATTGTCTTCGGACACTAACTATAAATATACCTACTTAACAGTAGCATGTGAGAGAAATAACTAAACCAAATAAAATTCCATTACTAACAATTTTAACCCATAGATTATAACTGAAAACAGATACTAAACTTATAATATTGAATTTAAATTAATAAAACTTAAATATAAGACTCAAATTTTTAATTTAAAATAATCAAATACTAAATTTATAATTTTAAAATTTAAATCTTAAATTTAAAAATCTAAACTATAAAACTTATAATTTTAAAATTTAAGAATGTAAATACAGCCATTAGATTCTATTTACAAAATTAAATCTTTAAATTTTAAATTCTGTACAACTAAAACTATAATATTAGAATTTAAACTTACATATTTAAAAGCTAAAATTTTAAATCTTAGTTTTTAAATACGAGACTTAAATAACAACCCCACAAGCCTTACAATTTTAACCATATATCTCAAATACAAGAGGATCACCATTCTACTTAAACATTTGATCCTACCTTTAATTTTACATATTAACTTTGAAATTCTAAACTGGCCAATCCTAAAATATGTGTTCTAACTACTGCACTCGAATACTACATTTTTATGTTAATTGAAATTCAATCACTAAAAGAAAACAAATTTACCTATTCATTGATATTGCCGGCAACATGCGCAACGTCGTTGAGTCGGTAAAGACTGCATTCGTCCGCCATGGTCTCGACCCTAGCAAAATTAGAATGTCCAACTCCTTTAAGAAATATGTGGTCCTCACCACACTTTCCTCTCTCCCTCGATCTCGAGAAGTCTCTTTTTCTCTCTAAAAAGGTGAAATTGGCTGAAATTGAATAATCCGCGACACCCCTCTCGCGTATTTATACTCAAGCCGCGGTTTATGCACATTTGCCAACAACACAGAAATCGCAAAATTCATGTCGCGGTTTCTAGCAAATTTGCATATCAACGTAAACCGCGGGAGGGTATAGCCGTTTATGCGTATTTGAAATCCGTGTGACTCCCCTCGCGGTTTACATAGTTTACTGAAAAATTGCACTTTAGTATGCAATATGCAAATTAAAAGTTGTATTTCGCTAAATTTAAAACTCAAATATTTTATTTTATTCATTTTTCATATATATATATATATATATATATATATATATATATATATATATATATATATATATATATAGAAATTATTACATCATACTCTTATTTATAGTATAATTCTCTAATTAGATTATAAATTCAATACTAATCCCAACATATATATATATATATATATATATATATATATATATATATATATATATTGTATTTTTAGATAAAATTTAATAAGAAGATTTTTATTAATTGTGTAAGATTAAATTTAATAAAATAAATTTTTAGCAAAAAAGTTTAGCATATATATATATATTGAATCAAATAAACTCAATTTAAACATTTACATGTAAATCGAATTTACCATGTATTCAAATAAATCGAATTAAACCAATTCAATTTACTATTCAACTTATTAGAATAGAAAATACATTGCATTATTTTTAGAATTTGAGTTAAATTTCTTAATTCGATTTACTTGTATAAGATATACCTAATAAATCAAATTTGTTTGAATATATAAAAGAAATCAAAAGAGAATACAAATATTTATTTTAATGTACTTATTCTCTTTCTACAATAAAATACTCTTTTAGATAACCAAATAATGTATATTCATTTTTTTATATCAAATTAAAACTATTTTACTTATGTATTTATTCTAAATCAACTAGATCAAAATTTATATCAAGATAAAAAATACTAAATATGAGACAATATGATATTAAAACGTAATTAGGTTTGAAAATTTTTTTATTATTCAAAAATAGATTTTAAATTAGTTTTTGAAAATACTTCATTTTTACAAACTTGTAAACAATAAAAAAATTTTAAAATTTAATTTTAAATCTATTCAATAATATATATATATATAATTATAGATAAAATGTAAAATAAATTTTATACTATATTCAATAATACTAAAATAATGCATCAATTTAATATATAATATAAAAATACATAAAAAATACATGTGGAAAAAGAAATAATAAAAAATTATTAAATTTATTAATTTTAGTTATTATTTTTAATTATTAATTTAATTTTTTTAGTTTAATAATTTAATTTATATTTTTAAATATTAATAATTAATAATAAAAAATAATAAATTTTAATAACTTTTTAGTATTATTCTAATAAAAAACATACCAAAAAAAATTCAATTAAAGAAAAGTAGTCTAAGCGGTCAAGTGGTGTGATGGCAAAATCCCACTCATTAATAATCATTTGACACACATAGACACATACCGACATACCCCACTCCCTTGTCAATTTGTAAGACCCACACAAACACATTTCGATGCAGAGTAATCGAAATGGGCTCAATTTGACATAAATTTAATTTCGAGTGTATTTGAGATTTATTTTTATAAAGAATATTAGGGTCAGTAATTTATGTGTTTTATAATTATTAATTGGTTATTAATAATATTTTTAATGGTGTAAAATTATATTTAATAATAAAAAATTATTTTTTTTATAGTTATGTGTTGGCTACAAAAAATAAAAGTTACTGACACCCAAAAATTTTTCTATTCTTATTTTGTCCAAATAGTTTGAATATACAGACTCAATAAAGGATTTGAGATTTATTCTTATGTATTTACACTATTATTTTTTCGAAGACATCACACAATTTCACTCTTTTCGTGAATAAGTCAGAATTTTACTTAAAAGAGTGTCTTACATCTTAGTACAAACTATATTAATTTCAGGTATTTTTTCGAAATAAAATTAATATATTTGATTGTGTACTAAAAATATAAATATTTTTTTGTACATAATTAATTTTTATAATGACCTACAAACATAGTCAAAAAAGAGTTAAGTTCCTCCTAAAGATATTAGACTAAAAGGATGAAACCCAAAAGAACACATTGAGGAGTTGAATTTTTCTTCGGTGGAAACTATATTGGTGGAAGTGGATTGGTTGGATTTGGAGTGTAAATGTGTCATCTAGTTGAAAGAAAACCAAACTAGATGTTCCTTCACTAATGTCACATGTCAGGAGCTTTAGTTTAACGTGTGGGAATCAACTTCCTACTTTTTCAGTTGACAAGACTTGAGGTGACAGGAGTACCTAAAGATATTTTGGAAACAGCAGTAAGCCAAATGTCAGACTAAAACCATTGACCAAGGGGTGTCCTCTTCATCATGGTTTTACACTACAAAAAGGACCTCAAGCCACCTCTGTAAATAATCCTTCACTTCACTTTTCACCTTCACCTTCAACCAGACTTCACTTTTTACCTTCACCTTCAACCAGACTTTACTTTTCACCTTCACCTTCAACCAGACTTCACTTTTCACCTTCACCTTCATCTTCTTCTTCACAGACCTTTCTGACTTCTGAAGCTAAGAAGCTAAAAAATCTATCTTTTCCTCTACCCAAATTTTCTTTCATTGTTCTTCATTTCATTCACCACCTTCACGAGTAAAAACTGGCATTCTGGTGTTCCACCCGAACACTCGACAACCATTAACCAGCCCCTATCCACTTTAAACGAAGCTCATTCATCCTCTTGTGACATTAGTGGAGGTCTCAACATTTGTTCTCCACCTCTACTTCCTCATTATTAGTTCTTGTATTGCTTATTTGTCATTAATAGAAGTGTCTTCCTCACAAGTTTACTTACCCCTAATCTCTCATCTTAACTATTATTTTTCACTTAATCTATTTTTCACGAAACCCACCCGAATCATCTGGCAACTCCACTGGGGAGGAATATTTCGACGTGATGGCTAGAGATCAAACGAGGTATAGAACCCCCTCACCACTTCTGTTCGCGAATCTGGAGAATATGGAGGAAGACGAGAACACCCCAGTTACTTGTAGGGAGTTGACGCATATTCTAAAAGTCAAGGGATCGTGAAGCTGAGTTGCAAGAGTTGGAAGGAAAAAGAGAAGTTGTGGGAAGCAAGATGGAAGAATATCACCGGAGACTGACATCAGCTTATGACAAGCACATTCGGCCCAGGGTGTTCCTAGAGGGAGATCTGGTACTAAAAATCAGTAGACGCAGTAATAAGGAAGATGTCTTTGCCAAAATGGGCTCCCAAATGGGAGGGTCCTTACATTGTTTCTGAGGTACACCCCAACGGACACCGCATCTTGCTGGACCCGGATCATGGAACAACCATCGGCCCATCAATTTCAAGTACGTTAAACAATACTATGCCTAATTTCAATTTTAGAAGTTAGAATTTTAATTCCAAAAGGCTTCTTTATCAAGAACCAATGTTTATGTTATATTATTCTGCAAGCATCCTGCAATACATGAGAAAGAAAACTGCTTTAGCAATCATACACTCAAAAAATGTGAGTGATGCATCTTAAGAAATTTGCAGTATAAAATAGTTCCAAAAAAATGAAGTGTCCCACCCTCCAAGCTCCTAAAAAGAGTCGAGCATAAATAAGGCAAGAAAGTTATGGGTACCTTTCTTTTTTCTTTTTTGGAACTGTTTCAAAAAAGTGAAGTGTCCCACCCTCCAAACTCCTAAAAAGAGTCGAGCATAAATAGGGCAAGAAAGTTATGGGTACCTTCCTTTTGTTTGGCCTAAAAAAAGGCAGAAAAAAATGGCTACTGCTTTTCTTAAAATCATACACTCTTCCTGCAAAAAAAAAATAATTAAAATAAATTATTTTTATTTTTAAATATCTATTTATGGTTACAAACGAACATTGCTCAAGTCACCAAAAAAAAACGAACATTGCTCATAATTTTAATTTAATTTCTTTTTTTTTATTTGTGATTTCATTGGAAACGTATACAAATGAGGATATAACATCTAAAGTTGTAAGGTGAAAGATCTTTATCAAAGAATCTCTATAGCTAATTCCAAAATTAGCAACCCAATATACATGGGGCTGAGAGGGGTTAAGACAAAAACAAGAAAAGAAGAAAAAGAGTCTTACCAAGTAAGAAGACAAAGTAAAAAGACAGAGCAAAGTTGAATGTGGGAGTGTCCTTTGCCCTAAGAAAAACTCCCAATTGTTGAAGAAGACAGAGGATTTGGATGGTGGTGGTGATAGCAGTGATGATACTGCGTTGTGTAAAAAATGTCCTAGCAGAGATGATGAGGAACACCTCTCCCCTACCCTTCCAGGTGTTTTCTCTCCTTATGTGTGTCTCCAAATTCAGGTACTCAAATTTAAAACGCGTCCAATTAAAAGGGTAAGAATTTCTCCCCTTCTTATTTCTTTATATATTAAATTATTATATTAAATCAAATCATCCCTCTTTTTTCATACAAATAAATTATGAATATATTTATTTACTAATCTTATTTATTTATTTATTTTATTAATATTTAAAATATTTGCTCAATAACATTCTTTTATTCATTTTTTTATGAGTACATAATTATATTCATATTATACAGAAATATTTATATTTGAATATCATAATATTTACAAATACATATCTCATTATGACAAAAAAATAAATAAAAGAGGGGAGATTTGATTCTTTAGAGTTGATATGTTAACCAAAAAAAATTTTTTAATTATTCTTGTTGTGTTGAGTACAAAAAAGTTTAATGCAGCTTGAGGGAATACTTTGTACCCTCAAAGACTGCATGGGGGCTTATGATTGTGTACTAAAAATATAAATCTTTTTTGTACATAATTAATTTTTATAATGACCTACAAACATGGTCAAAAAAGAGTTAAGTTCCTCCTAAAGGTATTGGGCTAATTAAAAGGATGGAACCCAAAAGAACACTTTGAGGAGTTGAATTTCTCTTCAGTGGGAACTATATTGGTGGAAGTGGATTGGTTGAATTTAGAGTGTAAAGGTGTCATCTAGTTGAAAGAAAACCAAACTAGATGTCCCTTTACTAATGTCACATGTCAGGAGCTTTAGTTTAATGTGTGGGAATCAACTTCCTACCTTTTCAGTTGACAAGACTTGAGGTGACAGGAGTACCTAAAGATATTTTAGAAACAGCAGTAAGCCAAATGTCAGACTAAAACCATTGGTCAAGGGGTGTCCTCTTCATCATGGTTTTACACTACAAAAAGGACCTCAAGCCACCTCTGTAAATAATCCTTCACTTCACTTTTCACCTTCACCTTCAGCCAGACTTCACTTTTCACCTTCACCTTCAACCAGACTCTCACTTTTCACTTTCACCTTCATCTTCTTCTTCACAGACCTTTCTGACTTCTGAAGCTAAGAAGCTAAAAAATTCATCTTTTCCTCTACCCAAATTTTCTTTCATTGTTCTTCATTTCATTCACCACCTTCACGAGTAAAAACTGGCGTTCTGGTGTTCCACCCGAACACTCGACAACCATTAACCAGCCCCTGTCCACTTTAAACGAAGCTCATTCATCCTCTTGTGACATTAGTGGAGGTCTCAACACTTGTTCTCCACCTCTACTTCCTCATTATTAGTTCTTGTATTGCTTATTTGCCATTAATAGAAGTGTCTTCCTCACAAGTTTACTTACCCCTAATCTCTCATCTTAACTATTATTTTTCACTTAATCTATTTTTCACAAAACCCACCCGAATCAATATTTAAATTATTTTCATATATTAGATGTAGTATATTCAAAATACGTGTTTATTTATTGTTTTGGTCCAGCGTAATAAGTACCGAAGGTCTACCAAACGGATCCACAACCCAGTCATACGACGAGACACGACCTCTTGAAATGGGATCTAGACTGCTGGCAGAAGTTTCTAAAGGGCTAGGTCCAAGTGAGGGGGCTCACTTGACAATGGAAATAAAGGAGAGGGACCTACCCCTCTCCTCAGGTACGTTACCATAATCCTAATCTAGCCGCCTTATTGTATGGACACTTACTTTGGCATCAGAGTGTCCTTGCAGGTGGCCCCATCCGCCGACCAATCAACAAATCACGCACACAGTTCTTCCCGTCAAAAGTTCACGTTCAGGTTCCCATCTACACCCCAAGCACTTTGTCACCAGCCGACCCTTTGAACTCACGAACATCTATAAAGCACGAATACTTTGTCGAGTAACGGGGACCTGGTAACCCACCGGATTTTTGGATATCCGCAAATATTCATAGGTTTGAAGGGAAAGAAAAACAGAATCCATAAAAATTTCAAAAACAGTTTAAAATAAATTCAATATATATCCCAATTTTACAAATCTAAATCCTAAATCAAATTTTACAGCAATAGAATCTAACTCTGAACTCAAATTTATCAACTAACAGAATCAAAACCATAATCCTAAACCCATAAATTAAACCCTAAACCCAATTTCATCAATAAAAAATCAAAATATATATTAAAACCAATTTCATCAATCAACAGAAACCAGCTATGGAGCAGAATCGTCATCGTCTTCATTGAGCAAAGGCGACGTTGGATAACAGTTGTCATCGACGTCGCAGATCTGAGGCTTCGTCACGGAGCAGAGGCGTCGTGGAGCTGAAGCGTTGTGTTGAAGAGGCGTTGTTGGAGTAGAATTGTCATTGATGTCGTGAGGCGTCGCGTAGAGCAGAGGCGGAGGCGACGACGAAGCTGTGAGCAGCGAGCGACACAATGAGAGGAAGAGAGTGAGCGGCGGCAGTGACGGAAGAAAGTAAAGGATGACGATGTGAGGAGTTAAGAGGAAGAATGTCGGTGATGCAGTGAGAAGGAAGAAGGACTAAAGGAGGTGGTGACTAGTGAGATTGTGAGTGAGAGAGAGAGAGAGAGGCTCCTGTGAGAGAACGATAGAATGAAGTGAGTTAAGTGACGGTGTGAAATTGTGAATTAGTTTTAGGTTTTAACTAATATACAAGGTTAATTTTATCATTTTATATTTATAGATATTAAATGAGTACCTACGGGATAGGTACCTCTATCCCTGTCCCGCCCCGTTTATTACACGGATACCCGTTCCCATCTCCCGTGGAGAGAAAATGCTCTCCAAATTTACTCTTCGACGGATAAATCCCGCGAATACCCACTCTGTCAGGAGAATTACCATCCCTAAAAAAACAAAAGAAAAAGGAAAACTAAAAAGAAAGTCTTTCGAGTTTCCAATTTTCATGTCAAAAAAATTGGAACCACAAGTACATAGGTGAAAACTTAGGTGCAGTCAACTTCATTGGAAGTTGATAGTTGAGAGCCATTAAATGATTTGACTGATTTGACTAATTTTTATCTAACGACTCTCAACTATCAACTTCACGTGAAGTTGAGTACACCTAAGTTTCTACCAAGTACATAACATCATGTGAGCTATAAAGCATGGACACTTCGTTGAGTTGCCGTATCAGTGTGTCGAACATATCTCGGACACGACACTCATCGACATTCGTTTGAGACGTGTGTCTACTGTATCCAACTGTGTCTTAATAAAAAATAAAAATTTTTTCTCTGGACACACTTAGACACACCTAAATGCCATCACGTGTCAGCGTGTTCAACATTATTTTTAACATGTATTCTTGAAATGAGTTTAGAAATAATATATATTATTATATATTAAAACAAAAATATTTTAAATATTTTTATATAATTAAAAAAAGACATTAGAAATGATTAAAATATTATTTTATATTTTAATATTAATAAAATATTAAAATTTTATTATAATTTATTTGAAAATACTTTATATTATATTATATATATATATATATAATGTTTTCGTATTTTATATAAGTTTAAAATTTGTGTGTCCGTATATCCTGTATCGTATCATATCCTGTGTCTGTATATTATAGTGTGCGAGATTCTTAGAATGACTAGGGCCGTTAAAATGGGCTAAACTCATCGGGCTAACCCGTTTACCCATTTAAATGGACAGACTTTGCCTCTAAAATTAAGCCCGTTTAAATTTCGGGCTAAACGGACTGAGCCCGATTAACCCGAAATAAATAATCGGTTAAATGGGCTAGTCCGGGCTAAACAGGTGACCCGTTTATTATTTTTTTTTCAAAAAAGTAACACTTTTAGCCGATATTTCTCTTGACTCGACCCAAAATTCAACCCATCAATTAAAAAATATTATTTTTTAAAGATTTTTGACCTAAAAATAATATTTTTTGTTAAAATATTTTTCAAAAAATAAAATAAAAAGATAAACGAATTGACCCTTTTAATTCATCGGACTAATTATAAACAGTCCAAACTAAAAAATTATGACCCATAAATAAAATGGGTTTAACAGGCCAGACCTAAATGGACCGAACTTACACGTTTGACGGCCGTAAGAGTGACCCATACCGAAATCCCACATCACTAATAATTAATTAATAAATTAACAATCATTTCCTGCTGCAACTTTTTAAATCCACAACTAATAATAGAAATAACAGTAATAATAAACTAATAATAAACTAATAATCCATTATCCCCATGCGGATAATAACAAACACTTTCTTTTCGTCATTAACTCCATATTTTTCAACTGCGAGAAGGATCTCTATATAATATGAACACGCAACCGCAAACTGGAAAGAACCACCACCACCATCGTCGTGGAAATTAAGGAACCACAAAAAACCGTACCGAAGGAACGACAAATCCGATGGCGGAGTGGTTGTTAAATCGGTGGACCGGTGCAGCCGCAGCTATAATGATCCAGTGGAGCTGCGGTGCATCGTACACCTTCAGCATCTACTCCCCAGTGCTCAAGTCCTCGCAAGGCTACGACCAATCCACGCTTGATACCGTTTCGGTGTTCAAGGACATCGGCGCCAACTTCGGCATCCTCTCCGGCCTCCTTTACACCGCCGTCACTCCCTACCGGAGCGGTGGCGTGGAGTGCTTGTCGGCAAAGTCGAAGTGGGCCTCATTGGGTGGTCCCTGGGTGGTGCTGGCGGCCGGGGCGGTCCAGGTGTTCGTGGGGTTCATGTTCATGTGGGCCGCTGTTGTTGGGCTCATTGGGACGCCGCCGGTTTGGGTTATGTGCTTCTTTGCGTGGCTTGGAGCTAACGGCCAGACGTTCTTGAATACCACTAATGTTGTCACTGGCTTGCGTAATTTCCCTGAATATAGTGGTACCATTGTGGGCATTATGAAGGTACATTTTGTGTTACCAAAATTCAAATCATCTTTTATTTAAAGAATGTTAACTGAAAATAACAGAAATGAATCAAGCGGCAAAAGTAGTTAAATAGTGAGTCTCTTACTAATAAGTAGGTTTTACTTATATGGTTATTACATTAACTCATTTCTTATTGGATAATACTTCTCTTTAGTGAATTTGTCTATGATGTGAGGAAGTAAGAATCCATAAACCTTCAGACCAATAAATGCTTTAACATGATAATCCGGTGAATGATTATCATAAATATTTTGACCCACATTGTTTTTCAAAAACCTTTTACAAATCAAAATGGAGTTTTGATGATTCCAGAACATCCTTAATGTTTGCTGTTTAATAATGTGGTATGCATTTCATTATTGATCAGGGCTTCCTTGGACTCAGTGGAGCAATCCTAATTCAGCTGTATCACACATTTTGTGATGGCGACCCGGCCACATACCTTCTGATGCTTGCTTGCTTGCCTGCATTCATATGTGTACTGCTAATGTTTTTGGTGAGGATCTATGAAGTGCGCGACAGCAATTACAAGAAGCATTTGAACGGTTTCTCAGTGGTCACTGTGATTATTGTTGCCTATCTCATGTTCATAATTATTTTACAAAACTTCACCAGCTTATCAACTTGGGCGCGCATGTTAACATTTGTAATCCTAATGGTTCTACTAGCACTCCCCTACGGCATTGCCATCAAAGCTCAATGGGAGGAGTCACGAAGCTTCGCGCAAACCTTCTCGTTTGAGAGGCCCCCTTCAACGGACAGCCAAAAGCTAATCGTGTCGTCTAGTTATTCTCCATCAGGGGATCAATCGGAATACCAAGAGCTGCCTAGTGATGCAGGGCAGCTACAATTGAATTCAGATGACATGTTGACCCATGAACAAGAAATGAACCTCTTGCAAGCTATGTGCACGATTGATTTTTGGATGTTGTTTTTAACCATGATATCAGGGTTAGGCTCAGGGCTGGCAATGATAAATAACATGAGCCAAATAGGCGAATCTCTTGGCTATAGTACAATTGAGATTAATAATATGGTGTCCTTGTGGAGTATGTGGAACTTTCTTGGCCGTTTTGGAGGTGGTTATGTATCTGATTATATCATGCATCGAAAAGGTTGGCCGAGGCCCTTGTTGATGGCAGCAACTCTGGGGACGATGATTTTCGGCCATGTCATTATAGCTGTTGGTTTCCCTGGAAACCTGTATTTGGGTCCTGTCTTGGTGGGAATCTGCTATGGTGCACATTGGTCCTTGATGCCTACTATCACTTCTGAGATTTTCGGTGTAAGGCATATGGGTACCATTTTCAACACTATTGCTGCTGCAAGTCCGCTTGGATCTTATTTACTTTCTGTGAAAGTTGTCGGATATATTTACGACAAGGAAGCCGATAAAGAAGCTAACTCATGCTTTGGAATACATTGCTTCATGTCATCGTTTTTTATCCTGGCAGCTGTATCGTTTGTCGCATTTTTGGCTGGTCTCGCATTATACTTCCGGACACGAAATTTCTATAAGCTAGTTGTGCTCAGAAGATTAAAACATTCTGTGTGATGACAAGGAATTCAGGTGGTATCATTTCATCACAAGGTAATGCCTGAGGAAACCGTTCTCGTATTCTCTGATTTATTTTGCAGAAATGTTGGATTTGCAACTTTCCAGAAGTTCTTTGTGTGGCTGGATTGTGTTATGTAGTTTACTATTTTGTGTCGGAAGGAATAAGAAAAATGATGTAGTTTGCTGTTCTTTCAGTTACATTCTGTATCAATTCATCTTTTAGTATGAGCATCTCAATTCTTTGAAGAAATTAATTTTTGTTCCTTTCTTCCTCAATTGGTAAAAGTTGGCCATCAGCTTAAAATGATGCTTAAGATTTTACAACCAGAAGTTTACAGAGCAAACTGAAAAATATAAAAATTATGGAAAGATGAAGAAAAGAAGTAATGTAGGAAAGGAAAATCAAGATGACTCGAGTACTTCAGTCTTGTGATATATTAAACTCAAGATGAACTCAAAAGAGGAGCATGCTTAAAATAGAGAAATTACACAAAATCAAATACTAAATTTTATTTCTGTGTTGCTTGGCTCTTTACCATTGTTAATTATTGGTGTATATGTATTTGGTCATGAAGCAAGTGAGTGGGTTTATTAAGCTGGAATTAGAGTTTACATCTCTTGTCTTTTAAGTCTAATTACTTCTCAAATGTTCTGGATTACTTACTTATAAGGTCTTGATTGCCAACAGCTTATGCAGCATTGTGCTTGCTGATCAAATTAGATACCAAGTTCAATTGCCCTTCTTGTAACAAAAGCAGTTCATGTGGCAATGTCTTTAATCCAAAAAAAAAAAAAAGAAGAATTGTTAACCAACTGGATTTTCTGTTTGGTGATGAAGCATGCATCTCGTTCATTCAATAGTGCTATTTTTGCTACTGTGACCCAAAAATCACACATATTGGAAATAATCTCTCTTCCTATGTAGATTTCATGTATCTACTCCCTCTGGCCTTCACTGAGTGAGTGTCTTGTTCCCTAAGCCACTCCCAGTCTCGGTCAATATGCAATAATATCCATCAGTGTGTCATCTATGTATTGCTTGCCTCTCATATTTCGACTAGTGGAGGCCATTATTTTGACTGATGCATGACACAAATCGCCTACTATCTGCGAACTGGTTATTTTCTTTCTCTAATGGTTCCTAACTCCTTAGTGTTTCTTTGCAAGTTAAGGTTTTGACTGGAAGGGAAGGCTTGTAGTGTTAAATTTTGAACTTTACAGTACAAACCCTTTTCCTTTCTCTCCCCTTGACAATCCCAGTTCTAGCTTTGGTTCTGGACCTGTGGTGTAAAGTGTTGTAGTTATTTGTTGTGTTTAGTTGCATCCTGATCCTATTTGCGAAAATCCTCTCTGTTAAGTTCTAACATAATTTTGAAATTTCTTTTATTTCTTCTTATTATTATTTTAAGATAATTATTAGCACTCATTTTGTGAGGCGTGAAATGGATTTTGATTTTTCAAGTCAAATCTTGTTTTTATTTCTATTTTTTTTCTTTTGTCAAATTTCAATGCTTTTTGGCTTTTGAATCTGGCAGAACTTAGGGAAGTTAAATTTTGTCTGCTGCACATCCTTTTTACGTTTGTGGAGATGTGTATAAGACTTACTTTTTTTTTTTCAAATTACTTGTATTAGTTGTAAAATTTATTTTAGGTAAAATTAATTCTGACAAAATTGATTTAGAGTTGACAAACTTATGTTCGATGGTTCCTCTAAAAATGATTGTGGCAGTAAGTGAAGAATTTTCAGTTCAATTAATTATTAAAATCAGTTTTGGAGGCAAGAATTGCTTTCGAGACTTGAGAGTTAGGCTTCAAAATTACCAAAATCAATTTTACCACCTTCCCACTATGTTCTGATTTTGTGATAGTTTTGAGTTCAATTTGGTGACTTGTTAACATATCGCTTCCATTTAAATATTTTGGTTGCTTTTCCAGTGGAACCATGAGATAAATCTGTTGAAATTATGAGGAAGTTCTCAGAGCTTAATGCCCCTAGGTCAGGAACATATTTTTGTGTTGATAAGGGAGTCACCTCTGTTGCTATCAAGGTACATTTCTTTGCCATATGAATTATCTTAGTGAATGTGAAGTAAAGATAATTAGTTGTCGTCAATGAACTGCAGCTAAAGAAGCATCTTCTTAATAATCATGAAAAAGTGTCCGTTTGCTTGGTGCTGTGAATTTTGATTCAGTAAGTTTTTGTTGGCTGATATTTTGAAACTTGTAGCCAGTGAGGTGGGAGAGTTCTGTTCTTCGATTGGCGTTGTTGCCTCTCAATGTAAATGAAACATAAGTATCATAATAGATTAAAAAAGAGCTATTTGAATTTAAACATTCTTTGTGGGATATACACCCATGAAGTAGTGTATTAGTGCTGTCACTGCTGTGTGCAACTATGCAATTAGATCCATACTAGATACCTCGGGCATTACTTTCATAAGGTTCACTTTGGAGCGCATTTAGGTAGTGTTTTGTTTTCAGAGACTGGGACTACTACTTAGTATTGTGTTTGGTAACCAGAAATTAGAACTAAAATTTCAATCGCTGGATACAAAATTTCAGTCCCTTCATTACCTCCAGAAAGTGGGGATACAACGGACTAAAATTTTTAGGAACGAAGACTGAAATTTTGATATTTTTTTAGTAGTTAAGAGTATTTTAGTAAATATACTTATTTCATCTCTATATTTATCTTGAACCAAATAGGATACTAAGACATAACTCAGTGTTGTACACTTTACACCAAACATAATATAGAGACTTAATTTAGTCTAAGTCTCCCTTCCAAATGCAGCCTAGTGTTCTGAATTGTGCTGGAATTTGCTTCTTGTTTATGTTATTTTTCAATTTTGCTTCTGTTAGGTTGTTAAGCATTTGATCATTTCAGTTCTATTAGTGTTGATAAGAAATAGTATGGCACTCTTGTCAATGATACTAGAAGGCCATTGTCTTCGGTTTCCGAGAATTCAAGAGTTGAAAATGAACACTAGTTTTCTTAATTGAGCTCTTCAAGATCCATAGGTGGACATCTTCTACACTAGGCTTTCTTGATGCAATACATTTCTGGTGGGGCTTTAGGGATCTAATATGAGTATCAGAGTATGCAAGAATATAGGATGGCTGGACCAAATTTGAATTTCTGCGTGCACCGTACTTGCTTTGTAAATTTTGCAAGGATAATTATATTTTCCTGCTCCTATAACACAATTTTCTGAGAAAAATAATATGATATCATGATATTTCACCATATTGATACTACAAAAAATACAACAATAATAAATATCAGTAACAATGTTATGAAGGCGCCCCTTTAATCATAGACTAGGTGCATTCCACTCCCGAGAGGTATTATGTGTTGTGATTTGAGCTTTTTCTGTTCACTTCATTCAATTGAACTATCTCTTATGACCATGTTACTTAGGAGTGGCTGAAGAGATTGACAATGAGAACAGCAGTGGTGTCTTCGTATCCAATAACAAGAGAGTAGATAATATAGAAGGTATTCCAATGGCTTGAAGTAGAGAAACTACTGGTGAAACTATTAAAAGAGATTTATATGTTAATGTTTTAAATATGATAAAAGAAAATGTTGTCCAATCTATTGAGCGGTTTGAGCCAACATAACAGAGTGGGGAAAGATTTTTGTTGCTATTGTTAGTGCATGTTTGGGCGCCATTATTTTGTTAAAAAAAGATCTTTTTTCAATAAAAAAGATCTTTTTTTATTTTTTTAACGTGTTTGGCAAATTTCTAGTAGTAAAAGTAAAAGCACTAGTAAAATAAAAAAAGATCTTTTTTGAGAAGCTGTAATTTATATCTTTTTTTAAAAGATCTTTTTTCTTTAAAAAAAGATGTTTTTCATGTAATAAATAAACAAAAAAGTACTTTTATATTGTTATACCCAAACATACTTGATAGATAAAAATACTTTTTTACATGAGATATTCAAACATAAAATTACTTTTACTTTTCTATAAGATTTTTTAAAAAAAGATAACTCAAAAAAGATCTTTTCGTAAAAGCTCACCCAAACAAGCCCTTAATATTGATGAGCAAAATTTTCATATTAATGGCGAATTGCACCATGCACATATTATATAAGGCCAGCTGGTAGTAAGGACGTTGTTCTCACTAGTTCTTTTTTATTTGAAAAATGCAGTTTATGATTAAGTTCTATTTTTTACATGGAAAATGCAGAGTATTAGGCAAGAAAAAATCAAGTGAGATTTAGTTTGCTGCGAATATTGACATGTTTGAATGAAAGTTATAAAATTTCTTGAAGCAGTTCTATGTTCAAGTAATGAGAGATGCATTTGAATTTTCTTTTTTCCTTTTTCCATTAATGAGATATTTTTTAATTCTAAAAATGACATCTGAATGAATTTATACATTTGCTATATATGATGACTACAACTAATTTTAAATTGTAATTCTCTCAAGTAATCTTTTCTTTTGTTTTTCTATGTATTTTGGAAATGATTTGTTTTCAATTTTATTTTTATATTCTTACATTCATCTAGAGGCTTTATTTGAATTGTCTTGGTAATCTTCATGTGCAACAAATGCAAGGGAAACTATACAGTATACGTACTAAAAATTGTTCAACATACGAAAATTCGAATTGTTCGAAAAATGAGGAAACTCTCTAGGGAAGAACCTTCGAGGTCTGGCTTCCCAGTTCTCATTTGGTTGATACTGTTCATTGTTTAGTAGTTTTTATTACTTATACTCTTTATCAATTTATTAATCAATGATAATGAACCACATTTAAGTCCAAAATAAAATGAGACTTATTATACATACAAGTCTTTTTGACATACAAGTTTATACAAATTAATCCTAATTAAATAAAATCCACTTTTATAATGCAAGGAAGGAGAGGAAGAGTTTTGAATTATATAGAACTTATCAATACACATACAAAAAAAATTCTTAAACAATACAATATAAATGACTTGTATAAACTTGTATGTGTAAATGACTTGTATGTAGAGAATAATCCAAATGGAATACATAAACCCAAAAATGAAAGACAGAATAATAACATGTTTTAAGTCAGAACCAAATCCTGTCTTAAAATCTAAATCAACGCAAAATTGAAGGTTTTGATCAGGCATACTCCTTAATTAGGAAATTCCTTTTACAAAATTCAATTCAAGAAAAAGAACGGTAGCGATTAGGGCATAAGAACTCGCTCTCTTCAATTCTTACACGCTGCATACAGTTCTTATTCTCTCTTTTCCAAATCCCAGTTACGGTAATTCTCGTATTGCAGTTTCAAGTTTTAATTCTTGTAAGGTTTCAACTTCACGAAATTAAAACATATGATAATGTGAATTATTAAATGATTTAACGTATTAAATATGGGGAGAAATTTAGCTATAGTCAAACTTTATGTGAAGTTAATAATTTATAACCATTAGATGAAAATTTAATCAAATTATTTAAATAATTTAATAATTCTCAACTATTAACTTCACGAAAAATTGACCGCACCTATATTTTCGCCCTAAATATATTTGACTAAAGTATCACCTTTTTTGTGATGGTGATAGAATACAACATCGTTAAAGTTGTTTTTAGTTCTGAGAATAGAATAAGAAAAAATATAAAAAATAAAATACAAAAAATTAAGACACAAAAATTAGTATTTTTATATTTTATTTGATAATAAATTAGAATATATTATAAAAATTTAATTTATTTTTTTATTTAAATTTTTTTAAAAAAAATATAATAATAAATATAATTATAAAAAATTAATATAAATAATGATTAATAAAAAAAATAAAAAATAAATTATTTGTTAATATCTTTTTTATTAGGATAATCACAATTTTGAGTTTGTCTTTGTGTGGTGAAAACAAAGGCAGCCTAACAGTATCACCTTCTCATCATTGTAACAAGTAACAACAGCGTAACATAACAGAACAGAACATGACTCACTAACACAACAGAAGTAGAACATACAGAGAAGAGGAATAAGGAGAACACGAAAGAACCCAACACACTGAAAAATAATAAAGTTGCTAAGCCCATTTCAAATACTACAATAGTAACAACTAACAAGTGGCAAAACGAACAGCGTCCGACTTTACAGGCGTCATTACCTGATTGAACCCTAAAACTTCAGAATAACAACCGACACACTGAAAAATGTCAAAAAACCTAGGAACTTCAAAATCAATCTACCAAAGTGATGATGGATTGGAAGAAATTGAGCTCATACGCGAAATCGAAGTGGATATCCACGGTGGCGAGCACATGGATTCAGTGCAGCAGCGGATCACTCTACACTTTCTCAATCTATTCCCAAACCCTAAAGTCAACGCTGCACTACGATCAGTCAACTCTCACCACTGTGTCTGTCTGGAAGGACGTAGGGGTCAACGCCGGTGTCCTTTGCGGCCTTCTCTACGACTTCGCTGCGCGCCGAACAGCTAACGGGCCCTGGCTGATCCACTTATTGGGCTCGGCCCAATGCTTCTTGGGCTATTTCCTCATGTGGGCAGCGGTTGCGGGCGTTATCGCTCCGGTGCCCGTGCCTATCATGTGCCTATTCATGTACGTGACAGCCCAGGCTCAGGGATACTTCAACACTTCCAATGTTGTCACCGGCGTCCACAACTTCCCTGACTATAGGGGAACAATTGTGGGCATCATGAAGGTAAATTATCAAACTATGCGGTTGTTAACTATCAATTTCAGGTATGCACAACTGTAAGTGAGTTTCAACGTAAACAAGCAGTGACAACTCATATTATGAAATGGATAATTGATAACTGTTAAATAATAATTTGGTTCAAATTATCTAATAATTTTTAACTGTAGTTTGCAGGTGAATTTCTAACTTAATAATTTTATATGAACAGTAGTGTTAAGGGTAACATATTTTGTAATTTGTAGCTATCAATTAATCATTATTAGTATTTTTAATGGTTCTAATAGTGTGAAATTACACGCTCTTCCCTTAATGGTTAAATACTGGCTAGATTTTAATAAGAGTGCTAGCTTTCAAGACTTTCTCTTATGCGAATTTAATTTTGAAAGCAACATCTAATTATATAACTACGGTAGCTAAAATAATTATCTTTTATAATTTTGATGTGATTAGTATTTCTTAATAATTAGCTCTTGTTTAGTGGTCATTAATTTTCCCACAAAAAAATTCTCAACATTTGAAATAGCAAATTTATCCCTTGTCAATGGAGAAGATGTGCTAGATTAGTAGTGGGGAACTTGTCCTGAAGAAAAATGATGAGGAATGAAAATTTGTCATTCTCAAATTTTGAAGTACATTTGCATGGTTAGAGACTTCCAACTTTCTAAAAATGGAGAAGAAAAAATTGTCCAACACAAAAACGTTTGGCTACCAATTTAGGAATTTTCTCAATTGCCATCTTTTTTGTTTTAGGAGTCTTTTTTATCAAAGTATAGAAAGTAGAATCCGAGAGAAGTTTAGTGAAAAATGAGTGAAATTTGTGATCTACATGGAGTAGAATATCACCAGTGCCAAACTTTCAATGAGCTAATTAAATTGTTACGTGCTAACTGACATAATTATCCCTCAAATGGAACTTTCTAAACTAAGCAACTCCATTTCACTCTCTCTCTCTTCTGTTCAGATAGTATAGACAGGATTCTGTTGGTTTACGTTATGAATTCTTCAAGCTAGGTGAGTTAGATACAAATTCTTGAGTTAAACTAACTAGCTTACTTTTGTTGTCCCCATTACTTTGGAGCATCCCAAAATCCAATATTTGATTAATTTGATTCAATTCATACTTTAGGTACCACTTTGATGAAAATGACAACGCCACCCTATCATATTTAATTGTTTTGGTTTATACTTATTAATTTATTACTAGAGTGAGACCCGTGCGATGCGCGGGATGATAAATTAATGATAGTATATAGTATATTTTAAAAAGTGTTATATTATTTAGAAATTAATTAAACTATATATAACTAAATATTAAATTTGATGTGTTTTTATATAAAATATTTTATAATACAAAAGTGTTTTTTTACATTGAAGTTGTACAAAGTTATATCTTATTTATTGTTTTTTATTTGCGTATTTGTTTTAATTGACAGACTTAGTCTTCTTATATGATGTTTGTCTTTTTTTTTTTATTTTCGGTTGTTGTTGGAGTTGTTTCTTTCTTCTTCCTATCATATGTTCTTGTGGAGACATGTTTTTATTGAACTGTTGACTTGTATAAATTTTCTGATTTATTATCTTTTGTTTTGTCTCATCTTTGCATTTGTTTTTCATCTAAAGATGTCTTAAATTCGTTTATTTTTCTTTCTCTTTAATCTCTTGATTTGTATGTCATCTAGGTCTAATGGTATTAGTAATAGTGAAGTTGGTTCCTATAATCAATGAAGAATTTAAATGAGCAATATAAATGATGTTTTGAATAAATGAAATTTTTGTTGTATTACCTGTTTTATTTGTTGTAATAGGAGTTGAGTTTTTGTATTTTTTGTTGGGATAAATGTCTTGGTAATAGTGTATTGTTGAGAACATAGTTAAAATCATTTACTTTGATTTCAAATATGAGTGTGAAGTTATATAAATTTTTCAATTAGGATGATGTTTGAGTGTCATTGTTATCTTGGAGTGTAATTAGATTTAAGGTAGTTGTACCTAATAATTTTGTTGCTTCTTTATCAAATAGCACAGAAGTTACTGTAGCACTTTGATTTAAAACCTTTTAATTTAATTTTGAATCTATAATAATTATTGAGTTAGATAGGTACAATTTGATAGAATTTAATGAAATTTTTTATAATTTGAATTTGTAATATTTTTATTTGTTGTAGTACAAATACTTTATTTTTTTATATTTTTTGTGGATTTTTCTTTGACATCTATTTATTCTTTTTCTCTTAGTGCATACAGTTTTTCAATGACATCTATAATAGTAAGAATAAAATTTTTTAGAATATTTATTGTGTGTGTACATATAATATATTGAATAAGCTATTTTTAATCAGAATAATTTAAATAACATAAAGTATTACAAAATAATGAAAAAAGTATAAATAGTAAAAGTAATAAGAGTGTTTTTTCTCATAAATTTGTTTTAAAAATACAAAAAATATTTTTATTTTGTATCTAATCATGTAATAGAATCATTTTTAAATAAATAGGCTCTTCTTCATTTGTTAGTGTAAATATTTCTCGTAGGCGAACCACAAATTGTGAAATAAAGTAATATCGGTAAGAGTCTTATGTATGATATATAAGTATGTCAAATAGTATGGAATTTGAATAGTTTGTAAATTAAAATTTGTTATGATAATATTATTATGACAGTTTTAATGTAGATGTTTATTGTATTTAATTAATACTTTATATTTCTATTGAATAATAATATGTAATAAATTAATTAATTATGAGAGTTATGGTTTTAATTTTTTTTTTAATTTTTAATTTTCTAAAATTTGTTTGGTTGATTTCTAAACTCTGCCAAGTAAGCAAATGTGCTAATGTGGCATCATTAGAAAAACAAAGATGATTTAAATCTAATATATAAAAACAGATAGATAGATAGATTGTACCAGTATTGGTATCAGATATTAGTATTACAATTAAATACCATAATTTTGATTTTGAAGTGTATGTGTTTCTGATATTGTGCCATTTCTACTTGATCGGATTCTAGCCTTTGGTTCCTGATGTGTTGTGTTGTTTTTCAAGTTCTGCCTTTTGGAATTTGCTTTTTGTTGATAGGGATTTCTTGGTCTCAGTGGAGCAATACTAATTCAAGTGTATAGGACAATATTCAACAAGAAGCCTAAAGCATATCTTCTGATGCTAGCTCTCTTGCCGCCGATAAATACTTTGCTGCTTATGTGGTTTGTAAGAATCCACAACACCCGAGAGGGCGACGAAAGGAAATATCTAAACATGTTTTCTTCCATGGCTGTGGTTGTCGCTGCATATCTAATGACTGTTATAATCCTGGAGAACATCCTTAGAGTGCCATTAATTATCCACGTGCTCATGCTGATTTTGCTCATTGTGTTGCTAGCCTCACTTCTTTGTATCGCAATTCAAGCACATGAGGCGACCCTTGCCAATACCTCGGAAAATTTTCATGATGAGAGAACCCAACTAATTGTGGAGCAAGTGTCCTCAGAATCAGATACTAACAAACAGAGGACTCTGCAACTGGGAGGAAACTTGAACCTTTTGCAAGCAGCACAAACTCTCAACTTTTGGATTTTGTTTTTGTCTGTGGCATGTGCCATGGGATCAGGACTTGCAACTATTAATAATATCAGCCAGATAGGGGAATCCCTTGGTTACACCGTGCGCGAGACAGGTTTGTTTCTATGATGCGCAGATACTTTAAGATTAGTGACATACTCGTATCTCGTATCAATACTCTCATTATGTATCTACATTCATTCATATATTTTCATATATCTTTAATAATTTAGCCTTTAGTTAATTTTAAATGTGCCAGAAATCTTGTAATTTGAAGATTTTAAGACAAAATACTACATTATGTCTATATCCATTATTTTCCTCCAATTATACTATCACTTTATATAAATACTTTATTTTATTAATAATTATGACATGTTATTTAACATATATTGCTATACTAGTTTCTTTTTTTCTCTAAAGGAAATAATGTTTGTGTATCGTATCATAACGTATCGAACACATGTATTTGTGCAACATAGATTCCTTGGTTTCATTGTGGAGCATTTGGAACTTCGCTGGGCGTTTCGGAGGTGGTTATATCTCGGATCATTTCTTACACACAAGAGGATGGGCAAGACCTTTGTTTATGGTCATCACCTTAATGGTCATGAGCATTGGCCATTTGATTATTGCTTCTGGAATGCAGGGTGCTCTATATGTTGGTTCAGTTTTGGTGGGTATCTGTTATGGCTCTCAGTGGTCAATAATGCCCACAATCGCTTCTGAGATATTTGGTGTGGGAAATATGGGTAGCATATTCAACACCATTACAATAGCAAGTCCTGTGGGATCTTACATATTTTCAATGAGAGTTGTTGGGTATATATATGACAAAGAAGCATCAGAGGGAAACACGTGCATTGGAACTCATTGTTTTATGTTGTCTTTCCTTATAATGGCATCTGCCACTGTTTTGGGTTCTCTGGCAGCTCTTGGTTTGTTTTTCCGGACAAGAAACTTCTATGGTCAGGTTGCACATAGTAGAATTCAGAACATCCTGTAATGGTGTGAAGAGAATCAGGGAGCTGTACATATATTATGGCTGGGTTTGGTAAAGTTTTTTCAAGAGGTGCTTGTCCTTTTAAAAAGCACAACCACTTCATTTTGCGTTTGGTAAATTAAAAAGCCTAAGTGCTTGTGCTTGCGGCTTTTAAAAGTTAGGGATACTTTTGAAAGCACGGGAACTTTTTAAAGCTGGCTTATGTTTAACAAATTTTATTTATGTCCGTTCTATATATACTTCATACTCAAATTAAATCTCTCTCTTTTTTATTCATTGAAAATTATTTTATTTTGATAAAAATGTATTCAGATACATTAACTTTTTAATAAATCTCTAAATAGAGAGAGAGAGGAGATTGTTAATTTTTAATCAATGGTGAGCTATAACTTCTATATATTTAGGCTATTACTTTGTATAATGGTGTGTTGTTGGCCAAATTGGATATAAATTTAACGCTTAATGAATTTGGATATAAACTATGTCCAGCTAATTATGCTTTTGTGAACCAATTTTGTCCATGTGATCATTATTATCTTTAATCTATTATTGGGCATTGCAATTTTGTTTGAAATTTTTTGATAGACTTTCTATAGCACTAGTATATTAAAAGGTGCATTCTATGGTGTAGAAATGAAATTGTTTCTACATGTGTAGAAGGATAGGTGTCAATGCATTAGTAGTTCACGCGGATGGCTTTTGGATGGGAAAGAATTAATTAGAGTACACAATTGTTGATTCATTGGACCCACAAAAAGAAAGAGAGTGTGTGACATTGTATCTGTGCCAAGAGACAACTTATTAGGTTTTTTTTATTTTAATAAATTGAATAAATATTTTATTTATTAAAATAAATAATTTAAAAAATTATTACTATGTAAACAAGGTATATGTATTTATAAATATAAAAATATATTTTATAAAAATAATAAAAAATATTAATAATTTAAATTAGACCAAACTCTTAAAAATAGAACATTTCAATTAATATGAAAGGTGGACTTGTCTAAGCAAACTAGTAAGCTAACCACTAGACCAAAATATTTTTAAAATGTTCTATTTTTAAGAATTTGATCTAATTTAAATTATTAATATTTTTTATTATTTTTATAAAATATACTTTTTATATTTATAAATATATATATCTCATCTACATGATAATAATTTTTTAAATTATTTATTTTAATAAACAAAATATTTATTCAATTTATTAAAATAAAAAGATCTAATAAGTTGTCTTTATGGCACAGATACAATATCACACACTTTCTTTCTTTTTGTGGGTCTAATGAATCAACAATTGTGTACTCTAATTGATTCTTTCCCATTCAAGAATCATCAATGTGAACTACTAATGCATTGACACCTATCTTTCTATACCATAGAATGCACCATATTAAAATTGTTAAAATTATACTTCAAGTCTTCGTATGTTTTTTTTTTTCTAATTTAAAATTAAAATTGTAGGATGTATTATTTCTTTTAATTGTGAGATGAATTACCTTTTTTAATATCTTTAATTTTAAATATAATAAAATTGATTTAAAGTCAATTTTATTCTTATATATCGTTATGTCTACTATTATATCAATTTTACTAGAAGTTGGCTGTTTTTTTTGTTTCACAAATTCTAGATAAATTTATTTCGATAATTAACATATTAGCAATGTATAGATATGTTATTGCTCCGTAATTCTTAATAAATTTGGAGTAGGGTTTGGAACCTGTTAAATAAAAAAAATTTGCTAAATCCACATTGTTTACAAAATTCTTTTAATTTTTTGTATTGTATTCTATTTTTAGATATTGTTATTGGTCAAAATTGATCATTTAAAAATTAAGTTAAAATGGTTATTTTTTACAATAATTTGAGAATAAAATATTATTATAAATAATTTTATTAATTTTATTTAATTTAATTAATAAAAAAAAGTGTTAGGCAAAAAAATATATCGACTCCCAACCTGCTACGAAATGAAATGGTCTAATATTTTAAGTCTATTTTAATTTGGTGGAGCGGGGTGATGGCCCCTATTTTAGATAGGTCTTGGTAGAACTACTCATTTTGTCATCCATATTAACACTCATAGCTTTTTGTACTCTCTTATGACTTCCTCCGCACTCAAATCATCACGAAGCAATTAATCTATAATTTTTTTTCGAAGAACATTCATCATATTAGTATCTTCTTATTCCCCAGGTTTCGCCAATTTCTCAAAATCAAGACCTGTTACGGCCTGGCCCAAACCATTTACGGGCCAGCCCGACCCGGGCACTACTCGACCCGAGCGGTCGGGAGTGAGGCGCTCAGCCACCGACCCGGACACGCGTCCCTGACACGCGTCCCTGACAGCTTCGTTACAGCTGTGTAAGGAAGGTCTCGAAGAAGGTGGGCCTGTCCTTGCAGGGCCCACCTCTGACACGGTATATATGAGGAAGGACCTACCCTTCCCCCAATGTACGTCACATACCACTCACCCTTTTTGCCTGCACACTTTGCTGACTAGAGCGTCGGAGTGTCTTTGCAGGTGACACCCCGCTCCTCACGCGAAGTGCTCGGGACATCATCTACTCCAACCCAGTAAACCGGAACCAGGCGAGACCTCCCCCTTCATCAATCGGACTCCCGATCCGAATCGTCCGGTACCCGACCAACCGAACATTGGCGCCGTCTGTGGAGACACAAGTCGCCTGAATGGATGTTGTACTGGGCCCAGGAGGAACAGGCCATGAGACCGAGCGCAGAGGGGAACCCTCCGTGACTTCCTCCCGACAACGCGTAAGGTCCCCTCCAAGACGAACCACCCGATCTCCCGAAAGACGACCCTTCGGAGGAACTGGCGACAACAGCGCCAAAATGATCCAAGAGCTGCGACACAGGATGCAGGACTTGGAACGCCGGCTAGCAGACCGGGAGCATGACCAGCACACCCCAGAGCCAAGCCACTCTCGTTCTCACTCGAGGAGCCACTCCGGACGTACAGCCAGCCCACGAGCTGAATCCGAGAGCGCCGGAGAGAGAGGACACGTAAGAAGACGCCGCGACCCCATCATCTATACCAGGTACGAGAGGCGGCGTACCACGGGTCGTGACAGCGAGGACACTCGTCGAGAGGACGACGAAGGAAGAACGACGAGAATGCGGGGACCCGTGATAATGGGAGCAACCCCATTTCATCGTTCCATCCTCGAGGTCCGGCTGCCAAAACACTTTGACAAGCCAACGGACATGAGGTACGACGGAACGCAAGACCCGCTGGAACACCTCACGGCCTTCGAAGCCAGGATGAACCTGGAGGGAGTGGGAGACGAGGTAAGGTGCCGCACTTTTCCAGTCACCCTGGCGGGACCTGCAATACGATGGTTCAATAACCTCCCGCAGGGCTCAGTGACCGATTTTGCGGACATCAGCCATGCCTTCCTAGCCCAATTCACGACTAGAATTGCAAAAGCGAAGCACCCAATCAACCTGCTTGGAGTGACTCAGTGGTCTGGAGAGCCGACCAGGAAATACCTAGACCAATTCAACGATGAGTTCCTGGAAATCGACGGGCTGACGGACTCAGTTGCAAGCCTGTGCTTGACAAACGGACTTCTAAACGAGGACTTCAGAAAGCACCTCACCACGAAGCCGGTGTGGACAATGCAGGAGATCCAATGTGTAGCTAGGGAGTACATCAACGATGAGGAAGTCAGCCAAGTCGTGGCCGCCAACAAACGGCAACCCTCTTACAACCAAGACCGGCACCGCGGGAGCGGAGAAAGACAGAAGGAACACGCCAGGGACGGCGGTCCGAGCAAGGCACCCAGACCGTTTCCTCGTGTCGGGAAGTTCACCAATTACACTCCCCTCACCGCACCAATCATGGAAGTTTATCAACAAATTGTCGAAAAGGGGATCTTGTCTAAACCCCGACCACTGAAGGAGCGAACAGGGGGAAACCGAAGCCTCTACTGTGACTATCACAAGGGCTACGGGCATAAGACGCAAGACTGCTTCGACCTAAAGGACGCACTGGAGCAGGCCATCAGGGATGGAAAGCTAGCCGAGTTCTCCCACCTTATTAGGGAGCCGAGGAGACGGAACCGCGACCAGGAAGGCGAAGACAAGACCCAGGCAGCAAAGCGACGCCAAGAACCGGAGGACAATGACCACGACCTTACCATAGTGAACGTGGTAACGGCGAGAAACGCAGCGCCTAGGTCCAAGTCGGCACATAAGAAAGATGCCAAGGTCCTGGCGGTTTCTACATCCTCTGCGCGAAACCCCAAGAAAATTCCATCCATCTCATTCGGCCTGGAGGACCAATGGTTTAACGAGGTCGCGGAAAGTCC
The DNA here is from genome assembly GCF_003086295.3 of Arachis hypogaea. Lineage (NCBI taxonomy): Eukaryota > Viridiplantae > Streptophyta > Magnoliopsida > Fabales > Fabaceae > Arachis > Arachis hypogaea. The sequence goes on from NC_092050.1 coordinate 128,015,913, forward strand.
CCCTATGGTCATTACGGCCAGAGTGGGAACTGGCCTCATCAAATGGATCCTTGTAGATACTGGAGCGGATTCGAACATCATGTTCCGCAACGTGTTCGACGCCTTGGGTCTGCGGGATGCCGACTTAAAGACCCACCAGCACGGTGTTGTAGGGCTTAGCGACCACTTCATCAAACCAGACGGGATAATCTCCTTGCCGACCTCCGTAGGACAAGGTCAGGGGAGAAGAACAGTGATGGCCGAGTTCGTGATCTTACGAGACTCCACCGCCTACAACATCATCTTAGGGAGGAAGACCATCAACGACCTAGGGGCAGTCATCAGCACTAGAATGCTGATAATGAAGTTCGTAGCTGAAGACGGGTCGGTAGGGTCCGTAAAAGGAGATCTGGAAATGGCAGTCACTTGCGACAACGCCAGCCTCTCCTTAAGGAAAAAATCTAAAGAGGCATCAGGGGTGTTTCTCGCTGACCTGGATGCCAGAGTTGACGACAAGCCCAGACCCGAACCAGAAGGGGACCTGGAAAAGTTTAGGGTCGGGAACACGGAGGAAAAGTTCACGTTCGTGAATAGAAACCTCCCCCATGAATTAAAAGAGCCTTTGATGGAAATGATCAGAGCCAATGGCGATTTTTTTGCCTGGACGCCCGCCGACATGCCTGGGATAGACTCCCGACTCATGTCGCACCACCTAGCCATCAGACCGAAAGCCAAACCAGTGGCTCAAAGGAGAAGAAAAATGTCTCAGGAAAGGGCAGAGGAAGTGGCCAGACAAACGGCCAGCCTCCTCAAAGCGGGGTTTATCCGGGAACTGGACTATTCGACCTGGCTATCAAATGTGGTCCTGGTAAAAAAGCACAATGGGAGATGGAGGATGTGTGTAGACTACTCTAATCTCAACAAAGCATGTCCCAAGGACTGCTACCCCCTCCCCAACATTGATGCACTTGTTGACGCGGCTGCGGGGTACCGGTATCTGAACTTCATGGATGCCTACTCCGGCTACAATCAGATACCGATGCACCGGCCAGACGAGGATAAAACGGCGATCATAATGCCAGGAGGGACCTACTGCTACAAGGTGATGCCTTTTGGCCTGAAAAAGCGGGGGCAACGTACCAGAGGCTGATGAACAAAATATTCAGCGATCTCATTGGCAAGACGGTGGAAGTCTATGTGGACGATATCCTCGCAAAGACCACCCGACCTGATGATCTCATAAGCGACCTGGAGAACGTGTTCACATCCCTGCGACAACACGGCATGAGGCTCAACCCGCTTAAGTGCGCCTTTGCCATGGAGGCCGGAAAGTTCCTGGGGTTCATGATAACCCAAAGGGGAGTGGAAGCCAACCCTGAAAAGTGCCAAGCGATACTCCAGATGAAGAGCCCGGGTTGCATCAAAGACATTCAGCGGCTGGCGGGAAGGCTCACCGTGTTGTCCCGATTCCTCGGTGCATCGGCAGCAAAAGCCCTGCCCTTCTTCAACCTGATGAAGAAGGGAATAGCGTTTGAATGGACTCCTGCATGCGAGGAAGCATTCAACCACTTCAAAGAAATCCTAGCAGCACCCCTGGTGCTCGGAAAGCCCAGAGCTGGAGAACCACTCTACCTATACCTAGCCATAATAGAAGGAGCACTTGCAGCGGTGTTGGTACGAGAAGAAGGGAAGGCCCAACAATCGATTTATTTTGTGAGTAGAGCGCTGCAAGGGACAGAACTTAGGTACAACAAGCTGGAGAAACTGGCACTAGCACTCTTGACCTCTTCCCGCAGACTATGACAGTACTTCCAAGGTCACCAGATGGTCGTGAGAACGGACCAGGAGATTCGTCAGGTGCTCCAAAAACCTGATCTGGCGGGAAGGATGATGACCTGGGCCATCGAGCTGTCCCAATATGATCTAAGCTACGAGTCCCGACATGCGATTAAGGCGCAAGCAATGGCAGACTTCCTAGTGGAAATAACCGGAAATCCAACCGAGGACGCGGACACACGATGGAAGCTCCATGTGGACAGAGCCTCTAACTAGACGTCCCGGGGCGCCGGGATCATCTTAGAAAGCCCGGTCAGAGTCATCTATGAACAATCGGTTAAGTTTGAGTTTCCCGTATCAAACAACCAAGCAAAATACGAAGCCCTCCTAGGGGGCTTGGTTCTAGCTCGGGAAGTCGGGGCCACGAGGTTGGAAGTATGCAGCGACTCGCAGGTCATCACCGCGCAAGTAAATGGAAGCTACCAAGCCAGAGACTCGCTGCTGCAAAAATACTTGGAGAGGGTCAAAGAGCTGAGCAAACAATTTGAAGAGGTCACGGTCCAACACGTTCCGAGGGAAAGGAACACATGGGCAGACCTCCTATCCAAGCTAGCGAGCACAAAACCTGGAGCCGGCAACCGATCCCTCATTCAAGGCATCACCAAAGAACCAGCAGGTGCCCTCCACCTGACCAAGATGAGCCCCTTCTGGATGGACTCCATCGTTGATTTCTTGCAGAACAGCAAACTCCCCGATGGCGAAAAGGAGGCCAAAGCGATGAGAAGGGAGGCAGCCAAATACACGACGATACAGGGAGAGCCATTCAGAAAGGGACTCAGCCAACCCCTATTGAAGTGCCTGCATCCCGACCAGATGGACTACGTGCTTAGAGAAGTCCACGAGGGATGCTGCGGCCACCATATCGGGGGCAAAGCTTTAGCAAGGAAGCTCATTCAAGCTGGATATTACTGGCCATCAATGATGAGAAACTCCAAAGAATTCGTAAAAAATGCGCCAAATGTCAAGAGAATGCCAACTTCCACAGAGCACCAGCTTCTGAACTAAGTCTACTGACGTCCTCCCGACCTTTCGTACAATGGGGAGTCGACCTCTTGGGACCCTTCCCGGTTGGTCCAGGACAAGTCAAACATCTCATCGTTGCTGTGGACTATTACACCAAATGGATAGAAGCCGAACCGCTGGCCAGCATATCCTCATCTAATTGTAGAAAGTTCATGTGGAGGCAGGTGATAACCCGGTTTGGTATCCCAGAAATCGTCATCTCGGATAATGGGACGCAGTTCACCGATAAGAAGTTCGCAGAATTCCTCACCAACCTGGGTATAAAACAGAAGTTCTCCTTGGTAGAACACCCCCAGACGAATGGGCAAGTGGAGTAAGCAAACAAGGTCATCTTGCTAGGCCTTAAGAAGCGGTTGGATAGCAAAAAAGGTGTATGGGTCGATGAACTCGCCTTGGTTCTCTGGTCCTACCGAAAAACCAAGCAAAACTCCACGGGAGAAACCCCTTTCCGCCTGACGTACTGGATTGATACGGTAATACCCGTGGAGATCGGTGAGCCGAGCCCACGGTTACTTCTGAAAGGAGTAGAAGAAGCAGTGGAAAAAGACCTGGTGGACGAGGCCAGAGAAATGGCCCACTTGTCGGAGGTAGCACTGAAACAAAGAATGGCCCTACGCTACAACACTAAGGTACTCAGGAGGGAATTTGAGGAAAAGAACCTCGTATTATGACGCAATGACATTGGGCTACTGATTCCAGGAGAAGGAAAGCTGGCGGCAAATTGGGAAGGCCCCTACAGAGTCAAAGAAGTGCTTGGCAAGGGCGCATACAAACTGAAGAAACTCGACGGCAAAGAAATTCCGAGAACATGGAATGCAGGTAACTTGAGGAGATTTTATTCTTAGCTCGGGCACGCCGGCCAGATGGCCCGATAGGCTTAATAATTTACTTTAAGCTCAATGATTTACTTTTGTCAAGTGCCTACCATGTCAGTATACTTGTTTAATTGACGATCAATGTTTACTTGTCTAAATTCTTCCATCTATTATTCCCCAATATGTGTCCCACAACGTCATGTCCTTTTGAGCATGGTAAATGGGACAACAATACAGCAACCCGGGACTGATCACCCCGGAAGCCAAACAAATCAAAGCCATAACAAACAGCCGCGACAATATCAAGGCCAAGACTTGGTTTCGCCCAAGTTACCGGCAAAACGGACACACGCGATAAGTCCACACCGACAAAACGATAACAAGATAAAGAAAACGCTACTAAATAAGCGGATAAAGACGATAATCAGAAGCTGACCAAGCGACTATTAAAGTATAGCAAAATAAGTTCAACAATGTTCTACAAATCCATGCAAAAAGCACAAGGTACAAGAGTTCACTTTCGGGGCATGTCAACAATCTTGCCATCCTGAATTGTTTTGAAAACCCAAATAGCCAATGTATCGAAGTCTGGAACCACGATCTTCACCTGGGCCTTGAGAGCCTCTTCGGTAATGAAAATCGCGTTCTTTCCCTGCTCCTTGACCGTCCTATGTTTCTTTTTGAGCTCCTCAACCTCAGCTTGAGCGGCTTTTGTAATACCCGGTCTAACCGAAATTAATTAAATAATGAGTTAAGTAGGAGCGAATATGGTTGGAAGATTTGGCAATTGGAATTTGATGATTTAAATATGATATTTGGATTCAGTGAATTTTTCCGAGTCGGAAAACATAGTTTTCTGCGTAAAAGCGCGCAGTGAAATTTTGACCGGCAGTACCGGCTGAGACCTGTCTGGTACTGCAGCTGAGAAAATTGATTATGAGTAAATAAGATTAAGAAATGAGGAATTATAATTAGGAGAGGTAGAAATATTTGAAGTGCGATTTAGAGCGCTAATCTTAAAGGTTTTGGTCCAAAAATTGGGCCAACGGACAAAAATAAATGAACTGGGCCTAAGTGGGCCCAAAACCTAACATATATAAACATTAGTTATGAGCATTTCAGCTCATTTTTACCCTAAAAGAGAGGTTGGGGCGCTGAAATAGAGAAAAGAGAAGAGAAGAGAGAAAACCTAACTCTCTTTGATCTTCAAACCACCATAACTTGAGCTACGGAGCTCCGATTGACGAGCCGTTTGCGGCCACGCATTGCTCTTCTTATCCTCTACAATTCTATCTAAGTTTGGTGGTGAGTATTTCATTCATCTCTGCCCAGTTTTCGAAATTCCCCACTGTTACACATTTTTGGGTAGTTAGTGTTGAAATCTTGTGATTTTGGGTGTTTAGGGATACTCCAACATGGATTCTAAGTGGGTTCTATCCCTACTTCATATGGGCTGAGATAAGAAGTGCTCAAACCCTTGTAATTTATCATTTTTATGAGCCCTAAGTTGATGTATGTATGTGATATTGGTTATGTTAGTGTATTTGGTGATGTTGGTGTACAATTGGGAGATTGGTATTGCTTGAGGAGCTTTGGTAAGGCTTGGAGCTAAGGTTGGTGAAGAATTCCAAAGAAGAGGCTCAATTGGTTTAGCTACAAGAGGTACGGTTTAAGTTTCATTTAAGTACCATGTGTTGTGATGAGAATTCCTAGGCTAGATGCCCCTAGGATTAAGTTTGGATTATGTAAATGGTTGGTGCTAATATGCATAGTTAATATGTAACGTGAATTAATGATTGGGTTGAGAATTGTGTGACCTTGTATGCTTGGTGTATTGAGAATTTGATGTACTGGGTAATGAGTATTGATTTTGTGGTTTATGCATTTAAATTGTGAAAATTGGGCCGGAGGCCGTGAATTTTGGGCCGGAGGCCGGAAAGAGGTAAGAAAGGTAAGTCGATGTGTGCATTGTATGATGGCACAAGTGATTGGATGAATTTCAGATAATGAATATATAAATGATTAGGTTGGTTATTGAATAATAAGGTTTGAGAAGTTGAAGTGTGGAATTTGGTAATTTTGGGTGAATTTATGTAGATGAGGTATGTTTAGTTCGGTTGAGATATATTATGTGATCATATATGTGATTATGATTATTGATGCCTTGATGGTATGATGATGCATTAGAGATATGTATGTTGTGATATATGCTTGGGGAATGATTAAGGTTGATTTGTGGGTGAAATCACGTGATAGTGAGTATGATATTGATTATGTATAATAATGGTTGATTGGAAATGATATTATTGGAAATTGGGATGAGGAAGGATGTATGACATGATATTGTGTTTGTCCTTTAGCCATTTGATTGAGAAGTGTTAAAATGGTTGGATGTGGTTTTGGGAATTTTTGGTAAAGTGTCAATGTGTGAGTTGAGGATGGCTTGATGTGGATTTTGGTACATTTTGATTGATTTCAAAAAGGGTTGAAATTGGCATGTTTTGGTTAATTTTGAAAAGAGTTGAAAATTGCTTGTTTTGAACATGGCACCTTGTGGTTTTGTATGAAAATATAGTTTTTGGGCACATTTTGACGGGACATAACTTGGACTACGAATCTCTATTTTGTGCCAAATCTGTTTAGAAATGAAATTGGATCCGGGATGTCCATGCCGTTCGAAGAACGGGTGAAAAATGATTTAAAATGAGAAAGTTATGTCCGTCGGAAGATTGGGGGTTGAATCTGTAAATCCTGCAGCTTTTAACTTAGAAAATTTTTAGCAGAATGACCCTCCACGCGTAGGCGCACTTGGCGCGTACGCGTTGTTCTTCAAGAAGGCACCATCCACGCGTGCGCGTGGTGTGCGCATGCGCGTCGATGCGCTGCACCCAATGCCCAGCTATTTTCCAGAGAGTTGTGCCAGAGTTATGCCAGTTTTGTGCCTGGACGCAAGAGCACCCACGCGTACGCGTGGCTGACGCTTGCGCGCCGTTTGGATATTTTTCAACCTGCGCGTTCGTGCGTATGACGTTTGCGCGTCGATGAGTTTTTGGCCATCTGCGCGTGCGCGTGGAGTGCGCGTACGCGTGGCCCTATTTTCATGCCAAAGATGGTTTTTGAGTTTTTAAAGCCAAATCTCATACTTCTAAGCCTCCAATCTCATCCCTTAGGTATTAAATCATTATGATATGCCTAGCAATGAGGAAGGAACTAGGGGATGTGGTAACTTGCGAGTGAAGCAAGGGAAAAGGTTATGATCAATGATGATCAGATATGATTATATGAGATATGGAGGGTGACGGTGGAAGTACCGTGTAAGCCATGAGCCGAAAGGCTATAATTATTGATAAATGGCCGGTTCTTGATTGAACCATGGGCCGGATGGCTGAGTTATTGCTGGGTTACGGCAAGGCCATTATTGTTTATGGCTGAGTATAAATGCCTATATAATTAATAAATGAATGTGTTACATGGATAACAATGAAAAAGGTTGAAATGTGATGTGTGACCCCGGGTAGTAGGCAGTGGCGTTGTCCACTTGCTCCGGGTATGAGACGGGAAAGGAGGATTATGATAAACGAGTTTAATCGTGGGGTTTTGAATAAATGTGTATTTGTGATACCTGGGTAGTAGCAAGGGTCGTGGTTCGTCCCGCTTGCTCCGGGTCATTGTCTGAGGATTGATAATAATGAAGGGTGATTATGAATAAATGTTTATTTGTGATACTTGGGTAGTAGCAAGGGTTGTGGTTCGTCCCACTTGCTCCAAGTTAATGTTTGAGATTTGGTAACAATGAATGTTGATAATATGAATTGAGATTGAATGAATATATGTTTGAGATGCCTGGGCAGTAGCAAGGGTTGTGGTTCGTCCCACTTGCTCCGGGCCAATGCTTGAGATACCTGGGTAGTAGCAAGGGTTGTGGCTCGTCCCACTTGCTCCAGGTCAGAGATTGCGACGCCTGGGTAGTAGCGGCAGTAGTGGTGAATCCACTCGCTCCAGGTTGAGCTTTTAGACACCCGCCTGGGTAGTAGCCGCAGTAGTGATTATTTCACTGGCTCTGGGTTGAGCGGGCAGTAGCGAGGGGGTTGTAACTCAAACCTACTTGCTCCGCAAGGGGTGTTTCTGTCCAATGGTTAGCTACCAGGACATGTCAGGTTGGCTATATAACCGACAGATGATATCATCAGCCATAGGGCAGGCATTCATCATTTGCATATATTTGAATTGTTTGGGTTTGCCATTTGTCTTGGATTTCTACATCATATATGCCATGTTACCTGACTATATGCTACTTGTTCTACTTGTATCATGTTTGTGTATTACTTGCCTATATTGCTTGTGTTTGTACAACTGAGAGGCCCCTCATGCTGGTGTCGGTGGGTGTGAGGGCTGTTCTTGATGGGATGAACTGATGATGCGATTGCATGATGATGTATTGATATAGAACTGCTGAGGCAGAACAACTGGTGATGGTTTTGCTTATGATTCTGAGTCTGATTCGTGGAAGAGTCAGCGAGTTGGGAAACATGTGAAACATGAATTGAATTTAGCACTCCCTTATGACAGTTGCCTATTCATGGATTAGCGAGAACCTAGGATGAATAATTGGTGAAGAAGTTTAGGATGCTTAGTGAGTTTTTATTGCAGTACATTGAATTTATTTGGCACTTTTACCGTACTGGGAACCCATGGGCCCGGGGTTCTCATTCCGTATATATCTCTTGTTTTTCAGATACAGGTCCAGGTGCTCAGAAGTGAGCTATGGTACGTTTGAGAGACGGCGAAGATCTTTATTTTCTCTACTTTGTGTTTTGATTAGAATCTCTCCACCTTTGTTTTGGAAAGTTTATATTATGTATTGAACTCTTTGAATTTGCCTATAGAGGCTCTCATGTTTCCTTCGGGAGAGATTAGGATATACTGTTGTCATCTACTTTCATACTGTACCCTAGCCGGCCTAAACTTCGCGGGTCGCGACTAGTGCCTACTTACTTATGTTATATATATCTATCTGTTATCTATCTCTTAATCTCCTCTACGACTTGTCCGTATATCGCGTTCGGCTTAGCAGTTTAACTTTTCGTTGTCAAAACGTGAGTGATACGTCTTCGCGATTTTATTTCTACTCTTTTCAGGCTTCTCGATTAATACTCCTTTCGAAAATTACCTATATTTATTTATTAAAAATCCACCTGAGAGTCGTACCACCGTAATATCATTGACTTATGACTCGAGCATAAGGATTTGAATATTAGGGTGTTACAGCTTTAGACGATGAGATGGCCGCGTCACGCTCCTTTTCCATAGCAACCACCCGACCTTGCGCGGCACTAAGCTGGCTCTCTAGAGTCATCTCCCGCTCGGTTAAACGGGAGACGGTGGCATCGAAAACCTTCAATTTCTCCTCAGAGGACGCAGCCTTCTCCTCGGCATCCTTGCGCCCCTTCTCCGCCGTGGACATTTGTTCCTGAAGCTTTTCAACTTGGGCTTTGAATTCGTTGTTGGCCTTGGCAGCAGTTTCGAGCTTCCTTCGCAATGATTGCATCCCCGACAACTCGAACTCGGCCTTCCGAGCTATTACCGCTCCGCGGAGAAGCGTGCGATACATCCACCTCGCCTGCGCTGCAAGCTCGGTGCCGAGAAAGTGATCTTCTGTGCCAGGGATCAATTGGTTGTCAATGAAAGCCCCAGCGTCAAAATTCCTCTCCATCACAGTGAGAGTTCCTTCCAGGCTAGAGGATGCCCTCTGCCTCTTGGGAGTGGGGATAAGCTTCAAGTCGTCATCTTCTTGGCGGGTAGAGGACGAGTGCCCAATGCCGGCCATCTCCTCGGGAATAGAAGATGCTCGCGCCCCGACAGAATTCTTGTCGGACATCTTGGTATCCCGAGGTGAAGGCACAGCCTGATCATTCTTTTCTTCAGAAGGGTCTTTCGGCTCCCTGGCAACCTTCTCGTCAGCCTTCTCCTCATCACTATCCTCCAAGAAGGCCTTATACAAACCCTCGAGCCCGGTTACCGAAGCAGACATCTCCACTACAACAGACAAACAAATACGTCAGTCGTAAAGTCGGAAAAACCAAATAAAATGATAAACAATGCGAAAGCACAAGACAAAGCAGCTCACAAATATAACTCCTAGCGACCTCCCGTTCACCCATAAGGTGGTGGGGGTTCACATGGTTCTTTCTGAAAACTGTCCATAACACGTCGGCAATTCTCTTATTTACAGCAGACATTCCCTTATAGGTCAACTTTATGAAGGTGTTAGACCCCGCCCCGAAGCTCCAGTACGTCGGGATGAGGCGCTCCCCCTCCAACGACAATCAGAAGGGATGGTGACCTTTGGCAGGATGGACCTTGAAATATTTATCCTTGAACCCATGATAAGAGTCCTCAAACAACCCAAATATCCTCCGACCCTGGGCGGATCGGAAAGATAAGAACCCTTTCCTCGCTTTCCCCTCCTTGGAAGGATTAGTGAGGTTGAAGAAAAAGAGAAAGACGTCCACAGACACCGGCAGCTCGAGATATTCACACACCATCTCGAAACAGCGGATAGAAGCCCAACTGTTCGGATGCAGCTGCGACAGCGACACGGATATCCGGTTGAGAAGTGCCATCTGGAAGTCAGAAAACGGGATGCGAACGCCCACCTGGGTGAACATGGCCTTGTAAAACTAAATCCAGTCGGCAACCCGGGAGGAGTGAAAATTAATTTCATACAGCCGTTCATTGGGGGCAGGAACGAAGACGTCATAATTGGCCTCCTCGTCTATCCCTCCACACAGATACTCGGCTTGTCGGAACTCCGTCAACTCCCCCTCGTCCATCTGATTTGGTGAGTCCTTCACATCGGAAGTCACCTAGGCGTAGGGATCGTAATTTGCGGCGGTAGTAGAAGCCCGAGAAATAATGTGAGGTATACCTACAGTGGGGGTACCACTCCGTTAGTCTATGAGGTCGGGAGTCCGGAAAAAGCCCAGAAACTATATTCGCCCTATTCAACAGTTAAGATCAAGCATGGCTAAAAATTATCTATCATGCAAGCTACCTAAAAGCCTACCCTGGAATGGTAACCCCCCTAACGCACCTACTTGGCACTAAAAAGTTATCTATCAACAAAAATCAAACAAAATAGTAAGAACAAGGAGCAAACACAGACAACAAACATACAGTAATGAAGCAGAAAAGAGAAGGGATCAAAGATTACCTGAATTGGTTGCGAAAACTTGGAAGAGAAAAGAGATGCACAAGGATGCTCGAACGAAGCTTGGGGATATTTGGGAGTGTACAAGAAGAAAATAGGAGAAGCAAGAGTGGAAGAGGAAAAGAAAAGGCAAACTATTTAAAAACCGCTACGCAAAGCGCGAAAGGACCTGCGGCAAAATGGTCTTTGCACGCGGGATTTTCCAACCCATTATGAGCATTTAATGCTCGGCGCGAAGAATGAAGCGACGAACGGTCACCTCAGCAACAAAGAGACACGCGCGCAGGAGGCACGTCCCTCCCACGGGTAGCCGACCTGGTGGCAACGCACGAAAGAAGAAGTGACGCGCCGCCAACAACCCTCACGATTATTGCTGGCGCGTCGGGGGCACTGTTACGGCCTGGCCCAAACTATTTATGGGCTAGCCCGACCCGGGCACTACCCGACCCGAGCGGTCGGGAGTGAGGTGCTCAGCCACCGACCCGGACACGCATCCCTGACACGCGTCCCTGACAGCTTCGTTACAGCTGTGCAAGGGAGGTCTCGAAGAAGGTAGGCCTGTCCTTGCAGGGCCCACCTCTGACACGGTATATATAGGGAAGGACCTACCCTTCCCCCAAGGTACGTCACATACCACTCACCCTTTTTGCCTGCACACTTTGCTGACTAGAGCGTCGGAGTGTCTTTGCAGGTGACACCCCCCTCCTCACGCGAAGTGCTCGGGACGTCATCTACTCCAACCCAGTAAACCGGAACCAGGCGAGACCTCCCCCCTTCATCAATCGGACTCCCGATCCGAATCGTCCGGTACCCGACTAACCGAACAAGACCCTTCTTTGATTTCTTTAGTTTTTTGACTTTCTTTTGGTAGTTCTTAGTTCTGAGATAAGATTGAGAATTTATTTTTTACGACAACAATTTCAGATACAACATTTTAAATATATTCTCTACTTTATCCTTCCCTTTTAACTCCTTCTAACTACTTAGCATGAGCTATATCATCTTGTATTTCAACATGCACTTATTGCACATTATTAGTTTGTGTATTTTTAGATTGTGCAACAACTTTCTCTTTCAGAACAAGCACTTTAGCAGCTTGTGCTCCAGTAAGTTATGAAGTAGGAACCTCAGCATCAATTTTTTAAGAAACTTCAACTTGCTTCCCTTGAGTGATAGGTTGGTTAACTGACAATAATGAGATTTTTTGTTGCAAAATGAAAATAGGATATTCATGAGACATGTACTGTGTTGGCACATTATAAATATAAAATTAGTAAAGTTATTTTTGTAAAAGTTAAATAAAATAAAAGGATATAAACATTCCTTCCTTATAACTATAGAATTTTAATGGTAAAAAAACAGAAGAATTATTTACCTTTAATTAATGGATGATTCACATTAAAAAAATGCATCTATAAATTTAGCCTTCTTAATTCAATTTAATTCAATTTAATTCAATTTAATTCAATTCATCCAACAAGAATAATATTGAGTTACATAGAGAAATATTTTCTTTGAGAGATTTTCTCCTGTATTTAGAGAGAGGTATATTCTCCTTTTATCAAGAAAGAGTGTCAATATAATCTTCTTGTGATAGAGAGAACTTGTAATTCATAAAAAAATTATTTTATACAAATTTTTAAATTTTCATCTTTATATTTTGCTACTCATTTGTTTGATACCTAACAGTAGTATCAAAGTTAAAGGTTGCTGATTAATAATTTTTTCTTTTGCTGTGAGTTTCCGCATATAAAAAAAAGTGGCAGTAATGTATGAGATTCTAAAATTCAATGAGAGTAATTTTTTCTTATGAAAATAAAAAATATAAGAAATTTAAAGGAAAGACAATTGCGTGGCAGCAATTGAAGGTAGACCCACTGAGATTACATATGAAAAATGAAAGGAGATGGATGACAATACTTTTGCAAACTTACACTTGGCACTAAGTGATTTAGTTCTAGGGGAGCACACGGATTGGATCGGATCGGATATGGCCAAAATTTCGATCCGATCCACACTAAAATCATCGGATCAGATCGGATCCAATATCTGCAGTTTTTAAGGTTGGATCCGATCCGTACATTTGCAGATCGGATCGGATCGGATATATTCGTAAAATACAAAAATATTTTTAAGAGCTTATTTTTATTAAAAAAAATATCAATAAAATTTATTTTTCTATTCTTTTAAATATGTTTACTTTTAAAATAATATTAAAATACTTTTTTTAAATAATCAATTAAAATAATACAACATATATGATAATTATTAGTTGAAATAAAACATAAAAAGAATATTTACTTATTTATTTTTTTATTTTTGCGGATACGCAGATATGTGGATACCAACACAAAATCCGCAATCCGATCTGATTAGTGTGCGGATCCGATCCGGTCCGATCCGAAAGCCTTGCGGATCGGATCCATATCTGCAATTTTTGGATCGAATTCGGATAAACACCGCGGATATGCGGATCGGATCCGATCCATGAACACCCCTATTTAGTTCTGTAAAGTGTAGTAGAGAAAATGACAGCAAAATACATTTAGGATGCTCTCACCACAATATATGAAGTCAAGTCACTTCACAACAAGATATTCTTAAGGAGAAGACTTTATACTCTTTGAATAAGTGAATCTACATCGACAATAGATTACATCAACAATCTGAATACACTATTTTTTCAACTCTCATCGTTGGATTACAACATAGCAAAAAATAAACGTGTAGAGCTTCTACTTAAAAATTTATTGGGTTCATATGATCAACTTATCATTAACTTAACCAATAATATTTTGACAGACTATCTTTCCTTTGACGATATGACTGCTACAATTCTTGAAGAAGAGAATCTAGGTGCAAGAATAAAGAAGATAGATTAGAGAGCCCAAAGCAAGCAAAGGCGTTGTTGATGACGAGAGAAAGATCAATGGAGCGTGGTTCCAGTGGTAGCCAAAATAGACAAAAGTCATAAGGAAAGAAGCAATTCAAATGCTACGATTATGGTAAGAGAGGGTACTTCAAGAAAGATTGTCGGAATAAGAAGAGTATAGAGAAGGTTTCAGAAGGATCAAGTTCTCAAGGATGTATTGCAAGTACCTCTGATGATGGAGAAATCCTGTATGACGAAACAACAATTGGTTCTAAAAGCAGCAAACAATCTACGGATGCTTGGATTGTTGATTCAGGAGCAACCTATCACATGACTCCTCATCGTGATGAGTTTTGTACATATGAACGAGTCATAGAAGGATCTGTGTTCATGGAAAGCGATCATGCCTTAGAAATTATTCGAATGGGTACTGTCAAAATAAAAATGTTTGATGGTTCTATTTGTTCACTTCAAAAGGTAAGACATGTGAAATACTTGAAGAAAAATTTGGTGTCGATTGGAAAATTGAATTAACTTTGTTGCAAGACGCATATTGAAGGTAGGAACTTAAAAGTTGTTAAAGGTGCTCTTATAGTAATAAAAGCAGAAAAGATTACAGTAAATCTATGCATGCTAATGGGAGATACTTTGTAAGAGATAGAGGCATCAGCTGCTTCAGCAAGCTAAGAAGAAATAATAATGACATGGCATCGCAAACTGGACCATATGTCAAAACGAAGCTTGAAATTTCTTGTCGAAAGTAGTCTCATTTCTGGGCTCAAATCGCTAAACTTATCATTTTTTAAGCTCTGTGTTACAAACAAGCAACATAGATTGTTATTTGATAGATCAACTGCTTGGAGCAAGCACATATTTGGTAGATCCACTTTGGGCCCACTTTGGTTGAGTGCTTCGTCTAAGCCTGGCGTTTAACTTGGAGAATGGGCGTTGAATGCCAGTTAGGGGGTGAATGCACTGCTGCCTTGCTCCCTTGGTGGTGTTGTATGCCAGCTTTGGGCGTTCAACGCTGGGATTGGTCCTTCTTGGGCATTGAACTCCAGATGTGGGCGTTCAACGCCAGTTATGGGCAATGATCTGGAAGAGAAGCATAGACTATTATATTTTTCTGAAAATCTCTAGAAGTTAGCTTTCCAACGCCGTTAAAAACGCATCAATTGGACTTCTGTAGCTCAAGATATGCTCATTAAAATGCACGGAGGTCAGGATTAACAACATTTACTATCCTTTCTTCATCTCTTAACAAGACTTTGCCAATTCTTGCAAATTTGCCCAAAAATCACCTAAAATCATAGAAAAAATACAAGAACTCAAAGTAGTATCCAAATATGATTTTTTTTTGCACTAAAACATACTAAAACTTAATAAAATATAACAAAAAATACTAAGAAAATGCAACGAAAAAGTGTATAAGATATCCACTTATCACCCCTATTCTCGGCATGCCAAAAGAAGGCGAGCCCTTGTTCTTGTATTTGGATGGATCAAGCCATGGCGGCTGTCCTCATCCAGTGTATTTTATCAGTAAGGTGCTCCAAGGGACGGAGCTAAGATACACCAAGTTAGAGAAGTTGGCATATGCTCTAATGATCTTGTCTTGAAGGTTGAGGCAGTACTTTCAAGGTCACCCGATCACTCTAAGAACTGATCAAACCATTCGTCAAGTTTTACAAAAACCCGACTTGGCGGGCAGCATGATGACATAGGCGGTCGAATTATCCCAGTACAACCTGCAATATGAACCTAGACATGTGATCAAGGTCCAAGAAATGGCACACTTTCTAGTGGAAGTGACAGGGGATTCGCCCGGGAACACGGACACATGGTAGAAGCTCCATGTTGACAGAGCCTCCAACCAAGTGTTTGGGAGAGCAGGGATAATCATTGAAAGCTCAGCAGGAGTGATTTATAAGCAATCAATTAAGTTCGACTTTTCGGTTTTTAACAACTAGGCGGAGTAGGAAGCCTTGATAGGGGGCTTGGTCCTAGCTAAAAAGGTTGGTGTATCGAGAGTTGAAGTCAACAGTGACTCTCAAATCGTGACCTCTCAAGTTAACGAAAGTTACCAAGCCAGAGACTCCTTACTTCAAAAATATCTAGAGAAAGTGAAGAAGCTATGTGAGGATTTTGAAGAGGTAACGAGTCACCATGTACCTAGGGAAATGAATGCCAAGGTTGACCTCTTGTCAAAACTGGCAAGCACGAAACTTGGCGCAGGAGACCGATCTCTGATTCAGGGGCTAGTGACTGAGCCATCAGTAGCCCTGTGTGTAACCCAAGTGCCGAATCCTCCTTCGTGGATGGACCCAATTCTTCGCTTCTTGGAGGGTGGGGAACTCCCTGGAGATGAGAAGAAAGCTAGAGTGACAAGAAGGGAAGCCGCTAAGTATATGGTGATACAGGGACAACTAGATAAACGAGGGCTTGACCAACTCCTGTTGAAATGCCTACGCCCCGACCAAACGAACTACGTCCTAAGCGAAGTCCATGAGGGGTGCTACGGACACCACATCGGAGGAAAAGAATTAGCTAGGAAGCTCATCAGAGCTGGATATTATTGGGCCACAATTATGTCGGATGCATAAGAATTCGTTAAAAGGTGCAGGAAATGCTAGGAAAATGCCAACTTCTACAAGGCTCTGGAAAGGGAATTAAGCTTGATGCTGGCCTCCCGACCTTTCTCTCAGTGGGGGGTCGACCTCTTGGGGCCATTCCCGGTCAGCCCTAGGCAAGTCATGTATCTGATAGTAGCCATCGACTATTACACTAAATGGGTAGAAGCAGAGCCACTGGCCAGCATATCATCGGCAAATTGTCAGAAATTTATATGGAGACAAGTGATCACCAGATTCAGAATTCTTAAAACCGTGATGTCGGACAATGGACCGTAGTTCACAGACAAGAAGTTCGGGGAGTTTTTCTTCGGGTTAGGGGTTAAGCAGAAGTTCTCATCGGTAGAGCACCCACAGAGCAATGGTCAGGTAGAAGTAGCAAACAAAATCATCCTCAAATGGTTGAAAAAGCGACTTGATCAGAAGAAGGGCTCGTGGGAAGACGAGGTAGCCTCGGTCTTATGGTCTTATAGGACAACACCCCAGTCCTCCACCGGAGAAACACCTTTTCGGCTTATCTATGGAGTAGACGCAGTAATTCGAGTGGAAATTGGGGAGCCGAGTCCGAGGTTACTCCTCGGCGATGGTGAAGAAGCAGTAGAGAAAGACCTGATTGATAAGACAAGAGAGATGACCCATTTGTCAGAAACTGTATTGAAGCAGAGAATAGCGTTGCGATACAATGGGAAAGTGCTCGGCAGGAATTTTGAGATAGGTGACCTGATATTACGGCGCAATAATATTGGGTTACCGACATCAGGAGAGGACAAACTAGCAGCAAACTGGAAAGACCCATACAAGTAAGAGAGGTTCTCGGAAGGGGCGCTTACAAGTTGGAAAGGCTAGGGGGATCGAGGTCTCGAGAATGTGGAACGTAGCAAATTTGAAAAGGTTCTACTCGTGACATGCAACCCATCGACTTTGCGGTTCTCTATCCTAGTACCTTGTTTTTTTTAATATGTTTTGAATATGTTGCATTTACTGTGTATTTAATTGAATTGGTACTTTCCTTATTCTGTTACTAACGTGACTATTTTCCCAACCGTGTATATATTTGCTCATTTACTCACATATTTTTTCTCACGAGAAGTGTGATTAGAGCCTAGTAGGGCCTATGATCGAAAATCACCATTGACCCAACGGCACCTCGGGACTGATCACCCCAGGAGCCAAAGAGATCACAAGTACCCAATATAGTTAACGATTTAAAAGCCAAACGGGGACACGACTAGCAAAATAACCAAACGTTCAAACGAATGAAAATGGTTAAAAGGGAAAGGCACGATAATGGCCTAACAATAGTCTCTCACAGCAAAACGATAAGCAATTCAAGTTCAAAAAACTACAAGTCCAAAAGGATTATTTACAAAACAAGGCGCTACATCGGCCCAGTTAAAAGAAGAGTACAAAGTTTGATTGCCAAAATTACAAGCTACTTTCTCGAAATGTCGACAATCTTGCCATTCTTGATCATCTTGAAAGCTCCGATAGCTGAGGTATCGAAGTCGCAGGACAATAGCTTCACTTGAGCTTTGATCGCTTCCTCGATACCCTCGATCACCTCTTGAGAATTCTTAATGGTTTCCTTGTTCATTTTCTTAAGATTGGCAGTCTCAAGCTTTGCGGTGTCGGCAGAAGCAATGGCTTCGGCTAGTTTCTTCTCCAGGTTGGCCACCTTGGCCTCCGCCACTGACACCCGACCCAATGCGACACCCAGCTGGTTCTCCAAGGTCATCTTCTGGTCAGAAAGGTGGACCACCATCCCATTAGAAACGTTCAGTTTCTCCCCCGTGTCTGCCAATTTAGTCTTAGTGGTTTCCATCTCGGCATTCAAACTGCCAATTTCACACAGTGTCGAGCTGTACTTACCATCCAATACCCCAGCCTGGGCCAGAACGGGTTCTGCCTTCCTTGCGATAGTTGCAGCATGGAGCATGCAACGGTAAACCCACTTAGCCTCTCTATCATGGAAAAGTCCTCAGTGCCCGGTAAAAGTTGGGAGTCAATGAATCCTCCAGCATCGAAGTTTTTTTCCATCACGGTGAGTGCCCCCTCTGGGCTGGACGTCATTTTTCTTTTCCTAGGATTCTCCACGATGGTCAGGTCGGGACCCGTTTCGTACACGGGTATCTCCTCAGATCGGAGAGTTGCACCAGCACTAGTGCTGACATTTTCCTGAAGTGGCGGTTGTGATTAAACTTCGGCAATAGGGGAAGGCGGAGCCCAGGTAGAAGGAGTTTCTGAGCTGTCGCCACTATTCCCGAAAGGAACTGAGCCATTAAGTTACTGAGACCAACTTGCTCAGCCGCCATAGAAACTAAAACAAGAAGGCAAATATAGTCGTTACCCAGGGAACATGTTACGAATAATATACAAGTTGAAGCAAATAAAGGCGATGGAAACAAGGAAGCCCATTTAAACTTACCCACGTAACTTTTACTGGTTTTCTGGTCACCCATTAACAGATGTGGGTTGAGGTTATTTTGGCCAAAGATGGCTAGCAGTATATCGGCGATATTCCGGTTTTGCTGACTTAACCCTTTGTAAGTACTTTTTATTAAAAAATTGGCCCCATCACCGAAACTCCATTAGGTCGGCATATGGCGTTCACCCTCTAGGGTTAGCCAGAAGAGATGCCAACCTTCAGCGGGCCGTACTTTGAAAAATTTGTCCTTGAAGCCATGGAACGAATCTTCGAACAACCTGAAGATTCGTCGACCTTGCACGACTCGGAACGACATGTATCCTTTTTTATGTTTCCCTTCTTTCGAAGGGTTGGTCAGAAGGAAGAAGTAGAGGAAAACTTTTACAGAGGCTGGGAGCTCCAGGTAGTCGCACACCATCTCAAAACAGCGGATGGAGGCCCAGCTGTTTGGGTGCAACTGTGATGGCGCCACATCACACTAGTTCAAAAGAGAAATGACAAAGGGGGAGAAGGGGAACCGAATCCCCAAGTTGGTGAACATGGGCTTATACACCCACAACCAATCGGCAACCCAGGGAGTATCCATGTTTATATGGCAAATGCGTTCCCGACCTCCAAGAACGAATGCCTCGTAATGTTCCTCCTCGGGACTGCCTCCCCACAGTAGATCAGAATTACAAAATTCCTGGAGCTCCTTGAGTGTTATCCGGGAAGCCGTATCCTTAACATCGGAAGTGACCCAAGAATAACGATCTACGGGAGTTCTCGGGACGAGGCGCTGTGCCATACCTACAGTGGGGGCACCACTTAAAGTTAAACTCGGAGGTTGAAAAACCTGAGGAGACGGAAACTAATGCTGCGTTTTGCTATGTCTCTATTGTAAACTAATCTATGATCAGTTAGAGGCCAAAATCGATTTACCTAATGGTAACCCCCTGTAACCTACCTAACAACAGTGTAACTCAAACAAGAACAATCATAAACAATGAAGAAGGAATGCAGTAGCAGTGGCAAAAATAAAAGCAGAGCCATGATTGCCTTTGAAAAGATGAAGGTAAATGAAGCTTACCAGGAAATTGAAGAAAGAAGAAAGATGAACCCAAGGAATGCAGCAGCACTTGCAGCGATTGAATCAGGAAAGAGGAGAATGAAGAAATTAGCGATGAAGACAAAGGATTAGGAGAGGTATAAAGGAATAAGGAGCGAAGGGGAGAATGCAGAATAGTAACTGTCAGTGGAAAGCGTAAAAAGTCAGGGGCAAAATGGGCTTTTCCCCCCAAATTTCAAATTAGCCATAATGAGCATTAAATGCTCGACACAAGAATCGAGGCGACGCTTCCAGTAACGGACGAGGGTAACTCACGCGTTGAGGGCACGAATTCCATCACGGACTCCCGACCCTAGGAGAACTCGATCGAGGCAGAAACGAGTAGATCAAACGCGCTAACTACGAGCTCCTATGCCCGCAGCTAGCACGTTGGGGGAACTGTTCCGGCCCAGCCCACCAGCGACCTAGGTCCGGATGCGAGTAACCGACCCGATAGATCAATCGACCCGAGCTAAGAGGTGACCCGCACGTCATCTCTTCATCCACGTGGAACCTGGACAGCTAGCAGAAGTTTTCAGACAGGTGGGCCTGGCCACAAGGGGCCCACCCGAGTAGGGACTATAAAGGGGGAAGGACCTACCCCTCCGCACAAGTACGTCACCTACTCTAACCTTAAATCGCCGCCTCTTGTATAAATACCGACTTGAGCGTCGGAGTCGTTGCAGGTGGCCCACCACATCGTCACTCCGCTGATCTAAGCGAGCATCCTCTTCTAACATCTTAGTTCACGCCCAGGTCCTAACCCCTTCAAGTCTCTGCTCCCATTCCAGTTCGACCCGACCTACCGAACATTCGAGCAGACGAACAAAATGTATCACTATGTTTAATATATAATATACATTTAGTAGGTAGGATTATTAGAAGGAGATTTTTAAGAGTAATACAAGCATCATAATAACTTGGATTAAACTAATTTTTATTTTAATAACTAAAACTAGTAAAGTAGAATTTGAGACACATAAAGTGAATTGGACAATTTAAGAGCAATGATATACCATTTACTTATGAAATAATTATTTTTAATTTGATTAGCCTATATGTAAAATGAATATAGTAAACTTTCAAATTGAAAAGTTCTTGTTGGTCAATATAAGTGGAAGAGGTTTAAATTAATGTTAATACCAATAAGGTGACTTGAATTTTTATTTATTTATGTCTCTTATATCCTCTTGACATAAATAGTACTATTATTAGCGGTTTTAGCCTTTAGGATTTCTAGTGATGCTATAAATTTTTATTTAATTATGTTTTGATTAATGTTATGGATTGAGGTTGGTTGGATTTGTGAGAACTATTAAAGTAGATATATGTCTAATTTTAGAGAAGATTATGTCAATTTTCTTTTTAAATAATTTAAATGTTGAATGATTTGTGTAGTTTATACATATGCTTATTAGTGTTAATAATACATTCTTTTTGCAGACATGACGACAGGTAGTAGAGATAGACCTAGTGGATCTCATGGTTGTGGTAGAGGGAGAGTTTTCACCGAATCCCCTGTGACTGTTCAATCCTCGCCCTCTACCCTCCGACTACCCCGTTGACCCTTGTGACGCCACAGGCGGGTCCAGCGGACCAACAGTTCATCATGGTCCCAAATCTGAACTACATGCCTTCGTCTGCTACGCCCTCTATAGATTTAGCGACAGAGCACGCGGTGGGTGATTCCCCGCCTGTCATCTGACTCAGAATTTGGCCCAATGGCATGCATAAGTACATATGTTGATGGAGGAACTTGTACACAAACAATAGAAGATTCCTGTGTATTGTGACAGTTAGAGTGCCTTGCACATTGCAAGAAATTCTACCCTTCATTCAAGAACAAAACACATTAAAATACAATATCACTTTGTTCGGAAAGTATTTATAGAGGAAGGGAGTGTGAATATACAAAAAATTCATACTAAATATAACTTAGTAGATGCCATGACAAAGCCAATCAACACTCGTAAGTTTGAATGGTGGAGATTCTCCTATGGCCTATTAAGTACATGAGCAACATGAAATTATGAGACTTTTAATACCAAAATTAACTTTAAGTAGGAGATTATAAAATTAGTAAAATTATTTTAGTAAAAAATTAAATAAAATGAAAGGATATAAACATTTCTAACTTATAACCATAGAATTTTAATGATAAAAAAAAGAAAAAAAATATTTACCTCTAATTGATGGATGATTTATATTAAAAAAGTGCATCTATAAATTGAGCCTTCTTAATTCAGTTTAATTCAATTCATCCAACAAAAATAATAGTAATTTTGAGTTGCATAACATAGAAAATTTTTTTTGAGAAGTTTTCTCCTATATTTAGTGAGAGGTGTATTCTCTTTTTATTAAAAGAGAGTATTATTGTAATCTCTTTGTGATAGAGAGAAGTTATAATTTTAAAAAAAGTTATTTTATATAATTTTTTTATTTTTTATTTATATATTTTACTGTATTATTTGTCTAGTATCTAATAATAAAGACACATTAACAGGGAGTGTTTTGTCCTACAAATAAAAATTCAGAGGGATTACAAAAGAAAACACCATTTTTTTAGAGTATATTATCCAATATTTCTTAAAAATTTGTAGTGTATTTAGTTTGTATTTTTATTTTTTTTATTTTTAATATTTTTTATTTTTAAAATTATATGAAAGGAAAAAAATATGAAAACAATAAAATTTTATTTTTTATTTTTATTTTTGATTTTTTTATAAAATTCTGAAAAAAAATATTAAAAATAAATACACAAATTAAGTACACTCGTATTTATTGACAAAAAATATTTTTAAAATATTTAAATGATAAAAATATACTTAAAAATTTTAAAAACATGACATAAGTATTCTAATGAGTAATATATTTAAGAGTAAAGTATCGTTTTTATCCCCAACGTTTAGGGTAAATTTTATTTGTATACCTAACGTTTAAATCGTTCTATTTGTATCTCTAACGTTTGTAAAAGTGATTCAATGTTATCCTGCCGTCAATTACACATCATAAACGCTTTAGTTTGAGTTTTAAAAATCTCTTCTTAAAGTTAGAATACAAATATCTGGGATAGAATCGATGATCCACTCAAAAAAATAGCTCATCAAAAGTTGAAACTAATTCCTACAATATTTACATAATTCACTTTTCTAGGGATATAATTGAATCTAAACGCAAATAGTGGGTATAATATTAAAAATTTAAAATCGAATACATCCAAGTGAGACCTAATTGAGAATGAATACATCTAAGTGAGAATAATTGAAAAATATAATCTGATTTGTTAGTATAATTGATAGTAGGATAACATTGAATCACTTTTATAAACATTAGAGATATAAATAGAATGATTTAAACGTTAGGAACACAAATATGACTTACTCTAAAAGTTGGGACAAAAATAATACTTTACTCTATATTTAAAGATACCAAATGGAAGTAAAAATTATTAGATTGTCCTATATGAGAAAGGATAATATTTTTGTCCCCTTAATTTTTATTTAAATCATTATCTCTATACTAGTTTAAAAAAAAAAAACCGTAAAATTTGGATAGAGATAACAATTCATGGTTAAATTCTGCCGTGCATAAATCGTGGTAAAAAAAAAAGATTTATTGGTAGAATAAACTTAAATTGTGGATAAAAAATAATTTTAAATATACAAATTTTTATATAAATTAATAATTTAATTCTATTAATTTTTTGAATCATTTTGTTAAAACTTTTAATTTATAAAAATATTAAAACTCAAGTCTAAGATATTATTGTAAAATAAATAACTATATAGAGAAAACAAATTATTTTACCACAACTAATTCTAACATTAAACTTGTAAAATTTTGTTGATAATAAGAATATAAATGATGATGAGAATGAGATTTAATTTGTATGAATAAACCGATAAGATCTTTAATTTATGAAAATTCATTAAAATTCAAATTCAAAATGTTAATGTTTAAAATTAAAAATAATTGAATAAATATAAAAAGTAGACGTTGATTCCACAAATTTAATGCATAAATATAAGAGTTAAACCAATTAAGCTACATTTGTCCTTTTTAATAGTATTACTAGCTCTTTTATAATAATTTTGGGGGCCATGGTCCTATATTGCCAAAACTAAACTCTGCCTCTTATAAATCATAAAATCTTCATATGTTTTATTCTTTTATCCTTAAAACTATCTTTTTATCCACAATTTATGTTCACCTTGTCGACAAGATTTTGAGTTTGAATTCTTTAAATTTTAAATTTTTATTTTAGAGGATAAAGTGAGATTTTTTATTATTAAATTTTTTTTTTATATTTTTTTTGATTTTACCTATAAAATAAATAGTGATAAATCATACTTTATCCTCTAAAATAAAATTCAAAATTTAGAGGATCCAAATCTACACTTCTCTTTTTTGAACACGATTTATGTACTATAGAATTTAACCATAAATCTTTGTCTCTATCTAGGTTTTAGATTTTTTTTTTTTTTAAATTTAGTATAAA
The DNA here is from genome assembly GCF_003086295.3 of Arachis hypogaea. NCBI lineage: Eukaryota > Viridiplantae > Streptophyta > Magnoliopsida > Fabales > Fabaceae > Arachis > Arachis hypogaea. The sequence continues at coordinate 128,040,288 of NC_092050.1, forward strand.
GACAATAATTTACATTAAAAATCGGAGGACAAAAATATTGTCTTTTCTCATTTAAGACAATCTGATCATTTTCGCTTTCTTTGATTTCTTTAAATAAATTACGTACTCTATTATAACATAAATCCATCTTTATATTTATTTCACGTATAATATGTCTATTTATTTGTATTTTTTTAAAATATTTTTTTAATTTTTTGAAAATATTTTTTTAACCACTAAATTTTTAAAAAGTAATTCCAATGATTTACTCTTGTTTATGGTTTTTTTTATATGAATATATTAAAAATAAAAATAACATTTTAAAATAAGGCGAAAAGAAAAAAAATTGTAATATCTTCTAAATCTATTCGTTTTGTGGCCGATGGGCTTTTTTCAGCCCACGAAATTACTCGTATCTGTTATCTTGTTGAGACGCCACCACCATCTTCACTTGAGCTGCTTTCTACTTGCACTGTTCTTCGTTAACTCTTCTTCAACAGAAAATTCCACTCGTTGTTCAAAAATGAATTCTTGACACTTTTGTTTTTCTCTTTTATTGGAAGCAAGATGTCTGTGTTGCTGAAAGCGTTGCCTTTGGTGGCCCTCCGCCAAAGGCCGTCATCGTTCTTCTTCCTCTGCAGCGTTTCCACCACCACTCCAAGGGTTCTTTCCAGAACAAGAACTCTGTCTTGCGTTTCTGCTTCTGCTTCTGCGTCTGCTTCAACTTCAACGTCTCATTTGACACAACCACCTCCTCCTTCTTCTGAAGCACAAGCACTCTCGTCCAACGCTAAGACTTGGTCTCAGTCACTTTCTTGGGTTTCTAGAACTGCTTTCTGCGGTGAATTGTCCTCAATCGATGTGGGAAAAAAGGTTCAGCTTTGTGGCTGGGTTGCACTTCACAGGGTCCATGGTGGCCTCACATTTCTCAATCTTAGGGACCATACTGGTATTGTTCAGGTACTTACTATACTCTACTCTTGCAACTAACTTGATGGTTGTGAATTGTGATCTTATTTTATTGGGGAAGAATATGAAAACATTTTATGTCTCTGCTTTGTTTTTACTTATTGAAACTGAAAATTAGGTTACGACCCTTCCAGAAGAATTTCCAGATGCGCATTCTGCTATCAATAACTTGAGACTCGAGTATGTGGTTGCAATTGACGGTGTTGTCAGGTCTAGGCCAAACGAGTCAATCAATAAGAATATGAAAACAGGCTCCATTGAGGTATATAGTTTTAGTGTTTTTCTATTGGATTGATAATAATCGGGTTGTGGATATTGTCATTTTTTCATATTGTTTCTTGCTTGTTAGTCTGCAAAGAAGTATGCATTTTAGGAACCAATTAGTGCCTAGGATCAGACCATCGTTTCTTTTTTGAATATTTTATTTATTTACGGTTTTGTTTGAATGTGAATTAGTTGTTTATGTGTGTGGCAGGTTGCTGCTACTAGTGTTCTAGTGTTAAATGCTGTAAATTCAAAGTTGCCATTCTTAGTTACTACAGCAGATGATGCAAAAGATTCTCTTAAAGAGGAAATCCGTTTGAGGTAGTACCCATTTATTATTGCTCCCAGTGGCTTATATATGTTTTTAGTTGGTTTCTTGTACAAATGTCAAAAGCTCTCGCCAGTTTACTTGTCAATCTGGTGCGGACATGGACTATATTCTGCTCCTTGGGCAAGTCACACACAGCACTCTGTACTAGTTTTTCTTCCTTTTCTTTTTGGGTCTTTGTTTATCATGTTCAGAAGTTAGTTTTCTTGTATAATGTATTCTTTTGTGGGAGATCTATTGTTATGATTACTTGTTGGAAGGTATCGATGCCTTGATCTACGGCGGCAACAAATGAGTTTCAACATATTGCTGCGACATAAAGTTGTTAAACTCATTCGGAGATATCTAGAAGACATCCATGGTTTTGTTGAGGTACTGTTCTCTGATTGTTAGTTCATCATTTCGGCTATTTTCTCTCTTTAACGATTTATAATGTTTCCACCTTCCATTGCTACTTTACTTTGGTTGTTGATACTTGGTGGTTGGTATCCCAGTATTGATCTTTACCCTTTTCTGGTCATAAGGTAGATTGAAACTCCAATACTGTCTAAATCCACGCCAGAAGGTGCCCGGGATTATTTAGTTCCTTCAAGAACCCAGGTAGTTAAATATGTTTATGTCATGACAGTGTTACAACTGTTCTTTCAGAATCTTTTTCAGTCAAGATAGTAACATGAGAATATGGTTATAATTTGAATTTCTCAGATATTTCTCTTATCATTTATTTATACATCATACTATTGGGATCCTCCCTGTAAGTTAGGACAACCTTGCACTAGATTTCTCTAAAATATTGGATTATTATTTTTCCCCTCTATTTAATGTGTTCCAATTATAAATAAAGTAAAGACATCAAGAGACCTTAAAGATATTGTTCATGGATAGTACATGTGGTAGGTTTAGCTTTAGCTTTTGAAGAACTATATTCATTCATTGTTCCTTTAGTTGTTCAGTTAGAAGAAAAATGTTGAATTGCCTACTTATGGTATCTATTACTAGAAATTGAAAAGTGGTTGTGTGTACCTCAAAGGAATTGGCATAGAACTTTTGCCTTGTGGATATGATTCGGTAGCAACACTGTTGATCTTTTATCTGATGTGAACACTTTTAAAGCATCACTTTGGTACATCCTAAACGAGGAAAATCATTATAAATATTTTTTCTGTATTTTGCCTAAGAAACTTCTTTTATTAAAGTAGTGTTGATTTATTCTATGAAGCCAGGAACATTCTACGCCTTGCCACAAAGTCCACAGTTATTTAAACAAATGCTAATGGTAGCAGGTTTTGATAAATATTATCAGTTAGCAAGGTTAGCTTCTCTTTTAATGTTTGAATCTCTATTCATATTTGTGTGTTCAAGATATGCGAAGTGTTTGCTGGCCTTGCTGCATTCTTCATTTTAAATGTGTTCCTATGAGTTTTGATTAGTTTGATCTCTTCTGTGAAGATATCATAACCTCCTGGTATTATTTTCCCCTTCTTATTTGTAATAAATGTTCTGCATTTCTATAAAAGAATGTTTATGATCTGATTAGTCATTGACTAAGAAGATAGGATATCTGTCTTTTTAAAATAAAAAAAAAGGGCAGCCCGGTGCACAAGCATCCCGCGTTAATGCAGGGTCCAGAGAAGGGCCGCACTCAAAGGGTGTAATTTACGCAGCCTAACCTGATTATTACATCGACGACTGTTTCTGCGGCTTGAACCCGTGACCTTGAGATCACACGGAAACAACTCAAATAACCATTTTGCCATTTTGCCAGGTGTTTTCGTGATGAAGATTTAAGAGCAGATAGACAACCTGAGTTCACCCAGCTAGATATGGAAATGGCTTTTACTCCTTTAGAGGATATGTTATCTCTAAATGAAGAATTGATCAGAAAGGTTAGCTTATGCCATCTGTAATCTAGTCTATTATGGGTTATGACCACATTTGTCAATTATCTTACATTTGGTAGAATGAAAACATGTATTTTTTAATGGATTAATCAGAAAATGCAGATGCAAAATTCCATTACTTAAAGTTGAATAATTTATCTGATTGGTGGGTGATTTAGTACCTCTAGTGTTGGCAGTATTGCAGATTGTTGAGTGGCAATTATTTATGTCTATTTTGAAATTGCTCTCCTCCTGGATAACAATACATGTTCATTGCGTGGGATAAACACGAAGTTATTGTTGCAGGTTTTCCTTGATATTAAAGGGGTGGAATTACCAAACCCTTTTCCCAGGCTTACATATGCTGAAGCAATGAGCAGATATGGCTCAGACAGGCCGGATACCAGATTTGATCTCGAGTTAAAGGATGTAATGATCTTGCTTTTTCTTCCTCAGTAGTATCATGTTTTCTAGCATCTCACATTTAAAGATGATCCACTATTCTGTTCATAAACTATTTGGTTTGGTATAGCTTGCTTCTGTTCCTTTTTGAAAATAATTTTTTTTTGTTCTGTGGTAATTTACATGTACTTGCTTCTCACTTCATCTTGCTGAAGTTTGATTTTTAATTGGGCTGCAGTTATCTGACCTTTTCTTAGGGTCATCCTTCAGAGTTTTCTCTGATTCTTTGGGAAGTGGGGGAATTATTAAAGTGTTGTGTATACCTTCTGGTGCAAAAAGATACTCAAATTCAGCTCTCAAGAAAGGTGATATTTTTAATGAAGCGCTGAGAGCTGGTGCTAAGGGTTTACCTTTCCTTAAGGTTTTGGATAATGGTAAACGATGGACATTCTATATTTATTTAATGACATCAAAAGGCATATTTTATTCTATGATTTATTCTGTTGACCTTTGATTTTAGGGGAGATTGACGGAATTGCTGCTTTGATATCGAGTATGGATGCTACAACTAGAGAGAATTTGTTAAAACAATGCTCTGCTGCACCCGGTGATCTGATCTTATTTGCAGTGGGTCATCATGCGTCTGTTAATAGAACTCTAGACCGTCTTAGACTTTATGTTGCCAATGACCTTGGCTTGATTGACCATGTAAGTTACTGATCCGACACTTAAGAGAAAAAGAAAATGTACTTTATCTTTCTTCCTTACTATTTTCTCTTTGATTTTCTTTCATTATCTGGGTTTTAGGGCAGGCATTCAATTTTGTGGATTACTGATTTTCCAATGTTTGAGTGGAATGATACAGAGCAGCGGCTTGAGGTCTGTTCAAATTTTAGTAACATTCGTCAATTTATTTCTCAACATAACAGCATGTTTAGTTATGGACTTTTATGATTATTCTTTATTGTTGCAGTAAGTGCTTGTTTGAGCGCCATTAAGTCGATAGAAAAAGATCTTTTCCATTGAAAAAAGATTTTTTTTTTTAATTTTTAGCGTGTTTGGCAAATTTCTAGCAGTAAAAATAAAAGCACTAGAAAAATAAAAAAAATCTTTTATTTCCGTCGATTTATAGCATAATGTACTCAATTCATCTCTTAGATTGAGATTTTTCAATTTGGTTATTGGATATATATCTATGGTTATTCTAATATTATTCTCTAAATTATATTCAAGTACAGGCTTTGCATCACCCTTTCACTGCACCAAATCCTGAAGACATGAATGACCTTGCATCTGCTCGTGCATTGGCTTATGACATGGTTTACAATGGGGTGGAGGTAATTAAGATTTATTTCTTGGCTACTTTCTATACTTTTTATGCTGCTAGCATGAACGATGATTAATTTGATCCTATTTTCTGCCAGATTGGCGGTGGAAGTCTAAGAATTTATAAGCGTGATATACAACAAAAGGTTTTGGAGATTGTTGGAATCTCAATTGAGCAGGTTAGTTGACCATTTGTCTGAAGTTTAATTAGGATTTCATTCTTATGCTTATTAAATCTTACTTTTACTTCCAATCTTGTTTATTCACTGAAATATTTTCAAACATGGAGTGGAATTATGTACAGTTTTCGTATTGTCTTTTTCCCCTCCAATTGTATGGCCATTTTTCCTGGTTTCACCATCTACCATATTATTGTTAGACCACCAGGTTTGGCACCACTTCCTTGAAGCAAATGGTTAGATTGGTTAGGGTTATTGTTAAGTACCCAAATGAAGAGAAGACTGAGGGTGGTAAAGTAGAATCTCTGCCCTTTATTTACAGCAGAAGAATGAAAAAGAGAGTTGAGAGTGAATTTAGAGTAGGAGTGTAAGAGTTGGAGAGAAATTTTCCCATGGGCTGTGAGTATTCAAGCGTAAGAATTACAGGGACAGTTTAGGCATTAATTCAGGCGTAGTACAAGTAGAGGTAGGTGGGGCCAGTTTAGCAGAGCGTGGGAGTAGAGGAGGAGATATGGCACAGAGAGAGTACGAAGTATGCGAGTGAATGTCAATAGGAAAAGGTATAAATAAAATAAGGATTGGGATTATAAATAGGTCATTTTTTGGGAAATTGGCCTGGGAGATAGAAGTCAGTCTTCCCTCTGTCGCCTAATTCTGAGTTTTCTCCACTTGTAGCTTAGATCCAGCTATAGATGTTAATAATACACACATTTTTTCCTATATTTCTCTGTGGTCCCTTACAATTGCCATCAGAGTGGGAGATGTTTGAGCCACTACCACTTGTTGCTGGTTGAAGGGCCTGATGAAGAGGGAATTGATGAAGAGCAAGGAGGGCCACACGAGGGTCACTTGATGCTAGTGATGTGTTCCTTGCTGCTGTCCCATAAGAGCATGCTCACTCTCACGACCACAAGTCTTTCAAGGTGGTGGGTTTTGTTAATGCAGGAAGCGAGGAAGGTGGTAATCCTCATTGACACGGGCAGGGGGAATTGGGTACAGCAAGCTCAAGTGCAAGTCACATGCACTCCCATATTTTCAGTGGAAATGGGGAATGGGCAGATTTTTTTATTTTTTTCTTAAAAGATCTTTTTCTCTCTCTAGAATGCAATTGGAACACACTGACATGACATGCATGCCAATTTTTGGGGCTATTATGTTATTGACAGAAACAAGGGGAATTCGTAAATCATAAGGTTGGTTCATGTTTTGATGTGCTCAAATTCAGTTCGAAACCTTCTACATGGACTTGCATTGTTGCCAAGAATAGAGCTGTACACATGATTTGCAAATACTATTTTTGATAGAGACCAAAAACGTATTTAAGCCTTTTTTTTTTATTTTTGTTTTTATTTGGATGATCCTTATCTAACAGACTTGATAATAACAAATTTTCAGGTCTGCAATTGGACCTAAATGCTGTTTACCTTTGAAGATATTTTGAGACTTAAACTGACCTGAATTACACATTATACTTTCTTTCAGGCTGAATCGAAGTTTGGTTATCTTCTTGAAGCGCTTGACATGGGGGCTCCACCACATGGTACGCAGCTTTGTGCATCCTAGAAACATGTACAGAGTTACAAGCAATTAAAGATAGAAACTCTATTTAGCATATTTTTGTTGCGTTTGTTAAAGCATGCCTAAAGTGGTTCATGAAGAAACTTGTGAGGACTAAGGAATATGTATGTTACCATTTTAAACAAGAACAACAACAATAAAGCTTTATTCCACTAGGATGTCACCATTTTAGATAATGATAGGATTTTTGTTTGGTAATTTAATGTGTGATTGTTATTTTATGGGTACTGACTTATATATGCATGTGTATGTGTGTAGGGGGCATAGCTTATGGGTTGGACAGAATGGTAATGTTGTTGGCCGGGGCTAACTCCATAAGGGATGTGATTGCATTCCCAAAGACAACAACTGCACAGTGTGCCCTCACAAGGTCACCATCTGAGGTCGATCCCCAGCAGCTCCAAGATCTCTCTATTGCAACTTCACACCAACATTGATGTATCCATATTCCTATTTTTGGATTAGATGTTGCACCCTCTTTATACCTCTCCACAGCACCATTTTTACATCTGTGTACGTATATTATGGACTTTTGGTTTTCATGTGGAATAAATGGAGTTATGTAGCACTTGTCCTTGTCTATATTTATCACAGTTATCAATAATTAGGACAAATGGTTAGGTTCAGCACTATGTTTGACATGGACTGACTATTTTTTGTCCAACAACTGTAATACTCTTTATACCTAACTGTTTGTGAACATAAATTAAAACGATAAATATTATGAATCAAAGCGAGTATTTAATAGGATAATACTTGTCGATGAACTACACGCTCGTTGGCATATTCTTAATTTACTCTTTAAAAATTTCTCTTCTAATTTGGTTATTTAATAAGATTCTTAATTCGCATTGCATATCAGAGTTAAAAAGAACAGTTGGGTTATACATCCAAACTTTATTGTATCTAAGTTCAACCAAGTAGGTCCAACACAAAAAAAACTCACTCTTATTAAAGAAGTGGTTACACGCGCCGCCGGAAATCTGAAACGTTATCATTTCTCTTTGTACTTCTCTGTGAAAACTATTGCAGAATCTGGTGGTGTGTTTGAATTTAGCAACAAAAAATACACAAAAATAAGAACAAAGATTTCGCAAAGTACTGAGAAAACTATTGTTATTATGTTTAGTTAATATCTTACAAATCTTGTATTTCTACTAGTTTGATTTAAGGTTTAGTGGATCGAGTTTGTTCATTTAGTAGATCGAGTTTTTCTGATTTCATTTTTTTTGTTTCTCTCTGATTCCATTTTTTTTTGTTTTTCTCCGTAACTAGGGCATCAAATGAAATTGTGTTAGTTTATTAGTTTTGATAAATAATTTGGTTCATTTTTTTACTTTAATTGAGTTCATTTGCATGCAGAAATGAATTGAATGTGTTTTTCTTGCTGATTGAATGTTTATGATTTTTTGTTTAAATCTGAAGCAATTTCGGTTCATTTGTGAATTGAATGAGATTCACTTGATGCTATTGTTAAGTATTGACCAAATTTGTTATTCCTTAAGAAATTTAGGTTCATTTTTTAGTTTAATTTGCGTTCATTTGGTTTGGTTTCACTTGAATTTGTTGAACTTGTTCATGTGGGGTTATTTAGTTAGTTTTTGTTCAAATTTGAAGCGATTTCGGTTTATTTATGAATTGAATGAGGTTCACTTGATGCTACTGTTAAGTATTAACCAAATTTGTTATCCTTTAAGAAATTTAGGTTCATTTCTTAGTTTAATTTACGTTCATTTAGTTTGGTTTCGCTTGAATTTGCTGAACTTGTTCATGTGGGGTTGTTTAGTTAGTTTTTGTTCAAATCTAAACCAAATTTGGTTCATTTGTGAATTAACTGAGGTTTAGGCTGCTGTTAAGTATTGACAAAATTTTTTATTCCTTAGAGCAAAAATGAAAAAGATGACCATCTCAAAAAAAGAGAAGCCGCATTACAATGTAAGCATATACACATTAAATCAACTCTATTTTTGTATTATAAATATATCATAACATAATGTTTCAAATCCTTGCAAAACAATCACGATTTGAGATACTCAACGAAATCTATAGCTAGGATGTTCGCCGAATTGAGTGAACAAAAGAAAGTTATAGTTGAAGAAATAGGATTCAGTGCACCGAGACATCCCATAATTGAATGTCTCGCACAAGCTCTTGAGTGAATTGATTCTTTACTTTGATCTCTATCATGGATTCTTGGATACTCGCTATAGCAAAATCTACATAACCTTTGCCAAGATAGGAGATGCACTGGGCCTAAATTCAGGCGGTATTATACTTTTTATCTTTTACATTTGTATTTTTTTTATCTTTTTGTTATTTTTATATTAATTTGTTTATATTAAAATATTTTAGTTAATTCATTTAGTATTGACAAAAATTTTTATTTCTTAAGTAATTTCGGTCCATTCCTTAGTATATTTGAGATTCATTTGGATACAGAAAATAAAATCAATGTGTTCTTGTTGATGATTTTTGACTACATGTTCAAATCGGAATTGATTCGTTTATATTAAAATATTGTAGGGGATAATTTTTCTGAAAAAGTTGTGTATAGCAAATTGAATGAGCAGCAGAAGGAGATTATCGACAGCTTCAAAGGTGCTACTTTGGCATCTTTGATAAAATCTGTGATGGATATGTGTTGAAGGGGAGGGGAACTTGCTGAAATTCAAGACGAACTTCATTACTTCATCTTCTTTGTCCAGAAATGCTTCTTGTTGCCGACAACAATAAGCACACATTCCCCGGTCCATAAGCCACCTCTCCTTCTTATAAAGATGGTCCGACAATGGAATTGGGCGTCTCATGTGGTGAGCTTTCGGATAAAGGGGAACAAAGTCCAGAGAATAGGATACAAACTTTCAGTTGATGGCTGCGTCCTTCTCTTAATGATAATATATTTCCATGAAACGAAGTTTCCTTATCCAGAAGCAGATGATGCTCTCGGGCCACCTTGGGTGGAGTACTGGACATGGAGGAGACTGGTTGACCGAATTGCCTTTGAGACAAATAATAAAATGGTAAATAAAAAAATTATTTCCCTTAAAATTTTGGTTCAGGTGCTTTTAAATTATTGTGATAACTAAAGAAGTTTCTGTTTTAGGAAATTCTGAAATGAATAGAATTGAGGGGGAGAGAGATAAAAGAAAAGAAGGAAAAGAAGAAGAAAGAAAAAAGAAACTTGTCATCCTGCATTCGTCTTCGGAAGAAATTTTTTTTTTGGAATTTGAGTATATTTCTCACTATCACTTATTGAAAACTATCTATTTATTTAAAGTTTTATATTGTTATTTTAACAAAATTTTTTGTATGTATTGCAGAGAGGAAGAAATGGAGAAAACACAACCAAAGAAAAGAAAACAACCACCAAGAGTGGCAAAAAAACAAAGCAAAAAAAGGAAGATTGTTCAGACGGATTCGGAAAGCAAAACTGAATCCGAAGATGAGTAAGATTCAAAAATGATTATTTTGTTGTTATAAATATATATTATGTTTTTATTGACCGAGTCTTTTTGACTGTTTATTCAAATTTGAAATAATTTCAGTTTATTTGTGAATTAATTGAGGTTCACTTGATGATGTTGATAAGTATTGATAATTTCAGTTCATTTCTAAGTTTAATTGAGGTTCATTTGGTTTAGTTTCACTTGGATTTGCTGAATTTATTCATGTGCGCTTGTTAAATTAGTTATAGCTCTGATATTTATCAGCTGTATACATTCGATGCGTTTTTCTTTATGATGAGTCTATTTGGCTGCTTGTTCAAATTTGAAATAATTTTGGTTCATTTGGAAATTAACTAATTTGGCTGCTTGTTTCTTTGCTTATTTTCGAACATGGATTGTATGTTCAAATCATTTAAAAATTTTGGTTTATTTATTTTTGAATTAAGGTTCATCCTGATTTTAAAAAAACTTTTTGTATGAATTATCAGAAGTGAAGAAGTAGAGGAGACGCATAGTAAAAACAGAAAATAAAAAGAATTAAGAGAAAAAAAGACTGTGCTACAAAAACAAATGTTGCTCCGGATGACCGTGACTCGACGGACGCGTGATATGATTTATCGTGGACGTAAGATTAAGTTTCTTATATAAATTTCTTTTTCTTTCTGCTAAGTTTTCCTAAAACCTTATATAATTTCTTTGGTTTTACTGAATAATTTTTTTTTTCTTAGACTGCCAACTGTAAATTTGAGCAGCAAAAATGAACCTGTGTTTCAAACACAGACGAGCTTGGCACGATCTGTAAACGCACCAAGCAATACCAAGTAATTTCTCTTAACATTCATTTCTTCTTATTTTAATTAGAATATCTTGGTTGATGATTTTAATTTCGTATCTTTTTTATTAGAAAAAATACCCCTGATTTCCAGTTACATTTTTTAGAAGAAAAAAATGGCATGAAAAAAAGAAAAAACAGAGTTTACAACCTCTAACTATGTAAGTTGAAATACTTAGGTTAGTCTTTTAAATTTAGGCAATAATTTTTGTTTAATTATTGATACAGAATTTTTGTTTATTTATCAGTAGCCCAACACCTGACCCTCAAGAACAAATCCTTTGGTTTGAGAAGAAAGTCAGTCTCAACCTCTGGATATGTGAGTTTTGCAATTTACTTTTCTATTCTAATCAATGTGAAGATTTACTTAGTGCAGATTTCCAATTTACTTTTCAATTCTAATAATTTAACATTAACTCCTTTCTTGTTTACTTTCATTAGAGTTTCTATTGCAATTGCTATTTTAAGTTGTCTTGTGGAAGAGCTAAAACAACAAAAAACCTTTACTTTTGTTCCTTCGAAAACTCAAACAGAAGAAGCTTCTGTTAATGAGTAAGTTCTAATTAAAATACTTTTTATTAGTTTTGATGCTATATAATAATATTTTTGGTTCATTATTAAACACATTAGTATGTAATCCAGCTATCAGTCCCAAACTCAGCAGCAAGCCCCGGTAGAAATTTTGGAAAGGGAATCAGAGCAAGAAGTTCATCTTAATGTGTAAGTTTTACTTAAAATATTTTTTATTAGTTTTGATGCTATATAATAATAATTTCGGTTCATTATTAAACAATTTTCTGTGTAATCCAGTTGCCCTCCAAAACTCCAACAGCAAGCCCCGAAGAAACTTCGGCAAGGCAATTGAAGCAAGAAGCTCCTCTTAATGTGTAAGTTTTACTTAAAATATTTTTTATTAGTTTTAATACTATATCATAATGTTTTTTAATTATTTCAAAAACTTTTCTCTGTCATCTTGCAGTTCTCCCCGTCCTCAGCATTGAAAAGATGATGTACCTTCATTCAGCTTTGACATAAGTCCACCGACCTCTCATAGTAACACAACCTGAAAAATTGGTAGAGGCGGTGATGGATATTGGGGTGATAGCAACATTGCAATATGCTGAGAAAACCAGTGCAAAGCCGAGTTTGAGCACCCCTGAAGGGTACAAGACTCCGGTGAAAGAAAAAGAAATAACAGAAGAGCTGAGAGAGAAATGTTATCAGTGGATGACGCAAATAAAGGTTAACAAAGAAGGGGCAACTAATGAGTTTGAAATTGTATTCATATTGGACCATAAAGCTCATTTAGAGGGGGTAGATGCCACTTTTTGTCTCTAAAATCCAAACAAAACGTAGAAAATACGGTAAAATCTTCAGGTATTATATTAACATTAATAATTTTTCTAAACAGTTTAATTCCAATATATCTAAAAAAAATTTCGTCCTATAGGTGGCCTCTGCAATGTGTATGGTTCTCAACAACAGAAAATGTCGCAGATTTGATGAAGAAATATACTACGTGTCGACAGATTGTGGTAAGCCAAATTTTTTATTTCTTAAGTAATTTTGGTTGATTTCTTAATTTATTGAGGCTTATTTGAATTCAGAAATGAATTTGATGTGTTTTTGTTGATGATGGAGTCTTTATGATTGCTTGTTCAAATCTGAACTAATTTCAGTTCATTTTTTTTGTTTAATTCAGGTTCATTTGAATCCAAAAATGAATTTGATGTGTTTTTATTGATGATTGAATCTTTATGATTGCTTGTTCAAATTTGAACAAATTTCGGTTCATTTGTCATTAAATTGAGGTTGACTTAATGCTGCTGATAAATATTGACAAAATTTATTATTCTTTAAGTAATTTAGTTTATTTATTAGTTTATTTCGGTTCATTTTACAGAATTTAATGTTGGGGAAGTACAACCATGAATACATTGATCCAAACACTAAGACGGCCTACCGGATCAGTGAATTTAAGGACTACCTGCTTTTTCTTGACAAAAAAAAAATGGCATCGCATCCACTTGTAAGTTGTGATTTCTAAAACTTCTTTAATAATTATATCGTTTGTTATTATTTAGACTGAAATATTCTATCTTTTTTCTAAACTTCAGCTGTTTGCACCAGTTTGCCATGAAGACCATTGGTGGTTGTGGATTGGTGATGTTAAGAAGAAGGTCTTCCATGTGCTTGACCCCATCAAGAAAAAAGATATACCTGAAGAAAGAATAGTTTTGAATAAATTTGTTGTAAGTTATTTACGTAATACATATTTTTGTTGTAAGTTATCTCTTATTTCTAACCATTATCAATCACTCTTCTGCCTGATTGAGCATTGTTTGTGGGGTTGATTTCATTCAATTATTACTGAATTGAAGTGTACTTTTTGTATCCTTTTCAGGGCTTAATAGTATCCCAGATGAGGGTCTATATTGAGAAAAAATCTTTGTTGGACAATGAAGAAGGCGTTGAAGCACCATATATTACGATCAATGGTCAATGAACATCGTATAAATATTTCTTTGCTATAGTACTGTTATTACTATGTTTTACTGTGCTTTTTTGTGTCTTTCCTATTAATTATATTTTACTTTCTTATTTCTTTCTTAGTTATAATTGTGGAATATATGTCATGAAATTGCTAGAAACAATTGATCTCGAAAAGATCAAAAATAAAAAATACAAATATAAAAACTTGAAAACAGGTAAGTAATTTCTAAATTAATAAATTTTAATTCATTTTTTATTTTATCTGGGTTCAAATTAAGTAATTTCTTTCAATTGAATTGTAAGAAATAGATGCTTTTAGACAAGAATATGGTCCAACCATTCTCTTGGACAAGGTAAATAAATTGAGAGATAAAGTCATTGAGGCATTTGGAGCCATAAGAATTCCAAACCCATCCGCTACCCTCTCAAGTCCTTTTTGTAAATTCTCATATGAGAATATAGAAAGTAAATAGGTTCAATCTGTAATTAATACTAATTTGTAAGAAATTGTAAAGAGGTAGACACTTCTTTCACTCGTTATAAATGTTAATGTATATTTTTAAAAATCTTTTTTTAAATTTTGTTTGATTTATTTGTTGGAAATGTCTGAGTTGTGTAACAATCCGAATTTTTAAAACTTAAATAATGAATTATTCATGATTTATTATTTAATTTAAAAAAATTATTTTTTTAAAAATAATTAAATTAAATTGTATGATACTTTAAATTTAAAATCTATTAAAATTTTAAATAATTTTTATTATAATAAAATATTTTAAAAAAGATAAAAAATTATTATTATTATTAATGGCCGAAGCCATAAAGAAACAAAAATCAAGGAAAAGCCAAACGTGGCTTGTATATATATATATATATATATATATATATATATATATATATATATATATATATATATATATATATATATATATATATATATATATATATATATATATATATATATATATATATATATATATCTTTTATTCCATTAATCATCTATCATCATTCTTCATTTCTTTTTTATCACCACCGAAAAAGAAGAAAGGAAATAAGGAAGAGAGAGTCCGAAGCTTGCTTGAAAGAAAGTCGTAACTCCTATTGAAATTTTGGCTTCAATTTTTTGTAATCCGTAACTCTAACAAAAAATCTAATCTAATAAAAGTGTTTGTATCTTCCTCCTCTACGTGTTGGTGTCACTTTTGTTTGCTAAAAGTTGACGGTGATGTAACTTCCCAGTTCTTATCCCTTATTTTCACTTCTTTCAGTTACAGGTACGAAAGTTTAGTGTGGAGATACAGGAGTATAGAAGATTATTTTCACGAGTTGAGTTATTAGAATTTATTTTTCCCTCGTTTATTATTTTATTTTTTTAGAGGTGTAGGACTTGTAATTGAGATTTTTTGAATAAGTCTATGTATATAAAGCTATGTGAATATATATACTTTTGTGATTAAGTGATTTAAGATAAAGTCTCTTTTCGTTTTATTAACTAAAGTTTCGGTTCGTATTCACGAAGGCTCAATATTAAATAAAGATAGTATATAATAAAAAGGTGTAGAGGTGAATAGTGCTCAAACTTTTAGTATGATCATGAGGTACTAAAAGTTAGTGCGTTATAGACTATATTAAAATCACATTAATTTGAATGAACCTAAATTCACACCGAATATGTTGAATGTATTTATTAAACCTCAAGAGCGGCAAAAACACAAATGAATCAAAATTTATACACAAAATGAACCGAAAAATGAACCTCATTGTATGACTATTCAATTGCAGAAACACCTACACTATTTGCCGCAAATACAATTGCAGAAGCTAATTTGAAAAACCAAAAAGTGACTATTCAATAAAACATAACATAAATAAAAAATTAACCCTCGTTATATGACTAAAACTCAAATGAACCGAAATTTAGTCATACATGAATCGAAATGTATTCTATTAAATACCTAAAACTATTTACCATAACACAATTACAGCAACTAGTTTGAAAAAACAAAATGTAGCTATTCAATAAAAAATAACACAAGAAATTAACCCTCATTTCCATCAAAGGGAAAAACATTATATTAGCACAATTTATTTTAATAAATACCATTTCTATAATCCTCTCTGAGATAATTCATATTCTGTGCATGATAAAGGTTGGAGCTTGACTGAATCATTGATCCACCATCTAAAAGGTTCAACTGCAAAAAGAAATAAATTATATATTAGCAAAATGCACAAACGCATTTTTTCCTAATCAAAAGCAAATCAATGTAAACTCGCTTAGAGCTGGCTTTTTTTTTTTCTTTGTTGCATTTGCGATCTTTTTTTCCATATTTTATCCCAGTCTATTCTTAGGACGTTCTCTTGTTCTAACACGTGGGGGACTTTGAAGGTCGTTAACATCATTCAACGTAGCATCTTCGTGAGATAACGAACATTTGCTTTTACTTTTCACTTGATATTCTTGCATCTCAGCCATGACATTATCAAAAGTCTGGTGTAAAATTTCAATCAACTCCACGAATTCTGATGCAAATTCACAAATATTGTGCAAGTGAAACACTAAATCATCAAATCTCTTATTTTTTGGCTCCAATAAAGGCTTTTCTTGGTTGCTCTTGATATGTGTGTCTCCTTTTTACGTTCTTACTCCAGCGTTCCAATATATATCTCAGTGCCACTTTATCTACTTGCTCAAAGCTTAAGACACTCAAAGAATGATGGCACAATATATCCTTTGACTCAAACAATAAGCACTGACATTTTACTTCGTATGATATCGCATCATATGTAACAACAAACTTGTTAAATGTTAAGTTAGAAACCTGTTCTACAACTTCATATACCGTATAACCTAGAACTGACTGCGTTGATCTTGTGATGCAATTCACATTTTCTCTAAATTGTGTTTGAACTTTCTTGAACTTCTCATGAGTATACACATGCTGAAATTGAGCCTATATTGATGATTTTGTTGCACATGGTATGACAGTATGAAAATCTGCAGCATCAAATTCTCTCTCTCTTTGCTCTCTGCTTCCTAGGCAATTATCATATTGCTTTACAAATTGAATCAAGGAGCTATTACATGTAATAAATTTGTTAAAAAAATCATGCATGCTCTTACTCCTTTGTGTGCTTCTCATCCCAACCCAAAAGTGTGGTGATCAAGATAAACTGAAATTCATAAATGACGATCTTCAAATAGCTCTGCAAA
Organism: Arachis hypogaea; assembly: GCF_003086295.3. Classification (NCBI taxonomy): domain Eukaryota; kingdom Viridiplantae; phylum Streptophyta; class Magnoliopsida; order Fabales; family Fabaceae; genus Arachis; species Arachis hypogaea. The sequence goes on from NC_092050.1 coordinate 128,057,178, forward strand.
TGAACCGAAACTTATACCCGTTTTCACCGAAAAATAACATTAATTAATTCGAATGAAACCTCAGTTACCTGAAAGCCACTTATTGCCTCCAACACCATACTTCTTGAGAAGATTACTCCAATTTCTATCAAATGCATCTTTTGTAAACAAGTTCCAAACAATGACTCATCTCTTGTTTGATTTCTTCATGTCGCTTCATTTAATATACTTGAGATTTTCTTCATGATATGCCAAATGCACTACCGATGAATTGTTGTTAGCATACAGCTCTTAATAGTCCTTTGCATCGATGCGCATTGATCGGTAACAATTCATTTTGGTGCCTTTCCTCTCATGCAACGAAGCCAATATTCGAATAACCATTTGAATGGATGAATATCCTCATTTTTCATCAAAGTACATTCGAGAAGTGTCGACTGACCGTGGTGATTCACATCCACAAAAGAATCAAAAACCATATTGTACCTGCAAATGGACACCAACAGTTATGAACCGAAACTTATTATGCCTATGAACCGAATATTATATCACAATAAACCGAATACCTGTGTGTGTTGTAAGTCGTACCAAATGAAATATCTCCAAAAGACTCATACGCAGCCCTACTTCTTGCATCAGCCCAAAATACATTTTTGATAAAGTGATCAATTTCTAGGTTAAGCTCAAGAAAAATTTGATTCTTCTCTTTCATTCTTAATAAGTGCTTCCTAAATTCTTTGGTATCATCTTGTTCGAAAATATTCCGCACTTCCCTTGTAATGTAATTCCTCACATCTTTTTCAATAAAATTTAGTTCATGATGACTACCTCCTGCTGCTACAAATGACTTATATGTTTTACTCAGTCTGATTAGGGCTTCCTCGTTATTTTCAATGGTACGACGCACAAACATGCTTAGCTCCCTGTGTTGTTTAAGCATATCTGCACGATCAGGACAACAAGGATGTGAATGATTCAGAACAACTTTAGAAATAATCCAAAGACCAACGTCCGTCAATATATGTACATAAATCCTAGCTGGACAGTTTATTCCTGCTGAGAGGTTTGCCTTCAGAGTTGGAGATATCTTGAATTCCATTTCCCCTCTCTACTACATATAATTAGTTGATTCTTAATTTCATCTTCCTTCCGAGTGGTGTTCCTTATTTTGGTAGAAAAACTAGCAAGTTTGGAATAATATTTGTAGAACTTTCTAACTTCTTCGAGTGTCTTGAAAGTCATCCCAACCTTTAAAACAAATTGTTCATCGACAACACACCTAGACTGTAAAATAAACTAAAATATTATCATAACAAGACTATTGTGTAATAACCAATGAACCAAAATATATGCATTCTATAAATTCAGAAACTCCTGTATTCTATCCAAATTCAAATTCATAAACAACACTAATTTTAGCAAAGAAAAACGAAATTATTCATTATCACTTTATTCAATTACATTCCATTCTATTCAATTCAAAATTGTTAAAGAATGAACCGAAATAATATCATAACATGATAATTGTGTAATAACAAATGAATCGAAAAATGTCCATTATATAAATTCAAATTCAGAAACTCTTGCATTTTAGAATGAACTAAAAATATTATCAAAATAAAACCTTGTATAATACCAAATGAACTGAAAATTAAACACTAGTTTTATTATTTTATTCAATTCCATTCCATTCCATTCAATTCAAAATGTTGAAGAATGAAACTAGATAAAATAAAGACCGGTGTAAACCTTATCCACTTGATTCGATTTAGAAGAATAATCCAAATCGCTCTCATTCAACAGATTTGAACTTGAATCATTCATTGTTTTGATAATACACTATTCGATTCAGAAGAATAATATACTATTCAAATGTAGATTGAAATTTGAAAAAAAAAAAAAGAGAAAAAATCAAAGAAAAAACACAATGAAAATTAACGAAAATCTGAAGAAAAATCAGCGAAATCGAAAAAGAACAAAGAAGCTTTACGTTAAAAAAGAACGAAGAATGAAACTTTACGGTTAAAAAAAATTTACGTTAAAAATCTGTTATGAAAGCATGAAAGAAAAGGTTTATGAAAAAGCATGAAAGAAAAGGTGGCGCTGCGCGAGAGATAATATTATAATAACATGGTTGGCCTTGATTAGAGAAATTACTTGAATGCAGAGCATTATTGTAAAAAGAAATCGCAAAACGTGTATAATCAACACATACACGGCAGTTTTAAATTATTGAGCACATCAAAACTTAGTTGCAGTAATTTATGTTCCACTCAAGCGCCGGGGACGGCAAACACCCAAACAGCAAAGGTTGGGCACTCAGAAGATTAAAATGAAGATAGACAAGAAACGACTTGCGCAAGCCTTGGATTAAAACCGATATTCACTTAGGTAATGACTGTTGGAGCAGATCGACCGGTGTATTCCTGCATCTTCGAAAGTTTCAATGCAACGTCCACCTGTTATAACAATAATAATTGACGATTAATTTCAGTCCGCCAGCCATACGATTTCAGGTTTAGCAATGAAATGCATATACGCAGTTGATTATTATGTAAAGGATCTTACAAGAGGAGCAAGGGCTTCATGGGAAAGTCTCCCAGTTTTTGATGGATCCTTCTCGTACTGCTCAATGTATAGTCGAATAGTTGCACCTTCTGATCCAGTTCCCGAGAGACGGAAAATCTAGGACAGCAGTATCAACATAAATATAAATTTTTTTAAAAAATAGATAAACTACTAAAATAGTAATCAGAAGTTCGGACAAAAAACTGAAACAAAATTCACCTCTTCTTTTATTTTTATTTAAATTTTGGCCATTAAAAAAGATCACAATAAATTCCGGCAATACGACATAACAAGCAAATATTATCATTTTGGACCAGCAATAATTTGTACTCATATTTCCAGGAGTTTGCCCACATAAAGCACATAGTTTGCACCACCTATATTTACTAGAATTTGCACATTAGTCAACACAGCTTGTACCAATATTTACCAGAATTTGCTCTCATAAATCAGTAAAATTTATTTGTTGAAAACAATTTGGTGTTTGTGCTGGCCAAAATTGCTAAAATCGGCTGGCTCCCAAGACTTTTTAAATAAATTCACTTACTTAAATTCACCAAATTTTAAAAATAAAAATTTCTTTTTCTAATCATATTTTTAAGAAGTCGGCATCAAAACCCTTTTTGAATAATACCTAGTTAGTTTTGTCAAATTCTAAAATTTTGAGGAATCTTATTTGTTGTTCGTATCTTTTTTAGATATCAGCAACATGAATTTTCCAATATCATTCTAGTAGTCTACCTTTAAAAAGAAAGCTTTAGATATCAAAACAAATTGACGGGAAGTGTCAAATTGTCAACGTTAAAATTATCCTACGGGAAAGAAAACCACGTTGATCTTGGATTTCCAGCACTGGCGATAGACGAACTAAAAAAGAACTTTCGATCTAAATGTCCTTATTTAGTTATTTTCCTAACACTTTACATTTTTCATATAGCTAGTAAGAGTGTCTACCAAGTTGCACCCAGACCCACAAAAAAAAAAAAAAAAGGGAGGAAAAAGAAATCCAAGTAAACTTACCAATCTTGATCCATCCTCAAACAAATACCGGATTCCCTGATGTGACGAAATGGAACCATCCACAGGATCTTTGTATTCAAATTCATCAGCATTGACAACGTTAGAAACATCCGATCTTACTCCCTTAACAATCCTAACAAAACGCAAATACAATTTATTAGATTATGCTGATAAGTCTGAAACCACAATGTTAGCACGGGAAATATATTTTAAGCAGTTTCCATGAAAATAATGCTGGGGTAGTAAAAGTAACATACTTATTGACTTCTGGGAGGGAGGACTGCAGTTTGACCAAATATGCCATCAGCTCCTTTGCTGCACCTGCATCTACATTCTTTAAGAAACAAAATTGAACAGGTTAACTGATTTGTGAAGTAAAATATATCAACGTAGTACAGAAAATGAACATACTTCATAGTCATATCGAGTATAATAGTGACGCCCATAAGTAGCCCAATGGTTGCGAACTATGTCTTCAACTGTTACAAGCTTGTCCTGGAGTTTATCTTTATTTTTATATGCAAGTATGGAAAGCCAGGCCAAAACTGCCCAGATTCCATCTTTCTCACGAATATGGTCCGAACCTATCCAAGTACACAAGAAATAATCACAAGACATAAAAGCTTAGACGGTTGATTATCATTATCATAACATTTGCAGTTTGCTTTTTCAACACAAAATAGCCAACACATACCAGTTCCAAAACTTTCTTCACCACAGATTGAACATAAACCAGCATCCATTAAATTACCAAAGAACTTCCAACCTGTCGGAACCTGGATTCGAATGAGAAATTAAATTAAATATTTTTATATGCCTTTTCTCAAACTTCATAATTCGAAAAACAATATACCTCAAAAAATTTCAGATTCAGATGCTTGGCCACAACATCCAGGGCAGCAGAGGTTGGCATGCTCCTACAAAAATATTTACAAATCAAACTTGATTATATATTGGTAGCATGACAAGGGAATAACTTGACAGCCAATGGTCGATCAAGAAATTTGGGTTTTTCATGCAGAGGGGATGAAAACCTGGCAACTCCCTTTAAGCCAGCAGAAAAGTATGGTATAGCTTCAACAGCATTTGCAGCAATAATGGCCACAGAATCTGAAGGAGTGACAAAAAACCTAAAAGAAACAAGGTATACGGACAAATTACAAATTAACAGTTAGATTATATTCAAATTTATCATTAAGTTGTCATTAATTTAGGTGTCAATACCTTTTACCAAGTATCATGTTGCGATCTGCATCACCATCGGCAGCAGCACCAAACTCTGGTGGCTCACCTTGTGTTTCTGAATTGCCCAATCCCATCCGAGCAACCAATTCTTTTGCATAAGTCAAATTGGGATCTGGATGTCCTCCTCCAAAGTCTTCCTGTATCCAATAAAAGTAATTTACAAATTAGAAGTATATCATAACCATATCATTCAGAATAACTCAAAGCTGAACCTGGAATCAACCAACAACAAAATAGGACCTTTGGTACACAGTTAAGTAAAGAGTTTTCTTGTGCCCCAAGTTCATCCACAAAAATACGCTTTGCATATGCTCCAGCAACTCCATGTAGTGCATCATAACTTCAACAATATCACAGAAAGTTAGCAAATTTTGGGATGAAGAAAAGAGCCAAGAATATTTCATATCACAGCTTATCAGAACAACATCCACAAAATATACCAGAATGAGAATTTAGGAGATGTCAACAGTTTCCTGATAGATTCAAAATCAAAAATTGACCTGCACAATTTCATTGAAGGACTGAATCAGCAGAGGCACAATGAAGGTATTCATATTTTTAGTATGTTATGAACATCAAAATTATTAATTGCAAGAACTAGATCATAAGTAATTCCAATGCAGCTGCATACTCAAAAATGTAAAGAGCAAGAAATTTTTTTACAAGAATATCTTGCAGCATGACCAATTTGCAAGCATTTTTTTTTTTTCTTTTAATTAACTAGTTTGCAGGTCATAAAAAAAAGAACAAGGAAATATACTTTCATAAATGTCCTTTCTATACGATATAACATTAATCTAGTCAAAATTATAGCGTACTTCATCAATTTTACATAATCGGTTGCTGAGTCAAACACCTCAACATCAAATGGTCCTTCAGGGCCTGTAAAGTTTGTAACACCTAATGCGGAGATATCCACCTGAGAAAACAAATGGAGAGTTAAGAACAATGTTTAGGTACATAAAGCACCTAGTAACCTTAATTAACAAGAATTGCGAAAAAAAAAAAATATTTTTTAACAGGTTGCAAGTAATACATCTGGCAGATCTTCAGCAATCAAGTACTCTGTAATTGTAGTTGTATTTTTATATATCTTATCAGTAATTCCCTCGGGTGCAGGCCCACCATTTTCCATGTTATACTTAATACCAAAATCCTGCATAAAACCAAAGGGCAATAAGAATCAATCACAATTAACTTCATACACAAGGGTTCACCATAATATCTTACAATAAAGTTAAAGTTGAATTAGTCAACTACTTGGTTAGAAGCCAAGTCAAATATCCATCAACTGAATACTTGCACCTTTAAAAATACTCTTCATATTAATTTATGTCATACTGATATATGAGAAAAACGGCAATTTTCTATGTCCACCATCGTCTATTGAAAACAAGGCAATTCACCTAGTTTTTTGCCTTTTAATTTTGTGGAAAGGAGGGGAGATGCTCAGGAGTGCTGCCATGACCACATGAATAAAGTATTTTGGTGTTCACCTAGATCAAGGTTGCAAATGTTTTTTTCCAGTTTTCTTATTATTTGGATTTTAATATCAGAAACAGATCCTTCTAAACAGTATCATCTGAGGCTTACTAATAAACTTTTCCCTTTTTGAAAGTTTTACCGTGTTCTTCCTGGCATATATAAACTACATAAAATCAAAGGACATCAACCTAAAAATTATTTGTAACCAAGCTACAGGCTAAACGTCAACCTACACAGTTTAGATATGAGAAATAGATGTAACAAATCTATAAATCAAATCAACATACAAGATGTCATTATAAGAGTAATAATAGCAAACATGCAGCACTCACCTCATGAGGGCCACCAGGATTGTGACTTGCAGTCAGTATGAATGCACCTGTTGCCTTGGAACCCTGTACAAATAACACAACTTTTACCTAGTGTTTGCTTTATAAAGCAGGGAAGAAGATTGGTTGCCTACATTTGCAACGTACTCATAAAAATAATGGACTTCTTCAATAAAATAAAATACTTTCTATGAAAAGAAAGAGGCAAGAATAAAGAGACGCAGATTATAGTAACTATGACTTACATCAGGGCCAACTCGTTCACGTATAACGCAAGATACAGCAGGAGTTGAAAGCAGTCCATTCTGACCAACCCAAACTCGTCTTACTCCATTTGCAGCTGCCATTTTAGTAATTATCTGCAGATTCATTAAAATTTTCAGTAATGTACAATATGCTAATGAGACTAATAAGATAGGTATGTCACTGTGGCGTGTAGCAAGAAATGTGTACCGCCTTGAAAAGTTCATCGGTAAATAAATGCAGAGCCAATAGGTACAGTAAGCTAAAGAAACGAAATAGCTGACTGGACAAGACAGCACTAACTAATCAATACTGAACAGTTGTAACCATGCTAACTAATAAACACCAAAGGTAAACAGCTCATTTCAAATAGATTACATCAACGACCACTATCCAGGGATCAATACTAACTGAAATATAAGTTTTTTTAGCTACCAAGAACTATACATTGAAAAGCAAAAGGAATGCGAAAAAATAAAATAAAATAGCAAAAAGAAAGTTGTTGCGTGAAAATATACCTGAATAGCATCCTTTGAAAAATAACGACCATCACCGGATACAACCAGTGTAGCACCTAGAAATATGAAAGGAACCACTCTCATTAATCCAACATATTCAGTATAATTGAAAGATTGATAATAAACAGATGAAAGGAAAACAGTTAGACAAAATTCAACGGTTTATCAGAAAGGACACTTACCCCTAACTTTTTCAGCAGTGAGTGCATTGAAGGTGGCCTGAACGAAGTTATGCAAGTAATTAGGTTGCACGAACACCTTCACCTGAAATGATGATCCAACCAAAAATCCATTATCAGAAGGTACAACAATCCAAGCCAAGCGAAACATAACAGATCTCACCACACAACACAAATGCAATGCAATGCGATCGCTAATTTCTCTAGACGACACTGAACTTTGATGAAAACATGCAAAACGATGCATACATCTCTGATCCATCACGATTCACAAAAATACGAAGCGAAACCCATCAGAAACAGAATCGCGAGTGTAGAAGCTTGATCGCAAACAGATCCGACATAGACGATATAAGTTCAAGTACGATCCAGTAATTCAATGGCCAGATAATGAAAAATTAGAATAAAAAAGAGAAATCTATGGATATGAAATGAGACCTTCTTGCGGAGACCAGAGGTTCCGGGCTTCTGGCCATCGAAGGGAGAGGTCTGAACGCGAGAAACTTTGAAGACAACCATGGCTATGTCACCTGATCAGAGCACAAGCGTGACAGAGAGCGTGAGTGTGAGTGAGAAGTATATGCAAGAGAGAGAAGTGATCATTAATTAACTACAGAGAAGAAAAGAAGAGGGGGGGGGGTGAGGAACATGGGGCGAAGCGAACAAGGGGAGGAGAAGATGAGCGTACCAGCTTGGAAGTGTTGAGTTGCTGCTGGGATGACGCTTGTGCGACAGGGAATTTATCGGGCGAGAGTCCCCTGTTTTCGAATTTTCGAGCAATCTTGTGTACACCTTTTTATTGTAATGAAAGAAAAAATATTTTTCAAATTACACAAAGGTCTAAAAATTTACATTTTTGTGTTATATTTTGATATAACTGAACCATAGTTATCAGAACCGAATCGGTCAGATTACTGGATCACTTAGTTACTGATTTAATTGGTGGGTTACTAGTCAAACCGGTTAATCTGATATAAATAAATAATTATATAAAATTTAATTATTTTTATTATAAGTATTTTTATTTTATTTTTATAAAAAATAATTATCATTTTTAAATTTTAATATTTTATTAATTAATTTATATTTATTTTATTATTATATTATTATAGATAAAAATTCACATACAATTGTTTTTATGTGAAGTTGATATTTAAGAACCGTTAGACAATTTTCAACTATGAACTTCATATTAAAACAATTGCATGCAAGTCTTTACCTATTATTATATAATTTATGAGTAAATGCCCAAGGTGGTCATTGAATTTCAAATCGCTATTCAATTTAGTCCTCGACTTTTTAAAATGACCAATTAAATCCCTAAAATTCGAAAAAATGCATCTTTGTTAGTCCCTTGCAGAAGTGTCGTCTAAACGTTGATAATGTGGTATTTCAGCTGTATGCTACCAAAATTGAATTTGATTCAAATTGGTACCTGAAATTGCTTAATAATATCCAAATTAGTCCATTTTCAATTATAAAACCCTAATTCCCAAATTATTATCTTCTCTTCTTCGATCTCTCTGCTGGCTTCTTCTCTTCTTCGTCCTCTCCGCTATCTTCCAGTTCATATTCATCCTGAACTACAACATCAGTACACTTACCTAAAAACTATTTTAATTACAAGTTAATGCGGTTGTATTAATTTTAAGTTCAACACAGATTTAAATTATATGTATCCTTGCAGGTTCGTCCATTAAACTAAAATATATTTTCCACTTTTAAAAAGGTAATCATTATCATCATCTTCAAGGTATTAACATCACTTTCTAAATTTGTCATTTTTCAATTGAACTTATGCAAATTTTTTGGTGAAATGGATGTTGCACAAACTAGTCTTCACCTCCATCAACCCAACAGGAAAAATTACAATGGATTCCATGCTACAAAGTAAAAAACGCAAGTGAATCCAAACTCAAAGTGAAACTATCTTAACATTTTCTTAGAGGCATAAACCTTACCTCATAGTTTGGACAACCATAAAATAGTTTACCAGGATTCTCTGTCGTCGTTGAGTACTTCATCACCATCCGAAGTCTGTAATTACAGAAAATGGCGTTCTTACCTCCCCTGTTGCACATTCTTTTGCTGCCATAAGGTCTCCCTACAGAGTTGTTCCTACTTGAGCTACTTTGGCTTCTCTCCCCACCACCCACCATCACTCATGCAGACGAGAAAACAAGATGAATTGGAAGATAGTGGAGAGGTCAAAGAAGAGAAGAAGATAGCAGAGAGGACGAAGAAGAGAAGAAGACAGCAGAGAGATCGAAGAAGAGAAGACAATAATTTAAAAATTAGGGTTTTATAATTAAAAATGGACTAATGTGGATATTATTAAGCAATTTCAGGTACCAATTTGAATCAAATTCAAGTTTGGTACACATCAGCATATAGCTGGAATGCCACATCATCAACGCTTAGATGGCACTTCTGCAAGGGACTAACGGAGATGCAGTTTTTCGAATTTCAGGAATTTAATTGGTCATTTTAAAAAGTCGAGGACTAACTTGAATAGCGATTTGAAATTCAGGGACCATTTTGAGCATTTACTCTATAATTTATTAAAAAATAATATTAATAGATATCATATAATCATGAAAAGAAAAAATAAATTGTGATTAATAAATTTTTTTTATTTATCTTTTTAATTTGTATATATTTAATAAAATTTATAGATAAATAAAAATATAATTGATTTAAAAATGAGTGACTTTACAGTTAAAATAAATTAAATATAAATAAAATAAAATATTGCTATATGTATTATAATTTGTACATAGATTTGTAAGAAGCACTACAGTTGGGTGGTATAATTCATCCTATGTTGCCCAGCGTCGACGTGTCGTAGGTTTCCCTCCAACTGCGACTCGAGCGGTTCGGTCCGGTTCTAAAATGAAGGGGTTCGAACCCCATGTTGGTCATTTTGAAAATTTTTTCAAAATTCACAAGTCTTGACACTTGTCAAGACATGGAGCATATGCTGGTGCGTCAACGCGTCTCAACTGTAATCCAAGCAGTTCGGTTCGATTCGGATTTGACCAATTTTTATCGGTTCATTTTAGGTTTGACCGGTTCGTGCCGATTTTTTATCTTAAACGATCTTAAACTTGGACCAAGTTAGACCGGTATTAAGTTCGATTTACTAATTTTTTGGCCGAATTAACCAGTTCAGTTCGATTTTAATAATTATGCTATAAAATGTAGACTAAAATTAGTTATTAATTAATATAAAATATATATTAAAATATAAATACATATTAAAAATAAATTAAATTTTATATATTTATACATAAATAAACAATAACTAATTTAATAATTGATTTTAATATACACTCTAGCACATAGCATTTTTGTTTCCGTATTTCACAAACAAGAAAGCATTATTCTATTTCGCTACCTTGAGTATGAGATGGATTTAACCTTTGAGTGTATTTCGCTAGTTACATGTAAATTACATAGTTTTGCTCATGGATTTTTTTTCCTCCAAATACATGAAATAAATATAATACTATGCATGTAGGCACGGACCAAAAAAATTATGTTTTTTCTTTGCCTTACATATTTTAGTCGCATAGAAGACAAAATAGTTATAAAGGTATCTTGTCTTTATTGGATATAAAATACGTAAAAAAATTGACAGTGTTTTCGATTGTAGATGAGATATATTTGTAGATGCTAACTAAACATATTTCGTCTTTAATGAAATATATTCATAACTATTTCGTGCCTACTCTGATGGAGATATATTCATAAGTACTTTATATATGTGCACACGTAATTAAAATAAATTAAAAATTAGGAGAAACTAAATTTAATTTCAGAAATTAAAAAAAATTAAAGCAGATAAATTTTGAAAATTTTAAAAAAAGAAATTAAATAAAATTAAAGTAAAACGTTTAATCTAAACAATCAAACAATAGTTAATTGTTAATTACTGTCAATCTCCAGCAATAGCGTCAAAAATTTGGTACGGAATTTTATACCCACAAACTAACTAGCAAGTACACTGGATCGTACCAAATAATACCTCAGATGAGTGAGGATCGGTCCCATGAGAATTGATGGACCAAACAACAATGATTGAGTGATTCATTTAGTTAGACAAGCAGAAAATAGTGTTTTAAGATTTAAAAACATGAAACAATAATTCAGGAACTCATAAAGCAAACAGTAAATTTGGTGTGAGAAATATGTGAAAAAACAGTTAAGATTTTAGAGATGTTTAGACTTCTAGATTAACAATTCTCATTAACTATTTTGATTTTGCAAAAATTCAATTCATAGCAACTTTAAGTAATTAGACTCCAATTTTTTGGTAATTTAATCCTTCTCTAACTCAATTAACCGTCAATTCCTTGGTCACTTAATCTCATTAGAGGGTTTAAGTTCAAACCCTAGTTTCAAGCCACACAAAATCCTAAAGACCCAAAAATAATCTGATTAAATGTCACGTATCACATTAAACTCAGATAATCAGAGGTTCATGAGAATTTAGTTTCAAGCTTATAATTCAAGTGATGTAGCTTTTACAAGAATCAACAAGAATTCAAGTTAGAAAAGAGTTATTTTTTAATATACTCTAATCTTTAGGATGAAAAACGAAACCAATTCTTGAATGTAAATCATTGTATTAATCAGAAGTAGAGAATAATAGTATTAATCTATAGAATAAACAGAGCTCCTAACCTTAACAGGGGAAGTTTAGTTGCTCATGGAGAAAGTAATCCCTAGCAAAAAAAAGTGTGTAATTGTGAAAAGTGCGGAAGAAGAGAAGAATAAACCTTAGGCCAATATCTCTTCTTCTTTTATATCTAATCCTAATTAAGGGCAATTCACTATATTAAGACAAGAAGAGCGAAATTTTACACAAATCCGCCAAACCAAAAACTGGTTCATGAATCCACCAATGTACATTTCTATATAGTTCGAACTAGGTCAATTCAAACTCAAACTACATGTAATTTGAATCAATGTGATTCGAACTATGTACACACGCATACACACAGTAATTCGAATCAGGGTGATTCAAATTACACACCAGCACGCAATCCCATCCCAATAATTCGAATTTGACTGATTCGAATTATTTATGGTATAATTTGAATTATGCTGTTAAAAAATTAATAATTAAAAAATTAAAATATATATATATATATATATATATATATATATATATATATATATTATCTCATACATTAAAAAAAAACTAACAAAATATTTAATTACGAGACTTCTTTAAAATATTAATGAGCTATCAATTCGAATTCCATACAATACTCTTTTGTCCATTTTTAATAGCTCATGAATATTTTTTAACAAATTTTTTTGATAAATTTATTTAAATTATACTAAAAAAGATATTTTATTCTATGCAAAATAATTTTTAAAAAATGGCTTAAAAATGTTAGGAGTATTATAAAAATTTGTAATATTCTAGTAATTTAGGTAAATACATGCATGTACTCAAATTTTAAATAAAATACTGTACATAGTCAATAATAATTTAGAAATTAAAGAAAATATTTTATTCCATACAAAATAATTAAAAAATATATTTTATTCTATACAAAATAATTTTAAAAAATGGTTTAAAAAATGTTATGAATACTATAAAAGTTTGTAATATTCTAATGATTTAGGTAAATACATGATAAAATATATTTTCTTTAATTTCTAAATTATTATTGACTATGTAGAGTATTTCTTTAGTATCCTAAGTCATTAGGACGTTACAAATTTTTATAGTACTCCTAACCATTTTTTAAGCCATTGGTATAAATTATTTTGCATAGAATAAAATATTTTTTGTGGTATAATTTAAATAAATTTATTAAAAAATATTCATGATAACTTTTTAATAAAATTATTTAAATTATATGGTGAGATATTACATGATTCGAATTACCATGGGAAAGTTCAAATCACTCTAATTCAAATTATATGGTGAGCAATTCAAATTCTATACAATACTCTTCTGCCCATTCTTGATAGCTCATAAATATTTTTTAATAAATTTATTTAAATTATACCACAAAAAATATTTTATTCTATGCAAAATAATTTAAAAAATGGCTTAAAAGATGTTAGGAGTACTATAAAAATTTATAACGTCCTAATGACTTAGGACTTAAAGAAATACACTACATAGTCATAATAATTTAGAAATTAAAGAAAATATATTTTTATCATGTATTTACCTAAATTACTAGAATATTACAAACTTTTATAGTACTCATAACATCTTTTAAGCCATTTTTTAAAAATTATTTTGTATAGAAAAAAATATATTTTTTAATTATTTTGTATGGAATAAAATATTTTCTTTAATTTCTAAATGATTATTGACTATGTACAGTATTTTATTTAAAATTTGAGTACATGCATGTATTTACCTAAGTCACTAGAATATTACAAATTTTTATAGTACTCCTAATATTTTTTAAACCATTTTTTAAAAAATTATTTTGCATAGAATAAAATATTTTTTGTAGTATAATTTAAATAAATTTATTAAAAAAATTTGTTAAAAAATATTCATGAGCTATTAAAAATGGACAAAAGAGTATTATATGGAAGTTCATTAATATTTTAAAGAAGTCTCGTAATTAAATATTTTGTTAGCTTTTTTTTAATGTATGAAATAAAATATATTTTTTTAATTTTTAAATTAAATTTTTTAATAAATTATTAATTTTTTAATAAAATTTTTTTAATAAATTATTTTTTTTAACAGCATAATTCAAATTATACCATGAATAATTCGAATCGATCAAATTCGAATTACTTGAGATTACGTGCTGGGGTGTAATTTGAATCACCTTATTCGAATGACTGTGTGTAATTCGAATCAAATTGATTCGAATTAATGAGTGTGTGCGTGTGTACATAGTTCGAATCACATTGATTCGAATTACATGTAGTTTGAGTTTGAATTGACCTGGTTCGAACTATATAAAAATGTGCATTGGTGGATTTATGAATTAGTTTTTGGTTTGGCGGATTTGTGTAAAATTTTGCTATCCTTGACTTAATATAGTAATTTTCCCCCTAATTAATGTAAAATATATTTTCTAAAACTAAATAATATATTTTCTAATTGTAAATAAAATAAAATTTTAATCAAAATTCTTAAAAGATCACGTTGCTGGCTTCATAGAGATGTGGGGACCACCCTGAAATATGAAACTGGCACCAAATTTGGGCTAGACCAAGTTTGGTGCTACCCTGTCCGAAAATGAATGTGTGCATGTATTGATCCTGGCACCAATTCCAAGTTTGACGCCACCATGCCAGCAACGAATGAAAGCCTTGTGATTGTCAAGTTTGGCGCCACCTTCTTGGATTGTTCAGGCTCCATTTCTTCCTCCTAAATTTTGTCAAATCCGTTCGAATATTACTTGAAATTGATCAACTTGCACACAACTCAAAGTAGCGTTTATAGTGGCTTAAAATACCTAAATCTTGATTAAACTTAACAAATTCAAATGCAACTTCATTAGAAAAAGATAAGAAAGATGCTCGCATATCACTTAACAACCAAGTGAAATGTCGAGACACCTCTATCTTTAGGTCCCTTAGTAGGAAACCTATGTTATATCTAATTGTTTACCTATGTTATATCTAATTAACAATTAGAGGAGGCATCCGACAATGTCTGTAGTATCCCGATCAGTCGCACTACTAAGGGATCTATAAGTCCACGCCAACACTGCCGACTTCTAGGACAACCTTGCAATTGTGATGTTCACTAGTAAGGAAAACCATCGAATATGGACAAAGTTGTTCGACAAGTCCATCATCAAATACCCTTGATGAGCATCATCATATAGTACTAGATAAACTGCGCCATGTCTGAGGATCAACATCAACAAGAATATACTACATTCTCTTCAAAGTCACGTCATATTGATGGCAAAAATGTCCTTTTTGACCTGAGCCAGCTCGGTTGGCCTATCTCTGAGTAGTTTCTCTACCCAATTTTAGGTCAAATGTTGATGGTACCTCTGAAAATTCCTCATGCACCTACCTACCGAATCTCCATCTATACACAACTCTAAGTGTTCAACCACGTCTTGGAGTATGATAGTACATGCCATGGTAAGTGAAATATACGTGTCTTGGATTATCATCTTTCTACAAAGACAGAGATCAAGATATTGTTGAAGAAGAAGTCCATAAGTTCTATTTTATGTTCGAAGTTGGCCTCCATGTGATATAGCATCAGAATCTTAAGAAGTGTCATTGTGTGGCTAATCCGTCTCAGCTAAACACCTTAAGTCTCTATAAAAATGTAAAACTTAATTTGTTTAAAAAAAAATAATTGTGCTAAGTTACAACCCTAAAAGATGTTTTCACTAAAAACATGTTCAATATCAATGTCACTACTTAAAAGTCATTAAAAAAGTAGACACCTTAAATTTTATTCTAAAAAATAAATTCATTACTTAACAATAAAGTCAATAATGTCACTATTTAATTAACTATTCTTAGAACACAAATTTTGTACACTAAAAAGCTTTAAATTATTAAAAAAATTAATTAAAATAAAATAGAATAATCTCGACAAACTAATACCAACCTCATGATCGAACACTCTCATAATATGTCGGTTCTCATTTAGCCTATTAATGTCCGAAGAATATATTGTCGTCATTAGATTTTTTTATAAATTAGGTGTTGATTGGTCTGTGAAAATATTTTTTTGTTTTCGTTTTCTGTTTTTATTTTTTGAAAATGATTTTTATTTTTAACTTTTTGCATTTTAGAAAAGGTGATTGATTTGTAAAAGGAAAATTTATTTTTAAGTATCGAAAATAATAAAAATATATTTAGTTGGTTTATTTTCAAAATTTATTCTCAATAGTTTAAAATCACAAAACTATATTTTTATTAAAGGTACGATTTTAGTTATTTAATTTTTTTATTAAATTAACAATTAATTTTATACGGTATCAATATGAAATAAATTACTATCTTTTTACACTATTTTAGAAAAATTTAGTATTTCTTGTATATATGATTGGTTTTATATTTTTTATAGCACTATATAACAATAAAAACATTAATTGAACAAAAAATCGAAACTAAAATTAGTTTTACGCCAAACTAAAATTGATTGATGTAAACAAGTTTTAACAAATAATTTATTAATAAAATAATGAATAAATAAATATTAAAGTTAAAAAAATTTAAAACAAAAAACCAACTTTTTTATTAATATTTTTGAATTTTTGTGTATTTTTTAATTTTTATTATTGATACTTTTGTAATTGATTGTCGATTTAAAAATTATTTTCATAGCAAAATTATTTTTTTAAAACGAAAAAATAAAGGTAAAAAATAAAGAAATTTAACAAATATATGTTAATTTGGAGAGTACGTGTTCAATACTAAATAAAATAAAAAATTTAATAAATACATATTTTAATTTTAATTAAAGTTCTATTTTTTCCTTAATTACTTTGTATATATACTCAAAGATACAAAAATTAAACCTAAGATAAAAAATCGAAATGGTCAAATGAAATAAAAATAAAAATAAAATTATTTTTTTAAGAGATGTATGTATAAATTGGAGGTAAATAATAGATATTCTAACAACAAAACATATGGAGAAAGGAAGAGAAGACGGACAAAAACAAGAGAAATACATTGGGTGAATGTAGATGAGAAAAAAACATATATAAACGAGTAGGAAAGATTCAAACTTTTCTCTCAAAACAAAAAAATACCGTTTTTGGTTTGAAAACATTTTTAAAAGTTAAAACTAAAAAGACTTAAAACATGAAAATAGCATTTTTTATTTTGTTCTATTTTTTTGAAAATATTTTCGTGAAAAAGATTTTTAAAATGTTTAATCAATTATTTTTTATGTCTTATTTTTATTTTTTTTGAAAATAAAAATGAAAATGCTTAAACTAATTAGTCCCTTAAAATAGTCTCTCATAATAAAAAAAAAAGTACGACTAGGTATCTTTTAAATGTGATCTTTTATTCAGCTTTTTATTATAATAATTTAAAAAAAAATTAAAACAAGCACATTTAAATAAATTCAGTGTCTTTTTAAAATTAAATACACATTCAAAATACAAATTAAATAAAACTGAAATTTCAAATTTAAAATTTCTGTTTCAGTTTTAGCATTTTTAATTATTAACAAATTATCATTTAAATACACATCCAAAAATTAAATTCAGTAAAATTAAAGATTTTAATTTTAAAATCCAAAAAATAAATCTTAAGGGTTTTAATTATTAACCCACATTACAAGAGATCATATTTTAAACTAATATGTTAGATATACTTTTATTGAATAAGATCTAAAAAACTTAGCTTAATTATTCATTTTAATAATTTTAAAAACGTTAATAAAAAATAAAAAATATTAGATACGTTTTTATCGAATAAGATATAAAAAAATTAATTTTCTTTTAACGTTTAAATTTAAATTTTAGATTTATGATTTTGGATGTGTTTCAAACATATTTTGTAGATAAGTTAATAATTTTAGATGTGTAATAATTAAAAAAAATAACCAATTTTTACAAACATACATTTTAATAATTTTAAAAGTGTTAATGTTCAAATAAGTAAAGATAAAATCTAACTAATAATAAAAAAAAAATATTAGATGAGTTTTTATCGAATAAGATATAAAAAAATTAATTTTATATTTAACGTTTAAATTTAAATTTTTTATTTATAATTTTAGATGTATTTTAAAAATATTATGTTTCACTTAATAATTTTAGATGTATTACAATTGAAAACAAAAACGAATTTTTACGTACATTTTAATAATTTTTAAAGCATTAATATTCAAATAAGTAAGAAAAAATTCTAACTATTAAAAAAAAATATTAGATGAACTTTAATCAAATAAGATATAAAAAATTAATTTTATTTTTAATGTTTAAATTTAAATTTAAATTTTAAGTTTATGATTTTGTATGTGTTTTAAAAATATTTTTTGGATAACTTAATAATTTTATATATGTAATTGTTCCTTTATTTATCTTTAATTCGGTCTAATAATTTTATGTTGGTGGTCTTCTCTAATCATTCTAGAGATAAAAATTAAAAAATTAAAAGAAAGAAAGAAAAAGAAAAAAAAAGAAGAAAAGAATATTCATGCATCGACTGATAATTCATTTATTGTTTAATTCAAATGTTGATCTTATTAAAATTTCATTCGACAATGATGATGAATGAGTTTTGAGTTAGTATGCATAGTCATTCAAGTCAAATAAAAATAAAATAGCACAACTCATCTAATAATAATAAAATATTAAGTATGAAATAGTAAATTTACGTACAGAAAAGTAGTATTTTTCTATGAAAAATTTTGTGAAAAAACGTGAGAGAGAGAAAAGACGAAAAGAGCGTACAAGAGAAAGAAAAATGTACAGAGAGAATAAAAAAATGTTAGAATAACTACTTTATAAAATGTGTAAGACTGTAAGTCATCAGAAAAATTCTAGTATTTAAAATTTAAATTTATTTTAATTATTAACTTATCAGACTACAAATTAAAAATATATTTTAATTAAAATTTAATTAAATAATATTATTTTAAATTAAAAAGTTAATTAAAAACTGAATTTTAAAAGACACATAGTATTTTTCATAAAAAAATACTTAAAAAAGTGCCCATGACAAAATAAAGCTTCCAACTCGTGCTACACATTAGGGGTGTTCGCGGTGCGGTTTGGTTCGGTTTTAAGGGAAAAAGTCATCCGATCCGAACGCTTAATTTATGTGCGGTGCGGTTTGGATTGGATGAAATTTTTTTGGAAATCCGATCCGATCCGATCCGATTACAAGCGGTTTGGATCGGTTTGGATTTGCGGTTTTTTAAATAAAAAAAATTAAATACATATAACAAGTCTCAACATCAAATTTTAAATAATCAACAATGACATAATTAGTTTTAACAATATCTTAAAAAACTAACGATAACATAATAATAGAAATAAAATTATAGATTAGTTAAAATAAATAAATAAATAACATTTTGAACATAAAATATTTATTAAATAATAATAATACATGAATAATAGGAAAATGTATAACAAATTGAACATGTTATAAGTATAATTGTAAATATAATAATAAAATAATAATATTATAGCACATTGTGCGGTTTGAATTGGATTGGATCGGTTATGAAAAGTAGATCCGAAATCCGATCCAATCCAGCGGTTTACAAAAAATAGAATCCAATCAAATCCGAATTAGTGCGGTTTTAATCGGTTTTCGGTTTGGATCGAATTGGATGAGCGGTTTAATTTGGATCGGTTTGGATTTGAACACCCCTACTACACATGACGTTTACGTGTGTATATATATATATAGAGTACTTATAAGCAAAATTTTAATTTGCAAATGATAGGTTCATTATGCTAAATTTATGATACCCAGACAATGGCCGATGATATTTGGTAACATGAACGACGCAGATTTTACCTCAGCTAATCAAATGACATGCAACTTACAAATTGCATGCACCATCCATAGATATATCTTCCCTTTACATAATATTCGAAGCTTCAAAAGGTTTATTCCATTTTATCACAATTATGCAGTGGTACCGAACCACATGTCTTTAAATCTCTTTTTCCCCAAGACCCCAACTTTCATGATCCACCACAATTAATTCACCATATTGAAAAGTTGGTAAAGTATTTGATGGAACTCTCATGGAGAGATGGAACTCTCATGGAGAGCTCCATTCAATGGAATTGCCAAAATTATTTATAAATTTACCCCAATTCATTATTTTGTATTCACTTATTTTCAACAAAAGTTTTTATATTTTTAAAACGAGCTCAAATTCAAAAACACTCGAAATAAATGTTAGAAAGTCATTCTAATTTTATTAATAATTTTTTTATGCTCTTCTTTATTTAAAAAAAAAAATCATCTTCTCTATCTATAATTGTTCCTATAATTCTAGATAATTATACTAACATTTTTTTGTTCTTTTCTTCTTAAAAAAAAAATCATTTTGTAATGTAATTGATTTGGTTTAATACGATATTGCTTCTTTTATTATTTGAGGTTTTATATATTTTTATTTTTGAAGTTTTTGAAAATTTATATTTTTATTTGCAACTGAAATAAGATAAAATGGTAAATAATTAATGTCTTTTACTTGTGATAAAGACTCGGATGCAATTGGTTTTATGTAAAATTTATAGTTAAAAATCCGTTAGATAATAATTTAGTTAAATATATCAAATTATCTAATTCTCACCTAAAAGCTTTACATGATAACAACCGGATGTAAATTTTCACCAATACTTATATTTTCATTTTACATTTGAGCTCTAATCAACTTTTTTTTCCACTAGCATTTCACATATTTTAAAGTCATCGGTTGAGTTACGTAACAAAAATAGAGTGAAATTTTAGCGAAAAAATACAAAAAATACAAAACACCCTAAAAATTTCACAAATACAAGACTACAATGGTCTAAAGAAAATAAATTAAGTACGGCTATGTAAATAAAAGAAGGTAGAACTTCCACATCTCAAAGAAGGACGTATTCCTTCCTTTCACTAGAATTTTATTGTGGGTACCAAAAATACGAAACCCAACGAACGGCACAACTTCTAAGGCAAAAGGCCCATATATTTTGAAGTAAATAAATAATATTACTTTCAAGTAGTTAATTTTCCCGTCCAAAAAAAAAAAGTAGTTAATTTTGAAACACTACTATTACAATTTACAAGATAGTGACGACGAGCGGAATCCTAAAAATGTTGGCTACTCTGCTCATTTTCTTAATAGGCAGCACAAAGTGAACATAAGTTAAAAACTACACTTACAATTGCCCTGAATATGGGGAAAAATACCCCAAAACACTGCACAATGCTCCCCCGTTTTCTTCACTATAAAGAACACCAACATAGACTTCCTAATCCTGCCACGCCAAAACATTGCAAAATTGACATGTTTTTCGCCACAAGAATTTCATTACAAAGACTCTGGACTAGTGGATGGTCTGATTCTTGCGGGCATTCTTGCGTTTTGCTGTTGAAAATGTAACAGAAACTTGTTCTTGGGCGTGATAGACATTCTATTCAAGTCGGGGTCGAAATCCAAACCTGCTTGTACACTCACTGTCATGTCATCTTCAATCATATCATTCTCATTCATGTCGACAAATTCGTCATCGGATGCATCACTGCCACTTTCACTGAGGTCGCCATCGTTGGCACCATCACATTTGATCTTTGACCAGCGAGCAAAATGTGGCCGTATATAACTGTAAACAGCAACGGAATTTAGAGTGGAAGGCAGAAGAAGCAGCATCAACAACTAAACTAGGAAAAAAGTTTGGACAAATCTGTCGATTTTTTTCCTTCATAGAACTAGCTTACAAACCTTTCACTTTTCTTCAGTAAACAAGGATCAAAAGGAAAGAACGCGTCGAGCCTATCTATCCCACCAAATGCCCTCGAAAGATCAGATTCGAGCATATCATCAAAGGCAAATGATTCTGATGTCATGAAGAGCTTAGCAGCCTTTGCTTGTCTTAGGAATTCCACTACTACAGTAGGTAGACAAACCTGTTGGAAAAATGTCAGCTTAATTATACATTTTAGATAGAATAATCAAGGTCGGAGCAAAATAACAATAATTAACCAAAATCATTCCAGTCTTCAGCGATTATATCACTATCCATAAAATCTTAGCATGTTATACTCTCTATAAACCATGATAGCTTTTGAGAAGTTCATTACCTTCAAAGGATTCAATTTATGTTGCAAGATTGGCTCCATGGGCATATTTAGAAGTTGCATTTTGAGCCTTGGAGCATCCATCAGAGATCTCATTCGAAAACACAGCATGTACATGAGAGCCTGCTCACAAAAACAAGCTTATGAACACCAAAATCCAAATTATCTACCAAAAGAAATTAAGCATAAAAATAAAAAAACATGATAGCAACAACATGAATGATTGTTCACAGAAATACTTAGGTTTTCTAACCAGGTTAAAATAATTTGTAAGGTAGCCAAACCAAACCAATTGCTTACAATAAACAGCAGAGGATTGAGGGCTCAAAAGCACATATCAAAGGATACACTAACAGGAAGCTTTCAAACCATGGCAAATGATTTATCTTCCTAACAATTTCGGCCATGCATCCCCTTAATTCCTAAATTAAGAATTCTTTTAAATATTTCTAGAAATTAATTATACCTAGTTTTAAAGAGAATTTTTAGAATGTTATAATATCATTCCTGCTGCATTACTTGCCCAATTAATGTCAAGACATCAGATTTATAGCCCTTCCATCACCACGTGCAAGAATAGAAGGTCAAATGCTAATCGGCATACCTGACAACCAGAATAAAAAACTTGATGTGCTCGCGGGTTCATAACGGAATCATGTGACTGGCAATAGTTAAGACACCAATCAACCAATCTGAAACCTCATTGAAAGATAATCACATCAAGTTAGCTCTATTTCCTATGTTATATGATAAGACAGGAAAAATTTGGCAATGCAAGGAAACAAGAAGATCCCAAACCTTTGTAAGATGCTAGCAACCAATGCAGCTGAAACAAACTTTGCACGGGACAAATAACTAGCAAGATAAGCAACAGCACTCATCCTGCGATAAATGAAAACAACTAGCAATGTCATATACTCATATGTGAAGTCTATACAATGCTCATCTTTCACAAAATGATGTTAAAACAACAAATAATTCAATAAAAAGGAGAACAGTCAATCTTTTAAGTTCAATTAAATAATTAAATTATATAATAAGCTGCTAAGGGGCTCCATTTGATAAGCATTAGATCATTTACAGTTAAAAAATGATCAATCAAAAATAAAAAATACAAATGACGACACTATCATCAATTACGACACTTCACAATAAAGGGGCGCAAAAAATTTTAAGAGTTCATCAATTGGTGCTGACAGGCACTTGAACTTTAATTTCAAGTTTCGGCCACAATGTAAAATCAATTGTACCTAGTATTGGGGGGATTAAAATTGCTAAGAAACATATCTGTAAGAACCATGGCAAACTTCACACCACAATCTTCAGGATCCAGTGCACATGCATAGAACACCACAAACTGCAACAAAATAAAGGCATTGATAATGTATTTCACAAAGCATTACCAACTTTAAACAGCAGAGAGAGAGAGAGAGAGAGAAGCGTACCTGGGTGAACTTTGACTTGTAGGCATTCAAAATAGTCCTTTGAAATGATCTCAGTAGAACATCAAATACCTAATTAATAATTTAATGAACATATAGATGATTAGATGTTAAGTATATAATACAAAGTAATTAAAGCAACTATATGTAACGTCCAGAAAATACCTCAGACAAACGGCCACTGCTTTGACAGGACTCGAGATGCAAAAAAGTAAGCTCAATCAAGCTATCTAATTTCTCAGCAATTGTGTTTCCCTCCAAAGTTTTCCTATTTAAATATTCTGCAGCAGGCTGTAAATAAAATAAAAAACAACCACGAGGCAGCACACAAGATATATGATATTGTGAAACACACACAAGTGAAGACAAAATCTTGGACACATATTTCCATTAATAAAATGATATATAGACTGGCAACTAACATATGTTGTAAATTTGAGGAAGTACATAATGAATAAAAGTTGGAAATATATTGCTCATAGATGAGCCAATAGCCTAATAGAACCTAACTACATTCATCTTTCAAAACCTTGCAATTCACACAGAAGTTGGCTGAAAAATTAACAGTGAGCTGACTGCAGAACAAAGATTCAAATCTAATGCATGAGCATGGCATTGCCATGACAGGAAGGAGTTTCATCCATGATCTTAGGTTAATGAACTTTAAAGCTGAGGGAGTACTATAAAGGGAGAGCTCAAATGATCACTGCTAAAGGAAAAATGATGAACTGGCAAAACTCTAATTAGTATCATATCGTAACTTTTCTAAATTGTATACGGAAATGTGATTCCAAATTGTATACTACGTATTTAGCACTAACACCTGTCCACTACAAGTTTACTGCACAAAGACTTCCCTTCTTGGGAATTGTAGTTTATGGCAGAAGAGATAACTCTATGGCCGAGCTGCTTTCTTGGTCTCTTTCCTATATAAACAATCATTCTAATCACTTTCTGAATACAACTGCCAATATTTACGAGGCTCTATTTTTCTTTAAACAATATCAACACCTTTCTTAAGCAAGCAGACAGTATTGGTGCCTCTTGCCTAAAGATAGTAGTAATATAACCCTTTGTGCTTTAAAGATATGGTTGGATGAAAGGAAAATAAGAAGGAAAGAAATGTTATAAAAAGACAATTTTATCCTTGTATTATAAAATATATTGAAAAAAGAGAAAGGGTAATATTGAAAGTAGAGAAACATAATATGTTTTCCATCACTTTTCCATCCAATATTGGAGAGAAAAAATTTGGCAGGTCCCATCAACTTTTTTATCCTATTCAACTTTTCCCTTCCAATTTTTCTCTTCAACCAAACAATAGAAAATAATCATTTTCCTTCCAATTTCCTTTCCTCCCTTTTCTTTCCTTCCATTTTCTTCTCAAACAAACAAAGCCTAAGAGTTGTGTTAGACTTTGAACATTGGGTGCAGTAGAAGTTCAGAAGTTTGAATCCATTCAAAGTGACAATGCATGAAGTTACGAAGTATTTATCTCCCCGCTCCCAAATACGGGAGAAAAAACAGTGGTATATAGATTCACAAAAAATCGAAAGCAGAACATCTTTACACGTATCTCAAATCTAGAAAATATCACAATGACCAGAACAAATTTCAGTCTTCCATATTGACAGCTCAAAACATTGCAATTGAGACATGTATAGGACATATCTAGTATGGTTAAAAAATTACTTATCATGGACAACTCGATTCCAACTTGGTATATGATATACAGAGAGTTAGAGTACCTGAGTTCACCATATGAAGTTTTGCCACTTCACAAAGCCACTTAACTACACCCACAGCCTGATCAAGCCAAGCCTGAATACAATCAGCTTGACATGTTAGCCTGAAACAGGCAAACACCAGAATAAGGCTTTTCATAGTTTGATAGGGCTAATGGCTGCTTCCACAGCCTTATAAACATACATACAGGGATGCTCTGACAAAATCACCATCGAAACACCAACCTATGTCAGATTGACCACAACTTGCATTTCAGAATGATAAACTTCAATCTTCCTGTTTCCCATCACCATCCATCTTAAATCTCTTGCTAAGAAATTGCTAACAGATGTATTGAAGAGGACAAAATTTGGTGGGTAATTGTGTTTCAGGTCATCCAATAGTGAAATGATTGAATTAATCAGAAGAATATATGGCTAATTAAATTTACAGGCAGATCATTGTCCATGTTCCATGACACAACATATAAAACCAATAAAAAAGAGGCAGGAGATGAAATATCAAACTTCAGACAGAGAATTTGCAAAAAGAAGTGTCTTTCACACCTCCATATTACTCTAGCAAGCACCATTTCAGCAGCATGAACTAGCATCAATGGATGACTATGGAACTATGAGGCAATAATAACAACCTCATTCAATCTTTTCATTTCACAAAGCATAAGAGATGGAATGCAAATTATCAAAACTCTACTAGATAACGCACAAACGCACACTCTATATTATAGACAATGCATGTTAAACAGAGTAAGAGATTCCCCCTGCCGAAATCTTAATTTCATTTTTTTTTATCTAACCAATTAAGAGGAGCATCTTCTTAATTTTCAAAATTCTATTTTACAAAAAAAGAGACATCAAGATGAACCCAAAATTAAAAATTTTGGACCATACCATATTATCATCCCCATCCCCATCCGCAAATTCGGCATCCTCTAATTCCATTTCAAATATGCCTTTGGCATCTTCCTGCAAGAGGCCATCCCATCCAATTTCAACCTGAAAATAGATCAAATGAGATTAATTTAATGGTCAACTGCCCTCACTTTTCTTTTAACGAAAACTTAAAGGGTGACTTAACCAACATACATCAAGTTCTATCAACCTATCTACAATAGCAGGCAGCATCGTAACGCCAACAATTTCTCCAATTGCACCACTTTCCAGCTTTAACATGTTCTCCACGTACATGAGAATCTCCTACAAGTATCATAAGATGCAAGTTAAACTTGGACAAAATACTGCAATTATTGAATTAGTTCTTCTTACATATGTTGAAAAGCTAAATAAAAGAAATCTGATAATTAGAAATGCTCCTCAAATTAATATATTGGTTTCCTTATATTGTTTTGGCATCAAAATGCATACAACAAAAGCATGTAAATGATTACTGGAGCAACCCGACATATTTCAGAGTGCAAGAGTAAATAATGCCTCCACATTGTAAAACAAAAATGAAGCTTAGATGGATGCTAATTGCCATCAACCAAGTTGACAGTCCATCACATACAACACAAGAAATTCACAAAATG
This sequence comes from Arachis hypogaea, assembly GCF_003086295.3. Lineage (NCBI taxonomy): Eukaryota > Viridiplantae > Streptophyta > Magnoliopsida > Fabales > Fabaceae > Arachis > Arachis hypogaea. Next base: position 128,084,205 of record NC_092050.1, read on the forward strand.
GAGCAGCAACTAGCATAAAGCAGTTGCTTAAACACTTCCGATGGCAGTGGATGGAAGTGGAATTTGAACTCACCGGTCCCTTACTGTAGATTAAGGGCATCCTCTGGACAACTATTGGAGACAGTCGCAAAGGCGCAAGAGGCACCAAAACAGCTATGGCTTCAAAAGCAGCATGCACACGAGACAGAACTTTATTCTTCTTTTCAATTCCACTCTCCTGCTTCAAACTATCCATGAGGTGATAAGGGGGAGTGAAGTTATTCACAAGCAACTCCAAAGACCAATCAATATATTTCCCATTCGAAGCAGCCTTCAAATAGGGTAAAAAAGAAAAGAAAAGTCAAACAAGCTTTATAGAACATTAAAACTCTGCAAATGGCTCCTAATAACACAGATAAAAGGGGAAAGAACAAAAAGGAAACACGTACCAAGGATACAATCAGCTCAATCAGTGCATCCATAATAGAAGTTCCATAATTCCACAGGCTCATTCTATAAACCTGGCAAAAACAATTTCAGTGAGAACAACTATATCTTTATAAATTGTCCATTTCCTTCCAACATTAACAAGTTCCACACTTCAAGCACAAGATAAACATAAACACAAGCAACAAGTCCAATGTGAAAAAGAACTTACTGCAGAAAGAAGAGATTCGTGATGAACAGAATCTATGCATGAGACTGTTCCAGAGAGTGCCTTCAAAGTTGTCTGTAACCATCATCAAATCAAATATTATCACAACATCATTGTCAGCACTATCTATTAGCACAAATAAAAAATGTATATATATAATGTCACAATCTCCACGTGCTCTAATGTAAGAACTGACCTCAAGTAGAGCAATATCATCGGGATTAAGACTCTCTTTCCGGTGCAAATAACCAACAAGCTCGTCATAATTCTCTCTATCACCCTAAGAATGAGTAAAATCCACCATTTTAATTTTCAGAAAAAAAAAAAAAAAGATTCTAGAATGATGTTTTGCTCCACGTACCAAAGTGACTGCTGAAAGTGCATCTCTAACATGACAAATTAGCTGCAAATCAGAGAATTCAGCGTTCTCCATCTCACTGAACTCTTGCTTCTCGGCTCCACTAACCCTTCCCATTGAGCCGAGTTTAAAAAAGGGACGAAATGCAAAACGCAAAACGCGATGCAAACAAAACGGAGTTCGTTGTTGTCGTTTGCAGAGAGATGAAACGACAAAAGACGGAACAGCGTATGGTGTCCACGTCTTCGTTGGCGAGGGTAAAGAACTTTGGCAGCTACTGCAGCTGCTACCTCTTCGTTAATGAGAAGGGAATGGCGGCTAAGAAGAGGCAACAGGAAAAAGGGTTCTGAGCAAGGTTCTGAAAACCGAACCGGTCATTGAACCACTCTAATTTATTGGTCCAACCGGTTCAATTGTGGTTCAACCGAAATAACCGTTTTATAATAAAATAATAAATAAAATAACTAACAGCAAGGTTCCAGATTAACTAACAAACAATTATTCAAAATTTGTTACAATAAAGAATAAAACCATAAAAAGATATACTATCTTCTACATCCAATCAAAGAAAATACCTAATATGTTATTTTCCAAAGAAAAAAATAGAAAATAAATTAGAGAAAGAGCGAGAGACTATTCCGTGCCACTGTTTCACAGTAACTTCACAACTGTTTTATTTGCAAAACAAAGTCATTCACGAACTAATACTAGAAAGAAAATGAAAGCTTTCATGGCCAACTAGATAGAATTGCTTGCATATTTAGAAAAGAGTAATCACCCAAATTTTGGTTCAAAAGAAACAATTTAGTTTTCAAAAGTATATACATTGTTCTATTCGACATATCTATAATAGAAAAGAAAAGAATAAACTACTCTACTTATTAGTTACTACCATATGTCACAAAATTTGATACCTTCTATCTACCAATATGCAACAATACAAAGGCTATGGGATCAAAGGCATACAGATCACTACGACTTAGTGAGGAATATGAAAGAATATATCCACACATCAACAAACAAAATTACTAACATCAACAAACAAAATTTCGATATCCAATTTAAAAAAGAAAATAAAAAGTTCTATCTACCAATATGCAACAACACAAAGGCTATGGGATCAAAGGCATACAGATTACTACGACTTAGTGAGGAATATGAAAGAATATATCCACACATCAACAAACAAAATTACTAGCATCAACAAACAAAATTTCGATATCCAATTTAAAAAAGAAACTAAAAAGTTAATTCCTAAAGCGGGTCACAAGATTTACATCCTTAATCATCACAGGGCCAACCTCAGAGAGAAGGTCCAAGCATGGTGCTAGAATCTCTTTGGAAGCAGGGATTTAGCCATACTAAACCAATAGGAGCAGTTTTAACATGGCAGGTTTAACATGGCAGGAGCAGTTTTAACATGGCAGGTTTTTATCTTCCACTCAATGAACAATTGATTAAATCAACAACAGCAAAACACAATATAACAATCAAAAGGTAAAGAACAACACCAAAACAATAATTTATCAAATTAACAAGTTAATAAGATCAATTAAAACTGAAAATCAAAATAACAAGAACAATTAAAATTTTAAACTCCAGCAAACCAACAACAAAATAAGAACTAGAAAACATACTAATCATGAACAATTAAAACAATAACTGGAATAATTAATACAAGAAAGAACAAGAAGAAGGAAAAAAAATCACCCTAGGATGGAGCAGTTCTGAAATTCAAGCAGAACAGGGAAGGGAGGAGCTTTAAAACGCGACGGAAATGGTTGAACGGAAGCTGAACAATGGTTGAACGGTGGCTGAAAGGCGGTGGAGCAGAGGCTCGAACACGCGGCGTAGAGGACCGAACAGAGGGCTAAGCAGCTCGAACAAGGGTTGGCCAAAAAGGGGAGAACAAGGGTTGGCCAAAAAACAGAGGCAGAAGCTTGGCCAAAAAGGAGGTGGACGCGCGGTGAACAAGGGCGACGTTGCGCCGAAGCTGTAGCAATGCGGATGGCGGCGGTGGCTGGACTTTGAGGAACGGCGATGAGAGAGGGCTGCTTCGGGGCTTCCTCCAAGCTGCGATCGAGTTCTCTTCTCTGCGTTCTTCAGTGTGTTCGTTCAGAGGCCAGAAAGAGGGAAGTGAGGGAGTGAGGGAGCTCGATGAGAGGAAGGAGGAGAGTGGCTGAGTGAGACTCTGAGAGAGGAGAGGCCAAGAGGGTGCTGCGCATCTTGGTCAATGGTTAGGGTCCTCTAACCAACGGCGCCATTTTGTGCAAATTTCAGAAAACCGGTCGGGTCCCGGTTCGATTCGATCGACTGGTTCCCGACCGGTTCAACGGTCCAACGACAGTTTTTGAATTTTCTGGTTTTGATATATGACGGATTCGTTTCTTATACTGGTTTATTCAACCGGTTCAACCGGCCAGTTCGAACTGGTTTTCAGAACCTTGGTTCTGAGGTAGGGGTGGCAATATGTACCCAACCCCATCCGCAGCAGGAAAGGTAGAGTGCGGGTAGGATTTTCATGCGGATTGGGTAGAGCGTGGGTTGAGCCTCAACCCAACCCGCACTCTATATATGTATTTGTTATATAATTATATAAAAATATATTTGAAGTGGATGTTGAACCAAAATATGTATTTGTTATATAATTATATAAAAATATATTTGAAGTGGATGTTGAACCAAAAACCTCTCACTAAGTGTAAAAGATCCTTAGTTACTAAAAGAAAATCATTAATTTATAATTTAATATTTTTTTTACATAAAAATCAGTTCTATTTGCAGGGACTAGAACTGAGACTGGGGGATAAGAACTCAGTATTATATTTGTTGAGTTAGAGACTGGCACTTAAATTTGTCTTTATCTCCAAAATTTCAGTATTTCAGTACCTCCAAAAAGTAGGGACACTGGAGACTGACATTTTTAAAGACAGAGACAGAAGCTTTAATAATATTTTGTACCCAAAATACCCCCATTCTAATTAATTAATTTCAACTTTACCTTCTTCAAATCAGATTAGGGCTTCAGTCTTAGCAGCCGTCACTCCATCTTCACATTTGTTCTTCGAAGACTTGGTTGCAGCCTCTGCATCACCAGTGTCAGGACAGCCACCTCGTCGCTGCCGTCGTAACCACCGCTAGGTAAGTGAGTCGCCGTCGAAGTTCGTCTTCCTAGGCCGCGTGTTCTCCTGTCCTCATTTTCTCCTTCACAGGACAACGTTCGAGGAACCTAGTTGCAGAGTCTCCCCTATTGCTGTCGAGTTCAACCACCTTCTTGTCGCCGTCATAGCTTCTATAACCTAGGTTAGTTGTAGCCAAATTTTTTTACTAATTTCGTTCAATTTTTTTATGTGACCTAGCTTCTGTGGATTTGGTTCTTTGTTCTAATATATAGATGCATAGATAGAATCTTTTTTTTTTTTTGCTCTTTTCAATGCGATTTGGTTCTTTGTTCTAATATATAGATACATAGATAGCTTCTGTAGATTCGGTTCTAATTCTCATATCTTGTTTCATCAATTGCGTTTGTGCTGTGCTTCTTATGAAATTTTTTTGTCATGATTGGTTTTTTTGGAATTCATGTTTATGCAGCTTTTGATTTTGAACTTTTGATGCTCTTTTTTGCATAATTTACGTCTGTTTAATGTGAAATTATGTAATTTTTTTGTAAATGTATGATTGTTGTAGCTATAACCAGCTTACTCAGTGATTTCTGAAATCCTATGGATGAAAAATTTATTAGCTTAGTTATAGTTTAAGAGTAGTGGCACTCTAGTAATATACTATTATATTCAACTATAGCTAATCAAATTTTATATAACTGGACCAATCACTTTATTTGAAATTGGGTTGCACATTGTTAGGGGGAACGTGTTAATCAGCATCAGTTTTGCAAATTTAACATATTTCAGGAGTTGACTAAATTGCTGTTATCTTTACTAAACCCCTCTCTTATCAAATGAAGTAGAATTTTTATTTTAGCTTAAAGGGTAAAAGATAAGAGAGTCTTGAGTGTATTGAATCTTCGAAATTAGTTATTTATTAAGTTCATTTGAATTATTTAATATGCACAAGTCTAATTAACTTTTCTCTTTTTAGTTGGTTGACTTGTTAAGACCTTGTTAGTTATTATAACTCCAACTAATTTTTCAGAATCTAATCCGTTAATTTATTGGGGACTTGCTAATTAGTATTACTAACTAAATTTTACACACCTTAGTTGGTCAACTGGTTGCAATGAGACTTTGCAGTTTAGATCAATGAATTCTAAGCCTTTTAACGTTTTGTTGGTTAACTTCTTAGAATAGATAATCTCAATGACATTAATATAGTTTGTATGATAATCATGGATGATTCGAAGTAATAATTCTTAACACAACTCTTTCGATCTAAACCACAACATCTTTTAGAACGAAGACTTTGATTTGCTTAAAATACGTGAAAAAGTCATTTTCAGTATATGAAATGAGAGAGGAAAATCGATATTTTTATTTTTATTGTGTTTCTATTGTATTTCCTCTTTTGATTTCCAATTGAAGCTAAATTAAAATTGAGAAGTAAATAGAGTTAATTGTCTTTTAGTTCCAGTTTCTTGATCTTGTCTTTTAGATTTATTTGAATGTTTATGCGTTTTTTACTGTAATGACTTTGCTAGTGAGACATGGAGCGATCGGAAATTATTAAGCCATGCGTGTGTTTTTATGAAAAGATGAGATCCAAGCATGAAGATTTGATATTTTTCTTTGTGCTTACGCTATTTGTTTACTTTAGGGATAGTAGTGGCCAACTGTCGTTAGGCGGAAGAATGAATAGTAGAACTAGATGTGAGGCTTTAGAGCGTATTGTTGGTGAGGGTGATAGGAATTATATTTGGAAGTTGAGAATGAACACAAATGCCTTTGCTAATTTGTATGAGTTGCTCCAAGTTCAAGGAGGACTTAAAGAGGATGGTCATGTAAGCCTGCCGGAGCAGGTTGCAACTTTCTTAATTATAAGGCGCATCACAAGAAAAATCGTAGCCTGCAGGTTAGATTTTGTAGGTCCGGAGAGACAGTTAGTAAGTATTTTAATAAAGTTTTAAAGGCTGTAATACGTATTCAAAGCATTTTGTTTGCCAAGGCTATACCAGTTGAAGAGGATTGTCTTGACCCCACATGGAGAAGGTTTAAGGTAGAGCTTACTCAATGTTGTGTTAGTGATAGTAACTACCATTAATTTGTAACTGTAGTTGTGGCATTATTAAATGGAGAAATAAAAACTAAATACCAGAATTAACGTGTGTTTTTTTAGATATGTTTGTTAAATTCGGTTTAAATTTTCACAGGCACATCCAACCAAGTTCTACAGTCCTGGCAAGCCGTTTCCTCTGTTTTACCGGCTGGAGGGTATATTTGGCAGGGATAGAACCACGGGAGCAGCAGCAGTTAGTGGCTTGGATGCGGAGAGGATGGCTGACCATATCCAGCAATCTTCCGCTGACCAAAGAAAGAATGCCTAACTAATTGCTGATGTCATTGTTGGTGTGAACGAGAAGTTTAAGGGCAGTGAGAAGCTTACATAGTTGGGTTCGGTGATGATGAGGTGGTGAGGACAATTTTGAAGTTTGCTGAGAGTCCGAATATGTATGCACACTTCTGGGGCTTGTCAGATTCACAGATGATTGGCCTTGTGTGTTCCATTACTATTGATTGACACTTGTTATGTGGATTTGACTTAGGAAATTAAGTTTTTCACTATAGGGTTTTAGTATTTTGTGAGATGGTTATATTTAAGATGATTTAACGCACAAACTTATATTTGGTATATATTTGGATGGATATTTTGGTATTGCCTTTATTTTGGTCTGTATTGAATAAGTTTTGGTGGCTTAGTACAATCTTTTTGGTATTGCAATATTGCCTTTATTTTGGTCACTTTTGAGTATGTATTGTTGGCTAGGTACAATATTTTTTGTCACGATCATGTTAATGAAATTTCTAATAATTCTCTGTCATCATCTATCCCATTTTGAACTTGGGATAATAAAAAAGAATAACCAAATACCAAGTGAAAGAATTATTTGTCTTTTGTAATGACACGGGATGGTACAATAGAATAGAACTCCGAAAATGTAGGGTAGCAAAGATGACTTTGTGCAAGAAAGACTTTGGCAGCATGTCTGGAGAAAAGGCTTCTTGAATATGCTTTAGCACCAAAAACGGAAAACTTGTTTCCGACGAGAGCAGCAACGGAAGGATCTCGTGCGAGCAAGGGATGATAGAAAGAGATTGTGTGACCCAAGTGGCGGCGACGGCAGCGGCGGAAGAAGCAAAGGTAGCAGCCACGGAGAGAAGAAGTAGCTCGTGCGATGAGAGAGGAAGAAGCTCGTGTTTCATTTGTGAATGGAGCTCGAAATAGAGTTTGAATAGGGGGCTGCCACGGAGAGAGAGGGCGGTAGGTTAGGTTTAATTCAATATTTTCGATGGAATATTTTAAATTACAGACAGATAATTAAACGCAGCATTTTTGTTCATCTAATTACAGACGGATTTTTCGTCGGTAACCATTTTTCACGAAAAAATTAATTTTCCAACAGAATTATTGACGTATTATCTTTTCCGTATGTAATTTATGCTAATTCATTTTTTTGTTTTCGACCAAAAATCCCTCGCAAATTCTGTCTGTATTTCTGTGGGATACAATTTGTCGAAATATCCGTCTATAATAATTAGTTTTCTAGTAGTGAGAGGTTGATGGGAATAAATAAAACAGAGGAAGAGTGAGATAACCATTTCAATTCTCTTATCATTTTTTTCTATTTATTTATCGTGCATTAACTTCATGCTTCTCATCTTTAAAATATATTCCCATACAAAAAACGAAATTTAAATATATTTCAAATTTTTATATACTCCCATACGACAACAAACAAAATTTGAAATATAATTATATTTAAATTATATTTTAAATTTTTATCATTTTATGTACTCCTATGTAATAAACGAAATTTAAAATATATATAATTCAAATGTATTCCTATGCAACAAATGAAATTTGAAATATATATAATTTAAATTTAAAAATTAATACTTAAGAGGGTATATAAAAAATTTAAAAATTTTGTCAGTTAGAAACAATAGTATTAACCGTGGATAGTTAAAAAAAGGTAATCGTATTAATAGTGGGCAGTTTAATGGTTCACTTATGTGCTTTCACGTAAACATGTTGACGTGCTTATTTTCAATGGACTGTTCATCTTTTTTATCATTTAAAATAGACGGTTTATCTCGCTGTTATTTAAAATTGTTCATCTTCTTTATTATTTGAAATGTTCCATTTTTAAGAGTTTTGTCCAATTTAAATTATTAATATATTTTTATTTTTTTTAAAAATTATATTTAATTATTTATAAATACATATATTTCGTTTATAGTGTAAACGAGATAACATGTATCTCGTTTATCGTGTAAACGAGATATACGAAAATTGAAAAACTACGTATATCTCATTTATAATATAAACGAGATATATAAAAAAATAATATTTATTTTGATAAATATTTTTTAAATTATTTATTTCAGTAATTATTATAATTAATTTATTTATTAAAATAAAAAATCCTATATTAAAAGAATTCATCTGTTAACATAACCAAAGAAAAAAAAAGTGTTGCAAAGGAAAAGCCGCAAAACGGTACGGTACTACGGTAGCTAGGTGAGTGCTTGCCAGCTATAATAAGTGAGATATTAATATTAATTAACTATTTAATTTGTCTTTGCATGCACATGCATGAAACAAAATAATAATATAATATAAGGTGATTGCTATGGTACGATGATAAATTCATACCGATACATTAAAATTATGGACAAGTAGTAACAAGTTATGTGGAATTTATTTTCCACATCAGCATTTAATTTTTTCTTTTTTAAATATATATTATATCACCACTTTTATTAATATACTTCTTTAATTAAATAAAAATAAAAATATATTTTTTATTTAATTTTATAAAAAGTCTTAAACATCCTTACTTTATTTGATTAGACAAAAATACCCTTTTAAATTAATCAAATTTTAGAATTCAATTAATCCTAATTTTATAGTTTCAATTAATTTAAACAACAAAACAAAAATCAATTGTTCTTTGTCTTCTCCAATTTCCCTAATCGTTCATCCCCTAAAGCAAAGCAAAACATATCAAAAAAATTAAAAAATCAATCTGTTCTTCATCTTCTTCTAATATCATTCGTGCCCCCTCCCATCTAAAGCACACCAAAACGGCAAAACCCTAGCAATAATTGACTGTATTGATCTCGATAGCTAGCCACCCACGGAATTTAAAGAACCTAAAGGAGAAGGAAGGTTAAACCACTCAACTGGGCAAACGCTGCGTCTTTCTCCTCCCCGCCTTTCTTTTTTCTCCCGCTTTTTCCTTTAATTCTCTGTACATTGATCAACTTTCAATTATGACTGCCAAGAGCCATCCTGCAGCAATGCGATTCATTCCTGATCAAATTTCGAGAGATTCTATCTCAAACAACTATATTTCATCTTCATCAGATTCGTTAAGAAGAGAACCAGCAAGGTAATGCCATTATGAACAACATTTACCCGATGTTTCAATTTATTATAGCATTTCTTGGATTGAAATGGTTGAAGGTAAAATGTTGTGTGTGTGTGTGTGGTGGCTGTGGTTTTACTTTGTATCTCATTCCTTATGAAATTGATTTGTTTTAGATGTTTGATATTGAGAGTCAATGGGGAACTTTCACTTCTTGATTTGGATGACGGACGTGAGAGGAATCTTACTGATTCAGTTGAACTATTTTGGGTTACCTGTGGCCAGTCTGAGGATAAAACAAATTTGATTGAAGAAGTTTCATGGTTAGATTATGGTCATCGAGGCATGCAGGTAATTGACTGCTGTATCTTTTTCATTCCATTAGTTTTACTTGGTTTACATCGCTGTTGAATTTGATGGATCCTCTAGTAAATTTCCTTTTTACTTTTCTGATAGCTTTTTACATGAAAGCTCATTATTGCAGGTTTGGTATCCATCTCCAGGTGCTAATTCTTTTAAGCAGGAGGACTTCTTGCAGGTTTGGATATAAATCAACTGAGGAAAATGTTTATAATTCTGTAGGCTATGTTGAACATAATGTGAAACTTTAGAACTTGTTGCCTCAAAATTAAAAAACTATTGTAATTGTAATTCATTCCTTTGGATGCCTTTTTGTAGATATTGTTATCACAAAGAATCACCTAAAAATGTGGGATCACTAATTTTATTGTAGTTTTGATTCATATTCTATCTGATTGTTTGGTATCATTCTTAGTGAACTACTTGGTTAGTCAGTTGTCCTGTTCTATTCTGTTTCTTTTTGCTTACATTTATTGAAAGATACTCTCGTCAACTTAAGTATATTTGCTTGATATATATACTATCAATATAAACAATACTTTTAGCCATTAAAAAAATTCAACCATCCTTTACTTTTGAATCGGTTAAATATGCTGATTTGGGATTCAATGTTTTAGTTAGATCCGGAGCTGGAGTTTGATCGCGAAGTATACCCTCTGGGACTTCTTCCAAATGCTGGTGTAGTAGTTGGTGTTTCTCAGAGAATGTCATTTTTAACTGGTTCAGAATTTCCATGTTTTGAGCCATCTCCTCAAGCACAAACAATATTGCACTGTTTGTTGCATCATCTTCTTCAGGTATTATAGTTATTCATCCTTATACTTTTTGTGGCAGGGTTGGAGAAGAGACCTTCTCAGTTTCTTAGTTGATTACACTAACAAAAACGGAGACATGGATATCATTTGAACTTGTATCTGTGTGTTGTTGTCACGTATCTTTTAAGGTTGCTATACCTTGATATACATTGAGATGGCGTATCCACTTTTGCAAATTCTTTTTTGTTCTAATCAAATCTCTGTTCTCCAAAAAAAAGTGAATTTGTTATAGATAAATCTTTTATTTTTTGGTTTTACTTTTGTATAGGGGAATGCTTATCCCCAATTTGTATTTTCCTTCTCCTCATCTTAATGAAATTGTTTTTATCTATCAGAACCCCAGTTGGTTTTACTTTTATTTATTTATGTTTCTGCTAGAGGGACAAAATTGAAGAAGCTTTAAGGCTGGCAGATTTATCAGCTGAGAAGCCTCATTTTTCACATTGTCTAGAGTGGCTTCTTTTTACGGTATTTGAAGCAGATATATCCAGGTACTTTTCATTATCCCACCCCCTTCTCTTTCTCCCCGCCTTTCTTTTTTCTCCCGCTTTTTCCTTTAATTCTCTATATATTGATCAACTGTCATGGTTTTGATGGCAGTTTTGCTGCAAAAATCTCTGGATGCACCAGATCCTCAAGTTATTGAAGATGCATGGAACACGCTTGTTCAGATGCATGCACTGGAAAAGACTCCAAGGGGCCATTATGAACCTACATTTTATGAGATTATTGTACACCATTTGTAGTTGTAAATAGCAATAAATTAGTTTACATAGGTCACTACTCTCTCCATTATTTATTCATTTCATATGTTGAACTAAATCCTCCATACTTCATAGTATATTTAGGAGATGAAGGCAAATATATATAGACCTTAATGAATAGGCTTAAAATCTCAACCAGGATTGGTATCTAGGAGATAGGTAATGGCAAGGATAGTTTAATGAGATAAATCAAAAGATATTTTCGATGTTAGAATCCTAGATGTAAGTAGTGTCCTTTATCCCTTACTTTACTAATACAAATTTTATAAGTTCTATTATAGTCTAGCAAAGCCTTTATGTTCATTTTCAAATGTTTCAGGTATAAAAGATCCACTTACCTTTATGAGCTATGTAGCACCAGTAATGGCAGTGGCAACTGCACTTCTCTCTCTTGCATTAGATCCATGGCATGATCTCCATAAAAACATACTTTGATGATTCATGAGTGGGTACCTGCCCTCTGTGATGTCTCAATTAGACCTGTTGGTTTTGGCATCCTTCAGCACTTCCAAAGTCTACAATCAATCTGCTTGAAATATACTATAAGTCGGTTGGTCCAAATTGTCACTTGCTACTCAATGTGCCTCCAAACTCGTCGGGTCTCATTTCACCCGAGGATATCCAAGTTCTTCAAGAGTTCATTGAACTCAGAAGATCCATATTCTCCAACAATTTTGCTATAAATGCGCTTCTTCAAGCCAGTAGCACGCGAGGAGAAGGAGGAGGAGGAGGAGGAACTTGTGATTCATAGTTTAGTCCCTACAATGTTCTGAAAGAAGGCATATACACTTATTGGGCTCCAGAGGAGTATCAATCAAGGTGGATATTGTACATAGATCTTCAAGAACTAGTATCCTTTAATGTTCTGCAACTACAAGAGCCTATTCAAATGGGACAAAGAGTGAGTGAGTTTCACCTCGAGGCATTGCAACAAGATGGTGTATGGAAGAGAGTTACAAATGGCACCACAATTGAATATCAGAGTTTTTTACTGTTTCCAAAAGTAAAATCTTAGCATTTGAAGCTTGTTATTGACAAGGCCTTTTTTCTTTTTGCTTTAGTGCTATCTTGGATAAATTGATGTTATTAGAGAAGATATTATTTCAGCTCAAGGCTTCTAGCAGTGCAGAGTGCATGGTTTATTCTATTGGAACTTGGAATTGACAGTAAAATGTTTATAGTTTTAGATGGTTTCAATATGATGCACAAACATTTGTGAAAATTCCCTTCTTTGGAGCCGTCTCATATCTGACATTTGCCGTTACCCCCTTTTGCATAGTGTTCGCTGTGATATGGGCAGTTTATCGTCGTGCTTCGTTTGCTTGGATCGGTCAAGACATTCTTGTAAGATTAACTTACTGCTTTCACCCCCTTTTTTACCATACCAATGTCTTCTACTGTTTATTATTTGGCCTGAGCTACCTAGCATATCTTAGTAAAACTATAAAATGTTCATGAATTAGAACAGAATATGTTACTTCTCATATGAGTGTAATATGATACCCATTGCATTTATTTTCAGAATGTTCTTGGTCACTGAGATAGGATATAGCCACTACTAGTTTTTGTGTCCATGTTACTTGTAGTTTCAGGTTCATGTTGATGTTGTCTATTTTCTCTTATCATGTTTTATTTTTCATGATATTAGTTCTCTGTTAATGTTTGATTCAAATAGAAATTGATTTTCTGCTGTTAGGAGTTCTTATTAGTTTTGCACTTCCTTCTTTAAGCCTAAAGCTTCAGATTAAACTTTCAAGATAGAAATAAGTGAATTGATCAAATATTTACCTCTTCAGCCGCCTTCCTGTCATGCAGGGTATCACACTGATAATTACAGTTCTTTAGATTGTACGGATACCGAATCTCAAGGTAACAATTCGTTGTCAAATTCTTCATTATCTATAATATTATATTGTTGGCTGTTTTTTTGGGATACTACTGAACTATTAACATACAACTTTTCTTATTTTCCTCCTTGTTTCTGTATCAGGTTGGAACTGTTCTTCTCAGTTGCGCCTTCCTATACGACATCTTTTGGGTATTCGTTTCTAAACGGTGGTTCCATGAGAGCGTCATGATAGTGGTGAGTGTTCTTTACAAAGCTCGAGTTCGCTCTAAAGAAATGCTTTCCCTTTCTTTACAAAGCTCGAGTTCACTCGCAAAAATTATTCTTATCTCTACTTTAAATTATTGCAACATATTTTATTCTATACAGGTAGCTCGAGGTGATAAGAGTGGAGAAGATGGTATCCCAATGCTGCTAAAGATACCACATTTGTTCGATCCTTGGGGTGGTTACAGCATCATTGGTTTTGGGGACATTATCTTACCAGGGCTTCTAGTAGCATTTTCACTAAGGTTTAATCGGATTTCATTGATAGATAACATAATATGCCCTATAAGTTAACAGATTGAGACTTTAGAGAATATTTAGTATCATATTTTACAGTTAATGGATGATTATTCTATTGATATCTTTATAGGTATGATTGGTTGGCAAAGAAGAGCCTTCGCGCTGGGTACTTCTTGTGGGCAATGACTGCCTATGGCTTAGGTATATTACAATATTATATCTAAATCAATATTACAAAATTAAATGCTATGATTACGTAGAGTTATAAGTTAAAATAAGCTAAAATAATAATATCTATTTTAAATCATATTTTAATAAACAAAATAAATTTTCAGTAACTTAAAAATATTACATATTTATTGTCACGTTGAATAATAAATTTAAATAATAATATATATTATGAATAATTTTGACATAAAAATAATAAATTTACAATAATATATAATTTTAAAAATATTATATATTTATTATTAAATATTATGTATTTATTATCACATAGAATAATAAAGTTAAAATTAGCATGTTTTGGTAATATTATGATCTTTTAAAAAAAATTAAATATTTATTAATAAATATTATGTATTAATACGCAAAGCTTTCCACATTATATTATCATGTATATTATAATATCAATTTAAAATAATAAATTTGAATAATAATATCTATTTTAAATAATTTGTAAATAAAAATAATATCTACTTTAAATAGTAAATCTTTTTAAATTACAATCATAGATACACATTCTTTATATATATATATATATATATATATATATATATAAAACAATAAAATCTTTTTGAAAGATATTTTTCAATAATAAAGAATAAACAAAAAAAAAATTTATTCTATATATAAAAACACTTCGCAGCAGATCATTAGCAAATTATATTTACATTATAATTCTAATTGTGTTACATATATGCTTGAGTGTTTGATATGGGTAAGCGAGAATCATCCGGATCACCTCAACGTAACGAGAACAAGAGAGACACAAGAGATGTTAGCATTAATGCTATTGATAACCAACTCTTACATTATTCGTACTTGAACCATATACCTCACATACCCCAATTTTTGTATTCTATGTACCCCGGTTTTTATACTGCTGCAGTATATTCTAACCAATATCCGACAACCATGCATCCATCACTATACAACATATTCCCACCATCATTTATTGTAGGTCCAACTGTCACAAATTTTCAGCCTCCTACTCTCTTATATCATTTTCAATTAACTAATCCAAGAGATACAGATAAAATTCTTAAACTGCTAAAGTCTCCACAACATCATCAGTCTGACTCTGGTACAAATAAAAGGCATCAAAATAGACAAGTGTACGCGATAAGAAGATATCTACGGCCAAGAGAAGAATTGTCTGGAATTCACATTTGTCTGAAAATAAGGTTGGTGTGAATGCTGCCTCCATTAAAGACAACTTTTCAAAAAATAAAAAAACTCCACCAGGGACCTCACACAAATCTCTAACTGAGGAGCAAAAGGCACTCTTAAAAAAGAGTACACCAAGTGGATATTCTATTAGCATGCCTACCCAACCTAGAAAAAAATCGAGCACAATAAACGGAGAATTGAATGGCCATCTGTAAGTTCTCATATCACAAGCATTCGCATGAATCCTCTACGATTACATAACTTAATGATCTTACCAATTTTTTTTTTCAGTGGATCCCGATTTTATTTAAGCCTACTGCATACATGGATTTGGATGACTTAGATATTAAAATGGCAACCTATGTGTTTGCACCAAATAAAAGAAGGTTAAATATCTCATTATCTATCTAATAAAAATTTAAAAAATAGTTCAATATTAATGTGATTCGTATATGTAGTGATGAGGTATTGGCGACAACAAACAAATTTAGCAGAACTCGTACCAATTTCAAGTCATTAATTCCCAAAGAGTGGGTACATGGGATGTAAGTGCATAATTAAACTGCTATCTCTAGCATACTTTAATTCCTAATATATTTATTATTTACGACATAGGTGTTGGATTTGGTGGCTACTATGCTAACCATGCAGGAGAAAGAAATAGGATGTCAAACACACTGGTATTTGCCAGCTGTGTTTTCGGTACGCAATATCTTTTTCAGGGTTGTTACCGTTTTTATTTATTTTATCTTATTACTTAATTGGTGTCACTAACTTAGCCCCTAACTATTAAATTCAGCAATTCATACCGTAATGTGATACCAAAATTGAAGTTCTGTTGAAATATTATCAAAAAGAATTTATGGAAAAAGTTGATGAAGGTCTAAAAAAGGTATATGATTTATTGTATTTTTAATTTTTTTTAAATATTTAATGGCATTTCTTTATGAACTGATCTATACCTTCTATTTTTTTTTTTTAAAAATTGTATCTAGTAATATTCTAATACGTGAAAGTTGGTACTAGATCTTTTTACCTGTCAACGAGAACAACACACATTGGTATCTGGTTGTTTTTGATTTATGCAATCATCAAACAATTCTGCTAGACTCCCTACCGATTGCTACAGATAAAGAGCAAAAGAGATTGAGTATAGTAAAACTGGTAAATTAACTTTTTCCATTTTCACTTTTATGACATTTTTTTAGGTTTCAAATATCGTCCTTTATTTAATTTTTTTCTATATAAATAGGCAAAATATCTGGAAGATATGCTTAAGTATGACTCGTTCTATAAATACAATACTCCGTTCAGGCCAAGGATACTTGATTTTGCATTTGTGGATATGCTAGAAATAGGAGAACAAGCTCCTGGCTCGTAAGGAATATCTGTATTTGTGTTTTCCTCTTTCAAATTTTTATCTGCATAAGCTAACCGCGTCTTATTTAACACAGTAATGATTGTGGGGTATGGGTGGCAACCTAGATGACAAACTATAGGAAGACGTATAGTTATACAATAAATGTAATTTTCTTTTGCTAAAAAAATAGTACTTCAATTGCTAATGTGTATGGTTTTGTTGGTAAACTAAAATATTTATATTTTTCAGGTTAATGATGGTACAAGGATACGACTTGCATTGGATTTGATTCTAAGGCCCCACAACTTGATGCTGCGGTAATGTCATTGAATCTGCTACCAGAAATTACAATAAATATAAACAAAAGGAGTCAAACAAAAATTAAATAATCATAATTGTCATGTAGTCATGTTTAGTTTATATTAACTACTAAGACTTGTTAGTTTCATCTCTTTTACTTAAAAAATTATTATGCACTATTTTTTATGGACTCTTGTTGAAAATTAATGTTTCTATCTTTCGTTCGATTATAGTTGAATTTAGGTGAAGCTTAATTTTCGCTCTAACATTTTGATTCCTTGAACCACTTCCGTGTTGTAAGCTTAATTGAAAATTTGATACTAAAATATATTAAGCATTTTAAAATAAAAACAACATGAGAGAATGGTTATAATCTATCTTCTGAAAATCGGTTCGGACCGGTCAGTTGAACCGGTTGAACCATGAACCGCTACAAAAAACAACTCGGACAAATGTTAAAACCCCCAATTTCAAAAACCGCAGTTGAACCGTCGAACCGATCAAGAAATGGTTGGTCGAACCGAACCGTCACCTAGCCGAATTTTTGGAATAAGGGAAAAACGCAAGGTTCTGAAAATGGTTCGAACCAACTGGTCGAACCGGTCAAATTGTGAACCGAGGGGAAAAGCGGTTCGGACCAAGATTTTGAAAACCGGTTCGAACCAGTCGGTCGAACCATGAACTGGGATAAAAAACGAATCGGTCATATATCAAAACCGAAAGATTCAGAAACCGTCGTTGGACTGTCGAACTGGTCGAGAACCGGTCAGTCGAACCGAACCGGGACCCGACCGATTTTCTAAAATTTGCTCAAAACGGTGTCGTTGGTTAGAGGAACCCTAACCAGTAACCGTGGTTCTGAAAATCGAACCGGACCGGCCGGTTCAACCAGAATAACCGAGAATCGGTCACCTAGCCGGTCCGGGTAAGGCCAGAAACCGCTTGGTAGATAGTGACCCGTTATTTCTAGGAAAGTTCACCTTAAAGGATGGTAGGTTGGATAATTTGGTGTGGGCTGATGGAGAAAGCGTTGTTGATTACAAATGTTTTGGCGATGTATTGGCTTTTGACACCACTTACAAGAAAAATGTATACAACAAGCCCTTAGTCATATTTTCAGGGACCAACCACCATGGCCAGACAACTATCTTTGGATGCGCTCTGCTCTCAGATGAAAGGTTTGAAACTTTCAAGTGGGCACTGAAAGAATTTTTGGAAATCATGTCAGGAAAACTACCCGGAGGCGTTGTGACAGACGGAGACCGTGCTATGAGAGAGGCTATCTTAGAAGTATTTTCTGGTATACCACACCACCTTTGTGCATGGCATCTCCATCGTAATGTGGTACAGAATATAAAAAATAAGCATTTTGGGACGATTTTAGTGTATTATTGTATGGACAGTTTACCGTATAAATATTTGAACAGAGATGGAACGAGATCATATCCAAATACGGACTTGCCGAGAATGAATGGGTCCAGGGCATTTATAATGACAGAATGAAGTGGGCTACCACATATTTGAGGGAGCACTTCTTTGGCCGCATAAGAACTACATCACAGTGTGAGTGAATTCATTCATTATTGAAGAACTATGTTGACAGTAAAACTAGTCTCCTTGAATTCATGCATAAATTTAGTGAAGTATTAAGGCATTACCGAAACAACCATCTTACTGCTGACTTTGAAACCTTTTATAAGTTTTCTGTTTTGACTACGTGCTTGGAAAGTTTTGAGAAACAAGCTGCTGAACTTTATACTAGAAATATTTTTAAACTTGTGAAAGATGAGATAGAAACAGCAGGTGCCTTAAATATGACTGAATGCCCAACAGTGGAGACATTGTTGAGTACAACACGAGTGAGTATTTTAATCTGTAATGGGAATTTAAAGTATCTTACAATAAAGACAAGGACCTGTTTGCGTGTGAGTGCAGGTTATTTGAGACTCGTGGATTTACCGTGCTCCCACATCTTTGGGGTCTTGAAGCATCGCAATGCAAAATGCGTCCATACATCTCTTATCCTAAAAAGATGCACAAGAGATGCAAAGAGTGATTTTATATGCTCAATTGGCGAGCAAGACACCGCTGATGATATAGTGCCCACACTTAGATGAGGTGCAATGGCATCTATTTGTTTGAAGCTTTGTGATATTTCTTCCAAAAATTCAGCCGACTATAGGGAAATCTCAGGTGAGTTACTTAAGCTAATTTCGAAGGTGCAAAATAAAGGTGATGCATAAGCGAGACTTTCCCCTACATCAGCGCTAATAGGTGATCCAGCTGTTGTGAAGTCAAAAGGGGCTCCAAGAAAGGTTCCAAAAGCCCAAAAGAGGCGAAGATGTTCGCATTGTAAGTCAAGCAGGCATTTCGTTAGGACATGTCCATTACTCGCCAAGGAGGACTCCCCCGCCAAATACTCAAATGCTGAAGATGAACCAATGGTATTAATATAATGCCTTGCTTGATTAGTTACTTTATGCTTACCTATTATTTTAGTGTCTTTCGCAAAACTATTAAATAATGCTATATTTTGAGCAATTTTTTAATTTTATTTTAGCATGTTGAAGAATGTGATGCCAATAAACAGACTCCCTCTCAGAACACAAAATTAGTAGAAAATATACCTGTGCACAATAAAAATAATTTTAAAGTAAGCACTTGTCCATGTTATACCATCTATCAAATTTATTGTCATTTCAATTCAAATTTGCAACATATTATTCTCGTAGTGCTTATATTATTTCTTATTATTCTGTTACAAAAAATTCAAGGGTTGTGGAAGCAAGAAGTCTGTATCTAAATTGACAAAGACACCGAAGATTAGAGCAAATGGCAAAAAAAGTCGACAGAAGGTAACATTTCGCATATCTAATAATTTATATTAGATAATTCAAGAAGGAAAATTAAAGTCTTAATTTGAATTTAAATTATATTAACCCAATACCATAAGTGCAACTGAGAGTTCAAGGGTGAGTGAGGCCAACACTTTGAGAAAATTCTTACTCGACTCTAGCTTGTTTGACTAGTTTCTTTATTTTTTTTTAAATTTTGTATTGTAATTATTTAAAAATTATGATTTATGTTTAGACCGAAGAAATCACTCTAACTCAAGAGACATTAAAAGATAAGACCAACACATCAGGAATAGAAGTGACCGAAGTTTCAGATGCAGCCACAACCAAGATACCAGGATTGCCACAATATCCTATGCATCATTATCCAGTGGTCCTTCCTTATCAACCTTATGGTGGAGTCCTCCCTATTCCTTTTTATCATGTTCCAAATGGCATGGCGTACTTCAACCAATATCCTTCTACTATCGGAATTACATCATATCCTCAGTTTTCTCATGTATCGTCGTATTCTAGTGGACCCAGTGATAGCAATACATGGGTTAGACTTTTGAATGATGTCATCAACAACAAAAAGCCATAGAGTTATAATCTATATATTATATTTTTAATTTATGCTTGTTAAAATTGCTGATTATATCTCCCTTTCAAGTGCTTGTGCTATCAATTCATAAAAATTAGGGCTGGTTCCACAGGATTAGATTTACAATATAGGATATTTTTTATTATTTTTGTTTTTATTATTTTCTTGTAGGCATATGAACCGTCTAGTGACATACGACATTATATTTTGTTTACGTTTGTGTTGGTATTTGTTTGCCGGATTATTTAATGTCTCAATTTGACTATGTATGAATTTATACTCTTTTGGTGATTGAAATTTAGTTCTTTTATACTCTTTTATACTCTTTTAGCCTTTGTGTTATTGAATGAAAGAGGAAGGTCCAATGCATGCCTTATGTTATCAGGAGTGGCTAAAGCTTCATCTGTAGAAATATAAATATGAAAGAGTTAAAATGTAATCCAAAGTCCTTTCCTATAGATGATTTTATGTGAATATCACAAAAACTTAAGTGTAGAATATACCTAAATCTTTTGAGGTTTCTGTCTTCTTTTTAATTGGAGAAGGTGGGTCTTCACTGTAAAATTGTAGATCAAGAACAGAAACTGGACTTTGTTGTTCTGAAGTAACTGTTATCATGGCCATAGCACTTTCCTTGCTTAGCTCCTTTGTAGCAGTCTGGTCAATGAAAGAATATTAAACCTAGTACTTTATGCTTATGGGCAACCATTGTATAATAGGAAGAAGAAATACTTACATTTTGATTCATGTGAGTCACCTGTTGAATGGAAATGATGTTGTTGCTTTCAGAATGATCAGCTTGGGTGCCCTCTATGTCACGGTGAGAATCCATGCTTCTGTTGCTGTCAACATTGGAGGAAATAACATCAACTTGATGCTTAAAGTTCCTCTTTTGACACCGGATCTTGCTGAAGCCTTCATTTCTTTGCTGCAAGGTACAAACTTTTTGCTTAGGGGTGGAACTTAGGGACAATGACTCTGATGATTGCTTGTGTTGTCTTCTTTTACTTTTGGACTCTGATGATTGGTTTGTAGGTGAACACTTTTCAAAACCAAACTTATTTTGTACTCTTGGGCTTCTAGTTTCTGCTGTATGGCTGGAGTTATTGGTGTCCTCTCCATTGATGACCTGAGGGACTTTTGAGGCTTGCATTAATTTTGAAGTTTTCTTCATGTTACTCTTATCTGCAGAATGGAAGCGTTGACTAAAAGGATTTGTTGAACTGGTTCCTTTTGCTATTTGACTTTCAATATTGTCAAGCAATCTTCCATCTTTGGGATCATTGGTAGAAAACTTGATGCGGCCTGATTTGCCATTAGTCATTTCTTTGGTAGCGACATTGGATTTCCTTGAGATTTGTGCTAGCTTCATGATGATAATTGGAAACTTTCTACCCTGGGGTGAACTTGAAATATCATCAGTGACAAATGTTGGGTTGGTCTGTTGTCTTGGGGTCTGTAGTTCCGAGCTTTCACTCAGACCTCTGTCAGAAGGGTAATTTATTTCCTGGTCTCTTGTAATATCTAGTGAATCTTTGTATCTCTGCATTGCTTCTAGAATCTGCTTAAGGGCTCTGAGGTCCTTTCCTGAATTTTTAAATTGAAGATCTGCAATCCTTTTCTCAATTTCGCCATATACAGAGTGGAAGGATTTTGAAGCTGTTGTCAAAGTCTCACTTCCCTTGGAAACTTGTAAATCAGGATCTTGGCTTGCATCAGGTTGCCTCCATGGGATTGGTTTAAGTGAAAATCGTGAATTTTCGATTAAGGCATTGTCCCTTCTAGAATTCCCCAAGCACTGGTTTCTTGTTATGGGGGAAACTAGACTTTGGTGTTGGTTATATCCATCACTCATGCAAGACATCTGCGAAGAAGTATCACAAGCTTGTGTGCAATTTGGGAGTTCTTCCAGTCCCATTAACTTTGCTACAACACTCGATGCTCTCTTAGGAGTTTCTGGTTCTTGCTGCTGCTACCTAAGGATTGTGCTCGAACTCTCATATCCTCTCTCTGCACCCTTCAGGATATTTTGAGATCTTGTTGCTTCGCTATAACTCTTGTTGGATCCTTCTCTGCTGTCCAACAAAAGCCTTGGGATTTCCTTGTGCTTTAATAATTGTTGCATTTCCTTCTCATCATAAGAGCGTCGAGGCGAATCCCATGGCCTTCCCCAAGACTTAGAAAGATTATGGAGGGGTTCATTGGTGACTAGGGGTGTTCATGGTTCAGTTTTTTCATAAACTGAACTGAAACTGCACTAAACCATTTTAAATGGTTCAGAAACTGAACCAAACTACTTTGTCAAATAAGAAATTGGTTTTAAACCAGTTTACAATACAGTGCACCAGTTTAAACCAGTTCATAAAAATAAAACTAGTTTTAATAGAAAAAACCAGTTTAAACTGGTTTATAGGTTAAAACTAGTTTTAACTTTTAACATATATAAAATTAGTTTTTACATTTTTTCTCTCTTCCTCTCTCTCTCTCTCTCTCTCTCTTCTTCTTCTCTCCCTCTCTCCCCCTCCTTTCTCTCTCTCCCCCTCTCTCTCCCTTCTCTCCCTATCTCTCCTTCCCTTCTCCCTCCCTCTCTCTCTTCTTCTCTCCCTCCCTCTCTCTCCCTCCTTTCTCTCTCTCCTTCTCTCCCTCTCTCTCTCTCTCCCCCTCCTCTCTCTATCTCCCTTCTCTCCCTCTCTCTCTCCTTCTCCTCTTTCTCTCTCTCTTCTTCTCTCCCCCTCCTTTATCTCTCTCTCTCTCTCTTCCTTCTCTCTCTCCCCTCCTCTCTCTCTCTCTCTCTCTCTCTCTCTCTCTCCCTTTTCCTTTTCTTTTTTTCTCCCTCTCTCTTCTTATCTTCCTCTCTCTTCCCCTCCTATCTCTCTCCCATGCCCCTCTTTCTCCACCTCCCCTTTCTTTCTCTCTCCCTTTTCTCCCTATATCCCTTTCTCTCACTCTCTCTTCTATCCATCTTCCTCTATATCTCTCTCTCCTTCCCTCTTTTCCTCCCCTCTCTCTCTCTCCCTCTCTCTTTCTCTTTGTCTCTCTCACTTTCTCTCCCTCTCTCTCTTCCTCTCTCTTTATTTTGAGCTCTTTCTCCCCTCCATTCTCTCCTCCTCATCTCTGTCTTTTTTCTATCTCTCCTTCTTCCCTTTTTTTTCTCTTTTCTCTCTCCCTTCTTCTCTTTCTTGTTTTGGAAAAAAGAGGGAGAGAGAGAGAAGAGGGATATAGAGTGAGAAAAGGTTGAGAGAGAAAGAGAAAATAGAGAAAGGAAGGGAAGAAAGAGGAAAAAGAGAGAGATGAGGGAGAAGAAAGAGAGAGAAGAGGAGAGAGAAATAAGGGAAGGGAGAGAGAAAGAGAAAAAAGGGAAAAAAGAGAGAGAGAGAGGAAGAGAGAAGGGAGGGAGAGGAGAGAGAGAAACAAAAGGGGAGAGAGGGAAAAGAGGGAGAGAGAGAGAGAAGGGGGAAGGGAGAGAGAGAGAGAAGGG
The DNA here is from genome assembly GCF_003086295.3 of Arachis hypogaea. Lineage (NCBI taxonomy): Eukaryota > Viridiplantae > Streptophyta > Magnoliopsida > Fabales > Fabaceae > Arachis > Arachis hypogaea. The sequence continues at coordinate 128,107,999 of NC_092050.1, forward strand.
AGAAGGGAGAAAAAGAAAAGAGAGGGAGAGAGAGGGAGAGAAAATGGAGAGAGAGAGAGGAGAGGAAAAAAGAGGAGAAGGAGAGAGAGAGAGAGGAAGAAAAAGGGGGAGCGAGAGAAAAAAAGGGGAGAGCGAGAAAAAAGAGGGAGAGAGAAAAAAGGGGAGAGCGAGGAAAAAGAGGGAGAGAGAGAGAGAGAGAGAGAGAGAGAGAGAGAGGAAAAGAGGGAGAGAGAGAGAGAGAGATTAGGGGAAGAAAGAGGAGAAGGAGAGAGAGATGAAGAAAGAGGGGAGAGAGAGGAAGAGAGAATGGAGGAGAGAGAGAGGAAGGAAGGGGGAGAGAAAGGGAGAGGAGAGAAAGGAGAGAGAGAGAATGGGAGAGAGAGAGAGACGAAGAGAGATGGGAGGGGGAGAGAGAGGAGGGAGAGGAGAGAGAGAAAGAAAGGGAAAAAGAGAGGGAGAGAGAGGAGAGGGAAAAAGAGGAGGAGAGAGAGAGAGGAAGAGAGACGGAGAGAGAGAGAGAGAGAGAGAGAGAGAGAGAGAGAGAGGAGGGGAGGGGGAGAGAGAGAAGGAGGGAGACAAAGAGGATGGAGAGAGAGAGAGAGAAAAAGAGAGAGAGAGAAGGAAGAAAGAGAAAAGAGAGAGAGAATGGGAGAAAGAGGAGAGAGAGGAAGGGGAGAGAGAGAGAGTGAAGGGAGAGAGAGAGAAAGAGTATGTAAAAACTAATTTTAGCGTTTAAATAAAACCAGTTTTAATTTGGTTTAAAACTAAACTGAACCATAAAAACTGGTTTTTAATAAACTGATTTTCATAAAAACTATGGTTTCAGTTCAGTTTCAATTCAGTTCAATGAAACCAGTTTTTTTGCACACCCCTATTGGTGACAATGCCTCTGCTATTGACAGATTTAGGCAACTGCAAAGGCCGGAGAGAGTCGATGTGTTTCAAGGTGCGGCCCTTCTTTTCCTCTTTGACTGATGTGTTTCAAGGTGCGACCCTTCTTTTCCTTTGTTGAACTCTAAGGATGACATGCTAGATGAGCAAGAGGATGATGAGTTGGAAGTTCCCAATGATTCTGTGGAGAATTGTTGATTATCTCTTGCAACCTTCACATTATTGTTAGCCTGCAATTACATTGAAATATTTAATTGTTTCTGAAATTTTTCTATGATCACTATTGAAATTTCTGGTATCTACTCACCATTGCATTTAGCATCTTATTATTCAGCTCTTTGGCTTCATTTCTTGTTTCACCTGAGAAAGGGAAGGAAATTTTAGTAGGAAGTATATATATATTAAAAAGGGTCTGAAGAAAGGTTTGCCATTCGTGATATAGTCCATAGAAAAGAAAAAGATATCCATAAATATAACTGTATACGAATTTAAGTTGAGCATAAACAGGGAGCACTTTTATTTATCACAGAAATATGGGTGTCTATTGTTCAGAAGCTTTAAAATATTTGAGAAAAATCCCAAATCTTATATTTGATATATTATTGTTATTATTTGTAGAATCATGTATCACTTGGGAATGTATAAATTCTTCTAGGCTTTATAAGAACTTCAAGTACTCAACACTTATAGGCAAACAAATCAGTGAAAACTCAGAAACAGGAGAAACTTTTTTTTTTGTTTAAAGAACACCGATAAAGGGTGTTATTCTAAAATTCAGCAATTTTCAAAAATACTTTTTCTAATATCTGAACATTCTATTTCAGGCCACAAAACAGGTTTGAACCTCCAAGAAAAACAATTTAGTTTGGAAGCCAATTGGAGATCTATTTCAGGTATATACACCTTTATTTTCGTAAAGGAAAATAATTTAGTCACATAGAAACATTATTTTTATCTAAAAAAACATTGTGTAGATCTTGTCTCTTTTGCATCAATAATATTGACCCATTGTTATACCTGTGTTAGGATCCATGTAAGTCATTTTCCTTCATCCTTATGTGATGTGATGATGAGTTTTACCTTGGTGTACAACATTTTGGCTATGATATAGTTTATTGATATTTTGGAGTGATAGTGTGATTGATTTACTCATTATCCACTTAACAGTTCTCTCAATGCAATCTGATGCACATGCTATTATCGATATTGAAACTTCACCATCAACAGAAGTGGGAAAATCCAACTTGATCAATTCAAAAGCTACATCTGAGAAACAGCCGTCTGTAAAATCAGAAATGTTTGAAGCACCATCTATCATGACATTGGTAGAACCTAGGGATGCCGCTAGTCATAAAGCACCTGCATCTGAAGACAAAAAGTGGAAGAATTCGAGTTCCACTTTGCAGGCTTGTTGGTTTACCTCTCAAACTCAGGTCATGAATAAGTCCCAAGCGAGAAACAAGAATGAAGAGATAATAGCAAAGGTCACAAACTGGAGCACCCCTAAGGAGCACACCCCTCTGAAGAGCCTCTTAGGTGAGGCTGCTCACAGCCACAGCCCAAGTTCTCCAAAATTAGAAGAAAACTTGGCAAGCAGAAAGAATGGTAAACTTCCACAAAATAATGGTTCTGGATTGACAACTGTTAACTCCATTCTAGGTCCTGATTCGCCTTCAGCTCAAGCTCTGATAAACGACGCTGCAAAAGAATGGAACTCACCGGCAAGATATCCTACAAAAATGAAGAGGGAAAAGAGGAAAGCCAAGAGCAGACCATATTGGATACAATTAGTATGTTGCTCATCAGTGGATCTTCAGAGAAAGCAAAAAACTGCCATATGATGGTTATGGTTATAGTTATAGTTATTTTCATGCTATTTGGGGTATTGTCTACTTCTAGAGTTGAGATACATCTTTTGATCATGCGTCTCATTCTATTGAACTGGGTAGCCTCCTAGAAGTTTGGTTGTATATTTGAAGCATGTTCAGTTGCCATTACTGTTTGTTATTTTAATGTATCATTATCATGGCTTTGGTGCCTTGTTATATATTGAAAATTAAGAAAACGTTGTGATCTTGTGAGCTTTACAAGTAGGGAGGATTTTAGTCCGATATGTAAGGACTCAACCTTTTATTATTGTTGTGTTTTGAACTTCTATCCAAAAGCTGTTAGACGATTTGAAGTACATAAATAAATAAATACTGTCGATAATAAGCTCGCTATTTGGTCCATAAAAATACATGTGAAGCAGAAGAAAATAAATTCATAATCATAACCTTTTTCTTCATATGTGCAACTGATATAAGAATAATCCAATGTATATACATGTAAGCAGAAGAACAACATCTCAACCTTGTGAACATTGAACCATTACGTTCTAAATCAAGAAGTTCATTAATCATTTAATTGCACGTATAACATTGTAGTTTGGAGCTTACAGTCACCATCTCCCCGCAATTTTCTTACTACCGAAAAGTAAAAAGTTTCTCCATTGCCAATCAAGAATGCATTCAATCTTATAACAGGGAAGATTATCGACATGACTGATCTCACATATAGATAAAACTGATAAACTACAGACAGATACATAAGAACAAACAATGTTATTCAACCAACTTAACACAGAATCACTTGGTTATTATTCTCATCAAACTCATTGTGCTATTTTACAAATGTCTTCATATTCCACAGCTTTGAGTACCCTGCCATCATAGGCACCTCTCTCTATCTGCACCTTTGCACAAAAATGATCCGTATCCACTTCCAAAACTTTCGCAGTTGACCCACGATATGCACCATTGACAATTTTTACACGGCCCACAACTTGTGGAATCACAGTTTCAAGCTCTTCCTGATCGACTCTCAGCACATGCTTGCTTTCAAGCATCTCAATTTTTTCAACATATTTGTCAATCACCTTTCTCACCACACCCTTTTGCTTGTAGTACCCCTTCTCTGCCAAGGCCTTGCTCATAAATTGCAGGCTATCAGATGCTTTCAAGTTTCAATAAAATTCCAAACTTTTCTACAATTGGATTTACTATTAAAGGAAAACAGTCCTATAAATCACAATCACACATAGGATTGTGAACTACACATCATCACAATTTGTTTAGATGCTTAGCATCAAAATATCAACCACATCAAAGACTCAATTATTTCTGCTCTGTGGTCATACAACATTCATTTTGTAATAGACAGTTACAACTAATCTTTGCAACCAATACTCACCGTTTCAAGATTTGTGTCCAAAATTCTAGATATCAATGATTTTGCCCTTACAGGAAACCAAGAAGGGCATGAAAAGTATGCTTTATTAATCTGCAAGAGTTAACAAGAAAACCAAGGAAATTTCATTAGCATTACTAAAAATCCGACATCTTATTTGATGAAAAACACTCTTGCTTCTGCTTGAGAAGAGAAGAGGTAGCTACAAAAACTTGTAGCCTGACACTACTGCAGTTAGCACCTATCAAATGATGGAGAAAATACTAATATAGATGAAAACTATTTGTTTCCAGCCCCCACTAATTGCTGCTCTAGCACTCCTACAATACAAAGTGAATAAACAGATCGAACCAAATTTACATCCAAACAAAATACAAAAATGATATTTGCTAAGAAGTTCATCCAGATAAAACCAGGAATTACTATGTATTATCATCCTAAATTTCTAGATAATACTAACTGATGAATGCCACTACGAGCAAAATAAATATTTAAGACAAATATTTTGACTACAGTTCAATCTAGTCAAAATTGAAAAATATATATTTAGCAAGTTTGAATTTATACCTTACTGTATAAGGTGGTTAGATCAAGCTCATTAAAGGGAAGGTATCCAGCCAATAGGACATAGAGGATAACCCCACAGGACCAAACATTAGCCACAGCACCATTGTAACCCTTGTGACTGAGTACCTAAGCTCACAAATTCAAAAAACAGAACCCAACATAAGAATAGTTAGTATCTGCACATGACTGAAACTGAAATTTAACCAAACATCAAGCACTGCTGTGTTTTACCTCGAGAGCTACATAGTTTGGAGTGCCACAAGTTGTCCAAAGGAGACTCACACCCTAAGAAAAAATTCACCAAGGTCATTGGTATCAATTCATCTACATGTACGGAAGTTATACATGAAAACTACTAGATAACAATCTCACCTATTCTGGTAATGCGCTTAAACCAAAATATGAAATTTTTATATTGCCTTGTGAATCAAGTAAAAGATTCTCTGGCTGCACAAGGTGAAAACAAAAAATTTAGAAGGAATCATGATTAGGATGAGCAAAAAATTTCCTGAACCAACTTAACACCACCAACCTTCAAATCTTTGTGATAGACTCCCTTGCTGTGGCAGTAATTTATGCCATCAATAAGCTGTTGGAAATATCTTCTAACTTCAGCCTCACTAAGACGTCCATGATGTATCTGCAAAATTATTTATATTCATCATCACCAATATCATATATGGTAATTAAGCAAATATATGGCAAAGAGGGACCCTCTTACGTACTCACAATTTTATCTAACAATTCACCACCTGTAATGAACTCCAATATGATATAAAACCGTAAGATTGACAGATTAATTAACACTTATTCAAAAATTATTCAACCCATAACAAGTTCACAAATTAACTAACAACAATTATTCAATAATTGTTATACAAAAAATACCTAGAAGCTAGAAGCCCTAGAACAGAGCAGAGCAGATCCTGAGCAAGAGGGGAACAAGGGCACGACCGAAGGGATGACAGGTGGAACAGAGATAGCGCTGGTGACGATGGAACAGAGCTGCGCGACAGAAAAAGGAGGCGAGCCCGGCGACGATGGAACCGAGCTGCGCGACAGTGCTTTCAAAGCTGAAACAGTAGCTGCACGATGGTGGAACAGAGCTGCACGATAATGACGGTGTCTTCGAAGCTCGTTTCGGCGACGGCGGCGGGAGATGAACGGAGGTGAGGGAGTGAGATCGATGACGGAGAGAGGAAGGAGGAGCTCATGGGAGGGGTGGGTTCGCGTTTAGCCGTTGTGTGGAGCTAAGGTTGCTGGGTTGGGTAATTGGTTAGGGCATCCCAGCAAAACGATGGCGTCTTGCGTGCGACGCACAGTGAGACAGATGAAAGAGATCGAGTAGCAGAGAGAGAGGATAGGAAGAGGAGAGAATAAGATGAAGAAGACTGAAATCTTCAGAGGCGTGAACGAGAACCAGATGAAGAACAATTTTGGTTTTTTATTTTTTTAATATGTTTAACACATATGAAAAACAATTTTGATTTTTTGTTTTTTAATATATTTTTATTTTGTTGTTTCAATTATTTGAAATTATAAAATTAGGATTAATTGAATTCTAAAATTTGATTAATTTAAAAGGGTATTTTTGTCTAATCAAATAAAGGAAGGATGCTTAAGTTTTTTTATAAAATTAAATAAATAAATATTTTTTATTTTTATTTAATTAAAAGGGTATTTTAGTAAAAGTGATGATATACTATATATTTAAAAAAGAAAAAATTAAATGCTGACATGAAAAATAAATTCCACATGTCTTATTATTATTTGTCTATATTTTAAACGTATCGGTACGTATAAATTTATCATTGTAATGTAGCAAACACCATAATATAATATCTCACTGCGTGCTGGTGGCAATAATTCAACTACTACTACCCAAACGCAACTCCAAATCAATTTCTTCATAATAGTTTCCACTACCACTCATGGAAGAAGAAGAGCTTGCACCAATAGTAGTTGTTGTTGGGATTATTCCAACCAAGAATCCATATTCATAGTTATTAGCGGCGGGTTGGTGATAGGAGTATCGGTTTCTCTAGTAGCAAAGAGTTCATTATGCTCTTTCTTCTCCGGAAAAAGCATGAGCGTTTTCTTAATTGGCTCATCTCCGGAGGAAGGGTATGTTGATGATGAGGATGAGTTTCTTCTTCTAAAGTTGTAAAAGTGTGTTGATCTGATGATGATGGTGGTGGTGGTAGGTGGCTAAAGAATCTATTAGCATAGCTCTGAACTTGTTGCGGTGTCTTGTTATGAAGATAGTGCCTAGCTATTTTGCTCCAACGTCCTCTTCCATACTTGCTTAGTCCCATTAGAAATAACCTATGCTCATACGACATATCCATATATATATATATATATATATATATATATATATATATATATATATATAATAATTAATGTCTTTAATTTATACCAAAATGATGAAGGTATAGCTTTAGACAATGTAAATATAATAATAATCCGTCACTATAATAATTACTTAGAAAATTTGATATAACTCGATCAATGAATTTGAATTCAATTTGTATATCCAGAAAATAAATCCAAATTTTGAAATGGAAGCTAATAAGCCAAACAACCAGCAAGTATGAACAATTTTTTTTCGAGTCAGAATCTTTGATGAGAGAAAAGTGACATGGCTTATTTATTACTTAATTAATTTTAATAGTAGTCAATACCATAACACATCTTTATGAGGATAGGCCGCAAAAATTTTGGCAAAGTTTTCGATTCACTATTATTTATTTAATAGGGTAATGTTAGAGAGACAAAAAATACAACTAGAACTTGTCTTATTTATTATTTATTAATTGTCGCAACAATTAATAAATGTTAAATAAGGCAAGTTATGGCTGTTTTTGGCTAATTTTCTTTAGTTATCAAATATTTCCGTATTTAATACGACAATTTTTGGTTGCAAATAAGTATTTAATACTACAATTAAAATAAAAACATTTAAGCAATTTATATATTTAATAATATATTTATTATATATACATAAAAAATCAATCACTAATATATTAAAAATGTACGAAACAACGCAATAGTAAAATTAAATTTCATAATAGATACTCCGACACTGTAAAATTATTTTTCATAATATAATAAGTCAATTAAATTTCAAAACAAAAATAATAGTCAATATATAAATTGATTATAATAGTTGATGTGATACGATGACACAGTAAAATTCAATAACATATACAGCTTAAAATGTGTGAAGGAAAAAAAATAAGAAAGAAAGACAAATTCATGGTCTCTAAGAGTCTAATCAGTAGTGAGGCAATCGGGATGATGATGATGATGATGATCAGCATGCATGTAGGGTTGGAATAAGAAGAAGCTGCTACTATTGTTGTTATTATTATTAGAAGCCTGATAATGATGATGAGAAGGATCAGCAGAGGGATCATAGATGATAGATATGAATTGAAGGTGGCCATACACTAGTAGTAGTAGTAGCAGCGAAGTTAAGGATTGTTGGTCCATCTGCTGAAGATCTTATTGATGGTGGAGGAGATCCTTCTCCTTCTGTAAGATCAATAATTTCAGTAAGATCAATAATTTCAAGAGTCACCATTGTGGTAGAGAGAGAAAGTAGTATGAAACTATAAAGAATAGTGTGTGTAGTAATAACTAATAAACCAGTTAGCGGTGGCCGTGCTTATATTCAGGATGAGTTACTCAAACCCCACGGTGGACTATAAAGTGCATACATCATCAAACTTTGTTAACAATGTTATTTCAACGGATTAATAGTCAAATTCGTCGCTAAAAAATTATTTATTTTTAAATTAGTTCTCAAATTTTTTAGTCATATTAGTTCTTGAAAAATAAAATATAAGTGAAATTGATCATTCTATTAGTTAGATAATAAGGTAAGTACCACATGACATGATGACATAGTAGATTAATACTATGCATCAAGATGATTGGTTAACGTGTCAGGTCAGTGAACACGTAACACGTCACATATCACTTGACATGTAAATAAGTTATTTATAGTCAAAATAGTTCTTAAAAGTCTAAACATAAAATATTTTCATCAATAAAATTTTAAAAATAATAAATTAGTCTTTATATAATTTTTTTATTTTTTCTTCAGAATATTAAATTTAAAATATTTTTTGATTGTACTACTTTTAATATTATTTTTTATATCTTAATAAAAAAAATCTCTTTTACATAAAATAATAAAAATAATTAAATTATTATAAAATTATTTTTCATTTGTATTTTAAAATTTTATATTTTTAAATTGTAATTTTTTAGAGTAAATTTTTTTATTTAAATGAGTTTATCAAATTATTGTTGATTATATATTTAAAAATTTAATATTTTAAATTTCACTAAATAATATAGTAATTATTTTAAAATTTAAATCTTTTAAATTTTTAAAATTAAAATTTTTATTATTATTTAATTTATTATGGTAGTACTCAATAATTAAAAAATTGATTTGTGGGATCCCTTGTTGAATCTTAATATTTTAATATAATTTTTTTAAATAATTACTATATTTATTTAGTGAAATCTAAAAGACTAAAATATTTAAAATAACAACTATATTTATTTAGTGAAATCCAAAATATTAAAACTTTTAGCATATAACTACTATATAACTAGTTTTAATATTTTGGATTTCACTAAATAAATATAGTAGTTATTTAAAAAAAACTATATTAAAATATTAAGAATTAACAAGTGATCCTACAAATCAGTTTTTAATTATTGAGTTTTACCATATAAATTAAACAATAATAAAATTTTATAATTTTAAAAAATTTAAAATATTTAAATTTTAAAATATTAAATTTAGCTTCATCCTATGCTGTCTTAACGTGTTGAAGACATTTGACAAGTCAAGCAGTAGGCTGACATCGTTCTTACTTTTGACGAGCATGTTGTATGCATAGAATTCCGTTAGTTTTTTCAAGTGAGGTGACAATACCTTATTCATTAGTTGCTGATATATCTTGAACAAAATGAAGGTCAATTTCAAAGTGTTTGCTTCGACTATGAAGAACTGAATTGGCAGCGAGCATGACAACACTAAAGTTGTCGCAAAAAATCGTGGGAGCAACTGATGTGGATATTCCGAATTCAGATAGAAGCTTTTGGACCCAAAGAAGCTCAGCCTCAGCATAGCAAGGCATCTAAACTCAGCCTCAGTCGAAGAGCAACTTATAGCAATTTGCTTTTAGTGCTCCAAAACACAGGATTGTTGCCAAGGAATACACAATATCCGCTTATAGAGCGACGATTCTCAATGTCACTTGCCCAATCAACATCTGCAATAACCAAAACACAAAGATTATACCACTTGGAGAAAGTCAGACCATGATAATAGGTATCTAAGAGGTAGCAAAGAATGCACTTTAATACTTTGTAGTGATGCTGCTTTGGAGAGTTCATAAATTGGCTAACTCTATCAACAGAGAAAGTAATTTTTGAATGCGTTAGGGTGGCATATTGCAAGCTCCCAACAAGAGATTGATAGAGTGTAGGGTCTTCAAAATCATTTATGGCAAATGACACAAGTTTCAGAGAAGAAAGTATTGGTGTTGGAACCGATTTTGAGTGACTCATGCCTGCACGCTTTAAGAGATCTAAACTATATTTTGACTGATATATAAAGATAACTGATGAGCGGATAATTTATACGCTTTTTGACATTGTTTTTAGTATGTTTTTAGTAGGATCTAGTTACTTTTAGGGATGTTTTCATTAGTTTTTATGTTAAATTCACATTTCTGGACTTTACTATGATTTTGTGTGTTTTTCTGTGATTTCAGGTATTTTCTGGCTGAAATTGAGGGACTTGAGCAAAAATCAGATTCAGAGGTTGAAGAAGGACTGCTGATGCTGTTGGATTCTGACCTCCCTGCACTCAAAGTGGATTTTCTGGAGCTACAGAAATCAAAATGGCGCGCTTCCAATTGCATTGGAAAGTAGACATCCAGGGCTTTCCAGCAATATATAATAGTCCATACTTTGGCCAAGAATAGATGATGTAAACTGGCGTTCAACTCCAGATCTCTGCCCAAATCTGGCGTCCAGCGCCAGAAAAGGAGCCAAAACCAGAGTTGAACGCCCAAACTGGCACAAAAACTGGCGTTCAACTCCAAGAAGGACCTCTACACGTGCAACACTCAAGCTCAGCCCAAACACACATCAAGTGGGCCCAGGAAGTGGATTTATACATCAATTACTTACTCATGTAAACCCTAGTAGCTAGTTTATTATAAATAGGACCTTTTACTATTGTATTAGGCATCTTTGGTCTCAGTTGTAATCCATTGTTCATCTTTGGATTACCTTATGATCCTTTGATCACGTTTTAGGGGGCTGGCCATCTCGGCCATGCCTGGACCTTCACTTATGTATTTTTAACGGTAGAGTTTCTACACTCCATAGATTAAGGTGTGGAGCTCTGCTGTTCCTCAAAGATTAATGCAAAGTACTTCTATTTTCTATTCAATTCATCTTATTTCGCTTCTAAGATATCCATTCGCACCCAAGAACATGATGAAGGTGATGATTATGTGTGACGCTCATCACCATTCTCCCCTATGAACACGTGCCTGACAAACACCTCCGTTCTACATGAAATAAGCTAGAATGAATATCTCTTAGATCTCCTAACCGGAATCTTCGTGGCGTAAGCTAGAATGATGGCGGCATTCAAGAGAATCCGGAAGGTCTAAACCTTGTCTGTGGTATTCCGAGTAGGATTCAATGATTGAATGACTGTGACGAGCTCCTAACTCGCGATTGTAGGGCGTTAGTGACAGACGCAAAAGGATAGTAAATCCTATTCCAGCATGATCGAGAACCGACAGATGAATAGCCGTGCCGTGACAGGGTGCGTGAGCATATTATTCACTGAGAGGATAAGATGAAGCCATTGGCAAGGGTGATGCCTCCAGACGATTAGCCGTGCCGTGACAGGGCATTGGATCATTTTCCCGAGAGATGACCGAAAGTAGCCATTGACAGTGGTGATGTATCACATAAAGCCAGCCATGGAAAGGAGTGAGACTGATTGGATGAAGATAGTAGGAAAGTAGAGGTTCAGAGGAACGAAAAGCATCTCCATTCGCTTATCTGAAATTCCTACCAATGATTTACATAAGTATCTCTATCCCTATTCTATTATTTATTATTTGAAAACTCCATGATTATTTTATATCCGCCTGACTGAGATTTGCAAGGTGACCATAGCTTGCTTCATACCAACAATCTCCGTGGGATTCGACCCTTACTCACGTAAGGTATTACTTGGATGACCCAGTGCCCTTGCTGGTTAGTTGTATCGAAGTTGTGACAAATTATGAATGTGTAATCACGATTACGCGTACCAAGTTACTCACGTGCCAGGAATAGTTTGAGCCTGGACATCACAATTTCGTGCACCAAGTTTTTGGCGCCGTTGCCGGGGATTGTTCGAGTATGGACAACTGACGGTTCATCCTGTTGCTCAGATTAGGTAATTTTCTTTTTGTTTTGTTTTCAAAAATTTTTCAAAAATTTCTCCTTTGTCTTCGAAAAAAAAAATTTAAAATAAAAATGTTTTCAAAAAATAAATTATTCTATGGCTTCAAAACTTTTAAGAATGAATTCTAGAGTTTCATGGTAACATGTTGAATCCTATCTGGCTGTAAAGCCATACCCAAACTGCTTTGGGATTGGCCTTCAACTAATCACCTCAGTGGAGTCATGCCCAATCTTTCTGGATAGGGTATGTCAGGCGTGTCATGTCTGAGTTACATGCTAAAGCTTGGCTGGCTATTAAGCCATGCCTGACCCTTTGATTGGAGCTTTAGAGCATAAGATTCCTGGAATTCATATTAAAAATTTTGGAATCCTTATTTTTCTTTTTCAAATAATTTTTGAAAAAAAAAATCCAAAAAAATTAGAAAATCATAAAAATCAAAAATATTTTTGTGTTTCTTGTTTGAGTCTTGAGTCATATAATAAGTTTGGTGTCACTTGCATATGCATCTTGCATTTTTTCGAAAATTTCATGCATTCATAGTGTTCTTCATGATCTTCAAGTTGTTCTTGGTAAGTCTTCTTGTCTGATCTTAATGATTTTTTGTTTTGTGTTGTATGGTGTTTATCATATGCATTCTTGAATTCTTAGTGCGTAAGCATTAAAGAATTCTAAGTTTGGTGTCTTGCATGTTTTCTTTGCATTAAAAATTTTTCAAAAATATGTTCTTGATGTTCATCATGACATTCATAGTGTTCTTGGTGTTCATCTTGACATTCATAGCATTCTTGCATGCATTCATTGTTTTGATCTAAAAATTTCATGCATTGCATCATTTTTCTTGTTTTTCTCTCTCATCATAAAAATTCAAAAATTAAAAAAAAAATCTTTCCCTTTTTCTCTTATCAAATTCGAAAATTGAGTTGACTTTTACAAAAATTTTTTAAAAATCAAAGTTGTTCCTTATGAGTCAAATCAAATTTTCAATTTGAAAATCTTATCTTTTTCAAAATCTTTTTCAAAAATCAAATCTTTTTCAAAATTCTTAGTTATTTTCGAAAATAAAAAAAATATTTTTCAAAAATCTTTTTCTTATTTTTATATCAAATTTTCGAAAATAACATAATCAATTAATGTTTTGATTCAAAAATTTGAAGTTTGTTACTTGCTTGTTAAGAAAGATTCAAACTTTAAGTTCTAGAATCATATCTTGTGATTTCTTATGAATCAAGTCATTAATTGTGATTTTAAAAATCAAATCTTTTTCAAAACTAATTTCAATCATATCTTTTCAAAAATATCTTCTTATCTTATCTTTTTCAAAAATATCTTTTCAAAATATCTTTTCTAACTTCCTAACTTCTTATTTTTTCAAAATTTGTTTCAACTAACTAACTAACTTTTTGTTTGTTTCTTAACTTTTTTCAAAACTACCTAACTAACTCTCTCTCTCTAATTTTCGAAAATATCTTCCCTCTTTTTCAAAAATTTCTTTTTAATTAACTAATTATTTTTATTTTTAATTTTAAAAAAAAAATTTCGAAAAAATACTAACAATTTTCAAAAACCATTTTCGAAAATCACTAACTCTTTTTCAAAATAATTTTTGAAAATTATCCCTCCCCCATCTTATTCTATTTATTCATTCATATCCTAACATCTCATCTCACATCTCTGCCATCCTCACAGTTGTGTTTTTTCTATTATATTACATTCTTTGTCTCCCCCTCTTCTTCTACTCACACAGGGATCCCTATACTGTGGTATAAAGGATCTCTATTATTATTATTATTTTTCTGTGCCCTCTTCTTTGTCATATGAGTAGGAGCAAGGATAAGAACATTCTTGTGGAAGCAGATCCAGAACCTGAAAGGACTCTGAAGAGAAAATTAAGAGAAGCTAAAATACAACAATCCAGAGATAACCTTTCAGAAATTTTCGAACAGGAAAAGGAGATGGCAGCCGAAAATAATAATAATGTAAGGAAGATGCTTGGTGACTTTACTGCACCTAATTCCAATTTACATGGAAGAAGCATCTCCATTCCTGCCATTGGAGCAAACAATTTTGAGCTGAAACCTCAATTAGTTTCTCTGATGCAGCAGAACTGCAAGTTTCATGGACTTCCATCTGAAGATCCTTTTCAGTTCTTAACTGAATTCTTGCAGATATGTGATACTGTTAAGACTAATGGAGTAGATCCTGAAGTCTACAGGCTCATGCTTTTCCCTTTTGCTGTAAGAGACAGAGCTAGATTATGGTTGGATTCTCAACCCAAAGACAGCCTGAACTCTTGGGATAAGCTAGTCACGGCTTTCTTAGCCAAGTACTTTCCTCCTCAAAAGCTGAGCAAGCTTAGAGCTGATGTTCAAACCTTCAGACAGAAAGAAGGTGAATCCCTCTATGAAGCTTGGGAAAGATACAAACAGTTGACCAAAAAGTGTCCTTCTGACATGCTTTCAGAATGGACCATCCTGGATATATTTTATGATGGTTTATCTGAGCTATCAAAGATGTCACTGGACACTTCTGCAGGTGGATCCATTCACCTAAAGAAAACGCCTGCAGAAGCTCAAGAACTCATTGACATGGTTGCTAATAACCAGTTCATGTACACTTCTGAAAGGAATCCTGTGAGTAATGGGACGCCTATGAAGAAGGGAGTTCTTGAAGTTGATACTCTGAATGTCATATTGGCTCAGAATAAAATATTGACTCAGTAAGTCAATATGATCTCTCAGAGTCTGCATGGAATGCAAGCTGCATCCAACAGTACTCAAGAGGCTTCTTATGCAGAAGAAGCTTATGATCCTGAGAACCCTGCAATAGCAGAGGTGAATTACTTAGGTGAACCTTATGGAAACACCTATAACTCATCATGGAGAAATCATCCAAATTTCTCATGGAAGGATCAAAAGCCTCAACAAGGCTTTAATAATGGTGGAAGAAACAGGTTTAACAATAATAAACCTTTTCCATCATCCACTCAGCAACAGACAGAGAACTCTGAACAAAATGCTTCTAATTTAGTAAATCTAGTCTCTGATCTATCCAAGGCCACTGTGAGTTTCATGAATGAAACGAGGTCTTCCATTAGAAATCTGGAAGCACAAGTGGGCCAGCTGAGTAAAAGGATCACTGAAATCCCTCCTAGTACTCTCCCAAGCAATACAGAAGAGAACCCAAAAGGAGAGTGCAAGGCCATTGACATAAGCACCATGGCCGAACCTGTGAGGAGAGGAGAGGACGTGAATCCCAAGGAGGAAGACCTCCTGGGACGTCCAGTGATCAATAAGGAGCTTCCCTCTGAGGAACCAAAGGACTCTGAGGCTCATCTAGAGACCATAGAGATTCCATTGAACCTCCTTATGCCCTTCATGAGCTCTGATGAGTATTCCTCTTCTGAAGAGAATGAGGATGTTACTGAAGAGAAAACTGCCAAGTTTCTTGGTGCAATCATGAAGCTGAATGCCAAATTATTTGGCATTGATACTTGGGAAGTTGAACCTCCCTTGTTCATCAATGAACTAAGTGATCTGGATCAACTGACATTGCCTCAGAAGAGACAGGATCCTGGAAAGTTCATAATACCCTGTACCATAGGCACCATGATCTTTAAGGCTCTGTGTGACCTTGGTTCAGGAATAAACCTCATGCCCCTCTCTGTAATAGAGAAACTGGGAATCTATGGGGTGCAAGCTGCTAGAATCTCATTAGAGATGGCAGATAATTCAAGAAAATAGGCTTATGGACAAGTAGAGGACGTGTTAGTAAAGGTTGAAGGCCTTTACATCCCTGCTGATTTCATAGTGCTGGATACTGGAAAGGAAGAGGATGAATCCATCATCCTAGGAAGACCTTTCCTGGCCACAGCAAGAGCTGTGATTGATGTTGACAGAGGGGAAATAGTCCTTCAATGGAATGAGGACTCCCTTGTGTTTAAAACTCAAGGATCTCCCTCTGCAACCATGGAGAGGAAGCATGAAAAGCTTCTCCCAAAGCAGAGTCAACCAGAGCCCCCACAGTCAAACTCTAAGTTTGGTGTTGGGAGGCCACAACCAAACTCTAAGTTTGGTGTTAAACTCCCATATCCAAACTCTAAGTTTGGTGTTGGAGAGTTTCAACAATGCTCTGAACATCTGTGAGGCTCCATGAGAGCCCACTGTCAAGCTATTGACATTAAAGAAGCGCTTGTTGGGAGGCAACCCAATTTTTATTTATCTAACTATATTTTTCTTAGTTATATGTCTTTATAGGTTCATGATCATGTGGAGTCACAAAACAAACAAAAAAATCAAAAACGGAATTAAAAACAGCAGAAGAAAAATCACACCCTGGAGGAGCATCTGTCTGGCGTTCAAACGCCAAAACAGAGCATGGTTCTGGCGCTGAACGCCTAGAATGGGCAGCATCCTGGCGCTGAACGCCCAGAACAAGCATGGTTCTGGCGTTCAACGCCAGAAATGGCAGCAAATGGGTGTTGAACGCCCAAAATGGGCACCAACCTGGCGCTGAACGCCCAGAGTTGTGTGCAAGGGCATTTTGCATGCCTAAATTGGTGCAGGGATGTAAATGCCTTGACACCTCAGGATCTGTGGACACCACAGGATCACCTCAAGATCTGTGGACACCACAGGATCATCTCAGGATCTGTGAATCCCTCACCCACCTCACCCTCTCTCTCTCCATTCATGACCATCCCTTCTGTTCTCCATTCACCACTCACATCCATACACAGATCCCTCCATCTCCTCCATATCTTCTTATTCTTCTATTCTTTCTTCTTTTGCTCGAGGGCGAGCAACATTCTAAGTTTGGTGTGGTAAAAGCATAGCTTTTTTGTTTTTTCCATAACCATTGATGGCACCTAAGACCAGAGAAACCTCTAGAAAGAGGAAAGGGAAGACAAAAGCTTCCATCAAGGGTCTATAGCTCAGTGGTAGAATATTTGACTGCAAATCAAGAGATCCCTGAGATACCTCAGGGGATACATTTTCTTCCACACAATTATTGGAAGCAACTAAGGGTGGAACATCAAGAGCACTCCATCATCCTTCATGAAATCAGAGAAGATCTAAAAGCAATGAAGGAGGAGCAACAAAGGCAAGGAAGAGACATAGAAGAGCTCAAGGACATCATTGGTTCCTCAAGAAGGAAACGCCACCATCACTAAGGTGGATTCATTCCTTGTTCTTATTTTTTCTGTTTTTAGTTTTCTATGTTATGTGCTTATCTATGTTTGTGTCTTCATTACATGATCATTAGTAGTAGTAACTATGTCTTAAAGTTATAAATGTCCTATGAATCCATCACCTCTCTTAAATAAAAAATATTTTAATTCAAAAGAACAAGAAGTACATGAGTTTTGAATTTATCCTTGAACTTAGTTTGATTATATTGATGTGGTGACAATGCTTCCTGTTTTCTGAATGTATGCTTGAACAGTGCATATATCTTTTGAAGTTGTTGTTTAAGAATGTTAAATATGTTGGCTCTTGAAAGAATGATGACTAGGAGACATGTTATTTGATAATCTGAAAAATCATAAAAATGATTCTTGAAGCAAGAAAAAGCAGCAAAGAACAAAGCTTGCAGAAAAAAAAAATAGGCGAAAAAAAAATATAATAGAAAGAAAAGCAAGCAGAAAAAGCCAAAAGCTCTTAAAACCAAGAGGCAAGAGCAAAAAGCCAATAACCCTTAAAACCAAAAGGCAAGGGCAATAAAAAGGATCCCAAGGCTTTGAGCATCAGTGGATAGGAGGGCCTAAAGGAATAAAATCCTGGTCTAAGCAGCTAAACCAAGCTGTCCCTAACCATGTGCTTGTGGCGTGAAGGTGTCAAGTGAAAACTTGAGACTGAGCGGTTAAAGTCAAGGTCCAAAGCAAAAAAAGAGTGTGCTTAAGAACCCTGGACACCTCTAATTGGGGACTTTAGCAAAGCTGACTCACAATTTGAAAAGGTTCACCCAATTATGTGTCTGTGGCATTTATGTATCCGGTGGTAATAATGGAAAACAGAGTGCTTAGGGCCACGGCCAAGACTCATAAAGAAATTGTGTTCAAGAATCATCATACTGAACTAGGAGAATCAATAACACTATCTGAACTCTGAGTTCCTATAGATGCCAATCATTCTGAACCTCAATGGATAAAATGAGATGCCAAAACTATTCAAGAGGCAAAAAGCTATAAGTCCCGCTCATTTGATTAAAGCTATGTTTCATTGATAGTTTGGAATTTATAGTATATTCTCTTCTTTTTATCCTATTTGATTTTCAGTTGCTTGGGGACAAGCAACAATTTAAGTTTGGTGTTGTGATGAGCGGATAATTTATACGCTTTTTGACATTGTTTTTAGTATGTTTTTAGTAGGATCTAGTTACTTTTAGGGATGTTTTCATTAGTTTTTATGTTAAATTCACATTTCTGGACTTTACTATGATTTTGTGTGTTTTTCTGTGATTTCAGGTATTTTCTGGCTGAAATTGAGGGACTTGAGCAAAAATCAGATTCAGAGGTTGAAGAAGGACTGCTGATGCTGTTGGATTCTGACCTCCCTGCACTCAAAGTGGATTTTCTGGAGCTACAGAACTCGAAATGGCGCGCTTCCAATTGCATTGAAAATTAGACATCCAGGGCTTTCCAGAAATATATAATAGTCCATACTTTGGCCAAGAATAGATGACGTAAACTGGCGTTCAACGCCAGCTCTCTGCCCAAATCTGGCGTCCAGCGCCAGAAAAGGAGCCAAAACCAGAGTTGAACGCCCAAACTGGCACAAAAACTGGCGTTCAACTCCAAGAAGGACCTCTACACGTGCAACACTCAGGCTCAGCCCAAACACACACCAATTGGGCCCAGGAAGTGGATTTATACATCAATTACTTACTCATGTAAACCCTAGTAGCTAGTTTATTATAAATAGGACCTTTTACTATTGTATTAGGCATCTTTGGTCTCAGTTGTAATCCATTGTTCATCTTTGGATTACCTTATGATTCTTTGATCACGTTTTAGGGGGTTGGCCATCTCGGCCATGCCTGGACCTTCACTTATGTATTTTTAACGGTAGAGTTTCTACACTCCATAGATTAAGGTGTGGAGCTCTGCTGTTCCTCAAAGATTAATGCAAAGTACTTCTGTTTTCTATTCAATTCATCTTATTTCGCTTCTAAGATATCCATTCGCACCCAAGAACATGATGAAGGTGATGATTATGTGTGACGCTCATCACCATTCTCCCCTATGAACACGTGCCTGACAAACACCTCCGTTCTACATGAAATAAGCTAGAATGAATATCTCTTAGATCTCCTAACCGGAATCTTCGTGGCGTAAGCTAGAATGATGGCGGCATTCAAGAGAATCCGGAAGGTCTAAACCTTGTCTGTGGTATTCCGAGTAGGATTCAATGATTGAATGACTGTGACGAGCTCCTAACTCGCGATTGCAGGGCGTTAGTGACAGACGCAAAAGGATAGTAAATCCTATTCCAGCATGATCGAGAACCGACAGATGAATAGCCGTGCCGTGACAGGGTGCGTGAGCATATTATTCACTGAGAGGATAAGATGAAGCCATTGGCAAGGGTGATGCCTCCAGGCGATTAGCCGTGCCGTGACAGGGCATTGGATCATTTTTCCGAGAGATGACCGAAAGTAGCCATTGACAGTGGTGATGTATCACATAAAGCCAGCCATGGAAAGGAGTGAGACTGATTGGATGAAGATAGTAGGAAAGTAGAGGTTCAGAGGAACAAAAAGCATCTCCATTCGCTTATCTGAAATTCCTACCAATGATTTACATAAGTATCTCTATCCCTATTCTATTATTTATTATTCGAAAACTCCATGATTATTTTATATCCGCCTGACTGAGATTTGCAAGGTGACCATAGCTTGCTTCATACCAACAATCTCCGTGGGATTCGACCCTTACTCACGTAAGGTATTACTTGGACGACCCAGTGCACTTGCTGGTTAGTTGTATCGAAGTTGTGACAAATTATGAATGTGTAATCACGATTACGCGTACCAAGTTGCTCACGTGCCAGGAATAGTTTGAGCCTTGACATCAAAAA
Organism: Arachis hypogaea; assembly: GCF_003086295.3. NCBI lineage: Eukaryota > Viridiplantae > Streptophyta > Magnoliopsida > Fabales > Fabaceae > Arachis > Arachis hypogaea. Next base: position 128,128,264 of record NC_092050.1, read on the forward strand.
CTTCGTGCACCAATCACCAGTAGCAATATAATTAAATTCGAGACCCAGAACGTAGTGCAAACCACCCAAGTTCTTCAAAGAAAATTTAGAATTTAGTTCAGCAACAAGGTGTTCAATTTCATTTTTGTTACTGCTAGTTATAACTATGTCATTAACATAGGTAAGTAAGTAAATAGTCGAGGTATTAGTGACACGAATGAATAGCGATATATCATCTTTAGTGTTTTTAAAACCAAATTGAAAAAGAGTAGAGCTTAATTTGGCAAACCAAGCTCGAAGGCCCGTTTTAAACCATAAATGGCTTTGTCCAACTCACAAACCAAACTGGAATCAACATGTTCAAAACCTGGAGGCTACATCATGTAAACGTGTTCGTGTAATTATCCATTTAAGAACGCATTATTGAAGTCAAATTGATGCAAAGGCCATCGTTTTGAAATAGCAATGGTGAGAACAATCCTTATAGTAGAGGGTCTTATAATACGGATGTATATTTGATTAAATTCAACGTCCTCGAGTTGGTGTCACCTTTTTGACACCAATCGAGCTTTATACTTCTTATACTATTATCAGGGGCTCGTTTTACAGTAAAAATCCATTTACATCCAATAATAATGGAATTAGGTGGAGGATGAGTAAGATGCTAGGTATGATTTTTCATTAGAGCATTGTATTTCTCATTCATGGCTTGAAGCCAATAAGAGGATTGTAAGGCCTGAGAAACATTCTGTGGTGAATTTTTGGTGAGATTATAAATAGAGAAAGTAGCAACAAGGGGTTTGAGTTTATGAATACCAGATTTTGATCTGGTGATCATGTGATGAGTGTTGGTGGTTGTGGAAGGTTGATTAGAAGGGATAATTGGTGTAGTATTATCAGAAGAAGAAATGACATTAGATTTTTCATCAATAGTAGAAGAAGTAGAAGAAGAAGGAAGCGAAAGATGAGTTGGAGAAATACTAGTTGGTGTAGAAGTTGAGAGTGCAGAATCAGATAGTGGAGGAGTAGGAATAGAAGAAAGTGAAGATTGGTTCTCATTGGAACTTAAAGAAGAATGAGGAGCAGTTGTGAAATGATACAAATGGAAGAATACAGAGAAGAGAGAGATTGACAAGAGATTTGAATTGAAAATTGAAATAGAATAACTATTGTATTATTTTTCAGTTCTTTACAATAGAATCATAACCATCTATTTATACAGCAGAGTTTGTTAGAGGACCTTATCTCTAGAAAGCTAACAACCTCTAACTAAATCAGTTATAGCTAATTAATAGTTTTACTAACTGTTGCTCATATCTCCAATATCCCCCCTCAAACTTGAAGATACTCTTGCAGTAACTTTAAGTTTGTCTTTACACTTGTTGAAAGGTTCTGCTGACAGAGGTTTAGTAAAAATGTCAGCCACTTGATCCACTACACTAATATGAACAACATTTAGCTGATTCTAATTTACTCTTTCTCTAACAAAATGTAAATCTAACTCAAAGTGTTTAGTTTTGCTGTGCAAAATAGGATTAGCTGCAGCAAAACTGCACTCATGTTATCGCAATATAGAGTGGGAACAGTGTCAACTTGGATGTGAAGTTCCTTGAGAAGATTTTGGAGCCAGACTATTTGAGAATCTGCTTCAGCTAGTCCCCTATACTCAGCTTCTGTGCTGGATCTGTTGACAGAGGGTTGTTTCCTACTGCACCAAGATACCAGGTTTGCACCAAGATAAACTCCATAACCATAAGTGGATTTTCTATCATCAACATCTGATCCCCAATCTGAATCACAAAAAGCATAAATTCTTAAGTCAGTGCTAGAATTAAACAAAAGACCTTGTTCTATTGTCCCAGCAAGATACCGTGACAATCTCTTCACATATTTCCAATGACTAATCAAGGGTCTTTGCATATATTGACTTAATTTGTTAACACAATAAGAGATTTCTGGCCTTGTTAAGGTAGCATACTGTAGAGACCCTATAACAGATTTATATAATGTTGCATCATCAAGATATTATTTCCTTCTTTAGATAGTTTAACACTTGTGATCATAGGAGTTGGAACTCCTTTTAATTCTTCCATGCAAACTTTCTTTAATAGGTCAGAGATGTATTTTGTTTGACTAAGATGATAAGTTCCTGAATCAATCTTACATGCTTCTATTCCAAGAAAATAACTAAATTCACCAAGATCTTTTAAGAAAAAAATGTTGTGAAGCGGGTTTATAGTATTTTGAATGACAATTGTATTATTCCCAGTAATAAGTATATCATGTACATATACTAGAATATATATAGTGATAGTAGGATCATGCTTGACAAATAAAGAGTGATCTGACCTGGTTTTGATGAAACCAAATAAAACTAAAGTTGAAGAAAGTTTAACAAACCATGTTCTTGGGGCTTGTTTTAAGCCATACAAGGATTTTTCAATCTACAAACCTGTCCAACATCACCTTGAAAAAATCCTGGAGGTTGTTTCATAAAAACCATTTCATTTAAATCCCCATTCAAAAATGCATCATTGAAATCAAACTGCCGAATCTGCCAATGATACTTTAAAGCAATGGTGAGAACAATTCTTATGGATGAAGGTTTGATTACATGGGCAAAAACCTGTTCATAATCAACCCCTTAACTTGGTGGTTACCCTTTGCAACCAATCTAGCTTTATACTTAGCAATATATCCATTTGATTTTCTTTTAATAGCATAAATCCACCTGCTATCGATCACCTTGGCAGTAAGAGGAGGAGTTTCTAAACTCCATGTTTGATTCTTATATAAAGCTTGCAGCTCCTCCAACATGGCTTGATGCCAATGAGGTGACTGTAAAGCCTGTGCAGTGGTGGTAGGAACATTATTATAAAGATCAAGATTGGAAGAAGTAGTAGTTGGGAATAGTTTTGGTTTTACAATACTAGACTTGGATCTGGTTTGCATTGAGTGAGTATTAGTTGAAATTTTTGGTTTCGGAGAACTTCCAAATTGTATTTCTAAACCTGAAATAAGGACACTATCTGAGTGGTGTTGAGCTGTATTGGCTTTAGAGAGAGGAATTGGCTCATTTGATTTTTGGTTAGAGGCTTGCTTAGGTGATGATGCATCTAAGGAAGAGTGAGGAAGAAGGTCAAAATTAGAACTAGATAGAACTGGTTGGTAGGAGGAATGAAGAGCAGAATTGGACTCATTGTTAAGATGTGAATTTGAAGAAGTATGAGTTATAATAGGCAGTACCAAGGATGTATAAGGAAATTGTTGCTTAGGTAAAGCAGGAGGTGAGGATGGAAAAAGAATAGAATATGAAAACTTAGATTCATCAAATATAACATGACGAGTAATAATGATTTTTCCAGTTTTAGTGAGACACTTATATCCCTTATGATTAAGAGCATAACCTAAGAAGATGGATAATTGAGATTTGTAGTCAAATTTATTGGTAGAATATGGTTTAAGACATGGATAGCAAGCACACCCAAAGGTTCTAAGGAAAGAATAGTGTGGTTTATGATGGTGAAGGAGTTCATAAGGAGTGATATTTTGAGTATTTGGAGAGGATAGTCTATTGATAATGTAGGTTGTCGAAAGGAAGGCATCGTCCCAATGTATCAAAGGAAGAGAAGCTCTTGCAAGCATTGCAAGACCAGTTTCAACAATGTGACGATGCTTCCTTTCGGCCCGTTCATTTTGTTGATGAGTGTATGGACAAGAGAAGCGATGAGTGATACCGTGAGTAGCCAAAAATTCAGTGAATTGTGTAGATAGGTATTCACGGCCATGGTCAGTTTGTAAAGCTTTAATCTTTACACCCCTGTGAGTTTCAAAATTAGCTTTGAATTGTAAAAAAGCATGAAATGCCTAAGATTTAGAATGGAGAAAATAAACATATGTATACCTAGTAAAAGCATCAACAAATAAGATATAATAATTGAATCCATGATATGAAGTAATAAGGGCAAGTCCCCATAAATCTGAATACATCATTTCAAGAGGAGCATTAAAGTTAAATTTATCTAGAAAGAAAGGAAGAAGGTGCATTTTTGCCATACAGCAGAATTCACAAACATGAGAAGTGGCTTTATGTGATTGAACATTCAAATTACAATGTCTCATTACATTTAGAACAGTATTTGTGCCATAGTGGCCAAGTCTATCATGCCACAATTCATATGAGTTCAAATTAGCATGAAAAACTTTAGGATAAAAGTTGTCAATTTGCACTAAATCCTTATCAGCATTGTCAGATTTAGTTTGAGTAACAGTCATTCTATCAAAATAATAAATGCCATTTCTAGAAATTCCTTGAAGAAGAATCTCATTTGTAATCTGGGATTTAACACAACAATAGTTAGCATGAAACTCAAAGAAACACTTGTTATCAATAGTAGTTTTATGCACACTTATAAGGTTCTGAGTTATTTCAGGGGAATGTAATAATTTGTCAAGCAGAAACTTTTGTTTTGTATCAAGATTAACAAGATATGAGTGACCATATTGAATAATACTACTATCTGTACCATTACCTAACATAATCTGTTCAGAACCATTGTAATCAGATGAGCAAACTAGATTGTTTGGATCAGATGTGACATGATGACTGGCACCTGTATCAGGAAGCCTGGAAGAATCTAACAAGGCAGAAAGAGTTGCAAGATAAGCACGAGGAGTATGAAATGATAATGGAGGTGGAAGAGCCAAAGGTGTATTTGTTTTCTAATTTGTGAAATTTTGAGAAGAAGGATGAAAGTTGTTATCAAAGCAATGAAAGCAAGAAAAGGCCACATGTCCAAGTCTCCCACATACTTGACACTGAGGCCAAGAGTCCAAAGAAGAGTATCTGCCACCGCAAGAAAATCTACCACCCCTTCCACGACGTCCATAGAAATTTGCTCTTGAAGGTGGTCTTGCATACAGAGGAGTTGTTTGTGTGTAATTGATAGAAACTGATTCAAAATCAGGTTTTCAAAAACGATCGAACATATGCTCATGAGCCAGAAGGAGGGATTCAGCTTCCATTAGAGAAATTGACTCAATGTTTGTCATTACAGTAGAGATATACAATGCATAATCCTCAGACAAGCCTTCAGTAATGGCGGTAATATGATCATCAAGGGAGAGGGTATAACCACTTGCTGCTAGAGAATCCACAATCTTTCTTATCTTGGCGAGATATTCAGTAGCAGAAGTTCCACCTTTTCTAAATGACTTGAGTTCAAATTTTAATTGTTGAATCTTTATTTTTGAAGTTTTAGAGAAATAATCTTTAATTTTTGCCCAAACCTGGTGTGCAAAAGCGCAATCCAACATTCTGTTCTTGAAACTATCATCAATTGATGAAAGAAGCCAGGTCATGAGGTAATGATCTTTAGTCTTCCATTTCTTGTAGGATTCTGATTCTGTTCCTGCAATGCGAGCTGCTTGATTATCAAATCTGATTGGAATTTTCTCTGTATTAAGATGATCCACAAATTCATTAGCATTGATGACATGAATAGCCAAGTGCTGCCAGGTCTTGAAAGAGTTTTCATTGAGCTTATCTATCATAGGCACAGAAAAAGTAGTTGAATTTGTAGAAGAAGGAGAAGAAGAAGAGTGTGGGATAATTGCTGCCATGGATCTTAGACCTGAGCTCATGATACCATGATTGAAATGGAAGAATACAAAGAAGAGAGAGATTGACAAGAGATTTGAATTGAAAATTGAAATAGAATAACTATTGTGCTATTTTTCAGTTCTTTACAACAGAATCATAACCTTCTTTTTATACAGCAGAGTTTGTTTGAGGACCTTATCTCTAGAAAGCTAACAACCTCTAACTAAATCAGTTATAGCTAACCAACAGTTTTACTAAATGTTGCTCATATCTCCAATATGAAAAAAGTAGAGTAGAAAAAAGTTGTTCATCAATAACATTATTTCTTACAATTAATACTTTGTCTTGAGTAGTAAGGCATTTCAAGCCCTTGAATTGTGGGGCATATCCAAGAAAAACACACTTCTGAGATCTGTAATCAAATTTGTGAGTATTATAAGGATGAGTATAAGGGTAACAAGCACATCCAAAAACTCTTAACAAGTCATAATTTGGTTTGATGTGATAAAGAATCTCATATGGTGATTTAAAATTCAAAGCCTTTGTGGGTAGCCTATTTATCAAAAAAGCAGAAGTTAGAAAAGTATCCTCCCAATAACTCAGGCAATTTGGTAGTGGCAAGTAAGGATAAGCCCAACTCAGTTAAATGTCTATGCTTACCCTCAACAATGCCTTGTTGTTGATGAGTGTAAGGGTAAGACAAATGATGAACAATTTCATGTTCTTATAAGTAATTCTTAAAATTCAAAGAAAGGAATTCCTTCCCATTATCAGTTTGGACTGTCTTTAATAGAAATCCTCAGTTGTTTCTCCATAAGATTTTTGTATTGCTGAAAAATAGAAAAAATTTGTAATTTAGATTGCATTAGATATAAATAGGTATATGTTGTATGAACATCAACCAAACTCAAATAAATTTGAAACTTTACCTTGACACCGTGGGGGTAGGACGTCATATGTCAATAAAAATAAGTTGTAATGGAGAATCATATTTAGTTTGAGATAAGGGAAATGGAAGAGCATGCATTTTTGCCATGCAGCAGTGATCACAAATAAAGGAGTTATAATCAGTATTAAAACTTGTATTATTATCAAAGGGAACATTACAATGTTTAAGAATAGTTTAAATTATGGAAGAAGAAGGGTGTCCTAGTTTTCTATGCCATAAGATAGGATTCATTTTACATTTTGCAATAAAAGCATGAGCGATAGATTTGTCAACCAAAGATAAAGGAACTAATAAGTTGTCAAATGCATATAAACCATGTGTAAGTATTCCCTGAAGTAGATTTTGCTTGTTGACCTAAGATTTAACAAAACAATGAAAGAGGTGAAATTTAAAAAATACATTGTTATCCAAACAAAATTTTAGAACATTAATCAAGTTCTTAGCAACTTTAGGTAAATGTAAAATATTTTTATACACAAAAACTCTATTCATATTTAAAGATTTTAAAGCAGTATATGTCCACAATGATGTATAGGAATACCAGAATCATTTGCCAAGTAAAGGTGATCAGGGCTAGTGTAGTCTGCATCATTGATTAGGTTGTTGTAATTATGTGTGAGGTGATGACTTGCCCCTATATCAGGGTACCAAGCCGTGTCATTAGTAGAAGATGTAGAGGTGAGGTATGATTGAGGTTGATGGAAGGAAGGAGGAGGTGGAGGTGGTGGTTGACTAGAATAAACAGATTAAGAAGAGGTGGAATTGCCAGAATAAGCATGATCATATCTATAGAAATAGTGGCAAGCTGAGTGACCAGGCCTGTCACAAACTTGGCAGGTCAAACGATTCGTTGCTTGCTAAGAAAACCTACCACCTCGACCAAAATGACAACCACGACCACCTCTTCTTCCATTGAAGTTTCTTCTAGGAAATCTTGAGTTAGAGAAAGCAGATTGAGCAACTTGTGCTTAAGCAAGACCAAGAGATAGTTGTTTGAATTTTTCTAGTGTTTCTTCATGTGATACAAGTAGTGTTTCTACTTCTCCTATTGTGAATAATTCTAATTTTACTTGAACCAATGAAATGCAGCTAGAGAAATCTTTCGAAAGGCCATCACAAATTATTTCAATATGAGATTCATGGCTAACTTCATAACTAAGAGCATTCAGAAAGTTGACTATCTTCTTGATGTGTGAAAGATATTAAGTAATGGAAAGAGATTGTTTCTTACAATTCTTTAATTGGATTTGAAGTTGCTTAACCTTTAATTTTGTTGACTTAGTGAAAAGTTGATGCAATTTCTTCCAAATTTGAAGAGTAGAAGTACAGTGAAGCATTCTATTTTTGTAAGACTAATTAATAAAAGCAAGAAGCCAAGAATTGAGATTACAATCTTGTTAGATCCATTTTTCATATTTAGATGAAATAGTACCAGTAGTATGCTCTGCATCTGAGGCATACTGAGGAGATTCTTTGCCTTCAATGATATGATCTTCAAACTTCTGTCCTTTGATAGTGAAAAGTGCCAATTGTTGCCATGTAACAAAACTTGTTTCATCAAGCTTGTCTAGAATAGGATTGAAAAGAGATTTATTGCTGTTTGAGGAAGAAGATACCATTAATACCATGGATCATAACCTTGTAGCTCTAGATACTATGTAGAAAGTAGTGTAGAATTGTGAATTCTACAGAGGATGAATCATAAGAGAAAAAAAAAGAGAGATATCTTGATGTATTAGAAAAATATAAAATGGTAATAAATTGAATTATTACCAAACTTGTGTATTGTCTCTCTCTCTCTCTCTCTCTGTCTCTCTCTCTCTCTCTCTCTCTCTCTCTCTCTCTGAGACTGATTCTGAACTCTCTTTTATACTATAGAAGACTTGAAGACTTAGTCAACAAGAGAAGCCTTTACAGTACAAGATTACACAACTAATTCTTGAACAACAATCTTGATTTTCTTTAATCCACTATCTTAACAACTATCTCATTAACCTATACATGTATGTTCACCAATAAAGAGAAGGGGATATACACAACTTTTTTACTCATTATTATTATGAAGGGTAAACCACCAAAAATGCATTCGAATAATTTTGTCGCTGACAAAAATACATCTGAATTTTATTATCGACAAAAATACCCTCAAATAATTTAAAAACTTGAAAAAAAAAGCCCAATATTAAAGATGTATTCTAAAAAAATATTTTAGAGATTGAATTTTAATATAATTTTTTGCAAGCACGATTAGAAAACTGAGATATTTTTATCTTTAAAATTTAGTGATTTTTTGCTAAGTATATATTTTTTGTCAACAACCAATAATACTTTTAAAATTTACTTTTATTCGGTTTTTTAATGTATTTTTTAAATAATTATCTAATATTCTTATAAATGTTGGATAAATGCATAAGTGATTTATCAAATACAAAAGTCGTTTGCCACTTACAAAAAAAAAATTCTTTTTGGCTTTTTGGTAGCATTTTTAATTGTTTGCAGGAATTTTTGTTGATAACAACATTTGGGTGCATTTTTATCAATGACAAAATTATTCTAGTGCATTTTTGGTAGTTTACCCTATTAATAAATAGCACTTAGTCATTGAAACATCGGAGTATCTTTGCAGGTACTAACCCCAGCTTGATCATTTGGAGAAATCTAGGTCCCGAGTTACTCCGTTGGTAAGTTCACTAAACGTACGAATATTTGGCGCCGTCTGTGGGGACCTCAATGCTTCAATATCACGGGTTGTTGCAGATGCAAACAAGGAACATGTGGGGAATGTAGACCACCTACAAGTGCCTCCACAGACTCCAATTTTGCATATAGTAGGACAAGCTGATCATGAGTATAATGATTCTAGATAGAATCATGATTTTAGAGGTTAGGGCTGACATCCCCCTAGAAACTACAATAGTCGGAATGTCATAAATGATGGGAATTCACCTCTAGTCAACCCGGGAGGGGGTAAACATTGTAAGGAGACCATCTGAAACCCAGACTAAGATAAATGCCAAAATAATGCAAGAAATGACTTCGAAGATTCAAAATTTAGAAAGACAAGTACAGGATGCTCAGAGGTCTCGTGCTCAACGAACCCAAAGAGCAAGAATTCAAGATGTAGAGTCAAGGATGTGTGAGAACCTGGCTTTTAAGCATGCTACTGATAAAAGGGGCCAAACACCTCCTAGGGAGGATGGAGCACGAGTTCGAGAAGCTACTAGATGACCAAAAACGATCTTCAGTTCTTCTCTACATAGGAGGGAGAGATCGGAATCCTTTAGTAGTAGGGGCCGAAGAGACGACGAGGTCATCATGATCCCGTGGTTGTTGGGAAGACTCCTTTTGCAACGAGGGTTTTACGTGTTTGATTACTGATGAGCGGATAATTTATACGCTTTTTGGCATTATTTTTAGTATGTTTTTAGTAGAATCTAGTTACTTTTAGGGATGTTTTCATTAGTTTTTATGTTAAATTCACATTTCTGGACTTTACTATGAGTTTGTGTATTTTTCTGTGATTTCAGGTATTTTCTGGCTGAAATTGAGGGACTTGAGCAAAAATCAGATTCAGAGGTTGAAGAAGGACTGCTGATGCTGTTGGATTCTGACCTCCCTGCACTCAAAATAAATTTTCTGGAGCTACAGAACTCAAAATGGCGCGCTTCGAATTGCGTTGGAAAGTAGACATCCAGGGCTTTCCAGCAATATATAATAGTCCATACTTTGCCCAAGTTTAGATGACGCAAACTGGCATTCAACGCTAGCTCTCTGCCCAATTCTGGCGTCCAGCGCCAGAAACAAGTTGCAAAGTGGAGTTCAACGCTCAAACTGGCACCAAAACTGGCGTTCAACTTTAGGAATGACCTCTACACGTGTAACACTCAAGCTCAGCCCAAGCACACACCAAGTGGGCCCCGGAAGTGGATTTATGCATCAATTACTTACTTCTGTAAACCCTAGTAGCTAGTTTATTATAAATAGGACTTTTTACTATTGTATTGGATATCTTTGGACGCCTGGTTCTTAGATCAGAGGGGCTGGCCATTCAGCCATGCCTGGACCTCTCACTTATGTATTTTCAATGGTAGAGTTTCTACACTCCATAGATTAAGGTGTGGAGCTCTGCTGTTCCTCAAAGATTAATGCAAAGTACTACTATTTTTCTATTCAATTCAACTTATTCCGCTTCTAAGATATTCATTCGCACTTCAACTTGAATTTGATGAACGTGACAATCATCATCATTCCCTATGAACGCGTGCCTGACAACCACTTCCGTTCTACATTAGATTGAATGAGTATCTCTTAGATCTCTTAATCAGAATCTTCGTGGTGTAAGCTAGAATGATGGCGGCATTCAAGAGAATCCGGAAAGTCTAAACCTTGTCTGTGGTATTCCAAGTAGGATTCAATGATTGAATGACTGTGACGAGCTTCAAACTCGCGAGTGCTGGGCGTAGTGACAGACGCAAAAGGAGGGTGAATCCTATTCCAGCATGATCGGGAACCTCAGATGATTAGCCGTGCCGTGACATGGCATCTTGGACCATTTTCACAAGAGGAGGGGATGTAGCCACTGACAACGGTGATGCCCTTGCATAAAGCCAGCCATAGAAAGGAGTAAGACTGATTGGATGAAGGTAGGAGGAAAGCAGGGGTTCAGAGGAACGAAAGCATCTCTGCACGCTTATCTGAAACTCTCACCAATGATCTACATAAGTATTTCTATCCCTATTTTATTATTTAATTTCGAAAACCCCATTACTATTTTATATCCGCCTGACTGAGATTTACAAGGTGACCATAGCTTGCTTCATACCAACAATCTCCGTGGGATCGACCCTTACTCACGTAAGGTTTATTACTTGGACGACCTAGTGCACTTGTTGGTTAGTTGTATCGAAGTTGTGACAATTTATGAATTGAAATTAGAGCACCAAGTTTTTGGAGCCATTACCAGAGATCACAATTTCGTGCACCAAGTTTTTGGTGCCGTTGCCGGGGATTTCTTCGAGTTTGGACAACTGACGGTTCATCTTGTTGCTCAGATTGGGTAACTTTCTTTTCGTTTTCTTTTCAAAAAGTTTTCAAAAAAGAAAAATTTTTTTTCAAAAATCTTTCAAAAATTTCTCCTTTGTTTTCGAAAAAAAAATGTTTTCAAAAATATATTTTTCTTCAGAATTTTTAAGAATGAATTCTAGTGTTTCATGAAGCATGTGAAGCCTGGCTGGCTGTAAAGCCATGTCTAAATTCATTTGGACTGAGGCTTTCAATTTGTTATCAAGAGCAAGCTAGTTGTTGCTAATCCACCTGCTACTGTTCCTGATTTACATACTAAAGCTTGGCTGGCTATTAAGCCATACCTAACCCTTTGATTGGAGCTTTAGACTAAAGAGCATAAGATTCCTGGAATTCATATTAAAAATTTTGGAATCCTTATTTTTATTTTTCATAATAATTTTCGAAAAAAACCAAAAAAATCATAAAATCATAAAAATCAAAAATATTTTTTTGTTTCTTGTTTGAGTCTTGAGTCATATTATAAGTTTGGTGTCAATTGCATACTCATCTTGCATTTTTCGAAAATTCTCATGCATTCATAGTGTTCTTCATGATCTTCAAGTTGTTCTTGGTAAGTCTTCTTGTTTGATCTTTGCATTTGCATGTTTTGTGTCTTTTCTTGTTTTTCATATGCATTCTTGAATTCTTAGTGCCTAAGCATCAAAGATTTCTAAGTTTGGTGTCTTGCATGTTTTCTTTGCATTAAAAATTTTTCAAAAATGTGTTCTTGATGTTCATCATGATCTTCATAGTGTTCTTGGTGTTCATCTTGACATTCATAGCATTCTTGCATGCATTCATTGTTTTGATCCATAACTTTCATGCATTGCATCATTTTTCTTGTTTTTCTCTCTCATCATAAAAATTCAAAAATAAAAAAAATATCTTTCCCTTTTTCTCTCTTAAAATTTCGAAAATTAGATTTGACTTTTTCAAAAATTTTAAAATCTAGTTGTTTTTATGAGTCAAATCAAATTTTCAATTTAAAAATCTCATCTTTTTCAAAATCTTTTTCAAAAATCAAATCTTTTTCATTTTTCTGAGTTATTTTCGAAAATTTTAAAAATATTTTTCAAAAATCTTTTTCTTAATTTTACATCATAATTTTCGAAAATAACATCACCAATTAATGTTTTGATTCAAAAATTTTAAGTTTGTTACTTACTTGTTAAGAAAGATTCAAACTTTAAGTTCTAGAATCATATCTTGTGATTTCTTGTGAATCAAGTCATTAATTGAGATTTTAAAAATCAAATCTTTTTCAAAAACTGATTTCTATCATATCTTTTCAAAAATATCTTCTTATCTTATCTTTTTCAAAAATTTGATTTCAAAATATCTTTTCTAACTTCCTAACTTCTTATCTTTTCAAAATTTGTTTCAACTAACTAACTAACTTTTTGTTTGTTTCTTACCTTTTTCAAAACTACCTAACTAACTCTCTCTCTCTCTCTAATTTTCGAAAATATCTTCCCTCTTTTTCAAAATTTCTTTTTAATTAACTAATTATTTTAATTTTTTATTTTAATTTTCGAAAAATTACTAACCTTTTTCAAAAACCATTTTCGAAAATCACTAACTCTTTTTCAAAAATTATTTTCGAAATTCTCCCTCTCTCATCTTATTCTATTTATTTATTCATCTACTAACATCTCTTCCTCACATCACTCACCAAATTCGAACCCCCTCTTCTATCTATGTTCGAATTTTTTCTTTTCCTCTTCTTCTACTAACAATAAGGAACCTCTTTACTGTGGCATAGAGGATTCCTCTTCTTTTCTTTTTCTCTTCTCTTTCTTATGAGCAGGGATAAAGAAAAAGGAATTCTTGTTAAAGCTGATCCAGAACCTGAAAGGACTCTGAAGAGAAAACTAAGAGAAGCTAAATTACAACAATCCAGAGACAACCTTATTGAAAATTTCGAACAAGTAAAGGAGATGGCAGCCGAACCTAACAACAATAATGCAAGGAGAATGCTTGGTGACTTTACTGCACCTAATTCCAATTTACAGGGAAGAAGCATCTCCATTCCTACCATTGGAGCAAACAATTTTGAGCTGAAACCTCAGCTAGTTTCTCTGATGCAGCAGAACTGCAAGTTTCATGGACTTCCATCTGAAGATCCCTTTCAGTTCTTAATTGAATTCTTGCAGATCTGTGATACTGTTAAGACTAATGGAGTAGATCCTGAAGTCTACAGGCTCATGCTTTTCCCTTTTGCTATAAGAGACAGAGCTAGAGTGTGGTTGGACTCTCAACCCAGAGATAGCCTGAACTCTTGGGATAAGCTGGTCCCGGCTTTCTTAGCCAAGTTCTTTCCTCCTCAAAAGCTTAGTAAACTTAGAGTGGACGTTCAGACCTTCAGACAGAAAGAAGGTGAATCCCTCTATGAAGCTTGGGAGAGATACAAAGGACTGACCAAAAAGTGTCCTACTGACATGCTTTCAGAATGGACCATCCTGGATATCTTCTATGATGGTTTGTCTGAATTGGCAAAAATGTCATTGGATACTTCTGCAGGTGGATCCATTCACCTAAAGAAAACACCTGCAGAAGCTCAAGAATTCATTGACATGGTTGCTAATAACCAGTTCATGTACACTTCTGAGAGGAATCCTGTGAGTAATGGGACGCCTATGAAGAAGGGAGTTCTTGAAGTTGATACTCTGAATGCCATATTGGCTCAGAATAAAATATTGACTCAGCAAGTCAATATGATTTCTCAGAGTCTGAATGGAATGCAAGCTACATCCAACAGTACTCAAGAGGCATCTTCTGAAGAAGAAGCTTATGATCCTGAAAACCCTGCAATAGCAGAGATGAATTACTTAGGTGAACCTTATGGAAACACCTATAATCCATCATGGAGAAATCATCCAAATCTCTCATGGAAGGATCAAAAGCCTCAACAAGGCTTTAATAATGGTGGAAGAAACAGGTTTAGCAATAGCAAACCTTTTCCATCATCCACTCAGCAACAGACAGAGAATTCTGAGCAGAATCCATCTAGCTTAGCAAACTTAGTCTCTGATCTATCTAAGGCCACTGTGAGTTTCATGAATGAAACAAGGTCTTCCATTAGAAATTTGGAAGCACAAGTGGGCCAGCTGAGTAAAAGGATCACTAAAATCCCTCCTAGTACTCTCCCAAGCAATACAGAAGAGAATCCAAAAGGAGAGTGCAAAGCCATTGACATAACCAAAATGGCCGAACCCAATGGGAGAGAGGAGGACGTGAATCCCAAGGAGGAAGATCTCCTGGGACGCCCAGTGATCAATAAGGAGTTTCCCTCTGAGGAACCAAAGGACTCTGAGGCTCATATAGAGACCATAGAGATTCCATTGAACCTCCTTATGCCATTCATGAGCTCTGATGAGTATTCCTATTCTGAAGAGAATGAGGACATTACTGAAGAGCAAGCTGCCAAGTTCCTTGGAGCAATCATGAAGCTGAATGCCAAATTATTTGGTATTGAGACTTGGGAAGATGAACCTCCCTTATTCACCAATGAACTAAGTGATTTGGATCAACTGACATTGCCTCAGATGAGACAGGATCCTGGAAAGTTCATAATACCTTGTACCATAGGCACCATGATCTTTAAGGCTCTGTGTGACCTTGGTTCAGGGATAAACCTCATGCCCCTCTCTGTAATAGAGAAACTGGGAATCTATGGGGTGCAAGCTGCTAAAATCTCATTAGAGATGGCAGATAATTCAAGAAAACAGGCTTATGGACAAGTAGAGGACGTGTTAGTAAAGGTTGAAGGCCTTTACATCCCTGCTGATTTCATAGTCCTGGATACTGGAAAGGAAGAGGATGAATCCATCATCCTAGGAAGACCTTTCCTGGCCACAGCAAGAGCTGTGATTGATGTGGACAGAGGAGAATTGATCCTTCAATTAAATAAGGACAACCTTGTGTTTACAACTCAAGGATCTCTCTCTGCATCCATGGAGAGGAAGCAGAAAAAGCTTCTCTCAAAGCAGAGTCAAACAAAGCCCCCACAGTCAAACTCTAAGTTTGGTGTTGGGAGGCCACAACCAAACTCTAAGTTTGGTGTTGAACCCCCATATCCAAACTCTAAGTTTGGTGTTGGAGAGTCTCAACAATGCTCTGAACATCTGTGAGGCTCCATGAGAGCCCACTGTCAAGCTATTGACATTAAAGAAGCGCTTGTTGGGAGGCAACCTAATTTTTATTTATCTAACTATATTTTTCTTAGTTATATGTATTTATAGGTTCATGATCATGTGGAGTCACAAAATAAATATAAAAATTGAAAACGGAATCAAAAACAGCAGAAGAAAAATCACACCCTGGAGGAAGCATCTGCCTGGCGTTCAACGCCAGAACAGAGCATGGTTCTGGCGCTGAATGCCCAAAATGGGCATCATCTGGGCGCTGAACGCCAGAATTGCACCCTGGAGAGAAGCTGGCGCTGAACGCCCAGAACAAGCATGGTTCTGGCGTTCAACGCCAGAAATGGGCAACAAATGAGCGTTGAACGCCCAAAATGGGCACCAACCTGGCGCTGAATGCCCAGAGTTGTGTGCAAGGGCATTTTACATGCCTAATGGATGCAGGGATGTAAATCCTTGACACCTCAGGATATGTGGACACCACAGGATCATCTCAGGATCTGTGAATCTCACAGGATCCCCACCCACCTCACCCTCTCTCTATCCATTCATGGTCATCCCTTCTGTTTTCCTTTCACCACTCACATCCATACACATATCCCTCCATCTCCTCCATATCTTCTTCTTCTTCTTCTATTCTTTCTTCTTTTGCTCGAGGGCAAGCAACATTCTAAGTTTGGTGTGGTAAAACAATTATGTAAAGGATCTATAGCTCAGTGGTAGAACATGTGGCTGCAAATCAAGAGATCCCTGAGACACCTCAGGGGATGCACTTCCCTCCACATAAATATTGGGAGCAAATCAACACCTCCCTAGGAGAATTAAGTTCCAACATGGGACAACTAAGGGTGGAACATCAAGAGCACTCCATCATCCTTCATGAAATAAAAGAAGATCAAAAAGCAATGAGGGAGGAGCAACAAAGACAAGGAAGAGACATAGAAGAGCTCAAGGACATCATTGATTCCTCAAGAAGGAAACGCCACCATCACTAAGGTGGATTCATTCTTTGTTCTTATTTCTTCTATTTTTCGTTTTCTATGTTATGTGCTAATCTATGTTTGTGTCTTCATTACATGATCATTAGTAGTTAGTAACTATGTCTTAAAGTTATGAATGTCCTATGAATCCATCACCTCACTTAAATGAAAAATGTTTTAATTCAAAAGAACAAGAAGTACATGAGTTTCGAATTTATCCTTAAACTTAGTTTAATTATATTGATGTGGTGACAATGCTTCTTGTTTTCTGAATGTATGCTTGAACAATGCATATGTCTTTTGAAGTTGTTGTTTAAGAATGTTAAATATGTTGGCTCTTGAAAGAATTATGACAAGGAGACATGTTATTTGATAATCTAAAAAATCATAAAAATGATTTTTGAAGCAAGAAAAAGCAGCAAAGAACAAAGCTTGCATTCAAAAAAAAAAAAAACAAAAAAATAGGCGAAAAAAATAGAAAGAAAAAGAAAAAGCAAGCAGAAAAAGCCAAAGCTCTTAAAACCAAGAGGCAAGAGCAAAAAGCCAGTAACCCTTAAAACCAAAAGGCAAGGGTAAATAAAAAGGATCCCAAGGCTTTGAGCATCAGTGGATAGGAGGGCCTAAAGGAATAAAATCCTGGCCTAAGCGGCTAAACCAAGCTGTCCCTAACCATGTGCTTGTGGCGTGTAGGTGTCAAGTGAAAACTTGAGACTGAGCGGTTAAAGTCAAGGTCCAAAGCAAAAAAAGAGTGTGCTTAAGAACCTTGGACACCTCTAATTGGGGACTTTAGCAAAGCTGAGTCACAATCTGAAAAGGTTCACCCAATTATGTGTCTGTGGCATTTATGTATCCGGTGGTAATACTGGAAAACAAAGTGCTTAGGGCCACGGCCAAGACTCATAAAATAGCTGTGTTCAAGAATCATCATACTGAACTAGGAGAATCAATAGCACTATCTGAACTCTGAGTTCCTATAGATGCCAATCATTCTGAACTTCAATGAATAAAGCGAGATGCCAAAACTATTCAAGAGGCAAAAAGCTACAAGTCCCGCTCATCTGATTGGAGCTATGTTTAATTGATAGTTTAGAATTTATAGTATATTCTCTTCTTTTTATCCTATTTGATTTTCAGTTGCTTGGGGACAAGCAACAATTTAAGTTTGGTGTTGTGATGAGCGGATAATTTATATGCTTTTTGGCATTGTTTTTTGTATGTTTTTAGTAGAATCTAGTTCCTTTTAGGGATGTTTTCATTAGTTTTTATGTTAAATTCACATTTCTGGACTTTACTATGAGTTTGTGTGTTTTTCTGTGATTTCAGGTATTTTCTGGCTGAAATTGAGGGACTTGAGCAAAAATCAGATTCAGAAGTTGAAGAAGGACTGCTGATGCTGTTGGATTCTGACCTCCCTGCACTCAAAATGAATTTTCTGGAGCTACAGAACTCAAAATGGCGCGCTTCTAATTGCGTTGGAAAGTAGACATCCAGGGCTTTCCAGCAATATATAATAGTCCATACTTTGCCCAAGTTTAGATGACACAAACTGGCGTTCAACGCCAGCTCTCTGCCCAATTCTGGCGTCCAGCTCCAGAAACAAGTTGCAAAGTGGAGTTCAACGCCCAAACTGGCACCAAAACTGGCGTTCAACTCCAGGAATGACCTCTACACGTGTAACACTCAAGCTCAGCCCAAGCACACACCAAGTGGGCCCCGGAAGTGGATTTATTCATCAATTACTTACTTCTGTAAACCCTAGTAGCTAGTTTATTATAAATAGGACTTTTTACTATTGTATTGGATATCTTTGGACGCCTGGTTCTTAGATCAGAGGGGCTGGCCATTCGGCCATGCCTGGACCTCTCACTTATGTATTTTCAACGGTAGAGTTTCTACACTCCATAGATTAAGGTGTGGAGCTCTGCTGTTCCTCAAAGATTAATGCAAAGTACTACTGTTTTTCTATTCAATTCAACTTATTCCGCTTCTAAGATATTTATTCGCACTTCAACTTGAATGTGATGAATGTGACAATCATCATCATTCCCTATGAACGCGTTCCTGACAACCACTTCTGTTCTACATTAGATTGAATGAGTATCTCTTAGATCTCTTAATCAGAATCTTCGTGGTGTAAGCTAGAATGATGGCGGCATTCAAGAGAATCCGGAAAGTCTAAACCTTGTCTGTGATATTCCGAGTAGGATTCAATGATTGAATGACTGTGACGAGCTTCAAACTCGCGAGTGCTGGGCGTAGTGACAGACGCAAAAGGAGGGTGAATCCTATTCCAGCATGATCGGAAACCTCAGATGATTAGCCGTGCCGTGACAGGGCATCTTGGACCATTTTCACAAGAGGAGGGGATGTAGCCACTGACAACGGTGATGCCCTTGCATAAAGCCAGCCATAGAAAGGAGTAAGACTGATTGGATGAAGGCAGCAGGAAAGCAGGGGTTCAGAGGAACGAAAGCATCTCTGCACGCTTATCTGAAACTCTCACCAATGATCTACATAAGTATTTCTATCCCTCTTTTATTATTTAATTTCGAAAACCCCATTACTATTTTATATCTGCCTGACTGAGATTTACAAGGTGACCATAGCTTGCTTCATACCAACAATCTCCGTGGGATCGACCCTTAATCACGTAAGGTTTATTACTTGGACGACCCAGTGCACTTGCTGGTTAGTTGTATCGAAGTTGTGACAATTTATGAATTGAAATTAGAGCACCAAGTTTTTGGAGCCATTACCAAAGATCACAATTTTGTGCACCAATTACCAAAGAATTTTGACAAGTTCATTGATATTAAGTTTGAGGGGATCACTAAGCTGTAAGAACATTTGACAGCCTTTGAAGTCTAGATGAATCTAAAAGGGGTGGAGGATGCAATATGAAGAAAAGCATTTCTTTTTACACTCTCTGGATCTGCAATATTATGGTTTAGTCCTCCAGATTTCACCTTCGATATGCAACATAAGCAACAATACAACATTGCCCCCACGACTTCCTACAGTGATTTCATTGCTCATCATATGGCGCGGAGGGTAGCCCTGTTACAGATGATGAACATGTGGCCTTTCTGTTCTATTGGCTAAACGCAATTATCTTCTGCTCTCGAAGTGTTCAAATGCAAAAGCTTTTTCTTCCTCTTGCCGCCCTACTTCATGAAGGAAACAACCTCAACTTGGCCAAGCTACTTCTAGGGCATATTTCGAAGAACTTGGCCAGTTCGTTAATTGTCTTCGAAACAATTATTTGATCAGTACGGGGGGCCCTCTCTGGCTTCTCCAGCTTTGGCTCAATGCCATTTTTGAGAAGTACATGAAAAAGCCTGGAAGTGGCGGTTCGAACAAACAGCACATTGAAGGCTTTCGATTGGCTAATTTCAAGCCAAATTTTCCAGAAGCTCAATCGGATGAAGACCAATTTTGGGCTGTTTTTTCCCTTTTCCATTCCTGTAAAAATTTTCACAATGAGGACCTCAATTTCACCTTTTTTTGTACTGAAATTGTGGCCCTACCTGGCTCGAACGTCTCCTCTTCCCCAATGACACCGAAGGGAGTGAACTTGCCAATAGGAGTTGGGCGAATCTACTAGCTGTGCAAGTGATTCCCACAGAGCTACCCCAACACAAAAATGAATGCTTTAAAGCCACTCTGAATGCCCCTCACTACGCAGCCAGACAACTAAGCTTCTCACAAGCTATCCCGACTCCACTTCCTAGAAACAGCAAACCTTTTTGCCATATTGCTTTGGCTTCGAAAAAAGAGCTTGACATTTGCCTCTCGAAGAATCAACAACAAATAGAGGGTTATAATCATCTTGTTTACGATCGATACTCATACATTACAAAATCTTGCTTCGATTGGTGGACCACCTACTATTCTAAGTATAGTCGTACTTTAGAAGAGATCAAGTGTTCTGTTGTCCAAGTGGTCCCTGCTGCTGAAGGCTCTCCCAAGAGGCCTCCGAAAAGGAAAGTCGAAGCTATAGCTTCTTCACGACAACCGCCAAAGAAGAGTCGACGAACTCCTTCAAGGACTTCCAAAAGGGTAATTACTCTTTACTTATACATATATATTTAAACTGAAATTCTTCAAAAACCACATCAACTTGCAATCCTCTTGATTTTCGATCTTTCATCAGTTACAGTTGCAACCATCAAGTGAGAGCTCTTCTGATGACAATGAGCCATCCATCCAAAATCTCTTTGCTACATGCTCACATTTAGACGATACAATTGATTTGGATTCGGGCTCTCAACTGATTCGAAGAAAAATACCCGTTCCGATAACATTATATTGTTTTCAAATATATCTCGATTCAATCAAAATAAATCTCGACTCATGTATGTTGTATTTCAGCATGTTACTGCTGCTCAATCAATCACTTCATCTCTTGCACCTAAGCAACCACCTCAACAACATCAACAAGGTTTAGGACAAGCAGCATCTCATTCATCAATTCATACCATTGTATCTGCTGAACCTCTCTAGGTAGCTCCTCCAATTTCAACTAGGACATAAATAGTTGATTTAACAGAGGAGCATGCCCATCATTCTCCAATACAAACTTTAAATATTGGACATGCTTCTCCACCAAACCAAGCTGAAACCTCTACTGAATTTCAGGTGGCCCCTGATTCTGACTCAATCCCTGAAACTATTGTCTCTGATTCGGATTCTCTATCTCGAATTCCAGAAACCATTCCTTTACCACAGAGAACTTCCACTCCATTCAATCATGCTGAACTTCAAACTTCTCCGGGTTTGGGATATGAAGATCTAGGTATGTTTACTGAATCTACAAATGCTGACCTAGTTACATTGGTCACCATCCTGAATCAAGCTGTTTAGGAGGATAAAGTGCTCATTTCTATTCCTGCACTTATAGGTCCTTCTACATCCAATCTCCCATCCGAACTAAATGTTAATGTGCGAGAACAACTTTGTCACTTCTCAAGCTCCTGGACCATCCACCCATTGAATGGATGAATGATGTAGCCCTGAACTCGCTTCTGTCTGATGTCTTAAGTTCATCTTTTGAACTTCAGGTTCCATCCCAATACTCTGCTATAGTCAACCACTTCATAAAAGTTGCCAACAGAAGTGTAACTACCCAAGAAAAGCTACAAGAGATCAAAGACAAAGTAGCTAATATCAGATATGAATCAGAAAGCTATACTGCAGCTCTCCAGCCAATTAAAGCTTCCCGTGAGGAATTCGACTTAAGAATCTCTCAGGACTTTTCTGCTCAAGCTCATTATGATAAAGAAGAAAGAGAACTTGAAGTAGAATTGGCCCAAGTTAATGAGAGACTTGCCAAAATCTGAAAGAGGAAAGCTGATATAGCTACACCTCTAGCCGCTGTCCAGCATGAATAAGAAAAGCTTGTGCAAAAAATCTATTCTATTGAGGCCAAACAAGAAGAATCTGAGAAGCAAATTGATAAGGCCCAACATGAAGAATATAAGCAAGTCGAAACACTTTCAGCTCTGGACAGTAAAATGGTTAAATTACACACAAACTTAGCAGAGCTTATGGCACCTTACATTTTTTCACCTTAAAATTCAATATTTGTGATGATTTAGTACTTGTAATGACTTTCTCTTTTTACCTTTAGACTTATGCATTTCAATCCTAATTTAGCAAACAATGATTTTGCTTCAAATACTTTCCATTTATTGAATTGATTATATTTCTAGATTTGATATGCATTTCCAGAATATAATACAATCGCTTGGAAAGGGCTTTCCCAAGTATGGGACCATTTACCAAAAACTCTAAATTTCTTTTCAATTGGCAAAATAACTTTCAAAACCAACTCACCTATACTGAAGTATTTTTCTTTTATTCGATGATTGTAATTTTGAGCAACACTTTCTTTTTGCCGAATTATGTTTTCAGATGCCAATATTCGCTCTGAGTCTAATTCATTCAACTCATCAAACATTGCATTCCAATAATCATCGACTGGCAAATCATCTTGCTTTGACACCCTCAAAGTATTAGGATTGATTTCCAATGGTAGCACTGCATCATGGCCATATACTAATTTATAAGGCGACGTACCTGTCGACCCTCTTGGTGAATTTCGATAAGGCCACAGTACTTGACTTAACGTTTCATGCCAAGTTCGGGGTCTACTTCTGATTTGTTTTTTGACCAATCCTATGAAAATTTTATTCGCTGCCTCAACTTGCCCGTTGGCCTGTGCATAATAGGGGGTCGAAGTAACCATATTAATGTTTCTTGAAGCAGCAAAACCTTTTATTCGTTGACCAGTAAACATAGTTCCTTGTCCAATACTCAGTGTCTGAGGAATCCCAAATTGATGAATAATATGTTCTTCAATAAAATCTATTATCTCATTTTGCCCAGCCTCCACCAAAGGAACTGCTTCGACCCATTTGTAAAATAATCTATTACTACCAAAATAAATTTATCCTATTTCGATGAAGGGGTGAATCAATCCAATAAGATCCAGAGCCCAACCTCTAAATGGCTATGGCTTAATAATCAAATGCAACTCAGACGCTGGGATCTGTTGTATCGACCCATGCCTTTGACATTGTTGACACGCCTTTGCGTATTCGATACAATCTTTGATCATGGAGGGCCAATAGACATGATTTCCCATTTCATTTTTATCCCATCCTGATGAGCATCACATATGCCTTTATGGACTTCTCCTAGAGCAATGTCTTTATCATCTTGACTTAGACATCTCGAAAGACTCCAGTCGATTCCTTTCTTATACAACTCATCAGCCATCAAGAAAAAATTCATTGCTCACAATTTTATCTTTCTATCGACTGGAATGCTAGGATTCTTTAAATACTCAGCAATGGGCTTCCTCCAATCATCATCTTCCCATTTGCCTACACACAAAGCTTCCCTTTCATCCGCAGGCACCAAAATTTGATGAATACTGGCCAATTTTCTTAATATTTTTGGGCCGATTCTATATCTTGAAGCAATTTGGGCTAACTCATTGTCGATCTCATTCTTGATCCTTGGAATATGAACCGGGGAAAAAGAAGTTAACAACTCCCAAGCCGTTGCCAAATAATTTTGTAACTTCTCATTATTACATTTGAACTCCTTCGATAACTGTTTCAGGACTAACTGAGAATCCCCTAGGATTTGGACTTCCAAAGCCCCTTTTCCGATCAAGATTTCAAGGCCCAAAATTAAAGCTTCATACTCTGTCATATTATTCGAGCAAGGATATTTTAGATCGAACAGGAATTCTGATGGAATCCCTTCTGGCGAGATAATGAGAATTTCTACCCCTGCACCATCCTTGTGCTTCGACCTATCATAATATAACTTCCAATAATCGACTTTAATGTCGAGTACATTTGCCCCCTGGTATTTCAGATTATTTGAATTATCAACTCAAAACTCTACAATGACCTGACCTTTCACAGCTTTTGTTGGGACATATTACAAATCAAATTCTGTCAAAGCTAGCATCTATTTCCCTAAACGACCTCGTAACGTTGGAAAACTCAACATATATTTGAAAAGATCAGTTTGTGCCACAACTTTCACTGATTTAGCTACCATGTAACACTTTAATTTCATGCATGCATAGTATAGGGATAAACACAATCTTTCTATTGGGGAATACCTGGCTTCAATATCAGTCAAAATGCGACTAAGGTAATAAATTACCTGTTCATGCCCATTCTCATCATCTTGGGCTAGCATACACCCAATTGTGTTTGTGCATGCTACAATGTACAGTTTCAAAGGCTCATGTGGATGAACACTCGCCATTATTGGAGCCTTAGATAAATATGCCTTTATCGACTCAAATGAATGTTGATGCTCATGTGTCCATTCGAACTATGAATCATTCTTTAGTTTTACTAAAGGCGCAAACACTCGAGTTTGATCAGAAAGATTCAAAATAAACCTTCGAAGATAATTTACTTTTCCCAGGAACGATTACACTTCTTTTTTCGATTTAGGCGAAGACAATACTAGTATTGGAACAGCCTTGCTCTTATCGATTACAATCCCTTTTTTATGAACAACGAAACCTAGGAAGTTCCCAACCGACACACCGAAGGCACATTTCAAAAGATTCATTTTTAATCATTTTTTTTTTCGCATAGTAACAAACACTTTCCTCTGAAATCGATTTGACCATAACATCATCGATATACACTTCCATAAATCTCCTAATATACTCATGGAATATGGCATTCATTGCTCGCTGGTAAGTTGCACCAGCATTTTTCAAACCAAAAGGCATAACCACCCACTCATAAGTGCCTAATGCCCCGAGACAACGGAAAGCAGTTTTGGACACATCATCTTCTGCAATGAAGATTTAGTTATATCCTGAATAACCGTCCATAAAACTTAAAATTTCATTTTTCACTGCAGAATCGATTAACATATCTGCGATTGGCATGAACTACTCATCCTTCGGGGTAGCATTATTCAGATCTCTAAAATCAATGCACACCCTTAATTTTTTATTTTTCTTCATTACGGGAACAATATTCGAAACCCATTCAATATAACGTGTGGTTTGAATAAATTTGGTTTTAATCAACCACTCTATTTCTTCTTTAATCTTTTGATTGATTTCTGGAGCAAAACGTCGGGGAGTTTGCTTCACAGGTTGAGCATTTGGTTTCAATGCTAATCGATGCTCTACAAGAGAACAATCGAGACCAGGCATCTCATGATAATCCCAAGTAAAACAGTCTTTAAATTCATGTAAAAGATAGAAAAGTTGAGTTCGAAAAGGATCCGCAAGATTCTTACAGATATAAGTGATTCGAACATCATCAATAGATCCCAAATTAATTTCTTCTAAAGGATCTTGAGATTCAAACCCTGTTAAATGATCCTCTTCTTTTACTGAATATTTTTCAAAACCCAAAGGTTCTAAATCATAGATGCAATCGAAAGAGAAATCATCAAATTCATTATAAACAGAATGAACTCGATCATTTGTTGGGTTAACAACAACTTCATTTTCAATACAATGAACTTTTGCTATTTTATCAGCAGTATGACTAATAATATCATTTGAACTACATAATGAAGAAAAAGTTAAACCATGACTAAATTCGATTGAAGACATCGAACTCTTGCTACTAAAAAAAGAAATTACATTTCTAAATGATTCAACTTCATCAGAAGAACCAATTTTATTCTCTACTGAAGGAAAATTACTTATATAATTATTTAAAATTACCAGGTAATCCAAAACATCTTGAGCATGTTCCATCGAATAACACCTCGGATCCATTCTAAGATGAACAATCCCAACCAGTTGGAGAAACAGTAAGATGTGGATGGCGCAGTTTCACCGTCAGGCCTTCTGAAGACAAATAGCAGCCCTCACAGTTATAAGAATTTAACACCCTGTCAACATTTAAAGGCTTCAATTTCGGACTATATACCCTAAAATCGACATGTAGCTGCTCAACATACAAATTGAATAAGTCTTAACAATTTCAGGCTTTCCATCCTTTGTCCAAAGGAGGACACTTTGATGCACAGTAGATGGGACAGCTCCAACTCCGTGAATCCAGTCTCAGCCCAGTAAAGCATTATAACTTGCCCTCAAAGGCACCATCACAAAAATAGTATTTTGCTCAGAAGATCCCACTTTCACCCCCAAAGTAACCAGACCTTTCGCAGGAGTAGAAGCACCACTAAAGTCTGTCACAGCAATGTTGGTGGGAACCAAATCATCATGATGCTTACCAACTTTCATTAGCATCCTCTCTGGTAAGAGACTTATTGCTGCCCTACCATCAATTAAAACTTTATTTACTTTAATTCCACTTAAAGTAGTAGTGATATGAAGTGGGCGAAGATGAGATTTTTGTTTTTCAGAAGGCCTCAGAAAATACCCTGGTTCATCCTCATATCGGATAAAAGAAAAAGCTTCTTCAGCATCCATGTCGTAATCTTCTTAAGGGTCGCCTTCATACTCACCCAAGTATTCAGTTGGAATAATTGAAATAGTTCCAACCATGTATTTCATCATCTCCTTCCTCGAAATACTCTTCATCCAAGTCAACATCCTTGTCTTTGTCAGCCCCTGGAGTATGAGCTCTGCCTTGCCTTTATACAACTTTGCAGGGGAAGGAATACCCTTTGGGCATGTTTCCCTATCAGAGGAAAAAACTATTCAGGAGTGCACCGAAGGCGTTGCCCCCTTGCCTTTGTCAGACTGAGGCTTCTTATTCTGAGGTAAACTTCTTCTTCCTCTAACCCTCGGGTACCCTCTGGCCCGACCACGTTGATAGGGATATTGGTTTTGAGGAGGCCCTCGATGTCCCCACTGTGGGTTCCACCAATACTGAGCATCTCGATTCTGGAATTCTTGACAATTTCGAATCCAATGGACACCTATAGCCTGAGAACGGCTCATCAGTGTGACAGCATTCTGCTAAGGAGCCTTGGAACTTTGTCCCTCTACTCGCCAAATTGGTTGCCTCTGACGAGCCTGCTCCTCTCTATGAGGCAATTCTATCTTCATCATTTCTTTTTCAAAAATTGCCGCAACCTCAATGTCAAATACAGCATTACATCGAGGACACAGAGATACGTCTCGATCTTTGATCTTTTGCTGCACCAAGAAATCTAACAAACCATCCCCTGCTCGAGGATATACTGATCGGACTTGTGACTCAAAATCACTAGAGCCACATCAAAATTATAAGACATTCCAACCATATTTACTCCAAAATGTGGTTCAACAAAACCAGCTTCAACATCGAAAGGATCTGCATCAACTTTCAACTCTTTCTTCCCATCATCAAACTTCAAACGTCCTTCCATAATGGCCTCTTGAATCAAGTCCCTGAAATGAACACAACTGTTACTAGAATGACTAGTTGCTTGGTGAAATTTACAATAAGGTCTTCCTTTTAAATCTTTTACTGAAAGTAAAGTTCTACCCTCAGGTAGAATCTACTATTTATCTTTAAGCAACACATCGAAAATCTGATAAGATTTTGAGATATCAAAACTATACTTCTTTCCACTCTTTAGTTTTGAATCATTTGACTTTTCACTACTAGGGAGCTTTTTAAGTAAGGAGAAAACATATGGGGGACTGATGAGCGGATAATTTATACGCTTTTTGGCATTGTTTTTACATAGTTTTCAGTATGATTTAGTTAGTTTTTAGTATATTTTTATTAGTTTTTAAATAAAAATCACATTTTTGGACTTTACAATGAGTTTGTGTATTTTTCTGTGATTTCAGGTAATTTCTAGCTGAAATTGAGGGTCTCGAGCAAAACTCAGATTTAGAGGTTGAAGAAGGACTGCAGATGCTGTCGGATTCTGACCTCCCTGCACTCAAAGTGGATTTTCTGGAGCTACAGAACTCCAAATGGCCCGTTCTCAATTGCGTTGGAATGTAGACATCTAGGGATTTCCAGAAATATATAATAGTCCATACTTTGATTAAGGATAGACAACATAAACTGGCGTTGAACGCCAGTTCCATGCTGCATTCTGGAGTCAAATGCCAGAAACAGGTTGCAAAGTGGAGTTAAACGCCAGAAACAGGTTACAAACTGGCGTTCAACTTCAAGAAAGACCTCTACATGTGTAAAGCTCAATGCTCAGCCCAAGCACACACCAAGTGGGCCCCGGAAGTGGATTTCTGCATCATTTACTCATTTTTGTAAACCCTAGTAACTAGTTTAGTATAAATAGGACTTTTTACTATCTTTGTAGGGATCTTTGATTAGTTTTTATGCTATCTTAGACTTTCATGGGGGCTGGCCATTCGGCCATGCCTGGACCATTATCACTTATGTATTTTCAAATGGTAGAGTTTCTACACACCATAGATTAAGGTGTGGAGCTCTGCTGTTCCTCATGAATTAATACAAAGTGCTACTGTTTTTCTATTCAATTCAAGCTTATTCCTATTCTAAGATATCCATTCGCACCCAAGAACATGATGAATGTGATGATTATGTGACGCTCATCATCATTCTCACTTATGAACGCGTGCTTGACAAACACTCCCGTTCTACATGCAAACAAGCTAGAATGAATATCTCTTAGATATCTAATACAGAGGACCGAGTCCGAGATATTAGAATCTTCGTGGTATAAGTTAGAACCCATGGATGGCCATTCTTGAGATCCGAAAAGTCTAAACCTTGTCTGTGGTATTCCGAGTAGGATCTGGGAAGGGATGGCTGTGACGAGCTTCAAACTCGCGAGTGCTGGGCATAGTGACAGACACAAAAGGATAGTATATCCTATTCCAGTATGATCGAAAACCGACAGATGATTAGCCATGCAGTGACAGCGCATTGGACCATTTTCACAGAGAGGATGGGATGTAGCCATTGACAACGGTGATGCCCTACATAAAGCTTGCCATGGAAAGGAGTAGGAATGATTGGATGAAGACAGCAGGAAAGCAGAGGTTCAGAGGAACGAAAGCATCTCTATGCGCTGATCTGAAATTCTCACCAATGAATTACATAAGTATCTTTATCCTAGTTTATGTTTTATTTATCTTTTAATTATTAAAACTCTATAACCATTTGAATCCGCCTGACTGAGATTTACAAGGTGACCATAGCTTGCTTCAAGCCGACAATCTCCGTGGGATCGACCCTTACTCACGTAAGGTTTATTACTTGGACGACCCAGTGCACTTGCTGGTCAGTTGTGCGAAGTTGTGACAAAGAATTAAGATTATGAATGTGCGTATAAAGTTTTCAGCGCCGTTACCAAGGAATGGAACCGTCACGATTTCTGTGCACCAAGTTTTTGGTGCCGTTGCCGTGGATTGTTCGAGTTTGGACAACTGACGGTTCATCTTGTTGCTCAAATTAGGTAATTTTCTTCTTGTTTCAACTTTTATTTGGTTTTCAAAAACTTTTTCAAAAATTTTTTCTTTGTTTTCGTTTTTCTTAAAATAAATTTTCGAAAAATCAAAAAAAAAATTTAATAAAATCATAAAACCAAAAATATTTTGTGTTTCTTGTTTGAGTCTAGAGTCAAGTCTTAAGTTTGGTGTCAATTGCATCTTTTTAATTTCTAAAAATTATTTTCGAAAATTTCATGCATTGCATTCTTCATGATCTTCAAGTCGTTCTTGGCCAGTCTTCTTGTTTGATCTTCATATTTTCTTGTTTTGTATCTTTTCTTATTTTTCATATGCATTTTCAATTTGTTAGTGTCTAAAAAATTAAAAATTTCTAAGTTTGGTGTCTTGCATGTTTTCTTTTCTAGAAAATTTTTCAAAAATAAGTCTTGATGTTCATCTTGATCTTCAAAGTGTTCTTGGTGTTCATCTTGACATTCATAGTGTTCTTGCATGCATCACATGTTTTGATCCAAAATTTTCATGCATTGAGTCTTTTTGATGTTTTTCTCTTTCATCATTAAAAATTCAAAAATCAAAAAATATCTTTCCCTTTTTTCTCTCATAAAATTCGAAAATTTGAGTTGACTTTTTCAAAAAATTTTTAAAATTTAGTTGTTTCTTATGAGTCAAATCAAATTTTCAATTTAAAAATTCTATCTTTTTCAAAAATCAAATCTTTTTCACTTTTTCTTTCATAATTTCGAAAATTTCAATTTGATTTTCAAAATCTTTTTCTTATTTCTATTTCATATTTTCAAAGTTAATGCTAACAATTAATGTGATTGATTCAAAAATTTTAAAAGTTTGTTACTTGCCTCTTAAGAAAGGTTCAACCTTTAATTTTTAAATCATATCTTTTTAGTTTCTTGTTAGTCAAGTAATCAACTTTAATTTTTAAAATAAAATCTTTTTAAATTTCTTTTTCAAATCTTTTTTTTTCAAAATAAGTTTCAATCACATCTTTTTCAAAATCAATTTCAAAATCTTTTCTAACTTCTTATCTTTTCAAAATTAATTTTCAAATCTTTTTCAATCAATCTTATCTTTTTGTTTCAATCATATCTTTTTCAAAACTACCTAACTAACTCTCTCTTTCTAATTTTCGAAAATCCTTTCCCTCTTTTTCAAAATTCCTTTTCTTTTATTTAACTAATTATTTTAATTTTTAATTTAATTTGATTTCAATTTTAATTTTCAAAATTTAACTTTAAATTTTAATTTTAATTTAATTAATTTTCGAAATTCCCTCTCTCTCATCTCCTTCTATTTATTTATTTATTTATTTATTTATTTGCTAACATTTCTCTTCATCTCAAAATTCGAACCCTCTCTTTCTCATGGTGTTCGAATTTCTCTTCTTCTATTCTTATCTTCTTCCACTCACATAAAGGAATCTCTATACTGTGATATAGAGGATTCTATATTTTCTTTTCTGTTTTCTTCTTTTTCATATGAGCAGGAACAAGGATAAGAACATTCTTGTTGAAGCTGATCCTGAACCTGAAAGGACTCTGAAGAGGAAGCTAAGGGAAGCTAAAGCATAACTCTCTGGAGAAAATCTGACAGAAATTTTTGAAAAAGAAGGAGACATGGCCGAAAATAATAACAATGCAAGGAAGATGCTTGGTGACTTTACTGCACCAAATTCCAATTTACATGGAAGAAGCATCTCAATCCCTGCCATTGGAGCAAACAATTTTGAGCTTAAGCCTCAATTAGTTTCTCTGATGCAACAGAATTGCAAGTTTCATGGACTTCCATCAGAAGATCCTTTTCAGTTCTTAACTGAATTCTTGCAGATCTGTGATACTGTTAAGACCAATGGGGTTGATCCCGAGGTCTACAGGCTTATGCTTTTCCCGTTTGCTATAAGAGACAGAGCTAGAGTATGGTTGGACTCTCAACCTAAAGACAGCCTGAACTCTTGGGATAAGCTGGTCACGGCTTTCTTAGCCAAGTTCTTTCCTCCCCAAAAGCTTAGTAAGCTTAGAGTGGATGTTCAAACCTTCAGACAAAAGGAAGGTGAATCCCTCTATGAAGCTTGGGAGAGATACAAGGAACTGACAAAAAAAGTGTCCTTCTGATATGCTTTCAGAATGGACCATCCTGGATATATTCTATGATGGTCTGTCTGAGCTATCAAAGATGTCACTGGACCATTCTGCAGGTGGATCCATTCACCTAAAGAAAACGCCTGCAAAAGCTCAAGAACTCATTGACATGGTTGCAAATAACCAGTTCATGTACACTTCTGAAAGGAATCCTGTGAGTAATGGGACGCCTATGAGGAAGGGAGTTCTTGAAATTGATACTCTGAATGCCATATTGGCTCAGAATAAAATATTGACTCAGCAAGTCAATATGATCTCTCAGAGTCTGAATGGATTGAAGGAATCATCCAACAGTACTAAAGAGGCATCTTCTGAAGAAGAAGCTTATGATCCTGAGAACCCTACAATAGCAGAGGTGAATTACATGGGTGAACCCTATGGAAACACCTATAATCCCTCATGGAGAAATCATCCGAATTTCTCATGGAAGGATCAACAAAAGCCTCAACAAGGCTTTAATAATGGTGGAAGAAACATGTTTAGCAATAGCAAGCCTTTTCCATCATCCACTCAGCAACAGACAGAGAGTTCTGAGCAGAATCCATCTAGCTTAGCAAATATAGTCTCTGATCTATCTAAGGCCACTGTAAGTTTCATGAATGAAACATGGTCCTCCATTAGGAATTTGGAGGCACAAGTGGGCCAGCTGAGTAAAAGAGTCACTGAAACTCCTCCTAGTACTCTCCCAAGCAATACAGAAGAGAATCCAAAAAGAGAGTGCAAGGCCATTGATTTAACCATCATGGCCGAACCTACAAGGGAGGGAGAGGACGTGAATCCCAGTGAGGAAGACCTCCTGGGACGTCCAGTGATCAACAAGGAGTTTCCCTCTGAGGAACCAAAGGAATCTGAGGCTCATCTAGAGACCATAGAGATTCCTTTGAACCTCCTTATGCCATTCATGAGCTCTGATGAGTATTCTTCTTCTGAAGAGAATGAAGATGTTACTGAAGAGCAAGTTGCCAAGTACCTTAGTGCAATCATGAAGCTGAATGCCAAATTATTTGGTAATGAGACTTGGGAAGATGAACCTCCCTTGCTCATCAATGAACTGAGTGATCTGGATCAACTGAAATTGCCTCAGAAGAAACAGGATCCTGGAAAGTTCTTAATACCTTGTACCATAGGCACCATGACCTTTGAGAAAGCTCTATGTGACCTTGGGTCAGGGATAAACCTCATGCCACTCTCTGTAATGGAGAAACTGGGAATCTTTGAGGTGCAAGCTGTCAGGATCTCATTAGAGATGGCAGACAACTCAAGAAAACAGGCTTATGGACAAGTAGAGGACGTGCTAGTAAAGGTTAAAGGCCTTTACATCTCTGCTGATTTCATAATCCTAGACACTGGGAAGGATGAGGATGAATCCATCATCCTTGGAAGACCCTTCCTAGCCACAGCAAGAGCTGTGATTGATGTGGACAGAGGAGAATTGATCCTTCAACTAAATGAGGACAACCTTGTGTTTAAAACTCAAGGATCTCCTTCTGTAACCATGGAGAGGAAGCATGAAAAGCTTCTCTCACTGCGGAGTCAACCAAAGCCCCCACAGTCAAACTCTAAGTTTGGTGATGGGAGGCCACAACCAAACTCTAAGTTTGGTGTTAAACCCCCACATTCAAACTCTAAGTTTGGTGTTGGGAGGTTCCAACCTTGCTCTGAACATCTGTGAGGCTCCATGAGAGCTCACTGTCAAGCTATTGACATTAAAGAAGCGCTTGTTGGGAGGCAACAAAATGTTATCTAATTATATTTATTTATTTTCTATTGTTATTTTCTGTTTTCTTTAGGTTGATGATCATGTGAAGTCACAAAAACTACTGAAAAATCAAAAACAAAATAAAAAATAGCAGAAGAAACAGCACACCCTGGAGGAGAGCAGTCTGACGTTTAAACGCCAGAAACAAGCATCTGTCTGGCGTTTAACGCCAGCAACAGGCACCAAGCTGGCGTTTAACGCCAGAAACAAGCATCTACCTGCCGTTAAACGCCAGAAACAGGCAGCAGTCTGGCGTTAAACGCCGGGATTGCACAGCAAGGGCATTTTACACGCCTAATTGGAGCAGGGATGTCAAGTCCTTGGCCCCACTAGATCTGTGGAACCCCACAGGATCCCCACCACTTTTTCTCTCCTTTTCACACCTTTTCATAACTCTCTTCCACAAATACCCTTCACCAATTACCTCCATTACTCTTCCAAAACCATCATACACCCACCCACTCAAATTCAAACCATCACTCCTTCCTTTTCACACATCATCACCACCTAAAACCCCCTTGACCGAACCATTCAAACACCTCCATCTCCTCCATTTTCTTCTTCTTCTACTCACTTCTTTCTTCTTTTGCTCGAGGACGAGCAAATATTTTAAGTTTGGTGTGGTAAAAGCATTGCTTTTTGTTTTTCCATAACCATTTATGGCACCTAAGGCTAGAGATATCCTCATTGAAGAGGATAAGCCCATCACTAAGAAAAGGATGGAGCAAACAAGAGATCATGGACCTCAACATGAGCATGAGGAGATTCCTCACCATGAAATCCCTGAGATGCCTCAAGGGATGTACTTCCCTCCACAAAACTATTGGGAACAAATCAACACTTCCCTAGGAGAATTAAGTTCCAACATGGGACAACTAAGGGTGGAGCACCAAGAGCACTCCATTATCCTCCATAAAATTAGAGAAGATCAAAGAGCTATGAGGGAGGAGCAACAAAGACAAGGAAGAGACATAGAGGAGCTCAAAAGCACCATTGGTTCTTCAAGAAGAGGAAGACGCCACCCTCATTAAGGTGGACTCATTCCTTAATCTCCTTGTCTATTTATTTTCCTGTTTTTCAATTTTTGAGCTTTATGTTTATTTATATTTGTGTCTTATTACATGATCATTAGTGTCTAAGTGTCTATTCCTTAAAGTTATGAATATGAATCCATCACCTCCCTTGAATGAAAAATGTTTTAATTACAAAAGAACAAGAAGTACATGGTTTCGAATTCATCATTGAAACTAGTTTAATTATTTTGATGTGGTGACAACATTTTTTGTTTTCTAAATGAATGCTTGAACAGTGCATATGTCTTTTGAAGTTGTTGTTTATGAATGTTAAATATGTTGGCTCTTGAAAGAATGATGAAAAGGAGACATGTTATTTGATAATCTGAAAAATCATAAAAATGATTCTTGAAGCAAGAAAAAGCAGTGAATACAAAAGCTTGCAGAAAAAAAAAAGAAAAAAAGAAAAAAAATGTGGAAAAAAAGAGAGAAAAAGAAAAAGAAAAAGCAAGCAGAAAAAGCCAAAAGCTCTTTAAACCAAAAGGCAAGAGCAAAAAGCCAATAGCCCTTAAAACTAAAAGGCAAGGGTAAATAAAAAGGATCCAAGGCTTTGAGCATCAGTGGATAGGAGGGCCTAAAGGAATAAAATCCTGGCCTAAGCGGCTAAACCAAGCTGTCCCTAACCATGTGCTTGTGGCGTGAATGTGTCAAGTGAAAACTTGAGACTGAGCGGTTAAAGTCAAGGTCAAAAGCAAAAAGAAGAGTGTGCTTAAGAACCCTGGACACCTCTAATTGGGGACTTTAGCAAAGCTGAGTCACAATCTGAAAAGGTTCACCCAGTTATGTGTCTGTGGCATTTATGTATCCGGTGGTAATACTGGAAAACAAAGTGCTTAGGGCCACGGCCAAGACTCATAAAGTAGCTGTGTTCAAGAATCAATATACTGAACTAGGAGAATCAATAACACTATCTGAATTCTAAGTTCCTATAGATGCCAATCATTCTGAACCTCAATGGATAAAGTGTGATGCCAAAACTATTCAAGAGGCAAAAAGCTACAAGTCCCGCTCATCTGATTGGAGCTAAGTTTCATTGATATTTTAGAATTTATAGTATATTCTCTTCTTTTTATCCTATTTGATTTTCAGTTGCTTGGGGACAAGCAACAATTTAAGTTTGGTGTTGTGATGAGCGGATAATTTATACGCTTTTTGGCATTGTTTTTACATAGTTTTCAGTATGATTTAGTTAGTTTTTAGTATATTTTTATTAGTTTTTAAATAAAAATAACATTTCTGGATTTTGCTATGAGTTTGTGTATTTTTCTGTGATTTCAGGTAATTTCTGGCTGAAATTGAGGGACTCGAGCAAAAATCAGATTCAGAGGTTGAAGAAGGACTGCAGATGCTGTTGGATTCTGACCTCCCTGCACTCAAAGTAGATTTTCTGGAGCTACAGAACTCCAAATGGCGCGCTCTCAATTGCGTTGGAAAGTAAACATCCAGGGATTTCCAGAAATATATAATAGTTCATACTTTGATTAAGGATAGACGACGTAAACTGGCGTTGAACGCCAGTTCTATGCTGCATTCTGGAGTCAAACGCCAGAAACAGGTTGCAAAGTGGAGTTAAACGCCAGAAACAGGTTACAAACTGGCGTTCAACTCCAAGAAAGACCTCTACACGTGTAAAGCTCAATGCTCGGCCCAAGCACACACCAAGTGGGCCCCGGAAGTGGATTTCTGCATCATTTACTCATTTCTGTAAACCCTAGTAACTAGTTTAGTATAAATAGGACTTTTTACTATCTTTGTAGGGATCTTTGATTAGTTTTTATGCTATCTTAGACTTTCATGGGGGCTGGCCATTTGGCCATGCCTGGACCATTATCACTTATGTATTTTCAAACGGTAGAGTTTCTACACACCATAGATTAAGGTGTGGAGCTCTACTGTTCCTCATGAATTAATACAAAGTACTACTGTTTTTCTATTCAATTCAAGCTTATTCCTATTCTAAGATATCCATTCGCACCCAAGAACATGATGAATGTGATGATTATGTGACGCTCATCATCATTCTCACTTATGAATGCGTGCCTGACAAATACTCCCGTTCTACATGCAAACAAGCTAGAATGAATATCTCTTAGATATCTAATACAGAGGACCGAGTCTGAGATATTAGAATCTTCGTGGTATAAGTTAGAACCCATGGATGGCCATTCTTGAGATCCGGAAAGTCTAAACCTTGTCTGTGGTATTTCGAGTAGGATCTGGGAAGGGATGGTTGTGACGAGCTTCAAACTCGCGAGTGCTGGGCGTAGTGACAGACGCAAAAGGATAGTAAATCCTATTCCAGTATGATCGAAAACCGACAGATGATTAGCCATGCAGTGACAGCGCATTGGACCATTTTCACAGAGAGGATGGGATGTAGCCATTGACAACGGTGATGCCCTACATAAAGCTTGCCATGGAAAGGAGTAGGAATGATTGGATGAAGACAGCAGGAAAGTAGAGGTTCAGAGGAACGAAAGCATCTCTATGCGCTGATCTGAAATTCTCACCAATGAATTACATAAGTATCTCTATCCTAGTTTATGTTTTATTTATCTTTTAATTATTAAAACTCTATAACCATTTGAATCCGCCTGACTGAGATTTACAAGGTGACCATAGCTTACTTCAAGCCGACAATCTCCGTGGGATCGACCCTTACTCACGTAAGGTTTATTACTTGGACGACCCAGTGCACTTGCTGGTCAATTGTGCAAAGTTGTGACAAGGAATTAAGATTATGAACGTGCATATAAAGTTTTCAGCGCCGTTACCAAGGAATGGAACCGTCACGATTTCTGTGCACCAAAGACCCTTCTTAAGTTCAGCCAAATCAACCTCTGCTTCGAGATCAAACTCCTCTTCCGAGGACTCCATGGTCACATAAGCAACCTTCTCCTTTTGAGTAAAAAGTTTACTTTTTAACCTTTGTTCATTCTTGTATTTCTCCTTTTTCTTTCTCATAAGTTCGACCTGACGAACCCTTTCAGCCAAATGGGTTAAGTTAGATATATGCACATTAAGCAGTTGTCGACGCATATAAAATCCTAACCCCATAACTACTATTTTCACCACTTCACTCTCAGGTAATGATACATAACTTCTACTTCTAGCATTTTTGAAAAGTATCATATAATCATCAATGGTTTCACCATCTTCTTGTTTCAAAGCAACTAGATCAGTAACTGCTACATTCAACTCCCCTCGGTAAAATTGAGCATGAAAAACAGTTTCTAACTGATTCTACATTGTTATCGAAGAAGGAAAAAACTTCAATTTTAAATTCTCATCATTTGGCTAAGTTTCCAATCTCGACCAAATATCGAGCGACGTGTTCAGTAGTTGACTCTCCAACTTCCCCTACAAATTTTGTAATTATTTTTAGATTTTTCACTCCTCTTGACACTTCAGCCATCTGAACAACTTGAGGGAAAGCAGACACAAAATGGGGTCGGTTCATAAAACCAACATTCAAACCAACTAGATTGAGTACCTCTTCCACAATTCTTGTGACTTGATAACGTTCACCACCATGATTAGCACATAATCGGGCTAGAACATCATCTGCATTTTTTACCACGGGGAATTATCTGAGGATTCTCTCTGTTTAAAATATTATTTTTATTTTGAAATATATTTTCGAATCCTTCGTTATTCCCCCTAACGTCATGCCTTTCACCTTCATCATAATCAACAATTCGAGCAATTCATTCAACTTGCCTTGCAAGCCGTTCGAATTTCGATTCGTGATCAGCCATCATAGGATTTAGAATTGTAGTCATTTGTTGAGTCAATAAGTTGAATAAATCATTATGACTTTCCTCTACATGTTGTCGAAATACCGCTATGGAATTAGAAGTATTCGATGTAAAGCCCACATTATAATCAAGAGAGAAGTCGAAATGTTGTTGCGGGTTTTGAGAATTATTTACTCCATTTACACTCCCAAAACAAACAGGAGGAACAAAACCACTCACTGGTGAAGTATAACCGGGAGGAAAGCCATAAGGAGGCCAACCAGTGGTTACTGGAGGTTGGACTGGTGGTAAGTTACCACGTGGACGAATATTACGTCCAATATTTCCAGTTTGTACGCTAGTAACCACCGTACTTTCACTTACAACCAAACCTTCCGAACGTGAAGTAACGTTCGAAGATTGCACAGTTACTGGTATGCTGTCATTGGTGGATGAACCACCATTCACATTTGACACTCCATGTGAATAATCCTTCCACTTCTCAATTGCATACACCAAATGACATCAAAAATCTTTTGACACACTTCAGTCTAAACTTGTCCCACTGGGCGTGCCAATTTGTTTTGTCGATTTTTAGCAAATCGATGGTGGTTCGATTCTGATGGTCTGGGAGCGAAATTTACTCCTCTTTTGCAGGTACCAGTTTTCTATAAGTGCATCAAAGGCCCTCGAATTAGACGAGCATTAAGATAGGAAATAAGTTCAAAAGGTGCAAAAGACTAAAAGAAGTGAAAAATAAAGGATTCAAAAAGTAAAACTGACTGAAATCGAAATGGTTTGCATTGAATTTTAAAGAAAGCGATTAAGATGCCTTCGATTGAATCAAAGGACTTTGGACACGGAAATTAAATGTGCTGAAATGTAAATTCGACATGGAAATTAAACAATGCTTGAAAGATAAATTTGCTTGAAAAGTAAATTTTGCAGAAAAGGTAAATTGAAAAGATAAAAACATGGAAGGAACCCTACAGAAAAGAAACTCGATCGCAGACTCAGTAATTCGCTGGGATGTGAGTATTTTTGTGTTTTTTTTTGAAGCAAAGTTCCAACACCTATTTCTTAAAACTTACTAATATTTATAACTCACTTCCATAACCGACTATTAATTGCACGACGCTGCCTTGTATGCAAATTCCTATGTAACTGTTCTCGCTCTTTTGCCCATGAGCGTTACCAACAAATTCCTAACTCAGAGAAAGCCTTCAACTTTCTTATTTGTGTAACTGCTCGATTCTCCATTCGAAAAACTATTCGAATCTTCATTCGAGTAATT
The DNA here is from genome assembly GCF_003086295.3 of Arachis hypogaea. Lineage (NCBI taxonomy): Eukaryota > Viridiplantae > Streptophyta > Magnoliopsida > Fabales > Fabaceae > Arachis > Arachis hypogaea. Next base: position 128,167,846 of record NC_092050.1, read on the forward strand.
GCTCGATTTGTCAAGGTATTGAAATCGAGTCCGTGTCAAATAATTTCCACTTAACGTTTGCACGTGGGTCTTTTTGGCCTCTACTTCGTTCCTGATCCTTCACCAGCATTTCGCATAAGTTTAATCTTTTGAAAGTAATTATTTCGACTAACAGTATGAAATTTGGAATGGTTGAATTTTACATTTATTTGAATTTTTTTTTGTTTCTGCAGGTAGGATAGGGTTTAGAACTTTAGGGTGCGGGTATGGTTAGAGTTGAGAGATTCTCAACCCGCGAGTAAGGTAGAGTAGAATTTTAAGAAAGTTTTCAACCCGCGAGTAGAATTAAAGTAGAATCTAAACCCTACTCTACCCTACCCGTTGCCAGCCTTAGATAAAACAAAATACCCTAATATTTTCTTGAATGTTAACAAAACCTAAAGCATATTTAACTTGTCATATAAACTAAATTACATCACATTTTCAAAAAAAAAAAATAGACAAATTACAGAGCTTAACAACTCGCCAGCCCCTGTAACAAGATCTAGAGATATCAAATCAAATCCAAAAATTTTATTTGTTTGTAATCTTTTTACACATTGTGGAATCAAGACTGCTAAGATATTATAATAGTCTATGTGAATGAATTGAAGGCTTCATCTTAAAAAGGCAAATAAATAAAATCACGATATTCAAAGTGAAAATATTGTTTGGATAAGATTAAAATAAAGAAACCTAGGGAAAGAAGCTGTGTTGTTGGTGTCACTGCTTTTGGGATTCTTAACATCCAGAAGCTCCTTTTAGTTTTTTGAAAACTCTAATTAAATGTACAAATAAGATCACATTAGATTATATCTATTGATGATGAAGTAGATGACTAACTTCTGCACTTGATGACTTGACCAGCAGCACTGGACATGGCTAATCACAGAAAAGAGCAAAGACGAATTCTATAATCGAAGGGTAATCAAGAATTGAGAATTGAGAATTGATCATTGATTGATGAGTTGAAATGGCGAACACTAATTGGGTTATATAGTGAGCACTTATTCTATAAACCACTCTCTCAAACACAACCAAAAGTATATATCAAGTAATAAGTATGAACTGAACTAGTGTTTGTTTTGTGTTCTTGATTGTTTCAGTTGTAGAAACTAAGAATGAAAGAGGGCTCCCGTATGAAAAGGAAAATGGAAGGAATAAGGAAATTGGCACCATTAGAGAGAGAGAGAGAGAGAGAGAGAGAGAGAGAGAGAGAGAGAGAGAGAGAGAGAGAGAGAGAGAGAGAGAGAGAGAGAGAGAGAGAGAGAGTAGGTCTTTAATTTTATTTAGTATAATTCTAATTTTGGCACCAAAACATGAAATCAAATTTGGGTGACGTCTACAATAATGGGAATTCTCACTCTATGTTTTTCATCTGTCCATACAAGTGATGACGAAAGTACAATTGGCTTAGAAAATTTTCCTCCAGCAACATTGACACTGAAAGATTGTTTTTCCCCAAGAGATTTGAACGAGAGAACTTGAGGCACGATGGTGATATTGATGTTGGAAATTTTTGTGACACTGGCCTTGTAGGTGGAATTAGCGATGCCAACATTTGTGACTGTTCTTGTGAAATTTACCATAAACGGTTGCATTAGTTGCACTTGATATACAATTGAAGGATAGTTAATATCTTTGAGCAATGATTTCCCACTTGAAGAAGAACAAGCACTATTATCACCACTGATTTTTCTCACTGTTGCAGTATCATATCCTATGTCACATAACAAATTCACATAGTCATCCTTAGAAAGATCCAAAATGAGTCCAGGGTCAATAACTTTTACCGGGTTTACATGCCCTGCTCCATAAGCAAAATTCTTAAGATCTTGACTACCATTCATCGGTATTGCAGTAGTCATAATAGAAGATTTTATAGCTGCAGGGGACCAATCAGGATGAAAACTCTTAACATATGCAGCTATACCAGTAACATGGGGGCAAGCCATTGATGTTCCTGTCATGATGTTGTATTTGACATGTCTATTGTCTCCGGGGAACCCTGAGGGATTCGCATTAGGCGAAAACGCTGCCAATATTTCAACTCCAGGGGCACTTATGTCCGGCTTCAAAATTTCTGGAATTAATGGATTTGGTCCCCGGGAAGAGAAATCAGCTATGTATGGAGCATTTGGATCATTCATGGCTTCACTCTTGAGAATCTCCACTTGAGGGTTATTAGTAGAATTAGCATATGACAGAGCATGAGCATATGTAATCTCATCTATTCTTGATGCAGGGTAAGGGACAACTCCAGCATGTTGGTCAGAGTTAATCACAATTGATCCAAACGCGCCATATTCATATCCCATTTGAACTCCATCTTCTGAAGAACATAAAAGTATGTTCCCTATTACCTTCTTGGGATCTAGACAATCACAAGTTGAGCCATTGCAATACGGAAGCGAAGCATGCTCCCCAGGAAGTAGAGCAATCTTTTTCCCACTTGATGCGAAACTATTTATCGATCTCCCGGACAATGTTTGTCCATTCCCAAGAGAAAACTTGTCGATGATTCGACGATCCATGATGCTAGCTGCAACGCTTAGTAACCAAGGTGCTACGCTAGTAATAGTCCCTCTATAAGGACCACTGTTTCCACATGACTGGACAGTGAGAATCCCTTTCTCCATTGCATGAAAAGAACCAATTGCTATAACATCTAACTTGAAATCTACTTCTTCTCGACGTCCAAGTGAAATTGTGATGAGATCTACACCATCTGCAATGGCATCATCAAAAGCTTTTAATATGTCAGCCTCAACGCATCGTTCACTTACGCAAACTTGGTAGACGGCTAATCTTGAAGATGGAACCGCTCCTTTTGCAATTCCTTTTGCAATTCCATAAAAGCTTGCGTCTTTTACTTTGTTACCAGCTGCAATTGAGGCTATATGGCTTCCATGACCAACATTGTCTCTTGCGGACGACCCTCCATCGTCGATGTATTTTCTTGCTCCAATGATCTTCTTGTTACAAGTAAAATTGTTCCCTCCTGCACATTTACCTTTCCACGTTTTCGGAGCAGGGCTGAAGCCATAATCAGAAAAACTATCTGACTCAGGCCAAATACCGGTGTCTATGACTCCAATTATGATATCGCTTTCGCCCGGGCTACTTCGCCTTTTGTCTTGGAAACCCATGAAGTCCCAAGACCTTGTTGTATGAAGCTTTAAAGTTTTGCTTTCGAAAACAGAGACTACTTCATCCATTCTAGCAAGATTATGCACTTCTTGGTCTGTTAGTTTTGCAGCAAACCCATTGAAGCTCCGGTTGTAACTTCTGATCAAGGAATGTTCTGCAAAATCATTTCCCATAACTTGGCGTAACATGCTTGAATGCTGAGATGCTGGTGCGTAGTCTCCATTTGGAAGTGACCCCATATACACAACATGTAACTTTCGGTCTTCATTGGCAACGCAAAGCATAAACGTGTACATGGCAAGAATGATTGATGTGCACAATAGAATGTGCTTCCAACCTGCCATTGTTCAAGCTTCAAGGTAAGAACGCTATAGAATTTTGCTCAAAATGATGCTTTATATACGTAAATGATGTAAACACAGTAAGACCAACTTTTGTTTCTAGTTATCAAGACTTGGTGTAAATACTAAATACACAGAAAAGTTTTGCAAGCATTTAATACTCTTTCCATGAACAAAGAACGGAAAATAGATCATATTTATTGCAGGAAAAGGGCATTAAACCCTTTATGACTTTTCTATTTCCAATATATTAATTCTTTTGTATTTATTTGTTTAGCGTAAGGTCATAATTAGGTTCTCCAAAATTTTGATTTTAGACTAATCGCCCAAATTTTTTAAATAAGTTCTTTAAAAAAAGGAGGTTAAAATATAATGACTTTTATTAATAGTAACTTTTAAATAAGAATGATAAAATAGCTTTTGAAAATAGGAGAAGTCATATTTTTTAACTTCTTCAAAAGTTCTTAAATAACTTTTTAAAAAGTTAAAAATTTATCTAAAAAATTGTACCAAACACTATTAATATAACTTTTTATAGGTCAAAAGCTAAAATAAGTAGCTTTTGGAGTTTCCAAACGGACCCTAAAAGTAATTTTTTTGAACTTATGACTTATAAAAAGTAGTAATATTAATGTCTGGTGTAATTTTCAAAACCAAATTGCAACTTTTTAAGAAGCTATTTAGGAGCTTATAGAGAAGTTAAAAAAAATTACTTCTCTCATAATACTACTACTTTTTATCACATTTTTATAAAATAAGCACTTTTAGAGCTAAAAATCCAAATACAAAATAACTTATTTATAAGCTACTTTGAATATATTTATTTATTATTTAAACTATTTTGTCAAAAGGAACTTAATTAAGCTGTTTACCCAAATTGGGTCTAATTAGTTCATAAAAAAAAAAAAGAATTTTGCTAGGTGGACAATAAATTTTATAAACAATGTGAACAATAGACTCTAAAATTGACCTAATAAAATAAAAAAATACTCTACCTCTAAATTACCTCCTAAATCTGCACACTCAGCGAATTGAACATCCAGCTATTATTAATTGTGCATGCGTAAATCGAATCAAAAGAAATAACCATCTAATTAAAAATAATGAACATAATCATTTGGATACCTATTGAATTGAACATTCGACATATTCAATATTCACATTGTTTAGTATTTTCAGTGTCTACCTATAATTTTCCTAAAAAAATATCAAATAGAGAATACTTTATGCTCTTCTATCAATAAAAAACGAAGCAGAATTGTACATATATTTTGTTATTAGAGCTGGAAGTGAGGCGAGTTGAGTCGAGTTAGACCAAACTCAAGTTCGGCTCATGAAAATTAAGCTTAGCTTATGGCTCAACTCATTAACAATTGAGCATATTTCATAAGCTCAAGCTCAACTTAACGAAAGCTCACGAGTTAGTTCGTGCTCACGAGCTGTCTCAAATAATAGGAACATAATCTATAATTCTATATCAATAAATTATAACTTATATATATAAAAAATTATTTAAAAAAAGATAAATTTTATATGTTGTCTATCTATCCATTATAAAATTTTTATTTATGTCTTATATCAAAATTATAGTCTCCAATGCTATCTTCATGTGAAGATGTCATCATGAGAATATTCATCTTATTTTAAACAGTGAAACACTTATTATCTTCTGAATTTTTATAAAACTCTCATCAATTATTATTTATTTGTCACAAATCCTAACGAAATCATTGAAGTTTCACTTTAAAAGTTATTATTTTTGTGAAAATCTTTCGTAAATAAACACATCAATTATAGATAATGACATACATAAACATCACTACTAAATTTTACATAATAAATTAATTAAAAGACATAACGAACTCATTATTTGTTATAGTGAAAAATCTAATTAATATATTTTTTTCAATCATAATAAATATACATTAAAATTAACTACTAAAATAAATCACTAATATATAATACACATTAATCAAATGAACATTGAAAATAAATTAAACTATATGTATAAAATTTTCACTTTATTCGTTCATTTAATATTACAGACGTTTTCGATCACCTACTCCTTTCTATCCGCAAATTAAATACACAATTTTTTTTTTTTTGCGTGTAGAGTATTTTTGTAAAAAAAAAAATCTGTTCTGATATTTTTTCTGTCACACTTTATTTTAATGCACAAATGTTAGAAAACTTAAAATCAAGAACAAAATTAAAGATAATATCAATAAGCACTCTTAATTAATAAATAATAAAGAGAATAGTAGAATAACTTTTAACATTTTTATAAATTTAAAATATAAATAATAACTGAATGATAAACATTTAATAGGAAAATGAAAATTATAAATATTATGAATGGAAAATTGAATTTAATTTTGATTTACTAATAATATAAAAAAAAGTTTACATATGCATCTCATCATTTCAATAAAAATAATTATTTTTAATAATTAATGCATGAATGATCATTTAAATAAATAGACGTGATTAAACGACTAGATAAAATGGTTTACACTGTTAATATATCAAAATTAAATTTTTAAAAAAATAAGAAAAATGACATATAAGATGAAATGAAAAAAGTATTAAAATTTAAAAATTCTTATTTAATACTAAGGAAGACAATAGAAAAAATCTCTGTAATATTACAAAAATATGTTAATGTACGAAACTACCATTGTATTAAAGACACAAACTTAAGTTAATAATTAGTAATATATTTATTCTCTTTATTAATATTAAAGACTTAATTATTTTATTGGTTCTTATAATTTTATTAAATTATAATTAAATTTTTATTATTTAAAAGTTTGTAACTGAAATTTTATACTAAATTAAAACTTTGAATTAGGTTCATTCTAACTATTTTCTGTTAAAAATATAATTGTTTTTAAAATATTTATTTTTGTGTTCGATAAAGAATGAATTATAAAATATTTTAAAAACAAATATTTTTGAATTATTGTGTTTTTCTGAAAAACAATAACTAATAAAGATCTAATTACAAATTTATATCTATTAAAAGGACAAATCACAAATTTATAAACAGTAAAAACTTAGTTAAAAGTTTAGTAAAATTATATATATATAGATAAATAGAATAATTAAACTTTAAATAAATGAACATATGTAATTAATACTTAGTAAATTATCACAATTTTTTAAGGGTCATATTAGAATAAATAATTAGTATCTTCTTGATATTATAAATGGACAATTATTTTGAAACATCAAACTTTTTGTTTAGACGGATATTTTAAAATTGACTTAGCACTATATTAAAAATCGAAAAATGACAAATATATTTAGGCAAAAAAGTTTAACCATAATAGATATTTATTTATGGACCAATGGAATAATACTTGAACTATTTGCGTACAAAGTAGATCCTAAATAAAGGATAGATGCTTAAATGTTACCCCTAATAAAAAAATTAATTTATATATTAAAACGTAAATGATATTTATTGACAAAAGTTAAAACATTTCTTCTTAAAATAACCTGTTCCAGAAATCTTTTTTGTGGAAATTGGCATGAAATGGTTAAAAACACACAAAAGGGGTTGAATCATTCTTAAAAGACTTTTTTTCTAAATCAATTTAGAGAGTGTATCAAACTTTATTTTAAGCATGTGAAGAACGAAAGATATATGTTAATACTGATTTTAATAAAACTTAAGTTCAGAGGTTAAAAAATATTTTCTAATATGTAAGAAAGCAATTGTATGTAAACAAAGAGAACAAAGTTTCAAAAGAAAGTACACAATTATATATATATATATATGTATATGTATATAGCGCAAGGAGAAGAAGTAAACTCATATCATGTTACCGAGTTCGCCGCCTACGGGTCTTACCAGGTCCGGTCCCTAAAGAAGAGGTTTACTTACTCACTACTAGAAAATTAGTTATTACAGACGGATATTTTCAACGGATTTTATCCCACTGAAATACAGACGAAATTTTAGAGGGATTTTTGTCGGAAAACAAAAAAAATAGATTAGCATAAATTACAGACGAAAAAGAAAATCCGTCGATAATTCTGTCAAAAAAATTAATTTTTTTCCGTGAAAAATAATTACAGACGGAAAATCTATCTGTAATTAAATAGAGAAAACGCTGCGTTTTATTAAATTATTACAGACGAAAAATCCGTCTGTAATTTAAATTTTCCGTCGATAATGTTTAGTTGAACCTAGCATATGCCCGAACTCCATTTACAACACACAAATCAAAGAAACCTAGCGGTTTAACTTCAAATCCTTGACCAAAAAAAAAAAACTTCAAATCGCTCCTTCTTCTCTCCGTCGCGCACGAGCTCCTTCTTCTCCATTCCTCGCCTACAGCTCCACTGCCGGCCACCCTAACCGCCGGAGCTACCTTCTCATTCTTCTCCTCTTTTTTAAACAGAGCAAGCTCCGTGTCTTCGCAGAACAAAGCAAGCTCAAGCTCCACCACCGCCGCGCCTCTCTCTCTCCTTTTATCCCCCTCAGTTTTGGCTCGCATACCTTCGCGCAAGCCCTAGCTCTGTGGCGACCAAAATCGGTTCCACCTCTCTCTTTCCCCCTGTTCGAACTGATAGGGTGCGTGAACTAGGGTTTTGGTTTTGTGGCAGTGGTTGTTCATCGGAGAGCCACTGGCGATGCTCCTATGCTCTTGTTGAATGGCGAAGCTTGAAGCAAAGCTGGAAACGATAGTTGATTCCGTTGGTAACTTCTTCTCTGGCAAAGACCAGCTTCCCTGGTGTGACCCTGATATCGTCGCTGTAAGCCTTTTCTTTTTCTCGATTCCATTTTCTTCCTTCAGAATTGATATCAATTTGTGATTTCTTGTTATCTATTGGTCATGATTTCAATCTTGATGTTTAGGTCAAAATCGAAGTGGCGACTATTCAAGGAGTAGGGATCTTGTGGAGAGGTGCCTAATAGTTGTGAGAATATCTTCTCTTCTGAACTCTTATATGGAGTTTAAGTTTCAACTGTGAGAATGTGAGATGATGCTGATTTACATGTTTGAGTAGATTTTTCTTGTTAATTATCATGCTCAAAAGAGACCATAATATTATTATATGATAAGCATGTACTAATACTATGTTATTTACATGTTTGAGTAGATTTTGTTATTCCAAAAGGATGCTTTGTAGTTCCATTTCTTTCAGCAGTCCATTTAGATGAGAATGTGTATAATGAAGCTCTAAACTTAAATCCTTGTTCATATGCATGGTTGTTTTGTTTGCATGGTTTTGATGATAAGCTTGATAGAGTTTGTATTTTAGTATTTTACTCTCTCTGTGATCTTTTGGTTTATTTGCTCTCATTCCCTAAGTTGTTTTTTTTTTCTGATTTTAGTTAGATTAGGTTTAGTTAGATTTGTTTTTTTTTCTGATTTTAGTAGTTAGTTTGATTTAAAATTTGTTATTGAAACTTTTTTCCTCATGGTTTTTCAATTTTTGGTGTTGAGGCGTAGATAGAAAGAAAGCAAAAAGGAAAAGATGTTGAAGGTGAAGGTGTATGCGGACCGCATGTCCCAGCCATTTCGTGCCGTTCTTATCTTCTGCAAGTAATTCAATTCAACGTTGTATTTCTTTTCTGGAATTTGAATTCTGCTACTACTACTGCTAATGCTTAATTTCTCAATAGAGTTAATGGAATAGAATTCAACGAGATTAAAGTTGAAATCTCCAAAAGACAGCAGTTATCTCCCGAATTTGCAGGTAATCGTTACAATTACTAAACCTCCATAATCTGTCTCTATTAACTATCAACCCTTTCAAGAAACTCCCTGCTATTGTTGATGGAAGGTTCAAGCAATTCGAGAGGTACTTCCTTCTTATTTCAATTTCATTTTTATCAATCATTTCCATGCTTACACGGTTACAGTACTATATTATATTATTATTGTTGTTGTTGTTAATATTTATTATCTTTCTCTGTGGTGCTAGAAGGTGCTGAATTAAGGAGAGAAGAGAGAGAGAATTTTGGAGATGGCTTGCTCTTATTAGGAAGACCCTTAAGCTTGTTGGTTGAATGCTTGAAATAATATTTATTTGCATTTTCAAAATGGGGATCATATTTATCCTGTCTTCCTCATGAATTTTTTTCCCTAGCAAATGTAGAATAATAATTTTTTTGTTTAAAGTTGAACTGGTTTCTGATTTCATTATGGTTTTCTCATTATTAGGCCTGAAGAGAGCATTATTCTGAATGCTCTTTCTGCTACCGTTGATTTTACTACTTGTGAATCCATAAGAATGTCTCAGTCTGTGGATAAAACTGGTTTGAGAACCTTGGCTGTTGTAACAAAGGCTGATAAGTCTCCTGAAGGCTTGTTGGAGAAGGTAACTGCTGATGATGTTAACTGGTTTGAGTCTCATCCAATGCTTTCAAAGATTGACAAATCCATTGTTGGTGTTCCTGTTCTGGCACAGAGGCTAGTTCAAGTTCAAGGCATGATCATATCCAAAACTCTGCCCGAAATTGTGAAGAAAATCAATGAGAAGCTGACTTACAAGCTGACTTAATTTCACCAAGATGCTCAACCAGAAGTTCTCCCTCAATCACAGGTACCTCTTCATATCTTTTAGCTGACTTCAAATTAAATTAAGATCCCTTCTCAGTCAACGGAGACTATTAAGGTTGAGGTTGAGGTTGAGCTTTTAACTTCCTTGGCAAAGATTCTATCAAGTATGAGAATACAGTTGAGGTTGAGCTTCCTGTTTACGATGCACTTTTGAAGTTCCAAAAAGGTCAGGAACTATCTTCCCATCACTAAAAAAAAGAAGAGAAAAAGACAAAGAAACTTTATTTGTTACCATTATAAGTGAGAAGTTTTCAAATACATTCCTGTTATTAATTTTCAGATAAGCGCCCCGGTGATGATCTTTTTGACAAGTTGGATACAAGTAAATTAAATGCTCATCTGAAGGAACTCATGCCTGGCCTAACTGCAAAGGTCTTCCGTACATTCAATGCATCTATCACGTTGGATGATATGGTAAGAACTGCTTTATTGAAATGGCATGTTCTGTGTTTTAGCAATTGGCATTTGTATATTTTGTTAATAATTCTATGTCTGACATTGAAAATGCTCTTTCGTCCACCCTTATCCATTTAGGTTAGAGGGCAATTTTAACTATTGAAATTTTCTATTAGCTTTTAATTTTGGCACCATTGGAATATTGGATTACCTCTTTACATGTCGAAGGTCATATAAAAATGTACAAAGCACAGAACTATATAATAGCGCTGCCAATAAACATGGGAAAAAACACAAAATCTTCTCTTGGAGCTACTCACCCATGAAATTCTATAATAAATCCTTGTGCTTCTAGATATATTCCAAGTGGAAAGTTCATTTCTTATGTATTTATGATGATTTCTTGTGTTGGATTATATATGGACATGCATGCTTAATTTTCCTGGAATCATGTGACAACAGTTGAATAAGGAAACTAAAGAGGGTGATGTTGTCGAAAAGATTCTTGTTTATCAACATGCAAATAAACAGGTAATTTCACTAAGTGATCAATTCTTTATACCAATGATATTGCATTTGTGTAATTTTTTTTTCATGTTCAAGTTTTATTGACTTGTGTTTTCCGTAAAAGGTTGCAATCATTTGTAATCATCAACGCAGTGTTTCAAAATCTCACTCATCACAAATTGAAAAGTTAACAAACAAGATTGGTGAGCTTCAGGTAATGGACTTGTTACTGGGTGAATTTCTTGATTGATATGCTTGAATTTTTACAGTAGACTTGCCTTGTGGCTCATAAACATATAATTGGATTTGGCTTAATCTTATAATTTTGGTAAATGTAATGCACAGGCTAGAGAAAAAGATCTCTCAAACCAATGCAAAGATTGAGAAAATGGAACGTGATATGAAGACAAAAGAAGATCTGAAAACTGTGGCATTGGGCACGTCCAAGATAAACTATCTTGACCCTAGGATTACAGTTGCCTGGTGCAAATAGAATGAGGTTCCCATTGAAAAGGTGCTGGCTTCTTTTCTTGTATATGAAAAGTTATTTTGTTGTGTTTCAGCATATTTTTGGATAAAATCATTAAAAATCAGTTTTTGCATACCTGCATTAATTTTAAAAAATCATTTAAATACGAAACTGAATATATAAGAAAATGCATGAATGAAGAATGAAAGATACCTTGTGAAAAGAAGAGTCTGTAAAATTAAACATATATATATAAATATGACAGTGGATAATTCTGAAAGCTGAACAGCCCTCATTTTCAGTCCACAAAGGGATATCTTGTGCTGTTTGTTCAACTTCTTGCTCTTATTAAAGTTATTAATTAAGTTATTAAAGAAAACATTTGGCTTGCTGCACTTTCTATAATTTTGAGATTAATGACCTTAATTCAAAGCCAGTATATGGTGAGCATGATCATGATTTTTCTGTCTGGCCAATGAGAGAATTTCCTGTCCAATTTTTCTTGAAGGTTATTGTAGGAGAGATCAAGCACTCTCAAGCTGCTCATGTCACCAACTTGTGGAGGGACTTTTCCAGTGAGTTGATTGTGGGAAAGATCAAGTGCTTCTAATTTCAACAGATTCCCAAGAAAAGTTGGGATTTCACTTGAGAGATTGTTGTATCTGAGGTCTAAATTGATCTGGAGATTTTGGAGTTTTTCAATTTCTGTTTTAGTATGGAAAATAACACAGCTTTTAGTATAGTTGATAGTTTTAATATGGTTGAATAATACATTGAGGATTATAGTTGATGTATCAATACATTTTGTTTGTATTTTGAATTATATTGACTTGTTTGTTTATTATAGTACTTTTCTTTTAGTTTGATAATACAATGAATTTGTTTATTTTTTTGAAATATTATAAATATTTGAATACAAATTAGATAAAAATTTGTATTAAATTTATATTTATTTTGTATGAAAACAAGTTTATTTTGTAATTGAAAAAATAAAAAAAATTCTATTTTACCTTACTGACAGATTTACAGACGGATTTTCTATCTGTAATCAGAGTGTGAGATGATTTTTCAAGGTTCAAATTACAGACGGAAAATCCGTCGGAAAATTCGTCTGTAATTATAGACGAAAAATCCGTCTGTAATTACAGACAGGAAATCCGTCTGAAAATCCGTCTGTAATTACAGACGAAAAATCCGTCGGAAAATTCGTCTGTAATTACAGACAGAAAATCCGTCGGAAAGTTCGTCGCCTTTGGGAAATGGATAGAAAATTTACAGAGGAAAAATCCGTCGGTAACTGATAAAAATCCGTCTGTAATTTTCCGACGAAAAAAAAATTCGTCGGTAAATAATTTCCGACGGGGCTTTTACAGAGGGACAAAATCCGTCGGTAACCAAAAATCCGTCTGTAATAAGGAGTAAATCCGTCTGTAAATCTGTCTGTATTAATCAATTTTCTAGTTGTGACTTTTGTACTAGCGGAAGCGTACTTAGCATCATTTCCAGCATTTTCTACAAGTTGTGGTAGGTATCGACTGAGAGAAGCTACTTTTTCATTCGTTCTTCTGTTGAATGTAGTCCTCTTGAGCTGAGCTCTCTTTGAGGGCAGATTACATACAATACAAGATTTCTTTCATTTTTGCTCTAACAAAAAGTGGGAGGTGCCTGACCTCACCAAAAAAAGGGCTTTTCCCAGAGAATCTCCTTAGCCCTATATATATATATTTGTCGAGATCTAGTTCCCAAAAATAGTTGATTTTTATTACATCAAACAATGATATAAGATGGGTTTTTGATTTTTTGGCCCCGCTTTCCATAAAAAAGAATAATAATACAAGATTATCTTTAGATTAATCTTCTCAAATTTTCTTAACTCAGATCCAATAATCTAAGACATTTAGAAATTTTTTCTCAAATTTCCTCAATTATCTCATCATATTACAAATATAGAAAAAATTTTAGAACTCATTCCTTATTATTTTCTTTTTCAGGCTATGCTGATAATAATAACTACTTGATTAGATTGCAATGAGTGTAAAACTTTTGGACATATAGCTCCCGACACTCACCATGGCTCATGGTATTGTTTTAGATAGCAGGGATGATAATTAAGCTTCCCACATTCATTTATCAAAACACGTATGCTTCAAGAGAGATATACCCACACGCTTATATGGCATATTTTGTTTCTCTTTTCAAACCATATGAGATTTTAAAGTTTTAGATATATCTAATTTTTTTTATAACTTTAAAAATCTCTAGTGATAAAAAATGCTCACACAAATGTTAACTTCATATATCTTAGATTAACATTTGATAATTAATAAAGATAACAGTCATGCTACTAGTTCACAAAAATAGTTGATTTTTATTACATCAAACAATGATATAAGATGGATTTTTGACTTTTTGGCCATGCTTTCCATAAAAAAGAATAATGATACAAGATTATCTTTAGATTAATCTTCTCAAATTTTCTTAACTGAGATCCAATAATCTAAGACATTTAGATATTTTTTCTCAAGTTTTCTCAATTACCTCATCATATTACAAATATAGAAAAAATTTTAGAACTCATTCCTTATTATTTTCTTTTTCAGGCTATGCTGATAATAATAACTACTTGATTAGATTGCAATGAGTGTAAAATTTTTGGACATATAGCTCCCGACACTCACCATGGCTCATGGTATTGTTTTAGATAGTAGGGATGATAATTAAGCTTCCCACATTCATTCATCAAAACACGTATGCTTCAAGAGAGATATACTCACACGCTTATATGACATATTTTGTTTCCCTTTTCAAACCATATGAGATTTTAAAGTTTTAGATATATCTAATTTTTTTTATAACTTTAAAAATCTCTAGTGATAAAAAATGCTCACACAAATGTTAACTTCATATATCTTAGATTAACATTTGATAATTAATAAAGATAACAGTCATGCTACGCATTTATATAATTTTTTATTTAAATTTGTTGCGGCCCAGCCCAGCTGGCGGAATGGTCGACCCGACCTACGAGTGACCAAGTCTACGCGGTTGGGTTAACACACGCAACCCGCCCGACCTACGATCCGGACACGTTCCCCTGTCGCCAGCTGTCTGACAGCTGGGGGGTAGGAAGCTTCCAGGAAGAGGGGCATTCTTCGTGGGGCCTGCCCTACTGACACTGACAGGGTATAAAGAGGGAGGGTCCTACCCTTCTCCCCAAGGTACGTCACTTTATTCCCTTCTTACACACCACCTACGCACCCTTCTGACTTGAGCGTCGGAGTGTCCTTACAGGTGGTCACCCCGTCCTTCACCTCGCGAAGAGCTCGGGAAGCCGGCAGCTTCAACATCTCTCGCCCTAGACCTAGATAAAGGCTAGACCCATCTTCTCACCCAGGAGTCTCACCCGATCCGTTCGGAACCTGACCAATCGAACATTGACGCCGTCTGTGGGGACATGGACTATTTTCTGGGCATAGTAGGGGCGGACGATGGAGGCGAGCCCCGCAGGGAGGGGGCGGACCCCAGAGGCAGTAGGGTAGCCACAGGCGCTCCCACTCACGAGCGCACCATATCCCCCCGCGGCAACCCGAGAGACGACCCTTTGGAGGAGCAGGCAGTGATAGTGCAAGAATAATACAAGAACTACGCCACAGAGTGCAAAACCTAGAACGGGAAGTGGCCAGCAGAGAGTGCCATCAGCCGACTCCCAATCAAGAGCGTTCCTGATCTCCTCAAAGGAGAGAAAGAAGTCTCCGAAGAAGTCGCTCCAGGCGTACTCCAAGCCCCCAGACAAAGTCTGAGAGCCAGGAAAGTAGGGAGGTGTCGAGGAGACGACGAGATCCTGTGATTTACTCCGGATCACCGATGAGAGAGGCCGTAGAAGACGACCAAAAAGACAGTAGAGAAAGATTAAGGAGAAGCCGACCACGGCAAGAAGACAACAGGCAGGGATCAAGAAGAAGCCGACTACACAGGGATGACAGTCGAGAAAGAACGAGGAAAAGGCGACAACCAGTGGTCATGGGAGCAACCCCCTTCCACCACTCGATCTTGGAAGTCCAGTTACTGAAGCACTTTAACAAACCAACAGATATGAGGTATGATGGGACTCAAGATCCCCAGGAGCATCTAACGGCCTTTGAAGCCAGAATGAACCTGGAAGGGGTAGGCGATGAAGTAAGGTGCCGCGCTTTCCCCGTAACTTTAGCAGGATCGGCGATTCGTTGGTTCAATGCCCTCCTTCAGGGCTCCATAACTGCATTCGCCGACATTAGTCGTGCCTTCCTGGCTCAGTTCACCATGCGTATCGCTAAAGAGAAACACCCGATCAATCTGTTAGGAGTAACACAAAGAACCGGCGAGCCGACTCAGAAGTACCTGGACAGATTCAACGACGAGTGTTTGGAGATTGACGGCCTAACCGATTCGGTAGCCAGCCTATGTCTGACCAACGGGTTATTGAACGAGGATTTCAGGAAACACCTTACCACCAAGCCCGTTTGGACAATGCAGGAAATCCAGAACGTAGCCAGGGAGTACATCAATGATGAGGAAGTAAGCCAGGTCATGGCGGCCAACAAGTGGCAGCCCGCTTACAACCATACCCGCCAACACGGCAGCGGAGAAAGGCTTAAGGAACACTCCAAAGACGGAGTCCCAGCTAAAAGCTCCAGGCCATTCCCCCGGGTCGGCAAGTTCACCAATTACACCCCCCTAGCCGCTCCAATTGTGGAGGTCTATCAACAAATAGCCGATAAGGGTATTTTGTCGAAGCCCCGACCTCTCAAGGATAGGACCGGAGGAAACAAGAGCCTCTATTGCGATTACCATAAGGGTTTTGGTCACAAGACCCGAGACTGTTTTGATCTCAAAGACGCCTTAGAACAGGCAATCCGGGATGGCAAGCTGGCAGAACTGTCCCATCTTATAAGAGAGCCGAGGAGGCGAGATGGGGATCGACCCGAGGATAAGGACAGAGCCATGAGACGAAGGAGGGAACTTGAGGAAGAAAGCGAACGGGGACTCACGGTGGTGAACGTTGTAGTCGGAAGGGATGCCGCCCCAGGTCAATGTCGGCGTGCAAAAAGGACGCCAAAGTCTTGGCAGTATCCTCGTCCAGCACCACACCTCCCCCCAGGAAAGCACCACTAATCTCGTTTGGACCTAAAGACCAGTGGATTGAAAGCATGCAAGAAAACCCTCCTTTGGTGATCACGTCTAGGGTAGGAACCGGATTGGTTAAGTGAATCCTAGTGGATACCGGCGCGGATTCGAACATCATGTTCCGCAATGTATTTGATGCCTTAGGTCTACGAGATGTCGACCTGAAGACCCACCAGCACGGTGTGGTCGGTCTCGGAGACCACTTCATCAAGCCAGACGGGATAATCTCTTTACCAGTCTCCATAGGCAGGGATCTAGAAAGGAGGACCGTAATGGCGGAGTTCGTTGTCCTAAGGGACTCCACAGCCTATAACATCATAATGGGAAGAAAAACCATCAATGAACTTGGAGCAGTAATCTATACTAAGTTACTGGTAATGAAGTTTGTTTCTGATAATGGGTCGATTGGATCCATCAAGGGATATTTAGAAACGGCAGTCGCATGCGACAACGCCAGCCTCTCCCTAAGGAAGAAATCCAAGGAAGCAGCCGGGGTCTTCTTGGCCGACTTGGATGCAAGAGTTGAGGACAAGCCTAGGCCAGAGCCTGAGGGAGACCTCGAGAAAATCAGGGTCGGTGACTCAGAGGAAAAGTTCACCTTCGTGAACAGGAACCTCCCCTATGAAGTAAAGGAGCCATTGGTGGCAGTAATTCAGAAAAACGGCGAACTGTTTGTATGGACGCCAGCCGACATGCTGGGTATTGACCCCAACATCATGTCGCACCACCTTGTGGTCAGAGCGGACGCTAAGCCGATAGCTCAGAAGAGGAGGAAGATGTCTCAAGAAAGAGCCGATGAAGTGGCTAGACAGACGGCCGGCCTCTTGCAAGCGGGATTCATCCGGGAGCTGGAGTACTCAACATGGCTGTCAAACGTTGTCTTGGTTAGGAAAACTAGCGGGAAGTGGAGAATGTGTGTAAACTACTCTGACCTCAACAAAGCTTGCCCCAAGGACTCCTTCCCCCTCCCTAATATTGATGCACTGGTAGACGCAGCCTCGGGTTATCGGTACTTGAGCTTCATGGACGCCTATTCTGGGTATAACCAGATCCTGATGCATCAACCGGATGAAAAAAAAGCCGGCGTTCATAATTCCAGGAGGAACGTATTCCTACAAGGTTATGCCGTTTGGGCTGAAGAACGCGGGAGCCACGTACCAAAGACTGATAAACAAGATATTCTGCGACCTCATCGGTAAGACGGTGGAGGTCTACGTGAACGACATCCTAGTCAAGACCGTCAGGGCCGACGACCTCATTGGTAACCTGGAGAGCGTGTTCGTAGCTCTTTGGCGACACCATATGAGGTTAAATCCGCTCAAGTGCGCCTTCGCCATGGAGGCCGAAAAATTCCGGGGATTCATGATAACCCAGAGAGGGGTAGAAGCTAATCCGGAAAAGTGTGAGGCGATCTTATGAATGACAAGCCTGGGAAGCGTAAAGGACGTGCAGAGACTTGCCGGAAGGTTAACCGCGCTATCTCGGTTCCTCGGCGCGTCGGCTGCCAAGGCCCTCCTTTTCTTCAATCTGATGAAGAAAGGGATAGCGTTTGAATGGACCCCGGTTTGCGAGGAAGCCTTTAATCACTTCAAGAGAATTATCTCATCACCACCAATCCTCGGTAAGCCCAAGAATGGGGAAATGCTATTCCTGTACTTGGCAGTAACAGACGAGGCTTTGGCGGCCGTCTTGTTACGAGAAGAGGGGAAGGTCCAGCAGGCGGTTTACTTTGTAAGCAAAGTGCTGCAAGGGGCGGAGTTGAGATATAGCAAGTTAGAAAAGCTGGCTTACGCGTTGCTGACCTCGTCCCGCAGGCTTCGGCAGTATTTTCAAGGGCACCCAATAACAATTAGAACAGACCAGGCGATCCGGCAGATATTGCAAAAACCCGACCTGTCGGGCTGGATGATGGCCTGGGCAATTGAGCTGTCCCAATATGATCTGCAGTACGAGCCTAGACATGCCATTAAGGCCCAGGCAATGGCAGACTTCCTAGTTGAGGTGACAAGGGATCATCCCGAGAAACCGAACATACGGTGGAAGCTCCACGTAGATGGAGCCTCCAACCAAACGTTCGGAGGAGCAGGAATCATATTGGAAAGTCCCACCGGAGCCGTGTACGAGCAGTCGATCAAGTTCGACTTTCCTGTATCCAATAACCAAGCAGAATACGAGGCCCTCCTGGGTGGCCTCCAGTTGGCAAAAGAGGTCGGGGCCACAACAATAGAAGTGTGTAATGACTCCCAAATCATCACGTCACAGGTCAATAGGACATACCAAACTAGGAATTCACTGCTGCAGAAGTACTTGGAGCAAGTCAACAGGCTGAGCAAGGAATTTGACGAGGTCACCGTACGGCACGTCCCTAGGGAGAAAAACACAAGGGCCGACCTCTTATCAAAGCTGGCAAGCATGAAGCCGGGAACGTGCAACCGTTCCCTCATCCAAGGCTTGATGAAGGAACCGGCAGTGACCTTGCACCTTGTCCGCTCAAGCCCCTCATGGATGGACGCGATTACCGATTTCTTGGAGAACGGTAAGCTCCATAGTGACGATAAAACAGCAAGAGGGCTAAGAAGAGAAGCAGCCAAGTACACCATAATACAGGGCCAATTATTTAAAAAAGGGCTTAGCCAACCCCTACTGAAGTGCCTGCATCCCGACCAAACGGACTACATCCTACGCGAAGTGCACGAAGGATGTTGCGGCCACCACATTGGGGGAAAGGCTCTAGCCCGAAAACTTGTCAGGGCTGGTTACTACTGGCCTTCGATGATGGCGAACTCCAAAGCGTTCGTGGAGAAATGCAAGAGGTGTCAGGAGAACGCCAACTTCCACAAAGCGCCGACAGTAGAACTTAGCCTCCTGATGGCCTCCCGACCATTTTCGAAGTGGGGAGTCGACCTGTTGGGTCCATTCTCGGTAGGGCCCAGGCAGGTGAAGTACTTACTTGTCGCCATCGACTACTACACTAAGTGGGTGGAAGCCGAGCCATTAGCCAGCATATCATCGGCCAACTGTCGAAAGTTCATGTGGAGGCAAGTGATAACCAGATTTGGGATCCCAGAGGTCGTCGTCTCGGATAACGGCACCCAGTTTGCTGATAAGAAGTTCAGAGAATTCCTAGCCGGCTTGGGCATAAAGCAGAGGTTCTTGTCAGTTGAACACCCCCAAACCAATGGCCAAGTCGAGGCTGCTAACAAAGTCATCTTACATGGCCTCAAAAAGCGAATTGACCACAAGAAAGGAGCATGGGCAGACGAGTTAGCCTCGGTCCTCTGGTCCTACCGCACCACCCAGCAATCGTCTACCGGAGAGACCCCTTTCCGCCTCACTTATGGGGTAGACGCAATAATTCCTGTGGAGATTGGTGAGCCGAGCCCGCGGCTGATATTGGGAGGAATCGAAGAGGCCGTGGAGAAAGACCTAGCAGACGAGGCTAGGGAGATGGCCCACTTGTCGAAAACGGCATTAAAACAGAGGATGCCCTGCGCTACAACGCCAAGGTACTCAAGAGGGAATTCAAGCAAAATGACCTGGTTTTATGGCGTAACGACATTGGACCCCCGACCCCGGGAGAAGGGAAGTTGGCGGCCAACTGGGAAGGCCCATACAGGGTAAAAGAGGTAATCGGCAAAGGCGCCTACAGGTTGGAACGACTGGACGGCAAATAAGTCCCGAGAACATGAAACGCGGGCAACTTAAGAAGGTTCTATTCCTAGGCCAAGAACACCGACTGGACGGCCTGCCAGGTCCAGTAAGATCCGCATTACCTTATGTTAAATCATTTACCCTTGTCAATCACTTATTTCGTTATGTGTCTGACCAGTTATCGATTAATGTTCACTTTATGATGAATTCTCTTTCCTTATATATTCTATATTATTAACGAGTTTGTTATGTCTAAGAAACACCACGGCGACACGGTAGCCCGGGATTGATCACCCCGGGAACCATCAAAGTAATACACCATAATAAGCGGCTGTAACAACAATAAAAGCCATGACCTGGCTTCGACAGTTACCAACATAACGGTAAACGAATCTAAGCAAGTAGCCAATACCAACATAACGGTAACAAAATACAGTATAAGGGTATTACCGACTCCGCAGAAAACAAACAGTAATTACAAGCCGACCAAAAGGCTAACATTTTCAACAAAAGCAATCCAGAAATTACAAAGTTCACAAGTTACAAGATGACAAAGTTCACAAATTAGAAAAGCACAAGTTACTTCTTCGGCATGTCGACGATCTTGCCATCCTTGATAGTCTTGAAGACGCCAACAGCCGAGGTGTCGAAGTCGGGATATAGCAGCTTTACTTGAGCTTTGAGAGCTTCCTAGGTCATCAGGATGGCATTCTTGCCTTGCTTTACGGTCTCTCTATACTTCTTCTTGAATTCAGCAGTCTCAGCTTGAGATGTCTTGATCGAGGAAAGCGCCTCGTCACGCTCCTTCTCCAGTTCAGCCAGCCGACCTTGAGAAGAGTTAAGTTGACCTTCCAAGATAAGCTCCCGCTTAGTAAGGCGGGCCACGGCAGCATCAGAGGTCTTCACTTTCTCCTCCGTGGTCTTCAACTTCTTGTCAGCAACCTTAGCCTTCTCTTCGGCTGACTTGGCCTTCTCCTCGGCAGCCGCAAGCTGCTCCTGAAGCAACTTCACCTCCTCTCTGTATCTGGCGTTAGCCTTGACCGAAATTCAAGCTTCACCTCAAGAGATCGGGTCCCCGCCAAGGCAGAGTCAGCCTTTCTTGCTATGGCGGCCCCCTGAGTAGAGTGCGATACATCCACCTCGCTTGAGAAAAGAGGTCCCCACCAAAGAAGAAGTTCTCCGTGCCAGGAAGTAATTGGGAATCGATAAAGTTTCTGGCATCAAAGTTCTTCTCCATGACGGTAAGAACCCCCTCAGGACTGGAGGATGGCTTCGTCTTCCTTGGGTTGTCAATGACAACCACCTCTTCCTCCAAGTCTGCCTCTTCCTGGGGCTCCGGTTCAACTTCCACCTCAGGACGAGGAGTCACTCCAGTACTAGTGCCGGCCATCTCCCCTTGGGAGGGCTGGGATTGAACCTCCGGGTTGACGGTATCCTAATGGGATTGAACCTTCGGGTTGACGGTATCCTCAGGAGGCACCTCCTGAGCGGGGGTAGCGGAGTCGTCCTCACTACCAGCCAAGAAGGTGTTGAATAAGCCCTCAAGTCCAGTCACCTCGGCAGACATTGACACTGCAATGAAACACAAAAATCAGTTAACCGTCAAATCGGGCAGATAAACCAAAATAATATGTAAGCACAGGCAAATCACTAGATGGCTACTCACGTATATAATTCCTGGCCATATCCCGGTCACCCATAAGAAGATGGGGGTTACCAAGGTTCTTCCCAAAAATAGCCAACTCTTTATACGTTATCTTAGTAAAGGCGTTAGCCCCTGCCCCAAAACTCCAGTACGTCGGTATGCGACGTTCCCCTTCTAGCGTCAACCAAAAGGGATGCCGACCTTCGGGCGGGCGGACCTTGAAGTACTTATCCTTAAAATCATGGTAAGAATCTTCAAACACGCCGAAGATCCTCCGGCCTTGGGCTGCCCAGAAGGACATGAAGCCCTTTTTGGCCCTCCCTTCCTTAGAAGGATTTGTCAAAGTAAAAAAAAAAAAACAAAAATACTTCAACGGAGACCGGCAGCTCCAAATGTTCGCAAACCATCTCGAAACAGTGGATGGAAGCCCAGCTGTTCGGATGCAATTGGGATGGCGCCACGTCACAACGATTGAGTAGCGCCATCTGGAAAGGGGAAAAGGGGAGACAAATTCCCAGGCGAGTGACCATGGCCTTTTGTAACCACATCCAGTCGGGGACGTGGGGAGAATGCAAGTTTAGCTGGAATATCCTTTTGTTGTCGGCAGGGGTGAAAACTTCATAGTTAGCTTCCTCATCAGTCCCGCCGTAAAGATAGTCGTTCCGCCGAAACTCGGTAAGCTCCTCCAGGGACATTTAGTTTGGGGTCTCCTTTACATCTGAGGTCACCCACGCATATCGGTCGTAGGGAGCCGGTCTCACAACCCTCACGACGGGACGCTGGGCCATACCTATAGTGGGGGCACCACTCAAAATCAGTCTAGAAGGTAGGGAGGTCGGCAGTACTACCAGAAACTACAATGTCACTATCAAAAGCTAGAGTTTGCCTATCCAGTAACTATAATCATCAAAATGAGGCCAGAAAAACAAAATCCTAGAATGGTAACCCTCCTACAGTATCTACCTAACGCTAAAACATTAGCAGAGGTATAATCCATGTGAAAAATGCAACGT
The DNA here is from genome assembly GCF_003086295.3 of Arachis hypogaea. Taxonomy (NCBI): domain Eukaryota; kingdom Viridiplantae; phylum Streptophyta; class Magnoliopsida; order Fabales; family Fabaceae; genus Arachis; species Arachis hypogaea. Next base: position 128,190,777 of record NC_092050.1, read on the forward strand.
GCATGCAAAAGCAAGAAAATAAACAACATCACATCAATACCAGCACAGAGAGTATGAGGCATACCGAGATGGTGATGATGGCTGAGGGAAATCAAAGAGTTGATAACAATCCAAGAAACGCAAAAGCAGTGGCTCACAGTAAGGATTTAGGGAAGGAAGAGGAGAGAGCAGAGAAGATGCAACGGCAATGCAATGAAAATATGATGAAACCAAATGAAAACTACCAAAGAAACCAACTCTGAGGAGCGCGAAGGGCAGGGGCAAAATTGTCTTTTCTCGCGGGATTTTAAATTATCCATTAAGAGCATTAAATGCTCAGCGCAAAGAACGAGGCGACAAGGGATGCCTCCCAGTAGCGAACAGCCTTACGCATGTGCAGGAGGCGCGACCTTGCCACGGGCGACTGATGAAGAGACTAAACATGCCGGAGAAGACAGAACGCACCACCAACGGCGCACACGGCCATAGTTGGCGCGTTGGGGGCACTATTGTGGCCCAGCCCAGCTGGCGGAACGGTCGACCCGGTTTACGAGTGTCCAGGTCTACGCGGTTGGGTTAACACACGCAACCCGCCCGACCTACGACCCGAACACGTTCTCCTGTCGCCAGCTGTCTGACAACTGGGCGGCAGGAAGCTTCCAGGAAGGGGGGCATTCCTCGTGGGGCCCGTCCTACTGATAGGGTATAAAGGGGGAGGGTCCTACCCCTCCCCCAAGGTACGTCACTTTATTCCCTTCTTACACACCACCTGCGCACCCTTCTGAACTGAGCGTCGGAGTGTCCTTGCAGGTGGCCATCCCCTCATTCACCTCACAAAGAGCTCGGGAAGCCAGCAGCTTCAACATCTCTTGCCCTAGACCCAGATAAAGGCTAGACCCATCTTCTCACCCAGGAGTCTCACCTGATCCGTCTGGAACCTGACCAACCGAAAAAAAATCCATCCAAACTGGATCAATACCAAAAAATACCAATCTTATTAAATGAAACGTGACTTCCACGCGTCCAAACACACGAAACGTTAATATTTATTCACGCTTCATTATAAAAAAAAACTTCCTTCTTCAACATTGAAACCGCTACAGGAGAAGTTCAAATCTCTCTCAAAATCACTCAAACTTCACTTGTCTTCTCTGCGAAAACCGCTACTGGAGAAGAATCGCGAGAAGATTTCGGAAGGAAGAAGCAAAAACGAAGGAAAATAGCAATAGAGACTGCGAAAGGTATGAAAAAAACTACTGGTCATTTAAAATCTTGCAATCTCGCATTTCTCCTAGTTGCATTTTAGGTTTACTGGATTGAGTTGCTTCGTTTAGTAGATGAACGTATTCTGATTCCATTTTTACAGTGTAACTAGGGCTTGGAATGAAATGTGTTCTTATTTTCATTCAGTTTAGTGGAGTTGGTAATTTTGATTTACTTGATTGTTAGTGTGTTCAATTGACTTCTTTTGCATGGAGAATTACTATTCTTGATGATTGAATATTTATGACGTTTTCTTCAGCACATGAATGTTGCTCGGTTCAGTGGAGTTACTCATTTTCATTCACTTTATTGTTAGTGTGTTGAGTTGAGTCCTTTTGCCTGCAGAAATATTTTTCTTGATGATTGAATGTCTATCACGTTTTGTTCAGCACATGAATAGTATTCGGTTCAGTGGAGTTAGTTATTTTCATTCACTTGATTGTTAGTTTGTTCAGTTGGATCCTTTTGCATGCAAAAATGATTTTCTTGCTGATTGAATGTCCATCACATTTTATTCATCACATGAATGGCGTTGGGTTCAATGGAGTTGGTTATTTTCATTCACTTGATTGTTAGTGTATTCAGTTGAGTCCTTTGGTAGGCAGAAATATTTTTCTTGATGATTGAATGTTTGTCATGTTTTATTCAGAACATAAATGGTGTTTAGTTCAGTGAAGTTGGTCATTTTTATTCACTTGATTGTTAATGTGTTCAGTTGAGTCTTTTTGCATACAAAAATGATTTTCTTGCTGATTGAATGTTTATCACGTTTTATTCAGCACATGAATGGCGTTCGGTTCAGTGGAGTTGGTTATTTTGATTCACTTGATTGTTAGTGTGTTCAGATAGGTTCTTTTGCATGCAGAAATGCTTTTTTAGTTGTTTCATTATTTATCATGTTTTATTAAGTACATCAAAGGAGTTCGGTTCAGTGGGCTGGGACATTTTCATTCACTTGATTAAAATATGCATGCTTGTTCTTGTCGGTGTATTGAGTGAAGTATTGACCAAATTTTTTCGTCCTTACAGCAAAAATGAAGAAGACAATGGTGACAAAGAAGGAGAAGCTGCACTATAACGTAAGCATATGCACACATTAAATATATTTATCTGCTTTCATTCGAATAAAATCTATTTTGTATTACAAATATATTGTGACATTCTGCTTCGAAACCTTGCAGAAACTCATGATTATAGATGCTAGACAAAGGCAATAGCAAAGGTGTTCAAGGAAATGAGTCAAGAAAAGAAAGATATTGTTAAAGAAATGGGATTTGGTGCGCTGGCACATGTCCCGGAAATAAACGTCTTTCATAGCCTCTTGAGAGAATTAGTTGCTTGTTATGATGACTATCATGGATGCCTAAAAACTCTCCATGAAAAAAATATACATAACACCTAACAAGGTAGTAGCTGCGTTGGGCATAAACCACGGAGGTAATACACTTTTCACTTTCTGCTTATTTTTTGTTCATTGCTTCCTTTAATTTAGGTTTATTTGGGTACAAAAAATTAAACTGAGCCTTTTTCGCTGATTTGTTACTATTAAAATATTGTAGGAAACCATTTTCTTGAAAAGGTTGATTACGGTAGAATGAATGTGGCAGACAAGGAGGTAATCGACAGCTTCAAATGTGTTACGTTGGCATCTTTGACAATGTCTGTGATAAACCGCTATTTTACGGTTTATTTTGTATTGAATTAAGTAGATTTTATCCATTATTCTCATACTTATGCATATAAATTGCATGTTTTACATTTTCCTTCCTAATTCTGTGATATAGTTGAAAACATGTTTTCTAGGCCTTTAAACTGTCAATTTTAATTACCCTTTATTACCATTCGATGATGTAATCTATGTGTTAAGTGTTTTCAGGCTTTATAGGGTAGGAATGACTTAGAGGATAGAAAGGAAACATGCAAAAGTGGAAGAAACGCAAGAAAATGAAGTTTTGAGAAGCTAGCAGCGACCCGTACGCGTGACTGGCGCAGAAGACAAGCAACGCGTACGCGTGATAGACACGTACACGTGACAAGGATTTTTACACATCGACGCATAGCATGACTTACGCATACACGTGACTTACGCGTACGCGTGACATACACCACGTGCAGAAATTGCAGAAGATGCTGGGGGGGTTTCTGGGCTCCTTTTGACCCAGTTCCAAGCCCGAAAAACACAGATTAGAGGCTGCAGAGTGGGGGAATCATTCATTCATTAAAAACAACTTTCATTCACATAATTTTAGGTTTTAGATGTAGTTTTCTAGAGAAGGAGGCTCTCTCCTCTCTCTAGGTTTTAGGATTCTTAGGTTTAGCTATTTTCAATTTTAGATTTCTACTCTATTTCAATTTAGTTTCTCTCCTACTCTTATTTGTTCTAGCATTCTAGTTTATTTGTTTCCTTTGTTGATTATTTTATGTTGCCAATTTAGTTTATGAATTCTCATGTTAGATTTAATTTTCTATTTAATGCAATTTGAGGTATTTCATGTTTATTGCTTCTTCCTTTATTTGTTATTATTGATGCTTGCAATTGGTTGTTTAGATTTAATATTCCTTGCTAGTTTTCTCTGTTTTTATGTTGTACCTTCCAAGTGTTTGATTAAATGATTGAAAGGATGTTAGAGTAGTTTTTTCTCCTCTTAGCTTTGGTTGAGTAATTAGAGACTCTTGAATTGTCAAACTCTTTTGTTGATTGATAATTAGAACTTGCTAATTAACTTGAATGCCACTAAAGCTAGTCTTTCATCATGATTTGGCTAGGACTTGTGGAATCAAGTTAATTCATCCACTTGACTTTCCTTCATAGTTAGAGGTTAACTAAGTGGGAGCAATGGACAATTCTCATCACAATTGATAAGGATAATGAGGATAGGACTTCTAGTTCTCATACCTTGCCAAGAGCTTTATTAGCTATTAGTTTAATTCTTGCAATTTAATTTTCTTGTCCTTTATCCAAAACCCCAAAATACTTGTCCCATAACCAATCATTTACTTGCATGTGCGCGCGTCGCACCCTATTTTTCATTTCTTACTTCTTTCTTCTCTCTTTTCTCCTTCTTTCCCTCCTCTTTTCTTACTTTCTTCTTCTTCATTTCTTTAACTTCTCATCCTTATTCTCTTTCATTCTATTTTTCTTATTGCATTTGCATACTTCTACTCGTTGTATTTTAATTTTGTGCATGCTTTCATTTTCTTTTCTAAATTTGATACTTTTTTCTTCGGTGTTGAATTTTCTTGCTCAACTGTTGAATATCTCTTGCATTATTCTGGTGCTTTATGACTTGTTTTATTCTGATTGGGTATTATTATTCGTAAGTCAATGCTAATCTTTTATGATACTTGCATTCCATTTGCATTGATATGCATTTATACTATCTTGCATTACCCACACTCTCTTCCCCATTGTTGCAATTTTTGCACTATTGATATGTCATTTGCTTCTATTATTTTCTCACTTACATGTTGTAGCTACAATGTAGCTGAGACCCTCATTATTTGGCATTAACCTACTCATATTTTATTTGTTTTTTATCTTTATTTCTGGGTTACTTTTCTTCCCTTTTCTCTTCTTTCAGGATGGCCACTGAGAAGGAAAAGGAAGAACTTCTATATGGGACGACAAACAAGTCCCTACGGACATTCTTTGGAGAGAAAAGCGTCAGTTGGAGCCACCCATCCACTTGCACATCTTAGCATGCACTGAGGACGGTGCAATCTTTAAGTGTGGGGAGGTCGATACCGACTTCCGTGGGTTAGTTATTTCCTATTTCAACACCAATATTTAATTTTCCTTGTTAAATTAGTTGTTGCATTTGCATGTTTGATTGCATATTTGTTTGATGTTGTGCATGTTCTTCTACCACTACTTGGTTGGAGTTAATAGTTCTTTTTCAAGACTCTTTTTATAGCATTTCACTAATTTAAATTAAAACTTTTTTGTTAAACTTATTTGAAGATTATAATTTGGAACATGGTTTATAGCTAAGAACACACAACCTGTGAGATTTTGAGCTTGATTATATGGTTACATTATTTAACCATGATTTTTATTCTTGTGTGTTTTCTTCTCTATGATTGCAATCTATAGTTTGTTCCATTCTATATGTCCATTGTTTAGTGTATATTCATGCATACATATGATTGAGGCCATCATTTGTTATTAGCTCACTTATCCTAAATAGCCCATCATTTCATTTACCTTTGTTTGCTACTTTGAGCCTTTTTAATCCCCATTTGTTCTTTATATTACCACATCACTAGCCTTAAGCGGAAAAATAATTAATTACCCGATTTGAATCTTTGGTTAGCTCAAGATAGTGTGTGTCAACTAAGTGTGGGGAAATGTGGGAACTTAGGTTGATGAGAATGTGTTGTGTTTTTACTGACAAATATTAGAAATTTGGGTGCTTGCTCATGTGAAATCAGAAAAAATCATATGCATTGATATATTATGTTTTTATTTATGAAAAAAAAGAAAAAAACAAAACAAAAAACGAAAAAAAACAAATAAAAAGAGAAAAGAAAAGAAATAAATGAATAGGGGATAAAATCACCCCAATGCTAAGTTCAATAAAAAGATCAATGTACATGTGATAGAATTAAAAATTGATGCATGAGTATGTGAAATATACAAAAGTGAGATTTTTGGTAGCTAGGCATGATTTTAGAATTATATAGAGTATGTATGTGTTAGGTGAGAATTTAGGTTAGTCAAAGATTCAAAGTATAACTCACTTGGTCATATATGTATCCTCACCCTTACCTTAGCCCCATTACAACCTTAAAAAGCCCTTATGATGTTTGCATTTGTACATTAAATATTTGTTGATTGGTTAGATGAAGAACAAAGTTTTAGAAAGTATGACTAGAGGAGATTAGAGTGAATTAACCCTAGACACTTGAGCGATTAGAGTGCATATACACTTCCAGTGAGGGTTCAATGCTTGATTCGGTGTTCCCGGCTTTCATGAGCTATCATCTTACAAGTTTACTTGTCTCTTATTGTGTGATTTGAATTAGTGGAATCTGATTTATGTTTGTTTTAGAGAATTTGTTTACTTTTAACCAAGTAGGTAGAAGTATTTTACATATAGTTGCATTCATATAGATAGGTTGCATTTAATAAGTTTTACCATTCCTCTTCACTCCTTTATAGCTTCTCTTGAACTTAGCATGAGGACATGATAATGTTTAAGTGTGGGGAAATTGATAAACCGCTATTTTACGGTTTATTTTATATTGAATTGAGCGAATTTTATCCTTATTCTCACACTTATGCATATAAATTGTGTGTTTTACATTTTCCTTCCTAATTCTGTGATATAGTTGAAAACATGTTTCCTAGGCCTTTAAACTGTCAATTTTAATTACCCTTTATTACCATTCGATGTCGTGATCTGTGTGTTAAGTGTTTTCAGGCTTTATAGGGCAGGAATGGCTTAGTGGATGGAAAGGAAACATGCAAAAGTGGAAGGAACGCAAGAAAATGAAGTTTTGAGAAGCTAGTAGCGACAAAAGTACGCGTAGGCGACGCATAAGTGTGACAGACGCGGACGCGTGACATGCGCCACGTGCAGAAATTGCAGAAGACGCTGAGGGGATTTCTGGGCTCCTTTTGGCCCAGTTCCAAGCCCAAAAAACACAGATTAGAGGCTACAGAGTGGGGGAATCATTCATTCATTAAAAATAACTTTCATTCACATATGTGATATAGTTGAAAACATGTTTCCTAGGCCTTTAAACTGTCAATTTTAATTACCCTTTATTACCATTCGATGTCGTGGTCTGTGTGTTAAGTGTTTTCAGGCTTTATAGGGCAGGAATGGCTTAGTGGATGGAAAGGAAACATGCAAAAGTGGAAGGAACGCAAGAAAATGAAGTTTTGAGAAGCTAGCAGCGACAAAAGTACGCGTAGGCGACGCGTAAGTGTGACAGACGCGGACGCGTGACATGCGCCACGTGCAGAAATTGCAGAAGACGCTGAGGGGATTTCTGGGCTCCTTTTGGCCCAGTTCCAAGCCCAAAAAACACAGATTAGAGGCTGCAGAGTGGGGGAATCATTCATTCATTAAAAATAACTTTCATTCACATAATTTTAGGTTTTAAATGTAGTTTTCTAGAGAGGAAGGCTCTCTCCTCTCTCTAGGTTTTAGGATTCTTAGGTTTAGCTATTTTCAATTTTAGATTTCTACTCTATTTCAATTTAGTTTCTCTCCTACTCTTATTTGTTCTAGCATTCTAGTTTATTTGTTTCCTTTGTTGATTACTTTATGTTGCCAATTTAGTCTATGAATTCTCAAGTTAGATTTTTTCTATTTAATGCAATTTGAGGTATTTCATGTTTATTGCTTCTTCCTTTATTTGTTATCACTGATGCTTGCAATTGGTTGTTTAGATTTAATATTCCTTGCTAGTTTTCTCTGTTTTTATGTGTCTTCCAAGTGTTTGATTAAATGATTGAAAGGATGTTAGAGTAGATTTTTCTCCTCTTGGCTTTGGTTGAGTAATTGGAGACTCTTGAATTATCAAACTCTTTTGTTGATTGATAATTAGAAGTTGCTAATTGACTTGAATGCCCCTAAAGCTAGTCTTTTATCATGATTTGGCTAGGATTTGTGGAATCAAGTTAATTCATCCACTTGACTTTCCTTCATAGTTAGAGGTTAACTAAGTGGGAGCAATGGACAATTCTCATCACAATTGATAAGGATAATGAGGATAGGACTTCTAGTTCTCATACCTTGCCAAGAGCTTTATTAGCTATTAGTTTAATTCTTGCAATTTAATTTTCTTGTCCTTTATCCAAAACCCCAAAATACTTGTCCCATAACCAATAACAAGAACACTTCCCTGCAATTCCTTGAGAGACGACCCGAGGTTTGAATACTTCGGTTATTATTTTTTTTGGGGTTTGTTACTTATAACAAACAATTTTTTGCATGAAAGGATTCTTTGTTGATTTAGAAACTATACTTGCAACGAGAATTCATTGAGGAATTCTAAACCGTCAAAAATCTGTTCATCAGTTTGTCCTCAATATGAGTGTTGAAGGGGAGGAGAACAAATATAAATTCTGGAGGACTTTTGTCATCTTCATACAGAAGTGCTTCTTGCCGCTGACGATGGTAAGCATGGCCTCCCCGATCCATAAGCCGCATGTTCTTTGTGTGGACAACATCCGACAGTGGGATTGGGCAAATCATGTGCTTAGCTTTTTGAAGAAGGAAATCGAAAACAAGAGAAAGGGAAAGAAATAGTCCGTTGACAGCTTTGTTTTTGTTTTGATTCTGATTTATTTCCATGAAACCAAATTCCCTCACTTTGATGCACCTGATGCTCCCGGGCCACCGTGGGTGGCCAACTGGACAAAGAAGGTGAGGCTCGACCGGATTTCTCATGAAGCAACCGACACAATGGTAAATTAAACAAAAATTATATGGACTTGATGATTAAATATTTATCACATTTTATTCAGCACATGAATGTTGTTTGGTTCTGTGGAGTTTCTCATTTTGATTCACCTAATTGTCAGTGTGTTCAGTTGCGTCCTTGTTCATGCAGAAATGTTTTTCTTGATAATTGAATGTTTATTACGTTTTATTCAGCACATGAATGTTGTTCGGTTCAGTGGAGTTTCTCATTTTGATTCACCTGATTGTTAGTGTGTTCATTTGAATCATTGTACATCCAGAAATATTTTTCTTGATCATTGAATGTTTATCACGTATTATTTAGCGCATGAATAGTGTTCACTTCAGTGTATTTGCTCATTTTGATTCACCTCATTGTTAGCATATTTGCTCATTTCAGATGCTTCTAAAATACTCTGCTAACTAAATAAGTTTGTGTTTTAGGGACTTCTGTATAAAAAGTAAATAAAGGAGAAAAAACAAAAAGAAAGAAGGTGGAGAAGAAAACAGCTTTTCTAAAGGGGAAAGAGAAAGGAAAAGGGAAGAAAAAAGAAAAGAAAGTTGTTGTTGTTGATTCTTCTTCGGAAAAAGACACTTTTTCCGAATCCGAATCGAAAAAACACTGCCGGCCAAAAGAACAAGACAACAAAGGCTGGTGAAAAAAAAAATTGTTCCGACGGATTCAAAAACAACAAGTGAATCTCAAAACCAGAGCAATTCGATGGATTCGGAAAGCCCAACTGAATCTGAAAAACCAGTGAGTTTTAGAAATGCCTATTTTTGGTTAATTTCTATCTCTGTCTGATGTTCATTGCTATTTGTTTAAAATTTTTCTTATGCGCTGGTTCTTATGTATCGCAGAGAAGAAGAAGAAATTGAAAAAAAAAGAGAGAAAAAAAAGAAAACAACCACAGAAGGTGGTTGAAAAACAAAGTGATGAGCGGATAATTTATACCCTTTTTGGCATTGTTTTTAGATAGTTTTTAGTATGTTTTAACTAATTTTTATTATATTTTTATTAGTTTTTATTAAAAAATCACATTTTTTAACTTTACAATGAGTTTGTGTGTTTTTCTATGATTTCAGGTATTTTCTGGCTGAAATTGAGGGACCTGAGCAAAAATCTGATTCAGAGGCTGAAAAAGGACTGCAGATGCTGTTGGATTCTGACCCTCCTACACTCGAAGTGGATTTTCTGGAGCAAAAGAGGCCCAATTGGCGCGCTCTCAATTGCGTTAGAAAGTAGACATTCTGGGCTTTCTAGAAATATATAATAGTTTATACTTTGCTCGAGATTTGATGGCCCAAACTGGTGTTAAAAGTTAGCCTAAAATATCTTGGCGTAAAACGCCCAAACTGGCACCAGAATTGGAGTTAAACACCAAAACTGGCACCAAAGCTGGCGTTTAACTCCAGGAACAGCCTAAGCACGAAAAAGCTTCAATGCCCAGCCCAAGAACACACCAAGTGGGCCCCGAAAGTGGATTTCTGCACTATCTGCACTTATTTACTCAATTTCTGTAACCCTAGGCTACTAGTTTAGTATAAAAACTACTTTTAGAGATTTATTTTACGAGCTTTTGACATCTCTGGACATTTAGTCCTGAGACCTTGGACTTGGAGGCTGGCCATTCAGCCATGCCTAGACTATTTTCACTTATGTATTTTCTACGGTGGAGTTTCTACACCCCATAGATTAAGGTGTGGAGCTCTGCTGTTCTTCATGAATTAATACAAATACTATTATTTTTCTATTCAATTCACGCCTACTTCTTCTCTAAGATATTCACTCGCACTTCAACTGATGAATGTGATGACCCGTGACAATCATTATCATTCTCACTTATGAACGCGTGCCTGACAACCACTTCCATTCTATCTGCAATAGCTTGAGTGTGTATCTCTTGGCCTCCTGGTTCACGACGCATGGTTGCTGTTCATACCCTGGGTCGAGCTATCCGACCTGGGATGATTCGAGAAAAAGCTACCAAACCTCTTCAGGTCAGACTATCCGACCTTTTCTCAAAGAGCTCGGCCAAATCGACAGAAGAGCCCAATTAAGGGCCCAAACAGAGGAGCACGACCCGAATCCTAAGGCGGCCTAAGCCTATAGAGATGAAGGCGGTTCCGTTGAAAGATACGCTGACCTCAACTCAAAGATAAAGATAAGATAAGATAACTAACTTATCTTATCAAAAAGGTCACATCTCACCATTATAAATACACTGGAGCACCCAGGTATAACTCATACTTTGATTCTACATAACACCTGTTTAATACCCATGCTAACTTAAGCATCGGAGTCTCTTGCAGGTACCCCTCACCCTTCGGTGACAGAGGATCAGCAGCACGTCCAAGTCCAAACAAGTTGGACGTACCAGCTCTGGCCTCCATTCACCAGCCGGACACATCGGTTCCGACCATCACTGAGGATCTCGTCCGAGATCGACCTACAGTTTCAGGTAACCCTCGGAACATTGGCGCCGTTGCCGGGAACCTGGAAGTCATCCCAACACCATGGCGGACAACCATGACAACGATCACGATTCAGATCTAGAAAACAGAACGCCGCACAAAAACGCGGACACCCCACTAAAAGACACCCCGGAATCCAACGGAGACAAAAATCCAGCAAACCCGGGGGCAATAGAAGTACTTCAAGATCGCTTGAAGCAACTTGAAAAAGAAACCCAACAACAACGAGAAATCGGGAAGGATCTACAAAGAGAGTTACGGCGATGTCAAGAATTGGAAGAAAAATTACAGCAATTGGAAGCCGATCTCAAATCGAAGGCCCCTCGGATCACTCCTGAGGAAAGCTCACGTAAAGAATAGGATCCATTCACCAGAGAGATCATGAAAACCAAAAAAGGACTTCAAACTCCCAGATATGACTTTATATGATGGCACCACAAATCCCAACCACCATCTCAGCAATTTCAGAAGCAGAATGTACCTTACCGACGCCTCAGACGCTGTTCGCTGCAAAGCTTTCCCAACAACTCTCACAAAGACAGCAATCCGATGGTTCGACAACTTACCTCCAAAGTCCATCCCAAACTTCGACGACCTGGCCAAAAAGTTCCTGGCCAGATTCTCCATCCAGAAAGATAAAGCCAAGCACGCCCCCAGTCTACTAGGGATCAAGCAAGGAGATCGGGAGAGCCTCTGCAACTACATGGAAAGATTCAACAAAACATGCATGGACATACAAAGCTTACCAACAGAGGCCGCCATCATGGGACTCATCAATGGCCTACGAGAGGGGCCATTTAGCCAATCTATATCAAAGAAGTACCCTACCTCATTAGACGAAGTACAGGAGCGAGCAGAAAAATACATCAACATGGAAGAAAATGCTCGATTAGGAGAAACCTCAAAATCTGGGAACCCCTACCGAGATAAAGACAAAAAGAAAGAAGACCGACAAGGGGAGAAAATTAAAAAATACCATAATTATACTCCCCTCAGAGCATCCCTAGTCGAAATATACAGAGAGGTCTTCCATACAGAAAAGATTCCCCCAGCACGGCCCCTCAAAGGAAAAAGAGGAGGAGGAAATCGGAAGGAATATTGTGAATATCATCGGGTCAGAGGACACGCCACCAACGAATGCTTCGACTTGAAAAATATCATAGAAAAATTGGTGAGGGAAGGAAAATTAGATCGATTCCTGGCCACCCGAGATGATGATCAAAGAAAAAGACGAAGGGATGAAGATACCGAACGAGCAGAACGATCACCTCAGACACCAGAAAGACACGTCCACATGATACATGGCGGATTCGCAGCAGGAGGGATCTCTAAATCTTCCCGCAAAAGGTATCTCAAAGAAGTATGTCATATCGAAGGAGAGGAGGAAGCACTCAACATCCCAGCGATAACATTCACTAAAGAGGACGCGTCCGGCATCATCACAGGACACGACGATCCCATGGTCATCACCATCATATTGGCAAATGCCAACCTACACCGCACCTTAATAGACCAAGGGAGTTCTGTCGACATATTATTCAAGACAGCCTTTGATAAACTCGGCTTAGAAGAAAAAGAACTTAAGGCATATCCAAACAGTCTGTTCGGGTTAGGAGATACCCCGGTTCGACCACTAGGATATATATCACTACATACAACCTTCGAAAAAGAAGACCAATCCAGGACCCTCAAAATAGAATACATTGTAGTCAATGTAAGTTTAGCTTACAATGCTCTCATAGGTCGGACAACACTCAACCAACTCGGCGCAATAGTCTCGACCCCACACCTATGTATGAAGTTTCCAACGCCAAAAGGGATAGCCACGATAAAAGCTGACCAAAAGATGGCACGTCGCTGTTATAACGAAAGCCTAAATCTCAGAGGCAAAGGAGAAGAGTTCCACGCAATCGAGTTGGGCGGTGTTCAACGACGAGAAGATCTTCGCCCCCAACCAGAAGGTGAGATAGAAAAAATTCAGATCGGGGACACCTCGAAAAAAACAACTAATATCGGCACAATCCTCAAAGGAGGATTAAAAGAATTGTTAATATAATTCTTACGAGATAATGTCGATCTCTTCGCATGGAAAGCCGCGGACATGCCAGGCATAGACCCTAAGCTAATGTGCACAAGTTGGCGGTCTATCCAGGATCTCGACCGGTGCAGCAGAGACGAAGAAAGCTTGGGCCAGAGCGATCCCAGGCTGTGGAAGAGCAAGTACAAGCACTGCTGGAAGCCGGATTTATAAGAGAAGTCAAGTACCCACTATGGCTAGCCAACGTCGTCTTGGTGAAAAAGTCGAATGGGAAGTGGCGAATGTGCACCGATTACACCGATTTCAACAAAGCTTGTCCAAAAGACCCATACCCACTTCCAAGCATTGACGCTCTGGTAGATGCTTCCTATGGATATAAATATCTCTCGTTTATGGACGCATACTCGGGATACAACCAAATCCCCATGTACCCACCAGATCAGGAAAAGACCTCGTTCTTAACACCAAAGGCAAACTACTGCTACATCGTGATGCCTTTCGGTCTCAAGAAAGCAGGAGCTACTTATCAAAGGCTAATGAATAAAGTCTTCTCAGATCACATCGAAAAAATTATGGAAGTTTATGTGGACGACATGTTGATAAAAATGCAAACCGAAGATACATTATTATCCGACTTGGCTCAAGTGTTTGACACCATAAGGAAACACAATATGCGGCTCAATCCCGCAAAATGTACCTTCGCAGTAGAAGCAGGCAAATTCTTAGGTTTCATGCTCACACAAAGGGGAATTGAAGCAAATCCAGACAAATGTCAAGCCATACTCAACATGAAGACCCCAACCTGTGTCAAAGAAGTACAACAACTCAACGGGAGATTGGCCGCCCTATCCCGATTCTTAGCAGGAGCTGCGATAAGATCTCTCCCCTTCTATGCCACTCTAAGAAAGGGAAAACAGTTCGAATGGACGACAGAATGTGAGCAAGCCTTCAAAGACTTCAAGGAATTCTTAGGACGGCCACCTATCCTATCTCGACCACGAGAAGGAGAACCACTCATATTATATCTCGCAGTAGGAAGCCAGGCAATAGCCTCAGCACTAGTCAGAGAAGACGAAAATGGGCAACAACCCGTCTACTTCATTAGCAAGGCACTACAGGGATCCGAACTGAACTACCAGAAAATAGAAAAATTTGCCTATACTCTTATCCTAACATCTCGACGACTCCGCCCGTACTTCCAGGCTCACACCATTAAGGTTCGAACTAACCAGCCCATAAAAGGAATATTGCAGAAAATAGATTTAGCAGGCAGAATTCTACAATGGGCAGTCGAGTTGTCAGAGTTTGACCTCAAATATGAAGCTCAGACGGCCATCAAATCACAGTATCTGGCCGATTTCATCGCAGAATTCACAGATGCCCTAGAAACTCCCACAGAATGGAATCTTTATATGGACGGTTCTTCAAATAAAACTGGAAGCGGTGCGGGCGTGATAATAGAAAGCAACCAAGGAACCCAGGTTGAGCTCTCCCTCAAGTTCGGGTTCCCGGCCTCAAACAACCAGGCGGAATATGAAGCGTTATTAGCTGGTTTGAAGCTGGCTAAAGAGGTCGGAGCTCAAAAACTCAACATTTACAGCGATTCACAAGTGGTCATATCACAAATAACAGGGAGCTACCAAGCTAAAGATTCCACCATGAAAAAGTATTTGGATAAAACCAAGGAACAGCTCGGACAAGTTGGGGAGTATAAGATCTGCCACATACCCCGCGAACAAAATGCCCGAGCTGACGCACTCTCAAAACTAGCCAGCACCAAACCAGGGGGTAACAATAGAAGCCTCATCCAGGAAATGTTGCAGAACCCGTCAATCTCGGAAGAGGAAAAAGTCTTGACCATAACAAGTCAAGACCAAGGATGGATGACCCCTATAGCCAACTACCTCAGAACAGGAACGCTCCCCACAGAAGAAAATGAGGCAAAGAGGTTAAAAAGGGAGGCACAGTACTACACCATCATAAATAACATCCTGTACAAAAGAGGAATCTCAACACCTTTACTAAAATGTGTGCCAACCTCCAATACAAAGGAAGTGCTAGAAGAAATACACGGCGGTATTTGTGGCAATAATCTCGGAGCACGAGCTCTCGCCAAAAAAGTACTCTGGGCGGGATTTTATTAGCCAACTCTACAGAAAGAAGCCACAGAATTTGTAAAGACATGCCTACCATGTCAGAAACATGCCAACTTTCACATCGCCCCGCCAGAAGAGCTCATCAGCGTGACCTCGCCTTGGCCGTTTGCAAAATGGGGACTCGATCTTCTCGGCCCATTCCCACAGGGATCAGGACAAGTTAAATTCCTCATAGTAGGGGTAGATTACCTTACAAAGTGGATCAAGGCAGAGCCCCTGGCCAATGCCACCGCTCAAAGAAGCCAGAAATTCTTATATAGAAACATTGTCACAAGGTTCAGGGTTCCATATTCAATAACCACAGACAATGGCACTCAATTCACAGATGCAGGCTTCAGGAAACTAGTAGCCGACTTGAATATAAAGCACCAGTACACCTCCGTCGAACATCCACAAACCAATGGGCAGGCCGAAGCTGCTAACAAAGTCATATTGGCCAGATTAAAACGGAGATTACAAGATGCAAAGGGAGCCTGGGCAGAAGAGCTTGCACAGGTCCTGTGGGCATATCAAACAACGCCACATTCCACCACGAAGGAATCCCCCTTCCGATTAGCATACGGAATAGAGGCGATGATTCCAGTAGAGATTGAGGAAGGGTCGCCCAGAGTAGTTCACTACAATGAGGGAGCAAACTCCCAACTTCAGAGAGAAGAGCTCGACTTGTTACTCGAAATCCAAGAAAGATCTCGGATCAGGGAAGAAGCTCTAAAACGCCGAATGGCTTCCAGATATAATCAAAAGGTAGTGTCGAGAAGTTTTACAGAAAATGATCTCATCCTAATCCGAAATGATATCGGAACAACTCGACCAGGAGAGGGAAAGCTGGCAGCAAACTGGAAAGGACCCTACCGAGTTGTAGAAGTACTTGGAAAGGGCTACTACAGACTGTCTGAACTCGATGGACGAGAGCTTCCCAGGTCATGGCACGCCTGCAACCTCAGAAGGTACAACAGTTAGAAAAGATAAAAGATCTCATCATTGGATACATTCTTTTTCCTGAAAAGGTTTTTTAATGAGGCACCAAGTTGAGACTCAGACAAATCCCATATGTATATATTTGCATTTTTCCTTTAAATAAAATATATTTTAGATATTCTACAAAGATTTCAAGACGCATTAATCTGAAGCATTCATCGTCCAATTATAAAGCAACAGATCGGCAGAAAGTGAAAAACAATTTCACTGCACGATCATGATAAAGACAACCGTCCGATAAAGGTGAAAACGTGATTCACCCATAGGACGATCTAGAGACGACAACCACTTTCTACAAATCGGCAAAGATGAACACAGAATAATGTAAGAAGTTATCGAAAGTGATCTAAAAAAGAACCTGACGAGGTCTTACGGATTGCTAAAACAATAACTTAAAGACTGGCCGACGTTGAGAAGTCGGACCAAGTCAACCCAAGTTATAAGTAAACCCTGGAAAGAGGTCTGGCCAACACTATTAAAGAGGATTACTTTAATTTAGAAGGGTTCGACATGACAAAGTC
Organism: Arachis hypogaea; assembly: GCF_003086295.3. Taxonomy (NCBI): domain Eukaryota; kingdom Viridiplantae; phylum Streptophyta; class Magnoliopsida; order Fabales; family Fabaceae; genus Arachis; species Arachis hypogaea. Next base: position 128,207,602 of record NC_092050.1, read on the forward strand.
AGCCCAAAATGAAAAGTTATAAAAGTAATCCCTGAAAGAGACCTGACAAAGGTCCAAGAAAGAGGATTACAAAAATAACTTAAAGGAGACCGATATAACGAAGTCGGACTCCTGCTACTAACAAGTTATAAAAGTAATCCCTGAAAGAGACCTGACAAAGGTCCAAGAAAGAGGATTACAAAAATAACTTAAAGGAGACCGATATAACCAAGTCGGACTCCTACTACTTAAAAGTTATCAAAATAGTCCCTGAAAGAGATCTGACAAAGATCCAAGAAAGAGGACTACAAAAAATAACTTAAAGGAGACCGGTATAACCAAGTCGGACTCCTACTACTTAAAAGTTATCGAAGTAGTCCCTGAAAGAGATCTGACAAAGATCCAAGAAAGAGGACTACAAATAACTTAAAGGAGACCGACCTAACGAAGTCGGACTCCTACAACTGGAAAGTTATAAAAGTAATCCCTGAAGGAGACCTAGCAAAGGTCCAAGACACAGGATTACGAGAATAGCTTAGAAGGGGACCAACGTTAAGAAAGCATACAAAGTAAAGAAAACCAAAGAAACAAGTTGGACCCCCACAACCACGACCTCAAAGGATTCAAGCTACAAATAACATAACAAAAACAACCCAAGGAGGTCGAGCCGCAAGATTTCGACATCAGCAGAAAACAGAAAAGATGCCTAGTCAAAAAACTACTTTTTACAGAGTTATAAGGCCTCGAAAGGCCACCAAAAACTACTATAAAAAAGATAGCGAGCTATTGTTTGTTTTTCAAAATAAAAGTTGCTAGATAAGCAACTAAGAAGTATCAGCAAATAAATAAAAGAGTTCTAAAAAAGCCCACAAGCCGGGCCAACTACACAAATTTTAAGAAAAGATCAACAAGCATCAGGAGCCTTCTTGGCAGCATCAAGACAAGGAGAAGGAGGGCGAGTCTGGATCGGCACAGCATCCATAGTTCCATCCTCCCGATTCAGGATCTGGCAATCCGGGTCGGGCACAGCGGGAGGAACCGAAGAGGTCGGCACTTTGGTAGAAGACACAGGAGGAACGACATCATCATCATCACCCTCATCATCAGGGACAATCTTGCCATCCCTGACAATATTATCCAGGCTAAAAAGGGTGAGGTCGGCCTCGGGAGCAATGACCTGAACTTGCTCCCTCAAGTTCTCATAAGCAGCAGTCACGCTGCCAACGAGATGACTTTGGAGCTCAGCATAATCTTTCCGAACACTGTCAAGCTCCCCCCTCAGGCGCATCACTTCTCGATAAGATGAAAGGTAACTCTCCTTGTGCATCAAGACTACATTCTCAGCCAACCTCAAAGAAGCCGCCAATGACTGAGAGCTCGCCTCCTCATTCTTCAAGTCCTTCTCCAGTTTGGCTACCTTCATCTCAAGCTCCTCCTTTAGCTCCTTCATCCGATCAAACTCCTGTTTCGCCTCCTCCATAAAAGCTTTAGTAGCATGGAGAGGGAGATTCTGAGCAGTCCGATATATGGCAGCCGACATGTACGCCATCTTCACATGATTTCGGGCCATGAATTCCAAGTGATGGAGGATGGACACATCGTCTATGGAGAGAGTGCGATAAGGACTGATTTGTTGATCCACGAATTCAATAGCATTAAAATCAGGAGCATCGAGGTCAAAGGGCTCAGCAATCTTTTGTTTTTTATTGGGAAGAGCAACAGAAGGAGCAACAGAGGTGACGTGAGGATCTATCAAACGAACTCGGGGTGTAGGGATCACCTTCTTCACCCCGGCAGAACTCTGCACCGATGGCTTCTCGCGCACTTGGGAAAATCCCTCCCCAGCCGCCTGGGCAGCAGCATTTCTGGCAGCAGTTGCCCTCTGCGCCCTCTTATAAGCTTTCATGGATTCATTATTCTTCATTGCCTCTGCAAACAAAACAGAAAACTCAGCTACAAGTCGGATAAGTCGGAAAGGACAGCTACAAGCAACATAAACAAAATAATAAAAGAAACACAAGATACCCAGTTCAGTTTGAAGAAGAGTAGGATTGGTTAGAAATTTCTTTGGCAAGATGGGGAGGTTGATCCCAGCGTTCTTCCAAGATAGTCACAAAGGCTCGCTCAGCCTCATCCAACATCTCCCACGAATACCTGGAGACCCTCACATCTTTTTGCCATTCCTAGGGAAAAGCAGGTTCGTCATTCTCATCTAGAAAAAAAGGCCGAGCTCCTTCAATAGCTCGGACCTTGAAAAAGTAGTTTTTAAAATCACGGAACGACTCGTCAAACATGGAAAAAATCTTCTTCCCCTGGGTAGAACGAAAGGAGACCCAGGCCGACTTCTTTTTTACCACACCGGGCTTAGTCAAGACAAACAGATAGAAAAAGAGAGATTGGGAAGCAGGAATACCAAAACCATCGCATAGCAATTGGAAAATTTTAATAAAACCCCAGGAATTGGGGTGAAGTTGAGAAGGGGCAACATTACAAGACCATAATAGGTCGGTTTCGAATTTGGTAAAAGGAAGGGTGATACCCAGCTGACCAAAGAAAAAATCATAAGCATAAAAGAAAGGGCGACCATCAACAACTCGAGTCGAAAAGCAGACTCTCTCGTCAGAAGAGGGAGGGACAAGTTCATAGTTCTTCTCATCACCAGAATTACTACAAACACTGTGAAATTGCCTAAGCTGAGTACAAAATTCAGAATCAACCAGCGAGACACACATAAGAACCATGGAGTCCACCCAATCAGCCATACCCGCAGGAACCTGGGAAGGCATTTCGACAACGTTATTTCGGGAAGACATGAGGTCAACTAAATCCTACAAAAAGAAAAGAAGAATGGATTATTCAAAAACATCTCGGACAGAGGGCAAAACATCTCGACGGGCGGATAAACAAAAAGGGAAAACCCCAAGACTCAAGACAAAGGTCTTGGGGCATCCCTTGGAGGCAGTAAACAAGCAAGGTTTTCAAGTTATTTCTACGGCCTACATCCCAGCACTCATCAAAATAAAATCCAGAAAGAAAACAAAGGAAGCAAAAACGCAAAAGGACCACACTTCTATAGTTTACCAGCAAAAAACACTACTTCTACAGTATATCAGAAATGTCAAAAAAGGCCAAGCAGCAAAGGCACAAACTTTCTTTTGAAATCAAGCAAAAAATCATCAGCCAAGGCACAAACAGAAACGGCGGCAACATGCAAAAGAAAAAGATTCAAGCAACAAGAAAAAGATTCGCACCAAAAAGCAAAGAAATTTCAGAGCATGCAACAAGTCAAGCATGATAAAAAACAGAAAGATCCAAACTTTCTCCAAAAAGAAGATCAAAAGGAAAACCCCATCGCAAAGTCAAAAACAACGAGGAAAATACGAAATGGGACCAACCTGGAGACGGAAGAAGCTTCGAGGAAGAGTAGAAGCGTAGAGATAAAGGCTGCCCAGAAAAATGCCAAGCGACGAAAGCAGAAGCGCAAGCGAAAAACAGAGAGCAGATGAGAAAAACAGAAAACGAGAGAGCAAAGGGAGAAGTTACGAAGAAGAAATGAAGAAGAGAAACCGTTTTTGATCGCGAAATTCAAAATAAAAGCCAAGAGAGAATGAAGGGCAAATTAATGCCAATTAAATGCGGATATTAAAACCGCTTGCGTTCCCAAAAAAGCGCTAATACAAAAGAGTGCGCTTTTAGAGGAAAATGTTCTACATTCAAAAAAGACTTTACAAAGAAAGGAATCGACAAATGCTTGAGTTCGACTTTAAGAAGGACCGAAGTCAAGGACTCGACCTCAAAAAGAAGATCGAGCTCAAGCAGGGGCACTGTTCATACCCTAGGTCGAGCTATCCGACCTGGGATGATTCGAGAAAAAGCGACCAAACCTCTTCAGGTCAGACTATCCGACCCCTTCTCAAAGAGCTCGGCCAAATCGACAGAAGAGCCCAATTAAGGGCCCAAACAGAGGAGCACGACCCGAATCCTAAGGCGGCCTAAGCCTGTAGAGATGAAGGCGGTTCCGTTGAAAGATACGCTGACCTCAACTCAAAGATAAAGATAAGATAAGATAACTAACTTATCTTATCAAAAAGGTCACATCTCACCATTATAAATATACTGGAGCACCCAGGTATAACTCATACTCTGATTCTACATAACACCTGTTTAATACCCATGCTAACTTAAGCATCGGAGTCTCTTGCAGGTACCCCCCACCCTTCGGTGACAGAGGATCAGCAGCACGTCCAAGTCCAAACAAGTCGGACGTACCAGCTCCGGCCTTCATTCACCAGCTGGACACATCGGTTCCGACCATCACTGAGGATCTCGTCCGAGATTGACCTACAGTTTCAGGTAACCCTCGGAACAGTTGCCTCTCCTGACAACAGAGCATTCCATTCTGTGAGATCAGAGTCTTCGTGGTATAGGCTAGAACCATTAGCAGCATTCCTGAGATCCGGAAAGTCTAAACCTTGTCTGTGGTATTCCGAGTAGGATCTGGGAAGGGATGACTGTGACGAGCTTCAAACCTGCGAATGTGGGGCACAAGTGACAGTGTGCAAAAAGACAATGGTCTTACTCCGACGCTAGCGGTAACTGACAGATGATTAGCCGTGCGATAACAGCGCATATGGATTTGTTTTCATCCGAGAAGATCATACAGCTTTCCATGGAAGGAGGTAACGCATGGTTGGAAGAAAGCAATAGGAAAGCAGAGGTTCAGAAGCAACAAAGCATCTCCAGATGCTTATCTGAAATTCCCACGAATTGAATCCGCCTGATTGAGATTTACAAGGATGACCATAGCTTGCTTCAAGCCGACAATCTCCGTGGGATCGAACCTTACTCACGTAAGGTTTATTACTTGGACGACCCAGTGCACTTGCTGGTTAGTTGTGCAAAGTTGTGAAAAAGAGTTGAGATTACAATTGTGCGTACCAAGTTGTTGGCGCCATTGAGATCACAATTTCGTGCACCAAGTTTTTGGCGCCGTTGCCGGGGATTGTTCGAGTTTGGACAACTAACGGTTCATCTTGTTGCTCTGATTAGGTAATTTTATTTTAATTTTAAGTTTTTTTTATTTTAAAAAAATTCAAAAAAATATACAAAAAAAATTTATTTTGTTCTTCAGAATTTTTAAGAATGAATTCTAGAGTTTCAGATGATGCTTTTGTCATCACAGGAGCTAGTCGATTCCCATCAATTTGGCTGTTGTATGTAATGTCTTGCTGAAGCTTGGCTAGCCATGTCTAATCTTTTTAGACTGAAGCTTTAGACTAACCTTGCATGATTCCTGAAATTCGTATTAAAAATTTTGAATTTCTTTATTTTCTTTTTCAAAATAATTTTCAAAAAATACAAAAAAATTTCATAAAATCATAAAAACCAAAAATCTTGTGTTTCTTGTTTGAGTATTGTGTCAAATTTTAAGTTTGGTGTCAATTGCATCTTTTTAATTTTCTTAAAATTTTCAAAAATTCATGCATTGAGTTTCTTCATAATCTTCAACTTGTTCTTGATGATTTTCATTATTTGATCTTTGCATTTTCTTGTTTTGTGTCTTTTTTTTCATATGCATTCTTGGATTATTAGTGTCTCTAGAGTAAAAATTTCTAAGTTTGGTGTTTTGCATATTTTTCTTTTATTAAAAATTTTTCAAAAATATGTTCTTGATGTTCATCATGATCTTCAAAGTGTTCTTGGTGTTCATCTTGACATTCAAAGTGTTCTTGCATGCATTTTTGTTTTGATCTCAAATTTTTATGTTTTGCATCATTTAGTTGTTTTTCTCTCTCCTCATAAAAATTCAAAAATAAAAAATATATCTTTCCCTTATTCTTCTCATAAATTTCGAAATTTTGATTGATTTAGTCAAAAGGATTTAAAATTTAATTATTTCTTATGAGTCAAGTCAAAATTTCAAATTAAAAATTCTATCTTTTTCAAATCCTTTTTCAAAATCAAATCTTTTTCATTTTTTATTATTTTCGAAAATTTTCAAAATTGATTTTCAAAATCTTTTTCTTACTTTTATTTCATATTTTTGAAATTAATGCTAACAATTAATATTTAGATTCAAAAATTTTCAAGTTGTTACTTGCCTATTAAGAAAGGATCAATCTTTAAATTCTAAAATCATATCTCTTGGTTTCTTATTAGTCAAGTAATCAACTTTAATTTCAAAAATCAAATCTTTTTAATTTCCTTTTCAAATCTCTTTCAAAATAAATTTCAATCATATATTTTTCAAAATCAATTTCAAAATCTTTTCTAACTTCTTATCTTTTCAAAATTGATTTTCAAATCTTTTTCAATTAACTACTTGACTTTTTGTTTGATTTTAAAAGTTTACTATTTCTTATCTTTTTCAAAACCACCTAACTACTTTTCTCTCTCCAATTTTCGAAAATCACTAACAAATTTTTCAAAAATCTCTTTTTATTTAATTAATTCATTTAGTTTTCAAATTTTATTTTATTTCTTCTCTTAATTTTCGAATACTAACCAATAATGAAAATAAAAACAAAAATATTTTCCTTTCATTTTAATTTAAAATTCGAATCTCCTCTCTCTCATCTCTATTTATTTATTTATTTATTTATTTATTTATTTATTTATTTATTTATTTATTTACTAACACTTCTCTTCTTCTTATAATTCGAACCCTTCTTCCCTCTCTGTGTTCGAATTCTTCATCTTCTCTCTTCTTTATTCTACTCTTCTATTCTTCTACTCACATAAAGGAATCTCTATACTGTGACATAGAGGATTCCTATTCTTTTCTGTTCTCTTCTTTTTCATATGAGCAGGAGCAAAGATAAGAACAATCTTTTTGAAACTGATCCGGAACCTGAAAGGACTCTAAAGAGGAAGCTAAGAGAAGCTAAAACACAACACTCTGGAGAGGACCTAACAGAATTTTTCGAAAAAGAAGAAGAGATGGACGAACCCAACAACAATGGTGGAGATGTAAGGAAGATGCTTGGTGACTTTATTGCACCCTCTTCTGACTTCTGTGGAAGGAGCATCTCAATTCCTACAATTGGAGCAAACAACTTTGAGCTTAAGCCTCAATTAGTTTCTTTGATGCAGCAGAATTGAAAGTTTTATGGACTTTCATTGGAAGATCCTCATCAGTTTTTAGCTGAATTCTTGCAAATCTGTGACACTATTAAGACCAATGGGGTTAATCCTGAGGTCTACAGACTTATGCTTTTCCCCTTTGCTGTAAGAGACAGAGCTAGGACATGGTTGGACTCATAACCTAAAGATAGCCTGAACCCTTAGAAAAAGTTGGTCAATGCTTTCTTGGCCAAATTCTTTCCTCCTCAAAAGTTGAGTAAGCTTAGAGTGGAAGTCCAAACCTTCAGACAGAAGGAAGGTGAATCCCTCTATAAAGCTTGGGAAAGATACAAGCAATTGATCAGAAGGTGTCCTTCTGACATGTTTTCAGAATGGAGCATCATATGTATATTCTATGATGGTCTGTCTGAATTGTCCAAGATGTCATTGGACCACTCTGCTGGAGGATCTCTTCATCCGAAGAAGATGCCTGCAGAAGCCCAGGAACTCATTGAAATAGTTGCAAATAACCAGTTCATGTACACTTCTGAAAGGAATCCTGTAAATAATGGGACAACTCAGAAGAAAGGAGTTCTTGAGATTGATACTCTAAATGCCATATTGGCTCAGAACAAAATATTGACTCAGCAATTCAATATAATTTCTCAGAGTCTGTCTGGAATGCAAGCTGCAACAGGCAGTACTAAGGAAGCTTCCTCTGAAGGAGAAGCTTATAACCCTGAGAATCCTGCAATGGAAAAGGTGAATTACATGGGAGAACCCTATGGAAACACCTATAATCCTTCATGGAGGAATCATCTTAATCTCTCATGGAAGGATCAAAAAAAGCCTAATTAAGGCTTCAATAATAATAATGGTGGGAGAACACGGTTTGGCAATAGCAAACCTTTTCCATCATCTTCTCAGCAACAGACAGAGAATTCTAAGCAGAGCCATTCTGACTTAGCAACTGTAGTCTCTGATCTATCTAAGACCACTCTTAGTTTCATGACTGAAGCAAGGTCCTCCATTAGAAATTTGGAAGCACAAGTGGGTCAGCTAAGTAAAAGAGTTACTGAACTCCCTCTTAGTACTCTCCCAAGTAATACAGAAGAGAATCTAAAAAGAGAGTGCAAGGCCATCCATATAACCACCATGGCTGAACCTGGAGAGGAGGGAATGGCAGTGATTTCCACTGAGGAAGACCTCAATGGACGTCCACTGGCCACTAAGGAGTTTCCTATTGAGGAACCAAAGGAATCTGAGGCTCATATAGAGACCGTAGAGATTCTACTGAACTTACTGCTGCCATTCAGGAGCTCTGATGAGTATTCTTCATCTAAAGAGGATAAAGACATTGTTGAAGAGCAAGTTGCTCAGTATCCAAGAGCAATCATGAAGTTGAATGCCAAGTTATTTGGTAATGAGACTTGGGAGGATGAACCCCCATTGCTCATCAATGAACTAAGTGATCTGGTTCAACTGAAATTACCTCAGAAGAAACAGGATCCTGGAAAATTCTTAATACCTTGTACCATAGGCACCATGACCTTTAAGAAGGCTCTGTGTGACCTTAGGTCAAGTATAAACCTTATGCCCCTCTCTATAATGGAGAAACTAGGTATCTTTGAGGTGCAAGCTGCAAGAATCTCACTAGAGATGGCAGACAATTCAAGGAAATAGGCTTATGGACTTGTAGAGGATGTCTTAGTGAAGGTTGAAGGCTATTACATCCCTGCTGACTTCATAATCCTAGAGACTGGGAAGGATGAAGATGAATCCATCATCCTTGGAAGACCCTTCCTAGCCACGGCAAGAGCTGTGATTGATGTGGACAGAGGAGAGTTAGTCCTTCAAGTGAATGAGGACTATGATAAACCATTATTTTATGATTTATATTGTATTTAATTGAGTGGTTTTATCAAATCTTTCACCCACTTATTCATATGATTTGCATGTATTCACAATTCCTTCCTAAAATTGTTCTATGATTGAAAACTTGCTTCCTAAAGATCTTTTAATTGAATATTTTTTATTCTCCTTTATACCATTCGATGCTGTGATCTGTGTGTTAAGTGTTTCAGGCTTCATAGGGCAGGAATGGCTTAGAGAATGGAGAGGAAGCTTGCAAAGATGGGAGGAACACAAGAAATTGAGGAGATGACCAGCGAGAAGTGACGCGGGCGCATGGCTCACGCGACCGCGCGAAATAGAGGAAATCGCAGTGACGGGCTTGCGTGCCTGACGCGAACGCACGGATTGGAAGCTGCATGAGTGACGCGAATGCGTGGACAACGCGCACGCGTGGCAAGGCAAAATGCTGGATGACGCGAATGCGTGGATGACGCGATCGCGTGACGTGCGCGATCTGCAAAATTTGCAGAATTCGCTGGGGGCGATTTTGGGCCATGTTTTGATCCAGTTTTTGGCCCAGAAAAGCAGATTAGAGCCAGGGAACATGCAGAGACGAAGGAACGACATTCATTCCGCATAATTTTTAGTTTTAGATCTGACTTTACTCCTCCTCTAGGTTTTCTCTCTACACATTCATAGTTCTTAGGATTTTGTTTTTATTGCTTTTTAGATTAGGATATTGAGAAGAGTTATTACCTCTGCCAAGACTTCATCAATTATAGTTTGTTTTCTTTACTTGTCACTTACTCTTTCATATCCTTAATTTGTTCAGAGTTACCATTGGATTATTTTTAGAATTTATTAATACAAGAACTATTTTTATTTTTAATTGGTCTTTTTTATTATTATTTATCATGTCTTCCTTTACTTCCCTTTCTTATTTTGTGAAGTTTACATTCATAATGAGCGAGTAGTTCTCTAACTTGATTGGGAGTTGATTGAGAGGAGAACCTTGAGTTGGAATGCTCAAGAGTAAAATTGTAATTGGGTTTATTGTTGGATAGCTCTCTAGTCACTGACACTAATCCTTCCCAAGGGAGAGGATTAGAACTTGTGAATAAAAGCAAACTTCCAACTTGCTTGACTTTCCTCTACCTAGTAAAGGATAACTAAGCAGAACAACCTTCAATTATCAATTAATCTTGGGAGGAATCCAACAAGGATAGAACTTCCGATTAATCTACTCCCGGTCAAGATTTTTATTTAAATTACATAAATTCTCTGATTTAATTTCCTGTTTGTCAAACTCAAAACCATTTTGGAAAACATCTGATTAATAAAATAGCACATCTTTCTGCAACTCGTTGGGAGACGACCTGGGATTCATACTCCCAGTATTTTAATTCTAATTTTGTCACAACCCTTCTAAATTGATAAGAGGATTTTTGTTGGTTAAGAACTATACTTGCAACGTATCTCTTATATTAATTTCTTAATCCGCCAATTTCTGCCACGTCAATTTTTGGCGCCGTTGCCCGGGAATTGCAAATGTGTGCCTTATTATTGGTTATTGTAAATATTTTTCTTTTACTTGTTTATTTGTTTTTGTTTTTTTTTTCCTTTTATTTCCGTTAGCTACTATGAATTCTCACCCCTCTCGCTTTGAGTTTGGTTCTAATATTGTTGAAGGGAATGAAAGCTATAGCAGGAGCATGCATCAAGGTCAAAGCAATCAAGGATGGATGGAGCCACGAGGATTTAATCAACCCTTTAGGCAACAACACCCCCCACAGTATCACAGACGATGACCATTCTACAATGCATGCCAAAGCAATAGATACGGTGGATCCCTTTGTAGTTACCAACAAGTTCCACCCTGTGCTTATGAACCACCCTCTCAACATAGCTTTGAACCACCACACTCACAAGTTCCTTTTCACCATTCACCACCGTATGACCCTTATCCACCACAATTCCAATCCAATTACTCCCAAGAACCACCACCGCAATATCCACCATCTCCATATCCTTATCAAGAAGAACCACCTCTGTATTATGATCCCTCTCTCCCAACCAATGAACCCTCATATCCACCCCAATCTCCAATGGATGACACCCTTCGTGTTCTTCTTCAAGGGCAAGCGAAGATGCAAAGGAACGTACTGGAAATCGCTACTGCCTTAACCGGGGTAGTAAATAAATTAGCTTCCCAACATCTGAGCGCTTAAAGTACTCCCATGGCTACATGTGGGGAATCAAAAGAAGAGCAAAGCATGAAGGAGACACAAGAAACTTCGGTAGACAATGAGGAGCATGGCTTTGTATTGGAACAAGTAGAGGAAGCCATAATAGTTGTAGAGGAAGAAGTGGTTGAAGATTTAGGAGATGCTGAACCTCCATGGGAATCGAGAACAATAAAGGATTCCGCCGAGAAGTTCGAATTTGATGCCAAGGAGGATAGTGCACAACCTCCAAAGCATATACCTTGTGAAAAATTGGACGGAACAGACCAAGAAGTTGATTCCATAGGCAGTGATGATCATGAATCAAGCTCTCCTAGTCATGAACTTGCATCCGCAACTGAACTCCTTGAGCCTAAAGAACCTTATCCAAGTGAATACGAAGATGATGTCGAGGTAGATTTATCTCAACCTCCAAGTTATGACCTGAGTGACGAGGAAGACATAGAAAACTTTGATCTAGACGTAGTTGCAGTTGAAGAATTTTGCAAGGAAGTGGAGGAATTCACAGAAGAATACAAGGGAGTAGAGCTTACAGAACCACTGAAAATACCTATCCCAAGGCCATTACCACCTAATACAAGCTTCAAGTGGATACAATCCTTAACCGTTATCTTTACTTTTCCACTTGAATATGGTTTGCTTGAAACAGATGGCCAGCTTAAAGCTCTCTGCGGCTTTAAGAGTAAAAGGGGAATGGCTCGTACTCAGAGCTAGTGTGCAAGATTCAATAAGGTTCCACGCTTCAATTCGAAGTGCACAGATTGGTATCAAGTTCAATTGAATGGGCCTCGGAAGGCGTTTGGTCATCTTGGTGAGAATACAACTTCCAAACTGCCCGGCTGAAAAAATACAATTCCAGACAAGGGCGGGTGCAAAAGCAAGGTTTGGGATCCTGGAATCTATTCTGATATTCGTCACTTCGGGAGCCTGAGAATCAGTTTGATGCTGCTCAAGGACTTTACATGCCTATTTTGGGACCCCGGAGGCTGTTTGAATTCCAAACACTGGTGGAGATTTTTGGATGAATTCAAGCATAAGCCACCATAGCAGGAAGCTCATCAAATGTCCAACTTAAGGACTTTAACTAAAAGTGCTAGGTGGGAGACAACCCACCACGGTATGATCGTTTCTTTCTCAATTTTATTTCGTGTTGTTTGTTTTTATTTTAATTTAATTTCATTGAACCTGGAATTATTCATAGCATCTACATTAGCACTGCATATTGCATACTGCATAATTGCATTAAAAAAAGAAGAGAGATCACCCCACGCAAGCGCGCAGGCCACGCGTGGGCGTAAAAAGGAAATCGGCGTAAAGATCCAATGCCCAGAAAGCTGGGCTGGAATCGTGCGGCTGGTGTGTGTTTAGCACAAAACGGCCCACGCGTTTGCATCCCTGACGCGAATGCGTCACTTGCACAACACTCATCCCACGCGAAAGCGTGAGCGACGCGTACGCATCGCGTGGATATTATGGCCCCCTAAATGGAAACAAAGAGTTGCGCCAAAACGACGCTGGAACCGTACGTCTAGCACAATTCACAGCGACGCGTTCACGTGCCTCACGCATCTGCGTCACTCACCTTTTACCCAACTTACGCGATTACGTCAATCACGCGACCGCGTCATACCCTTTTTGCCCTAATCACGCGATCACATGCTCCACGCGTTCGCGTGGATTTAAATCCACTAAACCCCAATTCACGCGAACCCTAATTCCATCGCGTCCCTTAACCCCCCTTCCACTCCCCTCCGCCTCTGTAACCCCCCCTCTGCAACCAACCTCCACCAACCAAACACCACCACCGCTGAGCCAACCACCCAGACCACCCCGCGACACTCCCCCTCTCTTCTTTTTCCTCTTCTTCTCTTCCCTCCTAACCATCCCTCCGCCACTGCCCTCCCCCCCCCCCCGCGGCCAACCTCAGACCGCCGTCTCCCACCACCGCCGGCCACCACCACAACCCTCGCCCCAGCCTTCTCTCCATCACCCCCTTTACCCCTAACGAAACCCCTGCCTCCACCCTACCCCTTCTCCACCACCGCGCCGCTGTGCTCCCTCCCAGCGCCGCCGCGTCACCACTTCTATCTCTCTGCCCTCACCTCTGTTCATCCACATACCAGGTTCCACCGAGCACCGATTTCTCTATCATTCGTAGTTAGTTGCATATTTTTCAGATTCTGTTCAAATTAGGACAGTTAGAGATGCATGTTTGTAGTGGATTCTAGGTGGTTAGGTAGCTAGGATGTGGTTAGTGGATTTAGGCCTGATAATTGCACCGTTCTCGTTACTTATTTTACCTATTCTGCAATTTTGATCTGGCTGTGATGTTAATACTGTTCATATGCTGTTCTTTAATGTTTCATGCTGCTGTTAAGACTATTCTTTCCTACTCCTATTGTTTGTGACTCTTTGCAGCGCTTTTTAATCTCATATGAACTGTTTTTCTTGCTGTTTATTACCCAGGAACATCCAATTTTAGCCGGAATGCTGCCCAATTTTCTGTAAATTGCTTCATTTTTTTAATTCATGTATTGGTTTTGGCAATTTTGAATTTTGCACTACTTGGCTACAACGAACCAATGCATGAGTGCACGGGATAGCATTCTTATTCCTTTTTGATTCCCTGGCTAGTAAATTGCATTATTGATGATTTCATTTTAATTTTTGCTACTCTCGTATATATCTGAATTATCATCAATAACCTGATATCCTTGCTTGAATATGAGTTGACTGATCTTTAAATTTGTGAATCTCTTGTTACCGAGAAAACCGATTATCATGCCACTTACTTTAACTTTCTTTCTACTAACTAACTACTTTAACTTTCTAACTTCCTTTTTCACTCCTAACCATTTTAACTTTCAAACTTCTCTTTTCGGTTTTTAACTAGCTACTTTAACTTTCTAACTCAAGGCATGATTACTGTTTTTCCTAATTAACTTGAATTCCACTTATCCTGTATTTTGGATTGCACTTTTTCTTTTCAGACTTTTTCACTCGAATACAATCCAAATTGCACATATATTTACCTCATTTCATGCTTCTCTTGCTCTTTTTCCACTCTATGCTTATATTGCTATTATTCTACTTGTCTACTTATTTTCCTACTTTTGTTCTTCAATTATCTCCTGCAATTTCTGCTTTTCAGGATATCTGACCCTCAACGCAAAGGAAAGGGCAAAGCAACCACTGGCAAAAGGAAAAGAGGCAAATCCTCTATGACCATCCTCGACATTTTGCATGATGATTCCTGGCGAGAAAAGCACTTTACCCCGCAGGAGAAGGCTGACCAGCTCCTCACTGCAACAGATCCAGCTAAATTTGCAAACAGATACTGTGAGCTAAAGTATCCAGTGTTTGCTACTTCCAGGAACCTGTACCTAGAAAGAACTCTAAAAATTCCAGAAGAACTACAGCAGTACACCTCCGAACAGATAAAACAGAGAGGCTGGTTCTTCTTGGAACGAAACTTTACAGAGGTCAATGCCTCCTAGGTCAGAGAATTTTACTGTAACTATTTCAAGACTTCCCTGGATGCAGTGCACCTCAGAGGGAAACAGATTTTAGTCACTGAGGAAGCTATTGAGAACATCCTCCACCTTCAGCCTAGGTTAGATCAGCCTGACAGTTACCAAAAGGCTGAAGAGGATATGAGATTTATGAGATTTGACTGGGATGCTGTCAAGCAGAGAATAGCCCTTGATCCTACTGTCCCTTGGGTCATGGGAAAGAATACAGTGATGCCTAAGGGAATCAAGCTATTATATTTGAATGATGAGGCTCGACTCTGGCACCAAATTCTTAGTAACTATGTGATGCCGAGCACTCATGAGACAGAGCTGCCCGCTGCTATGATCACCCTTATCTGGTGTGTGATGGAGGGTAAGGACCTGTATCTTCCACATTTCATCTGGTATTATATGGCCAGGGCCCATGTCAGAGGCACTCTCCCTTTCCCTTATCTGATCACCCAGCTAGGTCGCCGAGCTGACGTGCCTTGGGAGCTGGCCGATGCGAAGCCGACTGCTGCAGATTGTAAGAAGATCATTCCTCACAGCAAGAAGTTTCTGGCATTTGGTTACAAGCCACCTTTCCTCCCTGATTCTGCTGAGGTAGCCACCTCTTTGGCTGCCCCTTCTGCATCCACTGCCCCATCCCCATCCACTGCACATCCACCTGCTCCTGAGCCCGTTTATCATTTGGTGCATCGCCTCTTTGCCCGCCTGGATCAGATGGAACGTCGCCACAAGCGGCGCTATGAGCACCTTAAGTTGATGATCCGTTCCGGCAGCGACATCCCCTCCGAGCCCGACACCCCTTCTGATACATCTGAGGTGGAGGCGGATGATCATGAGGAGGAGACACATGCCCAGGCTGAGCAGGCAGGACCAGAGCAGGCTGCGCCACAGCATGAGGAGCCACACCAGATCTAGGCCGCAGACCCGGAGATTCCTCTACAGTCAGAGCCTCTACTGCAGCAGACAGATCCTCTTACACTTATCCAGTCTGCAGACCTTCAGGCCACCACAGAGACTCCAGCAGCCCATCCTTCCGGTGATGACACTTCTTCACACCCAGCTTGAGTGAGCATCAAGGACGATACTATATTTTAAGTGTGGGGAGGTCGCCATCCCTGGCTTATCTTTTTGGTGAACCACTACAGACTCTTCTATCTTATTTTGTTTATTTTTCTGTATTTTTATTTTTATTTCTATTTTTCAGTACTTGCACATTGTTCTTTTACTGTATTTTTACTTTATTTCCGCATTTTGCACTTTAGTTTATATCTTAGATATTTAATTTAGTTTGCAATTCTAAACTTATTAGTTATAGAATATGTGGGTTAATCAGTATAGTTTATCCTTTTAGCATACAATAATTTGATTTAATTGAAAATAAAAAGAAGTAAACTAGAGACTTTAACAGAATCAAACATCCACACACCTTGTATATATAGCATTGTATGTTAGTTAGTTAACAACATTTCTTCAATGAGGAACACTAAGATTTTAAGGGCCACCCTAAGATTTACATTGAGAATAATGGGAACTCTTGATTTCTACTTGCATGACATACATAACTGATATATGATTTTTGAGTCAAAAGAACACACAGCCTGTGAGTTTTGAGCTTAATTGTATGGTTATATTCAAACCATAAATTTTATTCCTGTGTGTTTTGCCCTTTTTTTTTATTCTGTTGTTCTTTACTTTGTTTTAATCTATATGTCCAATATAGAATATAGATACATACCAAGAGATGATTGAGGCCATCGTTTGAATTTTTTCTCACTTATCCCAATTTAGCCTACCTTTTACATCACCCTTGTTAGCCCCTTTGAGCTTTTTAATCCCCTCTTGTTCTATAACCACATTACTAGCCTTAAGCAGAAAAACAAATTAAAATTAACCCAAGTGAATCTTTGGTTAGCTTAAGATAGATATTGCGTACAATTTAAATGTTGAGAATTTTATGGGAACATGGAATGATAGAAAAAGTGGGAAATTAAAATTGAATAAGTTATTTAAAAATTTGGGAAGCATGCTCATGTGAATTCAAATTAATTAAATTACCATGTACATTCAGAATTAAAAAAATAAAAAAAATATAATATTTTAGTAATTAAATAAGGGGATATAAAAATCACCCCCAATGCAAAATAAAAGAATCAATTCACATGGGACAAAATTCAAAAGCAAATTTGATACATGAGCATGTAACACAAAACTAGGAAGAAGTTTGGGTAGCTAGGTAAAGCACTTTGAAATTATATAAAGTATGTATATGTTAGGTGAAATCTTAGACTAATCAAGGATTCACTTTGTTAGCTCACTTAGCCTTATACGTATACCCTTCCCTTTACCTTGGCCCCATTACAACCTTGAAAAAGACCTCATGATTTTTGTATGTCTGTATTCAATATTTGTTGATTGGTTAGATGAAGAACAAAGTTTTAGAAAGCAAGGATAGAAAAAGAATAGAGTGATTAACCCAATAAACACTGAGTGACTAGAGAGTAAACACAAAAATCCAGTGAGGGTTCAATAGCTCATTCCCATATATCCATGTTTAAATTGTTAATTGTCTTGCAAGTTTGTGAAATATTTTAACCCAACTCAATTGTGAACATGTTTTAATTTGGTTTGGCCTTACTTGTACATATATGATTCCTTGAAAATATGAAATAAACTAACCGCATGTAAGATTTATATATACATAGGTGGATAATAATTAGAATTGCATGATTCATTTAGGTAGTTGCATTTAGAATAGATTACATTGCATGAAATTCCACCACTTTACCTTACTCTTTCTCTTGGATTTAGCATGAGGACATGCTAATGTTTAAGTGTGGGGAGGTTGATAAACCACTATTTTATGGTTTATCTTGTACTCAATTGAGTGATTTTTATCAAGTCTTCACCCACTTATTCATATAAACTGCATGGTTTTACCATTCCTTCCTCATTTTATGAGATTTATAAAAACATGTTTCCTATGCTTTATTAATATTAAAATTTATTTATCCTTTATTACCATCCGATGCCGTGATTTGTGTGTTGGGTATTTTCAGGTTTCATAGGGCAGAAATAGCTTAGAGGATAGAAAGAAAACATACAAAAATGGAAGAAAAGCATAAAAATGGAGTTTTGAAGAAAAACCAGCGACGCGAACGCATGGACGACGCGACCACGTGCCTGGCGTAAAATGCAAGCGACGCGAACGCGTAAACGATGCGGATGCGAGACTTGAGCGAAACACATACGACGCGGATGTGCAACTGACACGTACGCGTGACCAGGAAAAAACCACAGATGACGCGAACGCGTGACTCACGCGCACGCGTGACAGACGCCACGTGCAGAAACTGCAGAAAATGCCCCCAGCAATTTCTGAAACCTTTTGGCCCAGATCCAAGTCCAGAAAACACAGATTAGATGCTATAAAGTGGGGAAATGCATCCATTCGGAGGAGGTCTTTGATTATTCACTTTTCATAATCTAGATGTAGTTTTTAGAGAGAGAGGTTCTCTCCTCTCTCTTAGGATTTAGGATTTGTTCTTCTCAAGATCCAGGTTTAATATTCTTTCTATTTACTTTCTCAATTTAGTTTATGAACTCTTTATGTTTGGATTGAATTTCTTTTATTAATGCAATTTGAGGTATTTCAGAATTATGATTACTTTCCTTTATTTATATAAATAATGTAGATTTTCTCCCTTTTGGCTTTAATTGATTAATTGGAAACTCTTGAGTTATCAAACTCATCGTGATTGATAATTGTTATTTTTGATAATTGAATTGAATTCCAATAACTCTAGTCCTTTCTTAGAAATTGGCTAGGACCTGAAGATCAAACTAATTAGTCCACTTGACTTTCCTTTGCTTTAGTAAAGGTTAACTAAGTGGGATTAAAACTCAATTCTCATCACCATCGATAAGGATAATTAGGATAGGACTTCCAAATTTTCATACCTTGCCAAGAGTTTTCTTAGTTATTGATTTACTAATTCCTGCAATTTATTTCTCTTGTTCAAACCTTTTCAAAACCCAAAAATACTGTTTTCCATAACCAATAATAAATCATACTTCCCTGCAATTCCTTGAGAAGACGACCCGAGGTTTAAATACTTTGGTTTATAAATTTTATTGGGTTTGTTACTTGTGACAACCAAAGTTTTTGTAAGAAATAAATTCTTGTCGGTTTATAAGTTTTATTGGTTTTTATGTTCTCTTATTCTTTTTCTTTCTAATTTCACTATCCTTGTTTTCTTTTTCTTTCTTCTTCTTTTTATTGGTGTTGGAAATTTATTTGGGTCATTATTTCTTATATTTTGCTTGTGGATTGTTAAGGAATTGTCTGACAATTATATATTAATTTTTAAGTGTAGCTTGCATGTTCAATTTAATACTTCCAATAGCTTATTCACCATGCATGCTATGTGTTTGTGAAAACGCCCGTATGGCATTGTGCACTATTTTTAGATTTCTTTTATTCTACTACTCTAAATGTTTACTTTTCACAAAATCCTTTTTATATTATATTATTTCTATATAATTGTTATTATAAACAGGTTATTAGTTTGAAAGGCTTGGTAATATAACTTGGACATTGAATGCTTGATCTATGCTACTCATGCCTTTGCCGGCATGCCAATAAACACCTTGCATTTAACTGTCATCATATGCACTTGCTATATTTCTATTGATGATCTTTCACATGTAGTCATGACCATGTGTTAACATCATTCATCTTTAATGTGCCTTGATTACCACCTTTCCCGTTTTCTTCCTTGCTTCAACCCTTGAAGTTTTAACATCCTTACTCTTTTCCTTTCAGGATGGCCACCAAGAAAGAAAAAGAGAAAGCTACTCCCAAACCACCAGCAAGAAGAGGAACAAAAAGAGCATTAGTAGCAGAGCCATCTTCAACTGCAGTTAAGCCCTCAACAAAACGAATTAAGAGGATTATAAAGGTCGATAAAAAAGAGAAAGCCTTCCCAGCAAAGGACACTGCACGATTTCCCAACCGCTACTGTGAGCAGATGTTCCCCATCCTGGCAGTAAGGAATTACAACAACGAATACCTGCTTATCCTCCCGACCCGTATTGCTGAATTTGTTGAGCCGTGAATCGAACACAGACACTGGGGGTTCCTACAAAGACAGCCACAACAGGTTAATCTCTCATGGGTGGTCGAGTTCTACTCTAATTTCCACTTGCCAACCTTGCAATCTGTCTATATCCATCAGAACCAAGTCTCCATAACTGAAGAGGCCATTTAGCGAGCTTTAGATCTTCCCCCTGCTTCAGAAGGATTGGACGTATTCTAAGAAGTCTCACTCAAGCGCCAGACATACCAATTTGACTGGGACGCCATTCTCAGAGTTATTGCACTACCTGGCAGCAGATGGATTTATGGATACTAACCAGCCCTAACGGGAAATATCTCAGGCCACCAACAGCCGTTACCAACCAGCCCACAGAACAAGCTACAGACATTCCCCCTTCCACACCACAAGCACCTTCAACAAGTCAGCTGCTCCATCAAATACTGGAGAGGTTGGACCGGAAAGACCAGAAAGCGAAGCTACGAGAGCGCCGCCACCAGCGTCGCTTCAAATACCTCAAGGAGCTACTCACAGGCAACCACAGACCTGACAAAGACCCAGATACTCCGGACTCCACTTCCTTTACCAGCACAAGGAGCCATGACAGTCCCGACTGTGGAGATACTGCTACCAGCCCACCTTTGTTCCTGACAGATGGCACCGAGGATGGTGTAAAGCCTTAAGTGTGGGGAGGTCGGTCAGTACTTGACTTCCGGAGGTAATTTCTCTTCCCTAACACCAATAAAATAGAATATTTAGTTAGTTTTTCTTTTGTAGAATAGGATAAATTGCATAGTAATAGGTAAGTTGCATGCATGTTCTACTTGATTGAAAAGATAATAAGTTTCTTCTAAGACCCTATTTTTTTTAGAACAAAATTTCACTAATTTTAAATCAAAACCCTTATGTTAAAATTGTTTGAAGTTGTAATTGGAACATGGTTTTTGAGCTAAAGAACACACAACCTGTGAGACTTTGAGCCTAAATACATGGTTACATTATTTAACCATAACTATTTTTTTCCTGTGTGTTTACTTCTCTATGATTGTAATCTATATTTTGTTTTATCCTATATGTCCAATGTTTAATGTATTTACATGCTTGCATATGATTGAGGCCATTATTTGTTTAGCTCACTTATCCCAAATAAGCCTACCCTTTTAATTACCTTTGTTAGCCACTTTGAGCCGTTTTAATCCCAATTGTTCTACATTTTACCACATTACTAGCCTTAAGCAGAAAAATAATTATATATCCCAATTGAATCTTTGGTTAGCTTAAGATAGAATTGTGTGTTAATTGAGTTTGGGAAGATTGTGGGAACAAAGGTTAATAAAGGAATGTGTCATGATAAGATAATGGAAATTTGGGTACCTACTCATGTGAAATTATAAAAGAAAATTGAAAATCTATGTGCATTGATAAGCTATGTTTATTTTTATATACAAAAAAATCTTTATAATATTTTAGTAAATAAGGGGACAAAATTACCCCAATGATAAGTTAAAGTTCAACAATTAATGCACATGTGATAAAATTAAAATTGATACATGAGTATGGAATGCGAAAGGGAAATTTTGGGTAGCTAGGTATGAAATTTAAAGTTATATAGAACATATATATGTGTTAGGTGAAAGCTTAGGGTAATTAAAGATTCAATCTATAAGCTTACTTAGCCATATATGTACCCTTACCCTTACCTTAGCCCCATTACAACCTTGAAAAGACCTCATGATGTTTGCATTGGTACATTAAACTTGTTGATTGGTTAGGTGTAGAACAAATTTTAGAAAGCATGATTAGAGAGGAGTAGAGTGAGTACCCTATACACTTGAGAGGCTAGAGTGTACATACATCATCAGTGAGGGTTCAATGCTTAAATTCTATATTCCCTGCTTTCATGAGCTACCTTCTTGCATTTTTATCTGTTCTTACTGTATAAGAATTGAATTAGTGGAATTTGATTTGTGATTGTCTTGAAGAGCTTATTTACTTTTAACCAAGTGGACAAGAATCATATATTTGCATTCACATGTATAGGTGATGAGCGGATAATTTATACGCTTTTTGGCACTGTTTTTAGTATGTTTTTAGTATAATTTAGTTAGTTTTTATTATATTTTTATTAGTTTTTATTTAAAATTCACTTTTCTGGATTTTACTATGAGTTTGTGTGTTTTTCTGTGATTTCAAGTATTTTCTGACTGAAATTGAGGGACCTGAGCAAAAATCTAATTCAGAGGCTGAAAAAGGACTGCAGATGCTGTTGGATTCTGACCTATCTGCACTCGAAGTAGATTTTTTGGAGCTATAGAAGCCCAATTGGCGCGCTCTTAATTTCGTTGGGAAGTAGACATCCTGGGCTTTCTAGCAATATATAATAGTCCATACTTTGCCCAAGATTGATGGCCCAAACCGCCGTTCCAAGTTAGCTAAAGAATTCTGGCGTTTAACGCGATAACTGGCATAAAAGTTGGAGTTAAACGCCCAAACTGGCACAAAAGCTGGCGTTTAACTCCAAGAAAAGTCTCTACACATGAAAGCTTCAATGCTCAGCCCAAGCACATACCAAGTGGGCCCCGGAAGTGGATTTTTACACTAAACACCCTAGCTTACTTATTTTCTGTAACCCTAGGTCACTAGTTTACTATAAAAACTACTTTTAGTGATTCATCTTGTACCTCATGACACTTTACACATTTCATATTGTATTCTCTATGGCATGAGTCTCTAAACCCCATTGTTGGGATGAGGAGCTCTGCTGTTCTTCATGAATTAATGCAATTACTACTGTTTTCCATTCTATCACGCTTGCTTCTATTCTAAGATATTCATTCGCACTTCAACCTGATGAATGTGAAGATCCGTGACACTCATCATCATTCTCACCTATGAACGCGTGCCTGACAACCACCTCCGTTCTACCTTAGATTGAATGCATATCTCTTAGCCTCATGATTCATATCAGAGTCTTCGTGGTATAAGCTAGAATTATTGGCGGCCATTCCTGAGATCCGAAACGTCTAAACCTTGTCTGTGGTATTCTGAGTAGGATCTGGGAAGGGATGACTGTGACGAGCTTCAAACTCGTGAGTGTTGGGCGTAGTGACAGACGCAAAAGGATCAATGGATCCTATTCCGACATGATCGAGAACCGACAGATGATTAGCCGTGCGGTGACAGCGCATTTGGAACATTTTCACTGAGAGGACGGGAAGTAGTCATTGACAACGGTGATGCCCAACATAAAGCTTGCCATGGAAGGAGCCTTGCGTGCACGAAGAAGAAGATAGTAGGAAAACAGAAATTTAGAAGACAAAGCATCTCCAAAGCCTCAACCTGTTCTTCATTACTGCATAACAAGTATTTATTTCATGTTCTTTTACTTTTCACAATTAAATCTGAGAATTATTGATATCCTGACTAAGAGTTACAAGATAACCATAGCTTGCTTCAAGCCGACAATCTCCATGGGATCGACCCTTACTCACGTAAGGTATTACTTGGACGATCCAGTGCGCTTGCTGGTTAGTTGTGCGGAATTGTGACAAAGTGTGATTCACGTTTAAGAGCTCCAAGTCCTTTGGCGCCATTTTTGATGATCACAATTTCGTGCACCAAGTTTTTGGTGCCGTTGCCGGGGATTGTTCGAGTTTGGACAACTGACGGTTTATCTTGTTGCTTAGATTAGGTATACTTTATTTTTGTTGGTTTAGAGTCTTTTATTTGAGTTTAATTTCATATTTTAAGTTTGGTGTCAATTGCATGCTTTTATTTTCTTTTAATTTTTCGAAATTGCATGTCTTTAGTTCTTTCTTGATTTTTAAAAATTCTAAGTTTGGTGTCTTCTTTGTGTTTTCCTTTAATTTTTCGAAAATTTGTGTTTTATTTTCTAAAAATTTTAAGTTTGGTGTCCCTTGTGCTTTTATTTATTTAAAAATTTTTCAAAAATTTGTTCTTGGTGTTCATCTTGATCTTCAAAGTGTTCTTGGTGTTCATCTTGACATTCAAAGTTTTCTTGTTTGTTCTCTGTGTTTTGATCTAAAATTTCTAAGTTTAGTGTCATTTTGTTGTTTTTCTCTTTCCACATTAAAATTCAAAAATAAAAAAAAATATCCTTTCCTTATTTTACTCATAAATTTCGAAATTTTGCATTAATTTAGTCAAAGATTTTCAAAATCATATCTTTTTTTTTAGTCAAGTCAAAATTCTAATTTCAAAAATTGATCTTTTCAAATCTTTTTCAAAAATCAAATCTTTTTAATTTTTTCAATCATATCTTTTCAATCACATCTTTTTTTTTTTAAATTGCAATCATATCTTCTCAATCATATCTTTTTCAAAATAATTTTCAATCATATCTTTTTTATTGCTAATTTCAAAATCTTTTTAATTAATTAATTAATTTAGTTTTCAATTTTCTTTTATTTTCTTCTAATTTTCGAAAGTTCTATTTTATTTTTCATTTATTTCGTTTTATTTTATTCGGTTAATTTTAATTAAAATAAAATAAAAACAAAAATTATTTTATTTGCAATCCACATCATCTCCCTTTCTCCATCATGGACCTAAGTGGAAGTGAACAGTCCAGAAGGACTCTGGGGTCATATGCTAACCCCATTACAGCTGCATATGGGAGTAGCATCTGTATACCTCCCATTAAAGCAAGCAGTTTTGAGCTAAATCCTCAGCTCATTATCATGGTGCAGCAAAATTGCCAGTATTCCGGTTTTCCACAGGAAGAACCTACTAAGTTTCTGGCACAGTTCTTACAAATTGCTGACACAGTACGTGATAAAGAAGTGGATCAGGATGTCTATAGATTATTACTGTTTCCTTTTGCTGTAAAAGATCAAGCTAAGAGGTGGTTAAATAACCAACCCACAGCAAGCATAAAAACATGGAGACAGTTATCAGAAAAATTCCTGAATCAATTTTACCCTCCAAAAAGGATGACACAGCTAAGGCAGGACATCCAAGGCTTTAGGCAAGAGGATAATGAATCCCTTTATAATGCCTGGGAGAGGTACAGAGGGATGTTGAGAAAATGCCCCTCTGAAATATTTTCAGAGTGGGTACAGTTAGACATCTTCTACTATGGGCTTACAGAAAAAGCTCAGATGTCTCTAGACCACTCAGTTGGTGGATCTATACACATGAGAAAAACAATTGAAGAGGCTCAAGAACTCATAGATACAGTTGCTAGAAATCAACATCTGTACTTAAACAGTGAGTCCTCCATAAAAGAAGAGGCTATGGCAGTAACTACTGATCCTAATCCTCAAGAACAGATTGTTGAACTTAATCAGCAATTACTCCTTATGACAAAACAATTAGCAGAATTCAAAGAGATGCTCCAAGACACTAAAAATGCTAACAAGAATATAGAAGCACAATTGAATCAAACAAGACAGCAGCTATCTAAACAGATAACAGAAGAATGCCAAGCTGTCCAACTAAGGAGCGGGAAGACATTGAATAACTCAGCTCAAAGTAGCAAAAAGTCAAGAAAGGAACAAATAATAGAGGATGACCAAACCACTTCCCAAAATCCCTCTGAGGACATCAAGAGCCCAGAGAGGAATAACTCTGGTGTTCAAACGCCAGAAAAGGGGGAAAATTTGGCGTTAAACGCCCATTCCTTGCCCAGTTCTGGCGTTCAAACGCCAGAAAAGGGTGGGAAGCTGGCGTTAAACGCCCATCCAGCACCCAATCCTGGCGTTCAAATGCCAATGAGGAGTCAGACACCTGCAAGTGTTGATAGTAACCCCTCTAAGAAGGATTCTCCAACCATTTCTGTAGGGAATAAACCTGCAGCAACTAAGGTTGAAGAATATAAAGCCAAGATGCCTTATCCTCAGAAGCTCCGCCAAGCGGAACAGGATAAACAATTTGCCCGCTTTGCAGACTATCTCAGGACTCTTGAAATAAATATCCCGTTTGCAGAAGCACTTGAGCAAATACCCTCTTATGCTAAGTTCATGAAAGAGATCTTAAGTCATAAGAAGGATTGGAGAGAAACTAAAAGAGTGTTTCTCACTGAAGAATACAGTGCAGTCATTCTAAAAAGCTTACCAGAAAAGCTTCAAGATCCAGGAAGCTTTATGATACCTTGCACATTACAGGGTGCTTGCACCAAGACAGCTCTATGTGACCTTGGAGCAAGTATCAACCTAATACTTGCATCCACTATCAGAAAGCTTGGGCTGACTGAAGAAGTCAAACCAACCCGGATATGTCTTCAACTTGCTGATGGCTCCATTAAATATCCATCAGGCATCATTGAGGACATGATTGTCAAGGTTGGGCCATTTGCCTTTCCCACTGACTTTGTAGTGCTGGAAATGGAGGAGCACAAGAGTGCAACTCTCATCCTAGGAAGACCTTTTCTAGCAACTGGATGAACTCTTATTGATGTACAAAAAGGGGAAGTGACCCTGAGAGTCAATGAGGATGAGTTCAAGTTAAATGCTATCAAAGCTATGCAGCATCCAGACACATCAAATGACTGCATGAGCCCTGATATTATTGACTTTTTGGTGGAAGAGATCAATATGACTGAGAGTCTTGAATCAGAGCTAGAGGACATCTTTAAAGATGTTCAGCCTGATTTGGAGGAACCAGAGGAAATAAAAGAACCTCTAAAAATCCCTCAGGAAGAGGAGAAACCTCCTAAACTAGAGCTCAAACCACTACCACCATCCCTGAAATATGCATTTCTGGGAGAGGGTGACACTTTTCCAGTGATCATAAGCTCTGCTTTAAATCCACAGGAAGAGAAAGCACTAATTCAAGTGCTAAGGACACACAAGACAGCTCTTGGGTGGTCCATAAGTGACCTTAAGGGCATTAGCCCAGCGAGATGCATGCACAAAATCCTATTGGAGGATGATACCAAACCAGTGGTTCAACCACAGAGGCGGCTAAATCCAGCCATGAAGGAAGTGGTGCAGAAAGAGGTCACTAAGTTACTAGAGGCTGGGATTATTTATCCTATTTCTGATAGCCCCTGGGTGAGCCCTGTCCAAGTTGTCCCCAAGAAGGGAGGCATGACAGTGGTTCATAATGAAAAGAATGAACTGGTTCCCACAAGAACAGTTACAGGGTGGCGTATGTGTATTGATTACAGAAGGCTCAATACAGCCACCAGAAATGATCATTTTCCTTTACCATTCATAGACCAGATGCTAGAGAGACTAGCAGGCCATGAATACTACTGCTTTTTGGATGGCTATTCAGGCTACAACCAAATTGTAGTGGATCCTCAAGACCAAGAGAAAACAGCATTCACATGTCCATCTGGAGTATTTGCTTACAGAAGAATGCCTTTTGGTCTATGCAATGCACCTGCAACCTTTCAGAGGTGCATGCTCTCTATCTTCTCTGATATGGTAGAGAAATTCCTAGAAGTCTTCATGGATGACTTCTCAGTATTTGGAGACTCATTCAGCTCCTGTCTTGATCATCTAGCACTTGTCCTGAAAAGGTGCTAAGAGACTAACCTGGTCTTAAACTGGGAAAAATGTCACTTTATGGTGACTGAAGGAATTGTCCTTGGGCACAAAATTTCAAGCAAAGGGATAAAGGTGGATCAAGCCAAGGTAGAGGTAACTGAGAAATTACCACCACCTGCCAATGTTAAGGCAATCAGAAGCTTTCTAGGGCATGCAGGATTCTATAGGAGGTTCATAAAGGATTTTTCAAAAATTGCAAAACCTCTAAGCAACCTACTAGCTGCTGACACACCATTTGTGTTTGACACAGAGTGTCTGCAGGCATTTGAGTCCCTGAAAGCCAAGATGGTCACAGCACCAGTCATCTCTGCACCTGACTGGACATTACCATTCGAATTAATGTGTGATGCCAGTGACCATGCCATTGGAGTAGTGTTGGGACAAAGGCATAACAAGCTTCTGCACGTTATTTACTATGCCAGTCATGTTCTAAATGACGCACAGAAGAATTACACAACCACAGAAAAGGAGTTACTTGCAGTGGTTTATGCCATTGACAAGTTTAGATCCTATTTAGCAGGTTCAAAAGTGATTGTGTATACTGACCATCCTGCTCTTAAATATCTACTCACAAAGCAGGATTCAAAACCCAGGCTCATAAGATGGGTGTTGCTTCTGCAAGAGTTTGATATAGAAATAAGAGGCAGAAAAGGGACAGAGAACCAGGTAGCTGATCACCTGTCCCGGATAGAACCAATAGCAGGGGCGTCCTTCCCTCCTACTGAGATCTCTGAGTCCTTTCCGGATGAGCAACTTTTTTCCATTCAGGAAGAACCATGATTTACAGACATTGCAAATTATAAAGCTGTGAGGTTCATACCCCCAGGAGTACAGCAGGTTGCAAAAGAAAAAACTAATTTCTGATGCAAAGTACTACTTATGGGATGAACCATATCTCTTTAAGAGATGCACAGACGGAATGATCCGCAGATGCGTCCCTAGAGAGGAGGCACAGAAGATCCTGTGGCATTGCCATGGATCACAGTATGGAGGACATTTCGGAAGTGAGCGAACAGCCACTAAAGTCCTCCAATGTGGCTTCTATTGGCCTACTCTCTATAGAGATGCCCGAGAGTTTGTGCGTAATTGTGACAGTTGCCAAAGAGCTGGTAACTTGCCTCATGGTTATGCCATGCCTCAACAAGGGATCTTAGAGATTGAGTTGTTTGATGTATGGGGTATTGACTTCATGGGTCCTTTCCCACCATCATACTCAAACACTTACATTCTGGTGGCAGTAGACTACGTATCTAAATGGGTGGAGGAAATTGTCACACCCACTAATGATACCAAGACTGTGCTGAAGTTCCTCCAGAAACATATTTTCAGCAGATTTGGTGTTCCCAGAGTACTAATCAGTGATGAGGCACCCATTTCTGCAATAAACAGCTTTACTCTGCTATGGTTCGATATGGAATTAGCCACAAAGTAGCAACTCCGTATCATCCACAGACAAATGGGCAGGCTGAAGTCTCTAATAGAGAACTAAAAAGAATCCTGGAATGGACTGTAATTGCCCGTAGAAAGGATTGGGCAAAGAGCTTGGATGATGCTCTGTGGGCATACAGAACAACATTCAAGACTCCTATAGGAACCTCTCCATACCAGCTTGTGTATGGCAAGGCCTGTCATCTGCCCGTGGAACTGGAACATAAAGCCTACTGGGCAACCAGATTCCTAAACCTGGATGCTAAGTTAACTGGTGAGAAAAGATTGCTCCAGCTAAATGAGCTAGAGGAGTTCAGACTTAATGCTTTTGAAAATGCAAAAATTTATAAGGAAAAAGAAAAAAAGTGGCATGATAAGAAATTGTCATCCAGAGTCTTTGAGCCAGGACAAAAAGTTCTGCTGTTCAACTCTAGACTCAGATTATTCCCTGGAAAATTAAAATCCCGGTGGAGGGGACCATATGTGATTACAGGAGTGTCACCATATGGATATGTTGAGCTTCAAGATATTGATTTTGACAAAAAGTTCATTGTTAATGGACAAGGAATCAAACATTATCTTGAAAGCAATTTTGAGCAAGAATGCTCAAAATTGAGGCTTGAATGAAGCTCAGTAAAGGTCCAGCTAAAGACAATAAAGAAGCGCTTGCTAGGAGGCAACCCAGCCATTAGCAAGTTATTTGTTTTAATTAATACTTGTAGAAGTTTGATATACATTTTTCTTCAAAGGTTAATCATCAAAATTGAAGGAATTCACAGAGTTACAGAAAGATTCAGTGCAAAAAGCAGAGAAAAGGAGCTTGCTGGCAAGAAAACGCCAGTAAAGGGCATTTTGGGCGTTAAACGCCAGAATGGGTACCATTCTGGGCGTTTAATGCCAGAATTGCAGCATCCTGGGCATTCAGAAAAACGCCCAGTGATAAAGGGGTTTCTGGCGTTTAACGCCAGCCAGGGTACCTGGCTGGGCGTTAAACACCCATAATGGCCAACAATTGGGCGTTAAATGCCAGAATGGATACCATTCTGGGCGTATAACGCCAGAAAGGATACCATTCTGGGCGTTTAACGCCAGAAAGGAAGGGGGAGGAGATTTTGTTTCCAACTTCATAATTTTCTGCATAAACATGTTTCAAACTTTCATCATTCACCCTCAATTTTCCAAAATTCAACAATTTTTTAAATCTCTTTTCAATTTTCTTTCAAATCCTTCCCAAATCTTTTCAAAAACTCAATTATCCTCTTAATTTCTTTCCAAATTTTTTTCAACTCATCATATCATCTCTTATTTCTTAGATGCATAACCAAATTTTCAGATTTAACATCTTTATATCTTTTTCAATTACAAATCTCATCTTTTTCATATCATGATTTTATTTTCTTCCATCAATCATATCTCTATGTCATATCTCTTTCAAATTTTTCGAAATCCCTCCCCTCCTCCTATAAATATACATTCGGCCATCCCCTCCTCTCCACCATTCGAATTTGGCTCTTCTCCTCTCTCTCCCCTTTCTTTTCTTTTGCTTGAGGACAAGCAAACCTCTAAGTTTGGTGTGTTTTTCCGTGATCACTGAGCTAAGACTCATCAAGATCATGGCACCTAAGTGAAAACAAACCAAATCAAGAGGTAAGAAAGAGAATACTCCAAAGAGTCTTTGGAATCAAGAGAAGTTCCTAACCAAAGAACATGCAGACCATTACCATAAAATAATGGGTCTGAGGTCAGTGATCCCGGAAGTTAAATTCAATCTGAAAGAAGATGAATATCCGGAGATCCAAGAGCAAATTCGAAACAGAGGATGGAAAATTCTAGCTATTCCTGAAACAAAGGTTAGAAGAAACATGGTTCAGGAATTCTACTCAAATCTATGGCTAACAGATAAGCAGAGAATAACTGGAACCGCCTTTCATACCTACCGAACCATGGTCAGAGGGAGGCTTATTTACTTCCATCTGGACAAAATAAGAGAGGTCTTCAAATTGCCTCAACTACAAGATGATCCAGAATCCTTTAATAGGAGAATGGTGAGAGTAGATAAGGGGTTGGATCAAGTTCTAGAGGACATATGCCTCCTTGGAACTAAGTGGATAACCAATTGAAAAGGTGTCCCAAACCAACTCAAGAGGGGAGATCTCAAACCAGTTGCAAGAGGCTGGTTGGACTTCATTGAGCATTCTATATTGCCCACTAGAAACCGCTCTGAGGTCACTGTCAAAGGAGCAGTGATGATTCATTGTATTATGCCTGGAAAAGAAGTGGAGATTCATCATCTGATTTCTTGTGAGATTTACACAATTGCAAACAAGAACTCCACTGAAGCCAAACTGGCCTACCCAAGCTTAATTTCTCTGCTATGTAAAGATGCTGAGGTGAGGATGGGAGTAGATGAATTCATCCCAATCGAACACCCAATCTCCAAGAAGTCAATGGAAGGACAAGTGCAAGACAACTCCATAAAAAGGAGGGCGCAGAAGTTCCTCCCAGAAATTCCTGAAATTGACTACTGGACCCGCCTAGAAGCATCTGTTACCAAGCTGTAAGAAGCTATAGAACAACTTAAGGAAGAACAGCAGAATCAAAACTGCATGCTCTGCAAACTGCTGAAGGAACAGGAGAAGCAGGGGCGTGAGCTACGGGAGCTGAAGCGCCAGAAGCTCTCCCTTGAAGGACCAAGCACCCCACAAATTGAGGGAGCATCCACTTCTCAAAATCAAGGTTGTTGAGTCCTAACTCTGTGATAACCTTTATTATTAAGAGTCTATTTTAAGAGTCATTTATTTTTCTTTTTTTATTTTCCGTCTTCTATTATTATTAGAGTGCTCTTATACTTATTTTGAGTCTTATTGTCATTCCATGATTAATAAAAATTTAAAGTTTATGTCTTAAAGCTATGAATGTCCTATGAATCCATCACCTTTCTTAATTAAAAAGTGTTTTTAATTGAAAAAGAAAAAGAAGTACATGAATTTCAAATTTTAAAACAGTTTAATTATTTTGATGTGGTGGCAATACTCTTGTTTTCTGAATGAATGCTTGAACAGTGCATATTTTTTAATTTGATTGTTTATGAATGTTAAAATTGTTGGCTCTTGAAAGAATGATGGAAAAGGAGAAATTTTATTTGATGACCTGAAAAATCATAAAATTGATTCTTGAAGCAAGAAAAAGCAGTGAAAAGCTTGCAGAAAAAATATATGCGAAAAAAAAAGAAGAAGAAAAAAAAAAGAAAAAGAAAAAGCAATCAGAAAAAGCCAATAACCCTTTAAACCAAAAGGCAAGGGTAAAATAAAAAGGATCCAAGGCTTTGAGCATCAGTGGATAGGAGGGCCCACAGGAATAAAATCCTGGCCTAAGCGGCTAAACCAAGCTGTCCCTAACCATGTGCTTGTGGCGTGAAGGTGTCAAGTGAAAACTTGAGACTGAGCGGTTAAAGTCGTGGTCCAAAAGCAAAAAGAGTGTGCTTAAGAACTCTGGACACCTCTAATTGGGGACTCTAGCAAAGCTGAGTCACAATCTGAAAAGGTTCACCCAGTTATGTGTCTGTGGCATTTATGTATCCGGTGGTAATACTGGAAAACAAAATGCTTTGGGTCACGGTCAAGACTCATAAAGTAGCTGTTCAAGAATCAACATACTTAACTAGGAGAATCAATAACATTATCTGGATTCTGAGTTCCTATAGAAGCCAATCATTCTAAACTTCAAAGGATAAAGTGAGATGCCAAAACTGTTCAGAGGCAAAAAGCTGAAAGCCCTGCTCATCTAATTAATACTAATCTTCAAAGATGTTTTTGGAATTCATTTTATATTATCTTATTTTTATCCTATTTGATTTTCAGTTGCTTGGGGACAAGCAATAATTTAAGTTTGGTGTTGTGATGAGCGGATAATTTATACGCTTTTTGGCACTGTTTTTAGTATGTTTTTAGTATATTTTAGTTAGTTTTTATTATATTTTTATTAGTTTTTATTTAAAATTCACTTTTCTGGAGTTTACTATGAGTTTGTGTATTTTTTTGTGATTTCAGGTATTTTCTGGCTGAAATTGAGGGACCTGAGCAAAAATCTGATTCGGAGGCTGAAAAAGGACTGCAGATGCTGTTGGATTCTGACCTCCCTGCACTCGAAGTGGATTATCTGGAGCTACAGAAGCCCAATTGGCCCACTCTCAAATGCGTTGGAAAGTAAACATCCTGGGCTTTTCAGCAATATATAATAGTCCATACTTTGCCCAAGATTTTATGACCCAAACTGGCGTTCCAAGTCAGCTAAAGAATTCTGGCGTTTAATGCCAGAACTAGCATAAAAGCTGGAGTTAAACGCCCAAACTGGCACAAAAGCTGACGTTTAACTCCAAAAAAAGTCTCTACACATGAAAGCTTCAATGCTCAGCCCAAGCACACACCAAGTGGGCCCTGGAAGTGGATTTTTACACTAAACACCCTAGCTTACTCATTTTCTGTAACCCTAGGTCACTAGTTTACTATAAAAACTACTTTTAGTGATTTATCTTGTATCTCATGACACTTTACACGTTTCATATTGTATTTTCTACGGCATGAGTCTCTAAACCCCATTGTTGGGGGTGAGGAGCTCTGCTGTTCTTCATGAATTAATACAATTACTATTGTTTTCCATTCTATCACGCTTGCTTCTATTCTAAGATATTCATTCGCACTTCAACCTGATGAATGTGATGATCCGTGACACTCATCATCATTCTTACCTATGAACGCGTGCCTAACAACCACCTCCGTTCTACCTTAGATTGAATGCATATCTCTTAGCCTCATGATTCAGATCAGAGTCTTCGTGGTATAAGCTAGAATTATTGGCGGCCATTCCTGAGATTCGGAACGTCTAAACCTTGTCTGTGATATTCTGAGTAGGATCTGGGAAGGGATGACTGTGACGAGCTTCAAACTCGCGAGTGTTGAGTGTAGTGACAGACACAAAAGGATCAATGGATCCTATTCCGACATGATCGAGAACCGACAGATGATTAGCCGTGCGGTGACAGCGCATTTGGAACATTTTCACTGAGAGAACGGGAAGTAGCCATTGACAATGGTGATGCCCAACATAAAGCTTGCCATGGAAGGAGCCTTGCGTGCACGAAGAAGAAGATAGTAGGAAAGTAGAGATTCAGCAGACAAAGCATCTCCAAAGCCTCAACCTGTTCTTCATTACTGCATAACAAGTATTTATTTCATGTTCTTTTACTTTTCACAGTTAAATCTGAGAATTATTGATATCATGACTAAGAGTTATAAGATAACCATAGCTTGCTTCAAGCCGACAATCTCCGTGGGATCGATCCTTACTCACGTAAGGTATTACTTAGACGATCTAGTGCACTTGCTGGTTAGTTATGCGGAATTGTGACAAAGTGTGATTCATGTTTAAGAGCTCCAAGTCCTTTGGCGCCATTTTTGATGATCACAATTTCGTGCACCAATAGGTTGCATTGCATGGCATAAGTTTTACATGTTCCTACTCATTTATTTTATCTCCTTCAACTAAGCATGAGGACATGCTAATATTTAAGTGTGGGGAGGTTGATAAACCATTATTTTATGATTTATATTGTGTTTAATTGAGTGGTTTTATCAAATCTTTCACCCACTTATTCATATGATTTGCATGTATTCACAATTCCTTCCTAAAATTGTTCTATGATTGAAAACTTGCTTCCTAAAGATCTTTTAATTGAATATTTTTTATTCTCCTTTATACCATTCAATGCCGTGATCTGTGTGTTAAGTGTTTTCAGGCTTCATAGGGCAGGAATAGCTTAGAGAATGGAGAGGAAGCTTGCAAAGATAGAAGGAACACAAGAAATTGAGGAGATGACCAGCGAGAAGAGACGCGGACGCATGGCTCACGCGACCGCGCGAAATAGAGGAAATCGCAGTGACGCGCTCGCATGCCTGACGCGAACGCGCGGATTGGAAGTTGCATGAGTGACGCGAATGCGTAGACGACGCGCACGCGTGGCAAGGCAAAACACTGGATGACGCGATCGCGTGACGTGCGCGATCTACAGAATTTGCAAAATTTGCTGGGAGTGATTTTGGGCCATGTTTTGACCCAGTTTTCGGCCCAGAAAAGCAGATTAGAGCCAGGGAACATGCAGAGACGAGGGAACGACATTTATTCCGCATAATTTTTAGTTTTAGATCTGACTTTACTCCTCCTCTAGGTTTTCTCTCTACACATTCATAGTTCTTAGGATTTTATTTTTATTGCTTTTTGGATTAGGATATTGAGAAGAGTTATTACCTCCGCCAAGACTTCATCAATTCTAGTTTGTTTTCCTTACTTGTCACTTACTCTTTCATATCCTTAATTTGTTCAGAGTTACCATTGGATTATTTTTAGAATTTATTAATACAAGAACTATTTTTATTTTTAATTGGTCTTTTTGATTATTATTTATCATGTCTTCCTTTACTTCCCTTTCTTATTTTGTGAAGTTTACATTCATAATGAGCGAGTAGTTCTCTAACTTGATTGGGAGTTGACTGAGAGGAGAACCTTGAGTTGGAATGCTCAAGAGTAAAATTGTAATTGGGTTTATTGTTGGATAGCTCTCTAGTCACTGACACTAATCCTTCCCAAGGGAGAGGATTAGAACTTGTGAATAAAAGTAAACTTCCAACTTGCTTGACTTTCCTCTACCTAGTAAAGGATAACTAAGCAGAATAACCTTCAATTATCAATTAATCTTGGGAGGACTCCAACAAGGATAGAACTTCCGATTAATCTACTCCCGGTCAAGATTTTTATTTAAATTACATAAATTCTCTGATTTAATTTCCTGTTTGTCAAACTCAAAACCATTTTGGAAAACATCTGATTAATAAAATAGCACATCTTTCTACAACTCGTTGGGAGACGACCTGGGATTCATACTCCCAGTATTTTAATTCTAATTTTGTGAAAACCCTTCTAAATTGATAAGCGGATTTTTGTTGGTTAAGAACTGTACTTGCAACGTATCTCTTATATTAATTTCTTAATCCGCCAATTTCTGCCACGTCAGACTACCTCATGTTTAAGGCTCAAGGATCTTCTTCTGTAACCATGGAGAGGAAGCATGAAAAGCTTCTCTCAATACAGAGTCAAACAGAGCCCCCATACTTAACTTTTAAGTTTGGTGTTGGGAGGCCAACATCAGGCTCTGAGTCTCTATGAAACTCTCTAAGAGCTCACTGTCAAGCTATTGACATTAAAGAAGCGCTTGTTGGGAGCCAACCCAATGTTATTTAATTATATTTATTTATTTTCCATTGTTATTTTATGTTTTCTTTAGGTTGATGATCATGTGAAGTAACAAAAACAACTGAAAAATCAAAAACAGAATGAAAAATAGCATTAAAAATAGCACACCCTGGGGGACAGGCCTACTGGCATTTAAACGCCAGTAAGGATAGTAGAATGGGCGTTTAACGCCCAGCCTGGCAGCATTCTGGGTGTTAAACACCAGAATGGGCAGCACTCTGGGCGTTTAACACCAGAAAGGGCTGTCTGGCACAGGCTGGCGTTAAACGCCAGAAATGGGCAGCAGAGTGGCGTTTAATGCCAGGAAAGGTAGCAGGGCTGGCGTTTAACGCCAGGAAAGGTAGCAGAGCTGGCGTTAAACGCCAAAATTGGCACCGAATGGGCGTTTGAATGCCAGATTGGTGTAGGGACTCAAATTCCTTGACACCTCAGAATCTGTGGACCCCACAGGATCCCCACCTACCCCACCTCTTCTTCTCTCCTCTTCACACCTTTCTATAACACTCTTCCCCATACACCCTTGACCAATCACCTCAATACATCTTCCTCAAACACCATTTGTTCTGAGGGTTACCTGAAACTGTAGGTCGATGTTGGACGAGATCTTCTGTGCTGGTCGGAGCTGACGTGTCCGGCTGGTGGATGGTGGCCAGAGTGGCCGTGTCCAACTTATTGGACTGGCTATGCTGCTGATCCTTTGTCACCGGAGGGTGGTGGTACCTGCAAGGGACTCTGATGCTTAAGTTAGCAAGGGTATTAAATAGGTTTTTAGTAGAATTAGAATATGAGTTATACCTGGGTGCTCCAGTGTATTTATAATGGTGTGGAGTGACCTTTTTAGATAAGATAAGTTAGTTATCTTATCTTATCTTATCTTATCTTTGGGTGAGGTCATCTTATCTTCAAGGGAACCGCCCTTATCTCTGTAGGCCTGGGCCACTTTTGGATTTGGGTCGTGTTCCTCTATCTGGGCCCTTTATTGGGCTTCCCTGGTGAGTTTGCCGAGCTTTTTGAGAAGAGGTCAGATAGTCTGACTGGAAAGAGGTCGGTCGCCTTGTCGCTAAACATCCCGAGTCGGATAGCTCGACCCAGGGTATGAACATTGCCCCTGCTCGAGCTCGGTCTTTCTTTCTGAGGTCGAGTCTTAGTTTCAGGACTTTGATCCTTCTCTGGTGAAGCCGAACTCGAGCATTTTGTCGACTTCATCTTTGTAGATTTCTTCTTTTTTGAATGCGGAACGTTTTCTTTTGCTTCTTCTTAAAAGCGCGCGCTTTTGCATTAGCGCTCTTAGCCTTGGGAATATGCGAGGGTTTAATATCCTCATTAATTGGTTTTTAATTGCCCCGTTTCCCTTGGCGTCTCTATTTTGAATTTTACACTCGGAAAAATGGTTTCTCTTCTTCATAACTTTCCTTTTCTTTCTCTCCTTCTGTTTTTGCCTGGAGTTTGCAGTTTTTGCGTTTCTCCCTGCGACACTGCTTGGTTATTGTTTTTTCCTGGCTGTGGAAGGGCGTTTTATCTTCACCTTTCTTTCAAAGCTTTCTACTTTTTCCAGGTTGGTTTTTCCTTACTTTCTTTGTCGCTTGCGTTATGTTATTTCTATTTTTGGTTTCTTCAAAAGTTTGAACCTTTGTATTGCCATGCATCTGTTTCTTTATTGCTTATGGGGTTTTGCTTGCTTTCTATATTCTAGGGTTCGTACCATTTATTTTTCTTCTTTTGCGAACTGCATGAACCTGCTTGCTTTCTCAAAAGATTGCTCTTTTGATGTCTTTCGCCTATGTTGATAGTTTTCTTTGCTGGTGAATTTTGTGGAAGATAACGATGCTTTTTATTTTCCTGGAAAAGATTGTGTCTTTGATACCTTCTTCTTGATACGCTTTGTTTTTTGGTCGCTTCGTTTGTTGACTATGACTGAGACTGTGGGTCTGGAGTGTGGTTATTTTGATGGTTTTATATGTGACTCGTGGCTTTCTATTCAGAGTTGTCGTTTTAGTTGAAAAAAAAGGGTCATTATCTTCCTGTATCGAGGTGTAGGCTTGTATGTTTTCCTGAGTCCTTGTTCTGCCTCCAAAGGATGCCCCTGGATCTTTTTGGTGTAGGTCCTGGGGTTTCCTTTTATCGCTTGTACTGTGCTGGATTGTGTTGGCCGAGTTGTTTTGACTTCGTCCGAGATGTTTTTTAGTAATCCAATCTTCTTTTCTTGTTTGTAGGACTAGTTGGCCATGTCTTCTCGCAAAAATATTGTCGAGGCGTCTTCTAAGGTTTCTGAGGGGATGTCTGATTGGTTGGACTCCCTTGTTTTGTTGTGTGTTTCTTTAGCCAATTCTGAATTTTGCGTAGAGCTTAGAAAATATCACCGAATTTGTAGCAGTGGAGATCAAAAGAACAGTTACGAGTTGGTAGCACCTGATTCTGACGATAGGGTTTGATTCCCTGTCCTGACTCAGGGGGAGCGTCCCTTTTTCTATTCATATGATTTCTTTTTTAGCCAAATGAACATCACCCTTCCCTTTACTTCTTTTGAAACTGACCTGTTATGGTCCTGTAACGTTTCCCCTTCTCAGCTTCACCCAACTTCTTGGGGTTTGATCAAGATTTTTCAGTTGGTTTGTCGAGACTTTGCTGTTACTCCTTCTCAAACTCTCTTTTTGTATCTTTTTGTGTTGATCAAGCCTGGGACTACCAAGAAGAAGGCTTCTTGGATTTCTTTTAGGTTTGCCCAGGGGCACAAGATTTTTTCTATGTATGATGAATCTTTTCGGGATTTTAAGAATTACTTCTTTAAGGTCCGGGCTGTTGAAGGAGCTCGGCCTTTCTTTCTAGATGAGAATAACGAACCCTGCTTTCCTTTAGAGTGGCAGAAGAACGTATTGGTATCCCGATATACCTGGGAGATGTTGGACGAGGTCGAGTAGGCCTTTGTAACTGTTTTGGAGGACATTTGGGGGGGACCTCCTC
Organism: Arachis hypogaea; assembly: GCF_003086295.3. Classification (NCBI taxonomy): domain Eukaryota; kingdom Viridiplantae; phylum Streptophyta; class Magnoliopsida; order Fabales; family Fabaceae; genus Arachis; species Arachis hypogaea. The sequence goes on from NC_092050.1 coordinate 128,246,562, forward strand.
ATTTGGATACTAAAAAATCTTTGAGGGACCCATCCCTTGTCCGAACTGCATTGGGTATTTACTTGATATATTTTGTTTCTTGTTTTTTTGCTGCCTTCTTCTTTTTCTGGTTTGTAAAGCTGTTTGTTCTTCATTTTTCAGAGATGGCCAAGAATAATGAATCGATGAAGGATTTCAAGAAAGCGAGAAAGGCTACTGCGGCCCAGAACATCTCGACCAGGGCGGATGGGGAAGGGTCCTCTCAGGTTCCACCGAAGCCATCTGTGCCGAGCTTGCCTGGACCAAGGAGAATGATCCTTACTCCTTGAGTCCATGTAATTGATCCTCCGCAATCTTCTGCCGTTGTTTCTTACCCTCCGGTCGTTCCTCCTTCCAAAAGATCCCGAACTATCGAGCCCTTCAATCTGGATGCGCCTGATTTCGATGCTGTTGGCTTTGTCGACCAGCAGATCGGTCCTTATGGTGCCCTCCCTATGGATGATGTATCTCTCCTTCTCCATTTAGATTTTATAACTCGGAGTAGTATTAAGATGGCGCATATGGGAGCTGCCCTGTACCGAACTACCCAATATCTTCCTCTTCATGCCACCAAAGCCTTTATGGAGAAGGCTAAGCAGGAGTTCGACCGAATGAATGGTTTGAAAGAGGAACTCCAAGTGAAAGTGACTAAGCTGGAGAAGAAGTTGGAGGTCAAAAAGGCTAGTTCTGTTGCCTTGGCGGCTTCTGTGAGGTTGGCTGAAGACACGGCATTGAGGCACAAGGACAGCTATGTCACAACCTATAGGGAAGTAATGCATCTTAGGGAGGAGTTGGAGTCTGCCTGGGTTGATTATGCCGAGCTCCAGGGTCACCTTGTAGGCAGCGTAAATGCTGCTTATGATAACCTGAAGGAGCAGGTTCGGGTTCTTGCCCCCGAGGTCGACCTTGCTCTATTCAGTCTGGATAATGTTGTAAAGGATGGCAAGATTGTCCCTGACGACCCGGATGATGATGATGTTGATCCTCCCTCTGTACCTGCGGCTAAAGCTTCTGTTATGCCGACTTCTTTAGCTCCTTCCTATGAGGTCGTTCATCCTGAATCAGATCCTGATTGCCAAATCTTGAATAGGGATGACGGGACAATGGATGCAGTGCCTCTTCAGACTCGCCCTTCTTCACCCCGTGTTGATGTTGCCGAGAAGCCTTCGGATAAATAGTTTTCTAAATGTTTGTGTAGATATCCCGGCCCTTGGGCTTTTAAACTCTTTATGATGTTTGCTGACTGTTGACACTCTTTTAGTTGCTTGTTTAGCAACTTTATTTTGAAAAACAAAATAGTTTCCGAGTTCTTGGGGCTGATTTTGGCAGCCTCTTGAGCTTGTTATTATTATAACTTTATGCTTTCATATCATGCCTGTTTGCATCTGCCTTGGTATCTTTTTAGGCTTTTTGGAGTGTTGGAGCTTTGTTGACCTCTTTAGATTGCCTTTATACTTGTGGCTTTGATTCCTCTGAGGTTGTAGTTGCTTGGATCTAACTTGTATGTCGGTTTCCTTATGTTGGCTTGAAGTTATTTCCAATAACCCTATTTGTTGGGACCTTTGTGAGGTCTCCATTAGTAATTACCTTTATAACGTTAAGGTTTTTGGGAAGCCGACTTCATCATTTCAGTTACTTCTAGTAATCCTTTCTTTTGGACCTTGTTAGGTCTTATTTTAGGAATTACTCTTGTAACTTATTTGGGGGAGGCCGACTTCTTTATGTCAGTCTTACCTAAGTTATTTCTAGTAACCCTCTTTCTCGGACCCTCGTCAAGTCTCTTTCAGGGGTTACTTTTTATAACTTATTGATTTTGGAACCGACTTCCTTGTGTTGGTTCCTTCTAAGTTATTTTTAGTAATCCTCTTTCTTGGACCTTGTTCAGGTCTCTTTTGGGGATTACTTTTATAACTTTATGTTTTGGGCCGACTTCTTCATGTCGGGTCCTTCTAAGTTATTTTTGTAATCCTCTTTCTTGGACCTTGTTCAGGTCACTTTCAGGGATTACTTTTATAACTTTATGTTTTGGGCCGACTTCATCATGTCGGGCCCTTCTAAGTTATTTTTGTAATCCTCTTTCTTGGACCTTGTTCAGGTCTCTTTCAGGGATTACTTTTATAACTTTATGTTTTGGGCCGACTTCATCATGTCGGGCCCTTCTAAGTTATTTTTGTAATCCTCTTTCTTGGACCTTGTTCGGGTCTCTTTCAGGGATTACTTTTATAACTTTATATTTTGGGCCAACTTCTTTATGTCGGGCCCTTCTAAGTTATAGTAATCCTCTTTTATAGGGCTGGCCAGACCTCTTTCCAGGGATTTACTTATAACTTTGGTTATTGCAACTGGTCTGACTTCTTTACGTCGGCCAGTCTTTAAGTTATTTTTTAGCAATCCATTTTATTAAGACCTCGTCAGGTCCTTTCTATGGATCACTTTCGATAACTTCTTGCATTATTCTGTTTTCATCTTTGCCGATTTTGTAGAAATTAGGTTTAATCCTTGTTTGATCGACCTTTTAATGAATTTGGTTTTCATCTCTGTTGGTCTTTATCGCGATCGTGCAGTGAATTTGATTTTCACTTTCTGTCGATCAGTAGCTTTATAATCGGACGATGAATTCTTAATGTTTCAGATTAATGCATCTTGAGAATTTGTAGAAAATCTAAAAAAATTTTAAAGAAAATGCAGATATACATATATGGGGTTTTATCCCTCTAAGTCGGGCCATTTGTAGGTTTTGGCTTGGCACCTCGTTAAAAAACCTTTTCAGGAAAAAGAGTGCGCCTTATCCTCAGATCCTTTATTGTCCCTAGCTATAGTACCTTCTTAGGTCGCAGGCGTGCCATGACCTAGGAAGCTCTCGCCCATCGAGTTCGGACAGTTTGTAGTAGCCTTTTCCAAGTACTTCTATGACTCGGTAGGGTCCTTTCCAGTTTGCTGCCAACTTTCCTTCTCCAGGTCGAGTTGCTCCGATATCATTTCAGATTAGGATGAGTTCATTCTCAGCAAAACCTCGCTGCACTATCTTTTGATTGTATCTCGAAGCCATTCGTCGTTTTAATGCTTCTTCCCTGATCCGAGCTCTTTCTTGGACTTCCAGAAGTAGGTCGAGTTCTTCCCTTTGAAGTTGGGAGTTGGCTTCTTCATTATAGTGGATCACTCTAGGCGACCCTTCTTTAATCTCTACTGGGATCATTGTCTCCATTCCGTATGCTAATCGGAAGGGTGATTCCTTTGTGGTGGAATATGGCGTTGTTCAATATGCCCATAGAACTTGTGGGAGCTCTTCTGCCCAGGCTCCCTTTGCGTCCTGTAATCTTCGTTTTAGCCCTGCCAATATGACTTTGTTGGCAGCTTCGGCTTGCCCATTGGCTTGGGGATGTTCTACGGAAGTGAACTGGTGTTTTATGTTCAAGTCGGCTACTAGTTTTCTGAAGCCTGCATCTGTGAATTGGGTGCCATTATTTGTGGTGATGGAGTATGGAACCCCGAACCTTGTGACAATGTTCCTATATAGGAATTTTCGACTTCTTTGAGTAGTGGCGTTAGCTAGAAGTTCTGCCTCGATCCACTTTGTGAAATAGTCTACCCCTACTATGAGGAATTTAACTTGTCTCGATCCCTGAGGAAAGGATCCGAGAAGGTCGAGTCCCCATTTTGTGAATGGCCAAGGTGAGGTCACGCTGATGAGTTCCTCTGGCGGGGCGATGTGAAAGTTGGCATGTTTCTGACATGGTGGACATGTCCTTATGAACTCTGTGGCTTTTTTTTGTAAAGTCAGCCAATAAAATCCTGCCCAGAGTACTTTTTTGGTGAGTGCTTGTGCTCCGAGATGATTGCCACAGATGCCACTGTGTACTTCTTCTAGAACTTCCTTTGTGTTGGAGGTCGGTACACATTTTAACAATGGTATTGAAATTCCTCTTTTGTATAGAGCATTGTTTATGATAGTGTAGTATTGTGCCTCCCGTTTTAACCTTTTTGCCTCCTTCTCATCTGTAGGAAGTGTTTCTGTTTTGAGGTAGTTAATTATAGGTGTCATCCATCCTTGATCCAGACCTGTTATGGCCAGGATTTTTTCTTCTTCCGAGATTGACGGGTTCTGTAGTATTTTCTGGATGAGGCTTCTATTGTTGCCTCCTGGTTTGATACTGGCTAATTTTGAGAGTGCATCAGCTCGGGCATTTTGTTTGCGGGGTATGTGACGGACCTCATACTCCCCGAATTGTCCGAGCTGTTCCCTGGTTTTATCCAAGTACTTTTTCATGGTGGGATCCTTGGCTTGGTAGCTCCCTGCTATTTGTGAAGTGACCACCTGTGAGTCGCTGAAGATGATGAGTTTTTGAGCTCCAACCTCTTTAGCCAGCTTCAAACCAGCTAGTAGTGCCTCATATTCAGATTGGTTGTTTGAGGCAGGGAACCCGAAATTGAGAGAGAGTTCGATTTGGGTTTCTTGGTTACTTTCAATTATCACACCCGCGCCGCTTCTAGTCTTATTTGAGGAGTCGTCCACGTAGAGATTTCATTCTGTGGGGTTTTCGGGGTGTCTGTAAATTCTGCAATAAAATCGGCCGGGTATTGTGATTTGATGGCTATCCGAGCTTCGTATTGAAGGTCGAATTTGGACAACTCGACTACCCATTGCAAGATTCTGCCTGCTAGATCTGTTTTCTGAATATCCCTTTTATGGGCTAGTTGGTCCGAACCCTAATGGTGTGAGCTTGGAAGTATGGACGAAGTCGTCGAGATGTTAGTATGAGAGCATAGGCAAATTTTTCTATTTTTTGGTAGTTCAGCTCAGATCCTTGTAATGCTTTACTGATGAAGTATACGGGTTGTTACCCACTGTCGTTTTCTTGAACTAGTGCTGAAGCTACTTCCCGACTTCCTACTGCGAGGTATAATATGAGTGGTTCTCCTTCTCATGGCCGAGATAGGACGGGTGGCTGTCCTAGGAATCTTTTGAAATCTTAGAAGGCCTGTTCGCACTCCTTTGTCCATTCGAACTTCTTTCCTTTCCTTAGAGTAGCATAGAAGGGGTGAGATCTTATCGCTGATCCCGCTAGAAATCTGGACAAGGCTGCCAGTCTTCCATTAAGCTGTTGTACCTCTTTGATGCAAGTCGGGCTCTTCATATCGAGTATGGTCTGGCATTTATCTGGATTTGCCACGATTCCTCTTTGTGTGAGCATAAAACCCAGGAATTTTCCAGCTTCTACTGCGAATGTGCATTTTGCAGGATTAAGTTGCATGACATGCCTTTTTATGGTGTCGAATATTTGGGCGAGGGCGGACAGCAACGTCTCTTCATTTTGTGTCTTTATTAACATGTCGTCCACATAGACTTCCATGGTTTTTCCAACATGATCCGTGAAGACCTTATTCATTAATCTCTGGTAAGTAGCTCCCGCGTTTTTAAGACCAAAAGGCATGACGATGTAGCAATAGTTTGCTTTTGGGGTTAAGAATGAAGTCTTTTCTTGGTCGGGTGGATACATTGGGATTTGGTTGTATCCCGAATAAGCGTCCATAAATGAGAGGTATCTATATCCGGAGGAGGCATCTACTAGAGTGGCGATACTTGGGAGTGGATAAGTATCTTTTGGGCAGGCTTTGTTGAGATCAGTGTAGTCGGTGTACATTCGCCACTTCCCATTTGATTTTTTCACCAAGACTACGTTAGCTAGCCATAGTGGGTACTTGACTTCTCTTATGAATCCTGCCTCTAGTAGGGCTTGTACCTGCTCTTCCACAGCTTGGGATCGTTCTGGTCCGAGTTTTCTTCGTCTCTGTTGTACCGGCCGAGATCCTGGGTAGGCCGCCAACTTGTGGCACATTAATTTGGGGTCTATGCCTGGCATGTCTGCAGCCTTCCACGTAAAGAGGTCGACGTTATCTCGTAAGAACTGTACGAGTGATTCTTTTATGTCTCCTTTTAGGATCGTACCAATGTTGGTTGTTTTGTCCGGGATGTCTCCAATCTGGACTTTCTCTACTTCACCTTCGGGTTGTGGGTGGAGTTCTTCCCGCCTCTGAACTCCACCAAGTTCGATTGTGTGGAATTCTTCTCCTCTGCCTCTGAGGTTTAGACTTTCATTGTAACAGCGGCGCGCTGTCTTCTGGTCTACTTTTATTGTAGCTATCCCTTCTGCAGTTGGGAATTTCATGCATAGATGTGGAGTCAAGACTATTGCGCCGAGCTGATTCAATGTTGTCGACCTATTAAGGTGTTGTAGGCTGAACTCACGTCGACCATGATGTAGTCTATCTTGAGCGTTCTTGACTGATTTCCTTTTCCGAAGGTTGTGTGTAGTGAGATGTATCCAAGTGGTTGAACTGGGGTGTCTCCCAATCCGAACAGGCTGTTTGGATATGCTCTAAGTTTTTTTTCTTCCAGGCCGAGCTTGTCGAAGGCAGTTTTGAACAAGATGTCGGCGGAGCTCCCTTGGTCTATCAGTGTGCGGTGGAGATTTGCGTTTGCTAATATAATAGTGATGACCATGGGATCGTCATGTCCTGAGATGATACCAGATGCGTCTTCTTTGGTGAAAGTAATTGCGGGGATGTCGGGTGCTTCCTCTTTCCCCTCAACATGATATACTTCTTTAAGATATCTTTTGCGAGATGATTTGGAGATTCCTCCTCCCGCAAATCCGCCATATATCATGTGGACGTGTCTTTCTGGTGTATGAGGTGATTGCTCGGTTCGTCTGACATCTTCGTCCCTTCTTCTTTTTCTTTGCTCATCATCCCGGGTGGCCAGATACCGATCTAATTTCCCTTCTCTTACTAGTTTTTCTATGACATTCTTTAAGTCAAAACATTCATTGGTAGAATGCCCACGGATTCGATGGTATTCACAATATTCAGTCCGATTTTCTCCTCCTTTTTTGCTTTTGAGTGGTCGAGCTGGGGGTATTTTTTCAGTGTGACAAACTTCCCTGTAGACATCCACAAGGGACACCCGAAGAGGGGTGTAATTGTGATATTTTTTATTTTTTCACCATGTCGATCTTCCTTCTTTTTGGATTCCTTGTCCTTGTCCTGGGAGGGATAGGTGAATCCGGATTTTGAGGTCTCTCCTAGTCGGGAGTTTTCCTCCATATTGATGTACTTCTCTGCTCATTCTTGCACTTCGTTCAGAGATTTGGGGTATTTTTTTCGATATAGATTGGCTAAAAGGTCCCTCTCGTAAACCATTGATGAGGCCCATAATGGCGGCCTCCGTTGGTAGGCTTTGTATGTCTAGGCATGCCTTGTTGAATCTTTCCATGTAGCTGCATAGACCTTCCCGATCTCCTTGTTTGATTCCTAATAAACTTGGGGCGTGCTTGGTTTTGTCTATCTGGATAGAGAATCTGGCTAGAAACTTTTTGGCCAAGTCGTCAAAGCTTGAGATGGACCTAGGGGGTAGATTGTCGAACCACCTAATCGCTGTTTTGGTCAAGGTAGTTGGGAAGGCTTTACAGCGGACTGCGTCCGAGGCGTCGGTGAGGTACATTCGACTTTTGAAATTATTGAGGTGATGGCGGGGATCTACCGTGCCGTCCTATAAAGGCATATCCGAGAGTTTAAAGTCCTTAGGAATTTTGGTCTTCATGATCTCCCTAGTGAATGGATCTTGATCCTTGTGAGATCTGTCCTCATGGGTGGATCGAGTAGCTTTGGTTTTGAGATCGGCTTCGAGTTTTAGAAGTTTATGTTCTAATTCTCGGTGCCGCCTTATCTCCCTTTGTAGATCTTTCCCAGCTTCTCGCTGATGTTGGGCTTCTTTTTCAAGTTATTTTAAATGATCATAAAGCGTCTCTAGAGCTCCCAGGTTTGGTGAGTTTTTGTCCTCGTTAGATTCCGAGGTCTCTTTTGGTGTAGTGTCCGTGTTTTTGTGTGGCGTTCTATCTTTTAGATCTGAATCATGGTCGTCCGCCATGGTGATGCGATGACTTCCAGGTCTCCCGGCAATGGCGCCAATGTTCCGAGGGTTACCTGAAACTGTAGGTCGATCTCGGACGAGATCTTCTGTGCTGGTCGGAGCTGACGTGTCCGGCTGGTGGATGGTGGCCAGAGCAGCCGTGTCCGACTTGTTGGACTGGCTATGCTGCTGATCCTTTGTCACCGGAGGGTGGTGGTACCTGCAAGAGACTCCGATGCTTAAGTTAGCAAGGGTATTAAATAGGTTTTTAGTAGAATTAGAATATGAGTTATACCTGGGTGCTCCAGTGTATTTATAATGGTGTGGAGTGACCTTTTTAGATAAGATAAGTTAGTTATCTTATCTTATCTTATCTTTGGGTGAGGTCATCTTATCTTCAAGGGAACCGTCCTTATCTCTGTAGGCCTGGGCCACATTTGGATTTGGGTTGTGTTCCTCTATCTGGGCCCTTTATTGGGCTTCCCAGGTGAGTTGGCCGAGCTCTTTGAGAAGAGGTCGGATAGTCTGACTGGAAAGAGGTCGATCACCTTGTTGCTAAACATCCCGGGTCGGAAAGCTCGACCCAGGGTATGAACACCATTCACCTATCAAATCTTACCCTCTTATCCATACTCTCTTCACCACTCACATCCATCCATCATTAAAACCCACCTACCTCACCATTCAAATTCAAACCATTTCCCTCCCAAACCCTCCCCTTCATGACCGAAACCCGCCTCTCCCTTACCCTATAAATACCCCTCCTTACCATCTTCATTTCCACACATCATACACACTTCTTCTCCCTTTGGCCGAACCACTCACCTCCCTCCATCTCCTCTATTTCTTCTTCTTCTACTCCTTTCTTTCTTCTTCTTTTGCTTGAGGATGAGCAACCATTCTAAGTTTGGTGTGGGAAAAGATAAAGCTTTTTGTTTTCCATAACCACTAATGGCACCTAAGGCCGGAGAAACCTCTAGAAAGAGGAAAGGGAAGGCAATTGCTTCCACCTCCGAGTTATGGGAGATAGAGAGATTTATCTCAAAGGTCCATCAAGACCACTTCTATGAAGTTGTGGCCAAGAACAAGGTGATTCCCGAGGTCCCCTTTAAGCTCAAAAAGAGTGAATATCCAGAGATCCGACATGAAGTTCGAAGAGGTTGGAAAATCCTCACCGACCCCATTCAACAAGTCGGAATCTTAATGGTTCAAGAGTTCTATGCTAATGCATGGATCACTAGGAACCATGACCAAGGTGTGAACCCAAACCCAAAGAATTGGCTCACAATGGTTCGGGAGAACTACTTGGATTTCAGTCCGGAAAATGTGAGGTTAGCATTCAACTTGCCAATGATGCAAGGAGACCCTCACCCTTTCACTAGAAAAGTCAACTTTGATCAAAGGTTGGACCAAGTCCTCATGGACATTTGTGTGGAAGGCGCTCAATGGAAGAGAGATTCAAGAGGCAAGCCGATTCAACTAAGAAGGCTTGACCTTAAACCAGTGGCTAGAGGATGGTTGGAGTTCATCCAACGCTCCATAATTCCTACTAGCAACCGGTCTGAAGTTACAATAGACCGGGCTATCATGATTCGTAGTATCATGATTGGAGAAGAAGTAGAAGTTCATGAGATCATATCCCTAGAACTCTACAAGGTGGCGGACTAGTTCTCTACTTTGGCAAGGTTAGCCTTCTGGTGCACAAAATTGTGATCATCAACAATGGCGCCAAAGGACTTGGGGCTCTTAAACGTGAATCACACTTTGTCACAATTTCGCACAACTAACCAGCAAGTGCACTGGGTCTTCCAAGTAATATCTTACGTGAGTAAGGGTCGATTTCACGGAGACTGTCGGCTTGAAGCAAGCTATGGACACCTTGTAAATCTCAGTCAGGCAAATTCAGATAGTAATGGAGAATTGATAATTAAAAGATAAATAAAACATAAAATAAAGATAGAGATACTTATGTAATTCTTTGGTTGGAATTTCAGATAAGCGTATGAAGATGCTTTGTTCCTTCTGAACCTCTGCTTTCCTATTGCCTTCTTCCAATCATTCATACTCCTTTCTATGGCAAGCTTTATGTTGGGCATCACCGTTGTCAATGGCTACTTTCCGTCCTCTCAGTGAAAATATTCCAAATGCGCTGTCACCGCACGGCTAATCATCTGTCGGTTCTCGATCATGTTGGAATAGGATCCATTGATGCTTTTGCGTCTGTCACACGCCCAACAATCGCGAATTGAAGCTCGTCACAGTCATCCCTTCCCAGATCCTACTCGGAATACCACAGACAAGGTTTAATCTTTCTGGATCTCAAGAATGACCACCAATAATTCTAGCCTATAGCACGAAGGTTCCACTCTTAGATTAGAAACCCAAGAGATACACATTCAAGCTTGTTTGCATGTAGAACGGAAGTGGTTGTCAGTCACGCGTTCATAGGTGAGAATGGTGATGAGTGTCACATAATCATCACATTCATCATGTTCTTGGGTGCGAATGAATATCTTGGAGAAGAAATAGACTTGAGTTGAATAGAAAAACAATAGTAATTGTATTAATTCATGAAGAACAGCAGAGCTCCACACCTTAATCTATGGTGTGTAGAAACTCCACCGTTGAAAATACAAAAGTGATAATGGTGTAAGCATGGCCGAATGGCCAGCCTCCAAGGTCTAGGGACTAAACGTCCAAAGATGAAAATACAATAGTATAAGGTCCTATTTATAGAGAACTAGTAGCCTACGGTTTACAGAAATCAGTAATTAATGCAAAAATCTTCTTCCGGGCCCACTTGGTGTGTGCTTGGGTTGAACATTGAAGTTTCCATGTGTAGAGACTTTTCTTGGAGTTAAACGCCAGCTTTTGTGCCAGTTTGGGTGTTTAACTCCAGCTTTTGTGCCAGTTTCGGCGTTAAACACCAGAATTCTTGAGCTGACTTGGAACGCCTGTTTGGGCCATCAAATATCAGGCAAAGTATGGACTATTAAATATTGCTGGAAAGCCCAGGATGTCTACTTTCCAACGCAATTAAAAGCGCGCCAATTCGGCTTCTGTAGCTCCAGAAAATTCACTTCGAGTGCAGGGAGGTCAGAATCCAACAGCATCTGCAGTCCTTTTTCAGCCTCTGAATCAGATTTTTGCTCAGGTCCCTCAATTTCAGCCAGAAAATACCTGAAATCACAAAAAAATACACAAACTCATAGTAAACTCCAGAAGAGTGATTTTTATTTAAAAACTAATAAAAATATAATAAAAACTAATTAAAATATACTAAAAACATACTAAAAATAATGCCAAAAAGCGTATAAATTATCCGCTCATCACAACACCAAACTTAAATTGTTGCTTGTCCCTAAGCAACTGAAAATCAAATAGGATAAAAAGAAGAGAATATAAAATGAATTCCAAAAACATCTATGAAGATCAGTATTAATTAGATGAGCGGGGCTTTTAGCTTTTTGCTTCTGAACAGTTTTGGCATCTCACTTTATCCCTTGAAGTTCAGAATGATTGGCTTCTATAGGAACTCAGAATTCAGATAGTGTTATTGATTCTCCTAGTTAAGTGTGTTGATTCTTGAACACAGCTACTTTATGAGTCTTGGCCGTGACCCTAAGCATTTTGTTTTCCAGTATTACCACCGGATACATAAATGCCACAGACACATAACTGGGTGAACCTTTTCAGATTGTGACTTAGCGTTGCTAGAGTCCCCAATTAGAGGTGTCCAGAGCTCTTAAGCACACTCTTTTTGCTTTTGGACCATGACTTTAACCGCTCAGTCTCAAGTTTTTACTTGACACCTTCACGCCACAAGCACATGGTTAGGGACAGCTTGGTTTAACCGCTTAGGCCAGGATTTTATTCCTGTGGGCCCTCCTATCCACTGATGCTCAATGCCTTGGATCCTTTTTATCACCCTTGCCTTTTGGTTTAAAGGGGTATTGGCTTTTTCTGCTTGCTTTTCTTTTTCTTTCTTTTTCTTTTCTCTTTTTTTTGCCTCTCTTTTTTTTTCTGCAAGCTTTTCACTGCTTTTTCTTGCTTAAAGAATCAATTTTATGATTTTTCATATCATCAGATAACATTTCTCCTTTTCCCATCATTCTTTCAAGAGCCAACAATTTTAACATTCATAAACAATCAAATTCAAAAATATGCACTGTTCAAGCATTCATTCAGAAAAATAATAGTATTTCCACCACATCAAAATAATTAAACTATTTTAAAATTTGAAATTCATGCACTTCTTTTTATTTTTCTATTAAAAACATTTTTAATTTAAGAAAGGTGATGGATTCATTTTCATAGCTTTAAGGCATAGACACTTAGACACTAATGATCGTGTAATAAAGACACAAAAATAAATAAACATAAAGCATAAAAATTCAAAAAACAGAAAATAAAGAACAAGGAAATTAAAGAACGGGTCCACCTTAGTGATGGCGACTTGTTCTTCCTCTTGAAGATCTTATGGAGTGCTTGACCTCCTCAATGTCTCTTCCTTGCCTTTGTTGCTCCTCTCTCATGGTTCTTTGGTCTTCTCTTATTTCATGGAGGATTAGTGCTCCACCCTTAGTTGTCCCATGTTGGAACTTAATTCTCCTAGGGAGGTGTTGATTTGCTCCCAATAGTTTTGTGGATGAAAATGCATCCCTTGAGGCATCTCAGGGATTTCATGATGAGGATTTTCCTCATGCTCTTGTCCATGAGTGGGATCTCTTGTTTGCTCCATCCTTTTCTTAGTGATGGGCTTGTCCTCATCAATGAGAATGTCTCCCTCTATGTCAATTCCAACTGAATTGCAGAGGTGACAAATGAGGTGAGGGAAGGCTAACCTTGCCATAGTAGAGGACTTGTCCGCCACTTTATAGAGTTCTTGGGATATAACCTCATGAACTTCTACTTCCTCTCTAATCATGATGCTATGAATCATGATAGCCCGGTCTATAGTAGCTTCAGATCGGTTGCTAGTGGGAATGATTGAGCGTTGGATGAACTCCAACCATCCCCTAGCCACGGGCTTGAGGTCATGCCTTCTTAGTTGAACCGGCTTCCCTCTTGAATCTCTCTTCCATTGAGCGCCCTCTTCACAGATGTCCATGAGGACTTGGTCCAACCTTTGATCAAAGTTGACCCTTCTAGTGTATGGGTGTGTATCTCCTTGCATCATAGGCAAATTGAATGCCAACCTTACATTTTTCGGACTAAAGTCTAAGTATTTCCCTCAGACCATTGTAAGCCAATTCTTGGGGTCCGGGTTCACACTTTGATCATGGTTCTTGGTGATCCATGCATTGGCATAGAACTCTTGAACCATTAAGATTCCGACTTGTTGAATGGGGTTGGTGAGAACTTCCCAACCTCTTCTTCGGATCTCATGTCGGATCTCCGGATAGTCGCCCTTTTTGAGCTTAAAAGGGACCTCGGGGATCACCTTCTTCTTGGCCATAACTTCATAGAAGTGGTCTTGATGCACCCTTGAGAGGAATCTCTCCATCTCCCATGACTCGAACGTGGAAGCTTTTGCCTTCCCTTTCCTCTTTCTAGAGGTTTCTCCGGCCTTTGGTGCCATTAATGGTTATGGAAAAACAAAAAAAGCTTTAGCTTTTACCACACCAAACTTATAAGGTTGCTCGTCCTCGAGCAAAAGAAGAAAGAAGAGAGTAGAAGAAGAAGAAATAGAGGAGATGGAGGGGGCTTTGTGTTTCGGCCAAGGGGGATATGTAGTATGTATGTTGTGTGAAAATGAAGGGGTGAAGATGGGTTTATATAGGAGTGGAGAAGGGGGTATGGTTCGGCCATTATGGGTGGGTTTGGGTGGGAAAGTGGTTTGAATTTGAATGGTGAGGTAGGTGGGGTTTTATGAAGGATGGATGTGAGTGGTGAAGAGAATGGTGGGATTTGATAGGTGAGGGGTTTTTGGTTGGATTTGATAGGTGAAAGGTTTTTTTGGGAAAGAGGTATTGAGGTGGTTGGTGAATGGGTGAAGAAGAGAGAGAGAGATGAGGTAGGTGGGGATCCTGTTGGGTCCACAGATCCTGAGGTGTCTAGGATTTCTCATTCCTGCACCATGTGGCGTGCAAAACGCCCCTTGCTGCCAATCCTGGCGTTAAACGCCAGGTTGCTGCCCATTTCTGGCGTTTAACGCCAGCTTCTTGCCCATTCCTGGCGTTAAACGCCAGTCTGGTGCCCATTTCTGGCGTTAAACGCCCAGAATGGTACCAGACTGGGCGTTTAACGCCTATTTTGCTACCCTTACTGGCGTTTAAACGCCAGTAAGTTTCTCCTCCAGGGTGTTCTATTTTTTATTCTGTTTTTCCTTCTATTTTTTCTTTTTCAATTGTTTTTGTGACTTCACATGATCATCAACCTAAGGAAAACATAAAATAACAAAAGAAAATAGAAATTTAATATAGATAGTTAAAGATTGAGTTGCCTCCCAACAAGCGCTTCTTTAATGTCAATAGCTTGACAGTGGCTCTCATGGAGCCTCACAAATGTTTAGAGCAATGTTAGAGCCTCCCAACACCAAACTTAGAGTTTGAATGTGGGGGTTCAACACCAAACTTAAAGTTTGGTTGTGGCCTCCCAACACCAAACTTAGAGTTTGACTGTGGGGGTTCTATTTGACTCTGTATTGAGAGAAGCTCTGCATGCTTTCTCTCCATGGTGAGAGAGGGATATCCTTGAGCTTTAAACACAAGGGAGTCTCCATTCACTTGAATGATCAATTCTCCTCTGTCAACATCAATCACAGCTTTTGCTGTGGCTAGGAAGGGTCTGCCAAGGATGATGGATTCATCCATACACTTCCCAGTCTCTAGGATTATGAAATCAGCAGGGATGTAATGGTCTTCAACCTTTACCAAGACATCCTCTACAAGTCCATAAGACTGTTTCTTTGAATTGTCTGCCATCTCTAGTAAGATTCTTGTAACTTGTACCTCAATGATCCCTAGCTTCTCCATTACAGAGAGAGGCATGAGGTTTATGCTTGACCCTAGGTCATACAGAGCCTTCTCAAAGGTCATGGTGCCTATGGTACAAGGTATTGAGAACTTTCCAGGATCTTGTCTCTTCAGAGGTAATCTCTGCCTAGTCAAGTCATCCAGTTCTTTGATGAGCAATGGAGGTTCATCCTCCCAAGTCTCATTACCAAACAACTTGGCATTCAGCTTCATGATTACTCCAAGGTACTTAGCAACTTGCTCTTCAGTAACATCTTCATCTTCTTCAGAGGAAGAATACTCATTAGAGCTCATGAATGGCAGAAGTAAATCCAATAGAATCTCTATGGTCTCTGCGTGAGCCTCAGATTCCCATGGTTCCTCATCAGGGAACTCCATGGAGGTCAGTGGACGTCCATTGAGGTCTTCCTCAGTGGAGATCACAGCCTCTTCCTCCTCTCCAGGTTCGGCCATGTGAGACGTGTTTATGGCCTTGCACTCTCTCTTTGGATTCTCTTCTGTATTGCTTGGGAGAGTACTAGGAGGGAGTTCAGTAATTTTCTTACTCAGCTGACCCACTTGTGCCTCCAAATTTCTAATGGAGGACCTTGTTTCAGTCATGAAACTTTGAGTGGTTTTGATTAGATCAGAGACAATGGTTGCTAAGTCAGAGTGGCTTTGCTTAGAATTCTTTGTCTGTTGCTGAGAAGATAATGGAAAAGGCTTGCCATTGCTAAACTTCTTTCTTCCACCATTACTATTGTTGAAACCTTGTTGAGGTCTCTGTTGATCCTTCTATGAGAGATTTGGATGATTTCTCCATGAAGGATTATAGGTGTTTCCATAGGGTTCTCCCATGTAATTCACCTCTTCCATTGCTGGGTTCTCAGGATCATAAGCTTCTTCTTCAAAGGAAGCTTCCTTAGTACTGTCTGTTGCTGCTTGCATTCCAGACAGACTCTGAGAAATCATATTGACTTGTTGGGTCAATATTTTATTCTGAGCTAATATGGCATTCAGAGTATCAATCTCAAGAACTCCCTTTTTCTGAGTTGTCCCATTATTCACAGGATTCCTTTCAGAAGTGTACATGAATTGGTTATTTGCAACCATTTCAATGAGTTCCTGAGTTTCTGCAGGCGTCTTCTTCAGATGAAGAGATCCTCCAGCAGAGCTGTCCAATGACATCTTGGATAGTTCAGACAGACCATCATAGAAGATACCTATGATGCTCCATTCAGAAAGCATGTCAGAAGGACACCTTCTGATCAATTGCTTGTATCTTTCCCAAGCTTCATAGAGGGATTCACCTTCCTTCCGTTTGAAGGTTTGGACTTCTACTCTAAGCTTGCTCAATTTTTGAGGTGGAAAGAACTTTTCCAAGAAGGCATTAACTAGCTTTTCCCAAGAGTTCAAGCTTTCTTTAGGTTGTGAATCCAACCATGTCCTAGCTCTGTCTCTTACAGCAAAAGAGAAGAGCATAAGTCTGCAGACTTCAGGGTCAACCCCATTGGTCTTGATAGTGTCACAGATTTGCAAAAATTCAGCTAAGAACTGATGAGGATCTTCCAATAGAAGTCCGTGAAACTTGCAATTCTGTTGCATTAGAGAGACTAATTGAGGCTTAAGCTCAAAGTTGTTTGCTTTAATGGCAGGGATTGAGATGCTTCTCCCATAGAAGTCGGGAGTAGGTGCAGTAAAGTCACCAAGCACATTCCTTGCATTATTGGCATTGTTGTTTTCGGCTGCCATGGTTTCTTCTTCTTTGAAAAGTTCTGTTAGGCCCTCTAGAGAGAATTGTGCTTTAGCTTCTCTTAGCTTTCTCTTCAAGGTCCTTTCAGGTTCAGGATCAGCTTGAATAAGTATGCCTTTATCTTTGTTCTTGCTCATATGAAAAAGAAGAGAACAAGAAAGTAGGGAATCCTCTATGTCACAGTATAGAGATTCCTTGAGGTGTCAGAGGAAAATAAGAATAGAAGGAGGAGGTAGATAGAAGAGAATTCGAACTTATCAAGAGGGATAAAGTTCGAATTACACCTTGAGGAGGAGTGTTAGTCCCTTAAATAGAAGGATGTGAGAAGAGGGGAAGAATTTTCGAAAATAAATTAAAAATATTTTGAAATAATTAAAAAGAAATTTGAAATTTTGATTGAGATTTTCGAAAATTAAGATTAGGAAAGAAATTAAGTGATTTTTGAAAAGATTTTGAAATTAGAAATTAAAAAGATATGATTGAAAATTAATTTTGAAAAAGATGTGATTGAAAAGATATGATTGAGAAGATATGATTGAAAATCAATTTTTAAAAAAAGAAAGTTTAAAAATTAAAGTTGATTACTTGACTAACAAGAAATTAAAAGATATGATTCTAAAATTTAAAATTTGATCCTTTCTTAATAGGCAAGTAACAACCTGAAAATTTTGAAGTAAATCATTAATTATAGCAAGGATTTTCGAAAATTATAATAATAAAAAAAATGGAAAGAAATTGATTTTGAAAGGATATGATTGAAAGGATATAATTTGAAAAAGATTCGATTTTGAAAAATTATGAAGATTTGAAAAAAATTTGAATTAAAAACAAAATCTTCCCTCTAGTGTCCTTCTGGCGTTAAACGCCCAGAATGGCATCCATTCTGGCGTTTAACGCCCAAAATCCTACCTTTTTGGGCGTTAAACGCCCAACCAGGTACCCTGGCTGGCGTTTAAACGCCAGTTTTCCTTCTTCACTGGGCGTTTTGAACGCCCAGCTTTTTCTGTTTGATTCCTCTGCTGAATGTTCTGAATCTTCAATTCTTTGTATTATTGACTTGAAAAGACATAGTTTTGAGATTTTTTTTTTGAATTTTTCAATGATGAGAAACAATCAAAATACAATTAATCTTAGGAAACTCAAATCAAACAATGCATGCAGGACACCAAACTTAAAAATTGATACTAGACTCAAACAAGAAACATAAAAATATTTTTGATTTTATGGTTTTATAAATTTTTTTGTGATTTTTCAGAAATTGAGTGGAAAAGAAAATAAAGTGATTCAAAACTTTTAATAAGAATTCCAGGAATCATGCAATGTTAGTCTAAAGCTTCAGTCTAAAAAGATTAGACATGGTTATCCAAGCTTCAGCAGGACATTACATTCAGCAGCTAAATTGATGAGAATCAATCAGCTTTTGTGATGATAAGAACATCACCTTGAAACTCTAGAATTCATTCTTAAAAATTCTGAAAAATAAAAAGAAAAGTACCTAATCTAAGCAACAAGATAAACCGTCAGTTGTCCAAACTCGAACAATCCCCAGCAACGGCGCCAAAAACTTAGTGCACGAAATTGTGATCATCAACAATGGCGCCAAAGGACTTGGAGCTCTTAAACGTGAATCACACTTTGTCACAATTCCGCACAACTAACCAGCAAGTGCACTGGGTCGTCCAAGTAATACCTTACGTGAGTAAGGGTCGATCCCACGGAGACTGTCGGCTTGAAGCAAGCTATGGTCACCTTGTAAATCTCAGTTAGGCGAATTCAGATAGTGATGGAGAATTGATAATTAAAAGATAAATAAAACATAAAATAAAGATAGAGATACTTATGTAATTCTTTGGTTGGAATTTCAGATAAGCGTATGAAGATGCTTTGTTCCTCCTGAACCTCTGCTTTCCTATTGCCTTCTTCCAATCATTCATACTCCTTTCCATGGCAAGCTTTATGTTGGGCATCACTGTTGTCAATGGCTACTTCCCGTCCTCTCAGTGAAAACGTTCCAAATGCACTGTCACCACACGACTAATCATCTGTCGGTTCTCGATCATGTTGGAATAGGATCCATTGATCCTTTTGCGTCTGTCACACGCCCAACAATCTCGAGTTTGAAGCTCGTCACAGTCATTCCTTCCCAGATCCTACTCGGAATACCATAGACAAGGTTTAGACTTTCCAGATCTCAAGAATGACCGCCAATAATTCTAGCCTATACCATGAAGGTTCCAATCTTAGATTAGAAACCCAAGAGATACACATTCAATCTTGTTTGCATGTAGAACGGAAGTGGTTGTCAGTCACGCATTCATAGGTGAGAATGGTGATGAGTGTCACATAATCATCACATTCATCATGTTCTTGGGTGCGAATGAATATCTTGGAGAAGAAATAGACTTGAGTTGAATAGAAAAACAATAGTACTTGTATTAATTCATGAAGAACAGCAGAACTCCACACCTTAATCTATAGTGTGTAGAAACTCCACCGTTGAGAATACAAAAGTGATAATGGTGTAAGCATGGCCGAATGGCCAGCCTCCAAGGTCTAGGGACTAAACGTCCAAAGATGAAAATACAATAGTATAAGGTCCTATTTATAGAGAACTAGTAGCCTAGAGTTTACAGAAATCAGTAATTAATGCAGAAATCTTCTTTCGGGCCCACTTGGTGTGTGCTTGGGCTGAACATTGAAGCTTCCATGTGTAGAGACTTTTCTTGGAGTTAAATGCCAGCTTTTGTGCCAGTTTGGGCGTTTAACGCCAGCTTTTGTGCCAGTTCTGGCGTTAAACGCCAGAATTCTTGAGCTGACTTGGAACGCCTGTTTGGGCCATCAAATATCGGGCAAAGTATAGACTATTATATATTGCTGGAAAGCCCAGGATGTCTACTTTCCAACGCAATTGAGAGCGCACCAATTGGGATTCGGTAGCTCCAGAAAATCCACTTCGAGTGCAGGGAGGTCAGAATCCAACAGCATCTGCAGTCCTTTTTCAGCCTCTGAATCAGATTTTTGCTCAGGTCCCTCAATTTCAGCCAGAAAATACCTGAAATCACAAAAAAATACACAAACTCATAGTAAAGTCTAGAAGAGTGATTTTTATTTAAAAACTAATAAAAATATAATAAAAACTAATTAAAATATACTAAAAATATACTAAAAACAATGCCAAAAAGCGTATAAATTATCCGCTCATCACCTTCCCTCATCTCATTTGTCACCTCTGCAATTCAGCTGGAATTGACATAGAGGAAGACACCTTCATTGATGAGGACAAGCCCATCACTAAGAAAAGGATGGAGCAAACAAGAGAGCCCACTCATGGACCTCAACAAGATCATGAGGAAATCCCTCATCATGAAATCCCTGAGATGCCTCAAGGGATGCACTTTCCTCCACAAAACTATTGGGAGCAAATCAACACCTCCCTAGGAGAATTAAGTTCCAACATGGGACAACTAAGGATGGAGCACCAAGAGCATTCCATCCTCCTCCATGAAATTAGAGAAGACCAAAGAGCCATGAGGGAGGAGCAACAAAGGCAAGGAAGAGACATAGAGGAGCTCAAGCACTCCATAAGATCTTCAAGAGGAAGAACTAGCCGCCATCACTAAGGTGGACCCGTTCTTTAATTTCCTTATTCTTATTTTTTCTATTTTTCGAATTATATGCTCTATGTTTTGTCTATGTTTGTGTCTTTATTACATGATCATTAGTGTCTAGTATCCATGCCTTAAAGCTATGAATGTCCTATGAATCCATCACCTTTCTTAAATGAAAAAATGTTTTAATTGCAAAAGAACAAGAAATGCATGGTTTCGAATTCTATCTTGAAATTAGTTTAATTATTTTGATGTGGTGGCAATACTTTTTGTTTTTTGAATGAATGCTTGAACAGTGCATATTTTTGAATTTGTTGTTTATGAATGTTAAAATTGTTGGCTCTTGAAAGAATAATAAAAAAGGAAAAATGTTATTGATAATCTGAAAAATCATAAAATTGATTCTTGAAGCAAGAAAAAGCAGTGAACACAAAGCTTGCAGAAAAAAAAAGAGAAACGAAAAAAAAAAGAGAGAGAAAAAGAAAAAGCAAGCAGAAAAAGCCAATAGTCCTTTAAACCAAAAGGCAAGGGTAAAAAGGATCCAAGGCTTTGAGCATTAATGGATAGGAGGGCCCAAAGGAATAAAATTCTGGCCTAAGCGGCTAAACCAAACTGTCCCTAACCATGTGCTTGTGGCATGAAGGTGTCAAGTGGAAAGCTTGAGACTGAGCGGTTAAAGTCGTGGTCCAAAGCAAAAAAAAAAGAGTGTGCTTAAGAGCTCTGGACACCTCTAACTGGGGACTCTAGCAAAGCTGAGTCACAATCTGAAAATGTTCACCCAGTTATGTGTCTGTGGCATTTATGTATCCGGTGGTAATACTGGAAAACAAAATGCTTAGGGTCACGGCCAAGACTCATAAAGTAGCTGTGTTTAAGAATCAACATACTAAACTAAGAGAATCAATAACACTATCTGAATTCTGAGTTCCTATAGATGCCAATCATTCTGAACTTCAAAGGATAAAGTGAGATGTCAAAACTGTTCAGAAGCAAAAAGGCTATAAGCCCTGCTCATCTAATTGAAGCTAATCTTCATTGATAAGTTTGGAATTTATTGTATATTCTCTTCTTTTTATCCTATTTTGTTTTTAGTTGCTTGGGGATAAGCAACAAGTTAAGTTTGGTGTTGTGATGAGCGGATAATTTATACTCTTTTTGGCATTGTTTTTACATAATTTTTAGTATGTTTTAACTACTTTTTATTATATTTTTATTAGTTTTTTTTCAAAAATCACATTTCTAGACTTTACTATGAGTTTGTATATTTTTCTATAATTTCAAGTATTTTCTGGCTGAAATTGAGGGACCTGAGCAAAAATCTGATTCAGAGGCTGAAAAAGGACTGCAGATGCTGTTGGATTCTGACCCTCGTGCACTCGAAGTGGATTTTCTGGAGCTACAGAAGCTCAATTGGTGCGCTCTTAATTGCGTTGGAAAGTAGACATCCTGGGTTTTCCAGCAATATATAATAGTTCATACTTTTCTTGAGATTTGATGGCCTAAACTGGTGTTCAAAGTCAGCCTAAAATATCTTGGCGTAAAACGCCCAAACTGGCACCAGAATTGGAGTTAAACACCTAAACTGGCACCAAAGTTGGCGTTTAACTCCAGGAACAGCCTAAGCACGAAAAAATTTCAATGCTCAGCCCAAGCACACACCAAGTGGGCCCCAGAAGTGGATTTCTGCACTATCTGCACTTATTTACTCAATTTCTGTAACCCTAGGCTACTAGTTTAGTATAAAAACTACTTTTAGAGATTTATTTTATGAGCTTTTGACATCTCTGGACGTTTAGTCCTGAGACCTTGGACTTGGAGGCTGGCCATTCGGCCATTCCTAGGCTATTTTCACTTATGTATTTTCTACGGTGGAGTTTCTATACCTCATAGATTAAGGTGTGGAGCTCTGCTGTTCTTCATGAATTAATACAAGTACTATTGTTTTTATATTCAATTCATGCCTACTTCTTCTCTAAGATATTTACTCGCACTTCAACTGATGAATGTGATGACCCGTGACAATCATTATCATTCTCACTTATGAACGCGTGCCTGACAACCACTTCCATTCTATCTGCAATAGCTTGAGTGTGTATCTCTTGGCCTCCTGGTTCACGATGCATGGTTGCCTCTCCTGACAACAGAGCATTCCATTCCATGAGATCAGAGTCTTCGTGGTATAGGCTAGAACCATTAGCAGCATTCCTGAGATCTAGAAAGTCTAAACCTTGTCTGTGGTATTCCGAGTAGGATCTGGGAAGGGATGACTGTGACGAGCTTCAAACTTGTGAATGTGGGGCACAAGTGACAGTGTGCAAAAAGACAATGGTCTTACTCCGATGCTAGCGGGAACCGACAGATGATTAGCCGTGCGGTGACAGCGCATATGATTTGTTTTCATCCGAGAAGATCATACAGCTTGCCATGGAAGGAGGTAACGCATGGTTGGAAGAAAGCAATAGGAAAGCAGAGGTTCAGAAGCAACAAAGCATCTCCAGACGCTTATCTGAAATTTCCACCAATGAATTACATAAGTATCTCTATTTTATTTTATATTTTATTTATGATTTAATTATCAAAACCTCATAACCAATTGAATCCGCCTGACTGAGATTTACAAGGATGACCATAGCTTGCTTCAAACCGACAATCTCCGTGGGATCGACCCTTACTCACGTAAGTTTTATTACTTGGACGACCCAGTGCACTTGCTGGTTAGTTGTGCGAAGTTGTGAAAAAGAGTTGAGATTAAAATTGTGCGTATCAAGTTGTTGGCGCCATTGAGATCACAATTTCGTGCACCACAAAGCAAAAAAAAGCATGTGCCAACAGATTCCGAGAGCACAAGTGAATTTGAAAATCTGTAAGTTTGAATATTGATTGTTTTCAGTTTAGTGTAGTGACTGTATAATGATCATCTGGTTTGGTTTTGCTTCTATTTGTTGAAATTTTTTCTGTGTGCTTGTTAAGTAAATTACGGCTGTGATATTTGTCTCCAATATAGATTCGATGTGTTTATGTGTGTTGTAGAGAAAAAGAAATTGAAAAAATAACCATAGTGAAAAGAAAACAATTGGAGAGGGTGGCCAAAAACAAACCAAATCAAGCAAGATTGTTCTGATAGATTCAGAGAGAAAAACTGAATCTAAAAAGGAGTAAGTTTCTAGAATCATATCTTCGGTTATTGATGCTTTCATTTTAGGTTCCTTGGTACTTATTTTATGACTTTTTAGAAGTGAACAAGCAAAGGACAGTGCTGCCGAAAGAAGAAGACAGGCGTTGGAGCTGTTAAAAGAAAAGAGATCAAAGAGAAAAAATGATGGAGCTAGAAATACGAATGTTGCTCCTAATGACTTTGACTCCACAGAGACCCAAAATGATTTCTCTAAGACGTAAGATGTGGTTCCTTATATCGAGTTCTTTTTCTTTGTTTGCTAACTTTGCTAAAACCTTTTGTAACTCGGTTTACTGAATAATATTGATTTTCTTGCTTAGACTGCCAACTGTAAATTTAGACAGTGAGCCTTTAGAAACTCAGATGAGCTTCACCCCAACTGTAAATGCACCGGAAAATGCCAGGTGAATTTGGTTTATTCTGGGTTTAAGTATGGTTCATTAGATTCCAAAAATGAATTTGATATGTTTTTAATCCTCTACTTTTAATCTTGGTTGATGATTTGAATTTGGTATGTTTTTTATTAGGAAAAATACCTCGAAAACCCCGGTAAAAGTTTTTAGAAGAAAGAAATTCCATCAAAAATAGAAATCCTAAACTCCACCTATGTAAGTTGAAATATTTATGTTGGTCTTTTAGATTTAGGTAATAATTTTTGGTTAATTTTTGTTTATTCAAAACATGAATGTAGTTCGGTTCAATAGAGTTCTTTTGCATGCAGAAATGTTTTTCTAGCTATTTGAATGATTAGCACGTTATATTCTGAACATCAATGGTGTTTGGTTCAGTAGAGTTGGTCATTTTGATTCACTTGACTAAAATATGCATGCTTGTGCTTGTCGGTGTATTGAGTGAAGTATTGACCAAATTTTTTTTTAATTGTCAGTAGCACTACACCTGAACCTGACCTCCAAATCATTGCGGTTCGAGAAGAAACTTGTTCTCAACCTTTGGAAATGTGAGTTTTTCAATATGCGGATTTTGATTTCTCAGAACCTATTCTAATTATTCAACATTAACTTCTTCATTGTTTACATTCCTTAGAGCTCCTATTGCAGTGTCTCTTCCGAGTTCTCTTAAGGAAGAGCTAATAAAAGATGACTTTACCTATGACCCTTCCAAATTCCAAACACAAGAAGCTTCTGTTACTGAGTAAGTTGCACATAAAATTCTTACTATTAGATTTAATGGTATAAGATAATAATTTTGGGTCATTATTCAACTCTTTTCTGTTTAATGCAGCAACCCTTCGAAACTGCAACAGCAACCGTGCCAAGAAGCTCCAGCAGTAGATCAATCGAAAGAACAAGCACACATTGATGGGTAAGTTTTATTACTTGTTCAGATTTGTGTAAATTTCAGTTCATTACATGCTCTATTTGTGGTTCATCAGAATCCAAAAATCAATTATTTTCTATTTGTTACAGCTGCCCTCTGGAACTCAAAAAGCAGGCCGTCAAGGAATCTTCTCTGAGGAAGGCAGAGCCAAAACCTCCGTTGAATGTGTAATTTTAATTAATATCATTTTTATTAGCTTTTGTGTTATATGGTATACTGCTTTTCCTGATTGCTTGAAACTTTCCTCTGTCATCTTGTAGTGATGCTCGTCCTAGGCAATGGGACGATGATGCACCTTCATTCAGCCTTGGGATAAGTCCTCTAGCATCTCAACCAAGTGCCTCCTCTCAACCGACAGTGAGTCAACTCGAAATATTGGCAGACAAGATGGTAGATGTTGGGTGGCGGCAGCATTAAAATTTGCTGACGCAACAAGTGCTGAGCCGAGCCACACAGTCGCTGAAAAGTACAAAACTCCAGAGAAAGAGAAAGAAATAACGGAGGAGTTGATGGAGAAATGTTATCATTGGATGACATAGGTTAAAGAAACCAAAGATAATTCCAACAAATATGATACCATATTCGTCTTGAATCATGAAGCAAATTTCGAGGGGCTTAGACATCATTTCATGTCTCTAATGCCCGAACAACATGTGGAAAGCACAGTAAATTCTTTTCCTATTGTGTTAACATTAATAATTTTTCTAAAGACTCTTATACCGTATATCTCATAAATTTTCTTCCTATAGGTGGTCACTGCACATAACATGATTCTCAACCAAATAAAAGGTTGCCGATTTCAAGAACAAATATATTGTGTGCCGCTGGATATTATGGTAAGCCAAATTTTATATTCCCTGCTGATTGATGTTTATCGCGTTTTGTTCAAAACATGAATGGAGTTCTGTTTACTGGAGTTCTTTATGTTGATTAATTTGATTGTCAAGTGTTCAGTTGAGTCATTTTGCATGCAAAAAATATTTTTCTTAATGATTGAATATTTATCATATTTTATTCAGCACATGATTGGTATTCAATTCAGTGGAAATGCTCATTTTGATTCACCTTATTTTTATGTGTTTTGTTGAGTTCTTTTGCATACAGAAAAGTTTTTCTTGATGATTGAATGTTTATCACGTTTTATTCAACTTATGAATTGTGTTCGGTTCAGTGGTGTTGGCCATTTAAATTCACTTGCTTGGTTCATTTGTGTTAAATAATTTGGTTTATTTGTGTTAAATAATTTGGTTCATTTCTGATTTAACTGAGGTTTATTTTACAATATGCTGGGAAACTGATGAGCGGATAATTTATACGCTTTTTGGCATTGTTTTTACATAGTTTTTAGTATGATTTAGTTAGTTTTTAGTAGATTTTTATTAGTTTTTAATTAAAAATCATATTTCTGGACTTAACTATGAGTTTGTGTATTTTTCTGTGATTTCAGGTACTTTCTGGCTGAAATTGAGGGACTTGAGCAAAAATCAGATTCAGAGGGTGAAGAAGGACTGCAGATGCTGTTGGATTCTAACCTCCCTACACTCAAAGTTGATTTTCTGGAGCTACAAAAATCCAAATGGCGCGCTCTCAATTGCCTTGGAAAGTAGACATCTAGGGCTTTCTAGCCATATATAATAGTCCATACTTTTCTCGAAGATAAATGACGCAAACTGGTGTTCAATGCCAGCTTCCTGCCCTGTTCTGGAGTTAAACGCTAGAAACAGGTTACAACCTGGCGTTTAACTCCAAACACAGCCTAGGCACGTGTAAAGCTCAAGTCTCAGCCCCATCACACACTAAGTGGGCCCCGGAAGTGGATTTCTGCACTATCTATCATAGTTTACTCATTTTCTGTAAACCTGGGTTACTAGTTTAGTATTTAAACAACTTTTAGAGATTTATTTTGCACCTCATGACATTTTCATGTTATACATTGTATCTCTACGGCATGAGTCTCTAAACTCCATGATTGGGGGTGAGGAGCTCTGCTGCGTTTCGATGAATTAATGCAACTACTTCTGTTTTCTATTCAATCACGCTTGTTAATGTTCTAAGATACTCGCTTGTGCTTAACCATGATGAATGTGATGATCCGTGACACTCATCATTATTCTCAACCTATGAATGCGTTCCTTACAACCACTTCCGTTCTACCTTAGATTGAGTGTGTATCTCTTAGCCTCTTGGTTCATGATCAGAGTTTTCGTGGTATAGGCTAGGATTATTGGCGGCCATTCCTGAGATCCGGAAAGTCTAAACCTTGTCTGTGGTATTCCGAGTAGGATCTGGGATAGGATGATTGTGACGAGCTTCAAACTCACGAGTGCTGGGCGTAGTGACAGACGCAAAAGGATCAATGGATCCTATTCCAACATGAGTGAGAACCAACAGATGATTAGCCGTGCGGTGACAGCGCATTTGGACCATTTTCACTGAGAAGACGGATGGTAGCCATTGACAACGGTGATCCACCAACATACAGCTTGCCATGGAAAGAGACCTGCATGCGTGAAGAAGAAGACGGTAGAAAAGCAGAGATTCAGAAGACAGAGCATCTCCAAAACCTCAATCTGTTCTCCATTACTGCATAACAAGTATTATTTATTTTACGCTATTTACTCTTCATAAATATAACCACTCTTATCATTGATTTCCTGACTAAGAATTACAAAATAGCCATAGCTTGCTTCAAGCCGACAATCTCCGTGGGATCGACCCTTACTCACGTAAGGTATTACTTGGACGACCCAGTGCACTTGCTGGTTAGTGGTACGAGTTGTGAAAAGTGTGATTTACAATTCGTGCACCAAGTTTTTGGCGCCGTTGCCGAGGATTGTTCGAGTTTGGACAGCTGACGGTTTATTTTGTTGCTTAGATTAGGAAAAATTTATCTTTTTAGTTTAGAGTCACAAAAATTGCGTCTTCTATTATTGTTTTTGGTTGAAATTTTTTTTTAAATCCTTATTTTCTCTTTTAAATTTTTCGAAAATTTTTATAAACTAATAATTGAGTTTTTCTGTTTGAGTTTAGTTTCATATTTTAAGTTTGGTGTCAATTGCATGTTTTTATTTTCTTTTAAATTTTCGAATTTGTGTTCATTGTTCTTTCTTAGTCTTCAAGTTGTTCTTGCTATTTTTCTTGTTTGATCTTTAGTTTTTCCTGTTCTGTGTATTTTCTTGTTTTTCTTGTGCGTTTTCAAATCATCAGCATAAAAAAATTTATATACATTAAATACCTTTTTTTAAAACACTTTAAATTTATAGCTCAGTTGGCTAGAGCGTTGTGCTTATGTTCTTAGTAATTGGGTATCTTCCTTTTAAAACTTTTTCAAAAATAATTTTTCTTTGATTAAATCTTGTGTCAAACTTTTAAGTTTGGTGTTCTCTTGTTATTTTTCGTTAATTTTCGAAAATTTATTTTTAGTTTTCTAAAAGTTTTAAGTTTGGTGTTCTTTGTGTTTTTATTTTCTTAAAAATTTCCAAAAATTGTTCTTGGTGTTCATCTTGATCTTCAAAGTGTTCTTGGTGTTCATCTTGACATTCAAAGTTTTCTTACTCGTTTTCTTTATTTTGATCTAAAAATTTTAAGTTTGGTGTCAGTTTATTGTTTTTCTCTTTCCTCATTGAATTCAAAAATATCTTTTCCCTTTATTTTAATTGATTTTTCGAATTTTCCTTTTAAAATTCAGATTTTATTTTAAAATTTTTATTTTATCTTATCTTAAGTTTTAAAATTTCAAAATTCAAATCTTTTTCAAAAAAATCATATCTTTTTCAAAAACTTATCTTATCTTATTTCAAATTTCAAATTTCAAATTTCAAAATTTAATTTTCAAATTTAAAATTTAATTTTCAAAACTTTTTAATTTAAATTCCTTATCTTCTCTTACCTAGCTTATCTTATCTTTTCTAATCTCAAATCTTAAAATCAAATCTTTTTCATATCTTTTCTTTTTTTTATTTTATTTTATTTTCTTACAAGTATCTTTAATTTTAAGACATATCTTTTTCAAAACTTCCTAACCAATTTCTCTCCATTTTTTTTCGAAAATCCTCACCCACATCTTTTTCAAATCTTTTTAATTAATTAAATTAGTTTTCAATTTTCTTTTATTTCTTTTTCTTCAAATTTTCGAAATTATACTCAATTTTTCATTTATTTCATTTTATTTTATTTTAATTTCGGTTTTCAAAAAAAAATATTTTATTTGCAATCCGTATCATCTCCCTTTCTCCATCATGGACAAAAGTGGAAATGAACAGTTCAGAAGGACTCTAGGGTCATATGCTAACCCCATTACTGCTGCATACGGGAGTAGTATCTGTATACCTCCTATCATATGGGCTTACAGAAAGAGCTCAGATATCTCTAGACTACTCAGCTGGTGGATCTATACACATGAGAAACACTATTGAAGAGGCTCAAGAGCTTATTGATATAGTTGCTAGAAATCAGCATCTGTACATAAGTAGTGGGTCCTCCATAAAAAAAGAAGCCAAAGCAGTGTCTACTGAACTTGGTCCTCTAGAACAAGTTGCTGAACTCAATCAACAATTGTGTTTTCTAACAAAACAGCTAGCAGAATTCAAGGAGATGCTACAAGACACTAAAAATTCTAATAAAAATGTGGAAGCACAATTGAATCAGACAAAACAGCAGTTATCAAAGCAGATAACAGAAGAGTGCCAGGCAGTTCAATTAAGAAGTGGGAAAACATTAAATACCTCACTTCAGAGCAGCAAAAAGCCAAGAAAAGAACAACTGACAGAGGATGAGCAAAATATTATCCAAAATCCCTCTGAGTACAGTAAGAGCCCAGAGAGGAATAACTCTGGCGTTCAAACGCCAGAAAAGGATGCAAGGTTGGCGTTTAACGCCCAACCCACGCGCAGTTCTGGCATTTAAACGCCAGAAACAGGTAAGGAGCTGGCGTCAAACGCCCAATGGAAGCTCAATTCTGGCATTCAAACGCCAGAAACAGGTAAGAAGTTGGTGTCCAACGCCAATCCAGCTTCTAACCTTGGCATTCAAACGCCAGTGAGGGATCAGACACACACAAGTGCTGATAGCAACCCCTCTAAAAAGACTTCTCCAACCACCTCTGTAGGAAATAAACCTGCAGCAACTAAGGTTGAGTAATACAAAGCCAAGATGCCTTATCCTCAAAAACTCTGCCAAGAGGAGCAGGATAAGCAATTTGCCTGCTTTGCAGACTATCTCAGGACTCTTGAAATAAAGATTCTGTTTACAGAAGCACTTGAGCAAATACCCTCTTATACCAAGTTCATGAAAGAGATCTTGAGTCATAAGAAGGATTGGAGAGAAACTGAAAGAGTTCTCCTCACTGAAGAAT
The DNA here is from genome assembly GCF_003086295.3 of Arachis hypogaea. Taxonomy (NCBI): domain Eukaryota; kingdom Viridiplantae; phylum Streptophyta; class Magnoliopsida; order Fabales; family Fabaceae; genus Arachis; species Arachis hypogaea. The sequence continues at coordinate 128,276,672 of NC_092050.1, forward strand.
GCAGTGCAGTCATTCTGAAAAGCTTCCCAGAAAAGCTTAAAGATCCCGGGAGCTTTATGATACCATGCATATTAGAGGGTAATTGCACCAAGACAGCTTTATGTGATCTTGGGGCAAGTATTAACCTAATACCTGCATCCACTATCAGAAAGCTTGGTTTAACTGAAGAAGTCAAACCAACCCAGATATGTCTCTAACTTGCTTATGGCTCCATTAAATACCCATCAGGCGTGATTGAAGACATGATTGTCAGGGTTGGGCCATTCGCCTTTCCCACTGACTTTGTAGTGCTGGAAATGGAGGAGCACAAGAGTGCTACTCTTATTCTAGGAAGACCTTTCCTAGCAACTGGACGAACTCTCATTGATGTCCAAAAGGGGGAAGTAACCCTAAGAGTCAATGAAGATGAGTTAAGTTAAATGCTGTCAAAGCCATGCAGCATCCAGACACACCAAAAGACTGCATGAAAGTTGATCTTATTGACTCTTTAGTAGAGGAGATCAACATGGCTGAGAGTCTCGAATCAGAGCTGGAAGACATCTTTAAAGATGTTCAGCCTGATCTGGAGGATTCAGAAGAATTGAAAGAGCCTCTGAAACTTTCTCAGGAAGAGGAGAAACCTCCTAAACCTGAGCTCAAACCACTACCACCATCCCTGAAGTATGCATTTCTAGGAGAAGGTAACACTAGTTATCATAACCGAACCGGTAATCAACCCGGTCATATGACCGGGTCACTGGGTTACTGGTTCAACCGATGGGTCACTGATTCACCCGGTTAACCCGGTCATAACTAAAAAAATATAAAATTATATAAATAAAATTGAAATAATGTCTTAAAACTTAAAATTTGAGTCTTACAAACATTAATAATCAAATATCAAGTCTTAAACATAACTAAAAATGCAGCAACCAGCAACCAAAAATACAGCAACCAGCAACTAAAATACAGCAACCAGCAACCAAAAATACAGCAACCAATAGCAACCAGCAACTAAAAATACAGTAACATTTCCACAATTCAGCAGATTTTAACTAGCAACAATAAAACAGTTAACTAATATACCAACCAGCAACCACCAGGCACCAACAATACAATTCAAGAACAATTTTAACTAAAATTCGATCAGTTTCAACAACTACTCTAAAAAATCAAATTTATCAACAAATTCCATAACAATAGGTCAATAGCAGAGGCACTGACCTGAGGGAGCAGAGGCACTGAGGTAGAAGATGAATTGTTGCTGAGCTTTCTGACGGCGAGGTGAGGGGAGAAGCAGTGACGGCCGGGAGAAGTAACGACGCTGCAGAGAGTGACCTCGTCTGATGAGGGTTCGGCGATATGAGGCACCCACAAACCACAGAAGCAAAAGCAACGAAGTAGAAGCAGAAGAAGCACAACCCACAAACGACCAATATAACAACGAACACGGCAAGGTGAGGGGAGAAGCAGTGACGGCAGGGAGAAGTGACGCCGCCGCGGAGAGTGACGACGCCGCGGAGAGTGATGACGCCGCGGAGAGTGACGACGACGTTTGGCGGTGACTGATGAGGCCGATTGATGAATTTGTTTTTGGTCTCAGACACTCAACTCTCAACACTCAAGAGATCTGTCTCAGTCTCTCAGATCAGATGCCATTAGGGAGATGTGAGTGAGGCAATGGGGGAAGGGTGGATAGCCTAGGGTTCATTGATTTTAGATTCAACGAAAAGGGGGGAGGGGGGAATGTTTGACGATGCCATTTAAAAGAAACCCAAAAAAAAATACACAGACCCGGACCGGGTCAAATCACCTGGCCGGGTCACCGATTTTCATCAAACCCGTCGGGTTGAACCGGGTTTTGCCGGGTCAATTTCATCTCCGGTTCAATGTGTGGCTCGGCCCGGTTAAGTGACCGGGTGACCAGGTTTTCGGTCGAACCGGCCGGGTCGAGCCGGGTCTGATAACTATACTTTTCGGTGATCATAAGCTCTGCTTTAAATCCACTGGAAGAGGAAGCACTACTTCAAGTGCTAAGGACACACAAGACAGCTCTTGGGTGGTCCATAAGTGATCTTAAGGGCATCAGCCCCGCAAGATGCATGCACAAAATCCTATTGAAGGACAATGCTAAGCCAGTGGTTCAACCACAGAGGCGGCTAAATCCAGCCATGAAGGAAGTAGTGCAAAAAAAGGTCACCAAGTTACTGGAGGCTGGGATTATTTATCCTATTTCTGATAGCCCCTGGGTGAGCCCTGTCCAAGTTGTTCCCAAGAAAGGAGGCATGACAGTGGTTCATAATGAAAAAAATGAACTGGTTCCTACAAGAACAGTTACAGGGTGGCGTATGTGTATTGATTACAGAAGGCTCAATACAGCCACCAGGAAGGATCACTTTCCTTTATCATTCATAGACCAGATGCTAGAAAGACTAGCAGGTCATGAATACTACTGCTTTTTGGATGGCTATTCAGTTTACAACCAAATTACAGTAGATCCTCAGGACCAAGAGAAAACAGCATTCACATGTCCTTCTGGAGTGTTTGCCTACAGAAGGATGCCTTTTGGTCTGTGCAATGCACCTGCAACCTTTCAGAGGTGCATACTCTCTATCTTCTCTGATATGGTAGAGAAATTTTTGGAAGTCTTCATGGATGACTTCTCAGTATTTGGAGACTCATTTAGCTCCTGTCTTAACCATCTAGCACTTGTTCTGAAAAGATGCCAAGAGACTAACCTGGTTTTAAATTGGGAAAAATGTCACTTTATGGTGACTGATGGAATTGTCCTTGGACATAAAATTTTAAACAAGGGAATAGAGGTGGATCAAGCTAAGGTAGAGGTAATTGAAAAATTACCACCACCCACCAATGTTAAGGCAATCAGAAGCTTTCTGGGGCATGCAGGATTCTATAGGAGGTTTATAAAGGATTTTCAAAAATCGCAAAACCTCTGAGCAATCTGCTAGCTGCTGACACGCCATTTGTGTTTAACACAGAGTGTCTGCAGGTGTTTGAAACTCTGAAAGCTAAGCTGGTCACAGCACCAGTTATTTCTGCACCAGATTGGACATTACCTTTGGAACTAATGTGTGATGCCAGTGACCATGCCATTGGTGCAGTATTGGGATAGAGGCATAACAAGCTTCTCTATGTCATTTATTATGCTAGCCATGTTTTAAATGATGCCCAGAAAAATTACACAACCACAGAAAAAGAGCTGCTTGCAGTGGTTTATGCCATTGACAAGTTTAGATCATACTTAGTAGGATCAAAAGTGATTGTGTACACTGACCATGCTGCTCTTAAATATCTACTCACAAAGCATGATTCAAAGCCCAGGCTCATAAGATGGGTGTTACTTCTGCAAGAGTTTGATATAGAAATAAGAGATAGAAAAGGGACAGAGAATCAAGTAGCCGATCACCTGTCCCGGATAGAACCAGTAGTAGGAGCATCCCTCCCTCCTACTGAGATATCTGAAACCTTTCCGGATGAGCAATTGTTTGCTATTCAGGAAGCTCTGTGGGTTGCAGACATTGCAAACTATAAGACTCAAGGTTCTCCTTCTGTAACCATGGAGAGGAAGCATGAAAAGCTTCTCTCAATACAGAGTCAAACAAAACCCCCACATTCAAACTCTAAGTTTGGTGTTGGGAGGCCACAACCAAACTCTAAGTTTGGTGTTGAGAGGCCCCAACCCTGCTCTGATTATCTGTGAGGCTCCATGAGAGCTCACTGTCAAGTTATTGACATTAAAGAAGCGCTTGTTGGGAGGCAACCCAATGTTATTTAACTATATCTAGTTATTTTCCATTGCTATTTTATGTTTTCTTTAGGTTGATGATCATGTGAAGTCACAAAAACAACTGAAAAATCAAAAACAGAATGAAAAGCAGCATTAAAAATAGCTCACCCTGGAGGAAGAGCTTACTGGCGTTTAAACGCCAATAAGAAGCATCAGACTGGCGTTTAACGCCAGAAAGAAGCATCAAGCTAGCGTTAAACGCCAGAAACAAGCACCAGACTGGCGTTTAACGCCAGAACAGAGCATCAAGTTGGCGTTTAACACCAATAAAGGGAGAAAAACTGGCGTTTAACACCAGAAACAAGCAGCAGTCTGGCGTTAAACGCTAGGATTGCACTCTAAGGGCGTTTTGCACGCCTCAATGGAGCAGGGATGCTAAGTCCTTGACCCCTCAGGATCTGTGGACCCCATAGGATCCCCACCTACCCCATCCTCTTCTCCATACTCTCTTCACCACTTACATCCATCCATCATAAACCCCTCATACACACTATCACCCTCCCTTGACCGAACCCACCACACATCTCCATCTCCTCCTTTCTTTCTTCTTTTACTCGAGGACGAGCAAACATTTTAAGTTTGGTCTGGAAAAAGCCCCGCTTTTTAATTTTCCATAACCATATGGCACCTTCCATGAGAATAGAGAAGATCAAAGAGCTATGAGGAAGGAGCAACAAAGGCAAGGAAGAGACATAGAGGAGCTCAAGAGCACCATTGGTTCTTCAAGAGGAAGAAGATGCCACCCTTACTAAGGTGGACCCGTTCCTTAATCTCCTTGTCTAATTATTTTTTCTGTTTTCGCTCTCTGTGCTTTATGTTTATTTATGTTTGTGTCTTTCTTACATAATCATTAGTGTCTAGTGTCTATGCCTTAAAGATATGAATGTCCTATGAATCCATCACCGTTCTTAAATGAAAAATGTTTTTAATCACAAAAGAACAAGAAGTACATGATTTTGAATTCATCCTTGAAATTAGTTTAATTATTTTGATGTGGTGACAATACTTTTTGTTTTCTGAATGAATGCTTGAATAGTGGATATGTCTTTTGAATTTGTTGTTTATGAATGTTAAAATTGTTGGCTCTTGAAAGAATGAGGAAAAAGGAGAAATGTTATTTGATAATCTGAAAAATCATAAAAATGATTCTTGAAGCAAGAAAAAGCAGTAAAGAACAAAGCTTGCAGAAAAAAATGTGAAAAAAAGAAAAAAAATATAAAGAAAAAGAAAAAGCAAGCAGAAAAAGCCAATAGCCCTTAAAACCAAAAGACAATGGTAATAAAAAGGATCCAAGGCTTTGAGCATCAGTGGATAGGAGGGCCCAAAAAAAATAAAATCCTGGCCTAAGTGGCTAAACCAAGCTGTCCCTAACCATGTGCTTGTGGCGTGAAGGTGTCAAGCCAAAAGCTTGAGACTGAGCAGTTAAAGTCGAGGTCCAAAGCAAAAAAAAGAGTGTGCTTAAGAACCCTGGACACCTCTAATTGGGGACTTTAGCAAAGCTGAGTCACAATCTGAGAAGGTTCACCCAGTTATGTGTCTGGGGCATTTATGTATCCGGTGGTAATACTGGAAAACAAAGTGCTTAGGGCTACGGCCAAGACTCATAAAGTAGCTGTGTTCAAGAATCAACATACTGAACTAGGAGAATCAATAACACTATCTGAATTCTGAGTTCCTATAGATGCCAATCATTTTGAACTTCAATGGATAAAGTGAGATGCCAAAACTATTCAAGAGGCAAAAAGCTACTAGTCCCGCTCATCTGATTGGAGCTAAGTTTCATTGATATTTTGAAATTTATAGTATATTCTCTTCTTTTTATCCTATTTGATTTTTAGTGGCTTGGGGACAAGCAACAATTTAAGTTTGGTGTTGTGATGAGCTTTTTGGCATTGTTTTTACATAGTTTTTAGTATGATTTAGTTAGTTTTTAGTAGATTTTTATTAGTTTTTAATTAAAAATCACATTTCTAGACTTTACTATGAGTTTGTTTGTTTTTCTGTGATTTCAGGTACTTTTTGGCTGAAATTGAGGGACTTGAGCAAAAATCTGAAACAAAGGCTGAAGAAGGACTGCAGATGCTGTTGGATTCTGACCTCCTTTACAACCTGGCGTTTAACTCCAAAAACAGTCTAGGCACGTGTAAAGCTCAAGTCTCAGCCCCATCACACACCAAGTGGGCCCCGGAAGTGGATTTCTGCACTATCTATCATAGTTTACTCATTTTCTGTAAACCTAGGTTACTAGTTTAGTATTTAAATAACTTTTAGAGATTTATTTTGCACCTCATGACATTTTCACGTTATACATTGTATCTCTACGGCATGAGTCTCTAAACTCCATGATTGGGGTTGAGGAGCTCTGCTGTGTTTCGATGAATTAATGCAATTACTTCTGTTTTCTATTCAATCACGCTTGTTGCTGTTCTAAGATACTCGCTTGTGCTTAACCGTGATGAATGTGATGATCCATGACACTCATCATCATTCTCAACCTATGAACGCGTGCCTGACAACCACTTCCATTCTACCTTAGATTGAGTGTGTATCTCTTAGCCTCTTGGTTCATGATCAGAGTCTTCGTGGTATAGGCTAAGATTATTGGCGGCCAATCCTGAGATCCAGAAAGTCTAAACCTTGTCTGTGGTATTTCGAGTAGGATCTGGGATGGGATGACTGTGACGAGCTTCAAACTCACGAGATCTGGGCGTAGTGACAGACGCAAAAGGATTAATGGATCCTATTCTAACATGAGTGAGAACCGACAGATGATTAGCCGTGCGGTGACAGCGCATTTGGACCATTTTCACTGAGAGGATGGATGGTAGCCATTGACAATGGTGATCCACCAACATACAGCTTGCCATGGAAGGAGACCTGCGTGCGTGAAGAAGAAGACAGTAGGAAAGCAGAGATTCAGAAGACAGAGCATCTCCAAAACCTCAATCTGTTCTCTATTACTGCATAACAAGTATTATTTATTTTATGCTATTTACTCTTCATAAATATAATCACTCTTATCATTGATTTCCTGACTAAGAATTACAAAACAGCCATAGCTTGCTTCAAGCCGACAATCTCCGTGGGATCGACCCTTACTCACGTAAGGTATTACTTGGACAACCCAGTGCACTTGCTGGTTAGTGGTACGAGTTGTGAAAAGTGTGATTTACAATTCGTGCACCAGAAACCATGGCGAGAAATACACTGATCCAAAGACCAACAAGGCCTACCGGTTCGATATCGATCAATATGCCCACCACCACCGTTTTCTTGACAAAAGAAAACTCACATCGCATCCATTTGTAAGTTGTGATTTCTAAAAATTCTTTGGTAATTCTCTCGTTTGCTATCATTTCGACTAAAATATTATATGATTTTCTCAAACTTCAGCTGTTTGTACCGATTTACAATGGAGGACACTGGTGGTTGTGGATTGCCGATGTCTAGAAAAAGGCATTCTATGTTCTTGACCCTGTGAACAAGATGAAAAAAAGAAATACCTGACTTGAGAATTAAACTGAACAAATTTGTTGTAAGTTATTTAAATCATACATATTTTGTTGTAAATGATTCAAACATGAGTAGAATTCGGTTCATTAGAGTTGGTGATTTACATTAAGTTCATCCTTAAGTGTTCAGTTGAGTTCTTTTGCATGTAGAAATGTTTTCCTTGTTGATTGAATGTTTATCTTGTTTTATTCAAATCATGATTGTTGGTCGGTTCAGTGGAGTTGCTGATTTTGATTTACCTCATTTTTATGTGTTCACTTGAGTTCTTTTGTATGCACAAAATGTTTCTCTTACTGATTGAATGTTTATCACGTTTTATTCAAAATATGAACAAAGTTCGATTCATTGAAGTTGCTAATTTTTATTCACGTTTTGTATCCCTTTCAGGGATTAATAGTCTCCCAGATGAGGGTTTACACTGGGGCGGAACCCTTAATGGAGGACGGAAAGGGAGAAGAAGCAGAGTATATCATGCTGAATGGTCAACGTACAAGGTAAAAATCTTTCTCGTCTATAGTGTTATTTTTAATGTGTTTTATTTTGTATACTATTAATCGTATTTTATTTAATTCTTACTTAACTATGATTGTACAATATATGTCATGAAATGGCTTGAAACAATTGATCCTCAAAAGATCAAAAGCAGGAAGAGGTATCAATATAAAGCTTGGACACAAGTAAGTAGCTTCTAAATTAATGAAATTCTTTCATTTCTTATTTTAGTAGGGTTCATTTCTTATGTAACTAATTCTTTTCAATTGAATTGTAGGAAGAAATCGATGCCATCAGGTGCGAATACGGTCCAAACATTCTGTTGCACAAAATGAACAAAATCAAAGACCAAGTGATTCAGGCATCAGAAGCAATAAGACTCCTGAAGCCATCTGCTGCCCTCTCCAGCCCTTTTTGTAAATTCACATATGGGGATTTTGATAGTAAATAGGATATACTTTGTTGGACTGGATGTAATTAACAATATTTTGTTTAACTTGTTTAAAAAAGCAAACACTGCTTCTTTGAATGTATATATGTGAATATTAATGTAAATGTTGATGTATATATCTAATGTTAATATTAATGTATATATCTGATTCAAGATGGATTAATCCTTGTTCTGTCAGTCTGAGATGTTAATCTATATACCTGTTGGAACTGTCTGGCTGCTGTTTTGTTCCAGGTTCACAGTGAATGGAATCAGGGTATTTATCAAAACATTAAGAATCCCAAAAATACAATGAACTGAAACTAATACACTGTATGAACCAAAAAAGTGCATATATTGATAGCAGAGAGCTAATTTTTAAAAAATGTTTCTATTAGTATTTAGTTCCAGAAAACACCTGAACTCTTTGACATAACAGAATAAAGTGACAATTCAATAAACAAAAAAGTGACTATTCAATAAAGAATTTCAGAAAGCTAATAATATCAAACACAAAAAAGTGACTATTAAATAAATACCAACACCAGTCAGATATTAATCCTCCTAAAACTTCAGTGAACCGAAATTTGCTCATACATGAATGGAAATTTATGTTAATAAAAACTGAAACTCCTATAATCCTCTTTGGGATAATTCATATCCGGTGCATTGTAAAAGCTAGAGCTTGACTGAATCGTTGATCCGCGATCTAAAAGGTTCAACTGCAAAAGACATAATAAATTGTATATTAGCAAAAATGCAGAAATGAATTTTTCCATAACCGAAAGCAAAACAATTTTACCTCGCTTGGAGCTGTCTTTTTCTTTTTCTTTGTGGCGTTTGAGATCTTTTTTTCCAGGTTTGATCCAAGTCTGTTCTTCGGCCGGCCTCTTGTTCTGACACATGGAGGGCTTTGAAGGTCGTTCATGTCGCTCAACGTCGCTTCTTCGTGGGATAACAAACTTTTTCCTTTGCTTCTCGCTTGATATTCTTGCATCTCGGCCATGACATTGTCAAACGCACGGTGCAGAATTCCGGTCAGCTCCTCGGACTCTGAGGCAAATTCGCAAATATTGTGGGATCGAAACACCAAATCGTTGAATCTCTTGCTTCTCGACTCCAATAGAGGCTCGTCTTGGCCGTTCTTGATGTGTGTGTGCTTTCTCTTTATGTTCTTGCTCCAGCGCTCCAGTATGTATTTTGGTGCCACATTATCTACTCACTCGAAGCTTAGGACGCTCAGGGAATGGTGGCACAGTATGCCCCTTAACTCAAACAGCAGGCACTGGCACTTTACCTCTCGTGATATTGCGTCGTAGGTGACGAAAAACTTGTTGAATATGGAGTTGGAAACCTACTCCATTACTTCGTATATTGTGAAACCTAGGGTGGAATTCTTTGATCTTGTGATGTAATTCACCTTTCCTCTAAATTGTCCTTGAACTTTCCTAAACTTCTCGTGGGTATACACGTGCTGAAACTGTGCCTCCATTGATGATTTTATTGCGCATGATATCACAGTGTGAAAATCTGCAGCGTCGAATTCTCTCTCTCTTTGCTTTCTGCTTGCTAGGCTTGTCGTATTGCTTCACGAATTGACTCAGGGAGCTGTTGCGTGTGATGAACTTGTTGAAAAATGCATACATGCTCTTGCTCCTTTGTGTGCTTCTCATCCCGGCCCAGAAATGGTGATCCAGGTAAACTAGAATCCATATATGGCGATCTCGTACAGCTCTGCAGAATGAACCGAACCAATGAGCTGTGTTAAACTGAAATATGTGCATGTTTTGACCCAAAAGGTAACGGCATAAAAATAATTCAAATTAAAACCTCGGTTACCTGAGAGCCACTTGTTGTCTCCGAGGCCGTACTTTGTGAGGAATCGTTCCAGTTTCTGTCGAATGCGTCTTTTGTGAACGAGTTCCAAATGACGTGGCTCATCTCTTGTTTGATTTCTTCGTGTTGCTTGTAGCCGTTTAGTTTGTTTGGGATCTTCTTCATGATGTGCCAGATGCACCAATGGTGAATTATTGTTGGCATGCATATCTCGATGGCCCTTTGCATCGATGCGCATTGGTCGGTAAGAATGCCTTTTGGTGCCTTCCCTCCTATGTAATGGAGCCAACACTCGAATAGCCATTTGAATGACTGGATATCCTTGTTTTTCGTCAGGGCGCATCCGAGAAGTGTCGACTAACCATGGTGATTCACGCCCATAAAAGAACCAAAAACTAGATTGTACCTGCATAAGACACTCTCACAAAGTGATGAACTGAAATTTGTCGACTTGGTGAACGTAAAGACTTAATTTGGGTGAACCGATTACCTGTTTGTGTTGTACGCGGTGTCGAATGAAACCACGTCTCCGAAATACTCGCATGCCGCCCTGCTTCTTGCATCATCCCAGAATGCATGTTTGATGTTGTGATCGCCTTTGAGGTTGAGCTCGAAAAAGAAATTTTGGTTCTTCTCTTTCATTCTTAATAGGTACTTCCTGAATTCTTTGGCATCATCTTGTTTGGAGACATTCCGTACTTCCCGTGTGATATAATTCCTCACGTCTTTTTCTATAAAACTTAGTTCCCTGTGACTGCTGGATGCTACTACGAATGATTGGTAAGTTTTGCTCGGTTTGATTCCGGCTTCCTCGTTGGTTTCGATGGTACGACTCACGAACATGCTTAGCTCCCTGTGTTGTTTGAGCATCTCTGTCCGGTCTGGACAGCAGAGGTGTGAGTGATTCAGAACGACTTTGGAAACTATCCAGAGACTGACGTCCTTCAATATATGTATGCATATCCTGGCTGGATAGTTTATGCCAGCTGGGGGATTTGTCTTCAGAGTAGGAGATATCTTGGATTTCCACCTCCCCTCTCTGCTGCATATGATTACTTGATTCTTAATCATGTCTCCTTCCGAGTCGTGTTCCTTATTTTGGTAGAAAAATTGGCAAGTTTGGAATAATTTTTGTAGAACTTTTTGGCTTCTTCAAGTGTCTTGAAAATCATCCTGACCTTTAAGACAAATTGTTCATCCACAACACACCTGGTTTGCAGAGTGAGCCGAACATGTTATTATGGTGAAACAATTGTATAGAACTAAATGAATGGAATATTATCCATTATATAAATTCAAATATAAATAGCTTTCTGCATAATAAACTGAACATGTCATTATGGTGAAACAATTGTATAGTGCTAAATGAATGGAACATTATCCATTATATAAAATCAAATTCAAATAGTTTTCTGCATAATGAACCAAACACGTACTCATGGTGAAACAATTTTATAGTACTGAATAAATGCAACATTATCCATTATATAAAATCAAATTCAAACAACTTTTTGTAGAATGAACCGAACACGTATAAATGGTGAAACAATTATATAGTACTGAATGAACGAAACATGATCCATTATATAAAATCAAGTTCAAACAGCTTTCTGCATAATGAACCGAACACGTATTCATGGTGAAACAATTGTATAATATTGAATGAATGAAACATAATCCAATATATAAAATCAAATTCGAAAGAACTGTGTCTACAATTTAGAGATTTTCAATTCAATTCAGAATACATGCATCCATTCAATTCAATTCAATTCAATTCAAATTAGCAATTACATTCCATTCAATTCGATTCAAAATTGACTAATTCGAACCTCGTCCGCTTGATTTGTTTTAGAAGAATAATCCAAATTACTTTCATTCAACTGATTTGAAGTTGAATCATTCATTGTTTCGATTCAGAAGTGCAGATTGAAGAAGAAAATGAAGAAGAATAGAAAGAAGATAAATGCAACGTAAGCAGATTGAAAGAAGAAAACGAAGAAGATGAACGCGACCAGAGGAGAACAATGAAGCTTATTACGTTGAAGGCAATGCAGATCGATAAGGAAAAACGCGAGCGGAGAAAAACTAGGAGAGTAGAAGGTTTAGGTTGCAGTAAAGAAGATTTACGTTATATGTAGCACGTGTATCACAAACGAGTGAGGGGGTGGGGGAGGCGCGTCTGTTAAAAGTTGCTTGGATAACTTGGATGCATTTTTTACATGGATGTAGAGCATTATTGTCTTTTACATGGATACAAAACATTATTATAAATATAAATATAATTTGAAAATTGATCTAACAGTTTGCTCAAATATTTTAAAGTTCTAGAGTCACTACTAGAAAACTAGTTATTACAGATGGATATTTCCAACAAATTTTATCCCACGGAAATACAGATAGAATTTGTGAGGGATTTTTGTTGGAAACCAAAAAAATGAATTAGCATAAATTACAGACGGAAAAGAGAATCCATCGATAATTCTGTCGAAAAAATTAATTTTTTTCCGTGGGAAATAGTTACCGACGAAAAATTCGTCTGTAATTAAATAAACAAAAATGCTGTGTTTTATTAAATTATTACAGACAAAAAATTTATCTGTATTTTAAAATATTCCATCGGAAATACTGAGTTAAACCTAACTCTACCCCTACCCTCTGGAGCTTCACACTCCAAACGAGCTTCACAGTTATCTTCCTCATCATCTAGCTCCATTCTCCTCAGCACCTTCATCGACCGCATTCTTCATCCGAATCATCACTGCCACAATTACCATCATCAACACCTTTGGGACTTCTATCACTCTCGTCGTCGTCAATCATCGCTGTTTCCCGTGCTATCCCTTCTCTTCCCCTCTTTTACGAAGACAAACCCTAATCCTTCTTTAGCGACTTTTTCTTCTCTTCAAACCCAACACCGATGGTGAGTATTTGAATTTTCTATGATATTTTCTTCCAGTTTTTTATTCAATGAAATTCCATTATTACAATGTAATTTTCATGTCGTGTTAGTTTAATTGCTGCTTGATTTTATTTTTGACTTGGGATTAAGCTAGCATTTGCCTTTGTTTTTGTGATTTATTTGGTTGCTGTGATGAATTTTTAATTTAATCAAAGCATTTGGAATGATGCACGTAAGCTGTTTGATGAAAAGTCTCGGAAACAAAATGGGTTATTCCAAGTTCTTTTGGAATTGCTCCCATAAGATATAATGTTCTTTGGGGGATTATTTTTATCTGTGAATGCTAGAATGCAAGCTCACTTTGAGAATATTCAGACGATTTCAGATGTAATGGCACTGCCTCATGCTATGCACAAGCAGAAGAGTTGGATCTTTCTCAGCTTCTTGAGAGACTCTTACAAGGGAAGGGTCAACCAAACACTTTAACATAATCAGAGAAACTAAATTTATGGGAGAGACTCAATAAAGTGTTTTGGAAAACTAATTATTCACAATTTCTTTTTCTCTAGGTTTTACAAGAATGGCGTTGTTAGTATGGGTCACAACAATGCTTAGTTTATATACAAAGGTTCAAGTAAATATTCTAGGAAGGCATCTATATATTAATACTGCCCGAAGATTTGAAAGCTCTAGCACAACGATGAGAACAACCTTTTTTTCCATCATTTTCCCTTTTTTTTAGAGTTTATTTGTTTATAACTCTTATTATGTTGAGTATAATTGGGATGCTTTGGATATATAAGGAGTTTAAAGGAAACCAGATATCACTCTTCATAGGTCCTCTCCTGAATGGAGTGCAGGTGACAGCACAAAATCCTGAGAAAAGTGGAACATTTGTGACTAATAGAGAGCAAGTATGTCATATAAAGGTTATAGTCTATAGTTGAGGCTTTAGAATTTTTCTTGCATTTTGCTTGGTTTCACAGATGCTGTGAAACAGTTAGCTGCTGTTATTTGTTGGTTGTCTTTTTGGTGCTATGGATTTTCTATTTTATCTTGAGATTATGTTTAGGTGATGAACTTAACTCCAGGGAGAGGTGAGAAAGTATTTAAAAAATTGGAATAGTATCTCTAGTTAAAATTTAGGTGTATGCTACTCTGTTGATTGAATCAGTGCACAGGTCAATTCAACTAATTGACTTATTGTTCTTTCTTGCAATTGAACTAATATGTCATGTCAGAGTTGTTTGCGTCAATTGACCTATTTTGTTAGTTACAGATTAGAATGGAACCAAATAAAAATGGCACATTATAAGGGTTTAGGTGGAAGGTCCAAATCAGTGGTGTGTTGCAACATGGGTTAAAGAAATTTATCTGCAATACTGTTGAATTTCCCAGCCGACTTTGCTAAATCACATGTAATTTATTTAGAACTTGTAATTTTTAATTTTTTATCTTAATAGAGTCATTAAATATAAGAAAATCTCTGGTCCTCTGGTCATCAAATTAAGAATCAATATGAAGAGAGATTTGCATTATCCATGCACCTAGAATTTTTTTTATAAGGTTTGAAGCAATTAAACATCATCTGTATCCAAAGGATAACTCCACCTATGTTACACTTGCGGTACATAGCCAGTCCCAAGCCCGGATAAAGGAGGAGGGTTGTGTTAGATCTTCGACAACCAACATAAAAATATAGTCGAATCCCCATGACATGAATCAAAGACATTATTGCGCTAAAGCTAGGTCATTGCCCGGAATCAACACGCTGTATGGCTCGAGTATGGTGTCAAATGAGAAAGAACCGCTGCATCGGTGTCCGGATGTAGTGTTAAATGAGCAAGAGTTCTTGTGTTTTCGTGAACGGATGAGGGTAAATAAGCTAGTTCACAAAGTAAAAGGTAAAGGTCGGAGTGATAGAAGGTTGAGATTTGGGACATGGAATATAGGCACTCTAACAGGAAAGTCCATGGAGGTGGTGAACACTATGACAAGGAGGAAGATTAACATTATGTGCCTACAAGAAACAAATGGGTTGATGCGAAGGCTAGGGAGTTAGATACTTCCGGTTTCAAACTTTGGTATACAGGAAAGGTGAAGAATAGGAATGAGGTTAGAATAATTGTGGATAAGCAGTGGAAGAAGGACGTGGTGGATGTTAAGAGGGTGGGAGATCGGATCATCTCTATCAAACTTGTGGTGGAGGGAGGTGCTTTCCATGTGATTAGCGCCTATGCACCGCAAGTGGGTTCGGACGAACAACACAAGATAAGGTCTTGGGAGGATCTAGAGAGTTTGGTTCAAGACATACCTTTAGGAGACAAGATTTTCTTAGGAGGAGATTTAAATGGCCATGTTGGGAGAGAAGTGACTGGATATGGGAGTATTCACGGAGGTCATGGGTTCGGGGTGATCAATGCCGAGGGTAAAACTATTTTGGACTTTTTCTCAACCTTTGATCTTCTCATCGCAAATACATGTTTTAAAAAGAGAGACGAACATCTTATAACCTATAAGAGTGGCATGACAAGCTCTCAAATTGACTTCTTCTTATTGAGGAGAGTCGACCGAAAATTTTGCATTAATTGTAAAATTATCCTGGGAGAGAGTTTGACAACACAACATAGGGTGCTCGTCATGGATTTTCGCGTTGAGCAAAAGTTGAGGAAAAGTCATCATACGAAGAACCCAAGGACGAAGTGGTGGCGGATGAAAGGTGAGGAACAAAGAAGCTTTCTAAGACGAGTAGGAGAAGAGGCAAAGTGGGATGGGAATGGAAGCGCGAAAGATATGTGGATGGAGATGGCAGAAGTTATTAGAAGAACAGCAAAAGAAAGCTTTGGTGAATCTAAAGGAATAGGACCACGAGACAAGGAGTCCTGGTGGTGGAATGCGAGTGTACAAGATAAGATAAAGATAAAAAGGGAGTGCTTTAAAGAGTGGTCTCTATGCTGCAACGCAGATAACTGGGAAAAATATAAGGCGGCTAAGAAAGAGACAAAAACGGCTGTAAGTGAAGCAAGAAGAAGAGAATATGAAGGTCTCTACCAGTCTTTGGGCACGAAAGAAGGAGAAAAAGGTATATATAGAATCGCAAAGAGCCATGAAAGAAGAATGAGAGATTTGGATCAGGTTAAGTGCATAAAGGATAAGGATGGAGAAGTGTTGGCTCAAGAGGAGAAGATTAATGAAAGGTGGAAGAGCTACTTCTACGAGTTATTTAATGAGGGACAGAAGACTCTTCCAAGCCTTGGTCGGTTATGCACAAGGAAAGAATTTCAAAACTTTGACTACTATCGGAGGATCTGAGACTTCGAGATAAAAAAGGCTCTAAAGCAGATGAAAAATGGCAGGGTAGTAGGACCTGATAATATTCCGATTGAGGTTTGGAAGGGTCTTGGAGAAAAAGGCATCAACTGGTTAACCAAGCTTTTTAATGAGATTTTAAGGTCAAAGAAGATGCCTGATGAGTGGAGAAAGAGCACCTTGGTACCTATCTACAAGAATAAGGGGGATATACAAAGTTGTGGAAACTATAGAGGGATCAAGCTTATGAGTCATACCATGAAGTTATGGGAAAGGGTGATAGAACGGAGGTTAAGAAAAGAGACACAAGTAACAGAAAACCAATTTGAATTTATGCCAGGCAGATCTACCACTGAAGCGATATACCTTTTAAGAAGGATGATGGAGAGGTATCGTAGTAATAAAAAGGATCTACATATGGTGTTTATTGATTTGGAAAAAGCGTATGATAAAGTTCCAAGGGAGGTCTTATGGAAGGTTTTAGAAAAGAGGAGAGTAAGGATCGCATATATTCGTGCAATTAAAGACATGTATGATGGGGCCACAACTAGTGTGAAGACTCAAGGTGGTGTGACAGAAGAATTTCCTATTGGTATAGGATTACACTAAGGATCATCCTTAAGTCCATATCTTTTCACTTTAGTCTTGGAAGTACTTACAGAGCACATCCAAGAGCCTGTGCCATGGTGCATACTTTTTGCCGATGATATCATCTTTATGGGAGAGTCAAGGGAAGACCTAAATAAGAAGTTGGAGTTATGGAGAGAAGCTCTAGAAATGTATGGTCTGCACATAAGCCGTAGCAAGACGGAATATATGGAATGTAAGTTCAGTCTGAGAAGGGAAAACCCTAATAGAAGGGAAAACCCTAAAAGTTAAAAGTTTTAAGTATCTTGGGTGTATCATACAGGATAATGGAGAGATTGAACAGGATGTAAATCATAGGATCCAAGCAGGTTGGTCAAAATGGCGGAGTGCATCTAGTTTTATATGCGACAAAAAAGTGCCTTTAAAATTTAAAGGTAAATTATATCGCACACTATAAGACCGGCTATGCTTTATGGTACGGAGTGTTGGGCGGCTAAAGGGGAGCACGAACATAAGCTGAGTGTGGTAGAGATGAAGATGTTGAGATGGATGAGTGGTCATACGCGATTGGATAAAATAAGGAACGAAGATATAAGGGAGAGAGTTGGAGTAGCACCCATTGTGGAAAAGATGGTTGAATCGCGTCTCAGGTGGTTTGGACATGTGAGAAGAAGACCGATAGAACATCCAGTCAGGAGGGTGGATGAGATGGAAGATGGACAAAGGGCAAAAGGCAGAGGAAGACCTAAGAAGACCATCCATGAAGTGGTCAAACGAGATCTACATGTAAACGGTCTCTCTGTAGACATAATATATGACAGAGCATAATAACATCGTTTGATTCATGTAACCGACCCCACTTAGTGGGATAAGATTTTGTTGTTGTTGTTGTATCCAAAGGACAAAGCTTATCACGTTTGCTTTTCTTTTTTCTTTTATTTTATTATTTAATTATATATATGTTCAATAAACTTATAATTTTTTGTGTTAATAGTCATCAAATATGACTTGTATATAATATTTTTCCATAAGTATTATCCATATTTAAAAGTTGTCTTTTCTCTTTTTACTTTGCAGAGAGAATAATTTAATTTACATATACACAACTATTTGACAAAAACATATTCACAAAGTTATTAATAGTGCCACGAAGTTATCATTTAAAAGAGTTAATTATAATTTTTTTTTGTAGTGTCTTTTTAGAATACTGTATTTTTTTTAGTTGCACTGATTCATTCATATCAAGGTATTTAATGTCCAAAAATTGGAATACAAACCTGAAAACATACGCTGGGTGAGTCACTTCTTCTATATATCATAGTTTCTTATATGTCAAGACTGCTAGTATTTCTTTGCATATAAATTAGTTGTGTTCCCAACATAACATAGAGATTTGGGGTTAATATTCGTAAATTGTGATTGGGAAAAAGAAAAAATTAAGCTAGCTAGTCAATTATGGGTATGTCTAAAATGAGCTCAATATTTATGTGCTTATTGAATGTGTCATATTTATATAGACCATTAGATTTGTTTAGATTAAAATCAAAGGCTAATATAAAAGAAGAGCATTGATGGGCTCTAATAAATACAGAATATCATAGTACATAAATAAATATTTTAAATGACAATACTTTAATACACAATACTTTAAATGACAACATAATTTTTTATTCTTAAATAATTAAATATAAAATATATAAATACAAAATATTTAAATATTTTTATTTATTAAAATTAATTATTATGCAAAATTTTTTATAATATTAAAAAATTATATTAAAATAATATTTTAAACTGTAACATAAAAATATAAAATTATTAAAATTTTATTTTATATTACTTGATAAATAATTCAATTATTATATTCAAAATTTATTAACTAACTACTTTTATTAAAGTATATAATATAATTTTTCATAAAAATATTTTTAAAATATAATTTATTTAAAATATTATATATAATACATGATATATATACGTTGATTATACAATCTTATATATACGTAAATTATATTTTTAATGACATAATAATACACGTAAATGTATATATATAAAAAAATTTACTCTTATCAGTATATAGGAATTAAATTCGTACCTAATGAATAAATTATTATAGAAAAAAAATAAATTTGATAAAATAATTCTATAAGAATTTTTTTTATTTCATTTTTTTTCAGCACACTACCCAAATCAAACTCTCACAGTGAAGTGAAGTATGCTAAAAACTAAACAGGACTTAAGGATCAATTAAACTGGCATTATTCGATATAGAAATATCTGAAATGTGTTAAATAAAATTAATAGTCTAATAAGTAATAACTAACTAATTACTATTAACCTATATATAATAAAATATAATTTATTTAAAATATTATATATAATACATTATATATATATATATATATATATATATATACACACACACGTAGATTATACAATTCTATATATAAGTAAATTATATTTTAAAAATATTTTTATGGAAAATTATATTATATACTTTAATAAAAGTAGTTAGTTAATAAATTTTGAATATAATAATCGAATTATTTATCAAGTAATATAAAATAAAATTTTAATAATTTTATATTTTTATGTTACAGTTTAAAATATTATTTTAATATAATTTTTTAATATTATAAAAAAATTTTACATAATAATTAATTTTAATAAATAAAAATATTTAGATATTTTGTATTTATATATTTTATATTTAATTATTTAAGAATAAAAGATTATGTTGCTATTTAAAGTATTGTGTATTAAAGTATTGTTATTTAAAGCATTTATTTATGTATTATGATATTCTGTATTTATTAGAGCTCATCAATACTCTTCTTTTATATTAGGCTTTGATTTTAATCTAAACAAATCTAATGGTCTATATAAATATGGCACATTCAATAAACACATAAGTGTTGAGCTCATTTTAGACATACCCGTCATGTGGGTAAGGCGGTGGTTGATTGAAATTTATTAAGTTGAAATTGCCAACAAATAATTAAACCCCGGATAGTTGAACTAAATTAAACCTCATGCATACAGTAGTTAGTAGTTTCATGTGGGAAATTATTAAAATATTGGCAACTATGTACTAAGCTAGTTTAACCGAACCATATGAGTTGTAAACTTGTAATTTTAAATTTAATTGTAGCAGTTTGAGTTTGTACCTTTGCAGCAAAATTTAAAGTCCTGTTTCGTTTTCGATTCTCTTCTTCTAATGAGTTCTTATCAGCATCGAACATGTGTTTCCATATTTACGGCAATTATATTCCTATTTCCATTGGATCTTAGTGCATACTGCATATATATATATATATATATATATATAGCTTGACCCTTTCGGTATATAAAACAAAGAAGCATGTCATGGTACGGTTCTGATTTCTGAATCGAAAAAATATGGAACAAAAATATGAACTTTTTCAATATTAAAATTTAAGAAAGCATGGTATCAATTTTTAAATCACTTCACGGATAGTTTTGAAAATACAGTATTACTTTACTGATTATCACTTCATCTGCATTATTATTTTCCTCTCATAATCTGTTTTCCACTGACACCGTCCAAATTTAGATGCAAGCCCTGGGCTCTTGCTAGAAGTATTTTTTATAAAAATAATACTCTAACTCTTTCTCTCTCATTATACAGTAGTTGATTGTTAGAAGATTAATTTGTGTGTTCGTTTAGAAATTTTTGGTGTAATTCCTTTAACTTTTTGTTTGGAGTTCAGGTTAGTGCAATTCTTGTGTTGTAAATTTCATTGATTTCTAAAATATTGTATGATAAATGAAATATTGTTTGTATTGTGTTATTGCTTGTATTGCATTAAAAATATAGAAAATTATATGGTACAGATCTAAATCTGTACAGATTTAAAGATTTGTTTACTTAAACCACATTTTTTAAAGCCACACTTTTCACTTAAAACCGTAGCTCTTCACAAAGAAAAACGTCACCTAATAGAAAAAAGTAAATTAGAAGATTTAAGAGAAGAAATAATTAAGTTATCAAAATTAATAGATCAAAAATTAATGATTTTAACTAATGTTAACTGTAATGACACCGAATTCTTAAAATCAATACAAAATGATTTTTCTCAAAATCTTTATTTTACTATAAGTTTTATTGAAGGACTTCAAAAACCTGAAAAAACTTATTTTTCACACGGAATTTCTAAGAAATGTTACCATGGAAATGATTCCCCGCATCTTTATCATACTTTTAACCCACAATTAAATTCTATAGTAGATATGCTTGAAGAAATATTAGTATCTATAAAATTTCAAAGAAATAAGGAAAAAGAAAATCCCAAAGAAGAAAAATTTCAAAATATAATCAACACATCCTAGATTATTCAAGTGACGAAGAACCAGCAATTCCAATACAAGTAAAAAATGAAGCTGGATCATCTAGGGATAATCAATCTCAATTTAAATGGGAAACAGGTTTTGATAATTATGCTTTTAAAAAAGGATTTATAAATAAAGACTCAAAATATACAAAAACACCATCAAAATACGTTCCTAAAATCCAGGAAATGGAAGGAGAAAGAATGCTCGATTTAGACTGTAAAAAGAATGAAAAAGAAATTTTCGAAAACTGGTTGAATTCCTTCTTATTAGAAGCCTTTACTAATCCAAAACTTAATGAATTATCTGGAAGAGATATTTGGAATTACATAGGGTTTCATACTAAAGGAGCTATAAGAGATTATATGACATCAATAGAAAACCAAATAATAGAAGAATTAGCAACAAAAACAACAGCTTATGATAAGATATTATATATAATGATGATTCTATATAAAGAATTTTTTGGAAAAAATATTATAGATCATAAACAAGAAGTCTATAATAAAGAATATCAAGAAGCAAAAAATCATTTAGCTAACATTCAGATATATGATCTATGTAATGTGGAGTCTTATATATGTGAATATAGAATACATTATTACAAATTAAAAGAAGAAGATAAAAATCATTATCTTAGTATGTATATAACAAAACTTCCATATCCTGCTAATGAATTTATTATGGGAAGATTTATAAGAGAAATAAATAGAGGAACAATTGAAAATAATTTTGGTGGAGCAACCTCTGCAATAAGAGAGGAAATAAAAGAACGTTGTATGCAAGAAGCAACTCAAAAAAGATTTGCAAATATAATTAGAATTTGCTGTCAGGATAATGAAGAGATACCTCAAAAATATGGTCTTAATAAAAATTTTCAAAGAAAAAGAAAATATCAATTTAGAAAAAGAAAATACTATCCAAACTGGAGAAAAAAGAGGTATTTTAGAAAAAGAAATAACAATAAAAACAAAAGACAAAAAAGTGATTATTGCCCGAATAAAAAAGAAAATTGTAAGTGTTGGTATTGCCAAGAAGAAGGACACTATGCAAATGAATGTCCGAAAAAGAAGGATAAAAAGGATCTTACTAAACAAATAGAAATTGCTAAGTCCTGTTTCATGGAACCATTAGAAGAATCTGATGATAACTTAGACTATATTTTTGAATATGTCTCGGAAACAGACTCAGAGACTGAGTAATAATGCTACATTTATTACTATAAAAATAACAGAAAAGTTTATAAATGCTTTCATAGATTCTGGAGCAACGCAATACTTTGCTAGTTCAAACATAAAACTTGATTGGAAAAAATTAAAGAAACCATTAAGAGTTAGAATAGCTGACAAATCAATACATAAAATTAACCAAAAAGCAGAGATGGTTGAAATTTTTATTCAAAATTATAGGTTCATTGTTCCATCTATATATATGTTAGACTCTGGAATGGATTTTATCATAGGAAATAATTTTTTAAAGCTATATCATCCATTCATTCAAGAATTAACATATATAGTTTTAAAAGCACCACACGATTCTTCAATAAATCAAAAATCAAAACGTATAAAAATACCAACTACCACTATAGATAAGATCTTAAAATTTAAAATATTTTCTATATTAGAGACATGTTATTTAAATTTATACTTTCAGATAAATATCCCAAAAAATAGTCTTGAAATAAAGATAGAAGAACTTTTGGATGAAATTTGTGCTGAAAATCCTTTAGATGTTAAAAATACAAATAACGAATTAGTAAGTATTAAATTAAAAGATCTTACAAAAGAGATAAATGTTCCAAATAAAATTCCTTATTCCGCAAGAGATAGAGAAGAGTTTTCATTAGAATGTAGAGATCTTTTGGAAAAAGGAATTATAAGATTAAGTAAAAGTCCTCATGCGGCTCCAGCCTTTTATGTCGAAAACAATAATGAAATTAAAAGGGGAAAATGAAGAATGGTTATTAACTATAAGAAGATGAATGAAGCAACTATTGGTGATGCTCATAAACTTCCAAGAAAAGATTCTATTTTAGAAAAAATCAAAGGAGCAACTTGGTTTTCATCTCTTGATGCAAAATCAGGATATTGGCAGCTTCGTTTAGACGAAGAAACAAAGAAATTAACTGCTTTTACTTGCCCAACAAAAGAATCAACAAGTGTGTTACTCTATGAATGGAATGTATTACCATTCGGATTAAAACAAGCCCCAGGTATTTACCAAAGATTTATGAAAGAAAATCTAAAAGAGTTAAATGAATTTGTTTTAGTGTATATTGATGATATACTAATTTTTACAAAACAGGATAGAGAAGATCATCTTCAAAAATTATTAATAGTTTTAAAAAGATGTAAAGAAAAAGGATTAGTTCTTAGAAAAAAGAAAGCAAGAATAGCAAAACAAGAAATAGAATTTCTTGGATTAATTCTATCTACTCAAGGAAAACTAAAACTTCAACCAAATGTCCTAGAAAAGGTAAATTTATTTCCTAATAAAATAGAAGATAGAAAACAATTACAAAGATTTTTAGGATGTATAAATTATATTTCTGATCAAGGATTTTTAAAGAATATAACAGAATACACTAAAAGCTTATTTCCAAAAATAAGTACTAAAAAAGAATGGAAATGGGATGAAAAAGATAGTATGCAAATTCAAAGGATTAAAGAATTATGTGAAAAACTTCCAGAACTTTATATTCCAGAAGAAAATGACTACTTAATAGTAGAAACAGATGCTTCAGACATAACCTGGTCAGGATGTCTAAAAGCTAAGAAAGCTATAAAAAGTTTGGAACAAGGAAAAGAATCACTAGATTCTAAAGATTCCCTAAAGGAATTACTTTGCAGGTATATTTCAGGAACTTTTACTCCAACAGAACAGAGATATACCACTCATGAAAAGGAAACTCTAGCAGCAATTAAATCTCTTAAGAAATGGAAAATTGATTTACTACCAAGAGAATTTACATTAAGGACAGATTCAAGCTACCTAACAGGTTTCATACGATATAATTTAAAAGTTAATTATAATCATGGACGATTGGTAAGATGGCAAT
This sequence comes from Arachis hypogaea, assembly GCF_003086295.3. NCBI lineage: Eukaryota > Viridiplantae > Streptophyta > Magnoliopsida > Fabales > Fabaceae > Arachis > Arachis hypogaea. The sequence goes on from NC_092050.1 coordinate 128,300,937, forward strand.
TATTTTTGTTACAATATCCAATAAAAATTGAATATATTAAGGGTGACAAAAATGTTATTGCAGATACATTAACAAGAGAATGGAGTTTGTCTACAACGCATTAGATCAAGAAATTCAAAAATATGAGCAAGAGCTCGAAAAATGCAAGCATTGTCAGCAAATAAGGACACAGATCCAATCCCTCAAGAAGGCCATCGAAGCAATGAAATTAACACAACAAGCAGAAACATCAGAGTTCAGCCAGCTAAGCATGGTGGACAAATCAGGTGAAGAAAAAATTTCAAAAAATAAAACAATTGCTGAAATCATTAAAAAATCCACCCAAGATAAAAAATATTATGTAATTTATAATGGCCCCATGAAAGGAGTATATGATGCCTGGGAAAAAGCAGCACCATTCACACACCAGTCAAAGATAATTCATAAAGGAGGGTTCCTAACACTGGAAGAGGCAAAGAAATCCTTCAAGGAATATGAAGCTCTCCATCCAGAGCAAACCCTAAAAAGAGCAGATAAAGCTCCAATTCAAACCCAGAGAACAGGGATAATAAGAAACATTCCTACAAGGGCTGAAATCAAGGAAAAGAAAAGGGTCTGTAGATCTAATCTCAAAGAAACCCTTAACATAGTCGTGAATTGGACTGAAGAAAAAAGGGCAATTTTGGGATATTATCCTGTTGCCAAAGAACAGCTAACAAAGCTGGTTATATTTCCAGATGCTTCCCCATCTGACACCTATCAGTTTTTCCAGTATGGATTAATTGATACAATCTTAATTTTTAATGATCTAAAAATTATTAATGAGTTTCCTGCAGGATTCGTTGATGCAGTAAAGAGATTTAAAAATATGATTGACAATGTAAATCCAAGGGATATATCCCTAAAATTTACAAACAGTCAACCTATTTTTAATGAAGAAGAAGAATGCTTGGTTCCAGCACACCAAGTAATATTCATGTCCGTCTTCCCAGGAAATTTTCAACCAATTGATCAAATTCAAGATTTAACAATTTACAGTCATGAAGAAAGGCTAGCCAGCACATTAGCAAGGGTCTTTGAAAGAACTCAAAAAATAACGAAGGAATCTCACACAAGGATTAATTATAAAAGTAGAAATAATCTGCTTGTGTCCAGTAAAAAAAATGAAATTGAAGAAAGAGAGATGAGACTCTTGGTAGAATTTGAATCAGCATTCTACAACTTATCTGGACTTTTAGAAAAGCTCCCTGAAGGGATAAAGAGGAATCTCTGCTATTTGATAAAAGACAGAGAAGACCACAAGTGCCAACTATGTGCCTCAGAGTTATCTGAAGAAAGCAATAATGAAACGGAATCAACTCACATGATGAAGGAAGAAGACAAAACATCTGACGATCACATGATAAAAGAAGAGGACAGCACATCTGAAGCATCTCTCAACATTATTGCATAGTGACGTAAGCACTTAGGTCATAGAGCACCAACAATGTAGCTGGTGAAAGAGAACAAACAATGACGTAAGAAATGACGTCATAAGAAGGGTAAGGATGGGAATTGTCCATCAAACCCAACTATTATAAATAGGCTGCTTAGGCAAATGTAAAGCATCAGACAATAGGAAGCAGGAGGCTAAGAGTACTCATATGCTAGGAGAGCAAGGAGGAAGCTGCCGAGGCGATTCTATAGTCTGAGGAAGAATCCCCTTAGGGAAAAATAGTTCTAAACTCCCCTCTGGAGTTAGTATCTACAATCTCCCCTCTGGAGATAAAAACCCCTTATGTAAAATATACTGAATAAAGGAAGTTTTTCTCCAGAAAGGTACATCTTCATTCTAGTCTTTCAATTATGAATTATTTAGAAAGTTTAGAATTAACAGAAGAATCTGATTATTATAGATTAACTGCTTTATTAGATAATGAAAAGCAGGCTATTCTAAAAACAGAATTAAATCTCAAATCAAATGAAAATTTTAATAAACAAAATCTTTTAAAAGAAGTTTTTAACAGAAAAAATATAATATACTATGGAAAAATTCAACTTGAAGCTCCTATAAAAATAAAATCTGCCAATAGAGAACTTGAAATAGCTTTGATAAATAATGAAGAATTGAGTAAACAGATTGAGAAAATTAAGGATCAACAAAAAAGATCTAAAATTGGATGGATTCATATTAGTACTATACAAGTCTTAATTAAATCTACATATATGAAAGGAATTAATTCACCAATAAGTTTAGCAATCTGTGACAAAAGAATTACTGATGACCCAATAGATCAAATAATTGGAATTGTTCATGGAAATTTGGCAAACGTAAATGTTAAATTTAATGCCCATCTTGGATATGCTATACCTTTATCAACTGAAAATCTTGGAAGATCTGTAAGTTTGGCTTATAAATTTCATAGAAAGAATCTAATGGAACAAGATGATGAACCATTTTCAATTACATATGCAATAAATTATGCTTTAACAAATAGCCATCATAGTATAATATTTAAAAACAGAGAAAGAATTTATGTCGATGAATTATTTCAAAAAATTGTAAAAACAGAAATACCAAAATATAAAGCTATTGAAAACTCAGTTCTATTACTAAAAGAACCATCAGGAAAATTGGTTTCATCAAATTTTCAAATAAGAGAATCTAAAATTAATAGTCACTTAAGTTTATCTAAGTTAAAGATTAAAGAAGAAGATTCTGAAATAAAAGAATTAACAAAAAAGGTCGAAAAATTAAATGAAACCCTAAATACTAAATTATGACAATAAATAAAGAAGAGATATATGTAACTTATCAAGATAAGAAACAAGAGCTCTTTGAAAGAGAAAATCGTTTGAATTATTTACAGTTCTCTGAAATAAATCAAAGAGCATTTAAAGCTCTAAAAATAATCTATGACAAGTTAAAAAGAGAAGTTGAAGAATTAGAAAAATTAATAGAATCTCTAGAAAAAAGTGATGAAGCAATGATAGAATTTGCAGAAATTCTAAAATAAATAATGAAGCATACAAAGATCGAAAGACCAGAAAATAAAATAAAAGAAAAAGAGCGAAAAAATTAAAAAGTAAAATAAAGGAGTATAAAAAGGAATTAAATAATCTTCAGATCGAAATTGATGACCTTATAATAAAAAGGATAGAAATAAGAATAAATATAAACAAGTTGGAATTAAACTTAAAAAATTTATAAATGCCTGAAAAACTATATTATGACTTAAAAGAATTAAAGCTGTTAAAAGAAAAAATGGAGAATGAGGTTGAAAAATTAAAAAGATATTTAGAAACAACGGAAAGTGTAGAAATAAAAGAAGTTTTTGAAGATTTGAAAAAATATATTAAAGAAAAAGACAAACAGATAAAAGATTTTATAAATAATAATCCATGCAAAAAAGAATATTATAAATTAAAACAAGATTAAAAAAAAAACTATAAAAATGAAATCAGAATTATAAATACTAGAAATAATAGAAATTTTCAACATCTTCAAATCTATACACATTATAAACACAAAAGAATTAAAAATTGGTATCAGAGCCAAGTTAACGATTAAGGGTAACACTTTCTCTTTAAGCAACACTTTTAGTGATACACTTTTAAACCAAATAAAAACAAAAATCTGTAAATCTGTACCAATATGCATCTGTACACTAGATGGACCCTAAAAATATTGATATGGTTAAATATTAGGAGAATGCTAGGGTGAGGAACATCATTTTTTCTACACATGAGGAACTTAGTTGGCATTATCTATTAAGTGCCATCTGTCCAACCGAAGGAGAGCAGCTTTTAGCCGTTTACAGACCACAATACAAAATCTGAAAGCATTTAATGTGGTGTCAGTACAATACACGTTAATTAGAAAATGTGATTAAGTCTTTTTTAACTCTCTAATACTTTAAATTATTATTTAAGTTGTGGGCCTTTTTTTAACCGGTTTATGTTTAGACTTTGGAGGAATAATTAATTGCACTCACTTTTTTTTCTATGATATAAGATTGATATTAGGCACAAACATAAAGTCCTATTAATTAGAATTTTTTTTCAGAAATAAAATAAAAAAAATTCATATTTTTTTAAATACCATTTTTAAATTTTAATTCTCTAAAAACAGTTTTCTTTTTTAGAGTAAGTTTGCCCCACCCGGTGAACTCTATAAAAATTATAGAGTTCGCCTTATCCTCGTATACTCCCTTTAACTTTTTTGAATTCCGCGTTTTTAATCAATTTTAATCCATTATCATCATCTCCAAATAGTATATAGATCTACAAATAAGATATAGGAGTATACAAAAATACACAGACAAGCATGACTTTTTCAAGGATTTTTTAATTATAAATTAAAAAAATAAGCCATATTTAACAATGGCAACCATTATCATCGTCTCTAGAAATACACCGGTACACCGAATAAGCCATATTTAACAAGAATTTTTTTAATTATAAGTCGTATTTTATTTTGAAAAAATTTATTTAAATTTTAAAAAAAATTCAAAATAAAATACGACTTATAATTAAAAAAATTCTTGTTAAATATGGCTTATTCCGGTGTACCTGTGTATTTCTGGAGATGATGATAATGGTTGTCATTGTTAAATATGGCTTTTTTTTTAACTTATAATTAGAAAAATCTTTGAAAAAGTCATGCTTGTTGTCTGTGTATTTTTGTGTACTTCTATATACACTATTTGTAGATCTATATACTATTTGGAGATGATGCTAATAGATTAAAATGAATTAAAAACGTGGGATTCAAAAAAGTTAAAGAAAATTCATCGGGAGTAAAGCGATCTCTATAATTTTTAGAGTTTGCCGAGGTTGCGGTAAACTTGCTCTAAAAAAAATCGTATTTAGGGAATTAAAATTCAAAAATGGTGTTATATTCAATGTGAAATGATTTAAGGTCTAAAGATTTTTTTTTCAAGAGTTAAAATTTGATCTGATGCTATAGATAAGTTTGGTATAAAAAATGTTAAAATATTTTATTATTAGTAAAACTTAGTGTGTTCTGCATAATAAATACACAATTGATAAAAGACAATTTTTTTATTAACAAATAATCTCTATATATTTATTGTCATCTATTGTATTCTAAGAAAAAAATAAATTTTATATATTAAAAATGACATATAATAACAATAGTGAGTGTTAATAATGTAAGCAAAAATAAATAATTAATATAAAATTAGTCAAATTATCAAATATTTAAATTTTTTTATTAAAGATTATAAATTTACGCTGAAAAGATTTTAAAAATATATATTTAATGAGAAAAAATTAATCTTTTATAAAATTTTCAAATGATATATAAATATACTTGTTATGTACAAATTCAATTTTATTATTATTGTCAAATGATCAACTGAACTATATATCTTATATCTTTTGACATAAGTTAGTTTACTTCCCAAAAGATATATAGTTCAGTTGATCATTTGACAATAGCAATAAAATTGAATTTGTACATAATAAACATATTTATATATAATTTAAAATTTTATAGAAGATTAATTTTTCTCATTAAATATATATTTTTAAAATCTTTTCAGCTTAAATTTATAATCTTTAAGAAAAAATCTAAATATTTGATAATTTAACTAATTTTACATTGATTATTTATTTTTACTTACATTATTAATACTCATTATTGTTATTATTATATGTCATTTTTAATATATAAAAATTATCTTTTTGTCGAAATACAATAGATGACAATAAATATATTGAGATTTATTAGTAAAAAAAAAGGTCTTTCATTAACTCTATATTTATTATGCAGAACACACTAAGTGTTACCAATAATAAAATATTTTAACAATTTTTATACTAAACTTATCTTTAGCATCAGATCAAATTTTAACTCTCAAAAAAAAATCTTTAGACTTTAAATCATTTCACATTGAATATAATCACATTTAATATTAATAAGCCAATACAAAATTATTTATTTTAATATTCAAAATAAAAAACAAGTAAAAATTACAAATCATTTAGATAAAAAAAAATAACAAAAGGTGAATATATGTAAAAAAGACAAATTATCAAATATTATCTCAAATGGACATATTAATTAATAAGACTTTTTGTTTGTGCCTAATATCAATCATATATCATAAAAAAAATTAGTGCAATTAATTATTCTTCCGAAGTCCAAACATAAGCCGATCAAAAAAGAGACCCACAACTTAGATAATAATTCAAAGTATTAGAGACTTAAAAAAGGTTTAATTATATTTTTTAATTAACTACAATTTAAAATGTATTGACACCACATTAAATGCTTTCAGATTTTATATTGTGGTATGTAAATGGCTAAAAGTTGCTCTCCTACTTAATAGATAATGCCAACTAAGTTCCTCATATGTAGAAAAAAATGATGTTCCTCACCGTAGCATTCTTCTAAATATTAATAGGTGTTGTATGATAGATAAAATGTTGCCTGTGTTGGATGAAATCCACACACTTAAAAGTGACAAGTCTAAATGGGTGGACAAATGTTCTCAAGACACTCATGTAAGATATAGCATAAATGTTAAATACTTGATTTGGGAATGGAGCTACCACTAATTGACGAAGACATGATCTGGGAGGAAGTGTGTGGTGGGCAAAAGAAGAATCGAGTTTACGGAAAAAGGGACATTCTTTTCTAGCTCTATCAAGTCTGGAACCACTTCTGCCAATTCTGTATCTGGAAGAGTATCTAGAAATCAAAATTCAATTCCTGATTTGCGAGAACAGATTCATAATCTCAATGAAGAGTTTTTTCAGCGTGTTACTCAACAAACAGATGAGCGTATTACTAAGTTGTTAGATACACGCTTGGCTCCTTTGGAAAAGACTCAAAAGAAGTTAGAAAAGTTAGAACGGACAATTGGAAAGGCCAAGAAGGAAAAGCTGAAACAAAAGAGATGGAATAAGGCTTATGTTAGCTATTACAAAAAAGTTATAGCGTAAAGTAGTTCCAGTGCTATTCCACTACCACCGCCATCGCCGCCACCGCCACCCTTAATCTCTTCGTATGAGAACTATGATGATGATGAGGATGAAGATGACACTGAAGACTATAGTTGATAGTTTTAGTATGGTTGAACAATATACTGAGAATTATAGTTAATGTATCAATACACTTTGTTTATGTTTTGAATTATATTGACTTGCTTGTTTATAGTACTTTTAGTTTGATAATTCAATTAATTTATTTATCTTTTGAAATATTATAAATATTTGAATACAAATTAGATAAAAATTTGTATTTATTAAATTTATATTTATTTTGTATGAAAATAGGTTTATTTTGTAATGAAAAAAAAATTTAAAAAAATATTTTATTTGAATGACGGATTTACAGACGAATTTTCTATCTGTATTCAGAGTTTGGAATGGTTTTCCAAGGTTTCAATTACTGACGGAAAATCTGTCGAAAAATCTGTTGCCAATTATCGACGAAAAATTCGTCGGAAAATCTGTCTCTAATTACTGATAGAAAATCTGTCAGAAAATTTGTCTCTAATTACCGACAGAAAATTCGTCGGAAAATCTGTCTCTAATTACTGATGAAAAATTCGTCAGAAAATCTGTCTCTAGTTACAGACGAAAAATCCGTCGGAAAGGTTGACGCTCCAGTGAATTGGAGGAAAAATTTACAGAGGAAAAATTTGTCGGTAACTAGTAAAAATCTATCTGTAATTTATCGACGAAAAAATTCGTCGGTAAATAATTTTTTACGAGACTTTTACAGAAGAACAAAATCCATTGGTAATTTTATTGGTGACCAAAAATCCGTCTGTAATATAGACCAAATCTATCTATAATTTTATCTGTATTAAACAATTTTTTTATTGTGAATTTTTTCTCTAAGTCATAAGTGCAAATTAGAAAGATATACAAGACATAAGAAGGGCATTAATCATGAGAACACCTCATAATGTGTTTCTAAACTCTCAAGTCTCAACCCACCTCAGAATTTGTGAAGCCTTTATTCCAATAATTCATAAGCAAGTCACACATCATTAATTAAAGACATTAGAAAGGCATTCAAACTAATGGGTACTTTTTGTCTTCGAAAAGAGAACGTGTTGATCAAACCAAACTATGGTTCTGAAAATCGGACCGGACCGACCGATTCAACCGGAAAAACTGAAAACCGAAAACCGGTTACCTAGTCAGTCTGGGTAATGTTAAAAACCGTCTGACAAAAAACCGGTAAAAAACCGGTCGAACCGGCGATTAACCGGTGAACCGGAAGAACCGTCCGGTTTTTTGGCGGTTCAGTGGTTTGCAACTTCAGACGCCAAACGACGTCGTTTTGGCATTTTAAAAAAAAAAAAAGGAGAAAGGCGTTCGCGAAAGTCTCCTAAGCCACTAACCCTAATCTGAGTTATCCCCCCCTCCCTTTCCTTCCCCTTTCTTCCCCTTTCCCCTAACCTAATTGAGCATTCGGCGGTAGCCTCCGTTCACCCACCAACCATCGACAGCAACAGCGACCACCACCGGCCGAGCCCGCCTCCTTCTGAATTCGGTAAGACTCTGTTCTTTCACCTATGCTTCTTGATTTTGATTTTTCGAGGTTCTGATCTTGTTCTGTGAGCTCGCCACTGTCACCTCCAACAAACGCCTGATCGAAGCTTCACCGTCGCAGACGAGGGATCTTCTGGTCGTCGTCGGCCGTCTAGTCATCGTCGGGCATCTGGTCGTCGGCTTGTCATCCTTGTCATCGGCATCGTCTGGTCGTCGTCAGGCATCTGGTCGTCGTCATCTGGCTGTGCTCTTCCGCGGTGAGTATTCTAAGTCTCTAACATAACATCTTTTTTTTTCAATGAATTTTGTTTATTTGGTTTGGGTTGCTGACTTGTTGACTTACTGAATTTTGTTTCTCTGTATGAACTGGGTTGTTGACTTGCTGATGTTATTGAGTTCATGGATTTTTTGGTTTTTATTTTCAATTGATTTTTTTATTCAGTGAGAAATTTAGGGCAGATTTTAGTTTAGAGCTTCAGATGGCAGATGCAGAGTTTTTCAGTTTTTCTTTTGAGTTCTTGTTCTGCTTTTCAATTTTTTTTGTTAATTATATGGATTAAAGGTTCTGTAATTTTGAATAAATTTGATGTAAATTCAATTTTGAAATTTTGAACTTTGCTATATAAGTTCAATTCTGTTGTATTGAATTCTGCTATATTGAGTTTGGTGAATTAACTGATGAATTGATGAATTTAATTATGTTGAATACTGTATGAATTGTATGAATTGATGTATTTGTCTGCACCAGCCCTTTTAGTTCTTCTTCCAAGAGCATGGGTTAGCCGGATAATCGTTCTTATTTCATAGGAGGAGTTCTTTTAACTTTCACAAGAGCGTATTCTAGGGACCTTGCTTTCACCTCTGTGTAACGCTTGAGCAGTCGAGTTTCTTCCCTTTGTTCTCCAGGTTCTCTCTTTCTCTGCTAAGTTTCTTGATGAGGCTGTGGGCATCTTCAAAGCTATAAATTATGGAATTAGCCCTCTCTTTCCCTTTGTTAATTGTTGATTTAATTGTCTAATTGTTTGGATTATGACTTCTGAATTTATTTTCTGAACTTTTGATGTCGAATGTAATTGATAATTTTCTGTTTTGAACTTTTGGTGCTGCATGTATTGTTTGCTTTTTGATGTGATTAGAAATTCTGTAAATCTATTTAACTATCAATATTTAGTCATTGGCTGTAACTGAATTTAATTTGTGTAAATTTGTGTTTGTAACTTGTAGTTATTACTAATTAGAAATTTTTATTTTTGAAGATAGAACAACTAGATAGTGATCAAGCATTACATACATTAATTTTTATTTAATGTTTAATTAAACCGGTTGAACTCCGGTTTAACCTCGGTCGGACTATTGAACCAGTGAACCAGTTGCCTTACCGATTCATTGACCGGTCCGGTTCTCGCAACCTTGAACCAAACCATTTGAAAAAGAAGTTTTTTTTTCTCCTCTACTATAACTACGGTATGAAGTTACCAAATCTGCACAAAGCTTTGTACATAGCAAACAAAATGTGTATATTATGCTCTTTTAAGAATCAAGCAAACAATAAAAAAAAGGTATTTTTGACGTTCATATGACCCTCTCTCACTATATATATATATATAAAATAAAGGAAATCCTAGAAGAACCCGAAGGACAAAATGTTGCTCAAAATTTTCTAAATGTTAATCATTCTCTAGTTTTTAGAATTATTTCTTTCACTTAGTACTTTCTTAAAGAATAGTCTTAATTATCTTATTTTTTAACTAAATAAATAAGTTACCTAATACTACTATTTAATAAATTAAATTTTACAGATCACATATGTTGGTCCTGTACTCTAATCAATCTACAATATTAATCTATCATACAAATGTACAAATTACATACATACATTTATATATCGAAGAAACTCCATTGTATGCATAGCATCCAAGTCCAACGAGTGGATGAAAGTAGGCTCCTCAAACGGATGCTGGTTTGCTAGTACATTTGCCATATCCGCCACATCTGTCTCCATAGTATCGTTAACTTGATTTTCGTCTACACCCGAATCAACGACCTCATAGTTACTTTCAAACTCCTCCTCGCTTTTACTATTATAATCTTCCAATTCAATATCCCAGTCCGCTTTAGATTTCTTGAACTCAATATACAGCTCCATGAATGATACTCGGTACCGAGTTTCAATATACACTGAAAATATTTCTTGCATGCTCACTTCATCGGTTACATATTTGGTTTGAAATTGAACGAACCCGCCAAACACAGATATAGAATATCTGTACAAAATACATGACACTCTCCTAGATATTTGAGGATCCATTTTCTCACAATCACACCCTTTAGTTCTTTAAATGACAATGTGAATGAAATAACAATATTTAATAGATTCTCACATACAAATTTCACTCATTCAGATGTTTCTAACAAAATCTGTCTATGATAATATATTTTAACATAACTCTATTACGCATGATAATATACTCACATTGAACAATCTCAACCTTGGTATTATTTTTTTTGAAACAATGGAGAGGAAGACAGAGGAAACGAGTTTCAGAAGTTGAAAATTTAGAGATGAAGAAGAAGAAATGGAGACTTTGGCTAAGTTGGTGTATATAACCAAACAAATCGGACGGTTCGACTGCCTTTTTACCGTTTGAATTTCTTAAAGAACTAAAATCAGACCGTCCGATTAGTGTTCTACGGAAATTAAAAAAAATTCATATGCATGAAATTGGTGGGTCCGATTTTTACATGCAAAAATGTTGATCGTTGCCTGCTGCTCACAAATCGGACCGTCCGATTTGTGTTGCACTCTCTCCCCTCAAAGAAATTGGACCGTCCGATTTCTTCACCGTTAGTTAAAAACAAGCGCCGTTACAATCGTGTATTACCCCCTAACCTCCATAACCGAGCGTAACACACACATCACTTTCATATAAAAAAATTAGCCCTATTTATACATTTGATCTAAAATTTTATAAAAATATTCAGATAACTATTTAAAAAGTATATATAAAAGGTCAGATCAAAATTTAATTTTTAAATTTTTTATAAATATTCTTAGTCATTGACAAAAAATCGTAAGAAAAAATTTAATTAGCATAAAATCACCAAACTTAAAGAATAAAATGTCTCTTTTTTTAATATATTTGAAACACAAATCAAAATTTAATTTTGAAATCACTTTTTGATAATATATATTTAATGTTAGTTATTTTTATTACATTTTAAAATATTTTAAAGATATTTTTATTGTGGAGAAAAGTAGGGATATTTTTATTTGCATATTCAAAAAGTTTAATTATTCCACTAATCTTTATAGTTTTATCAAATTTTTAATTAGGTTTTTATATATTTTTTCTTTTGAATTGAGTGCTTATACTATATCAAATTTTATAATTATGTCTTTATTGTGACAAAATTATTAAAATTAACAAAATATTATGTTAAATAAAATGAAATATTCAATTAAATGTTTGGTATATTCGTTTTGTTTAACAAAATATATAATATTTTTGTTATAATAAAAATTTGGGATAAGTACTGTTTTGGTCTCTAACGTTTACGGTCAAAATCAAATTCGTCCATAACTTTATTTTGAATTTAAAATTATCCTCAATGTTTTATTTGGTATTAAAATCGTCATTTTCACATTTTTAGACGAAATACCCTTATATTTTTTTCTTTCTCTAACCCCCACCATTCACCGCAACTATTGCCACCACCCTTATTCCCATCAACTACCAACTACTTTGCATCCCGCATCTACCCATTTCAATTCATCAACAACAACACAACATAACATAACATTCAAATTCAAAAAATTCATCATCAATAACATAACATTTGAATTCAAAAATAGTATCAACATCCCTCATTGTAATTCAATTCTTCAAACTCATCAACAACATCATAGCGATTTATATTTTTTTTTTTAAAGTGAAAAAGAAAAAATTAAAACAAAGAGACAAGAGAGATGTGATAACTCCATCAACAACAACACAACACAACATAACATTCAGATTCAAAAAATTCATCATCAATAACATACATTTAAATTCTAGAATAGTACGAACAACATCATTCACTGTAATCCAATTCTTCAAATTCAACAACATCATAATGGTTCATATTTTTTTTTGAAAGAAAGAAAAAAAATAAAACAGAAGAGAGATACAGTGAACTTAGTGAGAGAAGAGAAAAAGAAGAAGGGAGAGTTGGTCATGACAGCGAGGGAATCTGCCGCTACTGCCATTGATTGGGTCACCAGAAAAAGAGTTTAAGAAGAGAGTGAGAATGCGGGGAAGAGAGGGTGAGAGAGAAGAAGTGAGGAGAGAGCTCAAAACCGTGGCCACCACCACCGAAACTACTATTGCTGCTCTTGGAAATTGCCGCATGAAAAGGGAGGAAAAGAAAATCTGGAACCACCACCATTGTTAGTTGCTTCTACTCCCTCTCTTTGTTTGTTGCGACAAAGTTAACATAGCCATAACCAAGGAAACTGCCGGTAGAGGAGTCCTTGTAAACGCGAATAGAGGCCAGACTCTTAACTTCGAGAGCTATCCATCAGAAATGTCGAGGTGAAGGTCAACAACGTAAAGCGAAGCGGCCATCATAGAAGAAACTCCATTGATCAGAGAAGAAGAAAGTGTGTGAACGAGAATGAGAAGAAGAGTATGACAGTGGAGATGAAGAAGAAAGGATTGGGTCAGAGAGGCGAGTAAGTAGGGTCAGTGAGAAGGGTAAAATGGTCAAAAGGACGATTTCAATACCAACTAAAATGTTCAGGACGATTTTAAATTCAAAATAAAGTTAAGGACGAATTTGATTTTGACCGTAAATGTTAGGGACCAAAACAGTAGTTATCACCTAAAAATTTAATTACAAATCTTATATAATATAAAGACTCAATTAAAAAAATATATAAAACCTAATTAAAAATTCTAACTACCAACAAAGTAATTAGACTTGAATGGGGCAATTTTGGTCATTTATTTATTTATTTTAGTATTATCTTCCACGTCGGTTAGTCCAAAAACCATCAATATTAAGGGTTAAGTATGATTTTGGTCTCTAAGGTAGGGGCTGAAAAATTTTTTCGTCCTCGACCTTTTTTTTGCTACAAAATGGTCCTGAAGGTTTAACTTAGTTTTAAAATTGTCTTTCGGACAAAAATACCCTTCCCCTTCTTTCCCAAAATTAATCAGAAAGCAGAGGCAGAAGTAGAGGCAGAAGGAGAAACAGAAACAGAAGCAGAAAGCAGAAGTAGAATCATCAACAACAACAACAATGAATAATGGAATCACAGCAGCAACAAAAGCAGAAGCAAAAACAAAAGCAAAATAACAACGAAACAACAACAATGGATAATGGAATCACAGCAACAACAAAAACAGAAGCAGAAGCAGAAGCAAAAATAGAAGCAAAAGCAGAAGTAGAAGACAGAAGCAGAAGCAACAACAATGAAATACCAATGGATTTGCTGGCGTCCAGCGAGGAGCATCGACGATCGTCCAACCTCGCGGATCTGTAAGCGTCGACGTGAACTCACTCCAGTGGCAGCGATGGGACATGGTTCGATGGCGACCGACGACGGCAGTTCGCAATTAGGACGACGGCAGGGCGTGGCTGGACGTGGTCTTCTTCAGCGCCTCCTTCCTCTCTTCTCTTCCTCTCCGCTTCTCTTTCTCTCTCCCTCTGCTTTATCTTCTCTTGCCGTTAGTTGAGTGAGATCTGGAACCCTCCCCTCTGCCGTTGGTGTGACCGAACGACGAGGAGCGGCAGCGACGGGGAGGAGCAGTGGTGCTTCCCCTCCCCTTCCCCACCTTCTTCCTTGAACCCCCCACGAAGTGTGAATCTCTTTACCCCTTTAACTTGTCTCCTTTTTTTTCTTTTTATTTTTTATTTTTTTAATTAGGATATTTTCGGAATAAAAATAAAAAATTTGGTAAAAAGGACAATTTTAAAACTAAGTTAAATTTTTGGAACTATTTTGTAGCAAAAAAAAAAAGTCGAAAACGAAAAAAATTTTCTAACCCTGCCTTAAAGACCAAAATCGTACTTAACTCCAATATTAATTAAGGTAGAAAATTAATTAAAAACAAAAGTCAACTGCAGAAACAAGACACCGCTTACAACTTGATGCTTCTTTATTCAGTCTTCAATCCGTGAAACTGCGAACTGAAAGGGACTTCAACTTCAACGCCAGTGGTTGGGCAATTTCTTTCCCCCATTTTCTATTTTTTATTTTATTTTTTAATAGACAGGTCTGAATCCAATATTAAAACATTGAGGGTAGAGTTGACTTAAAAACAGCAGTTGAAGACAAGAAAGGTTGAATTTGAATTATATATATATATATATATTGAAAAAAAAAACGAAAATGTGACAAAAGAATGAGAGTGATTTGGCTCTCTAAATCTAGCACTGTGATAAGTAGAATTTGGCAAAAAGCCTGTTTCCCTTGAATCAATACAATATCTTATGCCACCAAGTCAAAATACTGCGAAGGCTTGCGGATTTGAATGTATATATAAGTTGAATTGTAAGAGGAGTTTCAAGTTTCAACTGGTTTATGGTGAGATGAAGAAGGGTGTTCTATTTTCCACCACCTTCTTATTTTGTTGCTTGTTGCTGCTTTTGGATTGTGCAGTTTCACTTCCTCTATGCGTTGATTCCAGTAAGTCTAGTTATCTTTCCATTTTTTTCTTTCTTTTCTTTTTTGGTCCATTTTTTAGTTTTATAGATTCCATAGCCTTACTTCCCTGTTTGTATTATTTATTATTGATTTCTTGTTGCTCCTGTAGGGGCACCCTTTACCCTGAATAAAACCCTTGGATTTTGTCCTTACAATGGAAGCACATGTTGCAACTCCACACAAGATGCACAAATACAAAAGCAGTTTCAAGCCATGAAAGTCTCTGATCCCGCCTGTGCCTCAGTTTTGAAATCAATACTTTGTGCGGTAAGTGATATTTGTTTTTTGTTTTGTTTTTATTTATTTATTTATTACCTGAAAGCATATTTTCAAAGTTACCTTGGTTCTCTCGTTTACCTGTTTACTGTGTACTGAATTTCCCTTTCACCGTGCAACCATTAGAAGTAGGAATTGTATACTGAAATAAACCATTTAACTTCTTCATGTTTGAGTTGTGGCATCAGTGAGCAACTAGTGAGTAATGATTTCAGGTTTATCTTTTCTTCACGACATTAACATCTGGTCCATATATTGAGATTTGAGCTTCAAGAGCTTTCTCAATTTGTCATAGATGATTTTCCCTGAAGTCTAGACTAATTCTTTTGTCAAATTTTCATGCCTGTAAAGTCATGGCTGTAATTTTGCTTGTAGCAATCCATGGTGAAATATTGAATGGGTAGAGGAATTTTATTGGTTCTTAACTCAGAAGAAAGGAGTGGAAGTTGAGTACATTTTCCCAAAGAAGTCAGAACTGATCTGCACATTGCTGATATAAATATTTGCATATTTCAAATGTTCTGTTTATGTATGTTGTTTTCTAAATTATTACCAAGAATGTTAGATGTGCAACCATTAAAAGTTGTCTACACTAGACAACATTGAATTGGTAACTCGTGCAAATTCATTCTAACTTCAGTTTAATTGGTCACTAACACCTGAAACAATTTGTAACTTCTAAAAACATGTTGAATCATTAGTCACGTTTACTTCAAATTTAATAATTACAAGCTTCAAAATATCTCTACTTTATTAAGGAATGAGATAGTTAGCAACTTATATAGTTAGTTAGCTTAGTTGGTAACTTGCATAGTGAGTAACTTCCAGTTTCTAGTTTTAGAGAATCTGTTAATGCTGTTATTCAACAGATTCTTGGAGAAGCTTTCTTTAGCATCTTGTAGTGATTTCTTGATTTAGCTCTCTCCCTTTTAGACTTGTTATGTATTATGTATATAAGCTGCCGTATTGCCAAATTACAGTGTAATGTCATTTCTCAATTTTCCATTCAATACTACACAAAAACCTTTCTCTCTTATTCTGTTTTGCTGCATAATCAAGTTCTAGTTAAAGAACTTTTCATACTTAGACACTGTTAGACAAGACTCAACACACATTAGTATTATTAATTACATGATGTACTGTTCTGGCCAACAAAAAAAAAACAAGAAAATAAAATAAAATAAAATAAAATATACTGACAAAATGTCACAGCAAAAGTGTCACATGCTTCAACAAATTTTCTTGTCATGTAAAGTGACCAACTGCATTGAGATCTCAACATGTTGACATCTCTACTAGTGGACCATACTTAACACTTTTCAGACAATTCAAAAATTCATACCTCCATTCATTTCTTTGCATACTTTCTTTGTTGTAGAGGTGCGACCCATTTTCAGCAGAGCTATATACAGTTCAATCCTCTCCGAGATCAGTGCCAGTGCTTTGCAACTCCACCGTACCAGCAAATTCGTCACAGTCAAAGGCAGCAGCAGTGGAGGATTTCTGCTCTCAAGTATGGGATACATGCCAAACTGTGTACATAACAAATTCACCTTTTGCCCCTTCATTGCAAGGACAAGCAGGAGGACCACAAATTAAGGCCAATGCAACAAAATTGACTAACTTGTGGCAGTCCAAAACTGACTTTTGTAGCGCTTTTGGTGGAACATCGACTAATACTTCAGTGTGTTTTGAAGGCGAACCTGTTGCACTAAACAAAACCGCAACACCTATCAACCCTCCTCTTGGCTTGTGCCTTGAGAAAATTGGCAATGGATCTTACCTTAGCATGGCAGCTCATCCTGATGGCTCTAACCGAGCATTCTTCTCTAATCAGATGGGCAAGGTTTGGCTGGCAACACTTCCAGACAAGGAATCGGGTGGAACGTTAAAGCTTGACGAATCAAGTCCCTTTGTTGATCTAACTGACCAAGTTTATTTTAATACTCTATTTGGAATGATGGGAATGGCGTTTCATCCGAATTTCGCGCAAAATGGTCGATTCTTTGCTTCATTTAACTGTGATAAGTCCAAGTGGTCGGGATGCAATGGAAGATGTGCATGTAATTCAGATGTTAATTGTGATCCATCAAAAATAGGTACTGATCATGGTTCCCCACCATGCCAGTATCAAACTGTTATCGCAGAATACACCACTAATGGTACCGGATCTCAGCCTTCCTCGGTAAATGCTGATCCTCACATACAAAAAAAAAGTAGTTTCTACTTTCTAGAAGAGTATATTAAATGAGTTGAACTGAATTCTAATTTTTTTTGCAGGCTGAAAGTGCAAAACCAACAGAAGTGAGGAGAATATTTACCATGGGCCTCCCTTATACATCTCATCATGGAGGTCAGATACTCTTTGGTCCAGAAGATGGATATCTATACTTCATGATGGGTGATGGAGGAGGCTCAGGTGATCCAAACAATTTTTCCCAAAACAAGAAATCTTTACTCGGAAAGATTATGAGGATTGACGTAGACAATATCCCAAGTAGGTATTACTAAGCATAGTTCCCCTGGTTCTCTCATTTACCTACGTATGCATACTGAGTTCTCTGTAAAGGAATACTTCTAATTTAATCACAAAAACATACTGAAATAAACTGCATACCCATTCCTTGATTCATATGTCAGCTTAGAATTACTACCTCCGGTTCACAATGACTGTTGTTTGACTTATTTTTCCATACATTCATAAATTAACTAGATACTATGTAGACACCAAAATACTATGTAGACACTAAAAAAATATGTACAAAAAGAGGTAAAATTATTATGAACCACAGTTAGTACTTGTGTAGGGAATACATTGCTCCTCAACCGTATGCTATGATTTTATTCAGTTTCTTACTTTCAAAAAGGTGTACTCACATGCTTTTGGAAATGACATTTATTCTTGAATTTTTCAGGTGCAGCTGAAATTAGCAAACTTGGGCTATGGGGTAACTATTCCATTCCAAAGGATAATCCATTTAGTGAAGACAAAGATCTGCAGCCTGAAATATGGGCCTTAGGACTAAGAAATCCATGGCGATGCAGTTTTGATTCAGAAAGACCTTCCTACTTTGTGTGTGCAGATGTTGGACAGGTTTGTGGATGCTTTTACCGACACATTTTTGAACTATAATTACATCACTGTTGACTCACTTCAAAGTTCAAGCTCTACATGTTATTCCTACAAAGTGGGAAATCGATCATCTCATCTAGACGTTATCTGTGTTGATTTTTACCATCAATCAAGGTTAAGCTAAATACTGAATCATTAAAGAAAATAATCTAATCAATAGTAAAAACCAACATGTAAAATTTCACATGTGAGGATACATTTCCTACAAAGTGTAATGCTAAATTTGTGAGTTAGTACTTAGTAGAACATTCTCAATTATTAACAACTGATTTTTATGCAGGATCTATACGAGGAGGTAGATCTCATCACAAAGGGCGGAAACTATGGATGGAGTGTTTACGAGGGCCCTTATCTCTTCAACCCCACTCAATCAGCGGAAGGCAATACCTCTGTAAAATCTATTAATCCAATTTTCCCAATACTTGGATACAACCATTCAGTTGTCAACAAGAATGAAGGATCAGCATCAATAACTGGGGGATATATCTATCGTTCTACCACTGATCCTTGCACATATGGAAGGTAATAAGTTTTCTTCAGTAAGCACATAAAGCATGTCTAACTGAGGAATGCATCAAATTATTTTTGTGGTTTAATTACTCTGGAACTTGCTATAGTTTTGAAAATTTGTGATTAAGTCCCTTTGCTGTTCACTAATTTCAATGAGATCCCTGTATCGGGAAGAAATGAAGTTGAGCATTTTTAATTAAATTACTATATAGGGGTGGCAATATGTATCTTACCCGCGGGTATCCAAACCGATCCCACCCGATCGGGTAGGGTTACCAACCCAATCCACAGCGGTAGGATAGAGTGCGGGTAGGGTTCTCGTGCAGGTCGAGTAGGGTGTGGGTTGAGCCTCAACCCTACCCGACCAACCCGCACTCTATATATGTTTATGTTATATACTTATATAAAAATATGTTGTAAGTGGATGTTGAATCAAAGACCTCTCACTAAATGCAAAAGATCCTTAACCACTAAAAGAAAATCATTAATTGATAATTTAATATTTTTTTTTACATAAAAATCAGTTCTATTTTAAATTATCATCAAGTTATATATATTATTTTTTGTAACTCGCGGGTAGGGTCGGGTACTCGCGGGTTAAGAGCGGGTAGGGTTAGGGTTGGGAAATTCTCAACCCGTGGATAGGATAGGGTTTAATTTATATAAAAATTTCAACCCGCGGGTAGGGTTAGGGTTGGATCCAAACCCTACCCTACTCTACCCATTGCCATCCCTATTACTATATGACACAAACGTTTTTCAATCCACTTTTTATTTTGTGTTGGGCTTAAAATGGTAATTTCAAACAATGTGGACACTTGATGTGGTTTTTTTTTTCATGTGGAGAGCACAAATCTGATTTGTGACCTTTAATTTTTTCTTTTAACATGCAAATATGAGGGTTAGATATGTTTTTTCTTATTTTAATTTTTTTTAAATATACAAATCTGACCATCAAATTTGTATTTTAGCATTAAAAAATTTTTTACGGTGATAAAAAAATATTTTAACACAAATCGGAGACCCTCCGATTTGTGAATTTAGGAAATCTGACCCTCAAATCTTTCTACAAATTTCATTATTCTTCAAATATGAGGGTCTTAATTGTTATTTAAAAATAAAAATAAAAATCCATATCAAAGAAAAACACACCAATTAACCATTAACATAAATTATACACAATCTTGTTCTATATCTAAAAAAAATTAGCCTTCATAATTTAATATAGGGCTACTTAGTTGAAAATCTTTAAATAGTATAAGTACTTGATTATATATTTTTATACTATAGGACTTGGATTGAAATTTTTTTTTGTACAATATAAAAAATTAATTAATTATAAACTTTTAAGTTATAAAAACAAATTATGTGAAAACTATAGATTTCTAAAGTAATTTAACCTAATTTTAACAACAAAATTTTCCTTTCTCTTTTCAGTGTAGCATCCTCATTCCTCATGCCTTGATTTGGATATATAAATTCTTGGATTAGAACAAATAACACCTATAGCACCTATATATGCAATATGCTTAAATTGATCTCCAAAAATATGATAATTATTCATATTTATATAAAATTAATTCTTAACAATTCGCTCCTTTATTGCATAAGATAACTATCAATCTACTGCAGAACGATTGTTGTCTACGTATACAATATACAATAAAAGACTAATTGATGTTATAAATATTATGCAACCAAATAGATGTACAAAACTACAAATAGTTGGTTGGTAATAATGTCCGAATACGAATTAGAAACCAAATTTAAGTACTTTGTTTCCTTATACATTATATTATAACCAGGTATTTGATTAAAATAAATGAATATTATAGCTGCTATGTTTCCTTATACATTATATCATTGAAATTGATTTCAGGTATTTGTATGGAGATTTGTATGCTGGAGCAATATGGGCAGCCACAGAAGACCCAGAAAACAGTGGAAATTTCAGCACTAACAAAACCCCTTTCAAGTGTGCACATGATTCTGCTCTCAAATGTGACTCGGCACCTGGGAGCTCCCTTCCAGCATTAGGTTATATCTTTTCATTTGGTGAAGACAACAACAAAGATGTCTATATCCTTGCCAGCGCTGGCGTTTACCGAGTTGTGCGGCCGAGTCGCTGCAGCTATGCTTGCTCTCTGGAAAAGACAACTGCAACTAATCCTACAAGCCAACCTCCTGGTCCTTCTCCATCTCTTGCTATCCGTTGGAGTAACGTGTCTGGATATCTTATGCTGCTGCAATTTTCATCCATCTTGATGATCTTATTGACTTTATTGTAGTATGTTATGATCTTTCGTATTTATTAATTTCATTTCTAACTTTTGTTTCCCTATATGCATAATTTACAACAGCTAATAAGTGAACTCAGAATCTAAAATCCGATTTTTTATTTCAGACATTTAAGTGCATTTGCGATGTGTTAGAATCATAGTTATAAGAATTGAACGACGATCGATTTGACAAAGTTGTTGGATTACTACTAGGTCAATAGTTCAATTGGTAGGGCACTAATCGAACCATTTGACCCGTAATAATTAAATAAAAATATATAAAATAATAATAAAATAAAAATTTAAATAATAAGAATAAATAATACTTTTATAATTTCATATAATACAATATTATAAAATTATAATACAATAATATTATTGAATGATAATCAAATTATAATTTAAACAACAAATTTGTACTAGAAGTCTCTGGTACGTGTTGTGTGATGGATCGAGGAGTTGCGAGTTGAGGTGGTCGCTAGATTATCTGACTGGAGCAATGGGGATGGTACCTGCAAAGACACCTCGATGCTAAGTAAGAATGGATATGAGAGGTGTAAGGTGTGTGGAATGAGTAACGTACTTGAGGGGGCCTCTGGCTCTCCTTTATATAGCTAGTGGTAGTTATCTCATCTTATTTTGTCTGGTTAAGATAATGGAGGTATTCGAATTTGAATGTTGGTTAGAGATTGGAGGACCGTTTTAGGCTGCTAATAGAAGGCTTGAACCCGAGTAGTCGGTTCGGAGGCCGTTCATTGTGGGACCCGGGAACCGGGTTTGTAACAGCTACCCCCGGAGCGAGAGAGCGAGTGTGCTCGATGTCGTCGCTGAAAGGACTTTTTTGTTGTTGTGACTTGATGAGGGGCTCGTGGTCCGGTTTCCCCTGTCGAGGTCAGAAGCCCTGGGAGTTTCATGGTCGTGCCGTATGGGTACGGTGTGGGGGATTGCTTGAACCTTGGTCGGTTCGGGCATCTTTATCATGTGCCTGTTGCTCTTTCCGAAGGGAGGTCTATTATTTGTATTTTTCAAGGTGTCATAATGGTATTTAATGTGAGGGGACATTTTGGTCTTTTTCTTAATTTTTTCCTTTTGTCTTTTCATTTTTCGAAAGCGCTTGGCAACCATTTCTGATTTTCTATTTCCCTTGCATTTAGTTTTTCTTCTTCTTCCTCTCTGCGCTATTCTTGTTGCTTCGAATTTTCCTAAATCGTTTGTGCGTTCTGTGCGTCTGTCCTGTGCTATGGATTACTCCTTGATCTTCGCTTCAGTCTTTATTAGGTTGGTGTTTCTCTCCTCTTTTTATGTTTTGATTGTTTTGCTCATCTCTTTCGTTTAGTTTGTATCCTGTATTTTCTTCATGATGGAGCTGTGTTTTGAGTAGGAGTAGTGGGTTATTAGAAGGGGTGAGCACCACTGTTCTGGGTGTATTTTTGGTTTGTGCTAGATAGATTTGGTGTTTGCATGATTTTCTTCCGCCTGGTTCCGGTGGGTTGATGGTGGTGCCCCTCTCCCTTTTTTAGGTATGGTCCGGCAGAGGAGTGAAAGTGTTGGAGCCCCCGTGGTTCCGACTGGTGGCGTTCTCTCGACGTACTATTGCGTGACCTCTGATGTTTGGAGAACGCCGTCTTGGGTGACGGAGGCAGATCTCCAGCGGCTTCGTGATCAGCGTCAGTATGAGCTAGAACTCCCTGAATCTGATGAGAGGGTTTGCTACCTAAATCCCGTCTCGCCCTGAGTACCCGACTGGATGTGGGTATACGAGTTGATATTTACCCGGCTGGGGGTACGCCTCCCTTTTTCGGAGTTCGTTTAGGCATTGATGAATCGTTGCTCCGTGGCGCCGTCTCAATTGCATCCTAATAGCTGGGCAGCCATTCGGGCTTTCAAATTAGTTTGCGAGTACCTGGAGCTCCCGGTTCCAGTTGATATATTTTTATTCTATTTTTTGTGCAACAACCGGAAATCGACCTTACGTTTCTAGAACCTCAGAATCTCTAACAAATATCATAGAATACTGAATTTCAAAGATTTTCGAAATGAAAATGCTTACAATAACTAAGGAGTAACAACCGGACCAAGTAGCGGTAGCCTCGATGGTGGTTCCGGCGGCTACAGAGCTGCTCCCAGCAGCCAGAATCATAGCGACACAATCTTCTCCTGCTCCGACAGTGATTCCCGCATCAACACCACAAGCTCGACAAACAGGGAGTACCAGAGCTCAGCCACTGTGAAATAGAGCAGCTCAACGGCGACTCCAACGGCACCGTGCAACTCACGGGCGACTACAGTAGCGGCACAGTCGCCCCCTTCCTCTCTTGCGTTCTAGTTTACTTGACGGTGACACGACAGTGCGGCTTCGACGGCGATGCTCTTTGCAGCTCCACGAACGGCTGACAGGAGGCGCCGCAGTGCAGGCAAAGCTGGAGGACGCTGATGATCGTGGCACGAGCTCCTTGCGTACGACAGTTCGATGATCACGTCGGCAGCGAGGCAGCAGATCTTCCATCTCTCTTTTCTTTGCTCTCCGTGCTCTTTCTCTCTCCTTCTTCATGGGTGTGTGTGTTTGTGTTTTTGGAAGAAAGGGGAGGGGTGTGGCGGCTGAAGGGAAGGAAAATTAGGGTGAGAGTTGTGTGTGTGGAGTTTTATGGTTAGGGTTTGTGAATTAAAAAGGGGTGGGGTAGTTTTAGTTATTCTTAATAAAATTAAGGGTAATGGAGTAATTGAAAACTAATTTTAATCCAATAATAAAATCTATAAAAAAATACTATTTAATTATCAATTTACAGTTTATTTTTAAATAAATACTCTACTTCAATAATTAGAGATAATCAAATTAATTTTTTTAATTATAAAATAAAGTTAAAAATCTAATTATTCAAATTAAAGCATATAAAATTTTAATTATTCTTCAATTACTAAAGTTTTAAATCAATAACAAAAAATATCCAATGAATATAAAAATCTTTGAAAATAATATCTTGAATGAATAAAATAAATCATAAATTATTTATTATTTAATTTCAAAAAAATCTAAGGTCTTATTACACCCATGTTCACACGCCTGGCGTATAATTAGGAAAGCTCCCCGGGGAGCATGCATGCAAGGACGTCCGGCGTCCTTAATTGACGCCGAGCATTTTCAAATCAAATACACCTCATTCAAAATTACGTTGATTAGGATTTTATCTTATCCTTTTTCTTTTCATGCACGTATGCTTTTGTCAATAATTTATACTCATTATTCTGTTAATCTTTAAGTTTAATGTAAATCTCGAAGTTTAGTGTAAACCCCTAAGTTTGGTGTTGATAACACCATAGATCATAAAGAACCTGCACACGAAGCAGTGGTGATAAACTTGGGTAAGATCAAAATAAGATGAATCCTCTTTAATGGTGGTTAGTTATTTCTTTCTCGTTTGTTCATTGTTTTTTCTTCTACTTTTTCTTTATCTTTGTTTTGTATTTTGTTTCCTTTTTGTTTTCTTGTTCGCATGCACTGCATATTCTATCTTTTTTTTTTTACCTTAAACTTAAAATTTGAATGCTTGTTCTTCTAATAACTATTTTTATAGAAGATATCTTGATGAAAGGATTGAATTAAATAATTTAAAAACAAACAGTAGAGGTGTTTAAGTATATGCGGTTACATTTGAAGAAATATGAAATACTTAAATCTTGAGAAAATAGAAAAAGGAATCTTCAAGAACAGAAATTTAAAAAAGTATTATGAGGATTCGACTATCAATCTTTTGAAGCAATTGACAAAATAAAAATAAAAAATAAAAAATGATGGAAAGATCAAAAGAAATCAAAAGTTCCAAGGCTTTGAGTACCAATGATTAGGGCCCAGTTATGTGCTTGTAATGTTTCTGTTTGAAGGATAAACTTGGGCTAGTAAATTCGAGAGGTACTTTATCACCTAATAACTTGGGCCAACTAGACCGGGATTATCGATTGAAAGCATGTTTAAAGAGTTACCTTAAGACAAAATATTAAGAAGTCCAAAGAAGCTCTGGGTCGATGCTTGGGTCAAAATCCTAGTTATATGCTTGTGTTGTGACTGTGTTAAGGAGAGGCTTGGATAATTAGATCTGAGGGATGCTTTATCACCGGATAACTTGGGCCAACTGGCCCGGGATTATCGATTAAAAGTCCGTTAAGAGCTGCCTTGTCACAAAGCACTAAAAGTCAAAAGCCCATAAAATATATTTCTCCTAATCTAAATAAGAAGTAAACTGCCTTCAAGTCATTCAAATTTAAAAGAATTCTCATAATACGATTTAAAATTCAGTTTTGAAAATGTCTAAATTCTAAGTATGTATGATTCATGAAAGATAAGAGAGCTAAACATAGCCACAAGGATTATCATAAATCTCACTTTTTGTTTTCAATCTTAAAGCTTTTCAAATATTTTTCATTAACCTAAACTCCGTTTATCCTTTTTTTTTACTTAAGGACAAGTAAAGTTTTAAGTTGGTGTTGTGATGACACATCATCTTAAGTGATTTTTAAAGTCTTTTTTCATTTATTTTCTTTGGTTTTAATCAAATTACTTATGTTTTCTAATGAAATTTAATAAATAATCAAATATATGAAGTTGTGTTAGTGTTTTTATGATTTCAGAATTTTTTCACTAAAAAATAATCAAAAATCAAAGGAAAAATTCAAAAACAACAAAAACATGGCCTAAGAAAACAAAAGCGTGCCCTAAAGGAATTGAAGCTCCCATGCTTGACGGATGGAATCCACGCCTGGCGGACCATCCAAGGAGTGAAGCACGCTCGGCAGCCATCTCCTGTGCCCGGCGGATGAACTCCAAGCCCAGCTGCCTCCCTTAACTCCTCATCTCCGCCGAGCATCCCTCCATGCAATAATGCACACGCCTGGTGTGTGTATGTCTCTAGAAGTGTGTCTTATGGACCTTGTGCACAATTTTCTCTAATACAAGCCCATATTAAATATAATTACAACTCTCAAGAAGCACAATTAAGGCCCAAGTTTAATTATCCACATCATTAGAGGCCTTAATCACATTCAAAATGTTGAAGACTCTAGAAGATTAGTTATTAATTCTTTCTAGAAACATAAGGGATTCAGTTGTTAGATTTGATTTGAATTATTGTTTTGAATATTTGAATTTACAAGTCAGTAATTAGTTAGCTTATCTTTTTATCCAAAAGATAAGATTAGTTTAGTTTGAATTTGTATTCTAGAATTAGAATATAAATAAGTGAACCTAGTTCACAGGGAGGGGGATCTTCAGATCCAAAACCAGACATTCAGGTCCTCCGTAATCTCTTTTTATTGTTTGCTTTCCTTTTCGATGGGTAACTAATTTTTTGTCAAAGGGTTATGAGCTCTGTTTATGTTTTCTATGGGTTATTAATCTACGTTTATTTTATTTTAAAGTTTTGCATTGATCTATTTCATGATTGAGTTATCCATTCTTCATTCGGATTAGTGGTATCGAAAGGTATGCTAATCTCTTTTGAATTCTTTTATTATAATTGGAAAATTTGATATTTGAGTTAAAACTTGAAAACTCTTTCACATGACTCTTTGAATTCGGCTATGAATAGTGGTTAAATTAGTGTGTAACACGTGCATGATTTTCAATCACTCTAATTTTGAATAAGTGACATATAATTCGGATTAGAACAACTTTTGAAAATTGTGTTTTTCTTCTAAAGATTTTATTAGACAGGACTAACTTGAATATGTGACATGTAATTGGACCTAAGGACTACTTTTAAATCTTATTTGAAAACTAAATCAGTTTTTATGCTTAATCTCTTGATTAATTAACTGACGACTAATTAATGCTTGAGAAATTGAGGAACCAAGGAATTGAAAATCGGTTACTAAAGATTTGTCGGGAAAGATCTTTGCAAACTTCAAGATAAGTAAACAAGGTTTGATTTCTCTAAAAGTATAAACATCTTTGAAACCCTTGACTCTAACCATCACTGCCTTCTCGCAAATCAACATTCAAGCTTTCTATCTGTAAGGATTCAAGCATTCAAGAACTCAAGGTTTTCAAGCTCTCAGCAAGACACAATCTTGCCCCCTTAAAATCAGGTTTTATTAATTTAATTAGGAATTTAATTTGACAATTGCTTGCTCAATCCTTTAATCCTCGTGGAAACGATATCCACTCACCATGGTATTACCTGGGCGATCCGATGCACTTTCTGATATCCGTGAACTTCAATTTTTGCTTATCAACTGTGCCTCTCTTATTTTTGTGTCTCACAAGCCAAACAAAGAACATGTACCACCGTGTTCATGTCTTTGGCGGCTAACAGAGACAAAAAACAAATAGAGTCTAAACAACGCTATCTTACTGTGCAGACAACTATTTGGACTCCACAAAGATGTTAAAATCAATTTAGTTTCTTAATAGACCTAATTTAACTTTTTAATGAACCAAATTTTATAGATGTAGACGGCTCAATTTAGTCGATTGAGGAATTATTGAATTAAGAAATTAACTAAATTAAATTGATGATGACAAACATTATTTTTAGTGGGCTAATCACTAAATTAGTTTTGATTATTTCTGATTAAGTGATGCAGGCCATAATTAGCAAACATAGCAGCAGCCCAATATGGAACAAAATGAATCTACTAGTGGGCCGTCTAAACAAAGGAAGCCCAAAGAAATCAAAGCAAGAAATTCAGCTGGGTCAATTGGATCAAATCCAACCTAAGCCCAATGTAATTCTCTCAAGCTAATCTCTCCAAGTGCTTGCCTCCAAAGCAACGTTCCTTTTTCAATTTGGACAGAACTCAGAGAAGAGAGAGAGTGCTTCATTCCTAAGTCAATCATTGAAGAAGAAAGAAAGAGAAGAGCTAAGCAAAGAGGTTAAGGTCTAATCACCCAAATCAAACCATATCAAGCTAAGACAGAGGCTAAAGGTGATTCATTTCCTTTTACATGCATCTTACTTTCTTCCCTCATTCTCTAAATCTCTGCTACTTCATTTTGAGATATATGGAAAAAGTGATTTCTGAGGTACACTGCTGTGAATCAAAGGCCAAGATCATTTCTTGGGGACCAAGTAGTATCTCAAGGGTTCATATGTGAGATTGCCATTGAAAACTTTTCTTCTTTGCTGTTCTGAGTCTTTCAGTCAAGAAAAATGGATCTGTTCCAAAATTCCAATTTGGGATTAACAGAAGAAAGTGGATGGCTAAGTTAGTGAAGCACAAAGCTCGAGGGTTGACCTGGAAGAGAGCATCTCAGCAACATGCAAGGAGATACAAAAAGAAAAAAATTTTATTTCTATTGAAGCAAGGAGAGAGAACCAAGGTTTAAATTTCATGTTTTGAGAAGTCTTCTCTGAGAAAGTTCATCAACTTGGATACTGCTTTCTATCAAAGGAGCATTCCACCAGAATGAGGAACGAAATCAGAGTTAAGCAAATCTGGTTCATCGCATAGTAATAGAGGCTGTTGAAGCAATCAATCTCCTTCATGTTTTACAAATTGTAGTTTTCATTTTTAATGTATATCTTTCTGTAATTTCTTGAGAGTGAAAAGGCATAAAGAGGGAGATCAAGTAAAAGCCAAAGAGTGATAAAAAGGTTGAGTGACACACTTGAGAGAAAAGCCTAGAGTGATTTTAGATTTCTTTAGGTTGGTTTTGTGTCTTGTATGTTGTACCAGTGAGGTACCCGTTTCTTAGTTGGATAAGCACTAAGAGTGAAGAGTTAGGTATTAGCATAACCAAGTTAAGTTAGGTTAGAACTTGAAAGGGAAAGGATATTGTGTCAATCCTGTGGAATTGGTATATGTAATACTTTAACTATAGTGAAAATTTCACCACTGTTGTGGTGGAGACTGGATGTAGGTTGCATTGCACAAGGCAACTGAAACAGGATACATGATGGTGTCAGCTTCTCACTTCCCTTCTCTGTTCTGTTTTCTTATATTCATGAGATAAAATGAAATTGTCTCATAAATTTTTCGCTGCTGAGTTCAAACAGATTTAGATTGAAAGTTTGTAATTAAAGGGTTATTTGATTAAAGTAAAAGAAGGCCATAGATTCACTCCCCATTCTCTAAGCCTTCTACAACCTTCAATTGGTATCAAGAGCCTTGGTCTCAAGAATCAAGCTTCACCGCTAGAAGCAATGGTCCAATGGCGAACAACTTGGGCACAACCACAGTTGCCTACACTCTAACTGAAGGCCAGTCAAACAATAGGCCTCCATTCTTCAACGGAAAGAACTATGTCTACTGGAAAGAGAGGATGAGGATCTTCATCCAATCCATTGACTATAACATATGGAAGATCATTGTAAGCGGCCCCAAGATTCCAACAAAAACAAGTGCTGATAGAGTGGTGACTCCAAAAGAAGAAACTGAATGGAATGACGACGACAAGAAGAAAATAGAACTGAATGCCAAGGCCATCAACCTTCTTCACTGTGCTATCAGCTTACTAAAAAATGTCTAGATGCAAGACAGTCAAAGAAATCTGGGAGAAACTCCAGGTTACACACGAAGGCACTAAACAGGTCAAAGAAACGAGGATTGATATACTACGAAAAAGAATACGAGATGTTCAACATGAAGGATGGAGAAAGTATTGATGAAGTGTTTGAGAGATTCTTAATCATAATCAACAACCTCGATGCTATGGGTACAACCTACTCAGAACAAACCTTAGTGAGAAAACTACTTAGAAGCCTCACAAAGGAATGGGAAACAACAGCCACCGTCCTAGCCGAGAGTAACAACCTAAGTCCCATAACCTATAATGAGATGAGAGAAAAACTCCTTGCCTATGAAGCCACACACACAAGCCCGGACTCAGAGAAAAAGGGAATAGCCCTTAAGTCAAAAATAGAATCAAAAGAGAGTGAGTCTAGTGATGGTTTTTTAGATGATGAACTTGTATTTTTTGCTAGGAGACTTAGAAGGCTAATGTGGAACAAAGGCAAGTCCAAGGGTTCAAGCTCAAAAGAATACAAGAAGGACTTGAGTAAGGTGAGTTGTCATCATTGCAAGGAGGCTGGACATTTTAAGTTCAACTGTCCGAAGCTCAAGAAGGAAGAAAAAGGAAAGAAAGAAAAGAAAAGAGTGATCATGGCATCTTGGGAAGATCTTGAGAATGAGTCGGATGAAGAAGAAGACTCAGAATGCGAAGCACAAATCTGCTTCATGGCTGGTGTTGATCAACTTGATGAGGTAAATTACTATGACTTGTCCATAGATGATTTACATGTTATAATTGATGATCTCACACAAAATTCTTCAAAACTGCTGGAAAAATACACTAAATGTAAATCTGAAAAAGAAATGTTGAAAGCTAAAAATGAGTTTTTGAAAGAAAAGGTGAAGGAAATTGAATGTGCTTTAGATATTATTAAAGAAAACAGATTTTTAAAATCTAAACTTGAAAAACTAAAAGGAAAGCACATTGTGGATCCTTCTCAAGAGCTTATTCCTGAAAATGAAAGACTAAATGAAATGATTAAAAGATTAATGCTGACTTAGCAAAATTTGCTTTCTAGCAACTTGGACAAATTACTTGCAAGTCAAAGACCATTGTTTGAAAAATCTAGTTAAGGATATGTGACAAATGATGATGCTGTTTTTTGATAGATCTCCTACAATATTTCTGGCCTCTTCATCGAAAACTAAGTCCAACATGGACAAATCTGTTTTAGGACATGTTCCCATATATGAAGAAAATTTTGGAAGTTCCTTTTCAAATGAAAATACTTTGTCTTCAAGAACCGAAACTGTTTCTAACAAGTCGAGTCTTGGCTATGTTCCAACCAATGAGATTACATTCAAAAAACCAACATTTAACAATAGAACCTCATCTTCAAAAAGCCAAAACACATTCAAAAATTTTTGTTGGAATGCTTTTGCAAAAAGAAAAAATCATAACAAAAATCATTTTATCAAAAGAAATGCACCTCTTCCAAAAACCAGAAAATTTCAGTCCTTTAATCATTTCCAGCATCATAACTCATCTCCATTTTAGCAACATGCATCAGAAAATTATTATTTTAATTATAAGAAATTTGGTCACTCATACTCACAATGCTTCATTGAAAAAAGAATAGTAGGAAACCAAATTTACAATGTTGTCTGTGATTTCAATGCACTTGGGCAATCAAGGTAGATTAACTTCAAAGGATCCAAATTAATTTGGATACCTAAGGTTACTTGAAGTTTTAACGCGGATTTGTCTAGCATCCAAGAACAAAAGGGAGATGTAGTACTTGGACAGTGGATGCTCAAGGCACATGATTAGAAGGTCAACTTTTTTCATCAAACTAAACAAGTATGATGGAGGCTTTGTGACCTTTGGAGATGATGGAAAAGGTAAAATTGTGGCTGTTGGAAAAGTAGGTAACAATCAATCTACTTTCATTGATGATGTCTTCTTAGTAAATGGCTTAAGGCATAATTTTTTTTAGTATAATTCAATTGTGTGACTTAGGTTATTTGGTGATTTTTAAAAGATTGGAATGCTGTGTTGTAAATGAAAAGACCAATGAAGTATTGTTTATTGCTAAGCGTTGTGATAATGTGTATGGACTTACCCTTGATGAACTAAAGGATCAAAATGTAGCTTGTTTTCATTCTAAAGAGTCTGAAAAGTGGCTATGGCATAAGAGATTAGGCCATGCAAGTATGTTTCAAATAAACAAACTTGTCAAGAAGGGATTAGTAAGAGGTCTTCCTTTGATAAGGTTTGACAAAGGCAGCGCTTAATTAGGTGGTAAACATTATGGTTTAGTAATTGTGGATGACTACTCTAGATTTGGATGGGTTTTATTTCTTGCACACAAAAATGAAGCCTTTTTGGCCTTTGAAATTTTTAGCAAGAAAGTTCAAAATGAAAAGGATTTAAAGATTTCTTCTATAAGAAGTGATCATGGAACTGAATTTGAAAACCATTAATTTGAATCCTTTTGTGAGAAATTTGGAATATCACACAACTTCTCTTGTCCAAGAATACTACAACAAAATGGTGTTGTGAAAAGAAAAAACAGGAGTATTCAAGAAATGACAAGAGCTATACTTTGTGAGAGTAATGTTCCAAAATTCCTTTGGGCTGAGGCGGTTAACACTGCTTGCCACATTTTAAATAGAACTATCATAAGGAAACTTTTGAAGAAAACACCTTATGAACTTTGGAAAGGTCACCCACCAAATTTAAATTACTTACATATCTTTGGATGCAAATGCTTTGTTCTTAATAATAAAGATAATTTGGAAAAATTTGATCCAAAGGCATATGAGTGTTTATTTGTAGGATACTCCACAAATAGTAAAGCATATAGAGTTTATCATTAAGATTCTAGAATAATTGAGGAGTCTATACATGTTACATTTTGTGATACTAACTTGGTTCAAAGTGTTTTGGAAGACTGTGATATAGGAAATCAGGTTCAAAAGGATGTTGAAAAGGCACAAAATCATGAAAATGAGAATTCTGAGCAAGTTGAATCAGAAACTGCAGCTGCTAAAAATTCTGCAAGAGATAATTCTGTTTTGTCTCATGAATCTGGAGAACATCCTGAAACTACCAGTTCCTTGAATCCCTTATTGACTGAATCTGCCTCCAAGTCCACTAGACCTCGTGAATAGAGATTCTTAAAGAATTATCCCAAGGAATTTGTCATCGGGTACGTTTCACATGGTGTCAAAACTCGTTCTTCTACTAGGAAGGCAAATGAAGAAACTAACATTGCTTTTCTGTCTCAAAGGGAGCCTCAAAACGTCAAGGAAGCTCTTGACGACCCCTCTTGGGTAAAGGCAATGAAGGATGAGCTTCATGAGTTTGAGAAGAACCAATTTTGGACATTGGTTCCAAAGCCAAGTGGAAAGAAAGTAATAGGCACCAAATGGATATTTCAGAACAAGCTTGGTGAAGATGGAAGCATTGCTAGAAATAAAGCAAGATTGGTGGTACAAGGATATGACCAAGAAGAGGGAATAGATTTTGATGAATCCTTTGCCCCTGTTGCCCGAATAGAAGCCATAAGATTTCTTCTAGCTTATGCTGCTTTTTGTGGTTTTAAATTATATCAAATGGATGTGAAATGTGCATTCTTGAATGATGTGATAGATAGAGAAGTGTATGTGGCTCAGCCACCTGGTTTTGAAAATAAAGAATTTTCTAACCATATTTTCAAACTATCAAAAGCTCTCTATGGTTTAAGACAAGCTCCTAGAGCTTGGTATGAGAGACTTAGCTCTTTTCTGTTGAAAAATGATTTTCAAAGAGGCACCACAGACACTACTCTGTTTATCAAGAATTCTAATGTTTCTTTCATTCTAGTCCAAATTTATGTTGATGACATTATTTTTAGATCAGCCAATGAATCCCTTTGTACTGAATTTGGAAAACTCATGACAAGTGAATTTGACATGAGTATAATGGGTGAACTTAATTTTTTTCTTGGACTTCAAATTAAGCAAACTAAACTTGGTATTTTTATTCATCAAGAGAAGTATGCCAAGGAACTAGTTAAAAATTTGGTATGAAATATACCAAACCCATGGGAACTCCAATGCACCCTAATTCAAAATTAGAAAAAGGAGAAACTAAGAAAGATGTAGATGAGACTAGATATAGAGGAATGATTGGCTCTCTTATGTACTTAACTTCCTCTAGACCTAATATTGTGCAAAGTGTTGGAATGTGTTCAAGATTCCAATCAAAACCAAAAGAGTCACATCTTTCAGCAGTTAAAAGGATCATTAGATATGTTCATGACACATCCAATTTTGGTTTATGGTATCCTAAGACTGATAATTTTTCTGCAGTTGGTTATTGTGATACAGATTTTGCTTGTGATAGAGTTGATAGAAGGAGCACATCAGGCACATGTTATTTCATTGGAAAGTCTATAAATGTCTGGTCAAGTAAGAAGCAGTCCACAGTGGCTTTATCTACTGTAGAGGCTGAGTATATAGCTGCTTCTTCTTGTTATTCTCAGCTTATGTGGTTAAAAACACAGCTTGCTGATTATAAATTAAATGTTGAAGATATTCTCTTGTGTGTGACAATATGAGGGCCATTAATATTTCAAAGAATCTAGTTTTGCACTCTAGAACTAAACATATTGAAGTGAGATTTCACTTGATAAGAGAACATGTTCAAAAAGGGGATATTGGCATTCAATTTGTTAAATCAGAAGAGTAATGAGCTGATATTTTTACTAAATCACTCGCTGAAGACAGATTCTGCATGCTTAAGACTAGTCTAGGGATTTTATGTCATGATTCATTGTTTGAAAATTATTGATGTGTTTGTTGAAGTTTTTGTCTCATAGGTTGGGATGAGACAATTCTGGGCATATGAAGAACCATCTCTCTGAACTTCGCTCTCTGGGCCTTATTGCATATGCTGAATCATCTGGGCCGACCTTAAAAATTCAGATTCTCAGTGGTCCTATGTGTTTCCTTAAACCCAACCACCTATGGGCCCTAAATGAGTGTTACATTATCCATGTGTTTTTATTTTATTTTATTCCTTTTGTCCTTTAGTAAAAAAATTTCAAATTTAAATTACTTTCTATTTTAATTTTTAATAAAATCAAATCACTTTTTCTTTCTTATATCAATTCCTTTCAAGGTCAAATCATAGATGATGTAATTTCATGTTTTAAAAAAAATCCTTTTTCATGGTGCGGTTACTGGTGCGGAATTTGTAACCCACTAACTTATCGGCAAGTGCACCGGGTCGTACCAAGTAATACCTTACGTGAGTAAGGGTCGATCCCACGAGGATTGATGGATTAAGCAACAATAGTATTTGATAGGCTTAGTTAGAGAAACAGAAAATAGTGTTTAGAAGTTCAAAAGCATTAAACAATAAAGAAGAGTTTGAAGACAGGCAGGTGAATAGGTGAGGAATAAAATATTGAGAAAGCAGTTAAGGTTTCAGAGTTATCTATTTTTCCGGATTAATTTTTCTTACTAACTATTTTAATCATGTAGGATTTAATTTATGGCAAACTATCTGTGACTAGACCCTAATTCCTTAGACCTTTCTAGTCTCCTCTAAAATTCATTAACTGCCAATTCCTTGGTCAATTAATTCCAATTAGAAGCTACATGATCAAATTCCAGTTTATATGCCACAAAAACTCTAATTACCCAAAAATAAAAGGATTATATGTCACGTATCCCGTTAAATCCAAATAATTAAAATTTAGGAGAATATGTTTTCAAGCTGTTGTTCAAGTAAAGAGCTTTTCCAAGTTATATAAGAACTCAAATAGAAAGAGGGTCATACTTCCGTTCCACCCAAATTCATAAGATAAAGAGCGAAAACAATTCTTAAATTATAAATCCATGCATAAATTAAAATAGAAAAAGCAATAAAATTAATCCATAGAATAGACAGAGCTCATAACCTTTACAATGGAGAATTAGTTGCTCATGGTTCAGAGTAGAAAATAAGGATTCTAATAAAATGCATTTTGGTAGTCTGGGATCTAATAATGTTGAGGTGGTATCCCCCTATTTATATCTAATCCTAATTAATTTAAAATCTATCTTTTAAACTAACATAATATCTTTTCCTATTTTTTAAAATTTGAATTTAAATTAGAATTAATTATAACAATCAGCAAATCTTCAATTGATGGATGGGGACCACTTGGCTTCACTATGATCCACGCCTAACTTGGGCTTGGCAGCATGAATTGGAGTTTAGTTGAGTGAAGCTGCGCCTAACTTGGGCTTTAGTGCGCCTAACTTGGGCTTTAATGCGCCTAACTTGAAGTGGGCAGGACCAATCTCGCGTATTGTTGTTGTGTCTTGCGCCTAACTTGAGAAATCTCAAGTTATGCGCAGCCTTGGCAGCGAGTTTGGAGAAGAAGTATGGACTATTATATATCATTGGAAAGCTCTGGAAGTTAGCTTTCCAACGTCAATGGAATCATGTCCATTGAACCTTTGTAACTCGAGTTATTCAGGTTTGAGTACAGAGAGGTCAGGGTTGACAGCATCATTCGCCTTCATCTCTTCTTTTGCAGAAACT
The DNA here is from genome assembly GCF_003086295.3 of Arachis hypogaea. Classification (NCBI taxonomy): domain Eukaryota; kingdom Viridiplantae; phylum Streptophyta; class Magnoliopsida; order Fabales; family Fabaceae; genus Arachis; species Arachis hypogaea. Next base: position 128,337,338 of record NC_092050.1, read on the forward strand.
CTATCAAATCCAGCTGAATGCTACCTAAAATAAACAGAATTGCACAAGATTCAAAGTAGCATCCATATTGGCTAAAAGATAATTAATTCTTTATTAAACTCAATAATTTAGATGCAAATTCACTAGGAAAAGATAGGAAAGATGCTCACGCATCACAACACCAAACTTGAACTGTTGCTTGTCCTCAAGCAACCAGAACTAATATAAGCTTAGGATGTGAATTTGCATGAGAATGAGAGTTCGATTAAGCTCATGTCTCTTCTTATAGTGGGGTTTACAACTGCAATCCTGAATTGTTTTGGCATCTCACTTTATCCTTTGAAGTTCAGAATGATTGGCATCCATAGGAACTCAGAATTCAGATAGTGTTATTGATTCTCCTAGTTCAGTATGTTGATTCTTGAACACAGCTACTTTATGAGTCTTGGCCGTGACCCTAAGCATTTTATTTTCCAGTATTACCACTGGATACATAAATGCCACAGACACATAGCTGGGTGAATTTTTTCAGATTGTGACTCAGCTTTGCTAGAGTCCCCAGTTAGAGGTGCCCAGAGCTCTTAAGCACACTCTTTTTGCTTTGGACCACGACTTTAACCGTTCAGTCTCAAGCTTTTCACTTGATACCTTCACGCCACAAGCATATGGTTAGGGACAGCTTGATTTTAGCCGCTTAGGCCAGGATTTTATTCCTTTGGGTCCTCCTATCCATTAATGCTCAAAGCCTTGGATCCTTTTTACTCTTTGCCTTTTAGTTTGAAGGGTTATTGGCTTTTTCTGCTTGCTTTTCTTTTTTTTTTCTTTATCTTATATAAATTTTTTTCGCAAGCTTTGTGTTTTTCACTACTTTTTCTTGCTTCAAGAATCAATTTTATGATTTTTCAGATTATCAATAACATTTCTCTTTTTTCATCATTCTTTCAAGAGCCAACAATTTTAACATTCATAAACTTCACTATCAAAAATATGCACTGTTCAAGTCATGCATTTAGAATCACAAAAAGTACCACCACATCTAAGTAAATAAGACTATTCTTCAATATAAACTCACTTTCTCATGCAATACATCACTTCTGTATTTTTTTTATTTGAATTTCAAGCTCAGTGAGTAATACATTAGACATATTTTCAGAATTAAAGCACTTAACAGAAAATTAAACTAGAACCTATGAATCTACTAATAAAAGATCATGCAATAAACAAAACAAAGTAGCAGGAAACCAGAACATAACATAATAAAAGCGGGAAAGAAAAAATGAAAGGAACTCAACCACCTTAGTTATCCGAGCGGTCGTTTTATTCTTCAGGTTGTGCTCCTTTGTGAAGATGATTCACCTCCCTTAATAAAAATAAACAGAAAACTCTTAAGCGAAGCGTCAACACCAAACTTAAAGGTTTGCTTGTCCTCAAGCAAAGAATAACTGAAAATAAAAACAAATAGTAAGAGGAATCTTCGGTTCCTGTTCTAAAATAGCTGCATGATCAGAAAAATAATAAAAACTCAATAAAAATCAAATAAGTAAGAAAGCTACTACTACGAAGAATAACTAAGGATACGAAATTATCGGGTTGCCTCCCGACAAGCGCTTCTTTAACGTCACTAGCTTGACGGTCAGCTCCTCTAAGGAGGAGGATCATAGGGGTTCAGCTCTTCACCCCTTACTTTGAATTTCTTTCCTGTGTCTCCATAAATTAGCTCAATATGCTCCAGAGAGAGAATTCTGTTTACTGTATAAATCCACACTGGATGCTTAGTTAACACCACCTTCATTCCTGGGGAGAAACCTTCAGTGGGGATCTTTTTGTTTCTCCATCCCCTGGGTATTTTCTTCTTTTTGGAAACCTCCTCCTTGGTGGATGATGCATTTCCAACACCAAACTTAGGTTTGATGTCAGGAGAAATTTTACTGATTGTTACCAAAAGAGGTTTGAGTTACAGACTCTGCTGTGCATCATCAGGGGGTTCTTGAAGGATTGGATCAATAAGCTCAGCCTGCATGCACCTCTCTTCTTCATCTGTTGAATGTATATCTTTAAAGACATGAAAGACCAGTTGCTCATTATGCACTCTAAGCACTAATTCACCCACTTCTATATCAATCAAAGCTCTTCCAGTGGCTAGGAATGGTCTTCCTAGAATTATAGAGGCATTCTCATCCTCCCCTGTATCAAGAATTATAAAATCTGCTAGGAGGAAGAACTTACCCACTTTGACCAAGATATTCTCCACTAATCCGTATGTAGGCTTCATAGATTTATCTGCCATCTGTAATGCTATCTTTGTGGGTTGTGCCTCTTGGATCTGCAGCTTCTTCATCACATACAAGGGCATTAAATTGATGCTTGCTCCCAGATCACATAACGCTTTCTCAAAGGTTGTGCTCCCAAAGGTGCATGAAATTTGAAAGCTCCCTGGATCTGGCATCTTCTTTGGTAAGTTATTCTGAATGATGGCACTGCATTCTTTAGTCAGGACCACTGTCTCATCTCCTTTTAAAGGCTTCTTCTTTGACAACAGCTCCTTCATGAACTTGGCATAGAGAGGCATTTGTTCCAAAACCTCAGCAAAAAGAATATTGATTTGTAACTTTCTGAAGATTTCCAAGAACTTTGAAAACTGCTTGTCCTTGGTCTCCTTCTGAAGTCTCTGAGGATATGGCATTTTAGGCTTGTACTCGGGAGCCTTTGGCAAAGTAGGATAAGTGTCAAGAGAGTCTGGGAATGGGTTGTCTGCACGCTTTTGAGGGGTGTGCTCCACTTCTCCCTTCTTCTCCTCTAGAGCTTCCTTTTCAACTAGCTCTTCATTGGCCTTGGTCTCAGAGCTAGATACTTTACCACTTCTCAATTGAATAACCTTGCAATCTTCTCCTGGGTTCACCATTGTATCCTCTTGAAATGTACTTGCAGACCTCTCAAGTATTTGCTTGCTCAGTTGGCCCACTAGCACCTCTAAGTTTCTAATGGAGGCTCTGGTTTCCTACATAACTTGTACTTCTGTACTTGCCACTTGTCCACTTATCAAGGTGATAGCCTTACATTCATCTCTTGGATTTGGAATTGTGTTATCAGGAAGGCTATTAGTGGTCCTCTGATCAATTTCAGTGACTTTTGTGGCTAATTTACCCATTTGAATCTCCAGGTTCTTGATGGATGCTCTGGTTTCCTGTCTAAAACCTGTCAATATTGCTTCCAAATCATTGTTCTGCTGGAAACCACCCTGAGAACTATTGTTGAAGTTCTGAGGTCTCTGAGGTTGGTCCCTCCATCCAAAATTTGGTGATTTCTCCATCTCTGGTTGTATGTCTTAGAATATGGATCATTGTTGGGATTCCTAGGATCACTCCCCATGTAATTCACCTGTTCAGAAGAAGGTTGAGCATAATCATAATTATCATTTTGCACAAAATTACCTGTCATGTCATAGGAGATTTCTTGTGGTGAATTTTGTGTGTTGATAGTTGAGACTTGCATGCCACCCATCTGTTGAGTAAGTAGATTTATTTGCTGAGACATAAACTTGTTCTAAGCAAGAAGAGCATTAACAACTTTCACTTCCAACACGCCTCTCTTCTGAGAGGTTTCAGAGTTCACAGGGTTCCTGTTAGATGAGTATAGATATTGGTTGCTTGCAACCAATTCAATCAGCTCAATAGTCTCCTCTGGTATCTTTTTCTTATGCAGTGAACCGCCTGCAGAAGTGTTTAGGCTCATCTTGGACATCTCACCCAAACCTTCATAAAAGATATCTAGTTGGGTCCATTTGGAGAACATGTCCGGAGGGCATTGCCTAGTCAGTAGCTTGTATCTCTCCCAAGCTTCATAAAGAGTTTCACCCTCCTTCTGTCTGAAAGTCTGAACCTCCAACCTGAGCTTAGTCAGCTTCTTTGGTGGGAAAAATTTAGTGAGAAATTCTGTAACAACCTTTTCCTAAGTATTCAGACTCTCCTTTGGTTGGGAATCTAACCAAAGCTTTGCTTTATCTTTCAGAGCAAATGGGAAGAGCATGAGTTTGTACACCTCTGGGTTCACTCTATTTGTCTTCACAATATCACAAATCTACAGAAAATCAGATATAAACTGATTTGGATCTTCATGAGGAAGTCCATGATATTGGCAGTTTTGTTGCACCAGGGTGATCAATTGTGGCTTCAACTCAAAGTTGTTTGCAGCTATAGGAGGTACCACAATGCTTTTTCCATAAAGATCCGCAGTAGAGACAGAATAAGAGCCAAGCACTCTCCTTTGTTGCTCATCCCTATTCGGATTTGCCACATTGACATTAGCATTATTGTTAGGATCCATAGTGGACTCTGTAGCCTTGTAAAGTCTTGCTTGTTGCAAACGCCGCCTGAAAGTTCTTTCAGGTTCAGGATCAAAGTCTAAGAGATATTCTTTGTCTCTGTTCCTGCGCATACACAAACAGAAAACAAGAAAAGATGGGACTCTCTACGTCAGAGTGTAGAGAAGTCCCTGTGAGGGAACCTGTGTAAAGAAATAAAATAAAAATACAAATAAATAAAAAAAATTGAAAATTGCAATTAAAATTAAGACAAAAATTTTGAAATTATTAAGCCAAAATAATAAAAATAAAAATAAAATTAATTAGAAAACACCAAACTTAATTTCAGAAATTAAAAAAATATTGGTGCTATTTATTTATTTATTTAAATTTTTATTTTTATTTTTTTTAATAATAAAAGTAAAATAAAATAAAAAAAAGGATACGGTATAAAGGGAAGGGGGGAAGTAAATGAAAAGGAAAAAGAAAAAAAATAACGTAAAGGAAAAAAAAGAAAAAATTAACGTAAAGGAAAAAAGAAAAAATAACGTAAAAAAAAAGAAATGCAAAATAAAAATTATATATATATATATATATATATATATATATATATAATCTAAGCAATCAAACAACGAATAATTGTTAATTACTATCAATTTCCGGTAACGGCGCCAAAAACTTGGTGTGAAATTTGTAACCCACTAACTTACCGGTAAGTGCACCGGGTCGTACCAAGTAATACCTTACGTGAGTAAGGGTTGATCCCACGAGAATTGATGGATTAAGCAACAATAGTGTTTGATAGGCTTAGTTAGACAAAAAGAAAATAGTGTTTGGAAGTTCAAAAGCATTAAACAATAAAGAAGAGTTTGAAGACAAGCAGGTGAATAGGTGAGGAATAAAATATTGAGAAAGCAGTTAAGGTTTTAGAGTTATCTATTTTTACGGATTAATTTTTCTTACTAACTATTTTAATCATGTAGGATTTAATTTATGGCAAACTATATGTGACTAGACCCTAATTCCTTAGACCTTTCTAGTCTCCTCTAAAATTCATTAACTGCCAATTCCTTGGTCAATTAATTCCAATTAGAAGCTACATGATCAAATTCCAGTTTATATGCCACAAAAACTCTAATTACCCAAAAATAAAAGGATTATCTGTCACGTATCCCGTTAAATCCAGATAATTAAAATTTAGGAGAATATGTTTTCAAGCTGTTGTTCAAGTAAAGAGCTTTTCCAAGTTATACAAGAACTCAAATAGAAAGAGGGTCATACTTCCGTTCCACCCAAATTCATAAGATAAAGAGCGAAAACAATTCTTAAATTATAAATCCATGCATAAATTAAAATAGAAAAAGCAATAAAATTAATCCATAGAAATAGACAGAGCTCCTAACCTTAACAATGGAGGATTAGTTGCTCATGGTTCAGAGTAGAAAATAAGGATTCTAATAAAATGTATTTTGGTAGTCTGGAATCTAATAATGTTGAGGTGGTATCCCCCTATTTATATCTAATCCTAATTAATTTAAAATATATCTTTAAAATTAACATAATATCTTTTCCTATTTGTTAAAATTTGAATTTAAATTAGAATTAATTATAGCAATCAGCAAATCTTCAATTGATGGATGGAGACCACTTGGCTTCACTATGATCCACGCCTAACTTGGGCTTGGCAGCATGAATTGGAGTTTAGTTGAGTGAAGCTGCGCCTAACTTGGGCTTTAGTGCGCCTAACTTGAAGTGGGCAGGACCAATCTCGCGTATTGTTGTTGTGTCTTGCGCCTAACTTGAGAAATCTCAAGTTATGCGCAGCCTTAGCAGCGAGTTCGGAGAAGAAGTATGAACTATTATATATCGTTGGAAAGCTCTGAAAGTTAGCTTTCCAACGCCACTGAAATTACGTCCATTGGACCTTTGTAGCTCGAGTTATTAAGGTTTGAGTACAGAGAGGTTAGGGTTGACAGCATCATTCGCCTTCATCTCTTCTTCTGCAGAAACTCCATCAAATCCAGCTGAATGCTACCTAAAATAAACAGAATTACACAAGATTCAAAGTAGCATCCATATTGGCTAAAAGATAATTAATTCTTTATTAAACTCAACAATTTAGATACAAATTCACTAAAAAAAGATAGGAAAGATGCTCACGCATCAGTTACCAACACTCCATCTTCTCCCTTCATAACTCCTTCCTTCAACCCTTCGGTTTTTCCCCGTTACCTTTACTTCGTCTCTTTGTTCCAAAATAAAAAACCAACCAAATGAGGAAGAAAATTGTTCTTCAAAATCCTCCTTGTGAAAAGGTTCTCAAGCTTCTAGCAAAATCAAAACCCTCCACTCGTTCACAAGACCGAACCTTTACACCTTCTCCTTCTCTTCCTACATCTCCTCCTCGCACAGATTCCATGGCTCGCACCAAGAATCCCTCAAGGATTCCATCTTCCTCCAAGCCAACCTCAACTCCTAGCGCTCCTCACAGCGCTCCATTGAATCCAAGCACCTTGAAAGGGAAACGCCCTGCTGTAGTTGAACCAGCCACTGAGCCAACTCAACCTAAGACAAGGTCTGTTTCCAATCGTCCTTAGAGAGGTAAATTACGTATCCCTCTTAAATCTGTTAGGAAATTAGACATTGATCTCTTTGCATACAAATCACACTTTATGACCTCCCACTCAAACTATAACCCTCATAGGTTTAGGTCTGCCATGAATAATAATTTTTTTGACGGAGTCATTCAGTACCGTACCCTATGTCCCATTTTTCTTACTGATTTACCCTCTCTGAAAAGTAAAGGTTTTTCTTTTGTTGAAAATTTGGAATTTCTGGACTGGCATCATCTTTTTAAAATTAAAAAGCCTGTTTACCCACTATTAGTCAGGGAGTTTTATGCAAATATGACATACCATGAGGGAAGTATTCATTCTTATGTCAAGGGCCGAGACATTGTGCTAAATAATGAAACTATCAGTGATTCCTTAAAATACACTAATGTTAGAGCATGTGCCTATGCTTCGGGTAAGTGAGATGAAGGAGTTGATATCTATTTCAATGATGCTCTGGCTTATATATGTGAACACGTTTCTCTGATTGATGGCATCACACCCTCACAAGGCCCTGGGTTATAATCGTGCTCAGCTGCACCATATAGTAAATCATATTATCCTTCCTCAGAGTGGTTCATACCAAAGGGTATCGTACACTAACACCCTTGTTTTATATGCTATTCTCACAAAAATAGAAATCTCTTTTGCTTATTTAATGGTAAGATATATGTTTGATTCTGTTAGAACTGAGAAAGATAAAGTCCTTCCTTATGCCATGTTCTTAACTTGTATTTTTTAGCATTTTGGTGTTGACTTGTCAAATGAGGATTATGAAAATAGACACTCATATCTAAAAGGAGGTGGTTCAGTGAAACAACAAAAAAAAAGACCCACTCGTTCTGAAAGGGTAGTGCTTGATGATGATGATGATGAATCTGTTCCTGAGGATTATCCTCCTCCTTCTACAGAGGGTACCTCAGTCTCAACTGGACAAAAATATGCTTTATTTGGGATTGTTAAGGACATGATACAAGAATTTATCTCCCAGTCAAACCATATGATTGCTATGAGCAAAGAACATAGGAAGCTAAGAAGCAAGCATGAGAACTTCTTCAGGAAATCAAGAGATAGAGTGGCTGTTTTCATGAAGTTCATTGATAACCTCCAACAGGATGAAGATGCTGCCACTGATGCTGAAGAAGAAGCTGATTCTGAGGAGGATGGTTCGGATGCCTGAAATTGTTTCATGATTGCTGCTGCCTTGTGTTCACTTTTGTCTCATGAAAACTGTTGTCATTTATTTTTGAACTACTCTACGTTTTATTCTGGATGATTGTAATACTTTTAACTACTGTTGTACTTAGTTAATTACCTACTTGTTTTGGACTTTGCACTAACACTTTGTTGCAGGTTTTAGTTCACTTTTGTTCCACCCTTGATGACAAAAAGGGGAGTAGTTGCATGTGAATATTTGCTGCTATGACATTTTTTCTGAATTGAACTTGAAAGCTTGATGCTGCTATGATCAGGCTGTGATAATTATATTTGACCTCACCTCACAAGATTTATTGCTTGGTCATGTCTTTGTTAGTCTTGATGCTCTGTTTTGTTCAATTTTGAGCAATTTTTTTGAAATGGATATTTGTTAAAATTAATGATGTTATCTGTCAAAGTTTGGGTTGGATTTTTGTTGATGGTTGTGTAAAATCCCTTAGTCAAGTTAAATTGTGTGTTGTACTTTATTGTGTTCTCTATAAGAATAATAAACAGGAAGGAAGAGAAGAGCACTAATCTAGGGGGAGCAACCCTTTTAAAGGAAAGGGGGAACAACACAAAATCAAAGGGAAGTTCCTTAACTATATTCAAATTCAATTCTTTTTTATTAATATTTTAATTATGTTTGTCATCAAGAGAGATATTGTTGAGTTAAGAAATCAAAGCAAGAAATTCAGCTAGGTCAATTGGATCAAAGCCAACCTAAGTCCAATGTAATTCTCTCAAGCTAATTTCTCCAAGTGTTTGCCACCAAAGCAACATTCCTTTTTCAATTCAAACAGAACTCAGAGAAGAGAGAGAGTGCTTCGTTCCTAAGTCAATCATCGAAGAAGAAAGAAAGAGAAGAATTAAGCAAAAAGATTGAGGTCTAATCACCCAAATCAAACCATATCAAGCTAAGATAGAGGCTAAAGGTGATTCATATTCTTTTACATGCATCTTAATTTCTTCTCTCCTTTTCTAACTCTCTGCTACTTCATTTTGAGATATATGGAAAAAGTGATTTCTGAGACACACTACTGTGAATCAAAGGCCAAGATCATTTCTTGGGGACCAAGTAGTATCTCAAGGGTTCAGATGTGGGATTACCATTGAAAACTTTTCTTCTTTGATGTTCTGAGTCTTTCGGTCAAGAAAAAGGGATCTGTTCCAAAATTCCAATTTGGGATTAATAGAAGAAAGTGAACGGCTAAGTTGGTGAAGTACAAAACTCGAGGTTTGACTTAGAAGAGAGCATCTCAACAACATGCAAGGAGATACAAAAAGAAAAAAAATTTGTTTCTGTTGAAGCAAGGAGAGTGAACTAAGGTTTGAAGTTCATGTTCTGAGAAGTCTTCTCTGAGAGATTTCATCAACTTGGACAGTGCTTTCTATCAAAGGAGCATTCCGCCAGAATGAGGAACGAAATCAGAGTTAAGCAAATCTGGTTCATCGCATAGCAATAGAGGCTATTGAAGCAATCAATCTGCTTCATGTTTTACAGATTGTAGTTTTCATTTTTAATGTATATCTTTCTGTAATTTCTTGAGAGTGAAAAGGCATAAAGAGAGAGATCAAGTAAAAGCCAAAGAGTGATAAAAAGGCTGAGTGATACACTTGAGAGAAAAGCCTAGAGTAATTTCAGATTTCTTTAGCTTGGTTTTGTGTCTTGTATCTTGTACCAGTGAGGTACCCCTTTCTTAGTTGGGTAAGCACTAAGAGTGAAGAGTTAGGTATTAGCATAACCAAGTCAAGTTAGGTTAGAACTTGAGAGGGAAAAGATTGTGTCAATCCTGTGGAATTGGTGTATGTAATACTTTAACTATAGTGAAAATTTCACCACTGTTGTGGTGGAGATTGGATGTAGGTTGCATTACACAAGGCAACCAAACCAGGATACATGATGGTGTCAGCTTCTCTCTTCCCTTCTCTATTCTATTTTCTGATATTCATGAGACAAAATGAAATTGTCTCATAAATTTTTCGCTGCTGAGTTCAAACAAATTCAAATTGAAAGTTTGTAATTAAAGGGTTATTTCATTAAAGTAAAAGAAGGCCATAGATTCAACCCCCCATTCTCTAAGCCTTCTACAACCTTCAAGAACCCAATTGAGTTTTTGCACCTTTAGTGTAATATTTGTTAGTTAAACCATGCATTAGTTAGGCTGCCATTAGTGGTATGTAAGATCCAATCCGACTCAAAACCAGACCAGACCCGAAGCATATTTTATTGAGACCGAATTTATTATTTTTACTCAATATCATTTTTGTGTCGAGTTTGAATTATGCTTTGAGTCGACACAACCCGTCTTAAAGTCATATTATATAACTAAAATACATATTTTATAATAAAATTATTAATAAATCTTATGCTTTATACTTCAATAAATATTTTTATATTATATAATACCATTTACCTATAAATTGATTTATTTTTTTTATATAAATACGTATAATATTTATTAAATTTAACTTTTAAAAATCAAATTTTATTAATTTGTTGTATAAAATATATAAAATTATATATGCTAATTATATGTTGGGTCGATCAGGTTTTACCCAATTTATTTAGGTTAATTTAAAGTTGAGTTTGAGTTTTTAAAATAAATCTATGAAATATCAGAATCAAATTTGGACATAAATAAATTTAGTTTGTGTTGGCTTATGCACAAGGCACACCCCAAAGTATTACAATTAGAGATGGCAATGGGTATTCATGGGATAGGTATCTCTTTTTTGCTTTTATCCCTGTTTATCAAAATGTCTTTCGTACTCGTTTTATTCTCGTGATGGGTCCTCGTTTAATTGTATTTATGGAGATGATGAATGTCTATAGGTATCCATAGGTGTTTTTTTTTTTTTTAAATTTAACACGCTTAAAAATTTATCAATATTTAATATAAGGTAACACAATCTAAAATTTCAAACACAATTTAACATAATCAAACCCAAACATTAAATATTCAACATGACAACTTATAATTTTTGTATATAAAAATGAGAATATTTTAGTAAATTTCTCTTGTAGATTTCTATGGATACGAGTACCTCTACATTCCGTTTTCATGGAGAATTTACAGGTCCATATCTAATTTCATTGTGGATAATTTCTTCGAGTGCTTTCTTCTACATATATTTTTGCCATATCTAATTATAATGACAATTAACTACACATATAAGTATTTTGTTCTAGAAAAGAATACTTGATTTATCACGTGAAATTGATGGACCAAAGTAAACAGGTTAAAAACTCAATGATCAAACTAATTATGGTTTAGAGGTAAATGAACTACTTGACTTGAGCTTTGTAGGACATAATTTTACTTGATTCAATAACCATAATGGAAATTAGAATGTGCAAGAAAGACTCGATAGAGCTATTAGTAACATAGACTGGAGGGAGGCTTTCCTAAGAGCGGTGGTCCAGCATCTTCAAAGATATAGATTGGACCACTCTCCAATACTTGTAAATATACTGGGAGAATCATAATAGAAGATAAAGAGAACACATATTTTTGGATTTGAGCAAGTATGGCTGGAAAATGAAGAGTGTGAAGAGGTAGTAAGGAGAACATGGATACCGGAAACACCTAATCTACAAGAAAAATTAGGAAACTGTAGCAAATCTTTAGAGGAGTGGGGAAAAAAAAACTTCGGACAGATCCCAAAGGCTATTAGAGAAAAGCAAAGAAAGCTACAAGAAGTGTAAGTTGGAGATCAAACACAAGCAACAATGACACAATCAAAGAAAATCCAAGAAGAATTGGATGTGCTCCTAAAGCAAGAAGAAATCTGGTGGTCGCAAAGGTCAAGAGAAAATTGGCTAAAGGCAGGGGATAGGAATACAAGTTTCTTTCATAAAAAAGCATCTCAAAGGAAGAGAAGAAATATAGTGCAAAAATTATCGGATGATGCAGGAGTAATCTATGAAGAAGAAGATAAAATTGAAGAGGTGATGGCAACCTATTTTAAGAGGTTGTTTGCTACTGAAAATACAGAGAAAATTGAAGAAACAGTTGAGGTTGTTAGGGGAAGGATAACACAAGAGAGATTAGATATAATTCAAAGCAATTTTATCAAAGAAAAAGTCAAGATAGCCTTGAGCCAAATGCACCCAACAAAGACACCAGGGCCTTATGGATTACCGGCTCTTTTCTACCAAAAGATGTGGAACACAATGGGAGAAGATGTGACAAAGTGAACACTCAACGTTCTTAATAATGGAGGAGATCTCTTAGAGGTGAACAAAACTTTTATCTGCCTCATCCTTAAAATCAAACACCCGAGCCACACAGAATTATAGGCCAATCTCTCTATGCAATGTTATTTTCAAACTCATGACAAAGACAATTGCAAATAGGCTAAAGCTGATCCTGCCAGACATTATAGGAGAATTCTAAAGTGCCTTTACACCAGGAAAACTTATAATAGATACGATCTAGCAGCATTTGAGAAATTTTATTTCATAAAGAAAAAGAAGGAGGGCAATAAGGGATATATAGGAGTGAAGTTAGATATGGAGAAGGCCTATTACCAGATTGAGTGGGCTTTTCTCATTGAAGTGCTCAAATTTCTGGGCTTCCCACAAAAATGGATTGATTTAATTTGGGTATGCATAAGCACAGTATCCTTTTTTATTTTGATAAATAGCTGTCCAACTAAAGAGTTTAATCCTGGGAGAGGAATCAGGCAGGGAGACCCGTTATCCCCTTATCTCTTTATCTTGTGCGCTGAAGTGTTCTTCGATCTTCTGAGGAGAGCACAAGAAAGGAAAGTTATACAGGGGATCAAGGTTGTAAGACAGGCACTAGAAATTACCCATCTCTTTTTTGCGGATGATAGTATTCTTTTTTTGAGAACAACAGATCAGAGTATTCAAGTACTGATAGAGATTCTTAAACACTACGAATTAGCTTCGAGACAGAGAATTAACTTGGACAAGTCGGATTTTGTTTAACCGAAATGTACCTCCTACCAGATAGATGTTTATCTAAGATTGGTTGAATGTAAAGGCAGTAAAAAGTCACTCAAAATACTTGGAAATACCAACTATGGTCGGTAGATCCAAGAAGCATATTTTTGAGTTTGTTCAAGAGAAAACCTGGAAGAAGCTAAAAGGATGAAAATAGAAAACTCTATCTAAAGTGGAAAAAAAAATCTCATCAAGTCTGTTGTTCAATCTATCCTTCTTACATCATGGGATGCTTCCAATTACCTAAGAGCCTTTGCAACTAATTGAAGAGAATGATTGGCAATTTCTATTGGGGCAGTAAGGAGGGAGAAAGGAAAATACATTGGATAGGATAGAACAAGCTTAGCAATATAAAAGAGGATGGAGGATTGGGCTTTAGAAGTTTTAAAGCATTTAACCAGACCATGCTAGTCAAGCAAGGTTGGAGATTAATGAAGAGACCTGATTCACTGACAGCAAGAATACTAAAAGCCAAATACTTTGCAAGAAAAAGTTTTCTTCATGCAAACAAAGGACACAATCCCAGTTATACTTGGAGGAGCATCTGGGGCACAAAATGGGTGCTGGAATTAGGTGGACTTTAGAGGATAGGGACAGGGAGGAGCACCAGAATTTGGGAAGACACGTGGCTTCCTAATCAAAACGGGTACAAAATCTAGAGTCCCAAAGCAAGTTTTGATCAGGAAGCCACAGTGGACAACCTTATCAACCAGAAAAATAAAACTTGGAACCAAGAAATAATCAAAAATAATTTCCTACCATTTGAAGTAGATCAAATCCTAGCACTACCATTACATTTTCAAGAACAATAAGATATTTTTTATTGAAAATTTAACAGAACTGGGGTATATGAAGTAAATAAAGCTTATCACTTGATAAGGAAGCATAGTCGGGAACAAGGGAAAGGTAGCGTACCAACCCTCGAAGAGAAGCAGCAATGGAAGCAGCTTTGGAAGATGAGAATACCACCCAAAACTTTGAACTTCATGTGGAGGCTCATGCATAGATCACTACCTACAAAATTAAATCTACAGAAAAGGGAAGTGAGATGCATTTCAATTTGTCCCAGATGTTTTGAGAAAGAAGAAACTGAATCTCACATTTTCAAGGATTGCAACTGGATAAGGAGGTTTTGGTTCATCTCTTTCTTCACTTTGAGAATAAAATCAGCGGAAGAAACCCTCTCTTGGATTGGATTGACATAACCTTGAAGAAAATTGGGGAAGAGGAAAAAGGGCTTTTCTTATGCACCCTCCATAACCTCTGGCATGGGAAAAATAAATTAGTTTTCGAGAACGATCAATTCCTACCAAAAGTGTTGTTAGAGAGAGCCCAAAAAAGTTTCACAGAAGCAAATTTCATTGTAGAAAGACCACTATTGCCTTAGGAACCTTCACCGGGTAGTTAAAGTGTTAATTCTTAGAGTGCTCTTCTGTCAAACACATTTAAATTAAATGTTGATGCAGCTACTAATAATGGAGGAAGAGGAGGAGTTGGTGTAGTTATTAGAGATAGTGAAGGGGTAGTTGCAGCTACTGCCACGCTGGAGATTGCCTCATCTCTTTTAGTTAGAGAAACTGAGGTTATGACTTTTTACTTGGGCTTGGAATTTGCAACCCAATGCTGTTTTTTAATATTGAGTTGGAAGGAGACAATATATAAACGGTTAGAACCCTTAACTTTGAATATCCGTTTAGTAGTTCCTTTGGAGTGATTATTTTTAATTGTAAAATTCTTTTGAATAAGTTCAAATTTTATAAAGTTTTACATGTAAAAAGATAAGAGAATTTAATAACTCATTATCTAACAAAATTAATTCTTATCAAGCCAAATTTAATGTGGCTGAAAAAAATACCCTTAAAAATATGTAATTGAGTCTGCCTTAATAATTTGAGAATTAAAGTTTAATACAAATATATTTTCCTTAAAAAAAAAAACTAATTATGGAGGCAAACATTTAGAGACTAAATTTAGCTTTATCTCCAGAAACATAACAAGGCATTGCATATGTGTTTTCTTTGCTGCTCCCCTTGAAATAGCTATGAAAATTTTTTAAAATTCAAAATAAACTATCCTATTCAATTATTTATCAAAGTACCCAGAAAATAATAAGAAATTAGCTAACATAGTTAATGATTATAGATGAAAATCCATAGAAAGCGTATTTATTTTTCTTCAATATATAATTTAGAGTTAAAAGATTCAAAATCGAATATGAATTTAACCCGTAAACAACGCCTACCAAGTACCAACCAACCTTTTCAAGAGAGATTTTTTTTTTAAAAATAAATTTAAAATATAAATCAATTTTACCAAAGAACACAAAGTAAAAGTCTAACTCTATCCTCTTTCACCCAAATTACAAGGTATTTTTGTCTCCTCTTCGACTCTAATCTATGGTACCGGATCTCTTTCTCTCCCAACACTATCTCCAAGTGTTTCTGCATGGGCAGTAACTCCATTAGGATATAGGCACATAGCAGTTTATATTAGAGGGCTTGTACCCCCTAAAAAACAGAGTGCATTGTTTTTCTTAATTATTTTTTTTAAACAATTAATTTGCATTTTATTGTTTATCTCTCTCTAATTAAAAAAAAAAAAATGACAAGGCCCTTTCTTCCCCCCTCTCCTTCTCTTGCCACAATCCCTTCACTTTGATTTTCTTCTCTTCAATGCTAACATATCATATGATCCTCTACATGTAATCCCACGATACAAACCCTAAAACCCTTTTTGATCTCTTTCTTTCTCTCACAAACCATGTCTCAGGGATCTCCTCTTCCCGCCAACGAACCCTCCAACCCTCACTCGCCGGAACCGGATTCTCAGAAGGACACGGAAACCACCACCACCGGTACAACCACCGCCGCTGACGAACCTCCTCCTCCGGCTCTGGCTCCGGTCATTAATCGTAGCAACCGGCCGTCTCGCGCCTGCACCATTCGCGCCGCTGCACGCATCCAAGCGGCGTCGCAGCCGGCAATAGAACGGCGGAAAAAGGCCGCGAAGAAGGAGCAGAGCCGGCGGGAGGAGTTGCCGTCGCCGTCGTCGCCTCCGCAGTCGCAGCAGCAGCAATGCAGCAAGATCGTGACGCCGCTGGTGGAACCGCCCACGTCGTCGCAGTTGCCCCGCTTTCATCTCCGGTCGATGTGGGAGTTAGCTTCCGCCCTCAATTTTTTGAATGTGAGCTTTGAAAAGATTTCAGCTTTGTTGTTAGATTTGGTTTAATAATGGGCTCGGCTTTCAAAGGTTTTTCATTTTATATGATAGTTTTCAAAAAAAGCTATTGGAGGTTAATGTGGCGTGGTTTTGGTGTTGCAGCTGTTTAGGCCTCTTTTGAATATACAAGTAGAATTCTCAGCTGAAGAGTTTGAGACAGCACTTCTTACCCCAAATGACACATTAGCTTATATACACATGCCTTTGCTAAAGGTTGGGGCCTTTTTTTTTCTTTTCCTGTTTCTCTTAGAATGTGGGTTAACACATTTTATTCCTGTGTATTGCATTGCGCTTTTCTTCTGTTAATTTAGGTCATATCCTTTCTTTCCTGTGTTTGTTAGGTATGTGGAGCATTTCGTTGATGTGTTTGTCTTCTGCTATATGTTTGTTTATCATTTGTTGAAGTTAATTATTTATGCAATGCTTATAGCTATGAGTTTGCAGCGTGTAAGTTGGACTGAGAATCATTGTTATATGCTAGTTTTGTTGAGAAATATTTTGGTATATGGTTGTAGGATGAGTGACGTAGGAATGGAAACAGAGTGAACTGATAGAAATTTGTTGTTTAGTATAAGCATAATTTTAGTCATATGTTTTGAAAGTGTGTTGACTACAAAGACGGAGCTTATCTAAGTTTTTCCAAATGAATGGGTCATGTTCATATGATAAACTTGAGGACTGAGTCACTACCCAACCCTTGGGATTGGTCATCATTCAACCGGCTAGGTGTGGCCTCAAATAAATTACTATAGGTAAAAACTAACGTTCAAGAAATCTCAAATAAGGTCATTGTACCGAATTCTGCTTAGAGATTTCTAACTTGAAGTACAGGTTCCTGCCAGATTCAAATATTGTAGGAAAACTATTCGACAAATGTGAGGATTTAGCTCTTTTATGAAATTCCGGTGCTTCAGGAGAATAGAGGCAGGATATTAATTGAGTCCTTGATCTAACATTAGATGACTTAATTAAAACAGTGATTGTACTTGAGAACAAGAACAACCACCGCCATTCAGTAACTTGTGTAGATTCTCCAAATGGCAGCATTGCATTCTTTCATAAACCATGTCATAGACCAAGTCCCTCAACTGGTGATACTGGTGATAGTGTTCGAAGTTGTCTAAGTAAGATTCTAAATTTAGCATTTTGATTGAGCAATGCAATAATGTCAATTTCCATTCATCTCGTACTTGTTGGGTAGGTATATATGGTAGATAGAGAGTGGACAGTGAGAGAAAATTAAGGCTGTTTAATGTTAGCTTCCTTACATTCTCAGATGTTGTAATGGTATTTGAAGTTTTGTACTTTAACTCTACTGTTGTGCAATGAACCTCGGGCTCTGTCAACATCTATGCCAGTGTAAAATCTAAACTTTTCACGGGTCTGTGATCTATTGTGTCATGTTCAGAGAGGAGCCAATCAAAATTATGGTAATAATTGAACTTGTTAATGTTTTTCATTGGGTTAACTATAAAATAACATCAGCCACACATTACTTTTTATGATTGAGACTGTTACAGAAAGTCATAGTAGTTTAATGTAAGGTATCTTCCAGTCGAAGGTCCTGTAACTGGTATTTGACATTGTCTTTTTTGGCCAGACAGTAATAGGCACTCATCTGTCAGTGTCTTTTATTGAGGAAATGAAAAGTTTCCTTTCTTATATAACATACTTGTGAAACTGCTACCTGTCTAATAATCACTTGACTGAATCTTTTGATAGGCAATCCCTCCCATTACACGAATGGCGCTCACACGTGATACTTGGATAACTGTATTGTGCAGAAAATTGAGAGATTGGTGGCATTGGGTAATGGGGAACTTTAAGCTGATATTTGAGAATAATGTATATTTTGTTGTTTCTCTAGCTAATATGAGGATGAAAATCAAATGCAGGTTGCTGATGGGGATCTTCCAATTGTTGCTTCACATGGGTAAACATTCATCTTGCCGTTCAATTACCAAAATGCCATGTTGTTACTTGTTAAGCTTTGTGCACTTGCAAAGTCTCAGCTTATGTTAAGTTGTTAACATGACAGGGCGGAGGTTGAAGCATACAGATCACTCGATCCAGGGGTCCGTGTAGTCATCTTAAAGGCATTATGTGATATCCGCGTTGAGGTATAATTACTAATTAGAGCTTTACGTGTTTATACTTGTTATACCTTTTTCACTTAAATGGGTGAATTTCAGAATAGTAGGATGTGATCACTCTGCTTGATGTTAGCTTGGCTCTTGTTGGAAAATTATGCTAAGTCCATTCACGCTGTTCATTGAATTAACGCTGTATAATCTATGTCTGAAAATTTACCCTTTTATAATCATTGTTGCTTTGTTTTGATGCAACCTACCTCCCCCTTTTGTTTTATTTGTCCTGCTCCTACTATCTTTCATATGAATTGCTACTTTCTGCTTTTGCGTGTAACTAATAAGGGTGTGATAATCAGCCTTTATAATCATATGTAATACAATTCACATAGATGCATGGTCATGCTATCATCAGGCTAATGGCTTTTGTATTGACTTGGGACTTTTTACTCTCTAATAACACACTTTGGGGAGTTTGAGGAGGCTGGGGATAGGGGGAAGCAGATATACTACTGGGCTTACAATGATAGGTTTTGCTAATATTTTGCAGCAAGAAGATATCCGAAATTACATTGACAATTCACTCAAACATGGAGTTCAACTTTCCACATTCCGAAAGGAGCGTATCGGTGGTGATTCGCATGGAATTTCTTATTGGTGATGAATAGTTTCTTTCAATTAGAACTTTTCAAAATTTGAATGTTATTAGGACTGTTGTTGCACATTCATGTCTCTTCATGCTTTTATTCATTTGCAATTTAATTAGTGTAGGTATGAAGATGACCCAATTATTGGACATAGGTTATATAGGGAAATAAGGAAAACTGAAGTGGTTCAAGAGAGGAAAGGGAAACCAAGAGGTTCCCGGGTTCTTTCTAACACATCATACCAGTGGGAAGCAATTGCTACCAATTTTGATGAGTTTCAAGATGTTTCTGTAAGTTACTGAGGCTTGTCTAACTATATTCTGTTTGAATGTTTTAAATTTTTAAACAATTCTTGAGTGTTTTGCTTGAATTGGACTTCAGTGTTAGGTTCATGGGCTAGGTCATGGTTAGCTTGATACATAAATTAGTACATTAATAATGGTGCTTTTGTACTGGAATCACAAATTTATCCTGATTTGTTGACTTATTATATGCACTTAGAAACATGACTTGATTTATAATGTACGGGTAAACTTCTGATTGACTGTAATTTAATAGCAAATCCAGATGAAGTATGGTTATGAAAACAGAAACTTCTTTTTTAAAAAAAAAATAAAAGAAGAATCTTATTCAGTAGAAGATAGAAATTTACAAGATGGGAGTACAAGAGATCCTCAACATATCTGATGGAGTAACCTCAGTAGCTTAAAGTTTTGCTTATCAGATTACAATTATAACAAAGATTAAAAAGGAGAAAAAAAAAAAACTACAATAGTTTAAATCACCTGATGTGATTACAAATGTTATATATATTTGTAATGTTTCATTCCATTATCACCGTTTCAGATGGGTAAAGCAAATTGAAACATCCAACTGTTGAGTAAAACTTGAGTTAACTAGTGATAGAATACTGCGGTAAGAAATCTTTATCACTGTATGCTATCCGTTGAAACCATTATGTATCCACTAGGTGTGGTTTGTTGCATTGTTGAACTTCAATCATCATGGTGTTTCTCATAAATCATCTCTATAAACAAACCATTAAGAGCTAAAGAGAAGTTTATTGAAGTGGATGGAAGTAAACTTCAAGGATGTTGAAACATTGTGTAGAAGAGATATAGACAAGTAATAGGAAAAAAAAAGAAAAAAAGGGGGGGGGGGTGGGTGGGTGGAATGGGATACTGAAAAATTTATGCTGTTCAATACTTGTGTGCGAGAGAAATGAGTTAGAAAATAGAACCAGAGATGCTATGTGGACAATTTTCTCTTAAAATGAAGAGATGATACAGCATTTTGTGAATTTTTGGCTTTTCTTGCTTCATGGTAGACCAAGTGAAAGTGACTTGTACATTACTGAAAAAGATTTTATCTTCTTTTCTATTATTAGAACAATTGATTACAAATTAATGGAATTTGTATAACCCAAAAACCGTATCTCTGACTTAGTGATGTGTATTAAGCCCTTTTCTTAATTTATTGTATTTTATTTTTCTTTTTCAAAGGCCAATGATTAGTTTAGTATTAGCCAGACTCCAGTCTTCGCTAATGACTTGCACCTATAAAACTGGTCAAAATTAGCTGTAACAATTATTTTTTGATCAGATGTTTAATGTGGTTAAATGTTCATGTTCATTGATACTCAAAAATCTAATTTCTGGGTCAATGTGTTTTTTGTTGATTTCTCATAATGTGGGCATTTGTTTATTTTCTGATGATATGAATCACCCTTATTTTTCTTTTCCATTTTCAAGGGAAACAATGAAACAGAGTTTTGTTTTCCATGTGTTGCAACTACTTTATTTTTTCATTTGAGCAATAGCTTATTTGAATTTATGCATCTGGTTGCATAGGAGAAACTTTTCTCCAGTAAAAACAGAACGGAGGCTTCTGTAGGGAAAAAGCTGAAGATAGATATGCTTCCTGAAATTGAGAAAGTTCACAAGGTACTTTATTTTCATGTGTACCTTTGTTTTCGGTGGTGAGGGTTAATAAAATTGAGAAGATAGGATTCTCAACTGAACTTGAAACCATGTTCTTTCCCTTTTTTTTTTATAAAAAAATCTTGATTTGTGAAGAATCTTGTGTTATTCTTAGTTGACACTATATTTGTGCAGAAAAAGGAAAGATTGATGAAAAAGCAACACAGAGAAGCCCTTCTGCTTGATAATTTCTTGGGTGTTGATGGGCTTGCCACGGGGCGTTCACTTCGTGATAGGAAACCTGTTACTTACACTTTTGGTAAGGGCAAGTTCAAGGAACTTTTAACCATGGAGCCATCTTTTTTCATTCTGTTTGTAGTTGTTGCCCGCAATACATGATTTGCATTTGATTTAACTAGTTGTCCTTGTCACCCTCCTGTTATTTTTGGCATGCACTGCAACTGTCTGGTTTTGGAGATAGAACTCATGTGGAAAATAATGTCTATATTCTTCGTGAGAAATGTCTGGTTTTAGTAGTAAATAATAAGCTTTTTCCTTGGTAACTACTATGCATCCTTGAAATTTTTTTTTTAATTTTTTTATTTTGCTCTTGTGAGAAGGATCTTTTGTCCTCACAGCTTCTTGTGTCACTGTCTCTTTTTATGGGGAAAAATTATGTGACTCCTATTTAAAGGAATTTTTTTTTGTAGTTTTTTTCCCTCAATCATGTTGAGAGATTGGAAGGATATACTTCATTGATCCTTTTCTCTTTTGTTAGTTTTTTCTTTTGTAAGGAGGTCTCCCAATTTCTTGTATCATTGTTTTCATATTTATATTTCTTTAATCCCAAAAAACTAATACTAGACTCCTAATCTTAGTTAGAGTCGCAAATCAAGAAGTAAAAAAGAAATACAAGTTATTCTTAGATTTCTTCTAGATATCTAGTCTAGATACTCTATGATGCTAATATATGATTGGGATAATGTGCAATATCTTGGTATATTAAACTGGTGCTTTCTGTTGCTTGGTGGTTTTAGGATCATTGAATGATTAATAAATCAATCTGGTAAATGTGTTGAATATTTCTTATATACTTCTGTTAGCCTTGTTAGTTTACACATGACCACACTTTCTTACGAAAGTTGTATTACCAAGCTCTTCTTTATAGAAGCACCCTGCCTTGATTATGTTGTTCACAATTTTGTTATGCTTGGAAAAGCAATTTTATATACCCTGGGATTTTGTATAAGTAGTATGATCTAGTTTCTCACTTGAACTGGATCAAGATCCTCTAAAGTGAGGAAGTTAGTAAAGTGTTAAAGTGAAGAGTTAATCACTCTTAATTAAGATAGTGGGGTACACATCTCATGGAAGTTACAAATTCAATAGTGATTAATCCCTCACTTTGTCACTTTATCAACTTCTTCACTTTAAAGGATCTAAATTCACCTGCACTACCTAATTTTATGTTTCCTGGGTATCACTATGCACTGACTTTACACTAATCTAACTTTGATTCATTGTTATTGCAGATGATTATGATCGGTCTATCAATGAGGCAATCAAGATAACCAAGTATGTTATTCATCTTTCTGTCTTCCTAACCCTCTATAAAAATCTGTTTTTGATATTTTTCTATACTTTCTGGCTGGTTTGGAGTTAAAATTACACTTAGTTTTTACCCTTGCAAACGTACAATTTTGATCGGTTTTGTTGGATACATGAGTTAGCTTCCTTATTTTGTGCAATATATTTACTTTGTTAAGCTAAGTTAATATATTTACCATTAATTAGTTATATTTTGTCAAGGAAGAATAATATATCGATAGATTAAAGTACGGTCTAACACAATTGATTCATATATCTCGAGTTATAACAATCTTTCTTTCGCTTATTTTCTTATAAAATTATAATTTCAATATTAATCATAAAATTGGTATTTAGTTATGTCTAATGTCTCATTTTTAAAATGAAATTTTTGAAATATGTAAACTTGTATGATTTTTACAATGTGAGTTATTTTAAGACCCAATGACGTTACCTAAGCTATCAAGCTTGATACTTGCTCATTTATTCGTCCTGTGTACTTATACAACACATCTATTTCTTCCTTTGTCAGGAAAAAGCAACCATCTCCGGAACCTATACCCAGGAGAGAAGCAGGAGTAAAACCTGATGCTCTTACTAATGGAAAATTAAGTGGTCCTTCATATGCCTCTCAACATCAGTTCAGTATGGCATCTCCAAAATCACCTGACTTTGATGATGAAGAAGAGCATGAAAGGGATATGTTGGACAGAAGGTTTGTAGTTCTTCCCCTCCATCTCCCCTTTTATCTGCTAAGAAAAAAGAAAAGAAAACACTTTCCCCTCAAATTAATCTATGTATTATCCGATTTTCATTGTTCATCTTGATTCTGCATCAGCAACCGACAAAGGCAGAGGCCCAGGCGTTACTCTGAGAATGAGTTTATCGAGGTGGTATCAGATAATGATGTAGACTTTGACAGCGATGATGATATTGTTGGAGAAGCCGTATATGATGAAGAGTATCTCCGGAAACGTAAGCAGCGAAGGAAGTTCTCTAGTAGCTCTGCATCTGAAGGGGATGAAGAATATCATTGGGATGAAGACAATGTTGAAGAGGAAGAGGAAGAAGATTCCATGAGTATCAGTGAGGATAGTGACAAACCCCAGCCTCGTAAAGTCAAGCAATTGCCAGGCCGTACTAGGAGGGAAACTAAACTGAGGTCTATGGGTGAGATTCATTCAGGTCTTAGGCGCAGTAAGAGGGCAACTAGGAACCGTATAAATTATCGGCAATATGAGATGTCTGAGTCAGACACAGAGTTTATCAAACCTGACAAGTCTAATGCATCGGATAAATGCTCAGATCATAGTGAGAATGGGGAGTTCATGGTGGAAAGTGAAGAATCAGATGGTAATGATGATGATCGGGAATTCAAAGTCGATGAGCCTGCCACTAACCCTGCAGCAGCAGAAAACGAATATCCTGCAGCAGGAGAAAATGAAGATCCTGGAGCAGCAGAAAACGAAGATCATGCCGCAGGAGAAAATGAATATCCTGTAGCAGCAAAAACCGAAGAGCCTGCAACAGGAGAAAATGAAGAGCCTGCAGGAGAAAATCCGCGAAATCAATACCAAGACCAGAACCAGCATCCTGAAAACTCAAGTAGTCCGCCAGGCCAAGAGGAAGTTGAGGGCATGTCGAAGAGACGTTTCCTTGATCTGAATGAGCTTGCTCCCAGTTCAGGTTTTGATGACGGTCCAACTTCACATACATCTAAACATGAAGGCAATGGTGATTAGTGAAGCCTCTCCATCTGCCTTTTGTAAGCATGGTAGTTTTTCTATCAAGGAAGCCACATATGTATGATAGATAATAGGACTATAAATTTTGTTATGTGCCTCAGAGGAAGTTACCACCTGGTCCTCTTCCTTAGGCAATCTGAACCCATAAGCAGCATGATACTGAGTTGTGTAGATTAGGTAGTCATTTTTTAGTATTTAAGTAGTTCTACATTCAAAAGTGTCTAGCAGAATGGATGAGAATTTGTGGGGCGTTATTTAGCCCTTTCAATCGATCATGTACAATAACTCTTAACAAGTACTGTAACTTTTAACACAAGATATTGCCTTTAGATTATCAAGCCCTTTAGTCTTTTACTCTTTTTTTCTTATTATTTTTGCCTCCTTTTTCCTTTCAGATGGTTAGATGGACGGGTTAGTGGTTAGCTTTGGTTAATTAGCTTTCTTAAATTATGTTAAACGAGGGCCCTAGGTCCCCTTCACAAAAAAAAAAAAAAAAAAAAAAAAAATTAAACGAGTAACAGGACGGATAAGTTTTTGAAACATTTCATGAAGGACTAATTAGGGGTGGCAATGGGTAGAGTAGGGTAGGGTAGGATTTGGAGCCAACCTTAACCCTACCCGCGGGTTGAGAATATCTCAATCCTAACCCTACCCGCTCTTAACCCGTGGGTATCCAACCCTACCCGCTTTTAATCCGCGGGTACCCGACCCTACCCGCGGGTTACAAAAAAAGATGTAACATTATTATATAACTTGATGATAATTTAAAATAGAAGTGACTTTTATGTAAAAAAAAGTTTATTAAGTTATTAATTAATGATCTTCTTTTAATGACTAAGGGTCTTTTGCATTTAGTGAGAGGTATTTGGTTCAACATCTACTTAAAACATATTTTTATATAAGTATATAACATATACATATATAAGATGCGGGTTGATCGGGTAGGGTTGAGGCTCAACCCGCACCCTACCCGACCCGCACGAAAACCCTACCCACACTACCCTATCCGCTGCGGATCGGATTGGCAACTCTACCCAACCGGGTGGGGTCGGATCGGGTTGGATACCCGCGGATAGAGTACATATTGCCACCCCTAAGACTAATAGTAATAGGTTTTTCAAGAAAATTATCATACATAAAATCTTTGAAAAAAACTGGCGTCAGATACTGTTCGACCTTTTGTTATCCTGGTTGCCTTCAAGATATTGCTCAAGTGGTTTTTTTTTTTTTTTTTTTGGTCAAGTGCTCAAGTGGTTTTTATAGTCAGTGATGTGGTGGTTCTGCTCCATGCTTTTATCTTAACGGCCCAAAAATATGATATTTGCACTAACAATAAGATAACTACATATTTGTAGTCAAATTAGTTCATGAAAGATAGGTCATTTTTCGAATTCATTATTAAAAAAATTTATCAATTAAATTGGTCTTATAAAGATTATGAATTAATTATTTTTGTCTTTCCATCACTTTATTAACAGTTTTTGTCAAAAACTGATGATATAAAATGTTAACTAACAACATACATGACACCTAGCATGTTCAATTACACATTAAATAAATATATTTATGAAAATCTATCAATTTAGTCGCTAAGTTATATTGGGATTAGAGTTTATGGGATTTTTTATTTAAATAAATTAAATAAATATTTTATTTATTGAAATAAATAATTATAAAGATTATTACAAAAATACGTTTCCCAGTCTTATCTCATTTACAGTGTAAACGAGATAAGTTTGCACGTATCTCGTTTATATTGTAAACGAGATAAGACTAGTGTGCGTGACACGTGTATATCTCGTTTACAGTGTAAACGAGATACGTGCAAGCTTATCTCATTTACACTGTAAACGAGATAATGCTGGGGGACGCATATATATAGATGTCATTTACAGCGAGGATCTGGCCCCCATTTCGAACCTTTCCACCACTTTCTCTTCTCTTCTACCCCTTTCTGACCATATTATCGAGTTAGACGAAGATGGCGCGCGCAAATACACGTGATCGGGACATCAACAGGCTGAACGTGACATGGCACTACGCCAGGACAGCTGACTTTGCGGTTGGTTTTATTATCTTGACGTTTATGTAATCCCATATATGTATAGCCAAGGTTAGAGTACTTCTCAAGAACTAGAATACAATTTATATCATTAGGAACATGTCACTGATAGTAACTAATAATTCTAGGAATGCGGTTATGATTTTTTGTAATTAAGTTGTTAACTACATAATTACTAATTTAGAGTTTAAATGTTAGGATAGATGTTTTTCAACCGTTAAGGTTAGTTTATTGGTCACATGTTTCTTAATTTATTAATTTAGTTATTAACTATCCAAGTTTGATAATTAGATTATGAAGTTAAAGTTTGATAATTAAATTATTAATTACATTATTAAATATTTTAATTTCACGTAACGTATTGAGGAAATGTGTATTAGTTAAGTAAGTACATATTAACGGAAAATGTCGTGTCGACATAAAGTAAATGAGTACATACGACTAAAATCCTATTAAGCAAATGTATAGAATAGTTAAGCCAGTTTGATATGTTGATAGACCTATACAAATTTTTTATAAATAATAATTGTGAAATTTTTTTTTTGTCAGAGGTCTCGCTTACTTCTGCCTCGGCGAGTGAGCCACACGCTTCCACCACCTGACGCCATCGTCCCGTATCTGAGGGAGGCTAGATTTGGCGACATGGTGCTGCTAAGAAATTTCGTATTCGACAATTCTCTGATCACGACATTCGTAGAGCGATGGCGTTCGGAGACCTACATGTTTCATCTGCCATGGGGTAAGGCCACTATCACTCTGTAGGATGTGACGTACCACCTTGGGCTACGCGCACACGGGGAGCCAGTTGGGGGGGTGCTTTCGTGATTTCTACAGGTGGTATGGCACAGAGACATGGGAGTTGGTGGAGCGGCTGCTCGGTGCTATGCCTCCGGTGGTTCCACAGTAGGGTGTGCAGAGGGAGGAGTCGTTCTTGCTGAAACTTACATGTCTGCGGGACCGTGTCCGCCATATGCCATAGACGGACGACCCGAAGACACTCCGAAAGTATGTGAGGTGTTACTGATCGAGGGTATCTGATGACGGACAATTCGAACAACTTGGTCCATCTGCGGTGGCTGCCACTGCTTCAGGACTTTGAGCGGTGTTGATAAACCACTATTTTATGATTTATATTGTGTTTAATTGAGTGGTTTTATCAAGTCTTTACCCACTTATTCATATGATTAGCATGATATTACAATTCCTTCCCAAAATTGTTCCATAGTTGAAAACTTGCTTCCTAGAAATCTTTTAATTATGTATTTAAATTCTCCTTTATACCATTCGATGCCGTGATCCGTGTGTTAAGTGTTTCAGGCTTCATAGGGCAGGAATGACTTAGAGAATGGAGAGGAAGCTTGCAAAAATGAAAGGAACACAAGAAACTAAGGAGATGACCAGCAAACACTGATGCGAGCGCATGGCTCACGCGAGCGCGCGAAATGAAGAAATAACAGCGACGCGAACGCGTGCCTGACGTAAACGCGTGGATTGAAGTCTGCACGAATGACGCGAACGCGTGGATGACGCGAACGCGTGACAAGGAAAATCGCTGAATGACGTGAACGCATGGATGACGCGTACGCATGACCTGCGCGATCTGCAAAAATAACAGAATACGCTGGGGGCGATTTCGGGCTGCATTTTGACCCAAATTTCGGCCCAGAAACACAGACTAAAGCTAGGAAACGTACAGAGACTCAACACGCATCTACACACATTCAGATACATCGATATTAGGATTACTTTTAGTTTGAGATCTGAATCGAGATTAGTTTTACATTAGTAGTTTATGCTTTTGCTTTGGATTTTGGATGCTGAAGAGTCATTACCTCCGTTGAAGACACTACTTTTAGTTTGTTTCCTTATTCCTTTACTCTTTTCAGTTGATCATTGACCCTATTCAAATAAGTATGTTGCATTTTGGATTTATTAATACATAGAATTGCTTTTACTTTTAATTAATTTTAAATCTCTATTTTATTTTATTCAAATATGTCCTCTTATATTTTTATGAATATTAATTCCATGTCAATGGAGTATATTTTCTACTTGACATGGGGTTGATTAAGACGAGACACTTGAGTTGGAATGCTCAAGTACTTAGTTAAATTGAGCATTGTTGGCTAATTCTTTATCTACTAACGCTAGACCTTCCCAAGGGAAAGGATTAGGATCAGCGGATAAGAATCAGCCTAATCACTTGACTTTTCTTTACTCAGTAAGGGTTAACTAAGTGAAAACAACAACCTCTTTACATTACACTTGAGAAGATTCCAACAAGGATAGAACTTCCAATTAATCAATTTCCCAGTCAAGGCTTTTTATATTAATAATAATTCTTAGTTTTATTACTTTAATTTACAATTATTTTAATTACTCATTATCCAACTCAAACCTTCTGAAAAATTTCTAATTAATAAATTAGCACTCTTTCTTGCAACTCGTTGGGAGACGACCTGGGACTCATACTCCCAGTAATTTTAATTCTAAATTTTTTGTGACAACCCCTTTTAAATTGAGAAGGCGGATCTTAGCTGGTTAAGAACTATACTTGCAACGCATTTCGTTTATTAATTTCTTAACTGGTCAATTTCTGCCACCATCAGGTGTCATGGGTTGTCTTGGAGTTTGGCGGTGCTTGCATGGACATACCATTCTCTGTGCTCTATAGCACACCGATGGGTTGGACTGTATCAATGGCAGAATGACCTTGCAGATGAGGCTATTGTCCAACTGTCGATGGTCTTGGGACATGGTGGGTGCTAAACAAGTATGCACTCCACCAACTCTCTGGACCTCCCTAACGAAATAAAACATTCATGGTTGGAAACTACTCCATATATAGCAATAAAAAATGAGTAAGTACGCCACAATTAAACTTGAACTCACTAGTATCCGAGGTTCTGTCGGAGGGCAACATGGAGACTCCAGGAGTATTGATAAACCACTATTTTATGGTTTATCTTGTGCTAATTTGAGTGGTTTTTATGAATTCTTTGCTCACTTATTCATATAATCCACATGTTTTACATTTTCCTTCCAAATTTTGTGCTATGATTGAAAACATGCTTCTTTGGCCTTAAAGTTGCTATGTTTAATCCTCTCTTATTACCATTCGATGCTTGATATGTGTGTTAAGTGATTTCAGGGTTTATAGGGCAGGAATGACTTAGAGGATGGAAAGGAAGCATGCAAAAGTGGAAGGAATACAAGAAGTTGAAGGAATTGCTAAGTTGTCCAGCCTGACCTCTTTGCACTTAACTGACCATAACTTGAGCTACAGAGGTCCAAATGAGGCGGTTCCAGTTGTGTTGGAAAGCTAACATCCGGGGCATCAAAATGATATGTAATTTGCTATAGTTGCCATGCTGTTAGGCGATGCACACGCGTGGATGACGCGTACGCGTGACCTGGCGAAAGTTCAATCCACGCGTACGCGTGGATGACGCGTACGCATGATAGAGCCATGTGCTGGACGTATCAGAAATCGCTAGGGGCAATTTTTGGACTATTTTGACCTAGTTTTTGGCCCAAAAATACAGACTAAAACCAGGGGACAAGTAGAGACTCAACACACTTCTCACTATTCACAACAATTTAGGTTTTAGATGTAGTTTCTAGAGAGAGAGGCTCTCTCATCTCTCTAGGTTTTAGGATTTAAGATTTCTCTTAGTTTTAGGTTTATTTCTTCTCAATTCCAGGTTCAATGTTCCTTTAATTTAGTTTTTTTTCTACTTTTATTTCTTCTAGCATCCTAGTTTATCTATGTTCTCTTGTTGATTTGTTTATTTCCCCAATTCGATTTATAAACCCTATGTTAGATTTGATTTTTTTATTTAATGCAATTTGAGGTATTTTATATTTATGATTTTAATTAGATTTTTACATTCTTAGCTTGAATTGATTAATTGGAGACGCTTGAGTTATCAAACTCCTTTGTTGATTGATAACTGAGAGTTGCTAATTGACTTGAATTCTACTAACTCTAGTTTTTCCTTGGGTGTTGACTGGGTCTTGAGGATTCATATTGATTTATCCACTTGACCTTCCTTTATAGTTAGAGGATAACCAAGTGGGAGCAATGAACAATTCTCATCACAACTGATAAGGGTAACTAGGATAGGACGTCCAATTTTCATATACCTTGCCAAGAGTTTTCTCAGTTATTGATTTAATTTCTTGCCATTTTATTTCCTTGTTCAACCTTTCAAAAAACCCAAAAAGATACTTTTTCCATAACCAATAATAAATTACACCTCCCTGCAACTTGAGAGACGACCCGATGTTTAAATACTTCGGTTATCAATTTTATTAAGGGTTTGTTACTTGTGACAACCAAATTTTTGTACGAAAGGATTTTTGTTGGTTTAGAAACTATACTAGCAATGAGACTTTATTTGTGAATTCTTTACTAGCAAGAAATTCGTTCGTCAAAATGGCGCCGTTGCCGGGGAATTACAAACATGTGCCTTATTATTGGTTATTGTAAATATTTGCTTTTGCTTGTTTATTTGTTTTTGTTTTTAATTTTTATTAGCCACTATGAATTCTCACCCCTGTCGCTATGAGCTTGGTTCCAATGTTGTTGTAGGGAATGGAAGCTATAATGAGAACAGGCATCAAGGTTAGAATAATCAAAGATGGGAGGAGCCACAAGGATTTGATCAACCCTCTTGGCAACAACTCCCTCCAATGCGCTATCACCAACAACCATTCCATGATGCATACCAAGACAATAGTTATGGTGGACCTCTTCGTAACAACCATCCTCTACCAAATTACTATGGTCAAGAGCCATTCCAGGGTGCGTACCAAGATGATAAATATGGTGGACCCCCTTGTAGTTACCAACAAGCCCCACCATATGCCCATGAGCCCCCTCCTCAACATAACTTTGAACCACCACACTCACAAGCCCCTTTCTACCATTCACCTCCATATGACCCTAATCCTTATCCACCACACCGACCACCATATGAACCACACCCAGAACCACCACCTCAATATTCACCATATCTATATCCTTATCAAGAAGAACCACCTCCGTATTATGAGCCTTTTCTCCCAACAAATGAACTCTCCTATCCACCCCAACCTCCATTGGATAGCAACACACTCATCTCTAATATCATTGGTCTCACCTCTACACTCCAAAATATTATATCCTGCATGAACCAACCCTCTACCTTCTATATTCAACCCTCAAGATTTAGCACACCACCACCTTCCGTGCAAGAATGGCCATATCCATCAATCCAAGAGTAAGATGATCCCAGTTATGCTGTTGACATGGAACAAGAGAGAAAGAATCATCTTCGCGAATCCATACTTCATAAGAAGCTAGAGGAGGCCCTAAAGGTAGCGGTAGGAGAGACCCTTGAAGATGAAAGAATAGTTGAAAGGAGTTGTCATAGAAAGGAAATCATCAAGGATGAGTCTGATTTTGTACTAGAGCAAGTGGAGAAAGCCGAAATTATCACAGAAGAGGACGTGGTTAAAGACTTAGGAGATGCGGAACCTCCATGGGAAAGTCAAGTCATAGAACCTCCTTCCAAGACGTTTGAATTTGATGTTGAGGAGGGTGTACAACCTCCAAGGCATATCATGGTTGAAGACTTTGAAGAGGTTGATCAAGAGATGGATTCAATCATTGATGAATCCTTATCTTAAATTAAATCCTCTCCCATTGGACTTGACATGGAGATTGAAGAAGAAGAAGCACAACCTCCCATGCCCTTGGTGAGCAATGAAGAAGAGATTGAATTGGAAGAAAGCTACCAAGAGGAAGCGGTTGAAATCAAAGAAGCTTGCAAAGAGGTGGAAGTTGTCAAGGAAGAGTACAAGGGAATGGAGCTTGAAATCACCTTGCCAAAGTTGTTGGAAACCTCTCCCCCAAAGCCATTACCATCCAATACAACATTCAAGTGGGTAAAATACTCATCCTTAACCTTTACCTTCCGGCTTGAATATGGGTTACTTGAGACAGATGGTCAGCTTAGAGCTCTTTGTGGCTTTAAGAGTAAGAGGGAGATGGTTAGTGTTTGGCAACACAATCCTAGGCTCATTGTGGTTAGGAGCTCAAAATTTAAATGCAAGGGTTGGTGTAGAGCTCGAATGAATGTGTCTAGGAAGCTGTTTGGACGCCTTAGTGAGAATTTAGATTGCTTAACACTCGGATGGAATCATGATGATCAACTTGAAGACGGGTGTAGAATCAAGATTTGGGATCCAGGAATATATGAAGATCAATTTTGGGAGCTCAAAGCTTGTAAAGAACTCCGTCAAAGCTTGAGAAATTTACCTGGTATTGATAGAGCTTATTGGAAGTCCAAGCATTGGTGAAAGTTTCAAGACGAGTTCAAGCACAAGCCACCATGACAAGGAGCTCACCAAATGTCCAACTTAAGGACTCTAACTAAAAGTGCTAGATGGGAGACAACCCACCATGGTAAGATTGTTCCTTTTTATTTCTAGTGTTATTTTATTTTCCACAAGTTTTTTGTTCCCAATTTATGCATATTCATCTGCATCCTGCATTTTGCATTCTGCATAAAAAGAGAGAGAGAGAGAGAGAAAGAGAAGAAGAGAAGAGAGGGATCGACGCGCGCGCATCGTTTGCGTATGCGCACCTTAACAGAGAGTTGCGCGAGAGACGCGCGGGAAGGGTGCGTGGCGCACAAGCCACGCCATGCGTACGCGTACCTCACGCATACGCATCCCCTGCAAAAAGTTCAACCCACGCGTAAGCGTCAGCGACGCGTACGCGTGGGTATGAAAATCGGCGTCAATAGCGTGCTGAACAGAAATTTGTCCTGCCCCCATGCTGGACTTGTGCTACAGGCATAAAATGACCCACGTGTACGCGTCCCTGACGCGTGCGCGTCCTTTTGCTTTCAGACCACCCACGCGTACGCATGGGCGACGCTTACGCGTCGAATGGCCAACTCAGTTGTCACGCGTACGCGTGATGACCGCGCATGCGTCACATCCCGTTTTTCATTCCCTTCTCCTTTCTTCTCTCTTTCCTCCTTTTTTCTTTCTCCTTTCTTACTTTCTACTTCTTCATCTCTTTAACTTCTCATCCTTCTTCACTTTCATTCTATTTTACTTAATTTATTGCATACTTTCATTCATTGCATTTTAATTTTGTGCATATTTTTTATTTTCTTTTTCTTTTCTAAGTTTATTACTTTAGCATTGGTGTTAAATATTCTTATTCAACTATTGTCTCTTTTCTGGTATTATTTTGGTGCTTAGTGACTTGTTCACACTGTTAGATGATATTATTTATCTGTCAATGCCAATCTTTTATGATACCTGTGTTTCTTTTGCATTGACATGAATTTATATTGTTTTTCATCACCTTCTATTTCTTCCCCATTGTTGCAATTTTTGTACTGTTGATATGCCATTTGCTTCTACTGTTTTCTCCCTTGCATGTTGTAGCTACCATGTAATTGAGACCCTCATTATTTGGCATCAACCCAACCATATTTTATTTTCTATCTCTGTTTTTGGGTTACTTTTCTCTCTTTTTTTCTTCTTTCAGGATGGCCACCGAAGAAGAAAAAAGGAAAAACTTCTATCTGGGGCAACGGACAAGTCCATCTGCACAATCTATGGAGAAAAGCATCAGTTGGAGCAACCCGTCCACTTGCACATCTTAGCATGCACCAAGGACAGTGCAATCTTTAAGTGTGGGGAGGTCGATACCGACTTCCGTGGGTTAGCTATTTCCTTCTCAACACCAATGTTTAATTTTCTTTTTTAAATTAGTTGTTGCATTTGCATGTTTGATTGCATGTTTGTTTGATTTTGTGCATTTAACTACTACTTGGTTGAAGTAATATTTTCTTTTTCAAGACCCTTTTTATAACATTCCACTAATTTAAATTGAAAATTTGTGTTAAACTTGTTTGAAGACTATAAATTGGGACATGAATTATAGCTAAGAACATACAAACCAGTGAGATTTTTTGAGCCTAATTGTATGATTACATTATCTAACCATGATATTTTATTCTTGTGTGTTTTCTTCTCTATAATTGTAATCTTTATTTTGTTCCACTCTATATGTCCAATGTTTAGTGTATTTGCATGCATACATATGATTGAGGCCATCATTTATTACTAGCTCACTTATCCCAAATAGCCTACCATTTCAATCAACTTTGTTAGCCACCTTGAGCCTTTTAATCCCCATTTGTTCTGTATTTTACCACATCACTAGCCTTAAGCGAAAAAACAAATTAATTACCCCAAATCGAATCTCTGATTAGCTTAAGATAGAGATTGTGTATCAATTAAGTGTGGAAAACCGTGGGAACTTGGGTTGATGAAAGTGTGTTGAATTTTATTGAAAAGATATTGGGAATTTGGGTACCTACTCATGTGAGACCAGAAAAAAAAATTTAAAAAAACCAAAAATATTCAAATAAATAAGTAAATAAATAAGAGGACAAAATTATTCCAATGCTAAGTTGAATAAAAGATCAATGCATAGGTGATAAAATTGAAAAAAAAATTTGGATACACGAGTATATGAAATATGCAAAAGTGGAAATTATGGGTAGCTAGGCATGAATTGGAATTACATATAGAGTGTGTGTATAGGTGAGAGCTTAGGTTAGTCAAAGATTCAATTTATAGCTCACTTAGCCATACATATATCCTCACCTTTACCTTAGCCCCATTACAACCCTGAAAAGACCTCATGATGTTTGCATTCGTATACTAAATATTTGTTGATTGGTTAGATGAAGAACAAAGTTTAGAAAGCATGACTAGAGAAGAGTAGAGTGATTAACCCTAGACACTTGACAGATTAGAGTGATATACACTACCAATGAGGGTTCAATGCTTGATTCTATGTTCCTTGCTTTCATGAGCTGTCTTCTTACAAGTTTACTTGTCTTTTATTATGTGATTTGAATTAGTGGAATCTGATTTATGTTTGTCTTGGAGAACTTGTTTACTTTTAACCAAGTAGACAGAATCATCTTAGCATATAGTTGCATTCATAGTTGCATCTCATGAGTCTTACTTTCCCCCATTCATTCTTTATATCTCCTGAGCTTAGCATGAGGGCATGCTGATGTTTAAGTGTGGGGAGATTGATAAACCACTATTTTATGGTTTATCTTGTGCTAATTTGAGTGGTTTTTATCAATTCTTTGCTCACTTATTCATATAATCTGCATGTTTTACATTTTCCTTCCAAATTTTGTGCTATGACTGAAAACATGCTTCTTTGGCCTTAAAGTTGCTATGTTTAATCCCCTCTTATTACCATTCGATGCCTTGATATGTGTGTTAAGTGATTTCAGGGTTTATAGGACAGGAATGGTTTAGAGGATGGAAAGGAAGCATGCAAAAGTGGAAGAAATACAAGAAGTTGAAGGAATTGCTAAGCTGTCCAACTTGACCTCTTCGCACTTAACTAACCATAACTTGAGCTACAGAGGTCCAAATGAGGCGGCTTCAGTTGCGTTGGAAAGCTAACATCCGGGGCTTCGAAATGATATATAATTTACTATAGTTCCCAGGCTTTTAGGCGATGCGCACACGTGGATGACGCGTACACATGACAGAGCCATGTGCTGGACGTATTAGAAATCGCTGGGGACGATTTCTGGGCTGTTTTTGACCCAGTTTTCGGCCTATAAATGCAAACTAAAGCCAAGGGAAAAATAGAGACTCAACACACTTCTCCCTATTCACAACAATTTAGGCTTTAGATGTAGTTTCTAGAGAGAGAGGCTCTCTCCTCTCTCTAGGTTTTAGGATTTAGGATTTCTCTTAGTTTTAGGTTTATTTCTTCTCAATTCCAGGTTCAATGTTCCTTTAATTTAGTTTCTTTTCTACTTTTATTTCTTCTAGCATCCTAGTTTATCTATGTTCTCTTGTTGATTTGTTTATTTCCCCAATTTGATTTATAAACCCTATGTTAGATTTGATTTCTTTATTTAATGCAATTTGAGATATTTTATATTTATGATTTTAATTTAGCTTTTTACATTCTTAGCTTGAATTGATTAATTGGAGACGCTTGAGTTATCAAACTCCTTTGTTGATTAATAACTGAGAGTTGCTAATTGACTTGAATTCCACTAACTCTAGTCTTTCCTTGGGAGTTGACTAGGACTTGAGGATTCATATTGATTTATCCACTTGACCTTCCTTCATAGTTAAAGGATAACCCCAAGTGGGAGCAATGAACAATTCTCATCACAACTGATAAGGGTAACTAGGATAGGACGTCCAATTTTCATATACCTTGCCAAGAGTTTTCTCAGTTATTGATTTAATTTCTTGCCATTTTATTTCCTTGTTCAACCTTTCAAAAAACCCAAAAAGATACTTTTCCATAACCAATAATAAATTACACCTCCCTGCAACTTGAGAGACGACGCGATATTTAAATACTTCGGTTATCAATTTTATTAAGGGTTTGTTACTTGTGACAACCAAATTTTTGTACGAAAGGATTTTTGTTGGTTTAGAAACTATACTAGCAACGAGACTTTATTTGTGAATTCTTTACTAGCAAGAAATCCGTTCGTCAGGCATCCATTTGCCGCTTGACGACAATGCACATGGTACTTTAATCGGTCCGATTCGACCACTCGGTACTCAACACTTCTGCGAATACTGTAGTTCTTCACCCCTTGCATTACTGCATCTCTGCATTTGAATCTGTGACCGACCCGAAACTCTACCCCACCATCTAGGTTGTAATCCTCTTTCTCGGTGTTGGAAAATGGAGATTTCCATGCATGGTGTCCAGATCCAATGTATGATAGTGACTTGGTATATCCGATAACATTAGAATTGGGTAGGGGGAGGCAAAACATAGCGCATTATTGTCCCGGCCGGCGTCTCCGGTACAAACTCCTCCTCATCATCATCCTCAGAGGAATCACTATTATTGCTATCTGTAATGTACTCTTCGTCAGAGTTTTCCTCACCCACCTCCATGTCTTCCACTAGACTGGCAACATGAATTGGTGGTGGTGCGAAAGGTGGGCTATCCTGCACAAAGGTCGAGTGTACAGAACCACTACCACCAACATCACCAACCTCGGCGGAAAGCTCCATCACTTGTTCCGCCATGATTCTCCCGTGGATGTCAAACATGAGTCGCACATGCTCGTCGCCCTAGAGCCAAAACAGTCGAAACCTAAAAACTCCATTATCCAACCGTGCTAGCAACCTATACCCCTTCCGATCTCTCTTCTTCCTATGCCACCAAGGTTGCTCAATATCAAACTCTTCAACTCAGACAATGAACTTACGCACCGACTGCGCAATAGTAACTGATTCTCACACTAAATATCACCCAATTATTGCTGTTTCTCATACGACAATTGGGGTATACACTGACAACCACATATCCGCTACGACTAAACATTTTTGCCTATATTTGGAAGAAAAGCGGAGGAAAAGAAGATATAAAATGTATGTGCAGAATGATAAGGGTTTCACATCCTTTTATAGCTGTTGAAAATTTGTCTTAATATATCTTGTTTACACTGTAAACACATTAACTAAACACGTATCTCATTTACACTGTAAACAAGATATACACATGTCACGCGCACCAGTCTTATCTCGTTTACACTGTAAACGTGTAAACGAGATAAGATTGGAGAATGTATTTTCGTAATAATTTTTATAATTATTTATTTCAGTAAATAAAACATTTATTTAACTTATTTAAATAAAAAAAAATTCAAGTTTATGTAATTGGAAAAATGGACTAAACAGATAAAATTTTATAAACATTTGATCAATGTTTAATTGGACATGCTAGGGATCATGTATGTTGTCAATTAACATCCCGCATCATCAATCGTTGACGGAAATTGTTAATGGAGCGACGAAATGACAAAAATGATTAGTTTGAAAAAGAAATCATCTTTCATTGATGAATTTGACCATAAAAAGAGTTTAATTTTAATGCATTGACAATGTAAAATATTTTATATAGTCGTTCAATCACAACCATTCTCTTAGATAACCATTCATGCGGTCAATGTAAAAGGTAGTTATTTTTACTAATATGACGTTATGTGATTGGATGTATTTGTAAAACGGTTTTACACTTACATCAAAATTAAAATCTTAAAAAAAAAAGAATTTTTTCTGAGTGTGATTAAACTTTAAATCTATAATTATTTTATTTATTTATAATATAATTCCCCATGAATCAGTCATTCTAAAGCTCATGCCCTACTCATCTCCACCTCATTCCTTGCAAAAGCTTTATTGAGAATACTCCCTCCTAACTCCCAGAAATGAGGATCATTTTGAGGCAATAAGATTAAGTATGAAGGAGGAATGAGGTGCTCTTCCTTTTGTTGTTAGGGAAGAACTCGATTAACTAGTTGTTAAGGGGTGAGTAATTTGTTGTAATATTGCATTTAAACCTTTTCTTTAGCCAAAGGTAGGTATTTTTTATTTCATTGGAAATAAAGGTTTGGTATACACTCTGATAACACAGACATCGAGTTAAGCCTCAAAGTGGTCCCTGAAGTTGTGATGTGCGGAAAACGATCCGACACAAAACTCACCGGCAAGTGCACCGGGTTGCATCAAGTAATAATAACTCACGTGAGTGAGGTCGATCCCACAGGGATTGAAGGATTGAGCAATTTTAGTTTAGTGGTTGATTTAGTCAAGCGAATCAAGTGTTGGTTGAGTGATTTGTGATTAACAGAAATTAAATTGCGTGAAAAGTAAAGGGAATGGGTAATTTGCATGAAATTAAAGAGAATAGGAATTAAAGTGCTGAATCTTAAAGAACAAGAAATTAAATGGCAGAAACTTAGAACGCAAGGAATGTAAATTGCAAAATCTTAAAGTGCAAGAAATGTAAATGACTTGAATTGTAAAGGGAACGGGGAGTTGGATTTGCAGAAATTAAACACGGAAATGTAAAATTGCAACAAGCAGAGGAATAGAAGAACACTTGGATTGAATCAGATCTAGAAACAGAATTGTAAATGAGCAAAATAGGGAATGGGAAATGGGAAATTCGGATCTCAGGACCCAAGAGACTAGAAAACCAAGTCTAGATCTCAATGCCTTCCTAGATCCAACAAGAACAATTGCAAAGGAAATTGTAAATTGCAAAGAAAGTAGATGAAAAGCAATGAACCGAAACTGAAATTTACTTAAGCAGAAAATTAAACAAGATCCCAAGGTGAGATTGAAACAGAATTTCTTCAATTCTCCACCCAAAATCCAAGACAAGAAAAGTAAAGAGTGCTGGGCAAGAACAAGGAAGAAGAGAGATCAATTCTCCTCCCAAATTCTCTTGAATTAAACAACAATGCTAAGAAAAATAAAGTGAACTCTGAGCAAAACTGAAAAGAAAGCTATTCTCAAAAAACGAAAAGGGAAGCTCTTAAAGAAAACTCTAAAATGAAAAAAACTCTCCTAAAACTTCAAATCCTAAGCTATTTATACACTTCCTTCAAATGATCATTAAGCCTTGAATTGGGCCTTTAGCCTTGATGGAATTGGGTTGCTAGTAGCCTCTGTTGATTGCTCTTGGTGTTGGGAGGAAATCCATTAGTGAACCAGGCCATGAACCATTCACGTTTGAGCCAACGTTTGAGGCAAACGTTGACTCAAACGTTACTTGAGTGAGGCATTATGCAGCTAGGCCATGTGCTGTCTTCCACGTTTGGCTCAACGTTTGAGGTCAAACGTGAGCTCAAACGTGGACCTCCCTTCTTGTATGCTTCTTGGGGGCTACTTTGTCCTCTTGTCGCGTTGCCAATTTTGTGCCCAATAGAGACTATTATATATGGTTGGAAAGCTCTGAATGTCAGCTTTCTAACCCACTTAGAATCACCTCAATTGGACATCTATAACTCAAGTTATTCTTGTTTGAAGTATGCCCCTTCATGCTGTTTGGTGCCAACGTTTGACCTCACGTTTGAGTCAAACGTTGGCTCAAACGTTGCTGTGCCCAGGAGCTCCAACTTTCTTCTTTTTGGAGCCAACGTTTGACCTCACGTTTGAGGCAAACGTTGGCTCAAACGTTGCTGCCTCCAGGGATGCCATTTCTCTTCTCTTTGGCGCCAACGTTTGACCTCACGTTTGAGGCAAACGTTGCCTTCCCAGGAGCTTCAATTCTCTTCTCTTTTGGAGCCAACGTTTGACCTCACGTTTGAGGCAAACGTTGGCTCAAACGTTGCTTTCCAGGAGCTTCATTCTTCAGCCAACGTTTGACCTTAACGTTTGAGGCAAACGTTGGCGCAAACGTTGGCTTTTCCCAGGGTGTTCTTCAACTGCTACTCACGTTTGAGTTGACGTTTGAGGCAAACGTTAGCTCAAACGTGAATTCCATTTTCTCAAACCCATTCTTGCAACCTTCTTCCATAATGTTGGCACTCCTTTTGTTTCCTTTCTTCACCTACAAGTAATCAAAACAACCGATCAAAGTATCACAAAATTCACAAGGTTTATAAATCAATTAATTATCAACTAAAGTTAGCTTGAACCTCATGATTTTGTATCAATTAAAAGATGGTTGATTGATTTAAGGAAACCAAGCAATTCCAATTCAAATGGCTAATTTATAATGCAAGAAAGTGCATAAAACTAAATGAAAACAAAAGAAAAAGGCTAGTGAAACTAGGCTAAGATGACTTGTCATCACAACACCAAACTTAAAACTTGCTTGTCCCCAAGCAAGAAAAGAATTATTAAGAAGAAAGAATGAAAACGAAAGAGAATGCTCATGTTAGCAGAATATTACTGGTAGTTCATGGGGTTTTATGAAGATATGTAACTTATCCACTTTTTATTGACAATTAGGCCTAGAAAGTTTCCTTTAAGCATCAAGCAATACACTGCTATGACCTCTCATTATTTCTTTGTCCTTGGTTACTATTTTTCTATAAGCTTTAGTTCAGTGTCATGTGTAGCAAGCTCTTTTCTTTACTTATGCTTGACACATTATTCACTATAAACACTTGGCTCACATTCCTTCTTAGAACATTGATGCCCAGTACCTCTTTGGGTTACTAAATGCCTTGTAGTTAGGTTGCTCTTGATAGTGGACTTTCAGTTGATGATCCCGGGTTAGTTAACCCAAGTCACCAAGTGTTGATGCACTCCAAAGAACTTAATAATCCAAGCAGATCCCAATACAAAGACACCACAGACATATATTCTAAGGTTCAAGCTATTGGTGTCTAGCTCTGTTTCTTTTTATTTTTCTTTTGTTCTATTGCCATTTTTGGCTTTTTCTTTTCTTTTTTTTTCTTTTCACACAAGGACTTTTATTTGATTGAGATTCATAGACAGTGAGCTGCTTTCTTCTTAAAGAGAGAACAATCTATTCCTTTTATTCACTGATAGTGAGTTGCCACACCATCACACATATATGCCACCACTTACTATTATTTGACTTCTAGCTAACAATGAACCATCTTACTTCATGTTTCAAACATTTCTTTCATTGAATTGAAAATATGCAGGTGACAAGGCATGCATTAGTTAAGTGAAAGTAACCACCCAAGCACACACTTAGACTAGCTTAAAATTTTTTTTTTTTTTTTACTCGTACTAACTGAATACTTTAGCAAGATATAAATCATAGCATTTCTCAACAGCAGAAGTTAAGTATAGATACAACCTCTTGGTTTGCAGTTCTTTTGTCTTCCTTTCTGTTGTTCCCTTTTTGCGTCATGGTGCGTAATGTCTTCAATTTGTGGTTAGTTCCCTGCACAATTCTCAAAAGTTGCTTGTTTTCCAAGCCCTTTGGGTGACTGATTAGTATGCATAAATTGAGTGCGGCTTTTGGATTTAATTTGGTGTGGGAACACCAAATTTAGTTCCTTGCCACTTCCTCTGATGCAACAAGTTACTATGTGTAAAATCTTGTGCTCTTGCTAAAGCTTATGTGGTTAAACTAGAGAGCAATTAAGTAGTTGAATGATCTGTTTGATTGCCTGGAGCTAGTATTACGCAAGAAGTGAGAATGTGCTTTTAAATGATGTTTTGGTGGAACACCAAACTTAGAATCCTTCATTCTCCCTTAAATTGTTTTGGTGTGCAACACCAAACTTAGCTTCTTGCAATGCATACCAATCATTCGACATTTTTATTGAAAAGGCTATGAAAAGAAAACTACCTCAGATTGGGTTGCCTCCCAACAAGCGCTCTTTTATTGTCACTAGCTTGACATTGGGGCTTTCTTTTATGGTGGTTGATGGTTGTAGTGCCTCAATTTGTCCCCTCTGACTGTGAGCTTCTTCTTTGTTGCTTGATGTTCTATCTCAGCATGTTCTAGTGAGATTATTTTGCTCACAGTATAGTAATCATCAGTCTGTTGGCTTGCTCCCAGTTGTTGATAGACTAACTGCACTTTGTCACCTTTGGAGAGCCCTTCTGTTGGGATTTTTTTATTCTTCCACCCTTTGTGAGCCTTCTTCTTATTTTTCTTCCTTTTTCTGGTTAACCTTTCCTCCTTGACAGTAGCTTTAGTTGTGGCACTTTCCTTCTTGGTTATCTTCCAAATTTCTTTTTGAGTGCCTTCTTTTCCTTGCATCTGTTCATTCTTCTGCTTTACTGAAGTGTTGATTACTTGCCTTGAGAAACAGTCATTGATGACTTGGTTTCTTCCTTCAGAATTTTGTCGTTCTGGGAACACTTTCAGAGTAATGCTTTCCTCATGCATCCTAAGAGTTAGTTCTCCTTGCTCTACATCTATGATGGCTCTGGCGGTAGCTAAAAATGGCCTTCCTAAGATAATCGAATTGTTTCCTTCTTCTTCTGTTTCCAAGATTACAAAATCCGCAGGATAAATGAACTTGTCAACCTTAACTAAAAGGTTTTCGATCACTCCTTTGGGATGTACTACTGACTGGTCCACCAATTCCAATGACATCTGTATTGGTTTCACCTTCTCTATGCCAAGCTTTTTCACTAAAGAGGATGGGATCAGATTTATGCTTGCTCCTAAATCGCACATCCCCTTGTTGATAAATAGACTTCCAATGGTACAAGGTAGGAAGAAACTTCCTGGATCTTCCAACTTGGGAGGGAGTCCTTTTCTGATGAGTGCACTGCATTCTTCAGAGAGAAGTACAGTCTCCTTCTCCAGCCAGCTTCTTTTCTTGTTAATGAGTTCCTTCAAGAACTTGGCATATAAGGGCATCTGTTCCAATGCTTCAGCCAAGGGAATATTGATTTCTAGCTTCTTGAAAGTCTCAAGGAACTTATGAAAGTGTTGGTCCTTAGTCTCTTTGTTGAACCTCTGAGGGTGTGGTAGTGAAGG
The DNA here is from genome assembly GCF_003086295.3 of Arachis hypogaea. NCBI lineage: Eukaryota > Viridiplantae > Streptophyta > Magnoliopsida > Fabales > Fabaceae > Arachis > Arachis hypogaea. The sequence goes on from NC_092050.1 coordinate 128,380,963, forward strand.
TGTAATGCTCTTCTCCACTTGCTGCTGTCCCTGAATCACTTCCTTTGAACTATGTGGCTGGTTGTCTTTCTCTTTGAGCTTCTCTGGGGCACTTCTTCTTGTTGTCATGTCTTCATTGCTAGCTTCCCCTTTCTCTGATGATTCTTTGTTGCTATCCAAAGGCTTCTTGGTTACCTCCTTGTTGTTGTCTATCAATGTTTTTCCACTCCGTAATTGTATAGCTTTGCACTCTTCTTTTGGATTAGGAATGGTGTCACTCGGAAGTGAGCTTGAAGGTTTCTCAACAGAAATCTGTTTGGAGATTTGCCCAATCTGCCTCTCTAAGCTCTTCATGGAAGCTTCATGGTTCTTGGTTGTTATTTCTTGGTGTTTCCACATCTTGTCCATCAAGGTTTCCAAGTTAATGATTCTTTGAGATTCTGGTGACACTTGTGGTGGGTTGTGAGGTGTGGATGGTAGATGGTAGGCATTTTGGTTGGTGGGTTGGTTATTGGATTGATAATGGTTGGGGTTGGAGTAGTTGTTTTGAGGTTTTCTGTAAGGGTTTTGGTTAGTTTGCTCCTGGTTGTGGTTTTGGTTGTTTCTTGAAGTGTTTTGGTTTGAGTTCCTCTGCCATGGTTGTTGGTTCTGGTTGTGATTGTCTCCCCATCTGAGGTTCGGGTGGTTCTTCCAGGATGGATTGTATGCGTCTCCATACACTTCATTCTGTCCAGAGTTTTGGTTGTGCATGTACTGAACTTGTTCTTGCTGCTGCTCCTCTTGAGTCTCTTCATTTTGCACCCATGTGGATGATGGTTGGCTTGTGTTAACTGCTGCAACTTGGAGGCTATCAATCCTCTTGGCCATTTGCTCAAATTGTTGTTGAATTTGCTGCTGCATCATCTTGTTTTGAGCCAAGATTGAGTCTACTCCTTCTAGCTCCATTACTCCTCTCCTTTGTGATGGTTGGCGGTTTCTTTGATGAGCAAAGAAATATTGATTGTTGGCCACCATGTCCACAAGATTCTGGGCTTCCTCAACAGTTTTCATCAGTTGTAGTGAACCTCCAGCAGAATGATCTAATGCCTCCTGAGATTTCAATGTCAGGCCTTCATAGAAATTTTGCAGCACGTCCCATTCATTGAACATCTCTGGGGGATACTTTCTGATTAAGGCTTTGTACTTCTCCCATGCTTCATACAAGGATTCGGCATCTAATTGTGTGAATGTCTGCACCTCGATTTTCAGTCTGATGACTCTTTGGGGTGGATAGAATTTGGCTAGAAATTTAGTCACCAAGTCATCCCAACTAGTGATGCTTCCTTGGGGAAAAGTTTCAAGCCATTGTGTGGCCTTGTCCCTTAATGAGAACGGGAACAACAGGAGCTTGTAAGTTTCAGGATTCACACCATTGGATTTGACAGTGTCACATATCCTTAAGAAGGTAGATAGATGTTGATTTGGGTCCTCCAATGATCCTCCCCCAAACGAGCAGTTGTTTTGGACCAATGTGATGAGTTGTGGCTTCAGTTCAAAGTTATTTGCATTGACATTAGGGGTGAGAATGCTGCTTCCACAATGTCTAGCATTTGCAAAGGTGTAGGAGGCCAATACTCTCCTCTGTTGTGGGTGATTGTTAACTCCTTCTCCTGGATTAGATGTATCTCCTTCCATCTCGTGATATTCTTCCTCAGATTCTTCTTCTCCAACAATATTTTTCCCTCTTTCAGCTCTTCTTAACCTTCTAAGAGTTCTCTGGTCAGCTTCAGATAAAACAGGAATGGATCTCCCTGTACCTGACATACAAACAAAACAAAAGAAACACCAACAATAACACTTCAATCTATTGCTAGAATGAAGTTTAGTTTAAGCAAAAATTCAAACAGTTAGTGGGTTAGTCCAAGATTAAAGAATCAGAAAAGAAAAAGTGCTTGATCTAAACTACCACCTCACTTAATCATTGTCAATCTATTCAATCCCCGGCAACGGCGCCAAAAACTTGGTGTGCGGAAAACGATCCGACACAAAACTCACCGGCAAGTGCACCGGGTCGCATCAAGTAATAATAACTCACGTGAGTGAGGTCGATCCCACAGGGATTGAAGGATTGAGCAATTTTAGTTTAGTGGTTGATTTAGTCAAGCGAATCAAGTGTTGGTTGAGTGATTTGTGATTAACAGAAATTAAATTGCATGAAAAGTAAAGGGAATGGGTAATTGGCATGAAATTAAAGAGAATAGGAATTAAAGTGCTGAATCTTAAAGAACAAGAAATTAAATGGCAGAAACTTAGAACGCAAGGAATGTAAATTGCAAAATCTTAAAGTGCAAGAAATGTAAATGACTTGAATTGTAAAGGGAATGGGGAGTTGGATTTGCAGAAATTAAACACAGAAATGTAAAATTGCAACAAGCAGAGGAATAGAAGAACACTTGGATTGAATCAGATCTAGAAACAGAATTGTAAATGAGCAAAACAGGGAATGGGAAATGGGAAATTCGGATCTCAGGATCCAAGAGACTAGAAAACCAAGTCTAGATCTCAATACCTTCCTAGATCCAACAAGAACAATTGCAAAGGAAATTGTAAATTGCAAAGAAAGTAGATGAAAAGCAATGAACCGAAACTGAAATTTACTTAAGCAGAAAATTAAACAAGATCCCAAGGTGAGATTGAAACAGAATTTCTTCAATTCTCCACCCAAAATCCAAGACAAGAAAAGTAAAGAGTGCTGGGCAAGAACAAGGAAGAAGAGAGATCAATTCTCCTCCCAAATTCTCTTGAATTAAACAACAATGCTAAGAAAAATAAAGTGAACTCTGAGCAAAACTGAAAAGAAAGCTATTCTCAAAAAACGAAAAGGGAAGCTCTTAAAGAAAACTCTAAAATGAAAAAAACTCTCCTAAAACTTCAAATCCTAAGCTATTTATACACTTCCTTCAAATGATCATTAAGCCTTGAATTGGGCCTTTAGCCTTGATGGAATTGGGTTGCTAGTAGCCTCTGTTGATTGCTCTTGGTGTTGGGAGGAAATCCATTAGTGAACCAGGCCATGAACCATTCACGTTTGAGCCAACGTTTGAGGCAAACGTTGACTCAAACGTTACTTGAGTGAGGCATTATGCAGCTAGGCCATGTGCTGTCTTCCACGTTTGGCTCAACGTTTGAGGTCAAACGTGAGCTCAAACGTGGACCTCCCTTCTTGTATGCTTCTTGGGGGCTACTTTGTCCTCTTGTCGCGTTGCCAATTTTGTGCCCAATAGAGACTATTATATATGGTTGGAAAGCTCTGAATGTCAGCTTTCTAACCCACTTGGAATCACCTCAATTGGACATCTATAACTCAAGTTATTCTTGTTTGAAGTATGCCCCTTCATGCTGTTTGGTGCCAACGTTTGACCTCACGTTTGAGTCAAACGTTGGCTAAAACGTTGCTGTGCCCAGGAGCTCCAACTTTCTTCTTTTTGGAGCCAACGTTTGACCTCACGTTTGAGGCAAATGTTGGCTCAAACGTTGCTGCCTCCAGGGATGCCATTTCTCTTCTCTTTGGCGCCAACGTTTGACCTCACGTTTGAGGCAAACGTTGGCGCAAACGTTGCCTTCCCAGGAGCTTCAATTCTCTTCTCTTTTGGAGCCAACGTTTGACCTCACGTTTGAGGCAAACGTTGGCTCAAACATTGCTTTCCAGGAGCTTCATTCTTCAGCCAACGTTTGACCTCAACGTTTGAGGCAAACGTTGGCGCAAACGTTGGCTTTTCCCAGGGTGTTCTTCAACTGCTACTCACGTTTGAGTTGACGTTTGAGGCAAACGTTAGCTCAAACGTGAATTCCATTTTCTCAAACCCATTCTTGCAACCTTCTTCCATAATGTTGGCACTCCTTTTGTTTCCTTTCTTCACCTACAAGTAATCAAAACAACCGATCAAAGTATCACAAAATTCACAAGGTTTATAAATTAATTAATTATCAACTAAAGTTAGCTTGAACCTCATGATTTTGTATCAATTAAAGATGGTTGATTGATTTAAGGAAACCAAGCAATTCCAATTCAAATGGCTAATTTATAATGCAAGAAAGTGCATAAAACTAAATGAAAACAAAAGAAAAAGGCTAGTGAAACTAGGCTAAGATGACTTGTCATCAAGTTGCACTCGAATCTCAAAGTGGTCCTTAAAGTTAATAGTTACCCAATTTCGTCCTCGAACTTGCACTCAGGGACTCATAGTAGTCCCAAAGACACTTTCCGTCCATTGGAAAGATGAAACGACGTTGTTTTGCATTAATTAAAAAAAAAAGAGAAAAACCCAAGCCCCGTTTTCAACCTGAGCCCTTCCTTAACTCGAGCCCCTTCCCTTTCCCTTTCCCCTCTGTTGCTGCCTCTTGTCGGCTTCATCACAGTGTCGCACCGCTCGCCCCCTTCCCAACCTAGTCTCTCTATCACATCCATTCTCCTCTTTGACGCTACTCTGTTCTCTCCTCTTCACTCGCATTTGCTGCGCCATCTCCCATCTCGTCCAACATTCAAGCATGGAGTTCCAACGCCTGAGAGAGTATAATGTTAGGGAGGTTTCTTTTCCTTCAAAGACATTCAAGTTTCTTCCTCTCCAAATAGCCCAGAGGATGTTAGCTACCATGGCCAAGTCATTCTTTGCCAGGTTTGATTTGCATCTATGCAGTGAACCAGACAATGGATGATTGATTCCCCTTCTTCTCTGCATCGAGGGCATCTATCTTTAATGTTCAGAAATCTATCGTGGAACCACTGCCGAACTTGAGAACCATTGTAGAGGAGCTTCCAAACAAAATTCTTAATCGTTGGAGAGCATCTCAAGTCCCAAATTGTATTCCACAACGCCTTTTGTCTACAAACCTCAAGGAGTTGATCAATTAGGTGATAGAAGAAAACAAATGCATCTTGGTATCCGGACGCCATAGAGTATTGACCAGACTTCTCTTTTGCCCAGGTAATACAATCTTTACTTTCTCTGATAATTGTCTGAAAAAGCTGTTGGTAATCTCTATGTTGAAATTTGTGTGAATTAAGCTAGCATCCCATGTTCTGTCATATTTGATTAACTGGTTGACCCATGTTAAATTTGGGTTTTCTTTCTATTTCTGATAGACTGAGATCGGTCAAAAATCCCAGGGCAAAAATTTTCAAAAATTTTAACCTTACTGACTCTTCCAACTTGCAGAGGAAGACTGAGAGGAGACAAGAGAAAAGGGAGGCAGAGGGACACAAAGAGGAGACAAGAGTATGAGAGACTAGGTTGGGAAGCGGGTGAGCGGTGCGGTGCCGTGACTGAGGCCGGCGAGAGGCAGCAATAGAGAGAAAGAGGAAGGGGATCGGGTTGGGAAAGGGGAAGAAGAAGGGCTCGGGTTGAATAAGGGGCTTGGGATTTTTTTATTATTACAACACGATGTCGTTTCAGCTTTCTGATGGATGAAAAGTGCCTTAGGGAGTACTGAGTCCCGAAGTGCAAGTTTAAGGACGAAATTGGGTAACTATTAACTTCAAGGATTACTTTGAGGTTTAACTCCACAGACATCAGATGGGGTCTCCCAAACAATAAAAAAGCAAAATCATTCAAAAAATGTCTAAGAAAAAAAAGTAAAAAAGACAAAAACTCTCAAGATGGATGATGTAACACTCTACCACATAGAGCTTTACGCTTAAGTCATAAAACAGAGGTGGTGTGGTATTACGACCTCTAAAATAAAATAAATATATATAATAATAATAGAAAGAACGTAGTATTCGAGGAGCCTTAAAGAATAGGTAAAGCGAAAATTGCAAAATTAAAAGTGCAACACTCAGATAAAAGGATTACTTGCATACGAAGAAAGCTAAGGTTCACTAACATATCTATATAGAAAACAAGAGTAGAGGGTCAATAGTACAGAATATCAAGCTCCTAACTCAGCTTGCGAAGCTAAGGCTAGCCAGAAAATATTTACATACATATATACAAAACCTATAGCCCAAAATACATATATAAAACCCTAGTTCTTCACACACCTCTAAGAGGAATAAAAGTAAAACAAGTTGTCAGGAGAGTTCTATACATATGATCATATATAAACTATACAAAATAAAGTCCCAAAAGATCCACTTCACTGCAGAGCTCCAGACGTCTAGCGAGGTGCCTCTCGACCTGCATCTGAAAACACAAAATATTCGTATGGAATGAGAACCAGGGGTTCTCAGCATGGTAAAAGTGCCACACACATAAGATATAAGGTCTTGGAAAAGCCAAAGGCAATCCTAGAATGCCGACACTTAGATTATAAAGCTTAAGAACTAAAACAGAAACCATAACTCAAGGTGGTTTTCTAAGGATTCCTAACTTAACCAAATCTTAAACCTATCTAAAATCCTTAACTCCTCCGCCTTTCCTCCGATCCTCCAACACCGGTGAAACGGCACAAACAAACAAGCAGACAATGGCAAACACAGGTAGAATACAAGTACTGCGAATAGCAAATATAACAATTAACATAGTAAATTCACTTAGGAATTCCCAATTAAGGCAGAAACAAGCAATTCAAACAATATGCATATGATGTATGCATGTCCTATGGCTGATGAGTCTCATCTGTTGGTTATAAAGCCAACCCGACAAGTCTGGCTGCTAAACCCTGGACTGTCCCTTGACGCGCATCCCCAAGGGTCTATGCATAGCTTTTTCTCATTCATATATATAAATTTTGCTCATTGGGGGATATCCTTCTCAAGAATTTATACGTGGCCAATAACCCTTACGTCGTAGGGTCAACAGAGTATCGAGTCTCAACCTGGAACACGTGGTAGCAAGCCACGGTACTTTACCCAGGGACACTTGTATCTCAGAAAACATAAGTACATAAGCCTCATTTCATTCATATTCATTCATAATCATTTCATAATAATTTATTATAGCCATAACATTACTTATATATCATATATTTGCATTTTTATACATAGTTTATCATAACCCAGAGCAAGTGGGGGCGAACCACACCCTTGCATCTACTCGGGGAGCCTCTATACTAAGCATCCTGGAGAAAGTGAGGCGAAACCACAACCCTTGCGTCTACCCAGGAGGTACGTTCTCATATGCCCAGGAGGAATAAAGGAGGGGATCCTAACCTCCCACCATCTCGTTGGGGGCGATTTTACAATACCAGGAGGAACAAGGAAGGGGATACCCACCTCCCACCATCTCCTGGGGTCGCACTTTCAAGAAAGAGTGCTCAGAAGAAATATTCATTCCTTTCTTTTATCAGTTTTATAATTTAAGAAGTATATATACATATTTATGCCACCTATCTTCTCATACCTAATTCTAGGGGTGTGCATGGCCCGGCCTGGTCCGAAGACCCGGCCCGGCCCCGAACACTTTAGGGGCTATTTTGGTGTGATTTCACTGGGTCTAGGGCCGGGTAAAGGTCTCAAAAATAGACCCGGTCATTATTTCGGGTCGGGTCCGAGCCATGGCTTGGGTCACCCGAAGCCGGCCCGGTGGCCCGGTCATCATACACAATTAATATTTTGTGTTATTAGTGATGGATGATGGCTATTCTTATATGGAATTTAAGTATTGTAAACTTAATATTTTGTGTTATTAGTTATTATAAGACTATAAGTTAATGTTTTATGTTTAAAATGCATAAGATTTTAGACTAATGCATAATATTGTGTTATTTATATTGATTTAAATATTTGGTGTTATTAGACAATATTAGTATTGATTATGGTTATGCCTTAATTTTAGAGAAGAGTTGGTTCTTGTTATATTTTTCTAAGTGAATTTTACAATGCAAATAATGGTTGGAGTCTTGGAAATTTGGATATTTTCATATGTTAGCTTATAAGAAGGTATCAAGGTAATGTAATGTTAACGGCCTGGTTTTCACCCGATGTTTACCCGGTATAATCATGGCCCGAAAGTGTATAGGTTTCATCAGGTCTAGGGCCGGGTTAGGGTCTAATAAATAGGCCCGGCGGCTAATTCATCACTTTTCCAACCTTACTTCATCCCCAAGATACCTCCTTTCCCCTAGCTTCATATCATTACTAGACCTATTACTAAGATCTAGGGCTAAAAGAATGGAAATAGAGGTTTAGAGGTTTAAAATCATGTTTAAAACACTAAAATCCCATTTGCTGAAAATAGGGGTCACACGTACGTGTGGGCCACGCGTACACGTGGGCGTGCATTATTGAAAGGTCAGGTGTATGCGAGATGCCCGACCCAAATAGGTTGGTCGCGTCGCATACGTTGGTCACCTACGCAAGCTATGCAGAATAGCAAAAGTGCTGAATGCTGTAGAATTTTCAATTTTTGCACTCCAATCTTCCGACGCGCATGACTTTTTTGTTTTAAAACATTTTTTATCCGTTCTTCGAACGGCGTAAACTTCATGAACCCAATTTTCATATGAAATAAGTTTGAAATAATTTGGGGGTCCGGAAGCCGTGTTATGGCTCGCCGAAGTTCAGCCAAAAACTAGTTTTTCACAAATAGTTCATAAACCTCTATTTTCACCAAAATCAAACTCAATATCAACATTCTATACATACAAACAGCACCACATCTTACCATTTATAGCACCAAAATCTCCACATCCTACTACGCTCAACCATTCCTCAATTTTACATAATCTCAGACATAATTCCTCAATTGACCAACAAAATAATCAATAACTCATCACAAATACATATCAACCCTCAATACTTTGTCAAACCTCATCAAATCATCATTTAGCACTCTATCCCCAATATCAACAACAAGCTAAAACTCAACCTTGTTCAACAATAAACATCAAGGCACTAAGCAATTAACATACTCATGCAATCATTCCTATCCTATAGTCGTCTAGCCTAAGTTTTCACAAGACATTATATATTAAAAATGAGAAACCAAAACCATACCTTAGCCGATTTCCTCGTATGACCCAAGACAATACACTTAGGCTAGAAGCAAGCCCTCAACACTAAATTTCAGCAACTATCACCAATTCCAAGCTTCCAATTAAGCTTCCAACATTTCCAATTGCTTCATATCATATATATATATATATACACCTATCACATTTATCACATACACATACCCCAAAATTTAATACCCAACACAGTTAATCAATGAATTAGCTAGGGTTCTAGGATTGTCACCTTGTTCGAGCACCAATGAAGCAAGATTGAATATTTTTCTCAAGCTAATCGGATCCTATAATATAAAAGGACCAAAATCTCAACACCCACTATATCCAATTTTCAAAATATTGGGGAAGGAAGAACTAAAATTGAAATTGAAACTTCCTTACCAAATTAATCACCAGGCTTTGTAGAGCTTGACGCCGCAGACCTGTGGCCATAAACAGTGCGGCGATCGGAGCTCGAAGCGGGAAGATATAGTGGTTTGAATGGAAGACAAGGGTTTGAGAACCATCCTTCTCTTCCCTTAAGCTTGCTTCAGCATTTTTTGGCTGAATAGAAGAAGAAGAAGAACTCTTCTTTAAGTTATTGGGCTGATGGGTCGGGCCTTGGGCCCAGTATGGGCCCGGTTTGGCCCAATCTTAGGCCAAATTCTTTGAAATTAGTGTCAAAATTCTTGTTTTTATTAGCTCTATCTTATTAAACCATAAAATTCACATTTCTAATTTATTTTATTAAAAATTAATTTATTAATTAATTATTCGCTAATTTCACGGAGTTTACAGATGATGAGGGCGATTAAACATTTACCCGCCTGAGTAAGAACTTTCTTAGGGGTTAAACACTTACCCTCAAACAATTGCAAATTTCGCGCTAGCCAAATTCCCTATAGCGTGAAGGCAAACTGGGTCAGCAGTCGATTTACAATATATTGCAACATTAATATTGCATTTACACCTGATTTGATAAAATTTTTGACTTTTTTTATAAATATCTTATTCAAGCTAATATTTTAAAGATGACTTTTTAAATGTTATAACAATTTTATTTGGTAAATTAAAATAAAAATAACTTATAATAAATACAAGTTACAAACAATATATTTGGTAAAACTACTTTTGATATTTAAAATAATTTTAGTAGACAAATATAATAAAGAGTTAGAATAAATATAAATATATATTAAGAGTAATTACTCAAATAAGTACATCAGGTTTTTAAAATCGAACACTTTAGCTTCTTAGGTTTTAAAATACATAAAACAGTTCCAAACATTTACCTCTGTTAGATAATGTAATCCCATTTGTTAGTCCCTAACGGTGATTGCTGATGTGGAATATTAACTCGCACAGGTGGCCGTTAAGTGTCTATGTGCGCGACCTGGACAAATCAATCCTAGGGTGAAGTACAAAACAGTCATCAAAAAATTTAAAAAATCTCAAAATAATCCCCGAAAAGTTTTAAAAATTCCAAAATAATCCCGTCGAATATTTTTATTCTTTTTCAAAAGTCAATGTCTTATAATATTTTTATTAATCAGATTAATAAAATATTCAAAAATATATAATACATAAAAATACAAAAAATAACAAAATATATACTAAAATATCGTAAAAAAATATATTATTTAATTATTAACCCATGATACCTACATTTAGGTGATGTAGAGACTATAATAATAACAACTAAGGTTGCGAGAACTGGACCGGTCAGTAAACCGTTGACTGATTGGTACTATGGTCTAATCGAAATTGAATTGTAGTTGAACTGATTTAATTAAAATAAAATAAAATAATTAAATTTTAATATAAAATTTCAAAATTTTAAATATTTTACAATTTTAGGTAATAATTTGCCTATAATTTATTATTAAAATTTCATAAATAAATTCCAGTATATATTCATAGTATGAAAGGTTAGTAACTTGATTTTTAACTTTGCAAATTAGTGAAATATTGTTTCTTCAGACTATGAATCTAAATTTGTATATAATTATGTATAAACAGACTTTTAATTGATAAAAGAATAGTTCTGCAATCACAATTTCAAATCACATCAGCAACAAGCTAACAATACATACATCATCAGAACATAAAATTAACAATACATAATCAGAATACAAATTCAGAAGTCAGAATCTATTCTATTAAATAAAAAATAAACAAAATTAACAAGATATCATCAGCAATCAACAAAATAATTTCACACAAATTAACTTAGAAAAAACAGTTAATAAGAATCAGAAAAATTAACTCAGAACTCAAAAGTCAGAATAAAAAAAAACTTAACTTGAGAAAAAAAAAGTACTGAGTACTTATGGGAGAAAAGAAGACGGCTGAGCAGCAGAGGCCTTTGCCAGGAGGTGATGGCTGAGCAATGACACGAAGTTGACGGTGAGGAGAAGAGCAGAGACATTCGCAGTAAGAAAGAGTGAGCTCGAAGAGAGAGCTTGAAGACAGAGATGCCAAGTAGAGATGTTCACAACGGTGAGAATTGTAAGGGCCCAAATTTTTGAAAATTAAATAATAAATTATTTATGATTTATTTTACTTATTCGAGAATATATTTTTAGAGATTTTTATATTAATTGAGTACTTTCTTATTATTGATTTAAAGCTTTAGTGATTGAAAAATAATGAGAATTTTATATTCTTTGACTTGAATAATTAGATTTTAAACATTATTTTATAATTTAAAGGAAATTAATTTAATTATCTCTAATTATTGAATTAGAGTATTTATTTGAAAAAAATTATAAGCTGATAATTGAATAGTATTTTTATAATATTAGTGTTAAATTAAAATTAGTTTTCAATTACTCTATCACCTCTAATTTTATTAAAATTACTAAACTACCCAAAATCTTAATTTACCAACAAACAACTCAAACCCTAACCCAAAGCCCACTGGCCGCCACCCCCTTTCCCTATCTTCCAAGAATGCGCAACACACACGCACAACCTCACCCACACGGAAGAGAAGGAGAGCTCGAGGAAGGAGACGCCGTCTTGATGGCAGCTACGTCGCACCCAGCTCGTTGCCACCGCATACTGCTACTGCTGCCGTCATCACGCAAACGAGAGAGAGAGAGAGAGAGAGAGAGAGAGAGAGAGAGAGAGGAAGTAGTGCTGCCGCCGTTGGAAGGGAAGGCCTTCATCGTCACCGTTGGAGCCTGATGAGTCCATATTTAATGATATATTTTGCGTCAATTTGGATGAATTCTAGCACATGAACTCACACTTAAGCACCAAAATAGCATACTTTTGTATTTTGTCCCTAATTTGACCCTAAATATGAAAACATGCAATTTCGTGATTGAAATGAGCAATTTAATTCCACTTTTATTCCATTTGATGCCATGACATATTTGTTGAGTGCTTTCAGACCTTAGAGGAGAGAATGAATAGCCAAAAGTGGAAGAAAGCATGTACGAGAGAGAAAACATGAAGAAAACAAGGAAAAGCACACACAGCAAAGTGTGCGTGCGCACAAGCACCTGTGCGTACGCACAGGTCAACTTTCAGCCCAGTGTGCGGACGCACACATCTGTGCGTCCGCACAGGTTCTTGCACGTTATTTCATTAATGAAGCACGTGTTTCTCGAATTCTGAGGCCTCTTGGCCCATTTTGGAAGGCTTGAAGGCTGAATTAAAGTGCTATATGAGGGAAAAATCAACACATATGAAGGAGGAGCTTACATTAGGACTTAGACATAATTTTCATAGTTTTAGGAGTAGGAGTAGGAGTAGTGTAGCATTGCTCTCCTAGGGTTTCATTTCCATTTCCATTGTAGCATTTTATAGAAGTTTTGATCTTTGATTTTGCTCAACTCTAATTGTAAGTACTCTTTAATTTCTCTTTAATTACATTGTCTTTATCTTCAATTTCCTTTGGTTCAAGTTACTTTGTCATATTTGCAATTTTGTGTTTCTTGAAGTTTTGATCAATGAATTTTATATCTTATGCTTTCTTTACGCTTGATTGCTTGTCTTTTGTTGATATCGTTGATAGTTGGTTATAGTTGTTATCTTTCCTTGCAAATTTTCCATGTTTTACTTTTATGCATACAAGGTGTTTGTGAAAATGCCAACTTTAGATTTTGAGTAGATTTTCCCAACTTGGCTTGAGATTTGAGTTCCTAGGATACTAGAGTCATAATGTCCGACATTTAGTGGTAATTCTTGGGGAGTTAGTTGACTCTTGTTTCCATTGAAGCTAGCCTTTTATTAACTAGTTGGTAAGTTGGTTAGGACTTATGGATTAAGGTCAATTATGCTTGCTTGACTTACTCCTCGATGTTTGGGGTTAACTAAGCAAGACTAACTCATGATAATCACCATAGTTGTGGTTATGGCGATGATAGGATTCCTTGGACCCTCATTCCCAAGTCAAGGCTCTTTCTTGCAATTATAGCATTTTCACTAGTTTTGATCTCATCTTTTCTTTACTTGCATGAATTACAATTTTGATCATTCCTTAGTTCTTTGATTTCTTAGTTCCTTTAATCTTTTGTTCTTTGATTCAAAACCCCTTTTTGCCTCCACAACCGAAAGAGCAACACTTCCAATTGCATCCTAGGGAGAACGACCCGAGGTTGAAAGACTTTGGATTATTTTGTATTGGATTCAATATTTGATCTTGAGAATTCATTGTTGGTTTGGACTATGCTACCAACGAATTGATTCTTGTTTTGATCAATTCCGAACCGACATAAAACTCTCTTATCAAAATTTGGCACCGTTGCCGGGGATGCAAACGGTGTTATATCTTTTGGTTGTTGTAGATATGTTAATAGTGTAAATAGCACTTTTTGGTTGTTTGTTTGATTTTGTTAGTAAGTTTTTGTTTATATTCCCTTTATGACTTTTTCACACCATCACCAAAATGCACACTATTGGAACCCAAACACTTAGCTTTCTAGTCACCAATTCTATACACCATCACCCCACTACATACAAAACCAAAACCCTTACCTTCATGAGTTTGATTGTCAACCTTCATCACCACAATCTTCATCTTCACATATGGATCAAGCCACACAAGAAGTACTTTTCATGCTCATTTAAGAACAACAAGAGTTCTGGAAGAAGCAAGAGCAAGTAATGTCCACAGTAGCGGAAACTCTTGACCGGTTAGCCTCAATGCATTCATGCCATGGCCAAGAAATTCTAGTGGATGAATGTGTAGAATCAACTGAAAAGTGTAGAGTGAGCAAAGAATTGCAAAATCAAGTAGAAGATATCAAGTCACAACATGAAGCACAAGAGGAGACAAATGAAGAATTGTGGGAAAGTGATCAAGAGGATTCCATCATTCAAGATTTTTTGTCCAACTTGGTCAACCCCGCCAAAGCCTTCATGAGCCTCCCTTATTGGATTTGGAAGGAGATGTTGATGTGGCCTTCACACAACCTCCGATTTTTAACTTGAGTGATGATGAGGAAGGTTTAGAGGAGGTTGAGGAAGATTCTATTCACCAAGAAGTAAAGATAGTTATGAAAGAACGAATTGAGCGGGTAAAGATTTCTTCAACAAGCTTTCTAGGCCCGCATCAAAATGCCGTCTTGGAGACGGATTGTCAACTTCAAACCCTTCTTGGAGTAGTGGATGGTGAAGAGAAGAATGTTATTTGGCAAAGAAATGAAAAGTTCATCAAAGGAACCAACTTAACATTTAGAGTTCAATTTTGGCGCAATAGTCAATTTAGTGGATTCCGGAGAGTGCACAAGCATGTCAATGGTGATAGAGGAACTCAAGTATGGGATTCGGGCATCAACTTCAAGAATAAACACTTATGGATCCTAGTTGCTAGCTTGAAGTCTCTTAAGAGTTTGATGCAATTCATTTGGGACCCCGGAGGTCGTATCACGAGCAAACTTGGTTGGAGATTCAAGGAGGAGTGGAAACATAAGCCGCCCTAACAAGGATCTCCTCACCAATCTAACTTCAGGACTTTAAACCAAAGTGCTATGTGGGAGACACCCCACCATGGTAATATCCTTCCAACTTCCTCTCTTTTAGCTTTTATTTCATGAATAATTGATTGTTTAGATTAGTTGGTTAGTTGAATTTTGATGTTTGTTAGGTGATTCTAGTGAAATAATGTGTTTTTAGGAGTTTTATGATGTTTTGGGACTTGAAAACCTGCTTTGGATATCAAGTTTGATGCCTTAGAGGCAAAATTTTTGTTGCAGGAACAGAGTCCTGTGCGTCTGCACAGACCCGTGCGCGTGCACAGTTCCCCTGTTTTCCCGTCCCTGTGCGTACGCACAGCAATGTGCGCACGCACACTCCCAAACACCCCCTCTGTTCACAGCACGCGCATGGCCTGTGCGTGTGTACACTGCATTCTTTTCCCCATGTGCGTCCGCGCATCTTGCGTGCGAATGCACACTTCATCCTTTTTCCTTCAAAAAAAAAAAAAAACTGCCTGTGCATGCGCATAGCACTGAGCACCCGTACAGACCTCGGCAACCCCTCTGGTTGCAGCACGAGCACCCCTTGTACGCGTGAACGCAACCCCTTCATTCCTACTGTGCGCCCGCACACGACGTCGTGCGTTCACACAGGTCGCGGTACATCTTCTGCTCGCAGCGCCCGCACCCCTCTCTGCGCGCGCATGCCCTTCCATTTCTCTCGAATATGCGACCGCACACGACCTCGTGCGTCCGCACTGGTCACTTTTCGAACGTTAATTCGAAAAGAGAGAGAGAGTCGCTCTTCAGTTCCCATAAACCCCCCCAACCCTCTCCTTTCTCTTCTTCTCTGAGAAGCAACACCACCACCCAACCCCCTTATTCCAAACCACCACCAACCATCACTTCCGTCCGACCGCTCACCACCGGCGACCACCATCGCTTTCTCTCTTCCTTCCTTCTCCTCTCTCTTCTACATTTCTCCCTTTTCTCTTCTCTGTACCGAGCTGCACCCCTGTCTCTGCATCAGCAAACCCTAGTCCGCGCTTCCAGTCCGGCAACCAGCCACCAGTGGCAGCGAGTTTCTGTGCCGCCGCGACCGTGCAACCACCTCCCTCCTTCTCTGTCCGTTTCTTCTTCTCTTTCCTTCTGCATTACAGGTTCTATTTTCTTCCCTGTAATCTGCTCTTCACTGTTTTGTTTTATTTTCTTTCTTTAGCTTCTTTTAATTTCTATTTTAGTAACTAGGTGGCATTAGGTTAGATGACTTCTGTTTTTCTGGATTGAATGTGGATGCTGGCTGATTATTTCTAATTTTTCTGGGCTGGATAACTGCTACATTAAATTTTGAATGCTGCTTTGATTAAACTGAGAATGCTGCTTTTAATTCCTGCACATAACATGCCTGATTAAATGCCTGAACGGGATTTTTGATTCAATTTCTATGTCTGATCAGCATAGGCCTTGAATTTTGCTTTCCTTTGGCATTTTATTTTATACTTATGAAATTTTATGTTGATTTTGATTCTACCTGAGCTTTAATTTTGGTTATGCACCTTGTGTTATTTTTGCTGAGACATCAACCTGAACTTGACTTCACCTCTGAAATTACTCTGTTTGATGACAACCTTCGCTGTGCATATCATTCTTGAATAGGTAATTTGCCAGGTTATGTACTTATTGATCATTCTTGCCTAAACACCAATTGGATTTGAAAGCCCAGCCTCAATCACTTGACTGGTGTATTATAAGTACATAACTGGTTTTGCTGAGTGAATTGTGGTTATAGATTATTCATGTTGCTTTGACATAAATGATCACATATGTAGCTACTTGTTCCTCTGAAATTTTTGAGCAATCTGAATTGAGCTTCTTCAACTGATTGCTTTGTCGAACAAGGGCTGTATGGTGTTTCATTGTTTTCCACCTCTCAACATGAATAATAACATGCTTTCACTGTGGTTTTAATTATTGCTTTTTGTGCCAATTTTTGCAAATTCCTCCGATTTCTAAGGCACAATTGCAACACTCAATTTGTTTCAAGTGAATTCACTTGCATTGCACAGCTAAGTCATATGTATGCTTTAATTGTTGTTCATTCCTTCATTTGTCACTTAGGTTGCTTGATTTTGGGAAAATACATTTTCTTTTGAGTGTTCAACCGCTGTATACATGTTTTCCCTTAATTGAGTGTTTGTTTATCTTATTGGCTCTTACTTTAATTGTTTGATTATAACCTTCTTCTTTCTGTGATTTTTTTCTATTTCTCCTGAGTTGTACTCTATTTTTGTTTTTTTCAGGATGGCCCGCAAAGGGAAGGAAAAAGCCAATCCTTTGCCTCGTCCTCCTCCCGTGCCTTCGAGTAACCAACCGGACACATTCATTAATGCTGAAGCCCATGAACAATATAAGAAACTGAAAAAGCGAGCCTTTCACTACGAGATAAAGCTAAACTTGTCCGAGAAATATGCGGATCAAATTCTTAATAGATTAAACTTTTACCATTGGAAATTTGTAGAATTCGATCTGGTGGAAGTCAATGACCACCAGGTCAAGGAGTTCTACGGGAATTTCCTAAAGAGGGATGCCCCAATTGTTTTTCTCAGAGGTATCACCCTGGATACCTCTGATACTGCTTTAGAGGCTCTCTTGGATATTTTGCATATTCCTCCGACTAGGGATGCTTTCACTCAAATAGTCAAGGACGTGACAATGGGCAAGCTTTCTTTGGATGTGGTTCTGAAAAAGATTGGCCTGCCTAAGGCCACATAGGAGTACAACAAAGGGGATAAAGCAGTTCCATTGAGCATTGCGTGCACTGACCTAAATTCTGAGGCAAGGATCTGGCAACAAATCATTGCCGACTATATTCTACCGAGCACGCATGCCACACACATTAGAGTCCGTGTGGCGGTTTTTCTTTGGGCTATTCTGGAAGGGAAGAGGATCTCTGTTCTTCCCTTTATTAGAGAATCGATGTGGAAAGTGAACCAACAACATAAATACAACATTCTCTCCCCATCGATGATCACCAGATTAGCCGCTTTATCTGGAGTGGAGAGACGCCCAACAGACCGAACGTCTGTCTTCATCAGCAAGCAGCCATTCTTATCATACGGCGACTATGATGGACCGCCACAGAAGAAGAGGAAGAGGACTGAGCCATCATCAGCAACAGAGCCCTCAGCACCTCCTACAGCTCCCGCACCCACACTCCGACCTTAGACACCTTATGAGCTCGGTCGGGAGATCATTCAGCTCCTTTACCGTTTCGAGCGCCGCAACGCTCGCCGCTTCCAGTGGATAGTGGTGAAGTTTGAGGGTAAAGACCCTGGGCCACCTCCTCTGGATACACCAGAGCCTGAGGCCGAGATCGAGGAGCCGGCACCGGAGGAGCCGACAGTTGAAGCTGGCCAGGCCGTCGATCCCTCTGAGCAGAGACCGGCAGAGCCCACGGTTGAGGAGGCAGTAGTTTAGAGAGTTGAGAAGCCGGTAGCTAAAGCTGAGCAGATAGTAGAGATGGCAGCAGAGCCAGTTGACCAGGCAGTTGAGGAGCTGGCAGCTGAGACCACCCCAGAGACATCCCGAGCCATCATTGTTTATCAGTGTCATCACCACCCACCACCATGTGACGGTGGAGCTTCTCATGGTTGATCAACCCGGTCCCATTTTTTGGGCACTGAGGACAGTGCATGATTAAGTGTGGGGGAGGATCTACGATTTTTGGGTGTAAATATTCTCTCCTGAACACTTGTCATTTAGTTTACTTTCAGTTTTTATGATGCCTTTTGTGGATATTTCTGATACTTTGTCTTTTGCACTACATTTTAGTATTTTGGCTTGTATATATATTAGTGTTTTTATCTTTAGTATTGCACTTTCGTTTTGATATATATATATATATATATATATATATATATATATATATATATATATATATATATATATATGTCTTGCATCTTTATTTTGCTTAGTATATAGTATAGATATGGATTGTGATTGGATGATGTGAATAGCATGCCTAGTTTATCTTGATCCTAATTGTTCATGTTACTTTTTGCTTGTTGAAAATTAGGAAAAGAACTAGGAAATTTTGAAATTTTTTTTTGCATCCATCCCAACATACATACATATAGGAAATAATTTTGGTGAAAACCAACAAAGATTTTCAAGAATTTTGTTTCAAGAGCATTCTATTGAATTGATTTAAAAATTATTTTCAAATTTGCTTGAATGATTATTTTGGAACATAGAAGAGTAAAGAACAAATACCTTGTGAGATTTGAGCCTTAATGAGTGGTTACACATTTTAACCACTAATTTTGTTCATTGTGTGTTATATCTCTTCTATGATTGTAATCTTGGTTTTGCTTGATTCTTTATTTCCAATGATTGATGTTTTGAATTGTATTTAGCATGATTGAGGCCATCTTTGCATAACTCACTCACCCATATGGCTTACCCTCTACATCTACCATTGTTAACCCCTTTGAGCTTTATTTGCCCCATTGTTCTTGATATTATCACATCACAACCTTAAGCGAAAAACCATAAATTTACCTTGGATTGCATCCTTGATTAGCTTAGGTTGAGGAGTGTGCATGATTTAAGTGTGGGGGAATTTTGGGAAACATGGGTAGAAAAAATTTTGTTTTGGGTATTCTTTGAAAAATTTGGAAAAATGGATGCACATTCATGTATCAATTTGCTTTAACCATATGCATTTGTCCTAGAAAAAAGAAGAAGAAATGAATGTATAAGAAATGCATGTGTTTTGAATAGAAACCAAGGCATGAATGTGTGTGAAAAGAAGTAATGAGTGGTTAGAATGCATTTTTGTGATTTGATTGATATAGGTTGAGTGGGAGACTTAATCTAATCAAGGATTCAATTCAATTTAGTCCACTTAGCCATATCTATCCCACCTTGACCCTAACCCCATTACAACCCTAATAAGTCCTCATGATAATTGCATTCATGCATCACTTGTTTGTTGATTGTTAGATGAAAAGCAAATCCTTGAAAGCATGATTAGGAGGAGATTTGAGTGAATTGACGCTAAACACTGAGTGACTGGAGTGTATACACACCAAGTGAGGGTTCAATTGCTCAATTCTATGTTTCCATGCCTCTTATCATGAATTGTTGCTAGTTGCTTCACTTTAATGAGTTGAATCAATTCTTTAGATTTTTGTTTGTATTGGATTATTTCCTTGCTTGGCTCTGTTTGTCCATACTTGCTTGAGAATTTGATTATTTGTTTCACCAAATTTATATAGATACTAATAGATAGATATATAGGTATGGATGGTATATACATACTTGCATGGATATAGGTAGTTGCATTTAATAAGTTGACTTCCCCTTTTTATCATTTTCCTTGTTGGTTTAGCATGAGGACATGCTATTATTTAAGTGTGGGGGAATTGATGAGTCCATATTTGATGATATATTTTTCCTTAATTTGGATGGATTCTAGCACATGAACTCACACTTAAGCACCAAAATAGCATACTTTTGTGTTTTGTCCCCAATTTGACCCTAAATATGAAAACATGCAATTTCATGCTTGAAATGAGAAATTTAATTCCATTTTTATTCCATTTGATGCCATGACATGTTTGCTGAGTGCTTTCAGACCTTAGAGGCAAGAATGGATAGCCAAAAGTGAAAGAAAGCATGTACGAGGGAGAAAATATGAAGAAAACAAGGAAAAGCACACACAGCGAAGTGTGCGTGTGCACAAGTAAGCGTGCATGTGCACAAGCACCTGTGTGTACGCACAGGTCAACTTTCAGCCCAGTGTGCGGACGCACACATCTGTGCATCCGCACAGGTCCGTGCACGTGATTTCATTAATGAAGCACGTGTTTCTCAAATTCTGAGGCCTCTTGGCCCATTTTGGAAGGCTTGAAGGCTGAATTGAAGTGCTATTTGAGGGAAGAATCAACACATATGAAGGAGGAGCTTACATTAGGACTTAGACACAATTTTCATAGTTTTAGGAGTAGGAATAGGAGTAGTGTAGCATTGCTCTCCTAGGGTTTCATTTCCATTTCCATTGTAGCATTTTATAGAAGTTTTGATCTTTGATTTTGCTCAACTCTAATTGTAAGTACTCTTTAATTTCTCTTTAATTACATTGTCTTTATCTTCAATTTCCTTTGGTTCAAGTTACTTTGTTCATATTTGCAATTTTGTGTTTCTTGAAGTTTTGATCAATGAATTTTATATTTTATGCTTTCTTTATGCTTGATTGCTTGTCTTTTGTTGATATCGTTGATAGTTGGTTATAGTTGTTACCTTTCCTTGCAAATTTTCCATGTTTTACTTTTATGCATACAAGGTGTTTGTGAAAATGCCAACTCTAGATTTTGAGTAGATTTTCCCACCTTGGCTTGAGATTTGAGTTCCTAGGATACTAGAGTCATAATGTCCGACATTTTGTGGTAATTCTTGGGGAGTTAGTTGACTCTTGTTTCCATTGAAGCTAGCCTTTTATCAACTAGTTGGTAAGTTGGTTAGGACTTATGGATTAAGATCAATTATGCTTATTTGACTTACTCCTCGATGTTTGGGGTTAACTAAGCAAGACTAACTGTTCCGAGGGTTACCTGAAACTAAAGGTCAATCTCAGACGAGATCTTCTGTGCTGGTCGGTGCTGACACGTCCGACTTGTTGATCCTTGAGATGTTGCTGATCCTTGATCACTGGAGGGGGTGGTACCTGCAAGAGACTCCGATGCTTAAGTTAGCATGGGCTTTGAGCAGGTTTTTATATAGAATCAGAGTATGAGTTATACCTGGATGCTCCAGTGTATTTATAGTAGTGTGGAGTGACCCCCCTTTGAGATAAGTTAGTTATCTTATCTTTATCTTTTGTGAGTGGGTCCCCTTATCTTTTAGCCAGCCGCATTTAAGTGGGCTGCGATCTTCTGCTTTGGGTCTGCTTTGGCCTTAATAGCATTTCGGCCGAGCTCTTTGGGAAGAGGTCAGTGTCGACCAACCTTTGTAAGAGGTTGGTCATTTTTTCTTAATCCGACCCGGCTCGCCTAGCTCGACTCATGGTATGAACTGTGCCCCTGCTCGAGTTTGATCTTTCCCTTGATGCCGTATCTTTAGTCTTTGACCCCTTTGAGGAAGTCGTGCTCGAGCACTTATTTTTGGTTGACCTCCCGTATAACTCCTGTTAGGATTGCTTCTGCTTGAATGCGAAGCGTTTCTTTCTTTCTTTAATTATAGCGCGTGTTGCACTTTCTTGGGAATGTGCGAAGGCTTTTAAAGGCTCATTTAATTACCTATTGCCGTTTCTTCTTTTCCCTCTTTTACATTTCATTTTGAAATTAAAGAAGAGGTTCTGCTCTCTCTTTCAGTTTCTTCTTCTCTTTCACTTATTCGTTTACCATTTGCGAGATATCTTGTCCGTTTGGCTCCTCTGATTTCTTGCCCTCACACTTCCTTCTTTCCCTTTCAACAAGCGCTCGTTAGTGCGTGTTCGTAGTTTGCTTCTGTTTGGGCAATTATCGCTCCTGTTCCCTCTTCTCTGCAGGTTAGTATTTTCTTTTTCTTATGCGTTGATAGTCACTTTTATGTATACTTTTACTGTTGTATACTTGTAAAGTTTTCATTTTTATTGAGTTTGCCTTGAAAAGCTTGATTCTTGATCGACGTTGTAATTTTCTCTGCTGCTCCTATGTGTGCCTTGTTGCTATCGGTAGTTTTGTCTTTTGTTGCTGAATGTATGAGGGAATGCTGGTACTTAGGTTGAGCTTCTTGCATGTTTGAAAGGGTTAAGGCTGGTTAGGGTTTTTTTTGTCATCCCCTTTCCTGGGTTCTTGTTCTGTTTTTGCCTTCAAAGGGTGCCCTTGGGATTTTGACATTACTGTTGGTGAGCCCTGGGAAGCCCTTTGTTTGTCTTACATGTTGTGTGTCAGTTATTTTTGCCCCTTTTTGCTTTTGTCCGAGCTGTTTTGGTAGTGACCCTTTTGCTGTCTTCCTTTGCTGTAGGTGTAGTTTGCTGTATGTCTTCCCAAAAAAATATTGTTGAGATGTCCGCCAAGATCCCTGCTGGCATGGCCGACTGGCTGGACTCTATAGTCCTAATGTGTGTTACCGTGGCCGATTCAGAGTATTGTGAAAGGCTTAGGAGGTTCCATAGGATCTGTAGCAATAGGGATGATGAAAAGAACTATGAGCTATTATCGCCTGATCTTGAAGAGAGGGTTAGTTTCCCTCCTTTGACTCAGGGAGAATGACCCTTCTTTTATGCTTACGACTATTTCTTTAGTAAGCTGAAAATCACTATCCCTTTTACTGCTTTCAAGACTGACCTCTTATTGACCTGCAATGTGGCCCCTTCTCAGCTTCATCCGAACTCTTGGGGTTTTATAAAGATCTTTCAGTTGTTGTGTCAAGAGTTGGGTATTCAACCTACCCTAGCTCTCTTCCTTTATTTTTTTTTTGTTTTGACCAAGCCTGGGGTAGCCAAGAAGAAGGCCTCTTGGATTTCCTTCCGAGCTACTCAGGGGAAAAAGGTGTTTTCAATGTTTGACGAGTCTTTTCGTGATTTCAAGAACCACTACTTCAAGATCCAAGCTATTGGAGATGCTCGACCCTTCTTTTTAGATGAAAATAATGAGCCCACATTTCCTTTGTGGTGGCAAAAGGATACGGTGGTGGTTAAGTATCCCTAGGAGAGTTTGAGCGAGGTGGAACAAGCTTTTGTGGGTGTTTTGGAGGAGCACTGGGGGGAACCTCCTCACTTGAATACCAAGAGGTTTCTGGGAGATCCCTCCCTCCTCCGTGCTGAACTTAGTAGTGTCCGACTTCTTTTCTTGATAGCATTCCTCTGTTTTTTGCCGACTTATCCCTTCCTTTATTTTTAACTTATTTTCCTGGTGTCTATTTCAGAGATGGTGAAATCTAGCGATTCCATGAAGGCCTTCCGTAGGGCTAAGAAGGCATCGGCTGCACAAAACTTGACTGCGAAGACCCGGGGAGAAGGGTCTTCTCAGGTTCCTCCGAAGAAGCCGACTTCTGACACTTTAGGCCCGAGGAAGATCATTCCGACACCACAAGTTCGGACAATTCCTTCCGACCCTGTTCAACCGACCTCTGGTGCTGCTTCCTCTCCTACTGCTGCTAGTCCTCCTCCGAAGCGGCAAAAAACTATTGGTGTTTATGATCTAAATAGCAAGGATTTTGACGGTGTGGGTTTTACCACCGAACTAATTGCTCCTCATGGTAAGATTCCTCTGGATGATGTGTCGATCCTTCATCACCTTGACTTTATTGCTAGCAATAGTGTTCGAATGGCCAACATGAGTGTGGCCTTATTTCGTGCGGTTCAAGATTTTCCCGTTCACGTGATTAAGGCCTTTATGGAGGACGCCAAGTCTGAATTTGAAAGAATTAAGGGTTTGAAGGATGAGATTTATGCTAGGGTGATTAAATTGGAGTTGGATGTGGAGAGGGAAAAGTCCCGAGCTACTACTTCTGAGGTAGCTACAAATCTGGCTGAGGAGACGGCAAAAAAGTTCAAGGAGAGCTACACCTGTACCTATGGCGAGCTGCTGGAAACTAGGGAGAGACTTCAGTCCGCCCATGCTGACTATGCCAAGCTCCAAGGTCACCTGGTGGGCAGCGTAACTGACGCGTATGAAAATTTGAAGGCCCAGGTCCGGGTTCTTGCCCCTGAACTCGACCTCACTTTATTCAGTCTGGACAATGTAGTGGAGGATGGC
Source organism: Arachis hypogaea (assembly GCF_003086295.3). Lineage (NCBI taxonomy): Eukaryota > Viridiplantae > Streptophyta > Magnoliopsida > Fabales > Fabaceae > Arachis > Arachis hypogaea. Next base: position 128,405,516 of record NC_092050.1, read on the forward strand.
AAGATCATGCCTGCCCCGGATGACGAGGATGAGGGTCCTCCTCTTGTGCCGCCAGGGAAAGCCTCGGCAACTTCAGCCTCTTCCGTCCCTTCAGAGGTCAACCAGCCAGAGTCCGAGCCCGACGTGCAGATTCTAAGCCGACCAGATGGAAGTGTTGATGCTGTCCCGATCGCGACCATTCCTCCTCTCCCAGCCAAGGATGCTACTACTTGGGGAAATTTGGATCCTTTATGATCTTCTATGTTTGTATTATAGTCCGACTTGTGGACTTTTGAACTTGTGTTGTCTTTCTGTGGTTGACTTTTGTGACTTTTAGTTGCTTCTCAACAACTTTTGTTTTTGAAAAAATGAACACTTTAAACTCCTGGGCTGCCTCTTAGGTGGCCTTTGAGTATTTAATGTTTTATTCTGATGGATATGCTTTTTCTGATATGTTAATCATACCTTTGCACTTTTGCGAATTTTCCCAGAGAGTTGGTATTTTTCTTGTTCGACCTCTTTTGCAATGTGGGTTTTTTGCCTTTTGGATCATGCCTTGCTTTATCTATTCTCTGCTTTGGGCGAGGTGATCCTTTGGTGTCTGGGCTAACTTGTCTGACAACTTTTCAGTGTTCTTATAGAACCTTTTTAGTTTGTTCAAACGACTTCTTTATGGCCTTGTTTCGAGATTGTTCCTTTGTTTGAGCGGAGCTGTTCCCCTTTTAGCTAAGCATGTTTGAGCTTTAAGTTATTTCTAACATTTTTTGGCTTGTGCTTGATTTGCTAGGTCGCGCCTTTGACGTGAGCTTTTTAGTCATGTTCCAACAACTTTTTAGGTAGTGTTCCAAGGGGAACCTTTTCTTTATAGTTTGTTTAGACGAATTTTTAGTTCTGTTTGTGCTTTTGCTTTTTTAAGTAGTGTCTTTTTTGCAAGACTTGTACGTTTATAGCTAGGCACTTCTATCTTGGCTTGTTAGCCTTTCTTTGGCCCTTGTGAGATGTCTTCGTCCCTTTTTACTGATCCTTTCGTCAGTCCGACTTCTCTGTCGGGCCTTATTAAGTTATTTTTATTAATCCATTTTTAGTCAGACCTCGTCAGGTCACTTTTTATGGGTTACTTTTTATAACTTCTTGCATTAATCTGCTTTTATCGCTTTCCCCTTGCCGACTTCTTTGTAATCAGTCGATGAATTTGATTTTTACCTTGCCGACCTCTTTGTAATCGGACGATGAATTTTTGCTTTTTATGAACTTAGATTAATGCGTCTTGGTAGGAAACTTTTTAGGGAATTGGTGACTTTTATTTCAATAATAAATGAAATAAAAACATAGATATGAGTATGTACATATGAGTGCTTACCCTTAGGGGTCGGGCATTTTCTTATATCTCGGCCTGGTGCCTCATTAAAAAACCTTTTCAAGAAAAAGAGTGCCCCTTGACCTAAGATCTTTACTTTTCTCTAGCTATAGTACCTTCTTAGGTTACAGGCATGCCATGACCTTGGTATCTCTCGTCCCCCGAGGTCAGACATATTGTAGTAACCTTTTCCCAGTACTTCTGCTACTCGGTATGGTCCTTGCCAGTTAGCTGCTAGCTTCCCTTCTCCAGACCGACCTGCTCCGATATCATTTCGGATTAAAATGAGGTCATTAGTGGTGAAGCTTCGCTGGACTACCTTCCGATTATACCTCAGAGCCATTCGACACTTTAGGGCTTCCTCTCTAATCCGAACTCTTTCTCAAACTTCTGGAAGTAGGTCGAGCTCTTCTCTTTGAGCTTGGGGGTTTGTATTTTCATTGTAGAGAATCGTCCTAGGAGTTCCTTCTTCTAACTCCACGGGAATCATTGCCTCCATTCCGTAAGCAAGTCGAAATGGTGATTCTCCCGTGGTTGAATGTGGTGTTGTCCGATATGCCCATAGGACTTGTGGGAGCTCTTCTGCCCAAGCTCCCTTGGCGTTCTGTAATCTCCATTTTAACCTGGCAAGTATGACTTTGTTGGCGGCTTCCGCCTGTCCATTGGCTTGTGGGTGCTCTACAGAGGTAAACTTGTGCTTGATTTTTAGATCGGCTACCAGATTTCTAAAGCCTGCGTCGGTGAATTGAGTACCATTATCTGTAGTGATGGAGCACGGGACCCCAAACCTTGTGATAATATTTCTGTATAGAAATTTCTGACTTCTTTGGGTGGTGGCTTTAGCTAACAACTCTGCCTCAATCCACTTTGTGAAGTAGTCTATGCCCACAATGAGAAATTTGAATTGTCCGGACCCCTGGGGGAAGGGTGCAAGGAGGTCGAGTCCCCACTTTGCGAATGGCCAGGGTGAAGTAACGCAGATGAGTTCCTCAGGTGGAGCTATGTGGAAATTGGCATGCTTCTAGCATGGTGGGCATGTCTTGACAAACTCTGTTGCTTTCCTTTGCAAGGTCGGCCAGTAGAAACCGACTCAGAGCACCTTTTTGGCAAGGGCTCGTGCCCCAAGGTGATTGCCACACATGCCACTGTGGACTTCTTCGAGAACTTCTTAATGTGAGGTTTTTGCGGCGATATTGCTATAGGGTTGAGTTTCAGTTATTACATGTTATGATTAGAGTTGCTGTGATAGCTACGAAAGTGGTTTGGAGCTGTGATTACGGTTGCTACTGTTGCGGGCCGGTAGAAAGAGAGTTTAACGCATTTTATAGCTTTTGGGTTTCGACTATTCGAGGTAGGGGTGCTTTAATTTTCTTAAACTCATTTTATTTTCAAGAATTGTTATAAATCAATATTGATGCAAAAATATATTCTTTTGGTGATTATGTGAGTCTTATGGATTGACTAAGTTATTTTAAAAGAATGTGATTGTTTACTTGATTGAATTCTTGATTGATTGAATTGGTGTTGTGATAGTTAATAAAATCTTGATTTGGAAATCCGATTGGTATACGTATATTGAGAAATGAGTTGCATTGGAAATCTGATTGGTTGTCTGAGATTTGGACTTTGTTGATTTTCTTGAGTTGAGTTGGTATTGTTATGATATTGGTAAATTAGAAATGATTTGAATGGTTAAGAGATATTTGGTTTAGTTTGGTTGGGACTCTTGAAGGGTGACAAAGTCCAAATTTTAGAGGATGCTGCCGAAATTTTTATAAAAATTGGAGACTTCATTTGAAGTGATTATTTAAAAAGATTTAGGTTTAAGAATTATACTATTTGATTTTGATTGATTAAGAAAAGAATTACGTTTTGAGTTTGATTTATTAAAAAGAGAATGAATTATGTTTTGAGTCTGAGTTATTGAGAAAAGAATTGTGTTTGGATTTTTTTTATTTAAGAAAGAAATTGTACTATTTTGAGTTTGATTTATTAAGAAAAGAATCATGTTTTGAGTTTGATTTATTTAAGAAAGAAACTATTTTTTGAGTTTGATTTGATAAGAAAAGACTTATGTTTGACTTTGAATAAAGAATTATCTTTTGAGGAATTTTGGTGAATTTACAGTATTTGAATTTGTTTGGTGAAGAAAGATAATGTTTAGTGGAAATGAGTTTTATGAAAGAGAAATGGATTTAACTTGTTTTTTTAAAAGAGATCTTAATATTTGAGCTTCTAAGGTAGATGCAAGGATTGTGGTTTTATCCTGCTTGCTCCTAGTCAGTATTTGAGCTTCTGGGGTAGATGCAAGGATTGTGAGTTTGTCAAGCTTGCTCCCAGTCGATATTTGAGCTTCTGGGGTAGATGCAAGGATTGTGGTTTTGTCCTGGTTGCTCCCAATCAGTATTTGAGTTTCCGGAGTAATATGCAAGGATAGTGGTTTTGTCCCGCTTGCTCCCGATCGGAATTAAGACTTTGTTGACCCTCCGTCACAAGATGTGGCCGGGAACTTATACCTTCCCGGATGTTTCTCCCATCGACATTGATCAATGAATATGAGTTTGAGCTTAGGGATGCGCTTAATGAGGGAGTGTCCAGGGTTAGCTACCGGACATGTTGGGTTTCGCTGTATAACTGACAGATGCGTTCATTGGCCATGGAACAGGCGTGCATCATTTGTATTTGTGTGTATTGTTTGCGTATGCATCTTATATTTGGCTTGCCTATTTGTATAATTGTACTTATATGCTAATTAAACTAATTGCCTTAATTGTCCTCTCTGTTTGTGTATTCTTTTTATTGTTTTGTTTGTGTTTTGAACAACTGAGAGATCCCTTATGCTGGCGATGGTGATGCTGAGGGTTGTTCCTGATGTGGTACTGACTACAATTATTCTCTGATTGTATTTACTTTGTACTGTTTGATGCTGGTAATTGATTCTATTTTGAGACTGAGTTTTGATAGTGTTTTGAATTGATTTGGGCCAGAAGCTGAGTTAATTTGATTTGGGCTGGAGGCCGTATCGAGATTTGATTATATGTTGGGCTAGAGGCTGAAATTGATTATGTTATGAGATATTAATTGATTTATGAAATTCTTTTCACTAAAGAAGTGAACTTTGAATTTTTGGATAATTAATTATTAATGTATTGAATAGATTCATAAGACGAGAGATAATCACTGTAGTTGAAATCAATTCTTTTCTTATACGTATCTTCTTATGAAAATTCTTAAAACCCTCTACTGAGAACCTGCGAGGATGATGTTCTCACCCCTTATAGATTTTTCTTTTCAAAATGGACGAAGAGTTTAAGGAATTCTTTCTGTGCATCTGATTGTGTTGTATATTATTTTTTATATATTATAGATTTTCTTGCTTTATTATTATATTTTTGTAAGAGAGATATGAGTTGTAATGATATGTATGCTTATACTATTTATAAGTTACTTGTATACAAAGTCTAGTATGTTTATATGTAAGTATATGTATATGAGGATTGTGATTGAATTTGGTTATATATGCATGTTTGATTAAGAACAACGAGTAGAGCCCAGTAGACGTGATTGAATTTGGTTATATATGCATGTTTGAATTTTATTATTCTGATAGGAAGGGTGTTACAAGAATAGAGCCCAGTAGACGATCGCCTCGACGAGGAGAAGAGTAGACCTTTGTGATAACGAGGAGAAGAGAGCCGAGCAGCAGGAATTTTTGGCTGACGATGATGAGGTAGGATAGGTTCAAGCTTGATGACGACCTTCTGGTGACAGGGGGAGAAGAAGCGACCTTTGAGAGTGAGGATGGCAACCGCTGGTTGCCACCGCCGCCAACGATAGTGGTGGGGGATGGTGGTTGCTTTGCTTTGATAGGGTTAGGGTTTCTTAGCTTGGGGATTTTATGACTTGTGAGAGAGAATGAGCAGGCCAAGGGGGAAATAAGGTGTTATGCTGAGTTTTTTTTTTTTTTTTTTATCAAACTAGGCCATTTTGAGGGGTGAAGTAGCGAATTGGCAGTTTCAAAAATTGGGCCGGTTTTTTTGGTTCACCAGTTAACCACTGATTCGGACGGTTATTTAACCGATTTTTTGTAAGATGGTTTTGAGCCTCAATCGGACCGATCAGAGAACCGGTTCCTGGTTAACCCGGTCGAATTGGTCGGTCCGGTCCAATTTTTAGAACATTGATAACAACTAAATCTAAGAGGTTATTGCATTGTGAAGACTATTATTTATATATCTAAACTCTTAAGATATTGATACCAAATAAAATTAAAAAAAAATCTTATGTGAAAAAAAGTTAGTTTTTCTTAGCATAATTGTTAATTGTGCTAGCACAAAATATGAACAAAACACTTGGATTTGTCAAGACATTTCTTCTTCAACTGTTGTAAAATATTAGGAGCTTCACATTGAAATTTCATAAATCATCCACATTGACTTTGTTGTTGACCAAAATATACAAATTTGACTTCATAGATGATTTGGTTGGCATTACATGCAAGTTCCAAAGTCTTGCCTTTATAAGCATTTGCACAAATATTTCGAACTTCTTATGTGAAAAATTCTATGTTAAATGAGAGTTCTTCTATCTCTTCAAACAACATTAGCTCGTTCTCTTCTTTATCATTAAAGAATGATCATAAAATATGGTAGCTACAAATTAAATTAAATTAATATCTTGCATTGTCAAAAATAAATATGGGTTCATTTATTTTATTTTTTTTAAAATTAGTGTCTTTTCAAAATTAATTTATAATTTATTTTGGAAATATATGGAAAATTTTTGTATATATATAAATAATCAAATTTGAGATAAATAGATGGAAAATTTTAGAAGTTAAAATTTATTAATTAAAAAATAACTATATATAAAAAATTTCAAGAACTGTTTTGAGATTTTTTAAAATCTTCGGTGACTATTTTATATTTCATCCTAGGGACTAATCTGTCCAAATCGAACACGTAGACATTTAACGACCACATGTACGAATTAACATTCCACGTCAGTAGTTACCATTAGTGATAATGGAGGGGAATGTATTGTCTAATGGAAGTAATGTTTGGTTCTGAGAATAGGACAAGACAAGACACTTAGAATAAGAGACAAAGGACAGAGATATAAAATTTAGTGTTTTGTATTTTGTTTGGTGATAAACTAGAACAAATTATAAAAATTCAATTTATTCTCATTTCTTTTCATTCAAAATATTTGGGAAGAAAAATATAATAATAAAAAATATAATTATGAAAAATTAACAAGAATAATGAAAGAAAAAATGAAAAATAAGTTGTGTCCTATTTCTGTATCCTTTCTGTCAGGATGGACACAAATACACTAATTCAGTGTCTTTGCACAAAATGTCTCTGTCTATGTCGTATCTGTCAAACACAATTTTGTGTCTTTGTGTCCCTGTCTCAGTGTCTCATGCCTGTAAACAAACGCAGCCTAATCATTGGGGACTGTTCTATGTATTTTGAAAACTGAAAGACTAAAGTGCCCGGTTATAAAAATTTTAGGAACTGATTTGGATAATTACTCATATATTAATATATAAAATTATGTTAGATATTTGAACTTTAAAAAATAACAACTAGAGTTGAAAAGTATATTTAGATGTTTTTTAATAGCATTCTTAATAGGTTAAAATAAAAACATATAATTCTTTTATTTATGATGAGCAGATATTTTATACGTTTTTTGACATCATTTTCATATTGTTTTAGTTATGTTTTGTTTAAGTTTCATTATATTTTTATAGGTTTTAGTGCAAAATTCACATTTTTGGATTCTACTTTGAGTTGTGTTTTTTGATGATTTCAGGTAAATTCTGGCTGAAATTGAGGAGTTTTGGCAAAGTTTGATTCAGAGGCAAGGAAAGCGTAGCAGATACTGTTAGATTTTGACATCCATGCACTCAAACGAGCATTTCTGAAGCTACAGAGGTCCTAATGATGCGTTCTTAATAGCATTGGAAAGATATCTTCTAGAGCTTTCCAGCAATATATAATGGTTTATACTTTTCTTCGAAGGAGCCTGCCTGTTCTGAGGGTTACCTGAAACTGAAGGTCGATCTCGGATGAGATCTGTTATTATGGCCAGAGCTGTTGTGTCCAAATTATTGGATATGGTGGTGCTGCTGATCCTTGATCACCGGAGGGTGGGGGTACCTGCAAGAGACTCCGATGCTTAAGTTAGCACGGGCTTTAAGCAGGTTTTTTGTGTAGAATCAGAGTATGAGTCATACCTGGTGTAACGACCCAACTCCCAGTATGCCATGGTCATACAAGAAGCTAAGTGTTACTAACTTATCCCTCCTATTTATTAACTATTATTTAATATATGAGCCTATTCCTTGTTAGAGCGATGCCAGCTTTACGAGTAACTTTTTTTTTATTATATCGTTGCGGATAACAAGGTAAAATAAACAGGCATACATTGAGAGAAATAGAAAGGAAGCATAAATAAACATAGAAACACAGCTGATAATATACATCATGTACACTATAACAAAACATGTAGCGTTTACACAAGATCAAGTCAGTTTATATCCTCGTCATTCTATGTAGCTAATATTTACACGACACTCCCAGGGCCTGGCCTATACAAAAAGCTGCTAAACTGGCGCCCAGGCTAGCCTAACCACTATGTAGCTCCTAGCTCTCGGGTGTACTAGCATAAGTGAGAGACTAACTATCAGATAATGTCAGTCTAGAGTGTCATCAAAAGAATGCCCCTACGGCTGTCAAGCTATATCTACACGTGGCCGTTTGGAGAATCACCGTGAGGCCGTCCATCTCCTCATCCTGCTCTATCTCTATCTCATGATCCTCCTCCTCCTCATCGTCCGCAGCTACAACTATATCCTCAGATCCACCAGAAGCACTGCTGTCACTATGTACAAAACCATTTGCGAGCACAGGTCTGTTCGCGTATATAGGAGCTATCCCACCGTCTGGTAGTACCGGCTCATCAGGCTGTGGAAGGTCAGGGAGCGGCTCAGGGGGAAAGTCCCACTCTGGTGGTATCACAGGTACGTAGTCACCAGCTAACTCGGGGTCATCAGGAATGATAGGCTCAGGTTCCACATCATTCAAAGGTTGAGCTGGTATAGGGTGCTCAGGATCATCAGGAAAAGGGTGTACAGGTGCGTCAGGATGTAACCAGGATAAGGGAAAGTCGTAAGGAGCATCGGGGTCAAAATGTGGGCTAGACAGAGGATGTTGAAAAGCTCAATTAGGTAATGCATATCGTCTAATACGAGGGTCCAAACCCATAATGAAGTAACTGTGATGTACCGGGTCCTCGTAGACGTAAGGGTCCTCGAACTTATAGAAGATCACGCCCGTCTCCATCTGAGGGGGACGAAGGGAGAGAAGGGGTAAGAACTGGGGAGTTCTTAGTAGGGTCAGGGTTGTTAGTTACATTTATTTATTCATTTTTGATTAGCAAATGGATAATAGAATACAGTAAAGTAGTAAATAGAAGTTAAAAATAGATAGAAGAACAAAGAACAGAATACTAGCAGAAGAATACAAGAAGATAAAGCACAGACATAGCACTCAAGCAAACAAACATAAAGACATAGATCACACACAAGTAGGAATGCAACAGAGAATAATGCGTAGACAAGAAAGATGCATGTCTAGTCCTAGTACAGGCCATGAGCTCATGTGTCGGTTAGCACCTGCATTCCCGACATTTATCCGGTCACGAGTTCAGGATTTCCCGGATACGATCTTCCGTTCAAATAAATGCGCATATAATTATTAGCAGCTCTATTGACATAGCCTCTGCTTTCTAATCGCAGGAAATATACTCTTGGGAGCGAAAAATTTCTGTAGGTATCCTAGTTTCCCTACAGAAGCTCTTGTGAACGGGAAATTGCTGTAGGTATCCTAGTTTCCCTACAAAAGCTCTTGGGTTGCTTTAAGCAACAGATAATAAACATTATCTCTTGGGTTGCATTAAGCAACGAATAAGCAAACAATATCTCTTTATTGTATTACTCATCTCTTTTATCTCTTTGCTCTGTTCTGGTTTTTCTTTTCTCTGTATCCCTTTACTCTACTCTAGTTATTCTGTTCTCCGTAACTCTTTGCTTTTCTCTGATTACTCTTTTCTCTGTATCTATAGTACTCTTTTTCTCTTTATCTCTTTACTTTACTATGTTCTCTGTGTTTCTTTATTCTGTTATGATTTTTCTGCTTAACGTATGTATGTAAAGCTTATGTAAAATTCGGTATGAATAGTTAGCCTGTCCCAAGTATAGGTTCATTAAGTCTATACTGAAACAGTTTAACTTTTCATATAATACCTAACCTTAGTCGCAACTCAAGTACTAACTAAGTTGCCCTAGTTCGTTCACTAGTCTCTGTCTGTTTTTCTGTCATTAAAAGTTTACAGACTTTTTCTTTGATTTTCATATTTTCTTTATCTTTTTATCTTTCTTTTATCTTTGCCTCACTAATATGTTCTTACCACTCCCTAAGTGTTTTATGAAGGTAATTATGAGATTCTGCACTTAAAGTTGTCTTTCTAAAGCTTTTACAGAAAACTGCCTTTTTCGTATTATTTTATTATTTTTATTAAAATATTATTTTTAATTAAATATTATTATTTAATATTTTATTATTATTTATTATTTTATCATTAATTTTCGAAAATTAACTTACCTTTTACTTTTAAACTTTAAAATTTACTTTTTACCACCTGTAACTTTTAATATTTCTACTTTAACCACCCTAACTCTCAAAAATTACTAAATAACCCCTTAAACACCAAAATTTTTACTTCCTTGCCCTTTTAAGGATCTAAAGCCTGTTCTTCATTGTTCTTCATCACACTCAAAGTGTTCTTTATGTGCTTCATAAATTCTTCAGATTCTTTCTCTTTTTTTACACGTTTTTCAGTCTTTTCAGCAACCGATTTTTATTATAATTCATAATAAATTAGCAGCCACTAAAATCCCATCTTTTCTACATGATTTCAACACAAATTGAACCTAAATTTAAGCCTAGGGTTTCGTTTTTCCAGCTGCCCCAAGAACATGAACTTTAAAGGTTGAATTTCATCAAATTTCATCAAAATTTCACCAAATTTTCACCAAGAATCAATCATATATGCAACCAATTTTTAGCACAGACAAATAATACAACATTCACACAACTCAAACACAAATAATCAATATTAATTTCGTGACACCCTACCTGGTTTTGCAGCTCCTAATTCAGTTAGACTTTCAGGTGGTCCTTAAGCACTTTTTCCTCCTAAATCACATCAAGAACAACTTTAAATCCAAAAATCCTCAACTAACCAAACCTCCCTCAGCACATTAGGAGGTGATTTCTAACCTTAGACTTGCTGAAAGTTCACGTTTCTTGGCCCTCAAGTCAAGTTAAGCATGATTCCTAAGGAAGAACATCAAGAAAACACATGTTTAAGCATGTTTCCTTGAAACCAAATCAGAAGAGAGATGGTGCAGCCAACTCACCTTGATTCCAGCCTTGGTAAGTCATATGATCATGTAGAGAAAGAAGAGAGGATCATTTTGGTCGGATTGGAATTTTGATTTGAGTTTTAGTTCAGCAGAAATCAAGCTTTGAAGATTTGGAACTAAGAACTTTTCTCTCTTTTTCTCTCTTTCTATTTTCGGCCACAAAGTGAAAATGAGCCAGCCTTGGGGGTTTTTGGGGTGTAGGGTGAGTTGTGATTGGTTGGCTTGGAGGTGGATTAAAATAATATTAAAATATCTCAGGTGTATAACTACTAAAACTAGATGTATCGGAACACTTGTAAAAACATCTCTAAAAATTATTTTCTGAGCTACTAGCATAAATGACTCTAGTAACATATTTATTATGAGAATAAAATATGTATAATGAGCACTTAGCATTGCTAAAGTCATCAGAGAGTGCTGGTGCTAAGCTGCACCAGTAAACTGTAAACCCGGTTAAACCGATTTTCTGTTTTTAACTAAAACTGACCAGGTAACCTTATAATATCATTCAAGAAGCTTCTAATACTAATATAATGATAATATCATCCTATTATCTCTCTTCTCTCATAAATCGAGTCCGGTTCGTCAAACTGAGACTATTTACAAAAAACCTAATCAAAACTCCTATCCGATACGGTTCAAAAACTAGGTTCTTCGTGACCGCGTTATCGAGCTTGCCTCGGAAAAGGTTCTAGCTTAAAGATGTCATAATGACAATGAGGATTGAGATACTTGATGATATATCAAAGGTTTTCCCTTACTGATCTTTCGGAGAAATCCGTACTTTCAGAAAAGATTTCACGTTCTCGAAAACCAGGGTTGTTACATTCTACCCTCCTAAAAGAAAATTTTGCCTTCAAAATTTCAGTTACCTGAGAATAGATGCGGGTAATCAGCTTTCATCTTATTTTCCAGTTCCCAAGTGTGCTCTTCTTCTTCTCTTTGTCCCGAAACTACTTTGATTAAGCGAATAGTTTTGCCTCTTAGCTGCTTATCACTTCTTTCTACGATCCGAACTGGTGATGCTTGATATGTCAAATCATTTTGTAACTGTACTGTCTCTGGTTGTAAAATGTGACTCTCGTCGGAAATATATTTCTTAAGTTGTGAGACATGAAAAACATCATGAAGGTTTGATAGATATGGAGGAAGGGCTACTTGATAAGCTACTAGACCGACTCTTTTAAGTATTTGAAAAGGTCCTATGTATCGAGGGTTAAGCTTTTTAGTCTTAAGGGCTCTACCTATTCCAGTAATCGGGGTTACTTTAAGAAAGACATGGTCTCCCTCACTAAACTCTAAGGGTCTACGTCTATTATCGGCATAGCTCTTTTGACGGCTCTGTGCTGTCTGGATCTTCTGGCGAATCCCCTTTATCTTTTCAGTAGTTTCTTGCACTAAGTCTGGACCTAAGACACTAGCTTCTCCGTCATCATTCCAACACAATGGTATCTGACATCTCCTTCCGTAGAGAGCTTCATATGGTGCCATCCCGATACTTTGTTGGTAACTGTTGTTGTAGACGAACTCGATCAACAGAAAATATTTATCCCAACCGCCTTGGTTATCCATCACACAAGATCTTAGCATGTCTTCTAATGTTTGGATTGTTCGCTCTGATTGTCCGTCTGTCTGAGGATGATATGCTGTACTCATGTGCAATTCTGTTCCCAACGCTTTCTGAAAAGCTCCCCAGAATCTGGAAGTAAACCTCGGATCTCGATCTGAAACAATTGACGAAGGTATCTCGTGCAATCGTATGATTTCTTGAATATATATCCGTGCCAGTCTTTCTAAAGTATAATCAACTCGAATCGGAAGGAAGTGCGCTGACTTTGTCAACCTGTCCACAATCACCCAAATGGCATCGTGTTCTGTTGAGGTCCTTGGCAATCCCGTGACAAAATCCATAGTGATCTGCTCCCATTTCCATTGTGGTATTTCTAAGGGTTGCAAGGTACCTGACGGTTTCTGGTGTTCCACCTTCACCTTCTGGCAGGTTAAATATTTTGAGACATAATCAGCTACCTCTTTCTTTAAGCCCGGCCACCAGAACATTTGTTTCAAATCCTGATACATCTTTGTTACTCCAGGATGCATAGAAAATCTACTTTGATGAGCTTCTGCAAGAATCCTTTGCCGCAGATCTCCAGAACTAGGCACACAAATTATGTTCTTGTATCTCCAGAGACTGCTACGATCTAGTCTTACAGCTTCTGGTTCCTTTACTTTCATCCGTCTCAGCATTGTCATCATTTATGACTCCTGTGCTTGTGCTTGCTGAATCCTAATCTTAAAATCTGGTGTTATATGCAACCACGCCAAACGGACTCAACTTGACATCTCAGTCATAGCCAACCTAAGGTCCTCAAATTCCACAAGTAGCTTCTCTTCCTTTATCATCATCCAAGAGATACTCAAATTCTTCCTGCTCAAGGCGTCTGCCACCAAGTTCGCTTTTCCTGGGTGGTAACTTAACTTAAAATCATAGTCCTTCAGGAACTCCATCCACTTTCGCTGTCGCATATTAAGATCATTCTGGTCAAAGATATACTTTAAACTTTTGTGGTCAGAGAAAACTTCTAGTTGAGTGCCATACAAATAGTGCCTCCAGATCTTCAGAGCAAACACTACTGCAACCAATTCCAAGTCATGCGTCGGATAATTTTGTTCATGAGGTCTCAACTGCTGGGAAGTATAAGCCACCACATTTTTGTCTTGCATCAGCACACATCCAAGTCTTTTATGAGAGGCGTCACAGTATACTTCAAAAGGTTTCTGCGGATCGGGTAGTACTAGTACAGGTGCAGTTGTTAGCTTTTCCTTAAGCATCTGGAAGCTTTTATCACACTCAGCCGTCCAGATAAATGGAACTTCCTTTCGTGTAAGGTAAGTCAAAGGTAAGGCTATCTGTGAAAATCCTTTGATGAACCTCTGGTAATAGCCAGCAAGTCCGAGGAAACTCCGAACTTCTGTAACGGTCGTAGGTGGTTCCCACTATACTACTTCTTCAATTTTTAAAGGATCCACTGCAATTTCTCCCTGTGATATAACATGTCGTAAAAATGCCACCTTCTCTATCCAGAATTCGGACTTTTATAGTTTAGCATATAACTTCTGAGTCCTGATGCACTGAAAACTTGTCTCTCAACAAATCTCCCTTCGGCAAGTGTACCGAATTTGTCGTCAAGTAAAAACTCACAATAGAGTGAGGTCGAATCCCACAGAGATTAACGGATTAAGTAATCAATGGTTAATTGATTATCCTAGTTAGACAAATCATTAAAGAGTGATAAGCAACAAGGAATTGTAAATTGACAGAAAAGTAAAGAAAGCAATAAAGTGCAGAAAAGTAAAATGGCAGGAAAAGTAAATGTAAGAACTAAAAATAAAATGAACATTGGGATCAAGAGATATTGCAATCCTCCGGATCAATTTCATTCTCATCTCTTCCTCAATCAATGCACTCATTGATCTCCTTGGCAATCTTAAGTGATCGAATTACAATTTCTTGTAATTCAATCTCTCAAATCTTGATCAATAGCCAATTCCTTGGTCAATTGCTCATGAGAAGAGATGAAGTATGGTCACTGATTATACCACATGCATTTCCCAAATCAAGTGTTGAGAGGATTATAGTCATATATCCATCCAAACCCAATTTGGTCCAGCATGAGAAAGCATTTCTAGCTTGATCTCTTCATTCCTCTTTCAAGGTTCAGAAGAGATCCAAGTATGAATAGCTTCTTTTCCAAGATAACTACCCAATTGGATGAAGATCGAAAGCTCTCTAGTAAAATCAAGAGGAAAGAAAGAAGAAGAAGAATAAGAACTACACTTAATCCCTTGAATCACAATAGAGCTCTCTAACCCAATGTAAAGAGTTAGTTGATCATTGCTCTACAAAAATAGAAAAGAAAGAAAGTGCAGAAAAATAAAGATGAAGATTCAAACTGAAATTGAAAAATCAACATTCATAAATGAAAATTACAACTAAAAGAAAGAGAAGGAAAAGTGTGTGAGGGGAGGGAGTCCGAAGACCCCTCTTCAATCCCCATTCCAGAATTTCAGTCCCCCCTCTCCAAGATATTTTCAATGTAAAGACTAAGGCCTTTATATAGGCTCTCCTAAATTACAAAATGAAATTAAAAGCAAATTACAATTAAATGAAAATTCCTATTCTAGATGCTTCTTGTGGTCTTGATTGGTTGACAATTGTGGGCTTGCTTGCTTGAGCTTTGAAGTGGACTTGAGAGAGAAGTGGGTCAAGTTGAGGTCCAGGTGCTAAAGTTAGTGCTAAAGTTAGCCACACTAACGCTACAAGTGTGGCATTAGTGCTAAAGTTATTGTGGCTAACGTTGCACTTGCTGCCCAGTTGGTGTTTTTGGGACTTAAAAGATGCCTCTTGTTTGTGCTCCAATTTCATGTCCACTATAGAGTATTATATATCGTTGGAAAGCTCTGAATGTCAGCTTTCTAACTCAACTAGAATCACCTCAATTGGACCTCTGTAGCTCAAGTTATGCTCCTTTGAAGTGGATATGGTTGCTGGCATAGTTGCCAGCGTTAATGAAAAACTTGAGTGCCAATAACGCTAGCGATCAGGGATTCATTATTGCCAGTTTCTGAAGCTCAAACTTAGTGTCCACCATATACTATTATATATTGTTGGAAAGCCCTGGGTGTCTACTTTCCAATGCTTTTGGAAGCGCATCATTTGAAGCTCTACAACTCGGGTTATACTTCTTGGAAGGTGAAGAGGTCAGTTGGCCTTAATACAGGTTGATACCATGTTCATCATTGCACTTTCGGGTCAGGTTTTCTCCCTCAAATTTAGTGTCAACCATGTAGTGCCATATATGCTTGGAAAGCTCTGGAATCCTACTTTCCAATGCCACTGGAATCACCTCATTTGGAGCTTTGTGGCTCAAGTTATGCATGTTTGAAGAAGGCATGGTCAGGCTGCCAGGTGCCACGTTAACTTCCACGTTAACTAAGTTAACGTGGGAGTTAACGTGGCTCATAGTGGCTTGTGTGGCTCATTCCAATGTTAGTGACAATGTTGGGTGTCACTAACATTGGCGATCACCTCCCTTCTTCACGTTAGCTTCCACGTTAACTAGGTTAACGTGGGAGTTAACGTGGCTTATTGGGGGCTTGTGTTCTTCCAACGTTAGTGACAATGTTGGGTGTCACTAACGTTGTCGACCACTTTGTTCCTTCACGTTAGCTTCCACGTTAACTAGGTTAACGTGGGAGTTAACGTGGCTTAATGTGCTTTGGCCAACGTTAGTGACAATGTTGAGTGTCACTAACGTTGGCTTCCCCTTTACTTCTTAACGTTAGAAGCTAGTTAACGTGGCAACTAATGTGGCCACTTATGAGCTTGGTCCAACGTTAGTGATAATGTTAAGTGTCACTAACATTGGCTCCATTTCCTTTCTTCAAAGTTAATGCCACTAACTTTTCTCACTAACGTTGTGGCTTTCCTTCCTTCCACGTTAGTGCCCACGTTAGTGTAACTAACGTAGCCACTAACGTGGCTCTTCTCTTCTTCTTTTGGCCTGAAATCAATCAAACAAAGTGCATCAAAGTCTTGCTCTTAATCATGGGATCATGCATCATCCAATTTATCATATAATTCATGCAAAATTCTCATGAAATCATGTAAAGTTCATAATGTATGCTTGAATCAAGATGTAAGTGAATATCTACCCAAAACTAGCTTATTTCCTAAGAAAATGCATGAAACTACCTTTAAAACAGTAAAGAAAAGGTCAGTGAAACTGGCCAAAATGCCTTGGCATCAAGTCCTCAGTATCTGCAATACAGTTCTTAGATGCTTTTCATGCTCTCTTTCTGTCTTCGAATAGATGAGAATATCGTCTATGAAAATTACTACGAATTGATCAAGGTATGGACGGAAAATACGATTAATGTAATCCATGAAAATCGCAGGAGCATTAGTTAGTCCAAACGACATAACCGTATACTCATAGTGACCATATCGAGTTCTAAATACAGTCTTAGGTATATCTGACTCTTTCACTCGAATCTGGTGATAGTCCGATCGCAAATCAATCTTCGAGAACACAGTTGCACCTTTTAACTGATCCATCAAATCATCTATTCGTGGAAGTGGATACTTGTTCTTGATGGTGACTTTATTTAGCTATCGGTAATCTACGCAAAGTCTCATTCCACCATCCTTCTTCTTTACTAGCAACACTGGAGCTCCCCAAGGTGATGCATTGGGATGAATAAATTTCTTTCCAAGTAGCTCATCCAACTGCTTCTTCAACTCTGCAAGTTCTAGTGGTGACATCCGGTACGGTGCTATGGAAATCGGTCCGGTTTCATGTACTAGTTCAATGCTGAATTCTATCTCTCGCTGAGGAGGAAACTCATGTATGTCGTCCGGAAAAACATCAGGAAATTCCTTCACCACTCGGATTCGTTCTAAGCTTAGTTCACTGTCATTCGAGCTAGCCGCTAACAGAACGTACCCCTCACAATCACTCCCGTCTATTGTAACTCTTACAGAATTCAGATATAAAGTATGGGACAGAAATGGTTTGATATCTAAACTATCAGACGGAATAACAGCAGTTCTTTCATAGCAATCAAGGAAAACATGATACTTGGACAACCAATCTAATCCTAGAATAACTTCTAAACCACATAGAGGCAAACAGATTAGATCATGTATAAAAGTTCTGTTCCTAATAGTGAATGGTACTTGCAGGCACACTAAACTAGTCAAAGCATTTTGGGATGCAGGTGTATGGACAATTAGATCAAAGTTCAACTCAGAGAAATCTAGTCCCAACTCACGAGCAACAGTTAAAGAAATAAAGGAATGCGATGCACCCGAATCATACAGTACAGTTAGAAATCGATTCTTGACGTAACACTGACCTTGGATCAGGGCGTCTGGTTGCATAGCATCATCAGCAGTCATGGCAAACACTCGACCTTGTTGTTGGGTTCGTACCGGATTCCGAACAAACTTTTTTGGGTAGATCCTAGCTGTGTGTCCAGATTCCTCACAAGTAAAACAAGCGTTCGTTCTTTACAGCATCCAAATCTAACATAGCCATAGCCATGGAGATCATAACAGCTATGAGGATAGCTGTGCCTCGCATCGATTCGTCGTTCGGAGCTCAATTAAACTATGCCTATTCACAGTCATTAAGGTCCTATCCGCACCAAACAATCAATATTAAGGTGATCAGTCTTAATATCTCAAGTTAGGCAAGAACATTTCCAAAATGAGCACTCATAGACATTCATGCCAAATGTATCTTGAAGATACCCTAACAGCATGAGACACACAAGCAGAGTATGCAATGAAGCATAGTCAGTCCACTCCCCAGGCTCTATTGGGAACGAACTGCTCTGATACCAAATTGTAACGACCCAACTCCCAGTATGCCATGGTCATACAAGAAGCTAAGTGTTACTAACTTATCCCTCCTATTTATTAACTATTATTTAATATATGAGCCTGTTCCTTGTTAGAGCGATGCCAGCTTTACGAGTAACTTTTTTTTTATTATATCGTTGCGGATAACAAGGTAAAATAAACAGGCATACATTGAGAGAAATAGAGAGGAAGCATAAAGAAACATAGAAACACAGCTAATAATATACATCATGCACACTATAACAAAACATGTAGTGTTTACACAAGATCAAGTCAGTTTATACCCTCGTCATCCTACGTAGCTAATATTTACATGACACTCCCAGGGCCTGGCCTATACAAAAAGCTGCTAAACTGGCGCCCAGGCTAGCCTAACCACTATGTAGCTCCTAGCTCTCAGGTGTACTAACACAAGTGAGAGACTAACTATTAGATTATGTCAGTCTAGAGTGTCATCAAAAGAATGCCCCTACGGCTGTCAAGCTATATCTACACGTGGCCGTTTGGAGAATCATCGTGAGGCCGTCCATCTCCTCATCCTGCTCTATCTCTATCTCAGGATCCTCCTCCTCCTCATCGTCCGCAGCTACAACTATAACCTCAGATCCACCAGAAGCACTGCTGTCACTATGTGCAAAACCATTCGCGAGCACAGGTCCGTTCGCGTATATAGGAGCTATCCCACCGTCCGGTAGTGCCGGCTCATCAGGCTGTGGAAAGTCAGGGAGTGGCTCAGGGGGAAAGTCCCACTCTGGTGGTATCACAGGTACGTAGTCACCAGCTAACTCGGGGTCATCAGGAATGATAGGCTCAGGTTCCACCTCATTCAAAGGTTGAGCTGGTATAGGGTGCTCAGGATCATTAGGAAAAGGGTGTACAGGTGCGTCAGGATGTAACTAGGATAAGGGAAAGTCGTAAGGAGCATCGGGGTCAAAATGTGGGCTAGACAGAAGATGTTGAAAAGCTCGATTAGGTAACGCATTTCGTCTAATACGAGGCTCCAAACCCATAATGAAGTAACTGTGATGTACCAGATCCTCGTAGATGTAAGGGTCCTCGAACTCATAGAAGATCGCGCCCGTCTCCATCTGAGAGGGAGGAAGGGAGAGAAGGGGTAAGAACTGGGGAGTTCTTAGTAGGGTCGGGGTTGTTAGTTACATTCATTTATTCATTTTTGATTAGTAGATGGATAATAGAATACAGTAAAGTAGTAAATAGAAGTTAAAAATAGATAGAAGAACAAAGAACAGAACACAAGCAGAAGAATACAAGAAGATAAAGCACAGACATAGCACTCAAGCAAACAAACATAAAGACATAGATCACACACAAGTAGGAATGCAACAGAGAATAATGCGCAGACAAGAATGATGCATGTCTAGTCCTAGTACAGGCCATGAGTTCATGTGTCGGTTTGCACCTGCATTCCCGACATTTATCCAGTCACGAGTTCACGATTTCCCGGATACGATCTTCCGTTCAAATAAATGCGCATATAATTATTAGCAGCTCTATTGAGACAGCCTCTGCTTTCTACTCGCAGGAAATATACTCTTCGGAGCGAAAAATTGCTGTAGGTATCCTAGTTTCCCTACAGAAGCTCTTGTGAACGGAAAATTGCTGTAGGTATCCTAGTTTCCCTACAGAAGCTCTTGGGTTTCTTTAAGCAACAGATAATAAACATTATCTCTTGGGTTGCATTAAGCAACGAATAAGCAAACAATATCTCTTTATTGTATTACTCATCCTTTTTATCTCTTTGCTCTGTTCTGGTTTCTCTTTTCTCTGTATCCCTTTACTCTGCTCTGGTTACTCTGTTCTCCGTAACTCTTTGCTTTTCTCTGATTACTCTTTCCTCTGTATCTATAGTACTCTTTTTCTCTTTATCTCTTTACTTTACTATGTTCTCTGTGTTTCTTTATTCTGTTCTGATTTTTTTGCTTAACATATGTATGTAAAGCTTATGTAAATTTCGGTATGAATAGTTAGCCTGTTCCAAGTATAGGTTCATTAAGTCTATACTGAAACAGTTTAAATTTTCATATAATACCTAACCCTAGTCACAACTCAAGTACTAACTAAGTTGCCCTAGTTCGTTCACTAGTCTCTGTCTGTTTTTCTGTCATTAAAACTTTACAGACTTTTTCTTTGATTTTCATCTTTTCTTTATCTTTTTATCTTTCTTTTATCTTTGCCTCACTAATATGTTCTTACCACTCCCTAAGTGTTTTATGAAGGTAATTATGAGATTCTGCACTTAAAGCTTTTACAGAAAACTACCTTTTCCGCATTATTTTATTATTTTTATTAAAATATTATTTTTTAATTAAATATTATTATTTAGTATTTTATTATTATTTATTATTTTATCATTAATTTTCGAAAATTAACTTACTTTTTACTTTTAAACTTTAAAATTTACTTTTTACCACCTGTAACTTTTAATATTTCTACTTTAACCACCCTAACTCTCAGAAATTACTAAATAACCCCTTAAACACCAAAATTTTTACTTCCTTGCCCTTTTAAGGATCTAAAGTCTGTTATTCATTGTTCTTCATCACACTCAAAGTGTTCTTCATGTTCTTCATAAATTCGTCAGATT
The DNA here is from genome assembly GCF_003086295.3 of Arachis hypogaea. Lineage (NCBI taxonomy): Eukaryota > Viridiplantae > Streptophyta > Magnoliopsida > Fabales > Fabaceae > Arachis > Arachis hypogaea. Next base: position 128,426,379 of record NC_092050.1, read on the forward strand.
CTTTCTCTGTTTTTACCCGTTTTTCAGTCTTTTCAGCAACCGATTTTTACTATAATTCATAATAAATTAGCAGCCACTAAAACCCCATCTTTTCTACATAATTTCAACACAAATTGAACCTCAATTTAAGCCTAGGGTTTCATTTTTCCAGCTGCCCTAAGAACATGAACTTTAAAGCTTGAATTTCATCAAATTTCATCAAAATTTCACCAAATTTTCACCAAGAATCAATCATATATGCAACCAATTTTTAGCACAGAAAAATAATACAACATTCACACAACTCAAACACAAATAATCAAGATTAATTTCGTGACACCCTACCTGGTTTTTCTGCTCCTAATTCAGTTAGACTTTCAGGTGGTCCTTAAGCACTTTTTCCTCCTAAATCACATCAAGAACAACTTTAAATCCAAAAACCCTCAACTAACCAAACCTCCCTCAGCACGTTAGGAGGTGATTTCTAACCTTAGACTTTCTGGAAGTTCACTTTTCTTGGTCCGCCCTCAAGTCAAGTTAAGCATGATTCCTAAAGAAGAACATCAAGAAAACACATGTTTAAGCATGTTTCCTTGAAACCGAATCAAAAGAGAGATGGTGCAGCCAACTCACCTTGATTCCAGCCTTGATAAGTCATATGATCATGTAGAGAAAGAAGAGAGGATCATTTTGGTCGGATTGGAATTTTGATTTGAGTTTTAGTTCAGCAGAAATCAAGCTTTGAAGATTTGGAACTAAGAACTTTTCTCTCCTTTTCTCTCTTCCTATTTTCGGCCACAAAGTGAAAATGAGCCAGCCTTGGGGGTTTTGGGGGTGTAGGGTGAGTTGTGATTGGTTGGCTTGGTGGTGGATTAAAATAATATTAAAATATCTCAAGTGTATAACTACTAAAACTAGATGTATTGGAACACTTGTAAAAACATCTCTAAAAATTATTTTCTGAGCTACTAGCATAAATGACACTAGTAACATATTTATTATGAGAATAAAACATGTATAATGAGCACTTAGCATTGCTAAAGTCATCAGAGAGTGCTGGTACTAAGCTGCACCAGTAAACTGTAAACCCGGTTAAACTGATTTTCTGTTTTTAACTAAAACTGACCAGGTAACCTTATAATATCATTCAAGAAGCTTCTAATACTAATATAATTATAATATCATCCTATTATCTCTCTTCTCTCATAAATCAAGCCCGGTTCGTCAAACTGAAACTATTTACGAAAAATCGAATCAAAACTCCTAACCGATACGGTTCAAAAACTAGGTTCTTCGTGCCCGCGTTATCGAGCTTGCCTCGGAAAAGGTTCTAGCTTAAAGATTACATAATGACAATGAGGATTGAGATACTTGATGATATATCAAAGGTTTTTCCCTTACTGATCTTCTGGAGAAATCCGTACTTTCAGAAAAGATTTCACGTTCTCGAAAACTGGGGTTGTTACACCTGGGTGCTCCAATGTATTTATAGTAGTGTAGAGTGACCTTTCTGGAGATAAGTTAGTTATCTTATCTTATCTTTGAACGAAGTCACCTTATCTTTTATGCTAGCCGCCTTTAGAGTGGGCTGCGTCCTTTTTTTGGGTCTGCTTGGGCCTCTATGGCGATTTGGCCGAACTCTTTAAGGAGAGATCGGGGGCGACCTGATAAACCACTATCTTGTGGTTTATCTTGTGTTAATTTGAGTAGTTTTTATCAACTCTTTACTCACTTATTCATACTATTTGCATGATTTGACAATTCCTTCCTAATTATGCTTTATGATTGAAAACTTGCATCCTAAGTCTTTAAATTGTGTATTTTTAATGTCCTTTCATACCATTCGATGCTGTGATTCGTGTGTTCAGTGTTTTCAAGCTTTACAGGGCAGGAATGGCTCAAAGGATGGAAAGGGAGCTTGCAAAAAATGGAAGGAGCACAAGAAATATAGGAGGCAACCAGCGAGAAGCGATGTGCATGCATGGCTCATGCGTGCACGCGATTTGGAGAAATTCACAGTGACACGTACGCGTACCTGACGTGTACGCGTGGAAGCGAGTTTGCACAGTCACGCGTACGCGTGACTAACGCATACGCGTGACATGCGCGATCTGCAGAAATCACAGAAAACGCTGGGGGCAATTTTGGGCCGAGTTTGGACCCAGTTTTCGGCCCAAAAACGCAGACTAGAGTCAGGGAACAGCAGAGACTCAAGACACATTCACATTACGCATAGTTTTAGTTTAATTTTTGAATCTTAGAGAGAATTCTACTCCTTCCTCTATGGTTCTTCACATTCATAGTTTTAAAATTTCATGCTTTTGCTTTTGGATACTGAGAAGGATCATTAACTCCGTGGAAGTTTCATTATTCTAGTTTGTTTTCTTATTCCTTTACCTTTTACTGCCCATTAACCCTGTTTGGATAAGTATGTTGTATTTTGGGATTTATTAATGCAATGAACCATTTTTACTTTTAATTGATTTTTAATTATTGTTTATTATGTCTTCTTTTTATTCCCTTTTTAATCCTGTGAAGTTTATATTCATGTTAATGGAGTAGTTTCCTAACTTGATTGGGAGTTGATTAAAAGGAGAACCTTGAGTTGGAGTACTCAAGTGTTAATCCTAATTGGTAGTTGATGATTGACAACTCTAGTCTCTCACTCTAATCCTTCCTTAGGAGAAGATTAGGATCTGAGAATATAGTTGGTTTAGTTACTTGACTTTCCCTTATTAATTAAGGGATGACCAAGTAGAGCAACAACCTCTTATTATTACACTTGGAAAATTCCAACAAGGATAGAAATTCCAATTAATCTTCTCCCGATCAAGGTTTTTAATTGAATTATATAAATTCTCTCGTTAATTTCTGTTGCTTAATTTTATAATTATTTATTTTTCTGTTTCTCAAACTCAAAATTTCTGAGAAAACCTTTGACTAATAAGCTGCACTCTTTTGTCAACTCGTTGGGAGACGACCTGGGATTCATACTCCCAGTATCTTATTCTTAAATCTGTGATAACTCTTCTAAATTGACAAGCGGATTTTTGCTGCTTAAGAACTGTACTTGTAACGTATTTCTATTATTAATTTTTTAATCAGCCAATTTCAGCAACGTCACGACCCAACCTGAAGAGGTCAGTCACTCTTATTTTCAATCAGCCTGGGTCGCATAGCTCGACCCAGGGTATGAACAGTGCCCCTGCTCAAGTTCGATCTTTCCCTTGAGGTCGTGTCTTTAGACTTCGACCCCTTTGAGGGAGTCGTGCTTGAGCATTTTGCCTTTAGTCAATCTCCTGTATAACTCCTGCTGGGATTCCTTGAATGCAAAACGTTTTCTTTCTTTTTCTTTTTTAATTGCAGCGTGCGTTGTGCTTCCTTGGGAACGTGCGAGGGTTTAAAAGCTCATTAATTTCGCTTCGCCATTTCTCCTTTTCCCTTTTGTGCATTTTGAAATTTTAAAGAATCACTTTTAGTTTCTTCTTTCCCTTCCTTTCTTCGTTCATTGCTTGCTTAACTCTTCTGACTTTACGCCCTCAAGTCTTTCTATCTCTTCTGCTTCTCGAAAAAGGTGCTCTGCTTGTTTGCCTCTATCTGGGCGGTCGTCGTTCTTGCTCCTTCTTCTGCGGGTTGGTATTTTCTTGTACTTTGATAATCGTTCTTATGCATGCTTTTACTGTTGCGTTCTTGCAAAGTTTTTTATTTTATTGAGTTTTCTTTTGAGAAGCTTGATTCTTTCTGTAAAAGATTGCATCTTTGTGCCTGATTGATGTTGTGACTTTTCTCTGCTGCTCTTGTTTTGAGGAAAATGTGCGTCTTCTAGGTTTTTGGTGGTTTTGCTTTCATAGAGCTTTTTTGCTTGTTGCTGTTCTTGTCGCTTTTTGCCTTTGCATGGTAGTTTTTGTTTGAACTGTTGGTAAAAAAAAGGTTGGAGCTTTTATTGACGATTCTTTGCGTGGTCTTGTGATGATGATGCTTGTTCATATCCTGGGTCGAGCTGTCCGACCCGGGATGATCGGCGACAAAGCGACCGACCTCTTTAGGACCGACTAGCCGACCTCTTTTTAAAGAGCTCAGCCAAATCGACAGGAGAGCCCAGAAAAGGGCCCAAATAGAGGAACACGACCCAAATCCAAAGGCAATCCAAGTCTATAGAGATAAAGGCGGTTCCCTTAAAGATAAGCTGACTTCACTCAAGATAAAGATAAGATAAGATAAGATAACTAACTTATCTTATCAGAAAGGTCAGCCCACACTACTATAAATACACTGGAGCACCCAAGTATAACTCATACTCTGATTCTACATAAAACCTATTTAATACCCATGCTAACTTAAGCATCGGAGTCTCTTGCAGGTACCCCCCATCCTCCGGTGACCAAGGATCAGCAGTGCAGCCAGTCCAACAAGTCAGACACGATGGCTCCGGCCGCCATCAATAAGTCGGACGCAACAGCTCTGACCAGCACAGAAGATCTCATCCGAGATCGACCTACAGTTTCAGGTAGCCCTCGGAACATTGGCGCCGTTGTCGGGGAACCTGGAAGTCATCCCAACACCATGGCGGATGGCCATGACAACGACCACAATTCAGATCTGGAAAACAGAACACCGCACAAGAACGCGGACGCCACGCTAAAGGATACTCCGGAATCCAACGGAGACAAAGACTCATCAAATCCGGGGATAATAGACGCACTTTAAGACCGTTTAAAGCAACTTGAAAAAGAAACTCAACATCAACGAGAGGTCATAAATGATCTACAAAGAGAGATACGGCGACGTCGAGAATTAGAAGATAAACTACTGCAATTAGAAGCCGATCTCAAATCGAAAGCTCCTCGGATCACTCCTGAGGAGAATTCACGCAAAGAGCAAGATCCATTCACCAGGGAGATTATGAAAACCAAAATCCCAAAAGACTTCAAACTCCCGGATATGACTTTGTATGATGGCACCACAGATCCCAACCATCATCTCAGCAATTTCAGAAGCAGAATGTACCTCACCGACGCCTCAGACGCCGTTCACTGCAAAGCTTTTCCAACAACTCTCACGAAGACAGCAATCAGATGGTTCGACAACCTGCCCCCAAAATCCATCCCAAACTTCGACGAGTTAGCCAAAAAATTCCTAGCCAGATTCTCCATCCAGAAGGATAAGGCCAAGCATGCCCCCAGTTTACTGGGAATCAAGCAAGGAGATCGGGAGAGCCTCCGCAACTATATGGAAAGATTCAACAAAACATGCATGGACATACAAAGCTTGCCAATAGAGGCCGCTATCATGGGACTCATCAATGGCCTGCGAGAAGGACCTTTTAGCCAATCCATATCAAAGAAGTACCCTACCTCCTTAGACGAAGTGCAAGAGCGAGCAGAAAAATACATCAATATGGAAGAGAAAGCTCGGTTGGGAGAAACCTCAAAATCCGGGGTCCCCTCCCGAGATAAAGATAGGGAATCCAAAAGGAAAGAAGATCGACAAGGGGAAAAAATAAAAAAGTATCACAATTACACCCCTCTCAAGGTATCCCTAGTCGACGTATACAAAGAAGTCTGCCACACGGAGAAAATACCCCCAGTCGGCCACTCAAAGGCAAAAGAGGAGGAGGAAACCGGAATGAGTATTGTGAATACCATCGAGTGCGAGGTCACTCCACCAATGAGTGCTTCGATTTAAAGAACATCATAGAAAAGTTGGTGAGGGAAGGAAAACTAGATCGGTTTCTGGCAACCCGAGATGATGATCAAAGAAAGAGACGAAGGGACGAAGATATCGGACGAACCGCGCGATTACCTCGTACACCAGAAAGACACGTTCACATGATACATGGCGGATTCGCTGGGGGAGGAATCTCCAAATCATCTCGTAAAAGATATCTCAAAGAAGTATATCATGTCGAAGGAAAGGAGGAAGCACCTGACATCCCTGCAATCACGTTCACTAAAGAGGACGCATCTGGAATCATCTCGGGACATGACGACCCCATGGTCATTACCATCATACTGGCAAATGCCAATCTTCATCGCACACTAATAGATCAAGGAAGCTCTGCCGACATCTTATTCAAAACGGCTTTTGACAAGCTCAGTTTAGAAGACAAGGAGCTTAAGGCATACCCGAACAGTCTGTTCGGACTAGGAGATACTCCGGTACAACCACTGGGATACATATAGCTGCATACAACATTCGGAAAGGGGAACCAGTCCAGGACCCTCATAATAGACTACATTGTGGTCGACGTGAGTTCAGCCTACAATGCTCTCATAGGTCGGACAACACTGAATCAACTCGGTGCCATAGTCTCGACTCCATATTTATGCATGAAATTCCCGACTACAAAAGGGATAGCCACAATAAAAGCAGATCAAAAGATGGCACGCCGCTGTTATAACGAAAGCCTAAACCTCAGAGGCAGAGGGGAAGAGTTTCATGCAATTGAGCTCGGTGGAGTTCAGACACGAAAAAAACTCTGTCCGCAGCCAGAAGGTGAGATAGAGAAGGTCCAGATCAGAGACACCTCGGACAAAACAACTAATATCGGCACGATCCTAAAAGGAGACTCAAGGGAACTACTGGTGCAATTCTTACAAGACAATGTCGATCTCTTCGCATGGAAAGCCGCAGACATGCCAGGCATAGATCCCAAGCTAATGTGTCATAAGTTGGCGGTCTATCCAGGATCTCGGCCGGTACAGCAGAGACGAAGAAAACTTGGGCCGAAACGATCCCGAGCTGTGGAAGAACAGGTACAAGCACTACTAGAGGCAGGATTCATAAGAGAAGTAAAGTACCCACTATGGCTAGCTAACGTCGTCTTGGTGAAAAAATCAAATGGGAAGTAGCGAATGTGTACCGATTACACCGATCTCAACAAAGCCTGCCCAAAAGATCCTTATCCACTCCTAAGTATCGACGCTCTGGTAGACGCTTCATCCAGATATAGATACCTCTCGTTTATGGATGCATACTCGAGATATAATCAAATCCTCATGTATCCACCAGATCAAGAAAAGACTTCATTTTTAACACCGAAAGCGAATTACTGCTACATTGTGATGCCCTTCGGTCTCAAGAATGCAGGGGCTACTTATCAAAGGCTAATGAATAAAGTCTTCTCAGAACACATTGGAAAAATCATGGAAGTCTATGTAGACGACATGTTAATAAAGACACAGAGCGAAGAGACACTATTGTCCGACCTGGCTCAAGTGTTCGACACTATAAGGAAGCATGACATGCGACTAAATCCTGCAAAATGCACCTTTGCAGTAGAAGCGGGCAAATTCTTAGGTTTCATGCTCACACAAAGAGAAATTGAGACAAATCCGGATAAATGTCAAGCCATACTCAACATGAAGAGCCCAACCTGTGTCAAAGAAGTACAGCAACTCAACGGGAGATTGGCCACCCTATCCAGGTTCTTAGCAGGATCAGCGATAAGATCTCTCTCCTTTTATGCTACTTTAAGGAAGGGAAAGCAGTTTGAATGGACAACAGAATGTGAACAAGCCTTCCAAAACTTCAAGGAATTCTTAGGACGGCCACCGATCCTATCTCGACCATGAGAAGGAGAACCGCTCATATTATTTCTCGCAGTAGGAAGCCAGGCAATAGCCTCAGCACTAGTCAGAGAAGACGAAAGTGGACAACAACCCGTCTACTTCATTAGTAAAGCGCTACAAGGATCCGAGTTGAACTACCAAAAAATAGAAAAGTTTGCCTACACCCTCGTTCTAACGTCTCGATGACTTCGCCCGTATTTCTAGGCTCACACCATTAGGGTTCGAACTAACCAGCCCATAAAAGGAATATTGCAGAAAACAGATCTGGCAGGCAGAATTTTACAATGGGCAGTCGAGTTATCCGAGTTCGACCTCTAATATGAAGCTCGGACGGCCATTAAATCACAATATCTGGCCGACTTCATCGCAGAATTCACAGATGCCTTGGAAATTCCCACAGAATGGAATCTCTATGTGGACGGTTCTTCAAATAAGACTGGAAGCGGCGCGGGTGTGTTAATAGAAAGCAACCAAGGAACCCAAGTTGAGCTCTCCCTCAAGTTCGGGTTCTCGGCTTCAAACAACCAGGCAGAATATGAAGCGTTATTAGCTGGTTTGAAGCTGGCTAAAGAGGTTGGAGCTAAAAAACTCAACATCTACAGTGATTCACAAGTAGTCACCTCACAGATAACAGGGAGCTACCAAGCCAAAGACCCCACTATGAAAAAGTATTTGGATAAAACCAAAGAACAGCTTGGACTTCTCAGGGAATATAAGATCTACCACATACCCCGTGAACAAAATGCCCAAGCTGACGCACTCTCAAAACTAGCCAGCACCAAACCAGGGGGCAACAATAGAAGCCTCATTCAGGAAATACTACAGAACCCGTCAATCTCGGAAGAAGAAAAAATCCTAACCATAACAGATCGGGATCAAGGATGGATGACTCCCATAATTAACTACCTCAAAGCAGAAACACTCCCCACGGACGAAAAAGAGGCCAAGAGGTTAAAACGGGTGGCTCAGTACTACACCATCATAAATAACACCCTATATAAAAGGGGATCTCAATACCCCTACTAAAATGTGTGCCGACCTCCAACACAAGGGAAGTTTTAGAGGAAGTACACAACGGTATTTGTGGCAATCATCTCGGGGCACAGGCTCTCACCAAAAAGGTACTACGGGCGGGATTCTACTGGCCAACCCTACAGAAAGAGGCTATAGAATTCGTAAAGACATGTCCACCATGTCAGAAGCACGCCAACTTCCACATCGCCCCGCCAGAAGAGCTCATCAGTGTAACCTCACCCTGGCCGTTTGCAAAATGGGGACTCGATCTTCTCGGACCCTTTCCCCAGGGATCAGGACAAGTAAAATTCCTCATAGTCAGAGTAGATTATTTTACAAAATGGATTGAGGCAGAGCCCCTAGCCAACCCCACCACTCAAAGAAGCCAGAAATTCCTATACAGGAACATTGTCACAAGGTTTGGGGTTCCACACTCCATCACCACGGACAATGGCACCCAATTCACAGACGCAGGCTTCAGGAGACTAGTAGCCGACTTAAATATAAAGCACCAGTTCACCTCTGTCGAACAGCCTCAAGCCAATGGACAGGCCGAAGCCGCCAACAAAGTCATATTGGCTGGGTTGAAACGGAGACTACAAGATGCAAAGGGAGCTTGGGCCGAAGAACTTCCACAAGTCCTATGGGCATATCGAACAATGCCACACTCCACCACAAATGAATCACCATTTCGACTAGCATATGGAGTGGAGGCAATGATCCCAGTAGAGATCGAGGAAGGGTCATCCAGAGTAGTCCACTACAATGAAGAAGCCAACTCTCAAATTCAGAGGGAAGAACTTGACCTACTACCTGAAATCCAAGAAAGAGCCGGATCAGGGAAGAAGCACTAAAACGACGGATGGCTTCCAGATATAATCAAAAGGTAGTGCCGAGAAGTTTCGCAGAGAATGATCTCATCTTAATCCGAAATGATATCGGAACAACTCGACCAGGAGAAGGAAAGTTGGCAGCAAACTGGAAAGGACCCTACCGAGTTGTAGAAGTACTCGGGAAGGGCTACTACAGACTATCCGAACTCAACGGACGAGAGCTTCCCAGATCATGGCACGCCTGCAACCTAAGAAGGTACTACAGTTAGAAAAAGTGAAAAATCTCATTATTGGAGGCACTCTTTTTCCTGAAAAGGTTTTTTAATGAGGCACCAAGTGAGACTTGGACACTATCCGACTTAAAGGGATGAAGAATTCCCACATGTATATATTTGTATTTCCTTTTGAATAAAATATTTTTTAGATATTCTACAAAGTTTCAAGACGCATTAATCTGAAGCATTCATCGTCCGATTATAAAGCAACAGATCGGCAGAAAGTGAAAAAACAATTTCACTGTACGATCACGATAAAGAAAATTGTCCGATAAAGGTGAAAACGCGATTCACCTAAAAGATGATCTAAAGATAGCAACCACCTTCTACAAATTGGCAAAGATGAACACAGAATAATGTAAGAAGCTATCAAAAGTGATCCAAAAAAAGAACCTGCCGAGGTCTTATGGATTGATAAATAATAACTTAAAGACTGACCGACGTAAAGAAGTCGGACCAAGTCAACCCAAGTTATAAGTAAACCCTGGAAAGAGGTCTGGCCAACCCTATTAAAGAGGATTACTTTAACTTAGAAGGGCCCGACATGACAGAGACGGCCCAAAACTAAAAAGTTATAAAAGTAATCCCTAAAAGAGATCTGACAAAGATCCAAGAAAGAGGATTACAAAAATAACTTAGAAGAGACCGACATAACGAAGTCAGACTCTTATTACTAAAAAGTTATAAAAGTAATCCCTGAAAGAGATCTGACAAAGATTCAAGAAAGAGGATTACAAAAATAACTTAGAAGAGACCGACATAACGAAGTCAGACTCTTACTACTAAAAAGTTATAAAAGTAATCCCTGAAAGAGATCTGACAAAGATCCAAGAAAGAAGATTACAAAAATAACTTAGAAGAGACCGACATAACGAAGTCGGACTCTTACTACTAAAAAGTTATAAAAGTAATCCCTGAAAGAGATCTGACAAAGATCCAAAAAGAGGATTACAGAAATAACTTAGAAAAGGACGACGTAAAGAAGTCGGCCTACTACAAAACAAGTTACAAAGGTAACCCCTGAGAGAAACTAGACAAAGGACTACCAAAATAACTAGGAGGACCAACTTGAAGAAATCGGTTATGGATCGACAGAAATACATGCAAGAGCGAGAAAACCGAAAAACAAGTTGGACCCACATAGCCATAACCTCAAAGGATCCAAGCTGCAAACAATAAAGCAAATCCAAAGAGGACGAGCGCTAGGATTCCAACATTCTCAGAAAACAAAAAAGATACCAAGTTAAGCGCAAAAGCACGATATAATCTACAAAGTTATAAAGCTTCAGAGGCCACCAAAATCTACCTCAAAAGCTAGAAAGTTACTTTTGTTTTTCAAAACAAAAGTTGCTAGGCAAGCAACGAGAAAGTATCAGTAGTTAACAAAACATAAAAAGTTTAAAAAGCCGACAAGTCGGGCCAACTACATAAATATCCAGAATAAATGGGCTAAGGGTCAGAAGACTTTTTAGCAGCATCAGTCTGAGGAGACGGAGGGCGAGTCTGGAGAGGAACAGCATCCACAGTACCGTCATCCCGGTTTAAGATCTGGCAGTCAGGATCAGAAGCCGGAGGGCCGACCTCGGCAGGAACAGCAGGAGCTGACACCTTGGCAGAGGACACAGGGGGAGGTTCAACATCATCATCATCCTCGTCATCAGGACAACCTTGCCATCCCTGACAATGTTATCTAGGCTGAAGAGGGTCAGGTCGGCCTCGGGAGCGATAACCCGAACTTGTTCCTTCAAGTTCTCGTAAGCAGCAGTCACGCTACCAACAAGATGACCTTGGAGCTCGGAGTAATCAGCTCGGGCATTCTCCAACTCCTCCCTCAGGCGCAACACCTCCCGGTAAGATGTCACATAACTATCCTTATGTCTCATAGCCGTGTCCTTGGCCAGCCTCACAGAAGCCGCCAGAGAGATGGAACTCGCCTTCTCATTCTCCAAATCTTTTTCCAACTTGGCCACCTTCACTTCAAGCTCCTCCTTCAAGCCTTTCATCCGATCAAACTCCTGTTTGGCCTCCTCCATGAAAGCTTTAGTGGCATGGAGAGGAAGACTTTGAGCAGTTCGATATAGGGCCACTCCCATGTGTTCCATCCTGATACTACTCCGAGTTATATAATCAAAATGATGAAGAAGCGACACGTCATCCATAGGGAAGACACCATAAGAGCCGATTTGTTGATCTACAAACTCGACCGCATCAAAGTTAGGAGCATCAAGGTTGAAAGGCTCAACCGTTTTTTGCTTTTTACTAGGAGGAGCACCCGAAGCTGCAGCAGAAGACTGGGGGGGCTCCACCGGACGAACCCGAGGAGTGGGGATTACCTTCCTCGGACCAGGAGAACTCGGCACGGGCGGCTTCATTGAAACTTGCGAAGATCCCTCCCCGGCTGCCTTGGCCAAGATGTTTCGAGCAGCAGTTTCCTTTTTTGCCCTTTTGAAGGCCTTCATGGAATCATTATTTTTTGACATCTCTGCAAAACCAGCCACAGTAAAGGATTACAATTACAAGAAGAGGAAGCAAAGCCAATAAAACAAGTATAGAAACAAGTCTGACAAATACCCAAAATAGTCCGAACCAGAGACGGATCGTTTAAAAATCTTTTTGTATCAAGATGAGGAGGTGCCCCCCATAAATCCTCAAGAACAACAACAAAAGCACGTTCAACATCGTCAAGCATCTCCCAAGTATAGCGAGACACTCTCACACCCTTCTGCCACCATAGAGGGAAAGAGGGCTCATCGTTTTCATCAAGAAAAAAGGGGCGGGCCCCCTCGACGGCACGAACTTTAAAGAAGTAATTCTTGAAGTCCTTAAAGGACTCATCATACATAGCAAAAACTTTATGGCCCTGGGCAGACCTGAAGGAAACCCAGGAAGCTTTCTTTTTCGAAGAACCACCAGGCTTGGCGGATACAAACAAGTACAGGAAGAGAGTCAGAGAAGGTGTTACACCTAATTCTTGGCAGAGTAATTGAAAAATCTTAATAAAACCCCAGGAATTTGGGTGAAGCTGGGAGGGGGCAATATTACACGACCACAATAAGTCGGTCTCGAAGGCAGTGAAAGGAAAAGTAACGTTCAACTGACTGAAGAAGTATTCATAGGCGTAAAAGAATGGACGCTCCCCCTCGATGGAAGTCGGAAAACAAACTCTCTCATCAGAATCAGGAGCAACAAGCTCATAATCTCCCTCCCGGGCACTATTACCACAAATCCTATGGCGCTTCCTCAGCTCTATGCAAAATTCAGCATCCACAACAGAAACACACAGCAAGACAAGGGAGTCCAGCCAATCGGACATCCCCTCAAGAACTCGAGAAGACATCTCTACAATGTTATTGCGAGAAGATATGAGGCCAACTAACCCTACAATAAGAAAAGAAGATGGGGTTACCAAAAAACATCTCGGACAAGGGAGAAAACGATTCGATTAATACGATACAGGTAAAGAAAAAGAAAAGGAAAACCCCAAGACTTAAAGCAAAGTCCTGGGGCATCCCTTGGAGGCAGTAACAAAGCAAGGTTTCCAGGAAAATCTACAGCTCCCACCCAAGCATTTCTCAAACAAGAAAAAGAAAAAGTCATCACAATCTACCATCAAAAGCATTCCTAAAAATCAAGTGCGCCAAGAAGAAACTATTGAAGATGCGAACTTTCTCAGAATCAGGCAAAGTAACCTTCAAATAAAGCAAGAAACATATGCAGATTTTCTAGATAAACAACCAGAAGCAACAAATAAAACCCTAGACAGCCTCAACGAAAATGCCAAGAGAATGCATAGAAGAAAGTCAGGAAGAACGCATTACAGTGACAGGAAAATACAAGACCACGAAAGGATTCAAACTTTTCAAAACATGCAAAATCGAAGCTCTACCAAAAACTGAAGACGAAGCTACGAAAGAAGCAAGAAAACTAGAACCAACCTGGAAAAAGCGGCAAGCTTCAAGAAAGATTGAAGATGGAAGACGAAATCTGGAAATCACCCTCTCACAAGAGAAAACACGAACAAAAGCAATGTCGCAGGGAGAAACGCGAAACTGCAAAACCCCAGGTGAAAACAGAAAGCGAGAAAGAAAAGGGAAGTTACGGTAACAAGGGAAGAGAAACTATTTTTTGGGTATAAAGATTCAAAATAAAAACCAAGGGAAACGGAGCATTAAAAGCTAATTAATGAGGGTATTTAAAACCTCACACGTTCCCAAGAAATGAGCGCTAATACAAAAGCGCGCGCTTTCAGAGGAAGACGTTCTACATTCGAAATTCTACAAAGAAAAGAATCGACTAAGTGCTTGAGTTCGGCTTCGCTAGAGAAGGACCAAAGTCAAAGACTCGACCTCAAAAAAGAAGACCGAGATCAAGTAGGGGCACTGTTCATACCCTGGGTCGAGCTGTCCGACCCGGGATGATCGGCGACAAAGCGACCGACCTCTTTAGGACCGACTAGCCGACCTCTTTTTAAAGAGCTCAGCCAAATCGACAGGAGAGCCCAGAAAAGGGCCCAAATAGAGGAACACGACCCAAATCCAAAGGCAATCCAAGCCTATAGAGATAAAGGCGATTCCCTTAAAGATAAGCTGACTTCACTCAAGATAAAGATAAGATAAGATAAGATAACTAACTTATCTTATCAGAAAGGTCAGCCCACACTACTATAAATACACTGGAGCACCCAGGTATAACTCATACTCTGATTCTACATAAAACCTGTTTAATACCCATGCTAACTTAAGCATCGGAGTCTCTTGCAGGTACCCCCCACCCTCTGGTGACCAAGGATCAGCAGTGCAGCCAGTCCAACAAGTCGGACACGGCGGCTCCGACCGCCATCAACAAGTCGGATGCAACAGCTCTGACTAGCACAGAAGATCTCATCCGAGATCGACCTACAGTTTTAGGTAACCCTCGAAACAATGCTCTTTTGCTATTTTTATGGAGAGATGTTACCAAAAGATGATTGATCTCTTTGTGTTTTTTATTTGAGAGGTGTTAGGGCTGGTTTAGGGCACAGATTGTCAACTTCCCTTTTCTGGGTTATTGCCTTGTTGTTGCCTCCAAAGGGTGCCCCTGGACTTTAGTGTTGGTCTTTCGCTTTTTGCGAGTCCTGGGATTTCCCTTTTGCTGCCATATCTGACATTTGCTGATTGTTTTTTATTGTCCGAGTTGTTTCCTTATTGCCCGAGTTGTTTGGTAGTGACCATTTTTACTTTTTCTTACTGTAGGGATAGTTGACCTATGTCTTCACGAAAAAATATTGTCGAGATGTCTTCGACAGTTCCCGCTGGTATGGCGGATTGGCTGGACTCAATAGTTCTAATGTGTGTGACCGTAGCTGACCCCGAGTACTGTGTAAGACTTAGGAGGTTCCACAGGATTTGTAGTGATAGGGACGAAGAGAAGAATTATGAGTTGGTGTCGCCTGACCCTGAGGAGAGGGTTAGTTTTCCTTCCTTAACTCAGGGAGAACGGCCCTTTTTCTATGCTTATGACTACTTTTTTAGTCAGTTGAATATCACCATCCCTTTTTTTACTTTCGAAACCGAACTGTTGTAGTCTTGTAATGTGGCCCCTTCCCAGCTCCATCCGAACTCGTGGGGTTTCATAAAGATTTTTCAACTGTTGTGTCAGGAGTTGGGTGTCCGACCTACCCAGACTCTCTTTCTATATCTTTTTGTGTTGACAAAGCCTAGGGTGGCTAAGAAGAAAGCCTCTTGGATTTCTTTCTGAGCTACTCAAGGAAAGAAAGTATTCTCTATGTATGATGAGTCCTTTCGTGATTTCAAGAACTATTACTTCAAGGTCCGAGCTGTCGAGGGTGCTCGGCCCTTCTTTTTATATGAAAATAATGAACCCACCTTCCCTTTGTCGTGGCAAAAGGATCCAGTAGTAGTTAAGTATTCTTGGGAGAGCTTAAGCGAGTTAGAAAAAGCCTTTGTGGGTGTGTTAGAGGAGAACTGGGGGGAGCCTCCTCACCTGGATACGAAAAGGTTCCTGGGAGATCCTTCCCTCCTCCGTGCTGAACTGGGTAGTGGCCGACTTCTTTTTCTGACAGATTTCTTTTTTGTCTGTTTACCAATTTATCCCTTTCTTACTAGTAACTTGGTTTTGTTGGTTTCTTTTTTAGAAATGGTAAAGTTTACGAACTCCAAGAAGGCCTTCTGTCAGGCTAAGAAGGCGATAGCTGCACAGAATCTGACAGCGAAGACCTCTGGAGAAGGATCTTCCCTACTGCCTCCAAAGAAGCCGACCTCAGATGCTTTTGGGCCGAGGAAGGTCATTCCGACTCCTCAGGTCCAGACGATTCCTTCTGATCCAGTTCAATCGACTTCCGGTGCTGCCTCCTCTCCTACTGTTGTTGGTCCTCTCCCAAAACGACAAAAAACTGTTAGTTCTTTTGATCTGAATAGCAAGGATTTTGATGCCGTGGGTTTTGCTGACGAGCTGATTGCTCCTCACGGTAGGATTCCTTTGGACAATGTGTCACTTCTTCATCATATGGATTTTGTTGTGGGTAGTAGTATCCGGGTTGCCAACATTAGGGCGGTCATTTCCTGGATTATTAAGGAGTCTCCTGTCCATGTTACTAGGGCTTTCATGGAGGAAGCCAAGGCTGTGTATGACCGGGTTAAGGGTTTGAAGGATGAGCTCGACACCATTGCAAAGTTGGAGATTGACGTGAAAAGGGAGAAATCCCGAGCTACTGCCACTGAGGCTTCTGCAAATCTCTGGCTGAGGAGGCGGCAAAAAATATAAGGAGAGATATACTCACACTTATGGTGAGCTGCTGGAATTTAAAGAAAGGCTTGAGTCTGCCCAGGCCGATTATGCCAAGCTCCAGGGTCATCTGGTGGGCAGTGTGACTGATGCATATGAGAACTTGAAAGCCCAAGTTCGAGTTCTGGCCCCTGAGCTCGACCTGACTCTTTTTAGTTTGGATAATGTGGTCGAGAATGGCAAGATAGTGCCTGCCCCTGATGATGAGGATGAGAGCCCTCCTCCTGTACCGCCAGGGAAAGCCGTAGCTACTTCAGCCTCCTCTGTTCCTTCTGAGGCCGACCAGCCAGAGTCTGATCCCGATGTGCAGATCTTGAACAGGCTGGATAGAAATGTTGATGCCGTCCTGATCACGACCATTCCTCCTCCTCCAGCCAAGGATGCCACTACTGGGGAGAATTTAGATCCTTTATAATTTCTGGTTCTTGTATTATAGTCCGGTTTGTGGACTTTAAACTTGTTTTTTGTAAATTTTTTTATGGTTGACTTCGTTGATACTTGGTTGCTTCCTAGCAACTTTATTTTGCTAAACAAAACACTTTAAACTCTAAGGCTGCCTTTTTGGGTGGACTTGTGAGTCTTTAATGCTTTATGATAGATATGCTTTTGCTGATATATACCTTTGCAATTCTTGAGGATCTTTACAGAGGTTTTGATACCTTTCCTGTCCGACCTCTTTCGCAGTGTGGGTTTTTAGCCCTTTTTGGATCATGCCTTGCTCTCTGCTTGGGCGAGGTGATCCTTTGGTGGCCGGGCTAACTTGTCTGACAACTTTTTAGTGTTCTTATAGAACCTTTTTAGTTATCATCTTCTTTGTAGCGCTGATTTGAGATCGTTCCTTTGTTTGCGTGGAGCTGTTCCCCTTTTTGCTAAGCATGTTTGAGCCTTAAGTTATTTCTAACCTTTCTGGCTTTTACTACTTTCTCGGTGTCGTGCTTGCTTTTCTAGGTCGCGCCTTGAGCTGATGTTGATGTGAGCTTTTTAGTCAAGTTCCAAGAACTTTTTAGGTAGTGTTTCAAGGGGAACCTTTTCTTTATAGTTTGCTTGGATGACTTTTTAGCTCTATTCTGACTTGTTCCTTCGCTTTTTAAGTAATGTCTTTTTTCGCAAGACTTGTACCTTTCAGCGAAGCACTTCTGGTCTTTCTTTGGCCTTTGCAAGATGTCTTTGTCCCTCTTTAGTGATCCTTTTACTGGTCCGACTTCTCTGTCGGGCCTTCTTAAGTTATTTTTAGCAATCCATTTTTAGTCAGACCTCGTCAGGTCACTTTCTATGGATTACTTTTTATAACTTCTTGCATTAATCTGCTTCTATGCTTTCACCTTGCCGACCTCTTTGTAATCGGACGATGAATTTGGTTTTCACCTTGCCGACCTTTTTGTAATCGGTCGATGAATTTGATTTTCACCTTGCCGACCTCTTTGTAATCGGTCGATGAATTTGATTTTCACCTTGCCGACCATTTTGTAATCGGTCGATGAATTTTGGCATTTTTATGAGGTTAGATTAATACGTCTTGGTAGGAAAATTTTTAGAGAATTTGAAAACTTTATTCAAGTAGAAGATAGAAATATAAACATGAGTATATACATATGAGTGCTTACCCTTCTAAGTCGGTAGATCTTGGCCTGGCGCCTCATTAAAAAACCTTTTCAGGAAAAAGAGTGCACCTTGACCTTAGATCTTTATTATTCTCTAACTATAGTACCTTCTTAAGTTAAAGGCATGCCATGACCTTGGTAGCTCTCGCCCCTCGAGGTCGGACACCTTGTAGTAACCTTTTCCCAATACTTCCACAACTCTGTAAGGTCCTTTCCAATTGGTTGCTAGCTTCCCTTCTCCTGATCGACCTGCTCCGATGTCATTTCGGATTAAAATGAGATCGTTGGTGGCGAAGCTTTGCTGGACTACCTTCTGATTGTATCTTAGGGCCATTCGATGCTTTAGTGCTTCCTCTCTTATCCGAGCTCTTTCTCAAGCTTCCGGAAGTAGGTCGAGCTCCTCCCTTTGAATTTGGGAGTTGGTCTCTTCATTGTAGAGGATTACTCTGGGAAATCCTTCTTCTATTTCCACTGGAATCATTGCCTCCATTCCATAAGCAAGTTGGAAAGGTGACTCTCCTGTGGTTGAATGTGGTGTTGTCCGATATGCCCATAAGACTTGCGGGAGCTCTTCAGCCCAAGTTTTCTTGGCGTTCTATAATCTCCATTTTAACCCGGCCAGTATGACTTTGTTGGCAACTTCCACCTGTCCATTGGCTTCTGGGTGCTCTACAGAGGTGAACTGGTGCTTGATCTTTAGATCAGCTACCAGATTTCTAAATCCTGTGTCGGTGAATTGAGTACCATTATCTGTGGTGATGGAGCATGGGACCTGATGAGCGGATAATTTATACGCTTTTTGGCATTTTTTTAAGTAGTTTTTAGTATGATTTAGTTAGTTTTCAATATATTTTTATTAGTTTTTAAATAAAAATCACATTTCTGGACTTCACTATGAGTTTGTGTATTTTTTTGTGATTTCAGGTAATTTCTGGCTGAAATTGAGGGACTTGAGCAAAAATATGATTCAGAGGCTGAAGAAGGACTGCAGATGCTGTTGGATTCTGACCACCCTGCACTCGAAAAGAATTTTCTGGAGCTACAAAAGCCCAATTGGCGCGCTATCAATTGCGTTGGAAAGTAGACATCTAGGGCTTTCCAGAAATATATAATAGTCCATACTTTGCCCGAGTTTTGACTACGCAAATTGGCGTTCAAACGCCAACTTCCTGCCCTATTCTGGAGTTAAACACCAGAAACAGGTTGCAAACCAGAGTTAAACGCCAGAAACAGGCTAAAACCTGGTGTTTAACTCCAAAATGAGTCTCTACACATGAAAGCTCAATGCTCAGCCCAAGCACACACCAAGTGGGCCCGGAAGTGGATTTCTACATCATTTACTTATCTTATGTAACCCTAACTACTAGTTTAGTATAAAAACTACTTTTAGTGAATTATTTTATATCTCTGGTTATCTTTTGTATAATTTTATGTTCAGAGATCACGTTTAGGGGGCTGGCCATTCGGCCATGCCTGGACCTTCATCACTTATGTATTTTCAACGGTAGAGTTTCTACACACCATAGATTAAGGTGTGGAGCTCTGCTATTCCTCATGAATTAATGCAAAGTACTATTTTTTTCTTATTCAATTCAAGCTTATTCCTATTTTAAGATATTCGCTTGAACTTCAACATGATGAATATGATGATTCGTGACACTCATCACTATTCTCAACCTATGAACGCGTGCCTGACAACCACTTCCGTTCTACCTTGGATTGAGCATTTATCTCTTGGGCTCCTGGTTCAGATCAGAGTCTTCGTGGTATAGGCTAGAATTATTGGCAGTCATTCTTGAGATCCGAAAAGTCTAAACCTTGTCTGTGGTATTCCGAGTAGGATCTGGGAAGAGATGACTATGACGAGCTTCAAACTCGCGAGTGTTGGGCGTAGTGACAGACGCAAAAGGATCGCTGGATCCTATTCCAACGTGATCGAGAACCGACAGATGATTAGCCGTGCGGTGACAGCGCATTTGGACCATTTTCACTGAGAGGACGGGAAGTAGCCATTGACAACGGTGATGTCCAACATACAGCTTGCCATAGAAAGGAGTATGAATGATTGAATGGAAGTAGTAGGAAAGCAGAGGTTCAGAAAGAACAAAGCATCTCCATACGCTTATCTGAAATTTCTACCAATGAATTACATAAGTATCTCTATCCTATTTTATATTTTAATTATATTTTAATTATCAAATCTCCATAACCATTTGAATCTGCCTGACTGAGATTTTCAAGATGACCATAGCTTGCTTTAAGCCGACAATCTCCGTGGGATCGACCCTTACTCACGTAAGGTTTATTACTTGGATGACCCAGTGCACTTGCTGGTTAGTTGTGCGAAGTTGTGAAAAAGAATTGAGATTATGAACGTGCGTATTAAGTTTTTGGCGCCGTTACCAGGGAATGAACAATCACGATTTTGTGCACCAAGTTTTTGGCGCCGTTGCCGGGGATTGTTCGAGTTTGGACAACTGACGGTTCATCTTGTTGCTCAGATTAGGTAATTTTATTTTAATTTTAAGCTTTTTGTTTTTATTTTTATTTTTGAAAAATTTTTAAAAAAATAAATTATTCTATGGCTTCAGAATTTTTAAGAATGAATTCTATAGTTTCATGATGATCTGTTGAAGTCTGGCTGGCTGTGAAGCCATGTCTAATCTTTTGGACTGAGGTTTCAACTCATCATCACAAGAGCTTTTTGATTCTCATCAATTCAAATGTTGTATGCCTGATTTGTATGCTAAAGCTTGGCTGGCCATTGGCCATGTCTAGTGTTTTGGACCGAAGCTTTCACTGAAAGCTTGGCTGGCTAGTAAGCCATGTCTAATTCCTGGACTGGAGCTTTAAACTAACATTGCATGATTCTTGGAATTCTCATTAAAAATTTTGAAATCCTTATTTTTCTTTTTCCAAACAATTTTCGAAAAAAAAGAAAAAAAAATTTTAAATCATAAAACCAAAAAAATTTTGTGTTCTTGTTTGAGTCTTGTGTTAAATTTTGAGTTTGGTGTCAATTGCATCTTTTTAATTTTCTTTTAATTTTCGAAAAAAAATATATGCATTGTGTTCTTGATGATCTTCAAGTTGTTCTTGATGATCTTCTTTGTTTGATCTTTGCATTTTCATGTTTTGTGTCTTTTCTTGTTTTTCATATGCATTTTCAATTTGTTAGTGCCTAAACATTGAAAATTTCTAAGTTTGGTGTCTTGCATGTGTGTCTTTTCTTATAAATTTTCAAAAATATGTTCTTGATGTTCATCATGATCTTCAAAGTGTTCTTGGTGTTCATCTTGACATTCAAAGTGTTCTTGCATACATTGTGTGTTTTGATTCATAATTTTCATGTTTTGAGTCTTTTTGTTGTTTTTCTCTCTCTTCTTAAAAACTTAAAAATCAAAAAAATATATTTCCCTTATTCTTCTCATAAATTTCGAATATTTGAGTTGACTTATTCAAAAAATTTTAAAATTCAGTTGTTTCTTATAAGACAAACCAAATTTTCAATTTAAAAATCTTATCTTTTCAAAACCTTTTCAAAAATCAAATCTTTTTCATTTTTCTTTTATGATTTTCGAAAATTTTAAAAATGATTTTCAAAATCGTTTTCTTAATTTCATTCCATAATTTCAAAATCTTTACTAACAATTAATGTGATTGATTCAAAAATTTTAAAGTTTGTTACTTGCTTATTAAGAAAGGTTCAATCTTTAAATTTTAGAATCATATCTTTTAGTTTCTTGTTATTCAAGTAATCAACTTTAATTTTCAAAATCAAATCTTTTTAAATTTCTTTTTCAAATCTTTTTCAAAATGATTTTCAATCACATCTTTTTCAAAATCAATTTCAAAATCTTCTCTAACTTCTTATCTTTTCAAAATTGATTTTCAAATCTTTTTTCAATTATCCACTTAACTTTTTGTTTGATTTTTAAATTTTTGTCTTTTTCAAAACTATCTAACTACTTTCCTCTCACCAATTTTCGAAAATCACTAACTTTTTTTTTTCAAAATTTCTTTTCATTAACTAATTGTTTTAAATTTCAATTTAATTTTATTTTCTTCTTAATTTTTGAATACTAACTAATAATTAAAATAAAAACAAAAATATTTTCCTTTTATTTTAAATTAAATTCGAATTCTCTCCCCCTCTCTCATCTCCTTCTATGTATTTATCTACTAATATTCCTCCTCTACTCATAATTCGAACCCACTCTTCTTCTCTGTGTTCGAATTTTTTTCTTCTTCTTCCTCTATTCTTCTCTTCTTCTACTCACACAAAGGAATCTTTATACTGTGACATAGAGGATTCCTCTTCTTTTCTATTCTCTTCTTTTTCATATGAGCAGGAACAGGGATAAAGACATTCTTATTGAAGCTGATCCTGAACCTGAAAGGACTCTTAAGAGGAAACTAAGAGAAGCTAAAGCACAACCCTCTGGAGAGGACCTGACAGAAATTTTCGAAAAAGAAGGAGACATGGCCGAACCCAATAACAATGCCAACAATGCAAGTAAGATGCTTAGTGACTTCATTGCACCCTCTGCTGACTTCTAAAGCATCTAGGAGCAATCATGAAGCTGAATGCCAAGTTATTCGGTAATGAGACTTGGGAAGATGAACCCCCCTTGTTCACCAATGAACTGAATGCATTAATGAGGCAGACATTACCTCAGAAGAAACCGGATCCTGGAAAATTCTTCATACCTTGTACCATAGGCACCATGACCTTTGAAAAGGCTCTGTGTGACCTGGGATCAGGGATAAACCTCATGCCACTCTCTGTAATGGAGAAATTGGGAATCTTTGAGGTACAAGTTGCAAGAATCTCACTAGAGATGGCAGACAAATCAATGAAACAGGCTTATAGACTAGTAGAGGACGTGCTATTGAAGGTTGAAGGCCTTTACATCCCTGCTGATTTCATAATCCTAGACACTGGGAAGGATGAGGATGAATCCATCATCCTTGGCAGACCCTTCCTTGCCACAGCAAAAGCAGTGATTGATGTTGACAGAGGAGAGTTGGTCCTTCAGTTGAATAAGGACTACCTTGTATTCAAGACTCAAGGTTCTCCTTCTGTAACCATGGAGAGGAAGCATGAAAAGCTTCTCTCAATATAGAGTCAAACAAAACCCCCACATTCAAACTCTAAGTTTGGTGTTGGGAAGTCACAACCAAACTCTAAGTTTGGTGTTGAGAGGCCCCAACCTTGCTCTGATTATCTGTGAGGCTCCATGAGAGGTCACTGTCAAGCTATTGACATTAAAGAAGCGCTTGTTGGGAGGCAACCCAATGTTATTTAATTATATCTATTTATTCTCCATTGCTATTTGATGAGCGGATATTTTATACGCTTTTTGGGGTTAATTTCATATAGTTTTGAGTATGTTCTAGTTAGTTTTTAGTCTATTTTCATTAGTTTTTAGGAAAAATTCATATTTCTGGTTTACTATGAGTTGTATGTTTTTCTGTAATTTCAGGTATTTTTCTGGCTGAAATTGAGGGAGCTGAGCAAAAATCTGATTCAGGCTGAAAAAGGACTACTGATGCTATTGGATTCTGACCTCCCTGCACTCAAAGTGGATTTTCTGGAGCTACAGAACTTAAAATGGAGCGCTTCTAATTGCATTGGAAAGTAGACATCCAGGGCTTTCCAGCAATATATAATAGTCCATACTTTGCTCAAGGATAGATGACGTAAACTGGCGTTCAACGCCAGTTCTCCGCCCAATTCTGGCGTCCAGCGCCAAAAAAGGATTACAAATTGGAGTTCAACGCCAGAAATGGATCCAAACCTGGCGTTGAACGCCCAAAACAGCCTTATGCACGTGAATTGCTTAAGTCTCAGCCTCAGCACACACCAAGTGGGCCCCAGAAGTGGATCTCTGCACCATCTATCATAGTTTACTCATTTTCTGTAAACCTAGGCTACTAGTTTAGTATTTAAACAACTTTTAGAGACTTATTTTGTATCTCATGACATTTTAGATCTAACCTTTGTACTCTTTGACGGCATGAGTCTCTAAACTCCATTGTTGGGGGTGAGGAGCTCTGCTGTGTCTCGATGAATTAATGCAAGTATTTCTGTTTTCCATTCAAACATGCGTGTTCCTATCTAAGATATCCATTCGCGCCTAACTATGAAGAAGGTGATGATCAGTGACACTCATTACCTTCCTCAATCCATGAACGTGTTTCTGACAACCACCTCCGTTCTACATCAGATTGAATGAATATCTCTTAGATTCCTTAATCAGAGTCTCCGTGGTATAAGCTAGATTGATGGCGGCATTCATGAGAATCCGGAAAGTCTAAACCTTGTCTGTGGTATTCCGAGTAGGATTCAGGGATTGAATGACTGTGACGAGCTTCAAACTTGCGAGTGCTGGGCGTAGTGACAGACGCAAAAGGAGGGTGAATCCTATTCCAGCATGATCGGGAACCTCAGATGATTAGCCGTGCTGTGACAGAGTATTTGGACCATTTTCACAAGAGGATGGGATATAACCATTGACAACGGTGATGCCCCAACACACAGCTTGCCATAGAAGGACGTGCGTGCGTGAATCAGAGAACAGAGGAAAGCAGAGATTCAGAAGACAAAGCATCTCCAAAACTCCAACATATTCTCCATTACTGCATAACAAGTAACCTTTAATCCATGCTCTTTTGTTTGTTAGCAATTCAACTGATTAATATAAGTGACTTCCTGACTAAGATTTACAAGATAACCATAGATTGCTTTAAACCAACAATCTCTGTGGGATTCGACCCTTACTCACGTAAGGTATTACTTGGACGACCCAGTGCACTTGCTGGTTAGTGGTACGAGTTGTGAAAAGTGTGATTCACAATTCGTGCACCAAGTTTTTGGCGCTGTTGCCGGGGATTGTTCGTGTTTGAACAACTGACGGTTTATTTTGTTGCTTAGATTAGGAAAAGTTTTCTTTTTAGTTTAGAGTCTCTTATTATTGTTCTTGGTTAAAAATATCCTTCTTCAAAACAAGTGTTACATTTACTGCCCAATTGGCTAGAGCGTTGGTCTAAGTCCGTGGCAGTTTGGTACACTCTTTTTAAAATCTTTTTCAAAAATAATATTTTCTCTATTAAATTTTGTGCCAAACTTTAAGTTTGGTGTTTTCTTGTTGATTTCCCTTTGATTTTCGAAAATTTTGGTTTGGTTTTCTAAAAATTTTAAGTTTGGTGTTCTTTCTTCATGTTCTCGTGTTCTTGTGAGTCTTCAAAGTGTTCGTGAGTTTTCCTTGTGTCTTGATCTTAAAATTTTTAAGTTTGGTGTTCCTTGGTGTTTTCCTTCCAAAATTTTCAAAAACAAGGAGCATTAGATCTAAAAATTTTAAGTCTTGTGCCATTTTATTGTTTTTCTCTTTCCTCACTAAATTCAAAAATATCTTTTCTCTCTATTTCTAAAACAAATTTTCAAAAATTATTTTTAAAAATTCAGATTTTTTTTAAATTTAAAATCTTTTCCAAATCATATCTTTTTCAAAACTTCCTTACCACTTTCTCTCCCCTCATTTTTTCGAAAACCTTCACCTATTTTTATTTATTTTATTTTTATTTATTTTATTTTAATTTATTTTATTTTTGAAATAAGTAAATAAATAAATAAATAAATAAATAAATAAATATTTTTTTTTACATCATCTCCCTTTCTCCATCATGGATCTAAGTGGAAATGAACAGTCCAGGAGGACTCTGGGGTCATATGCTAACCCCTCTACTGCTTCATATGGGAGTAGTATCTGCATACCCTCCATTGGAGTCAGTAGCTTTGAGTTGAATCCTCAGCTCATTATCATGGTGCAGCAAAATTGCCAGTATTCCGGTCTTCCACAGGAAGAACCTACAGAGTTTCTGGCACAATTTTTACGAATTGCTGACACAGTACATGATAAGGAAATAGATCAGGATGTCTACAGACTATTACTGTTTCCATTTGCTGTGAAAGATCAAGCTAAGAGGTGGTTAAATAACCAACCTAAGGCCAACATAAGGACATGGAAACAGCTGACAGAAAAATTTCTGAATCAATACTTTCCCCCAAAATGAATGACACAGCTAAGGCTGGACATCCAAGGCTTTAAACAAGGAGATAATGAATCTCTTTATGATGCCTGGGAGAGATACAGAGAGATGCTACGAAAATGCCCCTCTGAAATGTTTTCAGAGTGGGTTCAGTTAGACATCTTCTATTATGGGCTTGCAGAAGGAGCTCAGATGTCTCTAGATTACTCAGCTGGTGGATCTATCCACATGAGAAAGACAATTGAAGAGGCTCAAGAGCTCATTGATACAATTGCCAGGAATCAGCATCTGTACCTAAGCAGTGACCCTTCCATGAAAGAAGAGGTTAAAATAGTAACTGCTGAACTCAGTCCTGTAAAACAAGCTGCTGAATTCAATCAGCAATTGGATTTTCTAACAAAGCAGTTAGCTAAATTCAAGGATAAACTACAAGAGACAAGGATGGCTAATATAAATGTGGAAGAACAATTGAAGCAAACCAAGCAGCAGCTGTCAAGGCAAATAACAGAAGAATGCCAAGCAGTTCAATTAAGAAGTGGGAAAACATTAAATACCCCACCTCAAGGCAGCAAAGAGCTAAGAAATGAGCAAACTACCCAAAATTCACCTGAGGACAGTAAGAGCCCAGGAAAAAGTAATTCTGGCACTAAAACGCCAGAAATTTGGTGGAAGGCTGGCGCTGAACGCCCAGACTCTGTTCAGGACTGGCGTTCAACGCCAGAAACAAGGCAGGACTGGCGTTCAACGCCAGAAATAGGCAAGGATCTGGCGTTGAACGCCCAAAATGGGCAAAATCTGGCGCTGAACGCCCAAAATGGGCACAGTTCTGGCGTTCAGACGCCAGGAATAGACAAGGAGCTGGCGTCCAATTTCACTTCAACTTCTAACCCTGGCACTCAATTGCCAGTGAGGGATCAGACACACACAAATGCTGATAACAACCCCTCTAAAAAGGCTTCTTCAACCACTTCTGTAGGCAATAAACCTGCAGCAACTAAGGTTGAGGAATATAAAGCCAAGATACCTTATCCTCAAAAACTCCGGAAAGAGAAGCAAGATAAGCAATTTGCTCGCTTTGCAGATTATCTCAGGACTCTTGAAATAAAGATTCCATTTGCAGAGGCACTTGAGCAAATACCTTCTTATGCCAAGTTCATGAAAGAGATCTTGAGTCATAAGAAGGATTGGAGAGAAACAGAAAGAGTTCTCCTCACTGAAGAATGCAGTGCAGTCATTCTGAAGAGCTTTCCTGAAAAGCTTAAAGACCCTGGGAGTTTTCTGATATCATGCATATTAGAAGGTAATTGCACCAAGACAGCTTTATGCGATCTTGGGGCAAGCATCAACCTAATACCTGCATCCACTATCAGAAAGCTTGGCTTAACTGAAGAAGTTAAACCAACCCGGATATGTCTCCAACTTGCTGATGGCTCCACTAAATACTCATCAGGCGTGATTGAAGACATAATTGTCAGAGTTGGGCCATTCGCCTTTCCCACTGACTTTGTTGTGCTGGAAATGGAGGAGCACAAGAGTGCCACTCTCATTCTAGGAAGACCCTTCCTAGCAACTGGATGAACCCTCATTGACGTCCAACAAGGGGAAATAACCCTGAGAGTCAATGATGATGAGTTTAAGTTGAATGCTGTCAAAGCCATGCGGCATCCAGACACATCAAAAGACTACATGAAAGTTGATCTTATTGACTCTTTGGTAGAAGAGATCAACATGGCTGAGAGTCTCAAATCGGAGTTGGAAGACATCTTTAAAGATGTTCAGCCTGATTTGGAGGATTCAGAGGACATGAAAGAGCCTCTGAAATTTCTTCTGGATGAGAAAAAACCTCCTAAACCCGAGCTCAAGCCATTACCACCATCCTTGAAATATGCCTTTCTGGGAGAAGGTGACACTTTTCCAGTGATCATAAGCTCTGCTTTAAATTCACAGGAAGAGGAAGCACTTATTCAAGTGCTAAGGACACACAAGACAGCTCTTGGGTGGTCCATAGGTGACCTTAAGGGCATAAGCCCAGCTAGATGCATGCACAAAATCTTATTGGAGGATAATGCTAAACCAGTGGTTCAACCACAGAGGCGGCTAAATCCAGCCATGAAGGAAGTGGTGCAGAAAGAGGTCACCAAATTACTAGAGGCTGGGATTATTTATCCTATTTCTGATAGCCCCTGGGTGAGCCCTGTCCAAGTCGTCCCAAAAAAGGGAGGCATGACAGTGATTCATAATGAAAAAAATGAACTGGTTCCTACAAGAATATTTACAGGGTGGCGCATGTGTATTGACTACAGAAGGCTCAATACAGCCACCAGAAAGGATCATTTTCCTTTACCATTCATAGACCAGATGCTAGAAAGACTGGCAGGTCATGATTATTACTGCTTTTTGGATGGCTACTCAGGCTATAACCAGATTGCAGTAGATCCCCAGGATCAAGAGAAAACAGCATTCACATGTCCATCTGGAGTGTTTGCTTATAGAAGGATGCCATTTGGGCTGTGTAATGCGCCTGCAACCTTCCAGAGATGCATGCTCTCTATTTTCTCTGATATGGTGGAAAAATTTCTGGAAGTCTTCATGGATGACTTCTCAGTATATGGAGACTCATTCAGCTCCTGTCTTGATCACCTGAAACTTGTTCTGAAAAGATGCCAAGAGACCAACCTAGTTTTAAACTGGGAAAAATGTCACTTCATGGTGACTGAAGGGATTGTTCTTGGGCATAAAATCTCAAACAAGGGAATAGAGGTGGATCAAGCAAAAATAGAGGTAATTGAAAAATTACCACCACCTGCCAATGTTAAGGCAATCAGAAGCTTTCTGGGGCATGCAGGATTCTATAGGAGGTTTATAAAGGATTTTTCAAAAATCGCAAAACCTCTAAGCAATCTGCTAGCTGCTGACACGCCATTTGTGTTTGACACAGAGTGTCTGCAGGCGTTTGAAACACTGAAAGCTAAGCTGGTCACAGCACCAGTTATTTCTGCACCATACTGGACATTACCATTTGAGCTAATGTGTGATGCCAGTGATCACGCCATTGGTGCAGTATTGGGAAAGAGGCATGACAAGCTTTTGCACGTCATTTATTATGCTAGTCGCGTTTTAAATGATGCCCAGAAAAATTACACAACCACAGAAAAAGAATTACTTGCAGTGGTTTATGCCATTGACAAGTTCATATCATACTTAGTAGGATCAAAAGTGATTGTGTATACTGACCATGCTGCTCTTAAATATCTACTCACAAAGCAGGATTCAAAACCCAGGCTCATCAGATGGGTGTTGCTTCTGCAAGAGTTTGATATAGAAATAAGAGACAGAAAAGGGACAGAGAACTAAGTGGCTGATCATCTGTCCCGGATAGAGCCAGTAGAAGGGACGTCCCTCCCCTCTCTTGAGATCTCTGAGACTTTTCCGGATGAGCATTTATTTGCCATTTAGGAAACACCATGGTTTGCCGATATTGCAAACTATAAAGCTGCAAGGTTCATACCCAAAGAGTACAACAGGCAACAAAAGAAAAAATTAATCACTGATGCAAAGTACTACTTGTGGGATGAACCCTATCTCTTTAAGAGATGTGCAGACGGAATAATCCGTAGGTGTGTGCCTAGAGAAGAAGCACAGAGGATCCTATGGCATTGCCATGGATCTCAATATGGAGGCCATTTCGGAGGTGAGCGAACAGCCACCAAGGTCCTCCAATGTGGCTTCTATTGGCCCACACTCTATAAAGATTCCCGAGAGTTTGTACGTAATTGTGACAGTTGCCAAAGAGCTGGTAATCTGCCTCATGGTTACGCCATGCCTCAACAAGGAATCTTGGAAATTGAGTTGTTTGATGTATGAGGAATTGACTTCATGGGACCTTTCCCACCATCGTACTCAAACACTTATATTCTGGTGGCAGTTGACTATGTATCAAAATGGGTTGAGGCCATTGCCACACCCACCAATGATACTAAAACAGTGCTAAAGTTCCTCCAGAAATATATCTTCAGCAGGTTTGGGGTCCCTAGAGTACTAATCAGTGATGGGGGCACTCACTTCTGCAACAAACAGCTTTACTCTGCCATGGTCCGGTATGGGATTCGCCACAAGGTGGCGACTCCATATCATCCACAGACTAATGGACAAGCTGAATTCTCTAACAGAGAGCTAAAAAGAATCCTAGAACGGACTGTAAATACCCGTAGAAAGGATTGGGCAAGAAGCTTGGATGATGCTCTGTGGGCATACAGAACAGCATTCAAGACTCCTATAGGGACCTCTCCATACCAACTGGTCTATGGTAAGGCATGTCACTTGCCCGTGGAACTGGAACATAAAGCCTACTGGGCAACCAGATTCCTGAACTTTGATGCCAAATTAGCTGGAGAAAAAAGATTGCTCCAGCTAAATGAGCTAGAGGAATTCAGATTTACAGCTTTCGAAAATTCCAAGCTTTATAAAGAGAAACAAAAAAAGTGGCATGACAGAAAGCTGTCATCTAGAATCTTCGAGCCAGGACAGAAGGTTCTGCTGTTCAACTCTAGACTCAGGCTATTCCCCGGGAAATTGAAATCCCGATGGAGGGGACCATACGTGATTACAAGTGTATCACCATATGGTTATGTGGAGCTTCAGGATATTGATTCTGATAAGAAGTTCATTGTCAATAGACAGAGAATCAAGCACTATCTTGAAGGCAACGTTGAGCAAGAGTGCTCAAGGCTGAAGCTAGATTAAAAGCTCAGCAAGGTCCAGCTAAAGACAATAAAGAAGCGCTTGTTGGGAGGCAACCCAGCCATGGGGCATCAATCCTCTAAGCATTTTGCCCTATTTGTATTTTTGTTTATATAGAGTTCATTGATAACAAGGTAAAGAATCGATTGCATAAGTTCACAGGGTTACAGAAGGAATCTACACACAAAACAGAGAAAAAGAGCTCACTGGCAAGAAAACGCCAGTAAGAGCCTATTTTGGGTGTTCAGCGCCCAAAAGGGGCAGCCAGTGGGTGCTGAACGCCAGTAAGGATAGCAATCTGGCGTTCAACGCCAGAAAAGGGCAACAACTGGGCGTTGAACGCCCAGGAGAGCAGCATTTGGGCGTTGAACGCCCAAAACAGGCAGCGTTTGGGCGTTCAAACGCCATGATAGTGGGGAGGAGCTCTCCTTCTACCCATCTCCTTTCTTTTCTTTTGCTTGAAGACAAGCAAACCTCTAAGTTTGGTGTGCTTATCCATGATCACTAAGATCATGGCCCCTAAAGAAAAACAACCCACTCCAAGAGGCAAGAAAGAGAGTATTCCAAAACCACTTTGGAATCAAGGGAAGTTCTTAACCAAGGAACATTCAGACCATTACTACAAAATGATGGGTCTAAGATCAGTGATCCCGGAAGTTAAGTTCGATCTGAAAAAAGATGAATATCCGGAGATCCAAGAGCAAAATCAAAACAGCATGCTCTGCAAACTGCTCAGGGAACAAGAGGAGCAAGGGCGTGACTTAAAGGAACTGAAGCGTCAGGAGTTATCTCTTGAAGGACCAAGCACCTCACAGACTAGAGGAACATCCACTTCCAAACCTCAAGGTTGTTGAGTTCTAATCTTAGCCTTAACTCTGTGATAATTGTTCTTATTTTAGTTTTACCTTAGGAGTCATATAGTAGTAATTAGTATCTATTTTGATTTTATCTCCAATTAAGTTATAGTCTATTTTTCTCATCATCAACAAACATGAATAAAATAGTAGATCTTTTGAATAAGAGGCAATAAAATTTCGAGTTTTTAATAAGAGAAATTCTAATTAGTTACATGTGGTGGCAATGCTTTCTGTCTTCTGAATGAATGCTTGAACAGTGCATATGTCTTTTGAATTTGTTGTTTAAGACTGTTAAATATGTTGGCTCTTGAAAGAATGATGAACATGAGACATGTTATTGATAATCTGAAAAATCATAAAAATGATTCTTGAAGCAAGAAAAAGCAGCAAAGAACAAAGCTTGCAGAAAAAAAAAAGAGAGAGAAAGCAAGCAGAAAAAGCCAAAGCTCTTAAAACCAAAAGGCAAGAGCAAAAAGCCAATAGCCCTTAAAACCAAAAGGCAAGGGTAATAAAAAGGATACCAAGGCTTTGAGCATCAGTGGATAGGAGGGCCTAAGGGAATAAAATCCTGGCCTAAGCGACTAAACCAAGCTGTCCCTAACCATGTGCTTGTGGCGTGAAGGTGTCAAGTGAAAACTTGAGACTGAGCGGTTAAAGTCAAGGTCCAAAGCAAAAAGAAGAGTGTGCTTAAGAACTCTGGACACCTCTAATTGGGGACTTTAGCAAATCTGAGTCACAATCTAAAAGGTTCACCCAATTATGTGTCTGTGGCATTTATGTATCCGGTGGTAATACTAGAAAACAAAGTGCTTAGGGCCACGGCCAAGACTCATAAAATAGCTGTGTTCAAGAATCATCACACTGAAATAGGAGAATCAATAACACTATCTGAATTCTAAGTTCCTATAGATGCCAATCACTCTGAGCTTCAATGGATAAAGTGAGATGCCAAAACTGTTCAGAAGCAAAAAGCTACTAGTCCCGCTCATCTAATTAGAATCTGAGCTTCACTCAAAAACTCTGAGATATTATTGCTTCTCAACCTATTAGTCTTCTATTTTATTTGTCTAGTTGCTTGAGGACAAGCAACAGTTTAAGTTTGGTGTTGTGATGAGCGAATATTTTATACGCTTTTTGGGGTTAATTTCATATAGTTTTGAGTATGTTCTAGTTAGTTTTTAGTCTATTTTCATTAGTTTTTAGGAAAAATTCATATTTCTGGACTTTACTATGAGTTTTATGTTTTTCTGTAATTTCAGGTATTTTTCTGGCTGAAATTGAGGGAGCTGAGCAAAAATCTGATTCAGGCTGAAAAAGGACTGCTGATGCTGTTGGATTCTGACCTCCCTGCACTCAAAGTGGATTTTCTGGAGCTACAGAACTCAAAATGGAGCGCTTCCAATTGCATTGGAAAGTAGACATCCAGGCCAACAATATATAATAGTCCATACTTTGCTCAAGGATAGACAACGTAAACTGGCGTTCAACGCCAGTTCTCTGCCCAATTCTGGCGTCCAGCGCCAGAAAAGGATTACAAATTGGAGTTCAACGCCAGAAATGGATCCAAACCTAACGTTGAACGCCCAAAACAGCCTTATGCACGTGAATTGCTTAAGTCTCAGCCCCAGCACACACCAAGTGGGCCCCAGAAGTGGATCTCTGCACCATCTATCATAGTTTACTCATTTTCTGTAAACCTAGGCTACTAGTTTAGTATTTAAACCACTTTTAGAGACTTATTTTGTATCTCATGACATTTTAGATCTAAACTTTGTACTCTTTGACGGCATGAGTCTCTAAACTCCATTGTTGGAGGTGAGGAGCTCTGCTGTGTCTCGATGAATTAATGCAAGTATTTCTGTTTTCCATTCAAACATGCGTGTTCCTATCTAAGATATCCATTTGCGCCTAACTATGGAGAAGGTGATGATCAGTGACACTCATCACCTTCCTCAATCCATGAACGTGTGTTTGACAACCACCTCCGTTCTACATCAGATTGAATGAATATCTCTTAGATTCCTTAATCAGAGTCTCCGTGGTATAAGCTAGATTGATGGCGGCATTCATGAGAATCCGGAAAGTCTAAACCTTGTCTATGGTATTCCGAGTAGGATTCAGGGATTGAATGACTGTGACGAGCTTCAAACTTGCGAGTGCTGGGCGTAGTGACAGACGCAAAAAGAGGGTGAATCCTATTCCAGCATGATCGGGAACCTCAGATGATTAGCCGTGCTGTGACAGAGCATTTGGACCATTTTCACAAGAGGAGGGGATGTAACCATTGACAACGGTGATGCCCCAACACACAGCTTGCCATAGAAGGACGTGCGTGCGTGAATCAGAGAACAGAGGAAAGCAGAGATTCAGAAGACAAAGCATCTCCAAAACTCCAACATATTCTCCATTACTGCATAACAAGTAACCTTTAATCCATGCTCTTTTGTTTGTTAGCAATTCAACTGATTAATATAAGTGACTTCCTAACTAAGATTTACAAGATAACCATAGATTGCTTCAAACCAACAATCTCTGTGGGATTCGACCCTTACTCACGTAAGGTATTACTTGGACGACCCAGTGCACTTGCTGGTTAGTGGTACGAGTTGTGAAAAGTGTGATTCACAATTTGTGCACCACTATTTTATGTTTTCTTTAGGTTGATGATCATGTGAAGTCACAAAAACAACTGAAAAATCAAAAACTGAATGAAAAACAGCATTAAAAACTGCACACCCTGGAGGAAGAGCTTACTGGCGTTTAAACGCCAGTAAGAAGTAGCAGACTGGCGTTTAACGCTAGAAACAACCACCAAACTGGCGTTTAACACAAAAACAGAGCATCTACTTGGCGTTTAACACCACAAATGGGAGAAAAGCTGGCGTTAAACGCCAGAAACAAGCAGCAGCCTGGCGTTTAACGCCAGAAGTGCACTCTAAGGGCGTTTTGCACGCCCTAAATGGAGCAGGGATGCTAAGTCCTTGACCCCTCAGGATCTGTGGGCCCCACTGGATCCCCATCTACCCCACCTCTTCTTCTCTCCTCTTCACACCCTTTCATAACACTCTTCCCCAAATACCCTTCATCAATCACTTCCATATCTCTTCCCCAAACACCCTTCACCACTTACATCCATCCACTCTTCCCCAAAAACCCCACCTACCTCCAAACTCAAAATCCTTTCCCTTCCAAACCCAACCCTAATACACGAAACCTACCCTTTCCCCACCCCTATATAAACACCTCAACACTAACTCATTTTCACACATCACAAACACTTCTTTTCTCCCTTGGCCGAATACACACTTCTCCTCCATCTCCTCTATTTTCTTCTTCTTCTACTATTTTCCTTTTTCTTTTGCTCGAGGACGAGCAAACATTTTAAGTTTGGTGTAGTAAAAGTGTTACTTTTTGTTTTTCCATAACCATTAATGGCACCTAAGGCCAAAGAAACCTCAAGAAAGAGGAAAGAGAATACAATTGGTTCCACCTCTGAGTCATGGGAGATGGAGAGATTCATCTTAAAAGCCCATCACTAAGAATAGGATGGAGCAAACAAGAGAGCCCACTCATGGACCTCAACAAGAACATGAGGAAATTCCTCATCATGAAATCCCTGAGATGCCTCAAGGGATGCACTTTTCTCCACAAAACTATTGGGAGCAAATTAACACCTCCCTAGGAGAATTGAGTTCCAACATGGGACAACTAAGGGTGGAGCACCAAGAGCACTCCATCATTCTCCATGAGATTGGAAAATATCAAAGAGCTATGAGGGAGGAGCAACAAAGGCAAGGAAGAGACATAGAGGAGCTCAAGAACACCATTGATTCTTCAAGAGGAAGAAGACGCCACCCTCACTAAGGTGGACCCGTTCCTTAATCTCCTTGTTCTTATTTTTCTATTTTTCGGTTTTTGAGCCTTATGTTTTACTTATGTTTGTGTCTTTATTACATGATCATTAGTGTTTAAGTGTCTATGTCTTAAAGCTATGAATGTCCTATGAATCCATCACCTTTCTTAAATGAAAAATGTTTTAACCACAAAAGAACAAGAAGTACATGATTTCGAATTCATCCCTGAGATTAGTTTAATTATTTTGATGTGGTGGCAACACTTTTTGTTTTCTGAATGAATGCTTGAACAGTGCATATTTTTTGAATTTGTTGTTTATGAATGTTAAATTTGTTGGCTCTTGAAAGAATGATGAAAAGAAAAAATGTTATTTGATAATCTGAAAAATCATAAAATTGATTCTTGAAGCAAGAAAAAATAGTGAATACAAAAGCTTGCAGAAAAAAAAAAGAAAAAAAATGGCAAAAATAAAAGAAAAAAAAAGAAAGAAAAAAAGAGAAAGCAAGCAGAAAAAGCCAAAAGCTCTTTAAACCAAAAGGCAAGGGTAAAAAGGATCCAAGGCTTTGAGCATCAGTGGATAGGAGGGCCCAAAGGAATAAAATCCTGGCCTAAGCGGCTAAACCAAGCTGTCCCTAACCATGTGCTTGTGGCGTGAAGGTGTCAAGTGAAAAGCTTGAGACTGAGCGGTTAAAGTCGAGGTCCAAAGCAAAAAAAAGAGTGTGCTTACGAACCTTAGACACCTCTAATTGGGGACTTTAGCAAAGCTGAGTCACAATCTGAAAAGGTTCACCCAGTTATGTGTCTGTGGCATTTATGTATTCGGTGGTAATACTGGAAAACAAAGTGCTTAGGGCCACGGCCAAGACTCATAAAGTAGCTGTGTTCAAGAATCAACATACTGAACTAGGAGAATTAATAACACTATCTAAATTCTGAGTTCTTATAGATGCCAATCATTCTGAACTTCAAAGGATAAAGTGAGATGCCAAAACTGTTCAGAGGCAAAAAGCTACTAGTTCCGCTCATTTAATTGAAGCTAAGTTTCATTGATATTTTGGAATTTATAGTATATTCTCTTCTTTTTATCCTATTTGATTTTCAGTTGCTTAGTGTAACAACCCTGATTTTCGAGTACATGAGATCTTTTCTGAAAGTACGGATTTCTCCAGAAGATCAGTAAAGGGAACACCTTTTTTATATCATCAAGAATTTCAATCCTCATTATCATTATGTCATCCTTAAGCTAGAACCTTTTCTAAGGCAAGCTCGATAATGCAGTCACGAAGAACCTAGTTTTTGAACCGTATCGGTTAGGAGTTTTGATTCTAGTTTTCGTAAATAGTCTCAGTTTGACGAACCGGACTCGATTCATGATAGAAGAGAGATAATAGTATAATATTAGTATTATATTAGTATTAAAAGATGATTGAATGATATTATAAGGTTACCTGGTCTGTTTTAGTTAAAAACAGAAAATTGGTTTAACCGGGTTTACGGTTTACTGGTGCAGCTTAGCACCAGCACTCTCTGATGACTTTAGCAATGCTAAGGCCTCATCATACATGTTATATTCTCATAATAAATATGTTACTAGTGTCCTTTATGCTAGTAGCTCAGAAAATAATTTTTAGAGATGTTTTTACGAGTGTTCCGATACATCTAGTTTTAGTAGTTATACACCTGAGATATTTTAATGTTATTTTAACCCACCTCCAAGCCAACCAATCACAACTCACCTTACACCCCCAAGACCTCCAAGTCTGTCTCATTTCATCATTTTGGCCTGAAAATAACAAGAGAGAAAAGAGAGAAACTTTCATGAACACTTAATCTTCAAAGCTTGATTTCTTCTGAACTAAAACTCAAATCAAAACTCCGATTTCACCAAAATGATCCTCTCTTCTTCCTATACATAACCATGTGACTTATCAAGGCTAGAAATAAGGTGAGATGTCTGTCTCCCTCCCTCTTCAATTCGGTTTTCAAGGAAACATGGTTAAACAAGTGTTTTCTTGATGTTCTTCCTTAGATCTCTTGCTTAGCTTGACTTGTGGGCCAAAGATCTTTGATTTCCTGCACATTTAAGGTGAGGATAACCTTCCTAAGATGCTGCTGAAGTTCTTTTAGTTGATGGTTTAGAGTTTTAAAGTTGTTCTTGATGTGTTTTAGGAGGAAAAAGTGCTTTAAGAACACTTCAAAGAGTAACTGGATTTGGAGCAGCAAATCAAGGTAGGGTTTGACGAATTTAATCTTGATTGATTGTGTTTGAGTTGTGTGATTATGATATGGTTTGTCTGTGCTTGAAATTGATTATTTGTATGAGTAATTCTTGTTGAAATTTTGGTGAAAATTTGATGAAATTTGATAAAATTCAAGCTATGAATGTGTGTTATTGTGGCTGTTGGAAAACGAAACCCTAGAGCTTAAATTGAGGTTCAATTTGTGTTGAAATCATGTGGAAAAGATGAGGTTTTAGTGGCTGGGAATTTATTTTGAATTTTGGTAAAAATCGGTTGCTGAAAAGATTGAAAAACGGGTAAAAATAGAGAAAGAATCTGAAGAATATATGAAGAACACGAAGAACACTTTGAGTGTGGTGAAGAGCATTGAAGAACACCTTTTAGATCTTAGAAAAGGCAAGGAAGTAAATATTTTGGTGTTTGAGGGGTTATTTTATAATTTTTGAATGTTAGGGTGGTTAAAGTAGAAATATTAAAAGTTACGGGTGGTAAAAAGTGAATTTATAAAGTAAAAGGTTAAAGGAAGGTAATTTTTGAAAATATATTAATAAAATAATAAATAATAATAAAATATTAAATAATAATATTTAATTAAAAATAATATTTTAATAAAAATAATAAAATAATGCGAAAAATGCAGTTTTCTGTAAAAGCTTTAGAAAGACAACTTTAAGTGCAGAATCTCATAATTACCTTCATAAAATACCTAGGGAGTGGTAATAACATGTTAGTGAGACAAAGATAAAGAAAAGATAAAAAGTTAAAGAAGAGATAAAAGTCAAAGAAAAAGTCTGTAAAGATTTAATAACAGAAAATCAGACAGAGATTAGTGAACGACCTAGGGCAACATAGTTAGTCCTTGAGTTGCGACTAGGATTAGGTATAATATGAAAAGTTAAATTGTTTCAGTATAGACTTAATGAACCTATACTTGGGACATGATAACTATTCATACCGAAATTTACATAAGCTTTAAATACATACGTTAAGCAGAGAAATCAGAGTAGAGTAAAGAGATAAAAGAGATGAGTAATACAACAAAGAGATATTTGTTTTGTGTACATTTGTTGCATTAAGGCAACTCCAGAGTTATTTGTTTGTTCATCTGCTGCATTGAGGCAGTCAGATAAATAGTGGTACGACCACATAACGTTTTCCAGTTCTACACAGCTATTGAGAGCTATACCTGCAACTGATAACCTGGGATCACTTGTAGAGGATATTAATTCATACATGGCTAGAATGCCGAACCTATAACGCAAGGATTGCTTACAGAATATATGATTTCATTCACGGCTGGAATGCCGTCACCTGTAAGGCAGAGTCTGCTTACAGAGGATATGACGCATACGTCAGTTAGTGAAAACTGTACCTATGCTGACTGGAAAACCATACCCATTTCAACTGTTTTGGGTTACGTCGGGAGCGGGTAGAAACCGACAGATGAGCTCATTACCTGCATTAAGGCTAGACATGCATCATACTTGGTTGTGCATTTCTTCCATTATGTTTGTTGTATGAATGTATGTTTTCTTTGTGTGTATTCTATTCTTTGTGTTTGTGTTATTTTCTTGTATTCTTCTGTTTGTGTTCTGCTATATGTTTTCTCTATCTTCTCTACTTATCTGTGTTTTCTATTTACTGCTTCTCTGTATTCTGCTAATAGTTTGCTAAACAACATAGAATTAATGAACGTAACTAATAACCCCGACCCTACTAAGAACTCCCCAGTTCTTACCCCTTCTCTCTCCTTTCCCCCTTCAGATGGAAGTGAGAGTACCTTACTGTAGTTCATTGATGATGGTTCTGCAAAGAGGATTCCACTCTAGATAGTCTTCTGAGTCTAGAGTGAATATCGTTCTCTGTTTATATGTATATACTGTGAGACCAGCCGATGTCTACACCCCGTTTGTACGTGAACTTTAACCTAAATCCTATGTACGAGACTCCTATTGTGTGGCTACTTGATGAGGTACCAGAGAGACGTCCTATGACAATGTCTGATCGTGCAGAGGAGTAGCAGATGATGTTTTACCTTTTGATGACGTTCCACCTGACTTGAGTTTTGAAGACCTAGAACATACTTTCCCTCGCTTTAGTAGTTTAGAGGGACTAGGTGAGTATAGAGTCTAGGCTAGCCTAGGTGCCAGCTTAGGGACCTCTTGAACAGGTCAAGACCTGGGATGTTGTATGTATGTATATGTATATAGTTATTATCTAGCTATATCTAGGGGTGTTCTAACTAAAGGTCTATACTCTAATAAAGGCTGGATCACTGAATGTTGCTAGCTACTTGTGATATATTTATGTGTGGTTGCTTATAACTATTTTATCTGTTATCAGTTGTGAGTTGATTATGAATGATTCCGTCTATTAATCCAAACGCTTTAAAAAAAAATATACCTCACAAATTAACTACGCTTTTAACAACGAATCAGGCTCATATGATAAATAATAGATAATAATTAGGAAAACAAATTGGTAGTGCTCAGTTTCCAGTATGATCTAGACATATTGAAAATTGGGTCGTTACACTTGGGGACAAGCAACAATTTAAGTTTGGTGTTGTGATGAGCGGATAATTTATACGCTTTTTGGTATTATTTTTAAGTAGTTTTTTAGTATGATTTAGTTAGTTTTTAGTATATTTTTATTAGTTTTTAAATAAAAATCACATTTCTGGACTTCACTATGAGTTTGTGTGTTTTTCTGTGATTTCAGGTAATTTCTGGCTGAAATTGAGGGACTTGAGCAAAAATATGATTCAAAGGCTGAAGAAGGACTGCAGATGTTGTTGGATTCTGACCTCCCTGCACTCAAAATGGATTTTCTGGAGCTACGAAAGTCTAATTGGCACGCTCTCAATTGCGTTGGAAAGTAGACATTCAGGGCTTTCCAGCAATATATAATAGTCCATACTTTTCCCGATTTTGACTATGCAAACTGGCGTTCAAATGCCAACTTCCTGCCCTATTCTGGAGTTAAACGCCAGAAACAGGCTACAACCTGGCGTTTAACTCCAAAAAGAGTCTCTACACATGAAAGCTCAATGCTCAGCCCAAGCACACACCAAGTGGACCCAGAAGTGGATTTCTACATCATTTACTTATCTTATGTAACCCTAGCTACTAGTTTAGTATAAAAACTACTTTTAGTGAATTATTTTATATCTCTGGTTATCTTTTGTATAATTTTATGTTTAGAGATCACGTTTAGGGGGCTGGCCATTCGGCCATGCCTGGACCTTCATCACTTATGTATTTTCAACGGTAGAGTTTCTACACACCATAAATTAAGGTGTGGAGCTCTGCTGTTCCTCATGAATTAATGCAAAGTACTATTATTTTCTTATTCAATTCAAGCTTATTCCTATTCTAAGATATTCGCTTGCACTTCAACATGATGAATATGATGATCTATGACACTCATCACTATTCTCAACCTATGAACGCGTGCCTGACAACCACTTCCGTTCTACCTTGGATTGAGCGTTTATCTCTTGGGCTCCTGGTTCAGATCAGAGTCTTCGTGGTATAGGCTAGAATTATTGACAGCCATTCTTGAGATCCGGAAAGTCTAAACCTTGTCTATGGTATTCCGATTAGGATCTGGGAAGGGATGACTGTGACGAGCTTCAAACTCGCGAGTGTTGGGCATAGTGACAGA
This sequence comes from Arachis hypogaea, assembly GCF_003086295.3. Taxonomy (NCBI): domain Eukaryota; kingdom Viridiplantae; phylum Streptophyta; class Magnoliopsida; order Fabales; family Fabaceae; genus Arachis; species Arachis hypogaea. The sequence continues at coordinate 128,467,845 of NC_092050.1, forward strand.
TGCAAAAGGATCACTGGATCCTATTCCAACATGATCGAGAACCGACAGATGATTAGTCGTGCGGTGACAGCACATTTGGACCATTTTCACTGAGAGGACGGGAAGTATCCATTGACAATGGTGATGCCCAACATACAGCTTGCCATAGAAAGGAGTATGAATGATTGAATGGAAGTAGTAGGAAAGCAGAGGTTCAGAAAGAACAAAGCATCTCCATACGCTTATTTGAAATTTCTATCAATGAATTACATAAGTATCTTTATCCTATTTTATATTTTAATTATCAAATCTCCATAACCATTTGAATCTGCCTGACTGAGATTTACAAGATGACCATAGCTTGCTTCAAGCCGACAATCTCCATGGGATCGACCCTTACTCACGTAAGGTTTATTACTTGGACGACCCAATGCACTTGCTGGTTAGTTGTGCGAAGTTGTGAAAAGGAATTGAGATTATGAATGTGCGTATTAAGTTTTTGGCACTGTTACCAGGGAATGAACAATCACGATTTCGTGCACCAGGACCCCAAACCTTGTGATAATGTTTCTGTATGGGATATGGCATTAGCTAATGGCTCTGCTTCAATCCACTTTGTGAAATACTCTATGTCCAAAATGAGAAACTTGACTTGTCCAAACCCCTGGGGGAAAGGTCCAAGGAGGTCGAGTCCCCACTTTGCGAATGGCCAGGGTGAAGTAACGCAGATGAGCTCCTCAGGTGGAGCTATGTGGAAGTTAGCATGCTTCTGGCAAGGTGGGCACGTCTTGACAAACTCTGTTGCTTCCCTTTGCAAGGTCAGCCAGTAGAAACCGGCTCGGAGTACCTTTTTGGCAAGGGCTCGTGCCCCAAGGTGATTGCCGCACATGCCACTGTGGACTTCTTCGAGAACCTCCCTTGTAGCGGAGGTCGGGACGCATTTTAGGAGAGGTTTAGAGATTCCTCTTTTATATAGGACGTCTTGTATTATGGTGTAGTAATGTGCTTCTCGTACTAGCCTTTTTGCCTCCTTTTTTTTGTGGGAAGTGTTTCTGACTTGAGATAGTTGATTATGGGAGTCATCCATCCTTGATCCTATCCTGATATGGCTAGGATCTTTTCTGCCTCCAAGGTTGATGGACTTTGGAGTGTTTCTTGGATGAGGCTTCTATTGTTACCCCCCTGATTTGGTGTTGGCTATTTTTGAGAGTACATCAGCTCGGGCATTCTGCTCTCGGGGTATGTGTTGGACCTCATATCTCTTGAATTGTCCGAGTTGTTCTTTGGTTTTGTCAAGATATTTTTTCATAGTGGGATCCTTAGCTTGATAGCTCCCTTCTATTTGTGAAGTGACTACTTGGGAGTCGCTAAAGATGGTCAGTCTTTGAGCCCCCACTTCCCTAGCTAGCCTCAAACCAGCAAGTAGTGCTTCATATTCAGCTTGATTATTCGAGGCAGGAAACTCGAATTTTAAAGAGAGCTCGATTTGGGTTCCCTGATCGCTTTCTAAAATGACGCATGCACTACTCCCGGTTTTGTTTGAGGACCCATCTACATAAAGTCTCCACTTTGTGGGGGTACCCAGGGTGTCAGTATACTCTGCGATGAAGTCGGCCAGGTACTGGGATTTAATAGCTGTCTAAGCTTCATACTTAATGTCAAATTCGGACAACTCGACTGCCCATTGTAGGATTTTTCCAGCTAAGTCTGTTTTCTGTAAGATCCCTTTATGGGTTGGTTGGTCCGTACTCTGATGGTGTGAGCTTGAAAGTATGGTCGGAGTCGTCGGGAAGTGAGTATGAGGGCATAGGCGAACTTTTCTATATTTTGATAGTTTAATTCTGCCCCTTAGCTTGTAAAGCCTTACTGATGAAGTAGATAGGTTGTTGCCCACTTTCGTCCTCTCTGACTAATGCTGAGGCTATTGCCCGACTCCCTATGGCGAGGTATAGTATGAGCTCTTCACCTTCCCGAGGTCGAGTAAGGACAAGTGGTTGTCCCAGAAATTTCTTGAAATCTTGGAAGGCTTGTTCGCATTTTGGGGTCCATTCGAACCTCTTTCCCTTCCTTAATGTTGCATAGAAAGGGAGAGATCTTAAGGCTAATCCAGCTAGGAACCTAGACAGAGCCGCTAGTCTTCCATTGAGCTGTTGGACCTCTTTGACGCAGGTCGGACTTTTCATGTGAAGTATGGCCTGGCACTTATCTGGGTTTGCTTCGATTATTCTTTGGGTAAGCATAAAGCCCAGGAATTTTCCAGCTTCTACCGCAAAGGTACACTTTGCGGGGTTAAGTCGCATGCCATGTTTTATTATGGTGTCGAACACTTTAGTGAGGTCGGGCAACAATGATTTCTCACTTTGTGTTTTTACCAGCATGTCGTCTACATAAACCTCCATTAGCTTTCCAATGTGATCAGCGAAGACTTTATTCATCAGTCTTTGGTAGGTAGCCCCTGCGTTCTTAAGTCCGAAGGGCATAACTATATAGCAATAGTTTGCTTTTGGGGTTAAGAATGATGTCTTCTCTTGGTCGGGTTGATACATTGGGATCTGGTTGTATCCCGAGTAAGCGTCCATGAAGGAGAGGTATTGATAGCCTGACGAAGCATCGACTAGTGTGTCAATGTTCGGGAGTGGGTAGGGATCTTTTGGGCAGGCTTTGTTGAGATCGGTGTAATCGGTGCACATCCGCCACTTCCCGGTTGACTTTTTGACCAGCACCACATTGGCTAGCCATAGTGGGTATTTTACCTCCCTTATGAACCCTGCTTCCAGCAAAGCCTGTACCTGTTCCTCTACAACTTGCGACCTTTCTGGGTCGAGCTTCCTGCATTTTTGTTGTACTGGCCAAGACCCTGGGTATATGGCTAACTTATGGCACATTAGTCCGGGATCAATACCAGGCATGTTAGCGGCCTTCCATGCAAAGAGGTCGGAATTATCTCTAGGAGTTTTATTAACAATTCCTTTAAGTCTTCTCTCAGATTTGCTCCTATATTTGTTGTTTTGTTTGGATAATCTCCAATTTGAACTTCTTGAGTCTCACCTTCTGGCTGTGGGCGGAGTTCTTCGCGAGCTCGAACTCTCCCGAGTTCTATAGTATTGGTTTCTTTTCCTTTGGGATCTCCTTTAAGGTGCAGAATTTCGTTGTAACAATGTCGTGCAAGTTTTTTGTCTCCTTTTATGGTAGCGATCCCTTCCGGAGTGGGAAACTTCATGCATAGGTGTGGAGTGGAGATCACGGCGGCGAGCTGGTTTAACGTAGTCCGACCTATCAATGCGTTGTAGGCCGAGCTCACGTCGACTACAATATAGTCTATGCTCAACGTCCTGGACCGAGTTCCTTTCCCAAAGGTTGTATGCAGGGAGATGTATCCTAGTGGTTGGATCGGGGTATCTCTAAGTACAAACAAGCTATTCGGATACACTCTGAGCTCTTTATCTTGCAGTCTGAGCTTGTCGAAGGCGGATTTAAAAAAGATGTCCGCGGAACTTCCCTTGTCGATTAATGTTCGGTGGAGGTTAGCATTGGCAAGTATTATGGTAATGACCATGTGGTCATCATGCCCTGGGATGATGCTTGCAGCGTCTTCTTGAGTGAAGGTGATGTTGGGGAGGTCGATCAACCTGTCTTCTCCTCCAACATGATACACCTCCTTAAGATGTCTTTTGCCTGATGACTTAGAGATCCCTCCTCTTGCGAATCCTCCATTGATCATGTGGACATGCCTTTCTGGGGTGCGATTGGGACGTTCAGCTCGTCTGGCCTCGTCATCCCTTCTTCTTTTTCTTGGCTCGTCTGCTTTATTGGCTAGAAACCGATCTAGTCACCCTTCTCGCGCTAGTTTTTCAATGACATTCTTTAGATCAAAGCAATCGTTGGTGGAATGTCCATAGATTAAGTGATATTCGCAATACTCTGTCTGATTTCCTCCTCCTCTTTTATGTTTAATCGGATGAGGGGACGGGATCTTTTCAGTGTTGCATATTGATGATTAGATTTCTGTTAGTAAAGAATTTTTATAAAAATAATCGCTTTGTAAGTATAGTTTCTAAACCAACAGAGAATCTTTTCGTATAAAAATTTGGTTGTCACAAGTAACAAACCCAATAAAATTTATAAACGAAGTATTTAAATCTCGGGTCATCTCTCAAGGAATTGCAGGGAGGTGTATTTATTATTGGTTATGAGTTTTTGTTTTCTCAGAAATTTTAGGAGTTGAATAACAGAAAATAAATAATTGTAAATTAATGCAATAAAAATTAAAAGAGATTTATATATTCTAATTAAAAAGCCGTGAATGGAAGAATGATTAATTGGAAGTTCTATCCTTGTTGGAACTATCTCAAGTGTAGTATAAAGAGGTTGTTGTTTTCACTTAGTTAACCCTTACTAAATAAAGGAAAGTCAAGTGATTGAGCTAACTCTTATTCGCAAATCCTAGTCCTCTCCCTTGGGAAGGTCTAGCGTTAGTAAATATAGAATTAGCTAACAACTTCCAATTTAACTATCCACTTGAGCATTCCAACTAAAGTATCTCCTCTTAATCAACCCCCATGTCAAGTTGGGAGTCTATTCTGCCATCTTGCATATCATCTTTGTTGTTGGGATTTTGGAATAGAAAATAGACATGATAATAAAATTGAAAGCAATTAAATAAATAATAAAATTAAATAAAAAGGTATTAAAATTAAGGATATGAAAGAGTAAGGGACAAAGAAAATAAACTATAATGATAAAAACTTCAATGGAGGTAGTAACTCTTGTAATATCCAACTCAACAGCATAAAACTAGGAATCCTAAAATCTTAGAGAGATGAGAGAGCCTCTGTCTTTAAAAACTACATCTAAAAACCTAAAATTATGTATATGAATGTTGTATGAATTGTTGTTGATGAATGAATGGATTTCTCCACTTTATAGCCTCTAATCTGTGTTTTCTGGGCCGAGAACTGGGCCAGAAACAGCCCAGAAATCGCTGGGAACGAAATCTTCCACGCTGCTTTTTTGTCACTGTGACGCATCCGCGTGGAGCATGCATTCGCGTCACCTAGATGTACGGCCACTATAGTGAATTATATATTATTTCGAAGCCCCAGACATTAGATTTCCAACGCAACTAGAACCGCCTCATTTGGACCTTTGTAGCTCAAGTTATGACCGTTTGAGTGCAAAGAGGTCAGGCTGGACAGCTTTGCAGTTCCTTCAGCTTCTTGTATTCCTTCCACTTTTGCATGCTTCCTTTCCATCCTTTAAGCCATTCCTGCCCTATAATCTCTGAAATCACTTAACACACATATCAAGGCATCGAATGGTAAAGGAGAATTAATATTTGGTAATTTAAAGGCTTGGGAAGCAAGTTTCCAATTATAGAACAAAATCAAGAAAGAAATTGTAAAACCATGCATTTTGTATGGATAAGTGTGTGAAAGATTGATAAAATTCACTCAATTGAGCACAAGATAAACTGTAAAATAGTGGTTTATCAACCTCCCCACACTTAAACATTAGCATGTCCTCATGCTAAGCTCAAGAGAAGCTATATAGGAGTGAAGAGGAATGGTAGAATGTATGAAATGCAACCTATCTATATGAATACAACTACATGCAAAATGTTTCTACCTACTTGGTTAAAAGTAAACAAATATTTTAAGAACAAATATGAACTGGATTTCACTAATTCAAATCACAAAATAAAGTACAAGTGAACTTGCAGAAGAAAATAGCTCATGAAAGCCGGGAACAAGGAATCGAGCATCGGACCCTCACTGGAAGTGTATACACTCTAATCGCTCAGGTGTTTAAGGTTCGATCTCTCAATTCTCTACTTACCTTGCTTTCTAAGGCTTGCTTTTCTTCTACCAATCAACAAAAGTTTAATGCACAGATACACATATCAAGAGGTCTTTTAAGGGTTGTAATGGGGTTAGGGTCAAGGTAGGATTGTATTTGGCCAAGTGGACTAAAATCTAAATCCTTAATTAACTTAAACTTCTCACCTAACTTAAGACAATCCATGTAATCAAAATACAAAACCTAACTGTCCATTAACCATGTTTTCCACATATTCATGCATCCTAATTTCGAGTATAGTACATATGCATTGCTTTCACCATTTACTTTGGGGCATTTTGTCCCCTTTTATTATTTGCTCTTTTTCTTTTCTTTTTCTATTTTTCTTCTTCTTTTTCTTTATATATATATATATATTCCTTTTGTTTTTCTCAATGCATATGATTAAATTATTGAATGCATGAACATATCCTAAATATTTCTTTCACATTTTCATAAAGATATACAACACCCAATTCTTAAACCAAACGTTTTCAAACCCACTTTCCCCACACTTAATTCATGAGCACTCTCACTAGTCTAAGCTAACCAAGGATTCAAATCAAGGACATTATTTTTTTCTGCTTAGAGTTAATGATGTGCTAAAGTAAAGAACAAAGGGGTAAAATAGGCTCAACATTGGTTTGCAAAGGATAATGAAAGGGTAAGGCCATTGGTGCGCAGAAATTGTGATTACACTTTGATTATGTAAAATTCATTGCTCTTTCTTTCCCTGGTAAGGGCACCAAAAATATGATGCCAATATCATGGTTCACAACTTCGCACAACTAACCAGCAACTGCACTGGGTCGTCCAAGTAATACCTTACGTGAGTAAGGGTCGAATCCCACGGAGATTGTTGGTATGAAGCAAGCTATGGTCACCTTGTAAATCTCAGTCAGGCGGATATAAAATAGTAATGGGGTTTTCGAAAATAATTAATAAAATAGGGATAGAAATACTTATGTAAATCATTGGTGAGAATTTCAGATAAGCGAATAGAGATGCTTTCGTTCCTCTGAACCTCTGCTTTCCTGCTATCTTCATCCAATCAGTCTTACTCCTTTCGATGGTTGGCTTTATGTGATGCATCACCATTGTCAATGGCTACTTTCGGTCTTCTCTCGGGAAAATGATCCAAATGCCCTGTCACGGCACGGCTAATCGTCTGGAGATATCACCCTTGTCAATGGTTACATCCTATCCTCTCAGTGAAAATGGTCAACGCACCCTGTCACGGCACGGCTATTCATCTGTCGGTTCTCAATCATGCTGGAATAGGATTTACTATCCTTTTGCATCTGTCACTACGCCCAACAATCGCGAGTTTGAAGCTCGTCACAGTCATTCAATCATTGAATCCTACTCGAAATACCACGGACAAGGTTTAGACTTTCCGGATTCTCTTGAATGCTGCCATCATTCTAGCTTACGCCACGAAGATTCCGATTAAGAGATCTAAGAGATACTCATTTAATCTAATGTAGAACGGAAGTGGTTGTCAGGCACGCGTTCATAGGGAATGATGATGATTGTCACGTTCATCACATTCAGATTGAAGTGCGAATGAATATCTTAGAAGCGAAATAAGATGAATTGAATAGAAAATAGTAGTACTTTGCATTAATCTTTGAGGAACAGCAGAGCTCCACACCTTAATCTATGGAGTGCAGAAACTCTACCGTTGAAAATACATAAGTGATAATGGAGTTCATTGGTCTCGGCCCCAGAGGGGAACCAGAGTAACCAAGACTCTGAATACAATAATAACAAGTTCTATTTATAATAAACTAGCTACTAGGATTTACAGAAGTAAGTAATTGATGCTTAAATCCACTTCCGGGACCCACTTGGTGTGTGCTTGGGCTGAGATTGAGTGTTACACATGTAGAGGTCATTCCTGGAGTTGAACGCCAGTTTTGGTGCCAGTTTGGGCGTTGAACTCCACTTTGCAACTTGTTTCTGGCGCTGGACGCCAGAATTGGGCAGAGAGCTGGCGTTGAATGCCAGTTTGCATCATCTAAACTTGGGCAAAGTATGGACTATTATACATTTCTGGAAAGCCCTGGATGTCTACTTTCCAACGCAATTGGAAGCGCACCATTTTGAGTTTTGTAGCTCCAGAAAATCCATTTTGAGTGCAGGGAGGTCAGAATCCAACAGCATCAGCAGTCCTTCTTCAACCTCTGAATCTGATTTTTGCTCAAGTCCCTCAATTTCAGCCAGAAAATACCTGAAATCACAGAAAAACACACAAACTCATATTAAAGTCTAGAAATGTGAATTTAACATAAAACCTAATGAAAACATCCCTAAAAGTAACTAGATTCTACTAAAAACATACTAAAAACAATGCCAAAAAGCGTATAAATTATCCGCTCATCACAACACCAAACTTAAATTGTTGCTTGTCCCCAAGCAACTGAAAATCAAATAGGATAAAAAGAAGAGAATATACTATAAATTCCAAACTATCAATGAAACATAGCTCCAATCAGATGAGCGTGACTTGTAGCTTTTTGCCTCTTGAATAGTTTTGGCATCTCATTTTATCCATTGAGGTTCAGAATGATTGGCATCTATAGGAACTCAGAGTTCAGATAGTGTTATTGATTCTCCTAGTTCAGTATGATGATTCTTGAACACAGCTATTTTATGAGTCTTGGCCGTGGCCCTAAGCACTTTGTTTTCCAGTATTACCACCGGATACATAATTGCCACAGACACATAATTGGGTGAACCTTTTCAGATTGTGACTCAGCTTTGCTAAAGTCCCCAATTAGAGGTGTCCAGGGTTCTTAAGCACACTCTTTTTTGCTTTGGACCTTGACTTTAACCGCTCAGTCTCAAGTTTTCACTTGACACCTACACGCCACAAGCACATGGTTAGGGACAGCTTGGTTTAGCCGCTTAGGCCAGGATTTTATTCCTTTAGGCCCTCCTATCCACTGATGCTCAAAGCCTTGGGATCCTTTTTATTTACCCTTGCCTTTTGGTTTTAAGGGTTATTGGCTTTTTGCTCTTGCCTCTTGGTTTTAAGAGCTTTTGGCTTTTTCTGCTTGCTTTTTCTTTTTCTTTCTTTTTTTTTTCGCCTATTTTTTTTTCTGCAAGCTTTGTTCTTTGCTGCTTTTTCTTGCTTCAAGAATCATTTTTATGATTTTTCAGATTATCAAATAACATGTCTCCTAGTCATCATTCTTTCAAGAGCCAACATATTTAACATTCTTAAACAACAACTTCAAAAGACACATGCACTGTTCAAGCATTCATTCAGAAAACAAGAAGCATTGTCACCACATCAATATAATCAAACTAAGTTCAAGGATAAATTCGAAACTCATATACTTCTTGTTCTTTTGAATTAAAACATTTTTCTTTTGAGAGAGGTGATGGATTCATAGGACATTCATAACTTTAAGACAAAGTTACTAACTACTAATGATCATGTAATGAAGACACAAACATAGATAAGCACATAACATAGAAAACGAAAAACAGAAGAAATAAGAACAAGGAATGAATCCACCTTAGTGATGGTGGCGTTTCCTTCTTGAGGAACCAATGATGTCCTTGAGCTCTTCTATGTCTCTTCCTTGTCTTTGTTGCTCCTCCCTCATTGCTTTTTGATCTTCTCTAATTTCATGAAGGATGATGGAGTGCTCTTGATGTTCCACCCTTAATTGTCCCATGTTGGAACTTAATTCTCCTAGGGAGGAGTTGATTTGCTCCCAATAGTTTTGTGGAGGAAAGTGCATTTGAGGCATCTCCAGGATCTCATGGTGATGAGCTTCCTGCGCCTCTTGAGCTCCATGAATGGGCTCTCAGAGATCACCTTCTTCTTGGCCACAACATCATAGAAGTGGTCTTGATGGGCTTTAGAGATGAACCTTTCCATCTCCCATGACTCGGAGGTGGAAGCTTTTGTCTTCCCTTTCCCTTTTCTAGAGGATTCTCCGGTCTTAGGTGCCATCAATGGTAATGGAAAAACAAAAAGCTTATGCTTTTACCACACCAAACTTAGAATATTGCTCGCCCTCGAGCAAGAAAAGAAAGAATTAGATGATGAAGAAGAAGAAAATATGGAGAAGAGGGGGGAGGTGTGTTTCGGCCAAGAAGGGAAAGTGAGTGTTGTGTTGTGTGAAAATGAAGAAGAATGGAAGGCTTTATATAGGGAAGGGAGGGGGGGTTAAGGTTCGGCCATATGGGTGGGTTTGGGTGGGAAATTGATTTTGAATTTTGAAGGTAGGTGGAGTTTATTGGGTAGGTTTATGGGGAAGAGTGGGTGGATATGAGTGGTGAAGGGTTAATAGGGAAAAGGGATGGAGGTGATAGGTGAAGGATTTTGGGGAAGAGTGTTTATTGGGCATAGAGGATGATTGAGAAGAGGGAAGAGAGTGAGTGGAGGTATGTGGGGATCCTGTGGGGTCCACAGATCCTGAGGTGTTCAAGGATTTACAACCTTGCACTAAATTAGGCATGTAAAATGCCCTTGCACACAACTCTGGACGTTCAGCGCCAGGTTGGTGCCCATTTTGGGCGTTCAACGCCCATTTGTTGCCATTTCTGGCGTTGAACGCCAGAACCATGCTTGTTCTGGGCGTTCAGCGCCCAGATGCTGCCCATTTTGGGCGTTCAGCGCCCAGACACTGCCCATTTTGGGCGTTCAGTGCCAGAACCATGCTCTGTTCTGGCGTTGAACGCCAGACAGGTGCTTCCTCCAGGGTGTGATTTTTCTTCTGCTGTTTTTGATTCCGTTTTCAATTTTTTCGTTTATTTTGTGACTCCACATGATCATGAACCTAAGAAAACATGAAGAACAAAAGTAAAATTAGATAAATAAACATTGGGTTGCCTCCCAACAAGCGCTTCTTTAATGTCAATAGCTTGACAGTGGGCTCTCATGGAGCCTCACAGATGTGCAGAGCTTTGTTGAGACCTCCCAACACCAAACTTAGAGTTTGGATATGGGGGTTTGACACCAAACTTAGAGTTTGGTTGTGGCCTCCCAACACCAAACTTAGAGTTTGACTGTGGGGGCTTTGGTTGACTCTGCTTTGAGAGAAGCTTTTTCTGCTTCCTCTCCATGGATGCAGATCGAGATCCTTGAGTTGTAAACACAAGGTTGTCCTTATTTAATAGAAGGATCAATTCTCCTCTGTCCACATCAATCACAGCTCTTGCTGTGGCTAGGAAAGGTCTTCCTAGGATGATGGATTCATCCTCTTCCTTTCCAGTGTCCAGGACTATGAAATCAGCAGGGATGTAAAGGCCTTCAACCTTTACTAACATGTCCTCTACTTGTCCATAAGCCTGTTTTCTTGAATTGTCTGCCATCTCTAATGAGATTTTAGTGGCTTGTACCCCATAGATTCCCAGTTTCTCTATTACAGAGAGGGGCATGAAGTTTATTCCTGAACCAAGGTCACACAGAGCCTTAAAGATCATGGTGCCTATGGTACAAGGTATTATGAACTTTCCAGGATCCTGTCTCTTCTGAGGCAATGTCAGTTGATCCAGATCACTTAGTTCATTGGTGAACAAGGGAGGTTCATCTTCCCAAGTTTCAATGCCAAATAATTTGGCATTTAGCTTCATGATTGCACCAAGGAACTTGGCAGCTTGCTCTTCAGTAACATCCTCATTCTCTTCAGAAGAGGAAAACTCATCAGAGCTCATGAATGGCATAAGGAGGTTCAATGGAATCTCTATGGTCTCTAGATGAGCCTCAGAGTCCTTTGGTTCCTCAGAGGGAAACTCCTTATTGATCACTGGACGTCCCAGGAGGTCTTCCTCCTTGGGATTCACGTCTTCTCCTTCCCTTATAGGTTCGGCCATGGTGCTTATGTCAATGGCCTTGCACTCTCCTTTTGGATTCTCTTCTGTATTGCTTGGGAGAGTACTAGGAGGGATTTCAGTGATCCTTTTACTCAGCTGGCCCACTTGTGCTTCTAAATTTCTAATGGAAGACCTTGTTTCATTCATGAAACTTACAGTGGCCTTGGATAGATCAGAGACTAAGTTTGCTAAATTAGAGGTACTTTGTTCAGAGTTCTCTGTCTGTTGCTGAGTGGATGATGGAAAAGGTTTATTATTGTTAAACCTGTTTTTTCCACCATTATTAAAGCCTTGTTGAGGCCTTTGATCCTTCCATGAGAGATTTGGATGATTTCTCCATGATGGATTATAGGTGTTTCCATATGGTTCACCCATGTAATTTACCTCTGCTATTGCAGCGTTCTCAGGATTATAAGCTTCTTTTTCAAAAGATGCCTCTTGAGTACTGTTGGGTGCAGCTTGCATTCCATTCAGACTCTGAAAAATCATATTGACTTGCTGAGTCAATATTTTGTTCTGAGCCAATATGGCATTCAGAGTATCAACTTCAAGAACTCCCTTCTTCTGAGGCGTCCCATTACTCACAGGATTCCTCTCAGAAGTGTACATGAACTGGTTATTAGCAACCATGTCAATGAGTTCTTGAGCTTCTGCAGGCGTTTTCTTTAGGTGAATGGATCCACCTGCAGAAGTATCCAATGACATCTTTGATAGTTCAGATAAACCATCATAGAATATATCCAGGATGGTCCATTCTGAAAGCATGTCAGAAGGACACTTTTTGGTCAGTCCTTTGTATCTCTCCCAAGCTTCATAGAGGGATTCACCTTCTTTCTGTCTGAAGGTTTGAACATCCACTCTAAGCTTACTCAGCTTTTGAGGAGGAAAGAACTTGGCTAAGAAAGCCTTGACCAGCTTATCCCAAGAGTTCAGGCTATCCTTAGGTTGAGAGTCCAACCATATTCTAGCTCTGTCTCTTATAGCAAAAGGGAAAAGCATGAGCCTGTAGACTTCAGGATCTACTCCATTAGTCTTAACAGTATCACAGATCTGCAAGAATCCAGTTAAGAACTGAAAAGGATCTTCAGATGGAAGTCCATGAAACTTGCAGTTCTGCTGCATCAGAGAAACTAATTGAGGTTTAAGCTCAAAATTGTTTGCTACAATGGCAGGAATGGAGATGCTTCTTCCATGTAAATTGGAATTAGGTGCAGTAAAGTCACCAAGCATCCTCCTTGCATTATTGTTGTTGGGTTCGGCTGCCATCTCCTTTACTTGTTCGAAATTTTCAATAAGGTTGTCTCTGGATTGTTGTAATTTAGATTCTCTTAGTTTTCTCTTCAGAGTCCTTTCAGGTTCTGGATCAGCTTCAACAAGAATGCCTTTTTCTTTGTCCCTGCTCATAAGAAAGAGAAGAGAAAAAGAAAAGAAGAGGAATCCTCTATGTCACAGTAAAGAGGTTCCTTATTATTAGTAGATGAAGAAAAGGAATAGGGGTGAAGAAGAATGAAGAATCCAAACACAAGGGTAAGGATAGGATCAGTGATGTGAGATGAAGAGAAGTGTTAGTAGATGAATAAATAATTAGAAGGAGATGAGGGAGAAGAAGAAGAATTTTCGAAAATTATTTTTGAAAAAGAGTTAGTGATTTTCGAAAATTATTTTTGAAAAAGAGTTAGTGATTTTCGAAAATAGTTTTTAAAAAAGGTTAGTAATTTTCGAAAATTAAAATCAAAAATTAAAGTAATTAGTTAATTAAAAAGAATTTTTGAAAAAGAGGGAAGATATTTTCGAAAATTAGAGAGAGAGAGAGAGTTAGTTAGGTGGTTTTGAAAAAGATAAGAAACAAACAAAAAGTTAGTTAGTTAGTTGAAACAAATTTTGAAAAGATAAGAAGTTAGGAAGTTAGAAAAGATATTTTGAAATCAAATTTTTGAAAAAGATAAGATAAGAAGATATTTTTGAAAAGATATGATTGAAATTAGTTTTTGAAAAGGATTTGATTTTTAAAATCACAATTAATGACTTGATTCACAAGAAATCACAAGATATGATTCTAGAACTTAAAGTTTGAATCTTTCTTAACAAGTAAGTAACAAACTTGAAATTTTTGAATCAAAACATTAATTGTTATTGTTATTTTCGAAAATTTGATATAAAAATAAGAAAAAGATTTTTGAAAAATATTTTTGGAATTTTCGAAAATAACTAAGAAAAATGAAAAAGATTTTGAAAAAGATAAGATTTTTAAATTGAAAATTTGATTTGACTCATAAGAAACAATTGAATTTTTGAAAATTTTTGAAAAAGTCAAATCTAATTTTCGAATTTATGAGAAGAAAAAGGGAAAGATATTTTTTTGATTTTTGAATTTTTATGATGAGAGAGAAAAACAAGAAAAATGATGCAATGCATGAAAGTTATGGATCAAAATAATGAATGCATGCAAGAATGCTATGAATGTCAAGATAAACACTAAGAACACTATGAAGATCATGATGAACATCAAGAATATATTTTTGAAAAAATTTTTAATGAAAAGAAAACATGCAAGACACCAAACTTAGAAATCTTTAATGCTTAGGCACTAAGAATTCAAGAATGCATATGAAAAACAAGAAAAGACACAAAACATGCAAATGCAAAGATCAAACAAGAAGACTTACCAAGAACAACTTGAAGATCATGAAGAACACTATGAATGCATGAATTTTCGAAAAATGCAAAATGAATATGCAATTGACACCAAACTTATAACATGACTCAAGACGCAAACAAGAAACACAAAATATTTTTGATTTTTATGATTTTATGAATTTTTTTGTATTTTCTTTAAATTTTTTTTTTCGAAAATCATTATGAAAAAGAAAAATAAGGATTTCAAAATCTTTAATATGAATTCCAGGAATCTTGTACTCTAAAGCTCCAATCTGAGGGTTAGACATGGCTTAATAGCCAGCCAAGCTTTAGCATGTAACAGGTAGATCATGAACAGCAGCAAGTGGATTAGCACCAACTAGCTTGCTCTTGATAACAAATTGGAAGCCTCAGTCCAAAGGAATTTAGACATGGCTTTACAGCCAGCCAGGCTTCACATGCTTCATGAAACACTAGAATTCATTCTTAAAAATTTTGAATAAAATTATAAAATTTTTGAAAACATTTTTATTTTAAATTTTTTTTTTCGAAAACAAAGGAGAAAATTTTGAAAGATTTTTGAAAAATTTTTGAAAATAAAACAAAAAGAAAATTACCTAATCTGAGCAACAAGATGAACTGTCAGTTGTCCAAACTCGAACAATCCCCGGCAACGGCGCCAAAAACTTGGTGCGTAGAAATTGTGATTACACTTTGATTATGTAAAATTCATTGCTCTTTCTTTCCCTGGTAATGGTGCCAAAAATATGATGCCAATACCATGGTTCACAACTTCGCACAACTAACCAGCAAGTGCACTGGGTCGTCCAAGTAATACCTTACGTGAGTAGAGGTCGAATCCCACGGAGATTGTTGGTATGAAGCAAGCTATGGTCACCTTGTAAATCTCAGTCAGGCGGATATAAAATAGTAATGGGGTTTTCGAAAATAATTAATAAACTAGGGATAGAAATACTTATGTAAATCATTGGTGAGAATTTCAGATAAGCGAATAGAGATGCTTTCGTTCCTCTGAACCTCTGCTTTCCTGCTATCTTCATCCAATCAATCTTACTCCTTTCCATGGCTGGCTTTATGTGATGCATCACCATTGTCAATGGCTACTTTTGATCTTCTCTCGGGAAAATGATCCAAATGCCCTGTCACGGCACGGCTAATCGTCTGGAGGCATCACCCTTGTCAATGGTTACATCCTATCCTCTCAGTGAAAATGGTCAACGCACCCTGTCACGGCACGGCTATTCATCTGTCGGTTCTCAATCATGCTGGAATAGGATTTACTATCCTTTTGCGTCTGTCACTACGCCCAGCAATCGCGAGTTTCAAGCTCGTCACAGTCATTCAATCATTGAATCCTACTCGGAATACCACAGACAAGGTTTAGACTTTCCGGATTCTCTTGAATGCTGCCATCATTCTAGCTTACGCCACGAAGATTCCGATTAAGAGATCTAAGAGATACTCATTTAATCTAATGTAGAACGGAAGTGGTTGTCAGGCACGCGTTCATAGGGAATGATGATGATTGTCACGTTCATCACATTCAGATTGAAGTGCGAATGAATATCTTAAAAGCGAAATAAGATGAATTGAATAGAAAACAGTAGTACTTTGCATTAATCTTTGAGGAACAGCAGAGCTCCACACCTTAATCTATGGAGTGCAGAAACTCTACCGTTGAAAATACATAAGTGATAATGGAGTTCATTGGTCTCGGCCCCAGAGGGGAACCAGAGTAACCAAGACTCTGAATACAATAATAAGAAGTTCTATTTATAATAAACTAGCTACTAGGGTTTACAGAAGTAAGTAATTGATGCATAAATCTACTTTCGGGGCCCACTTGGTGTGTGCTTGGGCTGAGCTTGAGTGTTACACGTGTAGAGGTCATTCCTGGA
The DNA here is from genome assembly GCF_003086295.3 of Arachis hypogaea. Lineage (NCBI taxonomy): Eukaryota > Viridiplantae > Streptophyta > Magnoliopsida > Fabales > Fabaceae > Arachis > Arachis hypogaea. The sequence continues at coordinate 128,484,050 of NC_092050.1, forward strand.
GTTGAACGCCAGTTTTGGTGCCAGTTTGGGCGTTGAACTCCACTTTGCAACTTGTTTCTGGCGCTGGACGCCAGAATTGGGCAGAGAGCTGGCGTTGAACACCAGTTTGCGTCATCTAAACGTGGGCAAAGTATGGACTATTATATATTTCTGGAAAGCCCTGGATGTCTACTTTCCAACGCAATTGGAAGCGCGCCATTTTGAGTTCTGTAGCTCCAGAAAATCTATTTTGAGTGCAGGGAGGTCAGAATCCAACAGCATCAGCAGTCCTTCTTCAACCTCTGAATCTGATTTTTGCTCAAGTCCCTCAATTTCAGCCAGAAAATACCTGAAATCATAGAAAAACACACAAACTCATAGTAAAGTCCAGAAATGTGAATTTAACATAAAAACTAATGAAAACATCCCTAAAAGTAACTAGATTCTACTAAAAACATACTAAAAACAATGCCAAAAAGCGTCTAAATTATCCGCTCATCAGCCATATGGGTATGTAAGCTCAGTGAAATAAGGCCTCAATCATATAAGTGCATGCATACATTAAACAATGGAAATATAGAATCAAGCAAGACAAAGATCACAATTTTAGAGAGAAAAACACACACCAAAAAATAAAATATTGGTTGATAAGATGCAACCAATTCAAATAAGCTCAAAAATCTCACAGGTTTTGTGTGTTCGAGCTCTAAACCATGTTCCAGTATAATATTTCTTCAAACAAGTTTAACAAATTTTAAATCAAATTATTGAGATGTTATAAAAAGTTTTTTGAAAAAGAAAATATTACTTTAACCAAGTGGTAAAATATGCACAAAATCAAACAAACATGCAAATGCAACAACTAACAAACAAAGAAAATAAAATATTGGTGTTGAAAAGAAGGTAGCTAACCCATGGAAGTCGGTATCGACCTCCCCACACTTAAAGATTTCACCGTCCTCGGTGCATGCTAAGATGTGCGAGTGGACGGGTTGCTCCAACTGATGCGTTTCTCTAAAAATTATGCAGATGGACTTGTCGATCGCCCCATGTAAATGTCTTCCGATTCCCTTCCTGGTGGCCATCCTGAAAGAAGAGAAAAGGGAAGAAAAGTAACCCAAAAATAAGGATAGAAAACAAATAAAATATGGTTGGGTTAATTCCAAATAATAAGGGTCTCAATTACATGGTAGCTACGACATGCAAGTGAGAAAACAATAGAAGCACATGGCATACCAGTGGTGCAAAATTTGCAACAATGGGGAAGAGAGTGTGGGTAATGCAAGAAAATATAAATTCATGTCAATGCAAAAGGAATACAGGTAACATAAAAGATTGGCATTGACAGCTAAATAATGTCACCCAACAGTGTGAAACAAGTCACTAAGCACCAAAATAATACCAGAAAAGATACAACAGTTGAAAAAGAAAATTTAACACCAATGGAAAAGTAATAAATTTAGAAATAAAAATATGCGCAAAATTAAAATGCAATGGATGAAAGTATGCAAATAAATTAAATAAAATAGAATGGAAGTGAAGAGAGATGAGAGGTTAAAGAGATGAAGAAAAAGAAAGTAAGAAAGAAAGAAGAAAGAAATAAGAAGGAAAAGAAAAGATTAGGATTGGGGAAGAAAAGATAAGATATCTGGCACTGATTTGGATAAGCTGCGCGGTGCAGGCGACGCGGACGCGTGGGTCACGCGTTCGCGCGGTTGGCACGATTTTTAAGTGACGCAGACGCGTGGGTCACGCGTTCGCGTGAATGGCCATATTTTGAAAAACGACATGGATGTGTGGGGCATGCGTTCGCGTGATAGGGCTGGTGCTTCCAGCACCATTCCACCCCAGCTCCATTATAACTCTCTGCCATATACCCATTTAAGTCAATTTTGCAAGGCCACGCGGTCGCGTGGGTGACGCGGACGCGTGGGAGGCTATTTCGCAAACGACACGAGCGCGTCAGCGCACGGTCGCGTGGGCATATTTGTGCCTAAGGCACGCCTCCTGCCACGCTCTCGCGTGACTCTCTACTTCCTTTCTTCTCGTGTCCAAGGCACATATGACGCGGACGCGTCAGCGACGCTTACGTGTCACGTGCATTTTTTTTTTGCAGTATGCAAATGCAAATGCAGGCTATATGTAGCTATATGAGAAGAGTCATTAACAAAAATAAAAATAGAATAAAGTAAAATAAAACTAAGACTGAAATTGAACGATCATACGATGGTGGGTCGTCTCCCACCTAGCACTTTTAGTTAAAGTCCTTAAGTTGGACATTTGATGAGTTCCCTATTATGGTGGCTTATGCTTGAACTCATCCAGGAATCTCCACCAATGTTTGCAATTCCAATAGCCTCCGGGGTCCCAAACTAGGCGCAGAAAGCCTTCAAGCAAGCTAAAGTAAGTGACAAGGCCCCAAGAGTGTTGATTGTTGGAATGAATTCCGGGGTCCCAAACCTTGCTTTTGCACCCGTCTTTGTGCTAATCATCATTGTTCCGACCGGATGGTAAGCAATCCAAATTCTCATTTAGGCACCCAAACAGCTTCCTAGACCCATTCAATCGAGCTCTACACCAATCCTTGCACTTCAACTTGGAGTGTGCAACCGTATTAAACCTTGCAGGGTAACTCCTACTACTAACCATTTCCCTCTTACTCTTAATTCCACAAAGAGCTCTAAGTTGACCATCTGTCTCAAGTAAACCATATTCAAGTGGGATGAGAAAGCTAAGGGAAATGAATTTTACCCACTTGAATGTTATGAAGGATAATGGTGACTTAGGTGGAGAGGTCTCCAACAAGTTTGGCAAGGTGATTGCAAGATCCAATCCCTTGTGCTCTTCTTTGACAACTTCCACCTCTTTGCAAGCTTCTTCAGTTTTAACCTCTTCCTCTTGGTAGCTCTCTTCTAAATCAAACTCTTTTTTATGGCTTACCAAGGGCATGGGAGGTTGTGCTTCTTCTTCTTTGATCTCCATATCTAGTCCAATGGGAGAGGATTCAAATGTAGATAAGAATTCATTAATGATTGAATCCATCTCTTGGTCATCCCCTTCAAAGTCTTCAACCATGATATGTCTTGGAGGTTGTATACCCTCCTCAACATCAATTTCAAACATCTTGGAAGGAGGCTCTAGGACTTGACTTTCCCATGGAGGTTCAGCATTTTCTAAGTCTTCAACCGCTTCTTCCTCTTCAATAATTACGGCTTCCTCCAGTTGTTCTAGTACAAAACCAAACTCCACCTTGATGTCTTCCACTTCATGACAATTTTTCTCATGGGTGGTGGTGCATGGATGTTCTTCCATAAAGGGTGGTGGTGCACCAGAGCTTGAGGGCTGAGTATTCGAGGTGGAGGATTGGTCTATGCGGGATATAAGTGCTTGAAGAGTAGAGGTGAGACTAGTGATAGAGGTAAGTGTGGTATGAAGCTCTGTTTGCCCTTGGTGAATAACAACAAGGGTGTTGTCATTCAGTGGAGGTTGGGGTGGATATGGGTTAGGGTCATATGGAGGTGATGGTGTAAAGGGGCTTGTGAGTATGGTGGTTCAAAGGTGTGTTAGGGAGATGGTTCATAAGCATATGGTGGGGCTTGTTGGTAACTACAACGGGGTCCACCATATTCATCATCTTGGTATGCTCCCTGAAATGGCTCTTGACCATAGTAATTTGGTGGAGGTTGTTTGTCACGAAAGGGTCCACCATAACTATTGTCTTGGTATGCATCACAGAATGGTTGTTGGTTATAGCGCACTGGAGGGGGTTGTTGCCAAGAGGGTTGATCAAATCCTTATGGCTCCTCCCATCTTTGATTCTTCCAACCTTGATGCTTATTTTCATTATAGTTTCCATTCCTTACAACAACATTGGAACCAAACTTGAAACCAGAGGTGTGAGAATTCATAGTATCAAAAGAAAATAAAAATAAAAACTAATAAAAAAATTAATAAAAATAAACTCCTAAAACTAGAAACACAGACAACAATATAAGATAAAGATTTGAAAAAGGTTTAAAAAAAAGGTTTGATTTTTAAAATTTTTTAATTTAAATTTTGAAATTTGAATTTTGAATTTTGGAATTTAAATATTGAAATTTGAAATTTGATTTTGAAATAAGATAAGATAAAATTCAGGATTTTTGAAAAATATTTGAATTTTGAAATTTAAAACTAAGATAAGATAAGATAAAAATTTTAAAATAAAAATCTGAATTTTTTTTTTGTAATTTTCGAAAAAAATCAATTAAAATAAAGAGAAAAGATATTTTTTAATTTAATGAGGAAAGAGAAAAATAATAAAATGACACCAAACTTAAAATTTTTAGATCAAAACGAAGAAAACAACCAAGAACAACATGAAGGTCAAGATAAACACGAAGAACAACTTGAAAATCAAGAAAGAACAAGGAACATTATTTTCGAAAATTTTAATAACTAAATAAAAATCAGTAACCTCTTAATTTACGAAAAAGCAAAAATAAAAACAAAAATAAAAACAAATAAACAAGCAAAAAGTAAATATTTACAATAAACAATAATAAGGCACACGTTTGCAATTCCCCGGCAACGGCGCCATTTTGAACGATCGGATTTCTGTCAGTAAAGAATTTTTATAAAAATAATCGCGTTGTAAGTATAGTTTCTAAACCAACAGAGAATCCTTTCATACAAAAATTTGGTTGTCACAAGTAACAAACCCAATAAAATTTATAACCGAAGTATTTAAACCTCGGGTCGTCTCTCAAGGAATTGCAGGGAGGTGTATTTATTATTGGATATGGGTTTTTGTTTTCTGAGAAATTTTAGGAGTTGAATAACAAAAAATAAATAATTGTAAATTAATGCAATGAAAATTAAAAGAGATTTATATATTCTAATTAAAAAGCCTTGAATGGAAGAATGATTAATTGGAAGTTCTATCCTTGTTGGAACTATCTCAAGTGTAGTATAAAGAGGTTGTTGTTTTTACTTAGTTAACCCTTACTAAATAAAAGAAAGTCAAGTGATTGAGCTAACTTTTATTCGCAAATCCTAGTCCTCTCCCTTGGGAAGGTCTAGCGTTAGTAAATAGAGAATTAGCCAACAACTTCCAATTTAACTATCCACTTGAGCATTTCAACTCAAGTGTCTCTTCTTAATCAACCCCCGTGTCAAGTTGGGAGTCTACTCTACCATCTTGCATATCATCTTTGTTGTTGGGAGTTTGGAATAGAAAAGAGACATGATAATAAAATTGAAAGCAATTAAATAAATAATAAAATTAAATGAAAAAGGTATTAAAATTAAGGATATGAAAGAGTAAGGGACAAAGAAAAAAACTAGAATGATAAAGACTTCAATGGAGGTAGTAACTCTTGTAATATCCAACTCAACAGCATAAAACTAGGAATCCTAAAATCTTAGAGAGAGGAGAGAGCCTCTCTCTCTAAAAACTACATCTAAAAACCTAAAATTATCTATATGAATGTTGAATGAATTGTTGTTGATGAATGAATAGATTTCCCCACTTTATAGCCTCTAATATGTGTTTTCTGGGCCGAGAACTGGGCCAGAAACAGCCCAGAAATCGCTGGGAACGAAATCTGCCACGCTGGTTTTTCGTCACTGCGACGCATCCGCGCGAAGCATGCATTCGCGTCACCAAGCTGTATGGCCACTATAGCGAATTATATATCATTTCGTATCCCCGGACATTAGCTTTCCAACACAACTGGAACCGCCTCATTTGGACCTCTGTAGCTCAAGTTATGACCGTTTGAGTGCAAAGAGATCAGGCTGGACAGCTTTGCAGTTCCTTCATCTTCTTGTATTCCTTCCACTTTTGCATGCTTCCTTTCTATCCTTTATGCCATTCCTACCCTATAATCCCTGAAATCACTTAACACACATATCAAGGCATCGAATGGTAAAGGAGAATTAATATTTGGTAATTTAAAGGCTTGGGAAGCAAGTTTCCAATTATAGAACAAAATCAAGAAGGAAATTGTAAAACCATGCATTTTGAATGGATAAGTGTATGAAAGATTGATAAAATCCACTCAATTAAGCACAAGATAAACCGTAAAATAGTGTTTTATCACATATCTCTCTGTATACATCCACAAGGGACACTCTGAGCGGAGTGTAGTTGTGGTACTTTCGAGGTTTTTTGGCAGGTTGATCCTCCTTTTTCCTGGACTCTTTATCCTTATCTCGAGTTGGGTGGGAGAATCCAAATTTTGAGGTTTCTCCTAATCGAGAATTTTCCTCCATATTGATATACTTTTCTGCCCGTTCTTGTATCTCGTTAAGAGATGTTGGAAGTTTTTTGGATATTAAGTGGCTAAAAGGTCCCTCTCTCAGGCCGTTGATGAGCCCCATGATGGTTGCTTCTATTGGGAGACTTTGTATGTCGAGACTTACTTTGTTGAATCTTTCCATGTAGCTGCGAAGGCTTTCTCAATCTCCTTGTTTAACTCCCAGTAAGCTTGGATCGTGTCTGGTCTTGTCCTTTTGGATGGAGAATCTAGCGAGGAACTTTTTGGCTAGGTCGTCAAAACTTGCGATTGATCTTGGAGGAAAACTGTCGAACCACTTTATTGCTGTTCTTGTCAGGGTAGTTGGGAAAGCTTTGCATCGAATTGCATCTGAGGCGTCTGTGAGATACATCCTGCTTCTGAAATTGCTGAGATGATGGCTTGGATCAGAGGTACCATCATATGGGTCATGTCAGGAGCTTTGAAGTCCTTTGGGACTTTAGTTTTCATGATCTCTTTAGTGAATGGATCTTGATCCTTACGGGAGTTATCTTTATGGTTGGAATGAGCAGCTCTGGTTTTGAGATCGGCCTCGAGCTTTGTGAGCTTGTCCTCTAGCTCTCGGCGACGTCTCGCTTCTCTTCAGAGGTCTCTCTCGGCCTCGCGCTGGTGTTCGGCTTCTTGTTCTAGCTGTTTGAGGCGATTTTGCTGTTCACAGAGGGCATCTAAGATTTCGGTGTTTGGAGATTGCTTGTCCCCCTTGGTTTGAGGCACATTCTTTGATGCAGCATCCGTATTTTTAAGCGGGGTTCTTTCTTCCAAACCGGAGTTGTGATCATTGTCAAGGTTGTTCGCCATGATAAGGGGATGACTTCCAGGTTCCCCGACAATGGCGCCAATATTCCGAGGGTTACCTGAAACCGAAGGTCGATCTCGGATGAGATCTGTTATTGTGGACGGAGCTGTTGTGTCCGAATTGTTGGATCTGGTGGTGCTGCTGATCCTTGATCACTAGAGGATGGGGGTACCTGCAAGAGACTCCGATGCTTAAGTTAGCACGGGCTTTAAGCAGGTTTTTTGTGTAGAATCAGAGTATGAGTTATACCTAGGTGCTCCAGTGTATTTATAGTAGTGTAGAGTGACCTTTCTGGAGATAAGTTAGTTATATTATCTTATCTTTATGCGAAGTCACCTTATCTTTTAGGCTAGCCGCCTTTAGAGTGGGCTGCGTCCTTTTTTTTTTGGCCTGCTTGGGCCTCTATGGCGATTTGGCCAAACTCTTTAAGGAGAGATCGAGGGCGACCCAACCTGAAGAGGTCGGTCACTCTTGTCTTCAATGAGCTCGGTTCGCATAACTCGACCCAGGGTATGAACACTGCCCATTCTGGGCGTTGAATGCTGACGAACGGATTTTCTGTCAGTAAAGAATTCACAAATAAGTTCTCATTGCAAGTATAGTTTCTAAACTAACAATAATCCTTTCGTACAAAAGTTTGGTTGTCACAAGTAACAAACCCCTAATAAAATTTGATAACCAAAGTATTTAAACCTCAGGTCGTCTCTCAAGGAATTACAGGGAGATGTATTTATTATTGGTTATGGAAGATTATCTTTTTGGGTTTTTGAATAATGAACAAGAAAAGTAAATTGCAAGAATTAAAGTAATAACTAATAAAGCTCTTAGCAGGATATGAGAACTGGAAATCCCATCCTAGTTATCCTTATCAATTGTGATGAGAATTGTTCATTACTCCCACTTAGTTAACCCTTACTAAATAAAGAAAAGTCAAGTGGACTAATCAATTTGATTCCTTAAGTCCTAGTCAACTTCGAAGGAAAGACTAGCTTTAGAGGGATCCAAATCACCCAGCAAATTCCAATTATCAATCAAAAAAGGAGTTTGATAACTCAAGTGTCACTGACGTTGGGATTTTTGCCAGTAAAGAATGTCATAAAAACAGTCGCGTTGTAGATATAGTCTCTAAACCGACAGAAATCCCTTCGTACAAACATTTTGGGTGTCACAAGTAACAAACCCCTTTAAAAATTATTAACCGAGTATTCAAACCTCGGGTCGTCTTCTCAAGGAACTGTGAGGAAGTATGTTCTTATTATTGGCTATAAAGGTTGTAATCGGGGTTTAGAAGATGAGAAGCAAGTAATTTAAATGACAAGTAAAGTAAATGGTAATTAAAATAAATAAATACTGTAAAGCAGACTTTTGGCAAGGTAAGAGAAATTGGAGGTCCAACTTAGTTATCTCTCTCAACTACAATGAAGGTTAAATCTAAATTCCACTTGGTCAACCTTTACTAAAGCAAAGGAAAGTCAAGGGACTAATTAAATTGACCTTTGAATCCTATTTATTTCCTAAGAAAGGGTTGAGATTACTTAAGTTCAGCTCAATTAGCAAGATAACGATTATCAGTTATGTTGAGTTTGATAACTGTTGAGTTACTGAATTCTTAACCAGGACCAAAAGGGGAAAAAGTAAAATTGCTAGAATAATAAAAATGTCCTTAGATGGGAAGCAATGATAACTTAAATCAAGAGAACAATCATAAACTGAAAATACCTCAATTATCATTAATTCAAATAACAGTCTGTAACATGGAAGAAATTCATAAATTCAATTATAAAGATAAATAGCCAACTCAGATACTGAAATAAATAAATAAAATAGAAGGGAAGTTTAAAACAAAAAAATATAAAACCTGGATTGAGAGTCACTCTTAAAGCAAGAAGAAATCCTAATCCTAAGAGAAAGAGAGGGGAGAAGATCTCCCTCTCAACTAAATCTAAATCATTGAAACATAAAATATGCGAGCTCCCTTTGAATGGATGCATTTCCACACTTTATAACCTCTGGTCTATGCTGTCTGTACTTGGATCTGGGCCAAAAAGGGCTTCAGAATTCGCTGGGGGCGTATTCCGTAAATTCTGATACGTGGCCTCTATCACGCGTCCGCGTGGGTCACGCGTCCGCGTGAATCACGCGGTCACGTCATTCGGAGCTTTTCCTTGCCACACGGTCGCGTCAGTCATGCGGCCGCGTCGCTGCTGATTCGTGCTTGGCACGCGATCGCGTCGTCCATGCGATCGCGTGAATACCAGTTTCCTTCAAAGCTCCGTTTTGCCTTCTCCTTCCATTTTTGTATGTTTCCTTTTTCATCCTTTAAGTCATTCTGCCTTAGAAAACCTGAAACTACTCAACACACTAATCACGGCATCGAATGGAAATAAAGGTAATTAAAATAATTAATTTTTAAAGCTTAGGAAACATGTTTTTCACAATATGACATAATAAGGAAGGGAAAGTAAAACCATGCAATTAATGTGAATAAGTAGGTGAGGGATTGTATAAATCACTCAAATTAAGCACAAAAAAACTCATGAAATATGGGTTTATCAACCTCCCCACACTTAAACACTAGCATGTCCTCATGCTAAATCCAAGGTAAATAATTAAGGTTAAAGTGATGGAATGTCATGCAATGCAACCTAATTTAAATGCAACTACCTAAATGAATGATGCATCATGCAACTCTAATTTATTCACTCATATATAAAGCTTACATGTAGCCAAGTTAATTCACATTCTCAAGGAGTCATGTATATATATATATATATATATATATATATATATATATATAGCCAACCCTTAAACAATAAAGCATTTTAGCAAATGAGATGGGAAAGAAAACATTGTACAAACTTGCAAAACAATTAGTAAATTTAAGCACAGATATATGTTGATGAGTTATTGAACCCTCACTGGATTTTGTGTTTACTCTCTAGTCACTCAATGTTTATTGGGTTTATTCACTCTATTTTTCTTTTTATTCTTACTTTCTATAGCTTTGTTCTTCATCTAACCAATCAACAATTATAGAATATAGTCATACCAAAAAGTCATGAGGTCTTTAATTGAGGTTGTAATGGGGTCAAGGTAAAGGTAAGGATTTATGTATAGGGTCAAGTGAGCTAATAAGTGAATCCTTAATTAGACTAAGATCTCACCTAACATACATATTTAGTAAAACAAAAATCTTTTTACCTATTTTCCCATATTATTCCACTTATTGTTACATACTCATGTTTCACTTTTTATTTTTTTATTCCATGTGCGTTGCTTTTATTTTGCATTGGGGAATTTCTTTTGTATCCCCCTTTTATTTAAATGCTGAAAAATAACTCTTCTTTTTTTTTTTTCAAGGCACATGGCAATTAAATCACTTTGATTTTCTCATGAGCATGCTTCCCAAATTTATTTTATTTCTTTTAACTTCTCTACCTTTTGTTTCTATCATCCATGTTCCCAAAAGGTTTCCCACATTTAACTCTATTCATGATTTTCTATCTTAAGCTAACCAAGGATTCACTTGGGATTTTCTTTTGTTTTTCTGCTTAGGGCTAGTAATTTGGCTAAATAGAATAAAGGGGTTTTAAAAGGCTCAAGGGGGCTAACAAGGGTGATGTAAAAGGTAGGTTAAATTGGGGTAAGTGAGCTGAAATCAAATGATAGCCTCAATCATTCTCTTGGTATGTATCTACATTCTATATTCTATAATTGGACATATAGATTAAAGCAAAGTAAAGAACATCAGAATAAAAAGAAATGAAACGCACAAAAATGAAATTATGGTTTGAATGCAACCATACAATTAAGCTCAAGACTCACAAGCTGTGTGTTCTCTAGCTCAAGCAGCATATATCATTCATATATGTTATGCAGGTTTAGTTAAAAATTCCCATTATTCTCATAAAAAAAATTATTTAGGGTGGCTTTTAAAGTTTTAATGTTCCTCCTTGATGAAATGTTGTCAGCTTAACTACATCATGTAATGCTATATATAAGGTTTGTGGATTTAAATCTGATATGTTCAATTTCCTAGCTTACTTACTTTTTATATTTTTCTATTTAAACTATACTATCTTATGCTAAAAAGGGTAAACTATACTAATTAATCCACTAATAAATCAGAATTGCAAACTAAACTAAATAACTAAAATAAACTAAATGGCTAAAATATGAACTAAAGATGCAAAATGCAGAAAATAGAGTAAAAATACATAAAAGCAATGTATAAGTACTCAGAAAATAACAGTAAAAAGAAAAATACAGAAAAATATTCAAAATAAAAGAAAAAAGTATGTAGTAGTTCACCAAAATAAACGCCAGAGATGGCGACCTCCCCACACTTAAAAGGAAGCATCGTCCCCAATGCTCAATCAAGCCGGGTATGAAGGAGTGTCATCACTGGGAGGGATGGTAGCTGGAGTCTCAGTGGTGGTGGTGGGCTGAGAGTCTGGCTGCTGTGAAGGAGGTGCTGACTAGATCGGGATCTCAAGATCCGCAGCCTCAATCTGATGTGGGACCGCTGCCTGTGGTGCGGCTGGTGTTGCCTCCTAGGGATGGGTCTCTACCTCAGGTGCATCCGTCTCCTCCTCAGATGCCTCGGATGGTGTGTCAGGCTCGGAGGGGATGTCACCGGATCATATCATCAGCTTTAGGTGCTCATAGCATCGCTTGTTGCGACGCTCCATCTGGTCAAGTCGTCGGAACAAGCAGTGCACCAGATGATAGACGGGTTCTGTGGCAGGTGGAGGTGCAGTGGTGGTAGCAGGGGTAGGTGGTACAGCAGTGGAGGAAGAGGGTCCAGCAGACGGTGGGGCTGACTCATCAGTAGCAGTGAATGGTGGTGGTCTGTGGCCCAAGGCTAAGAAGTTCCGGCTGTGCGGAATGATCTTCATGCAATCCGCCGCTAGTGGTCTCTCATCGGCAGCCTCCCATGGCACGTCAGCTCGACGGCCAAGCTGTGTAACTAGATATGGAAAAGGGAGGGTGCCTCGGATGTGGACCCTGGCCATATAATGCCGAATGAAATGTGGCAGATAAAGGTCCTTACCCTCCAGCACACACCAAAGGAGGGTGATCATAGCAGCCGGGATCTCCGTCTCGTGAGTACTCGGCATCACATAATTACTCAAGATCTGATACCATAACCGAGCCTCATCGTTTAAGTATGCTCTCTTGATCCCTCTAGGCATGGTAGTGTTCTGACCCATCTCCCAAGGGACTGTCGGGTCGAGAGCTATCCGTGCCTTTACAGCATCCCAATCAAACTGCATCTGACGCATGTCCTCCTCAGCTTTTGAATAACCATGAGGCTGATCGGACTTGGCTGGGAGCTGGAGGATGTCCTCTAAGGCCTCTTCAGTGACCAGAATTTGTTTTCCTCTCAGGTTTACGGCATCTAGGGTGGTGAGGTAGTAGTTGCAGTAGAATTCCCGGACCCAAGATGCGTTGACCTCTGTCAGTGTTCTTTCCAGAAAGAACCAGCCCCTTTGCTTGATTTGCTCAGTGGTGTACTGCTGGAGTGCTTCTGGAATCTTCAGAGTTCGTTCCAGGTATAGATTTCTGGAGTTTGCAAAAGCCGGGTACTTCAGCTCACAGTACCGGTTTGCAAATTTTATAGGATCATTTGTAGGGAGCAGCTGGTCAGCTTTTTCCTGCTGTGTGAAGTTCTTCTCCCGCCATGAAGAATCGTGCATGAGGGCAATGATGGACTGGGAGGAATCTCCTCGTTTGCGCTTGCCAGTAGCCTTGCCTTTTCCTTTCCTTTGTGAGGCAGACATCCTAAAAAACAGAAAATCAGGATATGGATAGGAAGCAATTAGGCAATTAAACAAAGGAAACTCAAAGCGGCAAAGGAGAAATAAAATAAGAAAAATGAGTATATGAAATGTGATTGAATGTATGTTAAATGGAAAAATAATCAATATGCCATGGGTAGAAAGTTAGAGGAAAGTGAAAATAATCAGAAAAGAGATCAAAAGGGTTTGTATGGTTAGAATTTGAAAAAGAAATTTGTAAATTAAAATTAGTGAGTTAGTAAAGTGCGGGTTAAAGTAAGTGGCATAGAAAAATTCCATATAACAAGGATTCATAGGTAAGAATAGAAGTACTCATGATCGAACAAGGAAAACAGGGTGATGCTGATTCGAATAGAAATAAAGAAAGCAAAAATTGGAATCAGTGAATCACAAATGCAGTTTATGAACCAGGAAATCAAAGAGGATAAGAAAGCCTGCCATAGCATTCATGAAATGGTTTGGGTAAAGCAGAGTAAAACAGAGTTCAGAAGTGCCAAACCAAAACATGAATGAAAACAATTTACAAAAATTTGGGCAGCATTCCGGCTAAAATTGGATTGTCCCAGAAAATAAACAGCAATCATAGCAGTTCATATGAATTAAAAACTTGCTGCAGTTACCAGTAATGAATAGAAACAGGAAAATTTAGAGTAACAAGCAGCAATTGCAAGAAATCACAGCATATGAACGAGGTCACAGGAACAGCAGAATTGCAGTTATGATAAAACAGAAACAGGAACAGTGCAAGTAAACAGACCTAGATCCACTAACCACAGCCTAAGCTACCTAACAACCTAAAAATCCACTACAGCATGCATATCTATCTATCCTAATGATGAACAGAAACGGAAAAAATTACAGAAAAACGACGAACGGATAAAAGGGGGTTGCGTTTTGCGGAACCTGGTAGGCGGAAAGGGTGGAACGGGGAAGAAGGTGGCTGCGGTGGCGTCCGGCGTGGTGGCGGGGCACGGTGTCGCGGTGGCGGCTGAGGGGGGCAGTGGCGGAGAGAGGGTTTAGGGTTAGTGATAGAAGAAGGGGGGTTTGCGGGTGGGTGGCGGAGAGGGGAGGCGCAGCTGGATGGCCGGCGGTGGTGGGCGGTGGTCGCGGAGGGCAGTGGTGGAGAGGGGAGGAGAGAGGAAGAAGGAAGAAGAAGGGAGGGGAGGGGGTGGTACGGCGGCGGTGTCTGGACGGCGGCGGCGTCTGGGTGGTGGCGCGGTGGCGGCTGGGTGGTGCTGGGTGGTGGCTGGAGGAAGAAGAAGCAGAGAGGGAGAAGAAGGTTGGGGGTGGGGGGCTGCGCGACTGATAGGGTTCGCGTGGCTGGGGGGGTTATATTTTCGAATCCACGCGGTCGCGTGGGGCACGCGGTCGCGTGGTTGGGGTGAAAATGGGAGTGACGCAATCGCGTGGGGCGCGCGATCGCATGAGAGGGGGGAAAGAGCAGTGACGCGATCGCGTGGGTCGCGCGATCGCGTCGATGGAATTCGTGCTAAACGCACGACTCCAGCGTCGTTTTAGCACAACTCTCTATCTCCTTTTGGGGTGATGTGCAATCCATGCGACGCGATCGCGTCGCTCACGCGGTCGCATGGGATTGGTATTGTGCAAGTGACGCGATCGCATGGGGCATGCGATCGCGTGGGCCAATTTGTGCGAAACGCACAAGGGCCGCCCGATTCCAGCCTAACTTTCTGTTCGTTGGATCCTTACGCCGATATATATGTCACGCGGCCACGTGGGTCACGCGGTCACGCGGGTGGTGTTTTTCGCAATATGACGCGATCGCATGGGGCATGCGATTGCGTCGTGCACCCTTTTATATATATATATATATATATGAAAAATGTAGAATGCAATGATTAACATGAATGTTATGCATGATTCCAGGTTTAATAAATTAAAATGAAAAAGGAAAAATGAAAGCAATTAACAAGAAATAAATTGAAAAAGAAGCGACCATACCATGGTGGGTTGTCTCCCACCTAGCACTTTTATTTAAAGTCCTTAAGTTGGACATTGGAGGAGTATCCTATTATGGTGGTTTATGTTTAAATTCGTCCAAAAATCTCCACCAGTGCTTGGAATGCCAATAGCCTCCGGGGTCCCAAACTAAGCAAGCAAAGCTTCTGAGCAGCTCCAAACAGATTTTCAGGCTCCCAGGACTACGAATGTCAGGATAGAGTCCAGGATTCCAAGCCTTGCTTTTAAATCCGCCTCCGTCTTGATCTGCATGTTTCCATTCGGGCGGGTTAAAAAGTAGAATCTCACCTTGGTGACCAAACGTTTTCCGTGATCCATGTAATTGAGCATGATACCAATCCGTGTACTTCGAGGTAAAGCGTGGGACCTTATTGAACCTTGTGCACCAGCTCTGAGTACGAGCCATTTCCCGCTTACTCTTAAAGCCGCAGAGAGCTCTAAGCTGGCCATCAGTTTCAAGCAAACCATATTCAAGTGAATAAGTGAAGTTATAAGTTAAGGATTGTACCCACTTGAAGCTTGTATTAGGTGGTAATGGCCTTGGGATAGGTGTTTTTGGTGGTTCTACAAGTTCCGTTTCCTTGTGCTCTTCTGTGAATTTCTCCACTTCTTTGCAAAGATCTTCAATTGTATCTGTGTCCTGGTCAAAGTCTTCGGTGTCTTCCTCATCACTTGAGTCATAGATTGGAGGTTGAGAGAAATCTACCTCCGCATCATATTCATATTCACTTGGGGAAGATTCTTCAATCTCAGAGAATTCACTTGCGGATGCAAGTTCATCACTAAGGGAGCTAGACTTGTGACTATCATCATCAAGGGAATTTGCTTCTTGGATTATTCCATCTGATTCCTCATAAACGACTTGCCTTGGAGATTGTACAGTATCCTCCTTAGCATCAACTGTAGCATCCTGGACGGAGTTTTCCTCAATTTTGGATTTCCATGGAAGTTCAGCATCTCCTAGGTCTTCAACCAACTCTTCTTCTTGAACAATGACAGCTTCTTCTAATTGTTCTAGTACAAATTCATGCTCTGTCTTGTCCACTAGAGTTTCTGGCAATTCCTTCATGCTCTGCTCTTCATTGGGTTGTCCATATGGGGCTGTGGCTAATCCTTGTGTATTTGAGCGCCTAGAAACCCATTGAATTATCGCTTGCTCCAGTTGTTGAATGGTTGTTTGAAATTTATGTACTGTTTCCTTTAGGCGATCCTCTGCTTCTCGGGTTGCTGGACTTGGACATGATACAAAGGAAAGTGGTGGTGATTGGGAACGATTGGATTGGTATTGGGGTAAGGAAGGATCATATGGTGGCGAATGGTGAAGAGAAGCTTGTGAGTGTGGTGGTTCGAGGTTATGTTGAAAGGATGGTTTATATGCACGGGGTGGGGCTTGTTGGTAGTTACAAGGTTGTCCACCATGTCTTTCAGCTGGGTATGCACTGTAGAATGGTCTTTGTCCAGGATATCTCAGAGGGTGTTGCTGCCAAAAGGGTTGATTAGATCCTCTTGGTTCTATCCATCCTTGATTGGTCTGACCTTGATGCACATTCCTGCTGTAACTTCTATTTCCCTTAACAATATTAGAACCATACTCAAAGCGAGAGGGGTGAGAGTTCATAGTAGCAAATAAAGATAAAAAGGAAAAACAAAAATAAATAAACAAGCAAAAGAAAAATATTTACAATAACCAATAATAAGGCACACGTTAGCAGCTCCCCGGCAACGGCGCCATTTTGACGTTGGGATTTTTGCAAGTAAAGAATGTCATAAAAACAGTCGCGTTGTAGATATAGTCTCTAAACCGACAGAAATTCCTTCATACAAACGTTTTGGGTGTCACAAGTAACAAACCCCTTTAAAAATTGTTAACCGAGTATTCAAACCTCGGGTCGTCTTCTCAAGGAACTGCGAGGAAGTATGCTCTTATTATTGGCTATAAAGGTTGTAATCGGGGTTTAGAAGATGAGAAGCAAGTAATTTAAATGACAAGTAAAGTAAATGGCAATTAAAATAAATAAATACTGTAAAGAAGACTTTTAGCAAGGTAAGAGAAATTGGAGGTCCAACTTAGTTATCTCTCTCAACTACAACGAAGGTTAAATCTAAATTCCACTTGGTCAACCTTTACTAAAGCAAAGGAAAGTCAAGGGACTAATTAAATTGACCTTTGAATCCTATTTATTTCCTAAGAAAGGGTTGAGATTACTTAAGTTCAGCTCAATTAGCAAGATAACGATTATCAGTTATGTTGAGTTTGATAACTGTTGAGTTACTGAATTCTTAACCAGGACCAAAAGGGGAAAAAGTAAAATTGCTGGAATAATAAAAATGTCCTTAGATGGGAAGCAATGGTAACTTAAATCAAGAGAACAATCATAAACTGAAAATACCTCAATTATCATTAATTCAAATAACAGTCTGTAACATGGAAGAAATTCATAAATTCAATTATAAAGATAAATAGCCAACTCAGATACTGAAATAAATAAATAAAATAGAAGGGAAGTTTAAAACAAAGAAATATAAAACCTAGATTGAGAGTCACTCTTAAAGCAAGAAGAAATCCTAATCCTAAGAGAGAGAGAGGGGAGAAGATCTCCCTCTCAACTAAATCTAAATCATTGAAAAATAAAATATGCGAGCTCCCTTTGAATGGATGCATTCCCACACTTTATAACCTCTGGTCTATGCTGTCTGTACTTGGATCTGGGCCAAAAAGGGCTTCAGAATTTGCTGGGGGCGTATTCCGTAAATTCTGATATGTGGCCTCTGTCACGCGTCTGCGTGGGTCACGCGGTCGCGTCATTCGGAGCTTTTCCTTGCCATGCGGTCGCGTCAGTCATGCGACCACGTCATGTGCGTTCTGCTTAAGGCGCGCGGTCGCGTCAGTCATGCGGCCGCGTCGCTGCTGATTCGTGCTTGGCACGCGATCGCGTCGTCCATGCGATCGCGTGAATACCAGTTTCCTTCAAAGCTCCGTTTTGCCTTCTCCTTCCATTTTTGTATGTTTCCTTTTTCATCCTTTAAGTCATTCTGCCTTAGAAAACCTAAAACTACTCAACACACTAATCACGGCATCGAATGGAAATAAAGGTCATTAAAATAATTAATTTTTAAAGCTTAGGAAACATGTTTTTCACAATATGACATAATAAGGAAGGGAAAGTAAAACCATGCAATTAATGTGAATAAGAAGGTGAGGGATTGTATAAATCACTCAAATTAAGCACAAAAGAACTCATGAAATATGGGTTTATCAGTCACCAATTGATCAATTCAAGCTAAGAATGTAAAAAGCTAAATTAAAATCATAAGTCTGAAATACCTCAAATTGCAATGAATATAAAATCAAATCTAACATTGGAAGGTTCATAAACCAAATTGGGAAAATAAGTAATTAACAAGTGAAATAGATAAACCAAAGCACTAGAATAAATAAAAGTAGAAGAGAAACTAAATTAAAGGAACATTAAACCTGGAATGCAGAAGAAGTAATCCTAAAACTAAGAGAAATCCTAAATCCTAAAGCCTAGAGAGAGAAGAGAGCCTCTCTCTCTAGAAACTACATCTAAAACCTCAAATCGTGAGTTATGAATGAATGCTGAATGAATGAATGGATTCCCCCACTTTGTAGCCTCTAATATGTGTTTTCTAGGCCGAAAACTAGGTCAAAAACAGCCCATAAATTGCCCCCAGAGATTTTTGATACGTCTAGCACGCGGCACTGTCACGCGTACACGTCATCCATGCGTACGCGTGGATTGAATTTTTGCCAGGTCACGTGTACGCCGTGATCCACGCGTGCACGTCACCCAACATCTAGACAACTATGACAAATTATATATCATTGCGAAGCCCCAGATGTTAGCTTTCCAATGTAACTGAAACCGCCTTATTTGGACCTTTGTAGCTCAAGTTATGGTCACTTAAGTACGAAGAGGTCAGGCTGGACAGCTTTAGCAATTCCTTCAATTTCTTGTATTCCTTCCACTTTTTCATTCTTCCTTTCCATCCTCTAAGTCATTCCTGCCCTATAAACCTTGAAAACACTTAACACACATATCATGGCATCGAATGGTAATAAGAGAGGATTAAAATTAGCTAAATTAAGACCAAAGAAACATGTTTTCAATCATAGCACAAAATCAGGAAGGAAAATGTAAAACATGCAATTTACATGAATAAGTGTGAGAATAGTGGATAAAATCCACTCAATTAAGCACAAGATGTACCACAAAATAGTGGTCCATCAAATCTTCCCACACTTAAATATTAGCATGTCCTCATGCTAAGCTCAGGAGAAGCTATAAAGGAGTGAAGGGGAATGGTAAAACTTATGAAATACAACCTATTTATATGAATGTAACTAAATGCAAAAATACTTCTACCTACTTGGTTGAAAGTAAACAAATCTTTTAAGAACAATTATGAACTGGATTTCACTAATTCAAATCACAAAATAAAGTACAAGTAAACTTGCAGAAGAAAATAGTTCATGAAAGCCGGGAACAAAGAATCGAGCATCGAACCCTCACCGGAAGTGTATACACTCTAATCACTCAAGTGTTTAAGGTTTGACTCTCTCAATTCTCTACTAACCATGCTTTCTAAGGCTTTCTTTTCTTCTACCAATCAACAAAGAATTAATGCACAGATACACATATCAAGAGGTCTTTTAAGGGTTGTAATGGGGTTAGGGTCAAGGTAGGATTGTATTTGGCCAAGTGGACTAATTAACTTAAACTTTTCCCACCTAACTTAAGACAATCTATGTAATCACAATACAAAATCTAACTACTCATTTACTATGTTTACCACATATTCATGCATCCGATTTTGAGTACAGTACATATGCATTGCTATTGCAATTTACTTTGGGACATTTTGTCCCCTGTTTATTATTTTCTCCCTTTTTTTTCTTTTTTTTCTCCCCTTTTTTTTATTTTTATATTTTTTTCTTTTATTTTTCTCAATGCATATTGATACGTCACCCTTATCCTCGGTTGCACAAAAAGCTCGGCACGTGAGCCAATAATCTCGGCCCCGCATCGGTCACCCAAAATACTCGGTGAGCAAATCTCTGAGGCTGGAGACACAGTAAACAAGCTCGGAACAAGAGCAGATAAGCTCAACCACACCCGTCCGAATAAAAAGACACGTGCATCATAAAGCTCGGTCCCGTATCAGCCGTCCGAAAATCTCGGCACGTGATCAGGACCGAAGCAGCATCACCCAATTAAAAATAAGAAACGTGCCTAGATAGTTTATAGCACCAAAACAGAATATCATAACTAACCTATAAACCAGGACTTATCCACTAACGGGCAAAAGCCAACCCTTATAAAACCTAGCTAATATACTCGGCTAGGGTTCAGGTTCTATCACTCTTATTCACTCACTCTTTTCTGTTAACTCACTCACCGTGAATCACTACTGACTTGAGCGTCGGAGTATCTTGTGCAGGTATTCCCGCCGCGGTGTTTGACTTCCGGCCGACGTCAAGCTCTTCCTCCTCGGTGTCAACTCACTCGGAAGCGCTCAAGCTCGGCCTCCCCAGTGTTCGGACGAATCACTTGGCGCCCACCGTGGGGCCCGAATACATCGAACCCCACTGTTTCCTTTGTTTAGTCTCTTACTTTATTTTGCAGGATTCCCGATCCTCGGACATGGCTGACAAGGAAAATCCACAACTCTCACAGGATGACCTCCTGGCTCAGATTACTGAGCTTCAGGCGGAGGTACGGAGGATAGCTGAGCTCTCAACACAAAACAATGGAGAAAACTCCAAAGGCTCGGCTCAAAGTGCGGCGGACCCTTTAAACGTCATCCCGCCAAAGGAGAAGTTCACCCTTGACAACCCTTTCTCAGAGGAAATCACAAACTACCAGATGCCGAAAAACTTCACGCTGCCCACCGCGCTAGAACCGTACAAGGGGTTCGGCGACCCTCGGGCCCATGTGAAGAAGTTCCAATCAATGATGTTTTTCAACGGCCCTAACAATGAGCCCGTTCTCTGCCGAGCATTCCCCACGTACCTAGATGGTGCTGCGTTGCTATGGTTTTCTAAACTTTCTGCAGGTTCGATCTCATCCTTTGAAGACCTCGCCAGATCATTCATTGATTACTTTGCTGCATCAAGAATCTATGTTCATGGCTCGGACTACCTCGGCACCATCAAACAAGGTCAGCACGAGAGCCTGAAAGACTACATGACCAGATTCGCGGACGCCACTATGGAAATCCAAGACTTGGACCCGGCCGTTCACCTGCACGCTCTCAAAGCTGGCCTCAGGCCTGGCAAATTTCGGGAGACCATTGCCATAACAAAGCCGAAGACGCTAGAGGAATTCCGAGAAAGGGCGGCAGGTCAAATGGAGATCGAAGAACTCCGAGAAGCTCAAAAGCCAGACAAACAACCACATCGGAGAGACGAAGAAAGGACATTCAGATCGCCAAGCAACAGGGACACTAAGAAACCTTCTAAGCCCGCGTCCAAGTACAACACATACACCAGATTCAACACTAGAAGAGAGAACATCATCAGAGAAATCCTCAACGCCAAAATCATAAAGCCACCAGCCCGAGCAGGGAACTACCATGATCAAAGGTTCGTGGACAAGACGAAGCACTGTGCTTTCCACCGGAAGTTCGGTCATGCTACGGATGACTGCATCGTTGCAAAGGACCTCCTAAAAAGGCTAGCACGCCAAGGGCTGCTGGACAAATACGTCGAGACCCGGAAAGGCAGAGGAGGAAACGCGGATAGAGGAGAACATAAACAACCAAAGGCCGACGACAAAAAAGAGAGGACGACTCCTGATCCACCAAGAGGAGTCATCAACCATATATCAGGGGGATTCGCAGGTGGAGGAGAAACAAGCTCGGCCAGGAAGCGAAGCTACAGAGCAATGCTGGCAATCGAAGGAACTATACAACCAAAAAAGGACAAAGAACCAGATGTCACAATATCCTTCAACCAAGCAGACTTCAAATCGGCAAGCCCTAACCTCGATGATCCCGTGGTAATTTCAATCCAGGTCGGAGAACTGTTGGTAAGAAAGACATTGTTAGATCCAGGTAGTAGCGCAGATGTTTTATTTTACTCTACTTTTACAAAGATGAAATTATCAGAAAAATTAATACAGCCCTCCTCCGGAGAGCTAATTGGGTTCTCCGGAGAGAGAGTCCCCATCATGGGACAAATATGGCTAAAGACCACAATGGGAGAAATCCCTATGTCAAAGTCAATCGATATTCAATACCTGATAGTAAACTATTACAGCCCTTACAATATTATACTTGGGAGACCCGCCCTGAATGTATTCAGGGCAGTGGTGTCCACATTACACTTGTGTGTCAAGTTTCCAGTGCAGGGAAACAAGATCGCTACGGTGCATGCCGACCATCAAGAAGCTCGGCAATGCTACAATGCTGGCCTAAAATCAATACAAACAAAACAGGAAGCTCGGTCCCAAGTTCAAGCAATCCACACGTCCACCACCACAGCAACACTAGCCGATCTAGACCCGAGAGAAGACCTCGGCGAAAGACCTCGGCCAATGGACAATCTTCAACAAATAACACTAACGGCAGACGACAAACAATGCACATATGTCGGAGAGGCATTAGAAGGGGCAGACCGAGCAAGACTCATTCACATACTGCGCCAGAACGCCGACCTTTTTGCATGGACACTAGATGACATGCCCAGAATCAACCCAGAAGTCATCTGCCACAAGCTAGCAATCGACAAAACAATCCGACCAGTTGCACAGAAGAAAAGGACCCTCGGAGAGGAGAAAAAACAAGCAGCACTCGAAGAAACTCAGAAGCTCCTCAATGCAGGTTTCATCAAAGAAATTCGCTTCACCACATGGTTGTCCAACGTGGTAATGGTAAGGAAGAGCTCAGGTAAATGGCGCATGTGCGTCGACTTTACAAATTTAAATAAAGCTTGCCCTAAAGATGCATACCCATTGCCTTGCATTGATAAATTAGTTGATAACGCCTCTGGCTTCAAAGCTTTGAGTTTTATGGATGCATACTCTGGCTATAACCAGATTCTAATGCACCCAAAAGACCAAAGCAAAACAGCTTTTATAACAGAGCATGGGAACTTTTGTTACAAGGTAATGCCCTTTGGCCTAAAGAATGCAGGTGCAACATACCAAAGGCTGATGGACAAAGTATTCCAACAGCAGATAGGCCGCAATATGGAGGTCTATGTAGACGACATGGTAGCAAAAACACCTATGCAGGGGTCACACTGCGACGACCTAGTAGAAATCTTCAAACAACTCCGAGCATATAACATGAGACTCAATCCAGACAAATGCGCGTTCGGAGTACAAGGAGGGAAGTTCCTCGGGTTCATGTTGACATCTCGAGGCATCGAGGCCAACCCGGAAAAATGCAAAGCCATACTAAACATGACAAGCCCAAAAACGGTAAAGGAAGTCCAACAACTTGCAGGAAGAATAGCTGCTCTATCACGCTTCCTACCAGCAGTAGCAAGCCGATCTTATAACTTTTTCCAGACATTTTCTAAAGGCAGAAAATTCACCTGGACTGACGAATGTGAGAACGCTTTTACCGAACTTAAACAACACCTCACATCACCACCAATCCTCCAAAGGCCAGAGACAGGTAAGCCACTATATTTATACCTATCAATATCTAACCATGCTATAAGCTCGGTCTTAGTGACAGAAACAGGAAAAAAGCAAAGCCCGGTATACTTCATCAGTAGGGTACTACAACCAACAGAAACAAGGTACCCGAAGATAGAACAACTGGCGCTGGCACTAATCACCACAGCAAGGAGATTACGGCACTACTTCCAAAGCCACACAATCATAGTGCGAACAGACCAACCGCTAAGACAAATACTAACCAGACCCGAGCTCGCCGGCAGATTAATAAAATGGTCGGTCGAGCTCTCCGAGTTCGACATTCAATACGAATCAAGAAAAACACTGAAGTCACAGGTGCTAGCCGACTTCATATCAGAAATGACCAATGACACACATAATACAGAGGTCAGATGGAGCGTACATGTAGATGGAGCATCCAACAAGGAAGGCAGCGGAGCGGGGATACTACTCAAGGAAGGAAACAAAGTGGTGGCCGAGCAATCACTGCAGTTCCGCTTCAACGCAAGCAACAATCAGGCGGAGTACGAAGCCCTACTCGCTGGACTAAAGCTCGCCTTACAACTACAAATACCTCGGATAACAGCCTACTGCGACTCTTCATTAGTGGTACATCAAATAAAGGGCGAATTCCAGGTAAAAGATCCTTTGTTAGAGAAATATTGGCTCGTAACAAAGGATCTAATTTCAAAATTTAAAGAATTTAATATTATCCATGTAAACCGAGAACAAAACACCAGGGCCGATGTGTTATCTAAGTTAGCCACAACTCGGCAAGCCGAAAAGACATCGGCACTGTCCCAGCTAACACTCGACAAACCAAGTTTTGAGCAGGATACAATTTTGAGCATTACACAGGTCCCAGATTGGCGAATACCTTTCCTCAATTATATAAACACAGGCACCATACCAAATAACGAACCAAACTTGCCCCTCTTCCGACGAAGAGCAAGCTTCTATACAGTGCTCGGAAACACCCTATACAGGCGAGGATATTCACAACCACTGCTCAAGTGCATCAGCAAAGAGGAAGCCAAGGAGGTTATGGCTGAAACACATGAAGGAGCCTGTGGCAACCATATTGGCGGCCGAGCACTAGCAGCAAAAATCTTGCGAACAGGTTACTATTGGCCGACGATAAAACAGGACTGCATCACAAAGGTCAAAGCATGTGATAATTGTCAAAAGCACGCCACCCTCTCAGAGACTCCGGCCGAGGAGCTCCATACCATAGAGGTAAGCTGGCCTTTCGATAGGTGGGGATTAGACATCCTCGGACCCTTTCCGAAAGCGCCAGGCCAGGTAAAGTTCCTCTTAGTGTCAATTGACTATTTCTCTAAGTGGATAGAGGCACAACCACTAGCCCACATAACAGCAGAAAAAGTGCGATCTTTTCTATGGAAAAATATCATATGCAGATTCGGTATCCCAAGAGAAGTAATCTCGGATAACGGAAGACAATTTACAGACCATAAGCTCGCCACTTTTCTGACACATTTCAACATCAAACATCACTTCAGCTCAGTTGAGCACCCACAAACTAACGGACAAGTCGAATCAGCTAACAGAATTATCTTGCAGGGATTAAAGAAAAAGCTCGGGCAAGCTAAAGGAGAATGGGCCGACCTCATCCCCGAAATCCTATGGGGTTACAACACCAGCATTCAATCTGCCACAGGGGAAACTCCCTTCAAATTGGTATATGGCGCAGAAGCGCTCATTCCAGTAGAAGTCAGCGTCCCAACGTTAAGAACCGAGCTCTATGATCAGCCAAATAATCAACAAGCTCGGTTAGCCGAATTGGACCTCATAGAAGAAGACAGAGACATCTCCACCATAAAGCAGCGGGCCAGAAAATGATACCTAGAGCAAAGACACCACAAAAGAGTAGCTCATAGGTCATTCAACAATGGAGACCTTGTACTCAGACGAACAGAAGATGCACGGAAACCACCAGCACATGGCAAATTAGCAGCAAATTGGGAAGGACCCTTCCGAGTCCTTCAAAACCTCGGAAAGGGGGCTTACAAACTAGAAACCCTTAGAGGAGAACAACTTCCAGGAACATGGAACGTCTCTTCTCTAAAGAAATATCAGTCTTGACATAGCCTGTATAATAGCGAATGATGGTACTCTTTTTCCCTCCGAAGGTTTTTTCCCAAAACGCAAAGGTTTTACTCGGAAAGGGTTTTAATGAGGCCGGACGCAACAAATCATTGTACCCATACAACTTATGTGCAATCAAAACAGTTCCCGTTTTGACAGTTAGCATACGTTCCAGTCAGTAAACATTTCAAGTATCCGAGCATAATCCTCGGAACCCTAACATCACAAGCCAAGTTTTTTCCAATGAACAAACTAATCTGAGCTTCATACTCAGAATTCAACATACGCATACCGAGCACAATACTCGGACAAGTAAAAAACTAACACCTTTTTCTCTACTATGCATTCCAATAAATGAACATTTAAAAATTAATCCGAGCTCTATACTCGGAGAGAAACGCGCACGTTCCGAGCATGATTCTCGGAGAAGAAGAAGATAAACAAAATATTTCGAGCGAATCCTAAGGGATTACTTTACCATAACCCTTATATTTGAGCTACTGCTCTCTTTACCAACAATCATCAAACGCAAACACACATATAATTGCAATCACGGCACAACATATGATTCTCATTACGATTGTAGGAGCACCATATTTTATAAAAGCCAAAGCTATAAATCACAACATTAGAGCGCCCGCTCTCATTTTTAAACAACTTCGTTCAAAAGAAATGGCTTATACATACATTTCATCATCATACTCAAAATACCAGAGAGCCATCATTAAGCCGAGCTATAAGCTCGGAAGCCAGAGTATCATCAAAATATTCAGGAAACACCCAAAAAGACAAAACAAGAAAATTCTACAAAACAATACTACACACAAAGTCCACAAACTTAACACCTATTCAATTTTGTCACCAATACTAGATCCCTCGCCCTCATCAGCAGCGGCGGCCTCATCGTCCACAAGTTGCCCACCCACAACCACTTTCGTCGCATCAAGCTTATCAACGTCTGACTCAGGAAATAATACACGGACTTGAGAAGCGGCACGCTCAAATCCCTGTGCAAAAGCCTCATAGACTTCGGCTTGCAACTCTTTAATCCGCAACCCTAAACGATCATTTTCAACCTTAGCAGCTTTCACCTCCTCTACAGATGAAAGCCGAAGGCGTTTCTCCTCAGACAAATCAGCAGACAGCTCTGTGATGGTCCTCTCTTTCTCCTCCAAAGCCAGGGAGAGCTTGGTAACATCCATAGCAGACTTATTTTCCTTCTCAAGGGCAAGCTCCTCAGCACGACCAACAGCCACTATGCGCGCACCAATCACCTGAGAAAAGAGAAAACAAATCATAACAGCATCAACAACATTAACATACAAAAACAAACTACAACTCTTACCTGTAGAAAACGGCTGACTCCTACATGCCCGATGTCCTCAATCATCTTCATATCGTCCGGAAAGCAGCAGAGCTCATCCGCCATAACAGAAAAAGGATACAACTTACCCCATAAAGACCGACTATGTACATCCTCTGAATACCCATGCAGTTTCTTCTGAGACTCATAAGCAGACTCCACTCGCTGAAGCTCCATAGAAGACTCTCCCTCCTTCAGATAAGCCTCAGCAATCTTCTCTTTCGAAAGACCCCTCTTTCGTTTAGACTTAAGGGCAGGCTCCGGCTGAGTCACAAGACCTTTATCAGCATTGGTAGCCGAACTTTCTTTTTCAGCTTTCCTCCGCTGACTAAAGAATGACTTCAGACCAGCAGTAGTAATCGTAGGCGCCTTGTCACCTGCACAGAGAACCAACAGAGTAAGAACAAACTAGGGCAAAACAGATGAACAAAGCAAAAACTACTAATTTACCTAGATATCTCAGAACCGCCTCTCTATCAAGATCCCATTTTAACAACTCGGACACAGATAGTAACCCCCTTGGGCCCAACTTCTCAAACAGAAATTCCATCACAAGTTGATCCTCAACAGACCTATCATCCACGTCTAAGGCTTGCACAGGTTCGGAACACCAGTATAGAGGGAACTTCTCAACAAGAAACTCATTTAGATAGAATGGAAACTCCTCGGGTACACTCCTCACTTTGACATACATGGTTTTGAAATCCTTAAAAGAAGATTTATAAAGACCAAAGATAGCGCGGCGGGGGTAGCTACTAAGATTGACCCAAAGACCCCGATTAACCCCTTTAGCCTGAAACAAAGAGAAGAACAAACGAAGAGAGGGCGGCTGCTCAAGGAATTCCATCAAAATCTCAAACGCCCTGACAAATCCCCAGGAATTAGGGTGAAGCTGGCTCGGAGCACAATTTAACCAATATAAGACGCCACATTCAAACTCAGTGAAGGGAAGTCTAACTCCTAGTTCGGTAAATAAGCAACTATACATATAGAAAAAAGCCCAATCACTACGACAATGGAAGACACGATCATCAGCATCACAGGGCAGTATCTCTATCTTAATCTCACCTCCACTTTTAACCCAAACATTAGAACCCAGCACTTCAACAGACTCCTTATCACTAAACTGAGAAACATAACCCCTAACCTTAGTATCAACCCAATTATAGCGATCACCCCCAACAGCCTCAACCTTCTCTTCTTCCATGGAAAGAGCACAAAACAAAAATGAGATAGGGAGAGGGAAGGAAAACGCAAATCAGCACTCACCTTTTTTGCTCATTCTCTCCAAATTGCAGAAATCACCAACACAGAAAAAGAGACAATGAGAAACAAAGGCAACCAAGTTTATTGCAAGGAAGCAGTTACATATGAAACGTTGCCCTTTAATCAAAACCATCAAAAACCCACGATCAGCAATCTGCAAATCAGACGGTCAGGGATTCCTTGGAACGCGCGAGCACAATCAAATCAATCACTCATGAGGGCGCGAAAAATCAGAGTAACCATTTAATGCATTTAATGCTACAAAAAACGCTTCAAAACCAACACCCCACTAAGATGAGCTCGGGGGCTCCAGGGACCACATATGAGACATAGTCAGCAACCGAGGATTCAGCACTCTTGGTCCAAAAGCTCGCCTTAGTCTTGTCCGTACCAAGGCAAGCTTGGGGGCTATGATACGTCACCCTTATCCTCGGTTGCACAAAAAGCTCGGCACGTGAGCCAATAATCTCGGCCCCGCATCGGTCACCCAAAATACTCGGTGAGCAAATCTCTGAGGCTGGAGACACAGTAAACAAGCTCGGAACAAGAGCAGATAAGCTCAACCACACCCGTCCGAATAAAAAGACACGTGCATCATAAAGCTCGGTCCCGTATCAGCCGTCCGAAAATCTCGGCACGTGATCAGGACCGAAGCAGCATCACCCAATTAAAAATAAGAAACGTGCCTAGATAGTTTATAGCACCAAAACAGAATATCATAACTAACCTATAAACCAGGACTTATCCACTAACGGGCAAAAGCCAACCCTTATAAAACCTAGCTAATATACTCGGCTAGGGCTCAGGTTCTATCACTCTTATTCACTCACTCTTTTCTGTTAACTCACTCACCGTGAATCACTACTGACTTGAGCGTCGGAGTATCTTGTGCAGGTATTCCCGCCGCGGTGTTTGACTTCTGGCCGACGTCAAGCTCTTCCTCCTCGGTGTCAACTCACTCGGAAGCGCTCAAGCTCGGCCTCCCCAGTGTTCGGACGAATCACATATGATTGAATTATTGAATGCATGAACATGTTCTAAACATTTCTTTCACATTTTCATAAAGAAGTTTAACATACTTAATTTCCAAAACCAAACGTTTCCAAACCCACTTTTCCCACACTTAATTCATGAGCACTCTCACTAGTCTAAGCTAACCAAGGATTCAAATTAAGGACATTATTATTTTCTACTTAGAGTTAGTGATGTGCTAAAGTAAAGAACAAAGGGGTATAATAGGCTCAACATTGGTTTGCAAAGGATAATAAAAGGGTAAGACCATATGGGTATGTAAGCTCAGTGAAACAAAGGCCTCAATCATATAAGTGCATGCATACATTAAACAATGGAAATATAGAATTAAGCAAGACAAAGATCACAATTTTAGAGAGAACAACACACACCAAAAATAAAATATTGGTTGATAGAATGCAACGAATTCAAATAGGCTCAAAATCTCACAGGTTTTGTGTGTTCGAACTCTAAACCATGTTCCAGTATAATATTCCTTTAAGCAAGTTTATCAAAAATTTTAAATCAAATTAGTGAAATGTTATAAAAAGTTTCTTGAAAAAGAAAATATTACTTTAACCAAGTGGTGGTAAATATGCACAAAATCAAATAAATATGCAATCAAACATGCAATTGCAACAATGAACAAACAAAGAAAATAAAACATTGCTGTTGAGAAGGAAATAACTAACCCACAAAAGTCGGTATCGATCTCCCCACACTTAAAGATTGCACCGTTCTCGGTGCATGCTGATATGTGCAAGTGGATGGGCGGCTCCAACTGACGCTTTTCCCCATAGATTGTGCAGATGGACTTGTCTGTCGCCCCCTTGAGAAGTTTCTCTTTTTCTTTCCAGGTGGCCATCCTAAAAGAAGAGGAAAATAAGAAGATAGAAAATAGATAAAATATGGGTAGGTTAATGCAAATAATGAGGGTCTCAATTATATGGTAGCTACAACATGTAAGTGAGAAAACAGTAGAAGCAAATGGCATATCAATAGTGCAAAAAAAATTGCAACAAATGGGGGAGAGGGAGTGGGTAATACAAGATAGTATAAGTGCACATCAATGAAAATAGAATGCAAGTATCATAAAAGAATAGCATTGAATTATGAATAATAATACCCAATCAGAATAAAACAAGTCATGAAGCACCAGAATAATTCAAGAAAAGATGCAACAGTTGAATAAGAAAATTTAACACCAATGGAAAAATAATAAATATACAAAAGAAAATAAAAATATGCACAAAATTAAAATACAATGAATGAAAGTAAATAAATTAAGTAAAATAGAATGAAAGTGAATAAGGATGAGAAGAAAGTGAGAAAGGAAGAAGAAGAGAGTAAGAAAAGAGGAGGAAAGAAGGAGAAAGGAGAGAAGAAAGGAGAAAGGAATAAAAAACGGGACGCGACGCGCGCTCGGGCATCACGCGCACGTGTGAAAATAGAGACGGCCATGCGACGCGTAAGCATCACCCATGCATACGCATGGGTGGCCAAAAGTGCAAACTGACGCGTGCCTTCTCGCACTACTCCAGCACCATGGCCACACAACTCTCTGTTCAATATGCTTTTTACGCCGATTTTCATTCCCATGCGTACGCGTCACTGACGCTTATGCGTGGGTTGAACTTTTCTGCGGGGGACGCGTACGCGTGAGGTACGCGTACGTGTGGCGTGGCTTGTGCGCCACGCACCCCCTCCCGCGCATCTCTCGCGCAACTCTCTGTTCATTGGCGCATATACATACGACGCGCGTGCGTCAATCCCTTTTTTTTAATGCATGAAAAATGCAGAATGCAGATGATTATACAGAAATTATGAATGAACACTGATGAAAATAAAATGAAAGATCATACCATGGTGGGTTGTCTCCCACCTAGCACTTTTAGTTATTGTCCTAAAGTTGGACATTTGGTGAGCTCGTTGTCATGGAGGCTTGTGCTTGAACTCATCTTGGAATCCCCACTAGTGTTTGTAATTCCAATAGCCTCTGGGATCCCACACTAGTTGCATAAAGCCTTCAAGCAAGTTAAAGCAAGTGACAAGGCCCCAAGAGTGTTGAATGCTAGAATGAATTCCGGGGTCCCAAACCTTACTTTTGCACCCGTCTTCTTGTTGATCATCATTTTTTCCACTTGGGTGGTGAGCAATCGGAATTCTCACTGAGACACCCAAACAACCTTCTAGACCCACTCAATTGAGAATTATACCACCCTTTGTACTTCAATTTGGAGCATGCAACCATATTGAACCTTGCATGACAACTCTTACCCCTAACCATCTCCCTCTTACTCTTATAGCCACAAAGAGCTCTAAGCTGACCATCTGTCTCAAGTAAACCATATTCAAGTGGGAAAGCAAAGGTCAAGGATAAGAATTTTACCCACTTGAATGTTGTATTGGATGGTAATGGCTTTGGGGGAGAGGTCTCCAACAGCTTTGGCAAGGTGATTTCAAGCTCCATTCCCTCGTGCAATCCCTTGGCAACTTCCACCTCTTTGCGAGCTTCTTCAGTTTCAACCTCTTCCTCTTGGTAGCTTTCTTCCAATTCAATCTCTTCTTCATTACTTACCAATGGCATGGGAGGTTGTGCTTCTTCTTCTTTAATCCCCATCTTTTGATCAACCTCTGCAAAGTCTTCAACCATGATATGTCTCAGAGGTTGTACAACCTCTTCAACATCAACATCAAACACCTTGAAAGGAGGCTCTATGACTGGACTTCCCCATGGAGGTTCTGCATCTCCCAAGTCTTCAACCACTTCTTCCTCTTCAATAATTACTGCTTTATCCAGTTATTTTAGTATAAAATCGTACTCATCCTTGATGATTTCCTTTCCATGACAACTCTTTTCAACTATTTCTTCATCTTCAAGTACAAAATCCAGCTCCTCCTTGTTGACTTCCACCTCTTGACAACTTCCTTCAAGGGTCTCTCCTACCTCTACCTTTAGGGCCTCCTCTAGCTTCTTATGAAGTATGAATTCGCGAAGACGAACCCTTCTCTCTTGTTCCATGTCAATAGCATGACTGGAATCATCTTACTCTTGGATTGATGGATGTGGGTGCTCTTCCATGGAGGGTGGTGATGGGATGAGAAGATCATTATGTGGTTGAAAAGGAAGCGCACTAGAGTTTGAGGGCTGAATATTGGAGGTAGAGGGTTGATTCATGTGGGATATAAGATTTTGGAGTATAGAGGTGAGACCAATGATGTTAGAGATTAGTGTGTTGTTATCCAATGGAGGTTGGGGTGGATAGGAGGGTTCAATTGTTGGGAAAAAGGGCTCATAATACGGAGGTGGTTCTTCTTGATAAAGATATGGAGATGGTGAATATTGAGGTGGTGGTTCTGGGTGTGGTTCATATGGTGGTTGGTGTGGTGGATAAGGATTAGGGTCATATGGAGGTGAATGGTGGAAAGGGGCTTGTGAGTATGGTGGTTCAGAGTTATGTTGAGGAGGGGGTTCATAAGCATATGGTGGGGCTTGTTGGTAACTACAAGGGGTCCACCATATTCATCATTTTGGTACGCTCCCTGGAATGGCTCTTGACCATAGTAATTTGGTGGAGGTGGTTTGTCACGAAAGGGTCCACCATAACTATTGTCTTGGTATGCATCACAGAATGGTTGTTGGTTATAGCGCATTGGAGGGGGTTGTTGCCAAGAGGGTTAATCAAATCCTTGTGGCTCCTCCCATCTTTGATTCTTCCAACCTTGATGTCTGTTCTCATTATAGCTTCCATTCCTTACAACAACATTGGAACCAAACTTAAAGCCAGAGGGGTGAGAATTCATAGTAGCAAAAGAAATAAAAACTAATAGAAATTAATGAAAATAAACACCTAAAACTAGAAACACTAACAAAGAAACAAAAAAGCAAATATTTACAATAACCAATAATAAGGCACACATTTGCAATTCCCCGGCAACGGCGCCATTTTGACGAACAGATTTTCTGTCAGTAAAGAATTCACAAATAAGTTCTCGTTGCAAGTATAGTTTCTAAACTAACAATAATCCTTTCGTACAAAAGTTTGGTTGTCACAAGTAACAAACCCCTAATAAAATTTGATAACCGAAGTATTTAAACCTCGGGTCATCTCTCAAGGAATTGCAAAGAGGTGTATTTATTATTGGTTATGGAAGATTATCTTTTTGGGGTTTTTGAATAATGAACAGGAAAAGTAAATTGTAAGAATTAAAGTAATAACTAATAAAGCTCTTAGCAGGGTATGAGAACTGGAAATCCCATCCTAGTTATCCTTATCAATTGTGATGAGAATTGTTCATTATTCCCACTTAGTTAACCCTTACTAAATAAAAGAAAGTCAAGTGGACTAATCAATTTGATTCCTCAAGTCCTAGTCAACTCCTAAGGAAAGACTAGCTTTAGAGGGATCCAAATCAACCAGCAAATTCCAATTATCAATCAACAAAGGAGTTTGATAACTCAAGTGTCACCAATTGATCAATTCAAGCTAAAAATGTAAAAAGCTAAATTAAAATCATAAGTCTGAAATACCTCAAATTGCATTGAATATAAAATCAAATATAACATTGGAAAGTTCATAAACCAAATTGGGAAAATAAGTAATTAACAAGTGAAATAGATAAACCAAAGCACTAGAATAAATAAAAGTAGAAGAGAAACTAAATTAAAGGAACATTGAACCTGGAATGCAGAAGAAGTAATCCTAAAACTAAGAGAAATCCTAAATCCTAAAGCCTAGAGAGAGGAGAGAGCCTATCTTTCTAGAAACTACATCTAAAACCTAAAATTGTGAATTATGAATGAATGCTGAATGAATGGATTCCCCCACTTTGTAGCCTCTAATCTGTGTTTTTTGGGCTGAAAACTGGGTCAAAAACAGCCCAAAAATCGCCCCCAGCGATATCTGATACGTCCAACACGCGGCACTGTCACGCGTACGCATCTTCCACGCGTACGCGTGGATTGAATTTTTGCCAGGTCATGCGTACGCGTGATCCACGCGTGCGCATCGCCCAACCGCCAGGCAACTATGGAAAATTATATATCTTACGAAGCCCTGGATGTTAGTTTTCCAACGCAACTGGAACCGCCTCATTTGGACCTCTATAGCTCAAGTTATGGTCAGTTAAGTACGAAGAGGTCAGGCTGGACAGCTTTAGCAATTCCTTCAATTTCTTGTATTCCTTCCACTTTTTCATTCTTTCTTTCCATCCTCTAAGCCATTCCTGCCCTATAAACCTTGAAAACACTTAACACACATATCATGGCATAGAATGGTAATAAGAGAGGATTAAAATTAGCTAAATTAAGACCAAAGAAACATGTTTTCAATCATAGTACAAAATCTGGAAGAAAAATATAAAACATGCAATTTACATGAATAAGTGTGAGAATAGTGTATAAAATCCACTCAATTAAGCACAAGATGTACCACGAAATAGTGGTGCATCAAATGCCCAAGAACTACCTCCTTTCTGGCGTTCAACGCCCCAAGGAGATTCAAGCCAGTGTTGAACGCCCAATCACCCCCTTTGGGGTGTTCAACGCCCACCAAGAAGCATAAGGAAGCGTGGATCAACCCTCTAATGGGCATTCAATACCCATCCCTCAAGCTGGACACCAAGCTCAGCCCAAGCACTTAACCAAAGTGGGCCCAAAAGTGGACTTTTGCACCTCTAGTCTAGTCTATCATATTTTTGTTCTTCATAGTTATTAGGTTATTATATATATAGGAGAAGATCACCCTTGTTGAGGATCTTCCTTCAACCCGATCTTTTGCCCTTTTGCATGTTTACTACTACTTTCTGTAAGTTATGAGCTACTAAACCTCCTAAGTTAGGGTTAGGAGCTCTGCTGACTCTCATGGATTAATAATATTACTGTTTTTATATCAATACACATTTGATTCCATACTCTTGTGCATTTTTCGTTCTTCATCTCATGAATTGAGGATGAACTGTGACATTCATCCTTGTTCTACATGGGTTCCGTGTGAGTCTTGACTCGGATAGCATTGAACCACAGCTAGAGAGTGCACTGCGGATTCCAAGAGCGTACCTAGGAGACTTTGGATTAGTGACATAAAATCCCGTTGACCATGGGTTACTGAGGTCTCTGTGGTGTTAAGGCTAGAGTCAGAAAAGAAGCATTCCCTGATCCGGAAGATCCGACCTTGTCTGTGGCATTTTGAGTAGGATTGCGAAGGGGAATGGATTGCTTAGGTCTTCACCTTCGGCCCTAGTGGGAAGCCATGAGTTAACTTTATGAGAGGACATGAGTTGCTCGGATATGGTTTAGAAGAGATTAACTTGATGAGAGAACATGAGTTAGTCACTTACGGCTGCCATTGAATGAATCATTCATTGTTGAAGTAGACAGTAAGAAAAGTTAATCCAGAAAGAATACGTATCTCCGAAGCCTTAACTGAATCTCTATCATTGTTTTCACATTAATCTGGTATTTTGTTTCCTATAATTTTCATTTATGCTTTCAAACAAACAACCATCTTTTCTAATCGCCTGACTAATATCTACAAGATAGCCATTGCTTGCTCAATTCGACAATCTCCGTGGGATTCAACCCTCACTCACCTGAAGTATTACTTGGATGACCCGGTGCATTTGCCGGTTCATCTATGCGAAACTTGCGGATTCAATTTCGCGCACCAAGTTTTTGGCGCCATTGCCGGGGATTATTCGAGATTGACAAGCTATCGGACTATCTTGTTGCTTAGGTTAGGTACTTTTTACGGTTTAGTTACTTTTTTGATTGTGTCTTTTGTTTTCCTTTCCAAAAAAAAATTCAAAACCTTTTCTTTTCTTAAGTAATCTTTGTCTTTTATTTGAGTCTCATTCAGTTTTTAAGTTTGTATCCCGTCTGTTTTCATCTTTTTTTTTTAATTTACGAAAATTGTTCTTGAGTGTTCTTCATTGTGTTCGAATTGTTCTTGATATTTTTCTTTGTTTGATTTAAAAATCTTTAAAGTTTGGTGTCTTTTAGTTGTTTTTCCTTTAATTTTTGAAAATTAGTGTCATTTGATCTTAAATTTTTAAGTTTGGTGTATCTTAGTTGTTTTTCTTTTTCTTTAAAATTCGAAAATCCAAAAAAAAAATATCTCTTTTATCTTTGTTCAAATTTTCGAAATCCTAGCTATCTTTTCTTATCTTGATTTAAAAATTCTAAGTTTGGTGTTTTCTTGTTAGTAAAGTTTAAATTTTAATTTCAAATCTTATCTTTTCAAATCTTTTTCAATTCTTTATCTTATCTTTTGTTTATCTTTCTTTAAATTTCAAATATATTATCTTATTTTAATTTCAAATTTCAAAATCAAATCTTTTCAAATTTCGAAATCTTTTCAAATCTTTATCATATCTTTTTACTTTACATCTTCAAAATTTTAAATTTCCAAATTCTTATCTTTTTAATTCTTTATCTTATCTTTCTTTTTAAATTTTAAAAACTTACTTATCTTATCTTCTTTTTAAATTTAAAACTTTTAAACTTTAATTCTCTACTTTCTTTTAAAATTGAATTTCAAAATCAAATCTTTTATTTTCAATTCTTGTTGGTTAATTAGTTACTTGTTTTACCTTATTCTCTTTCTATTTCTTTTCTCTTTCTTCTTTTTTGAAAATTTCATCTCTCTTTCCCTCTCTATTTTCGAAAATATCTCCTATTTTCTCTCTATTGATTTTTGACAACTATCCTTATTAAAGGACATCTTCTTTTCTTTTTCTCTTGACCTATCTCTCTAATAAAGAACCTCTATACTCTGACATAGAGAATCCTTTCTTCTTCTCTTCTTGCATTCTTTTTTCTTGTTTATGAGCAGGAACAGGGATAAAGAACCTCTCTTTGATCTCGATCCTGAACCTGAGAGGACTCTAAGGAGGCGTTTACAACAAGTTAGAGCCCAATACTCTGGAGGAAACCTCACGGAGCTCTTTGAACAAGAAGCAGAGAATACAGAAATGGTAGCCAATCTCAATGAGAAAAGAGATTCAAGGAAGGTCCTAGGTGACTTTACTGCACTCACTTCTAATTTCTATGGGCGCAGCATCTCTATACCTGCCATTAGTGCAAATAATTTTAAGCTGAAGCCTCAACTGGTCACTCTAGTTCAAGAGAACTGCCAGTTTCATGGACTTCCACAGAAAGATCCCAACAGATTCATCTCTGATTTCTTGCAGATCTGTAATACTGTCAAGACTAATGAAGTGGATCCAGAGATTTACAAGCGTATGCTTTTCCCTTTTGCTGTAAGGGACAGAGCAAGGTTATGGCTGGATTCTCAGCCTAAGGAAAGCCTAGACTCTTGGAAGAAGGTGGTCAATGCATTTTTGACCAAGTTCTTTCCACCTCAGAAGCTGAGCAAGCTTAGGGTGGAAGTTCAAACCTTCAGACAGAAAGAGGATGAATCCCTCTATGAAGCATGGGAGAGGTACAAGTAACTGATCAGAAAGTGCCCTCCTAACATGATTTCAGACTGGACCATGCTAGAAATCTTCTATGATGGCCTCCCTGAACTGTCCAAGATTGCATTAGACCACTCTGCTGGTGGATCACTCCACTTGAAAAAAATGTCTCTGAGAGGAACACTGTGAACAATGGGGTAGCTCAGAAAAGAGGAGTGATGAGAGAACTTTTGTGTGGTCTAGAAATTTGCGGATAAATCCTCGTTGCAAGTATAGTTTCTAAACCTTCAAAAGTCCTTTCACACAAACGTTTTGGGTGTCACAAGTAACAAACCCCTTAAAAATTGTTAATCGAGTATTCAAACCTCGGGTCGTCTTCTCAAGGAATTGCAGGGAGGTATGTTCTTATTATTGGTTATGAGTCTTGTAAATTGGGGTTTTGGAAGTAAGGTGGGAATATGTTATATGACAAGTAAAATAAAATAATAATAATAAAATCTCTTGGCAAAGCATAAGAATTGGAATTTCTATCCTAGTTATCCGTATCAGGTGTGAAGAGAATTGGGTTTTAATCCCACTTGGTCATCCTTTATTAAACAAAGGAAGGTTAAGTGGACTGATCAGCTTGATTCTCAAGTCCTAGTCAACTCCTGTGGAGAGACTAGTGTTAGAGCAATCCTAGCTCAAGCAAAATCTGCCAATTTTAATCACTTGCTGAGTTTGATAACTCAAGTATTACCAATCACTTGACCAAAGCCAAAAGGGAGAAAAATATCTAAATTAAATTGAAAGCAATCTTAAACAGAGCATCAATATAAATAAAGCAAAGCAATCTTAAATCTGAAAATACCTCAAATAAAATACATTCAAAGTAGTAAAATCTAATATGGAAAAGTTCATAAGCCAATTGGAAAAATAAATAAAAATAAAGAACTTAGGATTGAGAGTCGCTCCTAAAACTAAGAGAAATCCTAAATCCTAATCCTAAGAGAGAGGAGAGAACCTCTCTCTCTAAAAACTATATCTACTCCTAAAATTGTGAATTATGAGAGCCTCCTCATGAATGGATGCATTTCCACACTTTATAGCCTCTAGTATGTGTTTTTTGGGCCACAAACTGGGTCAAAAACAGTTCAGAATTCGCTGGTTTCGAATTTTGCCACGCTGGTTTTTCGTCACTGCAACGCGGCCGCATGGATCACGCGGTCGCGTCGCCTAGCGTCAGAGGAACCATAGCATATTATATATCAAATCGAAGCCCCAGACGTTAGCTTTCCAACGTAACTGGAACCGTATCATTTGGACCTCTGTAGCTAAAGTTATAGCCGTTTGAGTGCAGAAAGGTCAGGCTGGACAGCTTAGCAATTTCTCCAACTTCTTGCATTCCTTCCACTTTTGCATGCTTCCTTTCTATCCTCTGAGCCATTCCTGCCCTGTAATCTCTGAAATCACTTAACACACATATCAAGGCATCTAATAGTAATAAGAGAAGATTTAAACATAGGGAACTTTAAGGCCAAAGAAGCATGTTTTCAGTCAAAGCACATAATTAGGAAGGAAATATAAAACCATGCAAATATTATGAATAAGTGGGTAAAGAGTTAATAAAAATCACTCAATTGAGTACAAGATAAACCATAAAATAGTGGTTTATCAACCTCCCCACAC
This sequence comes from Arachis hypogaea, assembly GCF_003086295.3. Classification (NCBI taxonomy): domain Eukaryota; kingdom Viridiplantae; phylum Streptophyta; class Magnoliopsida; order Fabales; family Fabaceae; genus Arachis; species Arachis hypogaea. Next base: position 128,523,385 of record NC_092050.1, read on the forward strand.
TTAAACATTAGCATGTCCTCATGCTAAGCTCAAGAGAAGCTATAAAGATGAAGAGGGATGATAGAATGTATGAAATGCAACCTATGAATGTAACTACATGCAAAAATGTTTCTACCTACTTGGTTAAAAATAAACAAATCTTTCAAGAGAAAATATGAACTGGATTTCACTAATTCAAATCATGAAAATGAAGTACAAATAGACTTGCAAGAAGAAAATAGCTCATGAAAGCAGGGAACAAGGAATTGAGCATCGAACCCTCACTGGTAGTGTATACACTCTAATCACTCAAGTGTTTAAGGTTCGATTCTCTCAATTCTCTACTAACCTTGCTTTCTAAGGCTTGCTCTTCATCTAACAATCAACATAAATTTAATGCACAAATACACAAATCAAGAGGTCTTTTAAGGGTTGTAATGGGGTTAGGGTCAAGGTAGGACTGTATTTGGTCAAGTGGACTAAAATCTGAATCCTTAATTAACTTAAACTTTTCCCACCTAACTTAAACAATCTATGTAATCATAATACAACATCCAACTATCCATCAACCATGTTTTTCACATATTCATGCATTCTAATTTCAAGTACAACTCATATGCATTGCTTTCACCACATATTTTGGGCATTTTTTGTCCCCTTTTACTTATTTGCTCTTTTTCTTTTCTTTTTCTCTCTTTTTTTTCTTTTATATATATATATATATATATTCTCAATGCATATGATTAATTTATTGAATGCATGAATCATGTTCTAAACATTTGTTTCCAAAAGATATATAATACCCAATTCTTAAACCAATTGTTTCCAAACCCACTTTTCCCCACACTTAATTCATAAACACTCTCACTAGTCTAAGCTAACCAAGGATTCAAATTAAGGACATTATTATTTTCCGCTTAGAGTTAATGATGTGCTAAAGTAAAGAACAAAGGGGTATAATAGGCTCAAATTAGTTTGCAAGGAATAATGAAGGGTAAAGGCCATATGGGTATGTAAGCCTAGTGAAACAAAGGCCTCAATCATATAAGTGCATGCATACATCAAACCATGGAAATATAGAATTAAGCAAGACAAAGATCACAATTTTAGAGAGAAAAACACACACCAAAAATAAAATATTGGTTGATAAAATGCAACCAATTAAATAGGCTCAAAAATCTCACTGGTTTTGTGTGTTCGAGCTCTAAACCATGTTCCAGTATAATATTTCTTCAAACAAGTGTAACAAAAAATTTTATTCAAATTAGTGAAATGTTATAAAAAGTTTCTTGAAAAATAAAATATTACTTTAACCAAGTGGTAAAATATGCAGAAATCAAACAAATATGCAATCAATCATGCAAATGTAACAATGAACAAACAAAGAAAATAAAACAATGGTGTTGAGAAGAAGGTAACTAACCCATGGAGATCGGTATCGACCTCCCCACTCTTAAAGATTGCACCGTCCTCGGTGCATGCTAAGATGTGCAAGTGGATGGGGGTTGTGGTTTCTCAGCTGGGCTCTTTTTGTTCCTTTCCTTGCTATTGATTTGGGAGTAGCTTTCTCCTTTTCTTTTTTGGTGGCCATCCTGAAAAAGGAAAGAGAAAGTAAATTAAATTCAAAGAGATATATATAGCAAGGAAGAGAACGGAAGAGTGGTGATGGATGCACATTAGGATGTAATTGACATTAACACATGCTCTCGAGTACATGTGAAAAGCCAGCAATGAAAAATAGCCAGTGCATCGAAAGATAAGTGGATGCAAGGTGTTTATTGGCATGCTGAAAAAGGGCATGAGTAGCATAGACCAAGCATTACTTGTAATAAATTACCATGTTTGTATTGACAATTATATTAAAATAGTAAAGGGAGCTTATGAAAAGCAAGCATTGAATAGTATAAAGTATAATAGAGAAGTGCATAATGCCATATGGGCTTTTTCACAAACACATAGCATATATGGTAAATAAGCTATTTGAAAGTATTAAATTGAACATGCAAGCAACCCTTTAAAAATATAATTGCCAAATAATTTTGTAATAATCCACAATGACCCAAATAAAATTCCAACACCAATGAAAATAATGCAATGAATGAAAGTATGCAAATAAACTAAGTAAAATAAAATGGAGGTGAAAGAAAATAAGAAAGGAAGAAGAAAGAAATAAGAAAAGATAAGAAAAATAAGGATTAGAGAAGAAAAGATAAGAAATTTGGCTGATCTGGATATTCTGTGCGCCGCTTGTGACGCGGACGCGTGAGTGACGCGGTCGCGTGGTGCGCAAGAAGGTCAGGTGACGCGGACGCGTGGGTCACGCGATCGCGTGGACTGTTTTGTGCGATTGGCGCGAGTGCAGCCTCGCGGTCGCGCAACTCTCTGTTCGAAACTCTTTTTGCCAAAATTCTGGGTAACGCGATCGCGTGGTTGACGCGATCGCGTGAATGGCCATCATGGGGATATGACGCGGGCGCGTGGTGAGGTTTGGGCTTCCAGAGCGAGTCCAGCCCAACTCCAGCTCAACTTTCGGCCATGCACCCGGTTGATGTCGATTTTTAGGTCAAGCGGCCGCGTGGGTGATGCGGTCGCGTGGGAGGCCTGTTTCTCATATGACGCAGACGCGTCAGCGATGCGGTCGCATGGATCAATATGTGCCATTAGCGCGCCTCCAGCCACGCTTTCGCGTGACTCTCTGTTCAACCTTATTTTCTTCCGAACGCACATACGACACAGACGCGTCGGCGACGCTGTCGCGTCGCGTGCGAAAATCCCCCTTTTTTTTCTCTTTTTTTTTTAATAACTAAATAAAAACAAATAACCTCTTAATTTATGGAAAAGTAAAAATAAAAACAAAAATAAAAATAAATAAACAAGCAAAAATCAAAAAAATATTTACAATAACCAATAATAAGGCACACGTTTGCAATTCCCCGGCAACGGCACCATTTTGATGAGAGAACTTTTGTGTGGTCTAGAAATTTGCGAATAAATCCTCGTTGCAAGTATAGTTTCTAAACCTTCAAAATTCCTTTCACACAAATGTCTTGGGTGTCACAAGTAACAAACCCCTTAAAAATTGTTAACCGAGTATTCAAACCTCGGGTCGTCTTCTCAAGGAATTGCAGGGAGGTATGTTCTTATTATTGGTTATGAGTCTTGTAAATTGGGGTTTTGGAAGTAAGGTGGGAATATGTTATATGACAAGTAAAATAAAATAATAATAATAAAATCTCTTGGCAAGGTATAAGAATTGGAATTCTTATCCTAGTTATCCTTATCAGGTATGAAGAGAATTGGGTTTTAATCCCACTTGGTCATCCTTTATTAAACAAAGGAAGGTTAAGTGGACTGATCAGCTTGATTCTCAAGTCCTAGTCAACTCTTGTGGAGAGACTAGTGTTAGAGCAATCCTAGCTCAAGCAAAATCTGCTAATTTCAATCACTTGCTGAGTTTGATAACTCAAGTATTACCAATCACTTGACCAAAGCCAAAAGGGAGAAAAATATCTAAATTAAATTGAAAGCAATCTTAAACAGAGCATCAATATAAATAAAGCAAAGCAATCTTAAATCTGAAAATACCTCAAATAAAATACATTCAAAGTAGTAAAATCTAACATGGAAAAGTTCATAAGACAATTGAAAAAATAAATAAAAATAAAGAACCTGGGATTGAGAGTCGCTCCTAAAACTAAGAGAAATCCTAAATCCTAATCCTAAGAGAGAGGAGAGAACCTCTCTCTCTAAAAACTACATCTACTCCTAAAATTGTGAATTATGAGAGCCTCCTCATGAATGGATGCATTCTCCCACTTTATAGCCTCTAATCTGTGTTTTCTGGGCCGCAAACTGGGTCAAAAACAGTCCAGAATTTGCTGGTTTCGAATTTTGCCACGCTGGTTTTTCATCACTGCGACGCGGCCGCATGGATCACGCAGTCGCGTTGCCTAGCATCAGAGGAACCATAGCATATTATATATAAAATCGAAGCCCCAGACGTTAGCTTTCTAACGCAACTAGAACCGCGTCATTTGGACCTTTGTAGCTAAAGTTATAGCCGTTTGAGTGCAGAGAGGTCAGGCTGGACAGCTTAGCAATTTCTCCAACTTCTTGCATTTCTTCCACTTTTGCATGCTTCCTTTCTATCCTCTGAGCCATTCCTGCCCTGTAATCTCTGAAATCACTTAACACACATATCAAGGCATCTAATGGTAATAAGAGAGGATTTAAACATAGGGAACTTTAAGGCCAAAGAAGCATGTTTTCAGTCAAAGCACATAATTAGGAAGGAAATATAAAACCATGCAAATATTATGAATAAGTGGGTAAAAAGTTAATAAAAACCACTCAATTGAGTACAAGATAAATCATAAAATAGTAGTTTATCAAGGAGTCATGGAGGTTGACACTTTGAATGCCATATTGGCTCAGAACAAGATCCTGAACCAACAGGTCAACATGATCTCTCAGCACCTGACTGGATTGCAAGCTACAACTGGCTGCACGCAAGAAAACTCCTAGGAAGGGGATGCCTATGATCCAGATCAACCCATGATGGAGGAGGTTCACTATATGGGAAATTCCTCAGGGAATCCCTATACTGAGCCTTATGGAAACACCTACAACTCATCATGGAGGAATCATCCCAACTTTTCATGAAGGGATTAACAGAAGCCTCAGTAAGGCTTTAACAATAATCAAGGTGGAAGAACCCAGAATAGGTTCAACAACAGACCATTCTCATCTTCTCATCAACAGATGGAGACTTCTAAGCAGAGCCTCTCTGACTTAGCTACTATAGTCTTTGATCTCTCTAAGACCACTCACAGTTTCATAACAGAGACTAGGTCCTCCATCAGCAATCTGGAGGTACAGATTGGTCAGCTAAGTAAGAGGATCCCAGAGATCCCTTCTAACACTCTTCCAAGTAACACTAAAGTAAACTCAAGAAAAGAGTGCAAGGCCCTTAGTATAGGATCTGAGGCCAAAACTGAAGAAGAACTCCTGGCGCTGAACGCCAGTGAAGGAGTAGATGGGCGTTCAAAGCCTAAAGAAGAGCAAGTCCTGGCGTTAAACACCACAATGGGAGAGGATGGGTGTCCTACGCATACTAAGGACCCCCTTGTTGAAGAACTAAAAGCAACCAGCACTCATGAGGAGACAATAGAGATTCCTTTCAATGCCTTGTTGCAGATTATAGACTCTGAAGAATACTCCTCCTCTGATGAGGAAGAGAAAACTAGGGAGGAGCAAGTTGCTCTGTACTTAGGAATTCTGATAAAGCTGAATGCCAAATTATTTGGGACAGAGACATTGGAGGACGAACCTCCCGTGCTTACCAAGGAACTCAATTCCTTGGTTCAGTAGAAACTACCTCAAAAGCTGTCGGATCCCGGACGCTTCCTAATCCCTTGCACCATAGGGACAATTACCTTTGAAAAGGTTTTATGCGACCTAGGGTCAAGCATAAACCTCATGCCTCTCTCTGTAATAGAGAGGCTGGGAATTCTTGAGGTGCGAGCTTCCAAGATCTTATTGGAGATGGCAGACAAATCATTGAAAAAGGCATATGGTCTGGTAGAAGATGTCTTAGTAAAAGTTGAAAACTTTTACATCCGTGCAGATTTTATAATCTTAGATACTAGAGAGGACGAGGATGAATCCATCATCCTTGGAAGATCTTTTCTAGCCACTGCCAATGCCATAATTGATGTGGCAAGGGGAGAGCTCACTCTACAGTTATGAGAAGATCACATCTTGTTCAAGATGCCTAGACCTAACTCCCTCCCTAAAAGAAAGACAACTGTGCAATACTTGATGTTCTAACCCTCTCTCTCTCTGTGCAAAGCTTTACAGAGCCCCCAAACACCAAATCTAAGTTTGGTGTTGAGAAACCATCATCAAGAAATGAGAATGAAGGTACTAAGAAAAAGGTACCTAAAGGCTGGAGGGATAAGAAAATCCCCACTGAAGGCCTCTCACTTGGCATGAGAGTTGTCTTCACAGACAGCTCAGTCATTCCACATACCGTGAATAAGATCCTGTCTCTAGAACATGTGGAGCTCATCCATGAGAGCACAGAAAGGAAGTTCACTGTAAGGGGTGAAATTTTGAGTCCCTATCCATCCCCGTAAAGGGGCTAACTGTCAAGCTAGTGACGTTAAAAAAGTGCTTGTTGGGAGGCAATCCAACCATAACTAAAGTATTTCTATTTTTCTTTAAGTTTATTTCTAATATTAGTCTATATTCATAATTGTTCCCTTTAAGTTTGTGATTATGTGCAGTAGTCAGAACAAAGAGAAAGACATTCAGAGATGGAAACAGAACACCCTGGAGTAAAATCGTTGCTGGCATTGAATGCCAGACAAGGAAGCAAGAAGGGCGTTCAACGCCCTGTATAGGTAAGAAAGATGGTGTTGAATGCCACACAGGGAGAATTCTGGGCGTTTAATGCCTAAGAAGGAGCAGAGACCTGGCATTGACCACCAGAAAGGAGACCTTAATGGGCGTCCAACGCCCTACAGGGAGCAAAAAGCTGGCGTTGAATGCCAACCAGGGAGCAGAGGTTGGGTGTTCAACGCCCACAAGGGGCAGCGAATTTGAATTTCCTAGCTTCTCAGGACCAGTGGGTCCCACAGAAACTCTACCTACCGCACCTTCTTTTCTCTCCTACTTTCCCTCTTTCCCATACACCCTCAACCAATTACATCACATCACCTTTTTCTCTTCCCAACACCCTTCATCACTTCCATCCATCAATTCCCACCAACCATACCCACTTCAAATTCAAACTTTCCCACCCATCTTTACCCCCCATTTTCAAACCCAACCCTCTCCCACCCCTATAAATAACCCTTCCCACAACCCTTCCACCACACACCTCATTCACACTAGCCTCCACTTGGCCGAACCTCTCTCTCTCTCTCTCTCTCTCTCTCTCTCTCTCTCTCTCTCTCTCTCTCTCTCCCTCCCTCTCTCTCTCTCTCTCCCTCTCTCTCTCTCTCTCTCTCCACTATTCTTTTCTTCTTCTACTCTCTTCTTCCCTTTTGCTTATATTTGCTCGAGGATTTGCAAAAGCTTTGCTTTTTGACTTCTACCATCCCTAAGTATGGCACCAAAGTCTGGTGAAACCTGAATAAAGAGGAAAGGAAAGGCCATTGCCTCTGCTTCCGAAACTTGGAAAAGGGAGAGATTCATCACCAAGGCTCATCAAGACCACTTCTATGAAGTAGTGGCAAAGAAAAGGGTGATTCCGGAAGTCCCCTTTAGGCTAAAAAAGAATGAGTACCCGGAGATCTAATAAGAAATCCGGAGAAGAGATTGGGAAGTTCTGACCAATCTTATCCCAGAAGTTGGGATCTTAATGGTGCAAGAGTTTTATGCCAATGCTGGGGTCACCAAAAAGAATGACACTAGTGTGAACCCACATCCCAAAAATTGGTGCACCATGGTCCGAGAGCGACTCTTGGATTTCAGTCCGAAATGTGTAAGGCTGGCACTCCAATTGTCATTAATGTAAGGAAACCCACATCCTTATACTAGAAGAGTCAATTTTGATCAAAGGCTGGACCAAGTCCTTTCAGACATTTGTGTGGAAGGAGCTCAGTGGAAGAGGGATGCTCAAGGCAAGCCTGTCCAACTAAGAAGGCTTGACCTCAAGCTCGTAGCTAGAGGATGGTTGGATTTCGTCCAACGCTCTATCATCCCTACTAGTAACTGGTCCGAAGTGACTATTAACCGAGTCATCATGATTCACTGCATTATGCTTGGGAATGAGGTGGAGGTACATGAGGTGATACCTCAAGAGCTGTACAAGGTGGCAGAAAGGCCCTCCACCCAAGCGAGGAGAGCCTGTGTAGCCGCCTCCAGAAATCCCTGAGATGTCTCAAGGGATGTATTTTCCTCCCTAAAACTTTTGGGACCAACTAAACACCTCTCTAGGGGAATTAAGCTCCAACGTGGATCAACTGAAGTTGGAACACCAAGAGCATTCCACCAACCTCCATGAAATAAGAGAAGAACAAAGAGCTATGAGGGAAGAGCAACAAAGGCAAGGACGAGATATAGAGGAGCTTAAATGCTCCATTGGATCCACTAGAGTAAGCAGTAGCCGCCATCACTAAGGTGGTCACGTTCCATTCCCTTGCCTATGTTAATTTTCTATTTTCCATTGTGTTTTATTGTCTGTTTTCTATTTGTAGTGCATGATCATCTTTGTTTATGTCTTAAAGCTATGAAATATCCCATGTATCTCTCACCATACTTAAAAGAAAATTTTATTCAAAAGAGAAAAGTGAGATACATCATTTTCAAGTTATATAATAAGAATAGTCCAATTATTTGATGTGGTGGTCTTGCTTTTACTTTCTGAATGCATGAATTAACAGTGCATATTTGGTGTTGGAGTAAAGTGTGTTGGCTCTTGAAATAATGATGGAAAAGGAGAAGTATTATTGGTGATCTAAAAAATCAAACAAATATTGATTCTTGAAGCAAGAAAAAGCAGCAAAAAGAAAAAGAAAGAAAAAGCAAAAAAAAAAGATAGAGAGCAAAAAAAAAAGTCAATAGCTCTTAAATCCAAAAGGCAAGAGCAAGGGTCCAAGGATTTGAGCATCAATGGTTAGGAGGGTCTAAAGAAATAAAATCTTGGCCCAAAAAGTTCAAATGAGCTACTTCCCCTAACTAAATGTTTGTGGTGTGAAGGTGTTAAGTGAAAAGCTTAAGACTGAGCAGTTAAAGTCATGATCCCAAAAGCAAAAGAGTGTGCCAAAGAACTATGGGTACCACTGTCTGGGGATTCTATCCAAGCTGAATCACAATCCAATTGGGTTCACCCAGTTAAGTGCCTGTGGCGTTTATGTATCCGATGGTAATACTGGAAAACAAAATGCTTAGGGTCAAGGCTAGGCTTAAGAAAAAGCTGTGTTCAAGAATCAAGAAAAGTTGAAGTAAGAGAGTCAATAATATCATCTGGATTCTGAATCCCTAGAGACACCAATACTTCTGAGCTTTAAAGGAAAGTGAGATGCCAAAACTGTTCAGAAGTAAATAATTACTAGCCCCGCTCATCAATTGGAACTGAGCTTCATTGAAAACTCTAAGATTTATTATATCCTTCTCTTCTTTTTAATTCCTACTTTGTTTTTGGTTGCTTAGGGACAAGCAACAGTTTAAGTTTGGTGTTCTGATGAGCGAATATTTTATACGCTTTTTGGCATCATTTTCATATTGTTTTAGTTATGTTTTGTTTAAGTTTCATTATATTTTCATAGGTTTTAGTGAAAAATTCACATTTTTGGATTCTACTTTAAGTTGTTGTGTTTTCTGATGATTTCAGGTAAATTCTGGCTGAAATTGAGGAGTTTTGGCAAAGTCTGATTTAGAGACAAGGAAAGCGTAGCAGATGCTGTCAGATTCTGACTTCCATGAACTCAAACGAGCATTTCTGGAGCTACAAAGGTTCCAATGATGCATTCTCAATGGCGTTGAAAAGCTAACTTCCAGAGCTTTCCAGCAATATATAATGGTCTATACTTTTCTTCGAATGAGCCTGCCCATACTGGGCATTGAATGCCCAAGAACTACCCCCTTTCTGGCGTTCAACGCCCCAAGGAGATTCAAGCCAACGTTGAACGCCCAATCACTCCCTTTAGGGTGTTCAACGCCCACCAAGAAGCATAAGATAGCATGGATCAACCCTCTAATGGGCATTCAACACCCATTTGTCAAGCTAGACGCCAAGCTCAGCCTAAGCACTCAACCAAAGTGGGCCCAAGAGTGGACTTTCGCACCTCTAGTCTAGTCTATCATATTTTTGTACTTCATAGTTATTAGGTTATTATATATATAGGAGAAGATCACCTTCGGCCATAGTGGGATCGCAAAGGGGAGTGGATTGCCTAGGTCTTCACCTTCGGCCATAGTGGAAAGCCATGAGTTAACTTGATGAGAGGACATGAGTTTCTCGGATATGGTGGACTGCTATGGTTTAGAAGAGAATAACTTGATGAGAGGATATGAGTTAATCACTTATGGCTGCCATTGAATGAATCATTCGTTGTTGAATTAGACAGTAAAAAAAGTTAATCCGGAAAGAATATGCATTTCCGAAGCCTTAACTGAATCTCTATCATTGCTTTTACATTAATCTGGTATTTCATTTCCTTTAATTTTTGTTTATGCATTCAAACAAACAACCATCTTTTCTAATCGCCTGACTAAGATCTACAAGATAGCCATTGCTTGCTCAATTCGACAATCTCCGTGGGATTCGACCCTCACTCACCTGAGGTATTACTTGCAGGACCCGGTGCACTTGCCGTTTCATCTGTGTGAAACTTGTGGAGTTCAATTTCGCTCACCAATTTATCTAACACAAAATGATGTGTTTGTGTTTTTATAAACCTCAAGTGTCTTAAAAAATATATATACTATACCTAATTTTAGTATTTGATGCTTGTTTGACAACTGGCTTATAAGATTGCATGCAAAATCTTGTTAAAAGATGGTGGTGTGTTGTTGAATTAGACGATGGTGTTAAATGTTAATGTGGACTCAATCTTCATAGTGGTTTTTGAGATTCACAACTTTCATCAATTTAGGGTGAGTTTGGTTTCCGTTTTTATTTTCTGTTTTTATTTTTAGTATTTTCTGTTTTCTGGATTTTGTGAAGGAAAAAGTGAAAACAAGAGGTGAAAATAAAATAAATAGAATTTTATTATTTTCACTGTTTTCACTTTTTCCATCAAAAAATTCAGAAAACAAAAAACATTAAAAATAAAAACAAAAAATTAAAACGCAAACCAAACACACTTTTAGTCTCTCAAATTCCAATTTCACTATAGTGGTTTCCATAGATTATGCACTAGGCACCATAGTAGTTCCTAGAACCCTTTTCTGGCATTGAATCGGCAAATGTAGTGATAATGTAACACTCGGTTGACCCCTTTTGGCTGGCTCCCCCTTTTTTATAACCCTAAAACCCCCGATTTATTCATTCCCATTTGCTATTTTATTCTTCTTCCTTTGGCTCCAATATTGTTCTTCATCTGCAATTTCTTGTTGTGAAGCCATGATAGGAGATGGGAGCATGACAATTAGGAGTTCAATTTGCTCACCTTCCAATGGGTATTAGGGAGGATGCAAAACTGCATGGGTGCCCGAATGGTGTAGTTGTAGCTACCGTACTATTCTCCAATGGGTTAGGACATATTTGAATCTAAATAAACCATTTTTTGGATGTCCTAATTACAATGTGAGTTATGAAAGTAGGGTTATGTTGATTTTTGTCTTCTTTCCCTAATTGCTATGTTGCATGGGTAATTGGCTTTGGTTGATTTCAAACGAGTCGGAAGAGGTAGTGTGTGCTGTTTGTGTGGACGAATATTGGGCAAGATGAAGTGGCTGGAAAATCAAATTCTATTAGTGAGAATGATAAATTGAAGATGAACTTTGTGTGGATACTTTGGAGGTTAGAAACTAATGTTATGAGTTAAAAATTGATTCTCCACTTGTTAGTACTGGTTGTGTTTGTAACGCTAGTATTCTTGACAGTGATATATTATAATGTGTGAGTGGGTTGTGCAGTTGGCTAATACACTTAGTTAAAGTGTGAGAAGATGCGGGTAATGAATAAAATTAGGAATGAAAATTTAAAATTGCTAAAATTCTGTTTATTCCTAGTATCCAATGTCACATTATAATTAACATTTTCATTAATCATTGTATAACTAAGACATCAAATAGAAGATTGAAACAACCAAAGAATCATGAGTAATATTTAGGGATTTGGGGGAGGGGAGAGGGAATTTCTAGGAGCCTTTGATCTATTTGATATAGTATTCTTGGCCATATTCAGTATCTACCCAGACCCTTCACCTTCATCATCCAAATACACCACAAACTCTTTACCTTTTAATACTTATGGAATTGACACAACATGCGCATAATATATATTAACCACTCCTTGTTCTTTTTGTCACAAATGACCAAATATCTTAACTTACTGTCATTGTTTAAAATTTAAATTCTCTAGACCTTTCTCAAGGCTACTCCTAGGAATATACTACCAGCAGTGTTGTATATGACTATATCCAAGCTCCTTGTGATAGTTTTTCACAGAGAGGACATCTAGAGTTTTCACATCAAGATTGCCCAGACAAGTCCTATTATCTGGAGAATATACGAATCTCCCTTCTTCATTTTTTTTAAATTGCCCCCGTGATAAAACAAAATAGTCAGCATTTCATTCATCTACAAAAAAGTCCAAAATCATTAATACAAAATCCAGAAATACATATACATTCACAACGTAATGCAGATGTATGCTTTAGTACAATAGTTTAACTACAAGAATCATATCCCAACTCCTAAATAAGTTTGTATCAACACTAGGCCCATCCATATCCCTATCCATGTTCCATTTGCAAAAAGCAAAGCAACACCAAAAAACTTCAATCTAATAGAAAATCTAACAAATCCCTAGAAATTACACTAGTGAAAAAAAACTCCAGTGACACTCATAATGTGATTATAAAGAAGAACCATTAATGTAAAAATAAATCTTGTACCCATACCTTCGTTCAGAATGAAAATGGAGCAACCACTTGCTTCTAGAAAAGATGAAGATGATCTTACTCAAACCTTGCACACAAAATAAAGAACCCCATAAACGCAAATCCTAGAGTAGAGCCATTGATGAGAAAAGAATAAGAAGAATGGAAATAGAGAGGATGAATAAGTGTTTATGTTTGATCACAAACCATTTTAGATGCTCACCAGGGCCAGAACGACATCATTTTTGCTCTCATTGAGCACCAAACAAACACATCGTTTCACACCAGCCCAACTTGTCAACGAAAGGTTCTAAGGACCACTGTGGTACCCAAAGCTCAATATGAAGGGACAACTACAGTGAGATTGGGAGTTTGGAGACCTAATTAGTAAAAGTCGTGAATTTCAGTGGCCACTATAAAGATTTGGTAGTATGGTTTGAGAGCAAACCCTTTGGTTAGGGAAAAATAAGCCCATGGTAAAATAATTTACAAAGGTTGTGTTTGTTTATGGACAACGAGACAAGGATATAAAAACACAAAATTATGTTCAGTAGATAAGATATTGACACAAATATTATGTCCCGAAATAGTGAATTAATATATTTTGTATTCTTAATAGAAAAGACACATAGACACTAATAAAAAGTAATTTATTATTTTATTTTTAATTATTTTTATCAATTTTTTATAATGATATTTTTTCTAAATTCTTTGTATAAAGAAAACTAAGAATAAATTGGACTTTCATAATTTTATTCTTGTTTTATGTTTAATTTATCACCAAAGAAAATATAAAAACACTAATTTTTGTATATTTGTGTGTTCTGAATTTTGTTCTTAATGCCTTCTTTTGTTTCATTTTTGTTTTGTGCTTTTAACCAAAATGCAACCGAAAAGACTAGTTCAAACTAGTTTTTAACAATCCTGCTAGATAATTGATAAACCACTATTTTCTGGTTTATATTGTGTTTAATTGTGTGGTTTTATCATGATCCTGACCCACTTATTCATTAAAATAGCATGCATTTATATTTCCTTCCTGAAATTATTACATGAGTGAAAATTGCTTCCTAGAGACTTTTAATTATACATTTTACTTCTCCTTTATTCCATTCGATGTCGTGATCTGTGTGTTAAGCGTTTCAGGCTTTATAGGGCAAGAATGAGTTGGAGATTGGAAAGGAAGCTAGCAAAAATGGAAGGAACACAAGAAATTGAGGAGATGACCAGTGAGAAGCGATGCGGCCGCATGGACAACGCGACCGCGCGGAGAAGATCAAATCGTAGTGACGCGGCTGCATGGATGATGCGACCGCGCGAAATGAAAAAGCACGAGCGACGCGGAGGCGTGGACGACGCGCCCGCGTGGTGAAGCGAAACGCGAATGATGCGTCCGCATGAGCGACGCGATCGCATGGCATGCGCGATCTGCATAATTTGCAGAATCGCTGGGGGCAATTTTGGACCCTATTTTGACCCAATTTTTGGCCCAGAACAGCAGACTAGAGCCAGAGAACATGCAGAAACCAGGAACAACATTCATTCTACACAGTTTTAGTTTTTAGATCTAGTTTTACTCCTCCCCTAGGTTTTCTCTCTACACATTCATAGTTCTTAGGATTTAATTTTCTCTTACTTTTTTTGGCATTAGAACACTGAGAAGAGTTATTACCTCATCAATAAAGGACACTTTTTCTCTGATTAATAAAATAGCACACTAGTTTTACTCCTCCCCTAGGTTTTCTCTCTACACATTCATAGTTCTTAGGATTTAATTTCCTCCCCTAGGTTTTCTCTGATTAATAAAATAGCACACTTTTTTGCAACTCGTTGGGAGATGACCTGGGATTCATACTCCCAGTATTTTAATTTCAATTTTCTGTGACATCTTTCTAAATTGATAGGCGGATTTCTGGCGAATTAAGAACTATACTTGCAACGTATATATTTTAACAATTTTTAATTCGCCAATTTCTGCCCGCATCAATTTTTGGCGCCGTTGCTGGGGAGTTGCAATAGAGTGCTAAAGTTATTAATTAGAATTTATTTATTTGCATTTTATTTTATTTTGCTACTACGAGCTGCATGTTTCTTTCGCTAGATGTCGCGTTCACTTCCTGATCCATGCTTGCCAATATTCGATCCTGAGATTGAAAGAACTATCTCACGAATAAGGCGAGCTCGGCGTCGGTTAGTCCTCTCTGAGGGCGGATTTGAAACGCCATCTGAGGAAGAAACCAGCCCCCGTTCTACTGATTCGGTTGATTTACGTACAAGTAACATGGCGGCAGCCAGAAGAGTTACCATCCAGGAGGAAGGAACCCCTGATTTTACAATGCAACCGTTTCAAGCGCATCACCCAGCGGTGGCTACAGATTTCGAAATAAAGACCGCACTGCTCAATTTGATGCCCAAATTTCATGGCTTACCTGCTCAAGAGCCTATCAAGCACCTGAGAGATTTCCAAGCAGCCTGTTCTACTGTCAGGCGAGATGGTACAGATGAAACTTCAATTCTGCTGAAAGTTTTCCCGTTTTCTCTTGAGGGAAAAGCAAGAGAGTGGTACTATACTCAACTCCTAGCAAATGTATCCAACTGGGATACGCTTAGAAAAGAGTTTTTGGAGAAATTCTTCCCATCTGAACTTACTGATAAACTGAGGAAAGACATTTCCACGATTGTTCAAGATGACAACGAGACTCTCTTTGAATACTGGGAGCGCTTCAATAGTCTTCTGGAGGCATGCCCCCACCACATGATCGACAAGATAGTGTTACTCAGCTACATCACACAGGGTATGAGGCCCCAAGATAAGACCACATTGGAAAGTGCTAGCAATGGGTCTATGAAGAAGTACAAAACCACTGATGAGGCATGGCAATTGATCAGCGACTTAGCTGAATCTACTAGGAACCACAGGCAAAAACAAGGCCGTTCAAAAGTCGTTGCAGAAGTATCCTCTAGCAGAGAGACTACTGCTTTATCTCAGAGTATCTATGAAATGACCAACTTGCTGAAGCAGATGCAATTGAATCAACAACAAGTTCAGCAAGCTCAACCTCCTTCACCACAGTAAAACCAACAGTTAGTCCCACAGAGAGTCTGCGGAATTTGTGCTAATTATAGCCATTATACTGATGAATGCCCGCAACTCCAACAGGAAGACAACATGGTGGCATCCACTCATAACTTCTATGACCGCCCCAACCAAGGGTACAATCAAGGTGGAAATAATAACCATGGATGGCAAGACAATTCTAACTAGAATTGGAGGGACAATAATAACAGAGGAGGCAGAGATAATCAGGGAAATCAGAGGTGGAATAATAACAACAGGTAGCAAAACCAACCTTACAGAGCACCTCACCTGAGGCAATCCCAAGGACCACAGAATACCCAACAGCAAACCTCTCAATTCACTCATCCTTCTTCATCTCCTAATGAAGAGTTACTAAAAATTTTTGAGCGAAGTCAACAGACCATGGAAAATAACATTAATGCCAGTCTGAATGGTCTGACCGCTACTTTGCAAGCTCTTGTCTCATAGATTGGATCAATGCAAAATTCCAGTAACCAACCTTCGAGCTCCACTGGAATCCCCTCTCAACCATTACCAAATCCAAAGGGAGGCATTAATGCCATCACCCTGAGGTCCGGAACCACACTGCAGGAGAGGAATCAGGAGGAGCCAAGCCCACCAGAACACGCCTCAGCTGAAGAGGTCGTAGAAATAGAAGATGTTGAAGAGGAAGAGGACATACAGGACATAACTGAAAAAGAAGAAGCCCAACCATAGGAGGAAGTACCAAGAGGCGCAGACACTGCAGAAAACACCACTCCCATTCCATTTCCACAATTTGCAAGGAATCCCAGGAAGCAGCTGGAACCCGATCCCAAAATGGTAGAAATATTCAAAAAGGTTGAGGTAACTGGTACGCGGAATTGTGATTACACTTTAATTATGTAAAGTTCATTGCTCTTTCTTTCCCTGGTAATGGCGCCAAAAACATGATGCCAAAACCACGGTTCACAACTCCGTGTAACTGACCAGCAAGTGCACTGGGTCGTCCAAGTAATACCTTACGTGAGTAAGGGTCGAATCCCACGGAGATTGTTGGTATGAAGCAAGCTATGGTCACCTTGCAAATCTCAGTCAGGCGGATATAAAACAATTATGTGGTTTTCGAATATTAATTAATAAAATAGGGATAGAGATACTTATGTAATTCATTGGTGAGAATTTCAGATAAGCGTATAGAGATGCGTTTGTTCCTCTGAATCTCTGCTTTCCTGCTATCTTCATCCAATCAGTCTTACTCCTTTCCATGGCTGGCTTTATGCAAGGGCATCACCGTTGTTAGTGGCTACATCCCCTCCTCTCAGTGAAAAATATGCTCACATGCTCTGTCACAGCACGGCTAATCATCTGTCGATTCTCGATCATGCTGGAATAGGATTCACCCTCCTTTTGCGTCTGTCACTAACGCCCAGCACTCGCGAGTTTGAAGCTCGTCACAGTCATTCAATCATTGAATCCTACTCAGAATACCACAGATAAGGTTTAGACTTTTCGGATTCTCTTGAATGCTGCCATCATTCTAGCTTACGCCACGAAGATTCTGATTAAGAGATCTAAGAGATATTCTTTCTAGCTTATTTCATGTAGAACGGAAGTGTTTGTCAGGCACGTGTTCATAGGGGAGAATGGTGATGAGCGTCACACATAATCATCACCTTCATCACGTTCTTGGGTGCGAATGAATATCTTAGAAGCGAAATAAGATGAGTTGAATAGAAAACAGAAGTGCTTTGCATTAATCTTTGAGGAACAGCAGAGCTCCACACCTTAATCTATGGAGTGTAGAAACTCTACCGTTGAAAATACATAAGTGATAGGTCCAGGCATGGCCGAGATGGCCAGCCCCCAAAACGTGATCACAGGATCAAAATACAATCCAGGATCCAGGATGCCAAATACAATAGTAAAAGGTCCAATTTATAATAAACTAGCTACTAGGGTTTATATGAGTAAGTAATTGATGCATAAATCCACTTCCGGGGCCCACTTGGTGTGTGTTTGGGCTGAGCTTGAGTGTTGCACGTGTAGAGGTCCTTCTTGGAGTTGAACGCCAGCTTTTGTGCCAGTTTGGGCGTTCAACTCTGGTTTTGGATCCTTTTCTGGCGCTGGACGCCAGAATTGGGCAGAAAGCTGGTGTTGAACACCATTTTACATCGTCTATCCTTGGCCAAAGTATGGACTATTATATATTGCTGGAAAGCCCTGGATGTCTACTTTCCAACGCAATTCAAAGCGCACCATTTCGAGTTCTGTAGCTCCAGAAAATCCACTTTGAGTGCAGGGAGGTCAAAATCCAACAGCATCAGCAGTCCTTCTTCAACCTCTGAATCTGATTTTTGCTTAAGTCCCTCAATTTCAGCCAGAAAATACCTGAAATCACAGAAAAACACACAAACTCATAGTAAAGTCCAGAAATGTGAATTTAACATAAAAACTAATGAAAACATCCCTAAAAGTAACTAGATCCTACTAAAAACTTACTAAAAACAATGCCAAAAAGCGTATAAATTATCCGCTCATCACAACACCAAACTTAAATTGTTGCTTGTCCCCAAGCAACTAAAAATCAAATAGGATAAAAAGAAGAGAATATACTATAAATTCCAAACTATCAATGAAACATAGCTTCAATCATATGAGCGGAACTTATAGCTTTTTGCCTCTTGAATAGTTTTGGCATCTCACTTTATCCATTGAGGTTCAGAATGATTGGCATCTATAGGAACTCAGAATTCAGATAGTGTTATTGATTCTCCTAGTTCAGTATGATGATTCTTGAACACAGCTTCTTTATGAGTCTTGGCCGTGGCCCTAAGCACTTTATTTTACAGTATTACCACCGGATACATAAATGCCACAGACACATAATTGGGTGAACCTTTTCAGATTGTGACTCAGCTTTGCTAAAGTCCCCAATTAGAGGTGTCCAGGGTTCTTAAGCACACTCTTTTTTTTGCTTTGGACCTTGACTTTAACCGCTCAGTCTCAAGTTTTCACTTGACACCTACACGCCACAAGCACATGGTTAGGGACAGCTTGGTTTAGCCGCTTAGACTAGGATTTTATTCCTTTAGGCCCTCCTATCCACTGATGCTCAAAGCCTTGGGATCCTTTTTATTTTCCCTTGCCTTTTGGTTTTAAGGGTTATTGGCTTTTTGCTCTTGCCTCTTGGTTTTAAGACCTTTTGGCTTTTCTGCTTGCTTTTTCTTTTTCTTTCTTTTTTTTTTTTCTGCAAGCTTTGTTCTTTGTTGCTTTTTCTTGCTTCAAGAATCACTTTTATGATTTTTCAGATTATCAAATAACATGTTTCCTAGTCATCATTCTTTCAAGAGCCAACATATTTAACATTCTTAAACAACAACTTCAAAAGACATATGCACTGTTCAAGCATACATTCAGAAAATAAGAAGCATTGTCACCACATCAATATAATTAAACTAAGTTCAAGGATAAATTCAAAACTCATGTACTTCTTGTTCTTTTGAATTAAAACATTTTTCATTTAAGAAAGGTGATGGATTCATAGGACATTCATAACTTTAAGACAAAGTTATTAACTACTAATGATCATATAATGAAGACACAAACATGGATAAGCACACAACATATAAAACGAAAAACAGAAGAAATAAGAACAAGGAATGAATCCACCTTAGTGATGGTGGCGTTTCCTTCTTGAGGAACCAATGATGTCCCTGAGCTCTTCTATGTCTCTTCCTTGTCTTTGTTGCTCCTCCCTCATTGCTTTTTGATCTTCTCTTATTTCATGAAGCATGATGGAGTGCTCTTGATGTTCCACCCTTAGTTGTCCCATATTGGAACTCAATTCTCCTAGGGAGGTGTTGATTTGCTCCCAATAATTTTGTGGAGGAAAGTGCATTTGAGGCATCTCCGGGATCTCATGTAAATGAGCTTCTTGCGCCTCTTGAGCTCCATGACTGGGCTCTCTTGCTTGCTCCATATTTTTCTTAGTGATGGGCTTGTCCTCTTTAATGAGGATATCTCCCTCTATGTCAATCCCAGCCGAATTGCATAGGTGGCAAATGAGGTGAGGAAAGGCTAAACTTGCCATAGTGGAGGACTTGTCAGCCACCTTGTAGAGTTCTTGAGGTATAATCTCATGAACTTCCACCTCTTCTCCAATCATGATACTATGGATCATGATGGCCCGGTCTATAGTAACTTCAGACCGGTTGCTAGTGGGAATGATTGAGCATTGAATGAACTCCAACCATCCTCTAGCTACAGGCTTGAGGTCCAATCTTCTTAGTTGAACCGGCTTGCCTTTGGAGTCAACCTTCCATTGAGCTCCTTCTACACATATGTCCATAAGGACTTGGTCCAACCTTTGATCAAAGTTGACTCTCTTTGTGTAGGGGCGTGCGTTCTCTTCCATGTTTGGCAAGTTGAACGCCAACCTCACATTTTTCGGACTAAAATCTAAGTATTTCCCCTGAACCATTGTAACATAGTTCTTTGGATCCGGGTTCTTACTTTGATCATGGTTCTTGGTGATCCATGCATTGGCATAGAACTCTTGAACCATTAGGATGCCGACTTGTTGGATGGGATTTGTTAGAACTTCCCAACCTCTTCTTTGAATTTCATGTCGGATCTCTGGATACTCATTTCTTTTGAGTTTGAAAGGGACCTCAGGGATCACCTTCTTCTTGGCCACAACATCATAGAAGTGGTCTTGATGGGCTTTGGAGATGAACCTTTCCATCTCCCATGACTCGGATGTGGAAGCTCTTGTCTTCCCTTTCCCCTTTCTAGAGGATTCTCCGGTCTTAGGTTCCATCAATGGTAATGGAAAAACAAAAAGCTTATGCTTTTACCACATCAAACTTAGAATTTTGCTCGCCCTCGAGCAAGAAAAGAAAGAAAAGATGAAGAAGAAGAAGAAGAAATGGAGGAGATGGAGAGTGGTAAGTATTTTCGGCCAAGAAGGGTGTAGAGGGGTGTGTTGTGTGAATTTGATGAAGAATGGAGGGCTTTATATAGGGAAGGGAGGGGGGGTTAAGGTTCGGCCATATGGGTGGGTTTGGGTGGGAAATTGGTTTTGAATTTTGAAGGTAGGTGGAGTTTATGAGGTAGGTGTATGGGGAAGAGTGGATGGATGTGAGTGGTGAAAAGGTGATGGGGAAGAGAGTTTGAGGTGATTGGTGAAGGGTTTTTGGGGAAGAGTGTTTATGGGGTTGTGTGAAAGAGAGTGGTGAGAAGAAGTGAGTGGAGGTAGGTGGGGATCCTGTGGGGTCCACAGATCCTGAGGTGTTCAAGGATTTACATCCCTGCACCCATTAGGCATGTAAAAATGCCTTTGTACCCAACTCTGGGCATTCAGCGCCAGGTTGGTGGCCATTTTGGGCGTTCAACGCCCATTTGTGTGCCATTTCTGGCATTGAACGCCAGAACCATGCCTGTTCTGGCGTTCAGTGCCCAGAAGCTGCCCATTTTGGGCGTTCAGCGCCAGAACCATACTCTGTTCTGGCGCTGAACGCCAGACAGATGCTCCTCCAGGGTGTGATTTTTCTTCTGCTGTTTTTGATTCCGTTTTCAATTTTTATATTTATTTTGTGACTCCCCATGATCATGAACCTACAAAGACATATAACTAAGAAAAATATAGTTAGATAAATAAAAATTGGGTTGCCTCCCAACAAGCGCTTCTTTAATGTCAATAGCTTGACAGTGGGCTCTCATGGAGCCTCACAGATGTTCAGAGCATTGTTGAAACTCTCCAACAACAAACTTAGAGTTTGGATATGGGAGTTCAACACCAAACTTAGAGTTTGACTGTGGGGGCTCTGGTTGACTCTGTTTTGAGAGAAGCTTTTTCTGCTTCCTCTCCATGGTTGCAGAGGGAGATCCTTGAGTTTTAAACACAAGGGAGTCATCATTCCATTGAAGGACTATTTCACCTCTGTCAACATCAATCACAGCTCTTGCTGTGGCCAGGAAAGGTCTTCCTAGGATGATGGATTCATCCTCTTCCTTTCCAGTATCCAGGACTATGAAATCAGCAGGGATGTAAAGGCCTTCAACCTTTACTAACACGTCCTCTACTTGTCCATAAGCCTGTTTTCTTGAACTGTCTGCCATCTCTAATGAGATTTTAGCAGCTTGCACCCCATAGATTCCCAGTTTCTCTATTACAGAGAGGGGCATGAGGTTTATCCCTGAACCAAGGTCACACAGGGCCTTAAAGATCATGGTGCCTATGGTACAGGGTATTATGAACTTTCCAGGATCCTGTCTCTTCTGAGGCAATGTCAGTTGATCTAGATCACTTAGTTCATTGATGAACAAGGGAGGTTCAACTTCCCAAGTATCAATGCCAAATAATTTGGCATTCAGCTTCATGATTGCACCAAGAAACTTGGCAGTTTGCTCTTCAGTAACATCCTCATTCTCTTCAGAAGAGGAAAACTCATCAGAGCTCATGAAGGGCATAAGGAGGTTCAATGGAATCTCTAAGGTCTCTAGATGAGCCTCAGAGTCCTTTGGTTCCTCAGAGGGAAGCTCCTTATTGATCACTGGACGTCCCAGGAGGTCTTCCTCCTTGGGATTTGCGTCCTCCACTCCCCTTGTAGGTTCGGCCATGGTGCTTATGTCAATGGCCTTGCACTCTCCTTTTGGGTTCTCTTCTGTATTGCTTGGGAGAGTACTGGGAGGGATTTCAGTGATCCTTTTACTCAGCTGACCCACTTGTGCTTCCAAATTTCTAATGGAAGACCTTGTTTCATTCATGAAACTCACAATGGCCTTAGATAGATCAGAGACTAAATTTGCTAAATTAGAAGTATTTTGTTCAGAGTTCTCTGTCTGTTGCTGAGTGGATGATGGAAAAGGCTTGCTATTGCTAAACCTGTTTCTTCCACCATTATTAAAGCCTTGTTGAGGCTTTTGATCCTTCCATGAGAAATTTGGATGATTTCTCCATGATGAGTTATAGGTGTTTCCATAAGGTTCACCTAAGTAATTCACCTCTGCTATTGCAGGGTTCTCAGGATTATAAGCTTCTTCTTCATAAGAAGCCTCTTGAGTACTGTTGGATGCAGCTTGCATTCCATGCAGACTCTGAGAGATCATATTGACTTGCTGAGTCAATATTTTATTCTGAGCCAATATGGCATTCAGAGTATCAACTTCAAGAACTCCCTTCTTCATAGGCGTCCCATTACTCACCGGATTCCTTTCAGAAGTGTACATGAACTGGTTATTAGCAACCATGTCAATGAGTTCTTGAGCTTCTGCAGGTGTTTTCTTTAGGTGAATGGATCCACCTGCAGAAGTGTCTAATGACATTTTTGATAGCTCAGATAAACCATCATAGAATATATCCAGGATGGTCCATTCTGAAAGCATGTCAGAAGGACACTTTTTGGTCAACTGTTTGTATCTTTCCCAAGCTTCATAGAGGGATTCACCTTCTTTCTGTCTGAAGGATTGAACATCAGCTCTAAGCTTGCTCAACTTTTGAGGAGGAAAGTACTTGGCTAAGAAAGCCGTGACCAGCTTATCCCAAGAGTTCAGGCTGTCTTTGGGTTGAGAATCCAACCATAATCTAGCTCTGTCTCTTACAGCAAAAGGGAAAAGCATGAGCCTGTAGACTTCAGGATCTACTCCATTAGTCTTAACAGTATCACATATCTGCAAGAATTCAGTTAAGAACTGAAAAGGATCTTCAAATGGAATTCCATGAAACTTGCAGTTCTGCTGCATCAAAGAAACTAATTGAGGTTTCAGCTCAAAGTTGTTTCCTCCAATGGCAGGAATGGAGATGCTTCTTCCATGTAAATTGGAATTAGGTGCAGTAAAGTCACCAAGCATCTTCCTTACATTATTATTATTTTCGGCTGCCATCTCCTCTTCCTGTTCGAAAATTTCTGAAAGGTTATCTCTGGATTGTTGTATTTTAGCTTCTCTTAGTTTTCTCTTCAGAGTCCTTTCAGGTTCTGGATCTGCTTCTACAAGAATGTTCTTATCCTTGCTCCTGCTCATATGACAAAGAAGAGGGCACAGAAAAAAAAATAATAATAATATGGATCCTTTATATCACAGTATAGGGATCCTTTTATGAGTGGAAGAAAAGAGGGAGACAAAGAGTGTGATGTAAAGAAAGAAACACAACTGTGAGGATGGCAGAGATGTGAGATGAGATGTTAGTAGATGAATAAATAAATAGAATAAGATGGGAGAGGGAGAATTTTCGAAAAATATTTTTGAAAAAGAGTTAGTGATTTTCGAAAATGGTTTTTGAAAAATGTTAGTATTTTTCAAAAATTTTTTAAATTAAAAATAAAAATAAGAATAATTAGTTAATTAAAAAGAAATTTTTGAAAAAGAGGGAAGATATTTTCGAAAATTAGAGAGAGAGAGTTAGTTAGGTAGTTTTGAAAAAGTTAAGAAACAAACAAAAAGTTAGTTAGTTAGTTGAAACAAATTTTGAAAAGATAAGAAGTTAGGAGGTTAGAAAAGATATTTTGAAACCAACTTTTTGAAAAAGGTAAGATGAGAAGATATTTTAGAAATTAGTTTTGAAAAAGATTTGATTTTTTAAAATCTCAATTAATGACTTGATTCATAAGAAATCACAAGATATGATTCTAGAACTTAAAGTTTGAATCTTTCTTAACAAGCAAGTAACAAACTTCAAATTTTTGAATCAAAACATTAATTGATTATGTTATTTTCGAAAATTTGGTATAAAAATAAGAAAAAGATTTTTGAAAAATATTTTTGGAATTTTCGAAAATAACTAAGAATTTTGAAAAAGATTTGATTTTTGAACAAGATTTTGAAAAAGATAGGATTTTCAAATTGAAAATTTGATTTGACTCATGAGAAACAATTTGATTTTTTTAAAAGTTTTGAAAAAGTCAATCCAAATTTTCGAATTTTGATGAGAGAAAATGGGAAAGATATTTTTTTGATTTTTTGAAATTTTTATGATGCAAGAGAAAAATAAGAAAAATGATGCAATGCATGAAATTTTTAGATCAAAACAATGAATGCATGCAAGAATGCTATGAATGTCAAGATGAACACCAAGAACAGTTTGAATGCCAAGATGAACATCATAGACACAATTTTGAAAAACTTTTAATGCAAAGAAAACATGCAAGACACCAAACTTAGAATTCTTTAATGCTTAGACACTAAGAATTCAAGAATGCATATGAAAAACAATAAAAGACACAAAACAAAAAATCATCAAGATCAAACAAGAAGACTTACCAAGAACAACTTGAAGATCATGAAGAACACTATGAATGCATGAGAATTTTTGAAAAATGCAGGATGCACATGCAATTGACACCAAACTTATGACATGACTCATGACTCAAACAAGAAACACAAAAAATGTTTTTGATTTTTATGATTTTCTAATTTTTTTTATTTTTTTATTTTTTTTGAAAATTATATGAAAAAGAAGAAAAAATAAGGATTCCAAAATTTTTAACATGAATTCCAGGAATCTTGCATTCTTAGTCTAAAGCTTCAGTCCAGGAATTAGACATGGCTCACTAGCCAGCCAAGCTTTCAATGAAAGCTCCAGTCCAAAACACTAGACATGGCCAATGGCCAGCCAAGCTTCAACATTTAACATCAGAGTATATTGCTCTTGATAACAAATTGCTGCCTCAGTCCAAATAAATTTAGACATGGCTTTACAGCCAGCCAGGCTTCACATGCTTCATGAAACACTAGAATTCATTCTTAAAAATTTTGAATAAAAATTTTGAAAACATTTTTATATTATTTTCGAAAACAGATGAGAAAATTTTAGAAATACTTTTGAAAAATTTTTTTGAAAATAAAATAAAAAGAAAATTACCTAATCTGAGCAACAAGATGAACCGTCAGTTGTCCAAACTCAAACAGTCCCCGGCAACGGCGCCAAAAACTTGGTACGCGGAATTGTGATTACACTTTAATTATGTAAAGTTCATTGCTCTTTCTTTCCCTGGTAATGGCGCCAAAAACATGATGCCAAAACCACGGTTCACAACTCCGTGTAACTGACCAGCAAGTGCACTGGGTCGTCCAAGTAATACCTTACGTGAGTAAAGGTCGAATCCCACGGAGATTGTTGGTATGAAGCAAGCTATGGTCACCTTGCAAATCTCAGTCAGGCGGATATAAAACAGTTATGTGGTTTTCGAATATTAATTAATAAAATAGGGATAGAGATACTTATGTAATTCATTGGTGAGAATTTCAGATAAGCGTATAGAGATGCGTTTGTTCCTCTGAATCTCTGCTTTCCTGCTATCTTCATCCAATCAGTCTTACTCCTTTCCATGGCTGGCTTTATGCAAGGGCATCACCGTTGTCAGTGGCTACATCCCCTCCTCTCAGTGAAAAATATGCTCACATGCTCTGTCACAGCACGGCTAATCATCTGTCGGTTCTCGATCATGCTAGAATAGGATTCACCCTCCTTTTGCGTCTGTCACTAATGCCCAGCACTCGCGAGTTTGAAGCTCGTCACAGTCATTCAATCATTGAATCCTACTCGGAATACCACAGACAAGGTTTAGACTTTCCAGATTCTCTTGAATTCCGCCATCATTCTAGCTTACGCCACGAAGATTCTGATTAAAAGATCTAAGAGATATTCATTCTAGCTTATTTCATGTAGAACGGAAGTGTTTGTCAGGCACGTGTTCATAGGGGAGAATGGTGATGAGCGTCACACATAATCATCACCTTCATCACGTTCTTGGGTGCGAATGGATATCTTAGAAGCGAAATAAGATGAGTTGAATAGAAAACAGAAGTACTTTGCATTAATCTTTGAGGAACAGCAGAGCTCCACACCTTAATCTATGGAGTGTAGAAACTCTACCGTTGAAAATACATAAGTGATAGGTCCAGGCATGGTCGAGATGGCCAGCCCCCAAAACGTGATCACAGGATCAAAATACAATCCAGGATCCAGGATTCCAAATACAATAGTAAAAGGTCCTATTTATAATAAACTAGCTACTAGGGTTTACATGAGTAAGTAATTGATGCATAAATCCACTTCCGGAGCCCACTTGGTGTGTGTTTGGGCTGAGCTTGAGTGTTGCACGTGTAGAGGTCCTTCTTGGAGTTGAACGCCAGCTTTTGTGCCAGTTTGGGCGTTCAACTCTGGTTTTGGATCCTTTTCTGGCGCTGGACGCCAGAATTGGGCAGAAAGCTGGCGTTGAACGCCAGTTTACGTCATCTATCCTTGGCCAAAGTATGGACTATTATATATTTCTGGAAATCCCTGGATGTCTACTTTCCAACGCAATTGGAAGCTCGCCATTTGGAGTTCTGTAGCTCCAGAAAATCCACTTTGAGTGCAGGGAGGTCAGAATCCAACAGCATCAGCAGTCCTTCTTCAACCTCTGAATCTGATTTTTGCTCAAGTCCCTCAATTTCAGCCAGAAAATACCTGAAATCACAGAAAAACACACAAACTCATAGTAAAGTCCAGAAATGTGAATTTAACATAAAAACTAATGAAAACATCCCTAAAAGTAACTAGATCCTACTAAAAACTTACTAAAAACAATGCCAAAAAGCGTATAAATTATCCGCTCATGAGTAACCGTTCCTCTTTTTGATGTTATTCAACAATACCTAAATATGCAAAGTTTCTAAAAGATTTATGTATACATAAGGATAAAATTCATGAATTAGAAACTATTCCTTTAGGTAGTTCCATATCTGCTTTAATGGGAGGAATACCTGAGAAGTGTAGTGACCCAGGTCCTTGTATAGTTAGTTGTACTATTAGTGGAGTAGTAATTTATGATTGCATGTATGATTTAGGAGCGTGTGTTAGTATAATGCCTTTGTCTATATATGATATTTTGAGGCTCCCTCCCTTAAAAAGGTCGGCAGCTCGTTTTGTGTTAGCAGATAAAAGCATTATTACAGTGGCTGGAGTTGCTGAAGATGTTTTAGTGAATATTAAAGGGCTTACATTTCCCACTGATTTCTATATCTTGGAGATGCCCCATAACGATTCAGATAAGTCATCATCAATCCTACTTGAAAGACCATTTCTGAATACATCAAAATTCAAATTGGATGCTTTTTCAGGAACATACTCTTTTGAAATAGATGGCCGAATAGTAATCTTCAATCTAAATGGAGTTATAAACAACCCTCCAAAAGATCATTCTATCTTCCAGTGTGATGTCATAGATGAAACTGTAGCTGCAGTTCACAAGGAAGAATTAGAAGAGAGGCACACTGGACAAGGTCCAAGTGTGGGGATCCTCTTGATTGACAATGAGGGCACTTCGACATTTTCACAAGTTCCAGACAATCCAGAGCCTGCCCATGATCAGAAGTTGGAATTAAAACCTCTTCCTCCACACCTCAAATATGCTTATCTTGAAGATGAGCAGAAGTTTCCAGTTATCATTGCAAGGGAACTCACTTCATCAGGAAGAGCAGTTACTTGATGTACTGAGGAGGCACAAGAAGGCAATTGGGTGGAGTTTGGCAGACATAGTAGGCATCAACCCTCAAGTATGTGAACATAGAATATTTTTAGAAGAGGGTGCAAGACCTGTCCATCAACCCCAAAGAAGATTGAATCCCACTATCTTAGAAGTTGTCAAAAAAGAAGTGACCAGACTATTGGAAGCAGGTATCATCTATCCCATTTCAGACAGTGAATGGGTTAGCCCAGTACAAGTGGTGCCCAAGAAGTCTGGAGTCACTACAATAAAGAATGAGCATGGAGAGCTTATAGCAACTAGAGTTCAGAATGCTTGGAGAGTCTGCATTGATTACAGGCGTCTCAACCAAGCCACCCGTAAGGATCACTACCCACTTCCATTTATTGATCAAATGCTGGATCGCCTGTCAGGTAAATCACATTATTGCTTTTTAGATGGTTACATAAGTTATTTTCAGATTCATATAGCTCCTGAGGATCAGGAAAAGACCACTTTTACATGTCCTTTTGGGACTTATGCTTACAAGAGAATGCCCTTTGGCTTGTGCAATGCACCAGCTACTTTCCAAAGGTGTATGATGAGTCTTTTCTCTGATCTTATTGAGGACTGTATGGAGGTTTCTATGGATGATTTTAGCATTTATGGTGATTCTTTTAGCCTTTGCTTAGATGGATTATCTAGAGTATTAGATAGATGTGTTAATACAAACCTTGTATTGAATTTTGAAAAATGTCATTTTATGGTAAAACAAGAGATTGTATTAGGACATGTGGTATCTAATAATGGAATTTCTGTAGATCCAGCAAAGGTGAATGTTATTTCTAGTTTACCTTACCCCTCCTCTGTGAGGGAAGTTCGTTCGTTCCTTGGCCATGCAGGTTTTTACAGGAGATTTATTAAGGACTTTAGTAAGGTAGCACTTCCCTTATCCAGATTACTACAGAAGGATATTGAGTTCGAGTTCAGTGACAATTGCAAGCAAGCG
Organism: Arachis hypogaea; assembly: GCF_003086295.3. Taxonomy (NCBI): domain Eukaryota; kingdom Viridiplantae; phylum Streptophyta; class Magnoliopsida; order Fabales; family Fabaceae; genus Arachis; species Arachis hypogaea. The sequence goes on from NC_092050.1 coordinate 128,552,437, forward strand.
TTTGATAAGCTGAAGGCCGCCCTGACTCAAGCTCCAATTGTGAGAGGACTAGACTGGAGCCAGCCGTTTGAAATCATATGCGATGCTTCCAACCATGCAGTAGGAGCAGCGCTGGCTCAGTGCGAAGGTAAGGATCCTTTTGTTATTGTTTATGCATCTAAGACTTTAGACGCTGCCCAGTCCAATTATACTACTACTGAGAAAGAGCTTCTTGCTATTGTTTTTGCTCTGGATAAATTCCGAGCTTATTTACTTGGTACTAGAGTAGTAGTGTATTCGGACCATGCAGCTTTAAAGTATCTATTATCTAAAAAGGAGTCCAAACCAAGGCTTATACGTTGGATACTGCTATTACAAGAATTTGATTTAGAAATAAAGGATAGGAGTGGTAACCAGAATTTAGTGGCAGACCACTTGAGTCGTCTTGAGCACATTAAGGATGATTCTAATCCTATAGATGATAATTTTCCATTTGATAACCTGCAAGCAGTATCTGAAGTATCCCCTTGGTATGCACCTGTAGCTAATTATCTAGTTAGCCGCACATTTCCTCCAAACTTTTCTAAGCATCAAAGAGACAAGCTGAAAAGCGAGTCTAAATATTATATATGGGATGACCCATATTTATGGAGATGTGGCGCTGATCAGGTAATTAAACGGTGTGCCTCAATCAGAATTCCAGTCCATCTTAGAGGCCTGTCACTCATCTGAGAGTGGAGGATATTTTGGCCCTCAAAGAACTGCTAGAAAAATCTTGGATTGTGGATTCTGGTGGCCTACTCTTTTTAGAGACGCTGCTGAATTTTGTAAATCTTGCCCCCCATGCCAAAAATTTGGTAATATATCCAAGAGGGGTGAGATGCCTCAACAATATATGCTTTTCTATGAAATTTTTTATGTTTGGGGCATTGACTTCATGGGTCCATTTCCAAATTCTAATGGTAATTTTTATGTTTTGTTAGCTGTGGATTACGTTTCTAAGTGGGTGGAAGCAATTCCTACCCACACTGATGATGCTAACACTGTTGTTTTCTTTGTGAGAAACCACATTATTTGTCGCTTTGGATCACCACGAGCAATCGTGAGTGATCAAGGCACCCATTTTTGTAACAGGAGACAAACAGGATTAATGAAGAGGCATGGGATAATTCATAAAGTTGCGACAGCATACCATTCTCAGACCAATGGGCAAGCCGAGGTATCAAATAGAGAGATAAAGCGTATCTTGCAGAAGATAGTAAAGCCTCATAGAAGAGACTGGAGTACCAGGCTACAAGATGCACTCTGGGCATACAGAAAAGCATACAAAACACCCATTGGGATGAGTCCTTTTTGCTTAGTTTATGGAAAAGCTTGCCATCTCCCAGTTGAAATAGAGCACAAAGCCTTTTGGGCAGTCAAGGAGTGCAATATGGGAATTGAGAAAGCCGGAGCTGAAAGGAAGTTGCAACTGCAAGAACTGGAGAGCCTTCGCCTAGAAGCTTATGAGAACTCAAGACTACACAAGGAGAAGATGAACGCTGTACATGACCAGAACATCAAGAGGAAAGAGTTCCAACCTGGGGACTCGGTCCTCCTTTACAAATCTCGACTGAGGCTCATGCCAGGCAAGTTGAGATCAAGATGGGAAGGTCCATACAGAATAGAGAAGGCCGAACCGTACGGAGTTTATCACCTTAGCCATCCTTCGAGCTCTGAACTTATCAAAGTTAATGGACATCGCTTAAAGCTGTACCATGGCGAGAAGCGGAAGAAAGACAAGGAACTCAAGATCTTCCTCTTGGAAGATCCCCACATAGCCAAAGACTGAGCTAGTGGAGCGTCCAACTTATGGACGTTAAAGCAAAGTGCTAGGTGGGAGACAACCCACCATGGTATGATCGTTCTTTTCTCTATTTTTAGTTTTCTTATCCAATAACTCTTCTCTTTATTAGTATATTTCGTGCATCTGCATTTACATATTTAAAAAAAAAAGAAAGAAAAATAATGCCACGCGATGCGACCGCATCAGTGACACGTCCGTGTCGCAAGGATAGAGGAGAAAAATAAAAACAAACAGAGAGATACGCAGGAGCAGGGCTGGAGGCGTGCCAATGGCCCAATTCACCCCACGCGACCGCGTCGCTGATGCGACCGCGTCATATGGGAATAATGGCCTCCCACGCGACCGCGTGCCCTGATTTTTGACGTAGAAAGGGTGCACAGCTGAAAGTTATGCTAGAGTGGTCTGGACTGGCGCTGGACGCGCAGTCCCCCTCACGCGACCGCGTGCCCCATGCGGCCGCGTCGTACATGCGATCGCGTCACCTAAAATTTGGCATTTAATGATTTTGAACAGAGAGTTGTGCGAGTGTGAGGCAACCCTCGCGCCACTGGCACAAAACTGGACGCGACCGCGTCCCTCACCTTAAGCGCAAGTCGCGCGACCGCGTGCCCCATGCGATCGCGTCGCTTGCGCCGCACAGCTCAACCTAATTTTTCCAATTATCATATCTTTTTCTTCTCCAAATCCTAATTTTTCTTTTCCCTCCTTATTTCTTCCTCTTCCCTTCTTCCTTCTATCTCACCTTTCACTCTCTCTCCCTTACCTCCATTAACAAGGTTTTATTTTCTTCTTCATCCTTTTCTTTTCTCTCATTCTTCTTATTTTATATGTTATTTTCTTTTCTTTTCTTTTTCTTTTCATTATTCATATTTTCTTTCTTCTTCTTTCCTTTTTACATGGTGTTAGAATTTTAATTGAGTCATTATTCTTCATTATATGCTTGTGGATTGTTGCAAATTATTTGGAAATTATATATTATTTTCTTTAAAGGGTTGCTTGCATGTTCACTTTAATACTTTCTATACCTTATTTACCATGCATGCTATGTGTTTGTGAAAAAGCCCATATGGCATTATGCACTTCTCTATGTTATTCTAATATTCAATGCTTGCTTTTCACAAATTCACTTTACTATTATATTAATTGAATTTAATTGTCAATACAAACGTGATGGTTTGTTACAAAGTAATGCTTGGTCTATGCTACTCATGCCCTTTTCCGGCATGCCAATAAACACCTTGCATTCACTTGTCATCATATGCACTGGCTATTCTCCTTTGATGACTTTTCACATGTACTCATGAGCGTGTGTTAATGTCAGTTACCTCCTAATGTGCATCCATCACCACCTTTTCCGTTCTCTTCCTTGCTATATATCTCTTTGAATTTAATTTACTTTCTCTTCCCTTTTTCAGGATGGCCACCAAGAAAGGAAAAGAGAAAGCTACTCCCAAACCCCCAGCAAGAAGAGGGACAAAAAGAGCATTAGTGGCAGAGCCTTCTTCAACTGCAGTCAAGCCCTCAACAAAAAGAGTTAAGAGGATCATAAAGGTTGATGAAAAGGAGAAAGCCTTTCAAGCAAAGGACACTGCGCGATTTTCCAATCGCTACTGTGAGCATATGTTTCCCATCTTGGCTGAAAGGAGTTACAACAATGAACACCTTCTTATCCTTCCGCCCAATATTGCTACTTTTGTTGAGCCGCAAATTGAACGAAGACAATGGGGTTTCCTACAGAGACAACCGAAGCAGGTCAATCTTTCTTGGGTAGTCGAGTTCTACTCTAACTTCCACCTACCTACCCTGCAGTCTGTCTTTGTCCGTCAGAAGCAAGTCCCCATTACAGAAGAGGCTATTCAACAAGCTTTGAGTCTTCCCCCTATTCCAGAAGGATTGGACGCCTTTCAAGAAGCTGCACTCAAGCGCCATATGTACCAATTTGACTGGGAAGCTGTTCTCAGAGTTATCGCACTACCTGGCAGCCGTTGGATCTACGGATACCATCGTACCCGCCCTAAGGGAATATCAGCTTCAGCACTTACCTTGGAGGCTCGCGTATGGGCACAGATCATGTCCCATTACGTCTTTCCGAGCACTCACGAGTCCTCCTTCACTGCAGACATGGCCGTTCTACTATGGTGCATCCTTACGGACCAGCCTCTAAATCTACCAAGACATATCCGGAATGCCATGGAACACGTACAAATTGCGGGCAACTTACCTTTTCCCGCCTTGGTCTCAGATCTTGTCTCAGCAGCTGGAGTTTCCTACAGAGCTAGAGACACCAAAGCCATGCTTCCACGGGATGATCAGTATGTCCCCAATGGGAAGTACCTCAGACTTCCAGCAGCCACTACAAGCCTTCCCACTGCTCCAGTTGAAGATATCCCTTCTTCAACACCACAAGCACCTACAACAGATGAACTGCTCCAGCAGATAATCAAAAGATTGGATCGGCAAGAACAGAAAACGAAGTTAAGAGAGCGCCGTAACGAGCGCCGATTCAAACACCTCAAGGAGCTACTCAAGAGACACTTCAAGGACTCAAACACCCCGGACTCCACTTCTTTTACCAGCACAGGGAGCCATGATGGTCCCAACTGTGGAGATACTGCAACCAGCCCACCCCTGTTCTTGACAGATGGCACCGAGAACGGTGCAAAGCCTTAAGTGTGGGGAGGTCGGTCAGTACCTGACTTCCGGAGGTAATTTCTCTTCCCTAGCACCAATAAATTAGGATATTTTAGTTAGATTTTCTTTCTTTTATAGAATAGGATAAATCGCATAGTAATAGGTTAGTTGCATGCATGCTCTACTTGATTGAAAAGACAATAAGTTTCTTCTAAGACTCTATCTTTGGAACAAAATTTTACTAATTTTTTAAAAAAAAAATTTATGATAAATCTGCTTGAAGTTGTATTTGGAACATGATTTTTGAGCTAAAGAACACACAACCTATGAAGATTTGAGCCTTTATGTATGGTTACATTATTTAACCATAAACATTTTATTCTTGTGTGTTTACTTCTCTATGATTGTAATCTATATTTTGTTTCATCCTATATGTCCAATATTTATTATATTCGTATGCTTGCATATGATTGAGGCCATCTTTTGTTTAAACTCACTTATCCAAATTAAGCCTACCCTTTTTAATTACCTTTGTTAACCACTTTGAGCCTTTAAATCATGTTTGTTCTATATTTCACTACATTATTAGCCTTAAGCAGAAAAACAATTGTATATCCCAAATTGAATCTTTGGTTAGCTTAAGATAGAATTGTGTGTGCTAGTTAAATATAGGAAATTGTGGGAACAAAAGTTATTAAGGGAATGTGTCATGATAATACAATGGGAATTTGGATACCTACTCATGTGAAACTATAAGAATTAAAAATCTATGTGCATTGATAAGCTATGTTTATTTTTATGTCTATCTAAAAAAAATCAATAAATAAATGAGGGGACAAAATCACCCCAATGCTGAATTAAGAATTCAAAGATCAATGCACATATGAAAAAAAATTAAAATAAAAAGTTGATACATGAGTATGGAATGCAAAAGGGAATTTTGGGTAGCTAGGTATGAATTCTAAGGTTACACTAAATATATATAGGTTAGATTAAAGCTTGGGTTAATTAAAGATTCAATTTATAAGCTCACTTAACCATATATGTACCCCTACCTCTACCTTGGCCCCATTACAACCCTGGAAAGACCTCATGATGTTTGCATTGGTATGTTAACTGTTGTTGATTGGTTAGGAGAAGAACAAAAGTTAGAGAACATGATTAGAAAAGGAAAGAGTGATTACCCTATACACTAGAGAGATCAGAGCATACATACATCATCAGTGAGGGTTCGATGCTTGAATTTCCATGTTCCCTGCTTTCATGAGCTATCCTCTTGCACCTTTGTCTGTTGATGTACGGAAAACGATCCGACACAAAACTCACCGGCAAGTGTACCGGGTCGCATCAAGTAATAAAACTCACGGGAGTGAGGTCGATCCCACAAGGATTGAAGGATTGAGCAACTTTAGTTTAGTGGTTGAATTATTCAAGCAAACAAGTGTTGATTGTGTGAAATTGTGTTGACAGGAATTAAATTGCATAGAATGTAAAGGGAAGTGGGTGATTTGAAGGAAATTAAAGGGAACAAAAAGAAAAAGAGTTGAATCTTAAAGTGCAAGTAATGTAAATTGCAGAAACTTAAAGTGCAAGAAATATAAATGACTTGAAAAATAAAAGGGGAATGGGAATTGGATCTGCAGGAATTAAACAAGGAAAAGCAAAACTTAACAGAATGAAGAATAATTGATGTAATTAATTGAACCGGATCTCAAAACTAAAAGGAAAATAAACTTGGTGTAGTAATTAAACAAGGAAATTAAAATGGAAACCAATAGATCTCAGGACCCAAGAGACTAGATAACTAAGTCTAGATCTCAATGCCTTCTTAGATCCAAATTTAGAGAGCAAATGCCAAATTAAAGAAGAGAGCAATGTAGAAATGTAAATCCAAGTTCAATTTTCCAGAAACTGCAGTAAGAAAAACAGAGAGATCTCAAGGTGAGATTGAGACAGAATTTTCTCAATTCTTCAACACCCAAGACTTAAGACAAGTGTAGATGAAATTGAAAAACAAGAAAACTAAGAGGAAGAGAATTCAATTCTCCTTCCCCAAGACTCAGAATCTCCAAACAGCTCAAAACCCAAAAGCTCTCTACTGTGAATACTATGAAAATTCTTAAAGAAAACTCTAAAAAAGCTCCTTTTAAAACTTCAAATCCTAAGCTATTTATACACTTTCTTCAAATGATCATTAAGCCTTGAATTGGGCCTTTAGTCTTGATGGAATTGGGTTGATAATAGCCTCCGTTGATTGTTCTTGGTGTTGGGAAGAAATCCTTTGTGAACCGGGCCATGAACCATTCACGTTTGAGTCAACGTTTGAGGCAAACGTTGACTCAAACGTCCCTTGTGTGAGGCATTATGCAGATAGCCCATTTGCTGTCATCCACGTTTGAGCCAACGTTTGAGGTCAAACATGAGCTCAAACGTGGTTCTTCCCAGGCTCCCTTTTGGCCAACGTTTGGCCCAACGTTTGAGGCAAACGTTGGCGCAAACGTAGCTCATCTAACCCATCAATCAAGGGTGCTCTTCCATGCTCTTTCTTGCCAAAATGTAGCCAACGTTTGACCTCATGTTTGAGGCAAACGTTGGCTCAAACGTTGCTGTGCCCAGGAGTGCTATTTCTCTTCTTTTTGGCGCCAACGTTTGACCTCACGTTTGAGGCAAACGTTGGCGCAAACGTTGGCTCCTTCCCCTGTCTCTTCTTCAGCCAACGTTTGCCTCAACGTTTGAGGCAAACGTTGGCGCAAATGTTGGCGACATCCAGGGGTGTTCTTCAGCTGCTTCTCACGTTTGAGTTAACGTTTGAGGCAAATGTTAGCTCAAACGTTGATCCCTCTTTTCAAGCCCATTCTTGCAACCTTCTTCCAAGCTTTATTCCACCTATCATCAATCAACAATTGTATCAAAGCTATGCCATAATCATGAGAGTTGTTCTTCTTCTTGTCACATGAGCAATTATGGCACAAAAACTCATGAAAATGCATCAATTTATCCCTGGTTGGTTGAATCAAAGGAAACATGAAATTCAACCCAATTGGCTTACTTATGGCTTAAGAAAGTGCATAAAACTAAATGAAAACAAAGGAAAAAGACTAGTGAAACTAGGCTAAGATGACTTGTCATCATCTGTCTTACTGTATAATGATAGAATTAGTGGAATTTGATTTGTAATTGTTTTGAAGAGCTTATTTACTTTCAATCAAGTGGGCAAGAATCATATAGTTGCATTCATATATATAGGATTGCATTGCATTGCATGAGTTTCTACATGTTCATACTTGTTTATTTGATCTTCTTCAATTGAGCATGAGGACATGCTAATGTTTAAGTGTGGGGAGATTGATAAACCACTATTTTCTGGTTTATATTGTGTTTAATTGTGTGGTTTTATCATGATCCTGACCCACTTATTCATTAAAATAGCATGCATTTATATTTCCTTCCTGAAATTATTACATGAGTGAAAACTGCTTCCTAGAGACTTTTAATTATACATTTTACTTCTCCTTTATTCCATTCGATGCCGTGATCTGTGTGTTAAGCGTTTCAGGCTTTATAGGGCAAGAATGAGTTGGAGATTGGAAAGGAAGCTAGCAAAAATGGAAGGAACACAAGAAATTGAGGAGATGACCAGCGAGAAGCGACGCGGCTGCATGGACGACGCGACCGCGCGGAGAAGATCAAATCGCAGTGACGCGGCCGCATGGATGATGCGACCGCGTGAAATGGAAAAGCACGAGCGACCCGGATCGTGTGGCATGCGCGATCTGCATAATTTGCAGAATCGCTGGGGGCGATTTTGGACCTTATTTTGACCCAATTTTTGGCCCAGAACAGCAGACTAGAGCCAGAGAACATACAGAAACCAGGAACAACATTCATTCTACACAGTTTTAGTTTTTAGATCTAGTTTTACTCCTCCCCTAGGTTTTCTCTCTACACATTCATAGTTCTTAGGATTTAATTTTCTCTTACTTTTTTTGGCATTGGAACACTGAGAAGAGTTATTACCTCATCAAGACTTTGTCATTCTAGTTCGTTTTCTTTAATTGGCTTCACTCTTCCATGTTCTTTGCTTTGTTAATTTTACCATTGGAATATTTTTTAGGATTATTTAATACAAGGATCACCTTTATTTTTAATTGACTATTTCGATTTTTATTTACAATGTTTTCCCTTAATTCCTTTTTATATGCTATGAATTTTACATTCACAATGAGCGAGTAGTTCCCTAACTTGATGGGGAATTGATTGAAAGGAACCCTTGAGTTGGGAGGCTTGAAAGAAAAATTGTAATTGGGTTTATGGTTAGATTGCCTCCTAATCACTAACACCAATCCCTTTTAATTAAGTGGATTGCAACTTGTGAACGGACGTAGCATTCCAACTTGTTTGACTTTCCTTTACCTAGTGAAGGATAACTAAACAGGACAACCTTCAATTGTCAATTAATCTTGAGATTATTCCAACAATAATAGGGATTCCAACTAATCAATTCCCAGTCAAGGCTTTTATTTACATTATTCAAATTCACCAATTTAATTTCCTGTTTGCTCAATTCAACCCTTTTTGAAAATCTCTGATTAATAAAATAGCACACTTTTCTGCAACTCGTTGGGAGACGACCTGGGATTCATACTCCCAGTATTTTAATTTCAATTTTCTGTGACATCTTTCTAAATTGATAGGCAGATTTCTAGCGAATTAAGAACTATACTTGCAACGTATATATTTTAACAATTTTTAATTCGCCAATTTCTGCCCACATCAATAATCAACTAGGGTATCTACTAACTACAACCAACTATTAGTTATGTTGCAAAAAAGTCCAGAAAATACCAAAAACAACAAGTAATTCATTCCAAAAAGTCAATTTTACTACCATAGTAAAAAAACACGAACCACCTGAATCCCATATCACTTCACTGCCCTCTTGATAAACTCCAATTTTAGGGTTTATCTTGTGTTAAATTTAGTGAATTTTATCAACTTATCTCACATTTATTCAATGAAATAGCATGGTTTTGTAAATTTCTCCTAATTGTGCTTAAGAGTGAAAACATGCTTTTTATGCTCTTAAATTGCTAAATTTAATTTCTTTTAATTCCATTCGATATCTTGATGTGTTTGTTAAGTGATTTCAGGTTTAGAAGGCAAAGATTGGATTAAAGGAATGAAGAAAAAGCATGTAAAAGTGGAGAATTCATGAAGAAATGAAGTTTTGGAAGTCTGGCTAGTTCCGCGTACGCGTGACCCACGCATACGTGTGATACTCAGCACGCGACCTCATTAAATGCAATATGCTGGGGGCAAATTTTGGGCCTTCAAAAACTCAATCCAACTCATTTCTGAAGCTATTAGAGGCCAAATTCAAGAAGGATGAAGGAGGGGAGCAATTAGGTTAGGGTAGAAACATGTTTTAGGGTAGTTTTCTAGAGAGAGAAGCTCCCTCTTCTCTCTAGAATTAGGGTAAAATTAGGTTAATCTCTCTTAGATTTAGGATTTAATTCTTGTTTTCAATTAGTTTCCCATGCAATCTCTTGTTCTTACATCTTTATTCTCTTAGTTTTTCTTGTTAATTTCTGTTTTATGCCACTTTAGTTTATGAACCCTCTTGTTAATTTTCATTTCCTTTAATGCAATTGATGTCTTTTTATGTTTCCTATTGTTTAATTGAGTTATTATTGTTATTTTCTTGCATTTGGTAGTAGCAGATTTTATTCTTATTGCAATTTATTATGCTTTTATTTTTATGCACACCAAGTGTTTGATAAAATGCTTGGCTTAGGCTTTGAGTAGATTTTCATCATTCTTGGCTTGGAAAGAGAAATTAGGCAATCTTGAGTCATTAATACCCAATTTGGATTGGTGATCTAGGGTTGTTAGTTAATCTTGTTTCCACTGACATTACTTATGGATTGGGGTTAACTAGGCATATTTGACTTTCTTCCAATGTAAAGATAACGTAATAGGCTTAACTCTTGCTAATTATTGTATTATAATTAATGACTAGGATAGAAAATCTTGATTTTCAATCCTTTCCATGAATGCCTCTTTAGTAGTTGTTACCTTTAGTTGTTTGATGAGTTCATATTTGACAATAATTTTTTGCTTGAATTAGATGGATTTCATCACATAAATTCACACTTAACCACCAAAATAGCATACTTTTTGTGATTTCTCTCTAGTTTGGACCTAAAGGTGAAAACTTACATTCTTGTGCTTAAATTGGTCATTTTAATTCCATTTTTATGCTATTCGATGCCATGACATGTTTGTTGAGTGAGTTCAGATTAATTAGGCACGAATAGGTTGGTAGAAGTGGAAGGAAGCATGCAAGAAAGGAGAACACATGAAGAAAAACAAGGAGAAACACACAGTCAAGTGTGCGTACGCACAACACCCTATACCACAAGTGTAGCAATCAGCAAGTGTGCGTACACACAAGTAGAAAAATCAGCAAGTGTGCGTACACACACATCTGTGCGTACGCACAGGTACCAGCACATGACTTCATTAATGAGGCACGTGGCTCATGATTTTGGAGGACTCTTGGCCCAATTTTGGAAGCTGAAGGTTGGTTTGAAGTGCTATATGAAGGGGAAAACATCACATATGAAGGCATTAGCTTACATTAGGTTAGATTACATAGAGAGCATAATTAGGAGTAGGAGTAGTGTAGAGTAGAAAATGCTCTCTTAGGATTTTACTTAATTTCCATTGTAGTATTTTATAGTTAAGCTTTGATCTTGGATTTTGCTCATCTTTATTGTAAGTACTCTTTAATTTTCTCTTTAATTTCACTACTCTTACAACATTTTCTTCTATTTCAAGTTACTTTGTTAATATATGCAATTTTGGTTTCTTGAAGTTTTGATTGATGAATTTTGTCTTTTATGATTTCTATTTGCTTGATTGCATGTTTATTGTTGATATTGTGAATAGTTTGGTTATAGTTTTTATTTTCTTTTACAATTTCCCATGTTTTATTTTTATGCCCACAAGGTGTTTGTGAAAATGCCAACTTTAGAATTTGAGTAGATTTTCACACCTTGGCTTGGGAAATGAGTTCCTAGGATACTAGAGTCATAATGTCTGACATTTAGTGGTAATTCTTGGGTAGTTAGTTGGCTCTTGTTTCCATTGACACTAGCTTTTTACTAAGAAATTAGTAAGTTAGCTAGGACTTATGGATTAAGGTCAATTATACTTGCTTGACTTACTCCTCGATGTTAGGGGTTGACGAAGAGAGATTGACTCATCATAGTTGTCATAGTTGTGGTTATGACGATGATAGGATTCCTTAATTCTCATTCCCAAGTCAAGGCTCTTTTATGCATTTATAGCATTTTCACTAAGATTTTATCTTGCTTCCTTTTAATTGCATTAATTCCCTTTTTGATAATTTCCTAGTTCTTTTATTTCTTAGTTCTTTTAATCTTTCGTTCTATACTTTAAAACCACCTTTTCCTCACAACCAAGAGTGTGACATCTTAATTGCAATTCCTAGGGAGAACGACCCGAGGTTGAATTACTCTCGGTTATATTTGTATTTGGAAATTAAACTTTGCTTGTGGGAGTTAGTTGTTAGTTTAGACTATACTTTCAATGAAAAGATTCTATTTTGTAAAATTTTAGATCAACACTAATTCTCTCACATTAAAAACTTGGTGCTCGCCGGATCGTCGGTTAGGAAATTATCTCTTTCTCATGAGGAAAGATGGGATTTAATGTTGCATGTATAGTCCCAACCGACAAGGCGACTTGCAACCAAACTTTAGATTAGAGATGCCATAATTTAAAACCAATTTAAACCAGGAGTAGAATCCCAGGTCGTCTTCCCAAGGAGCTAGTGACCACAAGTGCACAATTTCGGTTGTGATAATTAAGGGGTTTTCAATAAAAAATGAACAATTAAAGGAATAAAAGAACACTCAAAATTGTAATTAATAAACTAATAAAGGAATTAAAGAACTAGCTATGTAATATGAACAAGTAAGGGTTGAAAGTGATTGATGTGTATATATGATTCAAAACATAAATGGCATCTTGGCTTGGGATAAGCTAGGGGATCCTTTCCTTGTTGTAACCACAACTATGACAATTATAATGGATTAATCTCACTTAGTTAACCCTTAACATCGAAGGATAGATCAAGTAAGCATAATTGTTCTTAATCCACAAATCCTAGCTCACTTACTAATTACCTTAGCAAAAAGCTAGTGTTAGTGGAAACAAGAACAATTAACAATCCCAGAATTATCACTAAATATTGGACATTACAACTCTAGTACCTCATATGCTCATTTTTCCCAAGTCAAGAGGTGAAAATTTACCTCATAATCAAAATTGATATTTTCACAAACACTTAGTGGGCATAATCATAAAACATGGAAAAATTAGAAAAATGCTTGAAACTATGAGCAACAAATGATCAAAAGCAACAATAGTAACTCAACCAAGCATATAATAATCATCTATCATCACATTCATCAACAAGAAATCAAAATTACAAAAAGTATATATATTAACAATATGTCTTTAACCACAAGAAAGAGTATCAAAATTATAGCAATAAAAGAGAGCAATTAAGAGATACTTACAATGGATGCTAGAAAAAATCCTAGATCAAAAATGGAAATAGCACTTGGAATATAAACCCTAATGAAAACCCTAAGAAAGTTGAGAGAAAACTTAGAAAAAACTAAAACCTAAAGCCTCCTAAAACTATCTAACACTGCTCCTAATGATATTCTATCTTCCCTCAAGTGTTGCCCCCTCCATATGAGCTCTAGGCCATCAGATTTGGGCCTCCAAAGCCTTCCAAATGCAAGCCACATGACTTTTAAATGAAAGCATGCGCTGATACCTATGCATACGCACAGTTGTGTACGTAAGCACACTTGGCCGAATCTCAGGTTGTGCATACGCACAAGAGGCTGTGCACACGCACACTTCGCAAAGCTTTTCTCCTTTATTTTCTTCATGTTTTCTCCTTCTTGCATGCTTCTCTTCCATTCTTCCCAAGTCATTCCTACCTATTACATCTAAAATCACTCACCAAAAATATCAAGGTATCGAATGGAATACAAACGGAATAAAAATTGATTAAATTAAGCTCAAAAGAGAATGTTTTCACAATCAAGCACAATTTAGGAGGAAAACTCAAAAGCATGCTATTAAAGGGAATAAATGTAGGTTTGCATGATGAAATCCACTCAATTTCAACCAAAAATTACCATCAAATATGGATTCATCAATTGTTTAATTTACTTTATTGTCATTTAAATTTCTTGCCATTTAATTTCTTGTCTTACTATCAACCCACCCCGTGAAACTCATAACCAATAATTGAGCACTCGATTGTAATTCTAAGAGAGAACGACCTGAGAGTAATACTCTCGGTTATTTTTATTGGGTTGAACTTGTGACAACCAAAATTAAACTTTGATGGAGAATCCATTGTTGGTCTAGACTATGCTTGCAACAAAATGATTCAATTATTTTGAGAAATTCTAGATTGGCATAAATTCTACTCATCAAGTTTTTGGCGCCGTTGCCGAAGAATTGCAATGTGTGCTTGTTATTGGTTATTATTCATATGTAAATATTATGAATAGTTTAATTTTTACTTGTTTTTTAGTTTTGGTTTAGGAGTTTCTTTTCTTTATCTCTTATTAGCTTTTGTTTGTGTTTTCCCTTTTCTACTATGAATTCTGATCCTTTTGTCTATGAATTTGGTTCTAACTATGTTGTAAGAAATGGAAATTACAATGAGAGCATGCATCAAGGATGGAACAATCAAAGATGGGAGGAGCCTCAAGCATATGATCAATCTCCATGGCAACAACCTCTTCCAATGTACGATGAGCATGAACTATCCCATAATGCATATCAATTCAATGGATATGGTGGACCTCCTTGTGGGTATCAACCACAACCACCATATGCCAATGAGGCCTATCCTCAACATAGCCCTCAACCACCATATTCACAAGCCTCATACCAACAAACACCACCATATGATCCTAACCCATATGAACTATATTTAGAGCCACCACCATTCCAACATCAATACCCCAAGAACCACCATCTCCATATACACCACCTCAATACTCTCACCAATATGAACCACCTTCCAATTATGAACCCTTTCTCTTAAACAATGAACCCTCTTTCTCACCACCGTCTTCAGTGAATGAAGCTTTCTAACTCTTCATGCAAGGACAAAGAGATATTTACTCTCTTCTCCAAAATCAAGAAGAAGATCAAAAGGAGCTGAAGGAGTTAGAAACCATGGTGGCTACCATGACGGAAGCCGTTAACCGCATCGCCTTCCACCTACGCTCATGCGATCAAAGCACTCTCATTGACAAATGTGGAGGATCAACCAAAGAGCATAGTGAGGAAGTGAACTTGGGACTTCAAGGAAAAGAAGAGGAGTTAATGCAAAAATTGCAACAAGAGGAGAAAGTTGAGACAATTGAACCAGAAGGAGCGGTTGAAGAATTAGGAGAGGTTGAGCAAGAATTGGATTTAATCATTGATGAGTTCTTGTCCACACTAACTAATCACCTTGATGATCTTGTTGAGCCTTATTCCATTGAGCTTAAAAGTGATGTTGAGGAGGGTGCGCAACCTCCAAAGCATTTGGTGAATGAAGACTTGGAAGAAGTTGAACAAGAAACAAATCCACATCTTGATGATAATTCCACACCAACACATGTCCCTCTTAAGTTTGAGGAGTTCTCTCCCATTGAAATTGAGGTTGATGTTGAGATAGGTTCTACATTACCTCCAAGTTGTGACATGAAGGATGGAAAAGAGTTAGAAGAGGTTGGTGAGGAAGTGATTGAATATGAAGAACTTTTTTAAGAAGTGGACATGGAAGATGCTTGTCAAGAGGTGGAGGTAGTCAAAGAAGAGCACAAGGGAGTGGAACTTGCAAGACCATTGGAATCATCCCTTCCTAAGTCACCATCATCTATTACATCATTCAAGTGGGTAAACTTCATATCTCTTAGCTTTCTTATTCCACTTGAGTATTGTTTGCTTGAAACGGATGGTCAACTTAGAGCTCTTTATGGAGTGGAAAGCAAGAAAAATTTGGTTAGTGGTTGCCACCACAATTCAAGGTTCATTATGATTAAGTCATCAAGGTTTAAGTGCAAAGGATAGTGTAATACTCAATTGAATGGTTTAAGTTAGTTAGTGATTTCCATTATTATGTACTTTCTTTCTTTATATCACCCTTGTATATATTGCCCCTAGATATTAGTTTGCTTGGTTAGATTTATGCCTTAAGTTATAGGTTATTTGTTTTGAATTTCATCTTTGTTTGAATTGCCTAGTGGAATATTTGAAAAATTTTTCAAAAAGAGTTAAGGATTTTATTAGATTTGAATTTTGGTTGGTGTTAGACATGTAAATAGTGGGTGGGAGTATCATGTTTCTATTTTATGCTTCTTAAAAAGAAAAGGTCCCCTCACGCGTACGCTTGACCCACGCGTACACATGACTCCCCCCCCCCCCCAAATTTTGGTTAAAAATTGAGCGTGCCAGGATCATGCGAGCACTGTGCCATCGCACGATCCAGATAGTTAGTTGTGCACGTAAGGTGCAGAAAGTGTGCGTCTCACACAATTCCTACCAATGGTCACCCGTAGGCGTCACCCTCCATTTCTGCCACTCACGCGTATGCGTGACCCACGCGTACTCATGACCCCCTATCTCACATACTCTTCTTTTCTCTTCTCTTCTCCTCTTTCCTTCTTTCAACAATCATCCACCACCACCATTTACCATCTACCACCATTTCCTTTAGTTAGTTGGTTAATTATTTAGTTAGTTAGTTTAATCTTCTGTTTTAGGTGATAAGTGTTGGATTATTTATTTGATTTGCTGTTTCTTGATGTTGGAATTATGCATTGTTGGATTTCTTTGTTGAGGTTATATTTCTTGCTTGGCATTGTATTCATCATGCTTAATTTTGTGCATACCAAGTACTTATGTCATTGCCTTCAAATCACTCTAAATCTTTTGAATTAGATGTTTTAGCCACCATGTGATTTGACTTCATTATCTATCATTAGGCAATTACTTTTGTTTGATGCATTTGTTGTTAGGTGATACTTGCTTATTGTGGTTTTCATTCATATTACCAAATTGATGCATTTAATTTGTGGAATTGTGAATTTGGATCGTAAGCTTACCTAGTGACATCTTTTTTAAATTTTTAAGCTCTATGGATCATGCTTGTCATGTGATCGATTTTCACTTCTATCTCTCCTTTCTTAAGTTGCATAGCAACCATGCTTTCCACTTCATGTCAATTAGGTGATGCAAAATCAAATTCAAAATGTGTCATTGATTGGCGTGTGAGTTTTATATTTTCTTTGTTGCATTGAATTCTCTTGCACATCAACCAATATCCATGCATTATCCATTTCACAATCACTTGATTTTTGTTTGAGTACTTTCATGCTTCTTTATTACTTATTTGTTTATCTTAACCCACAAGTTTCTTTAAAATATCTCAAGCATACTAAAATGAGTGTAGTGCATACTTCTTTTGTGTAGTTGTGACATAGCTTTTAAATGCTAGTGTGTGTGAGTATTTTCTAAACCGCATGTAACTTAGAACTCACACATTATTTTCCTTAATGTCACACATTGATTCACTCACTTCATTTTAGTGATCATTATCTCATTCCAACAATCTATGCTTCCTTGCTTTTACATTTACTCGTCTTACTATCATGTTTTCTATCTTTCAGGATGACTTTCCATAAGCAAAAACGGAAGTGGAAGAAAGAACACGCAGCATCCGGTTGAACCACCAGCTGAAGGTGGCAATTCGTGAAGTCGTCGTATCCCCTTTGCTCATCTTTGAATGCACCGAGGACGGTGCAAACTTTTAAATGTGGGGAGGTCATCCGACCAATCGGCTGATTTTTGGGTGAAAATTTTCTAATCCTAACACTTTCACTTTCACATTTCATTTATTTTTCTTCTATTACTAGGCCTTTTAAAATTTTTAGTTGCATTTTCTAGGTTGCATATATATATAATAAGCTTAGTCAAAATAATGAAATTTTTCAAGGAATTTATCTATAGGGCACCCCAATTGTTTTGAGTAAAAAAAATTCATTGAACTTGCTTGAATTATATATTGTGGAACATATTTTTGAGCTAAGAACATATAAGCTTGTGAGTTTTTTAGCCTAATGGTGTGGTTGCATCATATAACCACTATTTTCCTTCTTGTGTTATTCTCTTTCTATGATTGTAATTTTTGATTTATTTGATTCTTTATGTCCATTATTTTATGTATGAATGTATTTATATGATTGAGGCCTTTATTTCATTTGAGCCCACTTACCCAAATGGCCTTACCCTTTTATCTACCATTGTTAACCAATTTTGAGCCTATTTTAATCCCCTTTTGTTCTTTATATTACCACATCATTAACCCTAAGTGAAAAATAATAAATGTCCTTAATTTAGATCTTTGATTAGCTTAGACTAGTGAGAGTGTGTATCATTTAAGTGTGGAAAAGTTGGGAACATTGGGTGAGATAAAAGTGTATTTATAGTTTTGTTGAAAATTTTGGGAATTGGGTACATACTCATGCATTGAATGTTTAAACCATATACATTGATACTTTTGTATATATTTCATTGTGAAAAAAAAGGGAGAAAAATAAAAAAAAAATAATGAAAATAAAAAAAAGAGAAAAAAAAATGAAAGCAATAAAAAGGGGACAAAATGCCCCAAAAAAGAGTAATAATAACAATGCATATGTGTTATGGTTAAAAAGAATGCATGAGTATGTGGAAAAAGTGAGATTATGGGTAGCTAGGTGTTGTATTAGAATTGTATAGGTTGTTATATGTGTTTGGTGAGAGCTTAGGCTAATCAAATATGTAAATTTCAAGCTCACTTAACCATATATATCCTTACCCTTACCCTAGCCCCATTACAACCTATGGATAAGTCCTCATGATATTTGTATTCATGCATTAAATAATTGTTGATTGTTAGAAGAAAAATAAATCTTAGAAAGCATGATTAGAAGAGAAATGAGAGAATTAACCCTATACACTTGAGCAATTAGAGTACATACTCATATCTGGTAAGGGGTTCGATTGCTAAATTCTATGTTTCCACCTGTTATTATCTCCTTCTTGCAAGTTGTTAATTTCTTTTCAATAACTCAATTTAATTATGGATTCGATTTGATTGTGATTGCTTTAGCCCTTATGTTTAAACATGCTTTCTTAGGAATCGATTTATTTTGACCAAGTAGTTGCATGCATTTAGATAGGTTGTATATAGATAGTTTACTTGCATTGAATAAATGTTAATACCCCTTTCGTGTATCTTTCTTGGTTTAGCATGAGGACATGCTTAGTTTAAGTGTGGGGAGGTTGATAAACCCCAATTTTAGGGTTTATCTTGTGTTAAATTTAGTGAATTTTATCAACTTATCTCACATTTATTCAATGAAATAGCATGATTTTGTGAATTTCTCCTAATTTGTGCTTTAGAGTGAAAACATGCTTTTTAGGCTCTTAAATTACTAAATTTATTTTTTTTTTTAATTCCATTCGATGCCTTGATGTGTTTGTTAAGTGATTTCAGGTTTAGAAGGCAAAGATTGGATTGAAGAAATGACAAAAAAAGCATGTAAAAGTGGAGAATTCATGAAGAAATGAAGTTTTGGAAGTCTGCCTAGTTCCGCGTATGTGTGTCCCACGCGTACGCGTGACCAGAGATTTGTCAAGCAATGCGTACGCGTGACATTCAATACGTGACCTTATTAAATGCAATACGCTGTGGGCAAATTTTGGGCCTCCAAAAACCCAATCCAACTCATTTCTAAAATTATTAGAGGCCAAATTCAAAAAGGATGAAGGGGGAGCAATTAGGTTAGGGTAGAAACATGTTTTAGGGTAGTTTTCTAGAGAGAGAAGCTCCCTCTTCTCTCTAAAATTAGGGTAGAATTAGGTTAATCTCTCTTAGATTTAGGGTTTAATTCTTGTTTTCAATTAGTTTTCCTTGCAATCTCTTGTTCTTACATCTTTATTCTCTTAGTTTTTCTTGTTAATTTCTCTTGTATGCCACTTTAGTTTATGAACCCTCTTGTTAATTTCATTTTATTTAATGCAATTGATGTTTTTTTATATTTTCTATTGTTTAATTGAGTTGTTATTGTTATTTTCTTGCATTTGGTAGTAGTAGATTTTATTCTTATTTCAATTTATTATGCTTTTATTTTTATGCACACCAAGTTTTAATAAAATGCTTGGCTTAGGCTTAGAGTAGATTTTGAGCATTCTTGACTTGGAAAGAGAAATTAGGAAATCTTGAGTCATTAATACCCAATTTAGATTGGTGATCTAGGGTTGTTAGTTAATCTTGTTTCCATTGATATTACTTATGGATTGGGGTTGACTAGGCATATTTGACTTTCTTCCAATGTGAAGATAACATAATAGGCTTAACTCTTGTTAATTATTGTGTTATAATTAATGACTAAGATAGAAAAACTTGATTCTCAATCCTTGCCATGAATGCCTCTTTAGTAGTTGTTACCTTTAGTTGTTTAATTTACTTTATTATCATTCAAATTTCTTGCCATTTAATTTCTTATCTTACTATCAACCCACCCCGTGAAACTCATAACCAATAATTGAGCACTCGATTGTAATTCCTAGGGAGAACAACTCGGGAGTAATACTCTCGGTTATTTTTATTGGGTTGAACTTGTGACAACCAAAATCAACTTTGATGGAGAATCCATTGTTGGTCTAGACTATGCTTGCAATGAAATGATTCAATTATTTTGAGAAATTCTAGATCGGCATAAATTCTACTCATCACCTCTCCCATATCTTTCTTCCAAAGAAAAAAGCCTCCTTCCGGAGCGCTTCCCTCTGCCGCGCATGCGCTTCCTTCCGCTGTGTGTGTGCTTCCCTCCACCGTGCCCTTGCTTTCCTCCGACGCACTATTTTGGATATTGATGATTGTTATGTTTCTTTTCTTATGGTTTTAGATATTTTTTACAAAATTTTAGATGTTGATGATTGTTATGTTTTGATTTGTTTCTTGGTTTTAATAAAAGAAACATCCAAAACCAAAAGAAAAGAAACATCCAAAATATAATAAAAGAAACATCTAAAAGTAAATGAAAAAAATTAAAATCATTGTAAAAATAATATTCAAAACCTAAGAAAAAGAAACATCCAAAATGTAAAAAAAATCTAAAAATCATTGTATAAGAACTTTCAAAGGTGATTCGGAGAAGAAAATGTGTAACCATGGAGGGAGAAGTGGTGTGAAGGGAGAAACGTAGAGGGAGAGGTAGCGTAGAAGGAGAGGCGCAGAGGGAACGAAGAAGAAGAAGAGACGTGGAGGGAGAGGATAAGGGAGGTGCATAAGGGTGGGAGGACACGTGTTTTTTTAGCGTAAAATTACTTTTTAAAATTTTAAAATCAGTTTTTTCTAGTTTGACTTCTTGGCTGAATATAGAGGTGGTCACTAGCCTTGTTTTTTTAAATATAGAGATCAATCTAGAAGCTACACAGGTTAACCTACCCGACCTACTCGGGACACGGGTACCACGCCCCATATATGATCCGACTTGGGTGGCAAGTTTGTCCCCTCACTATTACTGATATTATCTACAGATCAATAACTGTAGCAACGTGAAAAACTTTCCATGTTATATGGGAAGAAACCACCCACTATCTAAAATAAAGTGATAACCAAGTCATCACCCTTTCCTATAAGTACCCTATCAAACTCATGTATTTGTCAACTCCATTCTATATAAAATCTGCTCAAACTCTTGCTAACTTAAGTATTAGAGTCCCTTGCAGGTATTCCCTATCTACCGTTCCAGAGCTGACATGAAGCTATATTGGACACCTTTACCACCATCTCCAACTTCATTCCTCATTGCCCAATCACCATTGCTAGGGAACTAGAGCTCAATCCTTGATAATTACGGATCATCAACATCAACATAGACAAACAACATCCAACTCCATATCAAAAAACGGAGACCACTTCAATAATGATCGAGTACTCTTTGTTCACTATAACACCTCGGCAGATAAAAGGAAACGTGGTGGACATAAAGTGATTTCTCAGGTTAATTAACATCCCTGAAGGATCCGGGAAACGAAGTGTTACAGAGATTAGGAATGGAAACGGGTCCCCATGGGGGCGGGGACATGCCCCCCGCCCCCTGCCCCCGTCACCACAATCCACCCCCCATCCCTGCCCTGTCCCCGCCACGGGTGACGGGGACCCCGTATCCGCCGGAGACCTGGATATCGGCAGATATCTGCGGATTTTACAAATTAACAATCTCAAACACAGAACCTTAACAATTTCAAGTACAGAACGTTAACAATTGAACAAATCCTAAATTTCCAAATAAAAATTCAACAACAATTGTCCAAACAGAAATAAAATACAGAAAATTAGCAATTGAAAAAATTCTGAATTCCCAAATTAAAATTCAACAACAACTGCAGAAATAAAGATATAAACACAGAAGATAAACAATTTGAAACATTGAACAAATCCTAAACCCCAAATGTTGAAACAAAAAACTTAAAAGAAACTAATCAAAGAGAAATGGACTTATTGATGCGGCGATGATGAGGCTTCGGGAGGCAGCGACGATGAGAGGCGAAGAGGCTGTTGGAGGCGACGACGATTGTGCTAGAGGCGGTGACAATTCTGCTTGAGGAGGCAGAGACGAGGAAGACCGATTAGTAGGTTGCAATGATGATGAACAAGCAAGGAGTATGAGGCGACGATGATGAGGTGGCGGTGATTTGCGATGTGAATGAGGGAGGGAGGCAGTGACCAACGGTGAGACTTGTAAGCAGCGGAGAACCTTGGAGTGGCTGGGGAGGTGACGAGGTAGAAGGAAGACAGCGGCGATGCTGTTGTTAGAGAAGAGAAGCAGCAGCTGGAGGCAGAGGAAGAAGGAGGTAGCTAGGTCAAGGTGAGGCTGCTAGTGCTGGGTGAAGGAGAGAGCCTAAGAGTAAATCTGAAGTGAGGGCGTGAGTGTGAGGCTGCTAGGGTAACATTAGGGTTTTTAACTTAACATATATATATGGGCAATTATGTAATTTTATATGTGTGGGTATTATACGGGTACCCATGGGGAGGGTACCTCTTCCCCTGCCCCCGCCCCATTTAATAGACAGGTACCCGTCCCCGCCCCCCATGGAAAAAAAACACTCTCCATATCTGCTCCCCGGCGGGTTAATCCCCGCGGATACCCGCCCTTCTGGGCGAAATTGCCATCCCTAACAGAGATCATGAGACTCTTCCATGGTCATCAAGGTCGACTCAAACAATTGCAAATCGAGTTAGAATGACGAAGAGAATCAGAGATGCAACTCCAAAGAGAGTTGCACAACAAAAGAGAGATGGAAGATAAGTTAAGGAAACTGAAAACCGAGCTAAGGGGAAAAGGAAGTTGGGATGACTAAGACCCTAGATGACTAAGACCTTATCTTCATTGGAGTCGATGTTCCTTTCTATGAAGAGATCATGCGCATAAAGGTCCCAAGAAATTTCAAACATCTCGACATAGATCTCTATGATGGATCTACTAATCCACATAACCATCTCAGTAACTTCAAAAGTCACATGCACTTGGTCGATGCATTTGACACAACATGATGCAAGGCTTTCCCAACAACTCTGACTAAGACAGAAATAAAGTGGTTTGACAACCTTCTCCCCAAGTCAGTAACAAGCTTTGATGATTTAGCTAAGAATTTTTTAACTCACTTTTCTATCCCAAAAAACAAAACAAAGCATGCTTCGAGTTTGCTTAGAGTAAAACAAGAATTAGGAGAGTCCTTAAGGGCTTACAAAGAAAGATTCAACAAAACTTGTTTGGAGCGAGATACAGAATCTACCAACAGAGGCAGATATCATGTGACTCGTCAATGGCCTTAGGGATGATCCCTTCTCACAGTCCATCTCGAGGAGACACCCGATTTCATTCTTCAAAGTATTACAAAGGGAGAAATAATACATCAACCTAAAATAGACCACCCATATCATGAAGCCTCAGCAAGGTCAGCAAAATAACTACCAACTCAATAACAAAGAAAAAGACCACCAAAAGAATATAGGAGTTCGAAGACAGAGAAAGATTGTCAGATCCCATAAGCACCCGGATCGACATATCCATGTTATCATAGAAGGACTTGCTGGAGGTAAAACAACTATGTCATCTCGGAAAAGACATCTCAAAGAAATATACCAGGTCAAAAGAGGTTGTAATGAATCCTACCTCCCCACTATAATCTTTGCACTAGAAGATATCAAAGGTATGGGTCCTAGCCATGATGATCCCTTGGTGATAACAATAGTATTATCCAATGCCGACCTCCAAAAGACATTGGTGGACCAAGGGAGTTCTGACATCCTCTTCAAATCTGCCTTCGACAAGCTTGGATTACTAGAAAAGGACTCAAAGGCGTACCTGAACACTCTATTCGGATTAGGAGAAACCTTCATCCGACCTCTTAGGTACATAAGCCTTTATACCACATTCGGCAAAAGTCTGAAAGCCTGGACCGTCATTATTAACTACATTGTAGTAGACATCCCGTCTATCTACAATGTATTAATAGGTCAGATAACACTAAATCGACTAGTTGCTATGGTATCCACCCCTCAACTATGCATGAAGTTTCCAACAAAAGAGGGGATAACCACCATTTACAGAGGTCAAAAGTGGAACATAGATGCTACAATAAAAGTTTTAACTTAAGAAGCAGCCCACAAATAAAAAAGTCAATGCGTTAGAGCTCGAATAGAGGCCACATGCACATCAGACAACTCTCCAGCCCACAAATGGGGAACTATCTTTTCTACCTACCCATGACATTGAAGCAATGATCCCAACAGGGACAAATGAAAAAGCTTAAGAATCAAACTCTATAATGATGTAAAAACCTTCAAGCATATAGAGAAGAATCCAACCTCTTCACTGAGTTGCGAGAAATGGTACAACTTCAAGAACAAAAGCTTTTAAACAAAAAAATGGCCATGAAATACAATAATAAAATCATGCAAAAAAGATTCTCAACTGGAGACCTCGTCTTGATCTGAAATGACATCAAGCCAAAATCGGATGAAGAAAAGATGACAACCAAATTGAAAGATCCCTACAAAGTCAGTCACGACTTGGGAAAGAGATACTATAAAAAATGTGACTTGCTCGAAAACAATCTGTATAGATTGTACGATATCTACAACTGAAGGAATATTACAGCTAGAAAACGAATTTTACTCCTTTATGTACTCTTTTTCTGACTTCAAGGTTTTACTAAAGGGGTTTTTAATGAAGTATCAAAGGGCTAAGAATTTCATTTGTAAAAGGCTCTTAGAAGCACCTGGCCATCTATTGTAATTGCTTTCAAAAGATTAATAAAGCAAGTTATCTAAATTTTTACAAGTCTTCATTGAATCCGACCTACACGATTTGAACTCATACTCGAAAAAGCGCAAAAATTGCTACGCCGTCCTAGAAGGTTGGGGCTATAAATCGTCAAAGTGACAAGGTCTGAGTTTAAGGACAAATTGTATAAATGAATCGAAATAAAATCAAAATCGTAAAATCTTTGGCCTACAACTTGAACAAAAAAAAGTCAAGAGAAAGTCGAAAATGACAAGTCAAAAGTTTGCAAGTTGAAGCATTCGTCGTAAAAGCTAATAGATCCCTAAAAAGGGTAAAGCAAAACGACAAGAACGACGCTCATAAAACAATCAAAACGAGTTTTTGAAATCAGAAAAAAATGAGCTACACTATAAATCGGAAGCAACACACATCAATTACGTCGAGATTTTCAATTTGTTGGAGCTACAAATCACGTCGAGAATAAAACTTCAATTATGAAGGCTCCAACTCCAACCAACCAACTTATATAAATCAAAGAATAAACTACTCGGGACAAATACTGAAACAACTATTCGACTTGGTGAAGCTACGACTTGTTGACTTAAACGCTAAATTCTTGCTTGAGATTCGACTTCTCCAAATCTGATCTCGAGCAAAGACATTGTTCATACCATGACTGTCACAACCCAAAATGAGTCATGACTAGTGCTCAGGAAAACTGTCTCCTAACATGCCTAACAAATTCGAGTATAAGTTAAATAAGAAAGCTACAAGTATTTTTTATAAATTTACAAGTGCAAGAATGAATAGTTACACATTATTTTTAACAAAAACATAAAATAGATTAATATGATTGAATCCTGCCTGTGACATATGAAGCATATAAAGTTTAGAAACTCAACAAAGAATAGGTATTCATTGCATATCATTACTCTTGAATAGGAAGGCTCACATACTCGTGTATTCGTTCCTGAAAATAGTTTTTAAAAAATGGAGTGAGTTTTAGAACTCAATGACTAGACAATACATCTATTATCTATAATCTACATGAGACTATATAAACATTATTATCCAAGTAATTTTATTTAGAAAATAGTAATTTATACAAATAAGTGAATCAATAAGAGAGTTCTCAATAAAGAAATCGAATCAAATAGTTCACATTTGGGCGGCTCCACCTCTAAGAGTAGTAGTCCTTTCCTCTTGTGTTTCCTAACAGAATAACAGATCCAACGTGTGGTCTACACGTTAGGTTAGCAATACCCCTGCTAGCTGAGGTCTGAGCCAGATGCATCTAGGTTAACGTCATAACCGCCGTTAACTACGATTTTCTAATAGAAGCTTTCAAAACCAATTCAAAATATATGATTTTAAATACAACAAATTCTTTAAATCTTTCAAATATATGAGGTATCAAATCAAATCAAATAATATAATACTTTCTCATCCAAATCCTTTTCAATCATATTTTCTCAATCATAAAGAATTTCAAACATATTTCACAATTTCAAAATGAGTATCGACAAATACTTCAATGCTTCAAAAATACATATTCGAGTAAAATTAAATGTTCTAAAATAATATAAAGTTTCATTAAATATACATATAGTCTCATGTAAAATTCCTAAGGTATAAACTTCACAAAGATAATTATTCAGCTATAATAAATTAATTATTCGAATCAAATTAAAATTCTTCAACAATAGTTATAGCATAAACCAAAAAGTCAACAACGTAAAGCCTACTCACAACTTGGCCAAAGAGATCGAATCCAGAGTACCAAATTGAAGATTGAAATTCCGTGGTTATTCTGAGGGTTTCAAGATGACAACACTAAACAAGGAAGACAACGACAATGATAGAAGCCGACAATAGTGACACGGCAGTGCTGAACATCAATGAGTCCAGCGGCCGAGTGCAGTTCAACAGCGAGCTCCAGCTCCAGCAAACAAGGAAGACCAAGGCATCACAGTGACGAAGCAAGGCAGGAACATCTCCCGCGAGCTCCCTCCCTTCAAACCCAACGGCAACGCAGCTCCAGTTGACACCAGCAACAACCTCCTTCCACAACAATGACAGCAGAGGCGTCAACAATACTGTCCGTCGCTTCCTCCTCTTCAAGCTCTGGCGAGTCTGGAACTCCGCCAACGCCGTCTTTCCTTCTTCCTCTCTCCTTCTTCCTTTCTTCTTCTCTCTCGTTCCCTCTCTGTTTCTCCCTTTTCTTTTTCTTTTGGCCGACTCTGAGTGTGTGTCAATTGAGACATATGGGTGAGTGTGCGTCAATTGAGAGATATGGGTGAAAAAAAAGAGAAAATATCAAGTGAAATAGATCCCACATATTTCTTTTTATTATTATTACTTTTAGGTCATTATAATGACCCAAATAACTAAAGTCATGGCCCAAAAGAGGCCCAAAAGAGCTGATCCATCCTCCATGGATCAAGTGAAAGCTATTTATCACCTTTTAGTGATATTATCTACTAATTAATAAGTAATAACTATCACAACATGGAATAACTTTCTATGATATAAGGGAAGAAATCATCCACTATCTATAAGTGAAGTGATGATTTTTTCTATAAATACCCTATCAAACTCAGATATTTCTCAACTTCATTTTACATCAAATTTGGTTAAACCCTTACTACCTTAAGCGTCGAAATCTTTTGCAAGTATCCTCATCTGCCATTCCGGAGTTGACGTGAAGCCATATTGGACACCTTCACCACTATCTCCGACCTCATTACTCAAAGTCCAATCACCTATAGTCCATTTCAAATATGCCTCGGATCAAGTAGTAAAATGTCCGATTTGGAATTCTAGTACTAATTTAAGTGTTTATTCAAAAGAGTTAAAAGTAAATTTTAAACCAAATCCAAATGTCAAAAGGTAGAAAGTATAATTTTTTCAATTAGTGAAGTGTAGCATATAATCTGAGCATAAAAAGGATAAGCCACTAAAAAATGTTCTTGCGAATTGTTGACAAAAGTACATTCTAAATCTCTTGGAGACAAAAATACCGTGTTTCAAAACGCGACAAAAAAAAAGGGTTATGAATTTTAACCTAATAATAGCCATTCACTGGGATGCAAAAGAAATCCTACTAAGTTATTGAAACAGTTGGACACATCGCATCTACGTTAAGCATTGTACACAAATTAACATATAGCCATATCAGATTCACTGGGATGCAAAAGACGTTAATAGGAGAGGGTAGTGTACCACACATTACCCAGGGAACAGACACTGCCTGAATTTAAATAACTAAAGGTCTAACTTAACAAATAGAAAAATAACACAAACGATGTTCTAGCTAATTGAAAGAAACACAACATGCATTTCACATTTTTTTTTATCATTGAAAACAAAACTTGACCCTCTGAGACGGGGGAGTGAATACATCAAGTATCCTGATATAGCAAAGATAAAAGATAGGAAAACAAAACTCCAACACCTAATATTTATACTGCACTTAATATAATCATAGAAGATACCCAAAGACAGAGAAAACGAAGAGGCAGCACTCGAATCCCACCTTCCGTATTGATATTAATATTGAGGAATGGTTACTGACTTGCTGTCAATACAAGACATGTTTCCTTTTCAATCCCAAGAATTCATCACTTATACTCTCCCTTGAATACACCATAGAGAGATAGCTTTACACAAAACATGTACATAAACCAAGTATAGTATAGCTATAGCAAGTACGGATAGCTTTACAAATAGGACTATTACAGACAATAAAAAACTAACATCTTTTTTATTTTATTTTTTTGGTCAGGAGTCAAGTATAGTATAGCTATAGCAGTTAATGCCGGCAATAACAAGAACACTATTGAAATTTGACAATGAGACAAACAGCCAACAACACACCACCATTTCAACCTTCTAAAATATGAGAAATAGCTATGTATTACTCGCTTGCAGGATTATAGACTTGGATAACTATTGTACTAATCAAGGTCAATTAATTTTTTCACTTGCGGAATCAGATCCTAGTAACAAGTAGCAGGTTGTCTATCCCCTACCAAATTCCTATTCCATCTTAGTTTTGTTGTTAGTATGTAACATATATATAATAATTTCATTAAGAATATTGGAAGCCATTCAACAAACTAACAAGATCTCTAGTTAGCAACTCAAGACAAATACCACATCATCTTAATCCTTCGTAATTTTCCGATTTTATTTAAACATGAATCCTCAAATAGACACATTCAAAATTCAAACCAGAAACTTAGAATCAGAGTCCTCAAAAAACATAAACTAAAAAAGAAACATACTAGTCATTTTAAAAGAAACTACAAAGCAGCATCTATTGAAAACACTCGTTATCTAAAGCAAATAATATTTCAAGTTTTAGACACAATTGGCATAACCTCTACAGTTTTAAATACAAATAGTAGTTGGAATTTGGAAGTTGAAACATTCAATTTCCATTTCAATATAATTTAGCATCAATACAGCACCATATTCCTCCCTGCCTTCCTTGTTATGAAACCATTTCTATCCTTTGTTTCCAAAAGCTATTCATGCAGCAATTTATTTTCCTATCTTAGTAACCAAATACACTTCTACGGGAAGGAGATACTCATATTTTGTACTTGGGATATAAGCCTAAACTAGGGTGCATTCCTAAGTTCTGAAAATCCGGAGTGAAATTACTATAGAAATAAAATATTCAGTGTTAAGGATTAAAAAAAGAATTCAGATAATTGTATTATTCAATTGTAGTAAATCACACACACATGAAATAGTTCAAGATGTCAAGCATCTTTTAAAACACAATTATATCGTGTATAAGGGAAACAAAAATAACAGTTTAGGTAACCAACTTTTTTTTAACTAACAATTAGCCAGGTAGTGGATTGACAAATGTTAAGAGAAAGAAGGAGAAATTTAAAAGGAAAGATAAATGTCGGCAAATTGTTGGCCGTAAAATGTTAGTTTCCAATTTTTTACATCATTATGGTGAAACAAGGAACGGAAGCGTAGAAAACTAAGCACCTGCTTGAAAAAGGCCATGCAAGTAAAGTTAACACATCAAATTCAGTTCACTACCAACCATTACTTCTGAACTTTTATGCTCTGAATTGTTTTTTTGCATTAAGATTGCAACCTGCTGCCACAACATGTGATGAGGAAATTGCTAATAAGAAAAGAATTACAAATATTAGACATTGTTTCATGCTACCTCAAAAAAGCGCCAATGATTATGCTGCTGAACCAGAGTTTCCAGCCTCCAAAACTTCCTTTTCCATCTCCTTGACGGCCCTAATCAAGGCCCTAGTGATACCCTTGAGATGCAACCCATTCTCTTTCATTTCCTCCTGTAGTTTTTCCGCCATTTCCCAATCCAAAGCCTTCAAACATAGCGACTGGATCAGCTTCTCGTATTCATCTGCACTAGGGCGGATGCCAAAATCCTTCATCTCAGTCAACAACTCCAAAGCCTTATCAAACTGTTCCAACTTACAATATCCACGAACTAGTGTGTGATACATCACAGGGGTTAACTTAGGATGCTTCTTTTTAGCCTCTTCCAATATGTTCCTAGACTCTTCCATCTCACCACCATTTGAATAGCCACTCATAAGAACAGCATAAGCGTACAGATCCGGCTTCAAACCCCTACTCTCCAAGAGCTTCATCATCTCCACAGCTTGTCCCATCTCCCCAACTTTGCAATATCCAGTAATCACAAAGTTGAAAACAGCATTTCCAGGAGGTGGACCATCTGCAATCATTTCCAACACCAACTTCTTTGCTGCATCAAGATCCTTAATCCTACACAAAGCTCTAACCACTGCGGAAAAAGGCTTTATCGCACGGTGCCTCCTCTCTCCTTGTATATCCGCCAACACCTTCAAAGCCAATCCAACAGTCTCATTCTCTTGACACAATTTGCCAACCAAGAAGCTAATACAAGACAAAGGTAACTGCTTCCTTTTCTCTTCCATTGCCATATACACTTCATGTGCTTCTCTGGCCATTTTCCCCTTACAAAACCAAGACACCATGCTACCAATTTTCTCTACATCTTCCAGCACCATCTGTGAATCAATCATCTTTCGACACACGGACCAAGCCAAATCGAAAGCTTTCCGCCGGCAAAGAGCTTCGACCGTGAAGTAATAACTGTCAGCATTCGGCACAATTTCGAAATCCTCCAATTTATCAAAGACCTCGAGTGCAGCCTTTCCTTTTCCCAATTTCGACAGCGAAGATATCAACTCGTTGAGAATCCCTACGTTCAGTACACCCTTCTCTTCCTCACCAATATGCCGAACCAAATCCCACAGAGAGTATATCTCTTTCTTCTTCATACCTTGGCACACCTTTGACACCACTGTTTCCAACGCAGAGGGGGATACCTTAAACGACTTGTCGTTCCGGGCCCAGTTAAAAAACCTAACGAGATTCTCGCCCGAAACGGACGGGATTTCAATTATTCTGGCGACGGAGTTATGATCCAGAGCTAAACACATGTCGTTAAGAGATGACTCAAACGACCTGTCGCCATTACTTTGTAGAAGAACCCGCAGGGATTCTAATCTCTCGTCGTTGATATCGTGAATCTCTTCTTCTATTTCTAGTTGTCCTTCTCCTTCTTCTAATGCGGCTTCTTGTGGTTCAGTCTCATTGCAGAGCGGAACGGCGTCGTTTTGCGGACGGTCGTCGTCGAAGGTGATGTCCGTTTGAGGAGAGAAGAAACGGAGGTCATTGGGAAGGAAGAAACGGGAAACGGAACGGGGAGAGGCGGTGGAGGAGGGAGGAGTTGGTTGGGGTTTTAATGGAGGTTGGGTGGGTATGCAAGATTGTGAGAGAGGGAAGTTAGGGATTCGCGACGCAATGATGCAGTTGCGTGCAGCAGCATTTCTTGCGAGGATCAATCTCCACGATGACATCTCTTTCTCTTCTTTCTTCCTCCTCCACCTTCTTCTTCACTCTTCAGATGCAGCGGCTTTCGGGGGTTTTAGGATGCTGCGACTGCGACATTGTTTAAAATTTTTGGTTGGGGGACATTTTTTTTTAATTTGGTTTCTTTTTTTTTTTGGGTCGAATTCGTGGCTTCTTTATTTTTGTCAGGGAACTCGTGGCTTCTTATTTAATATTACTCAGTTATCCCATTATGGGCCTAGCCCAAGTACAGTGCAAATCAGACAATTGGGCAGTAAATGGCCAGCTGGACAAGAATAAATAAAAATATTGGAGTATCAAAATGTAGCTAAAAGTTGTACGCCAAAAAAAAAACAATGTAGCTAAAAGTTTACGTCATTAATAAAAATAACTTTAACATATACAAATAATAAATAAACTCGTAAAATATTTAAAAATATGGCAAAAATGTTAAATATTAAATTTTTTTTCAAAAAAAACTTTAAAAATAAAATTTTTATACAATTTTGTAAGCATTTTTTTTATATTTCAAACTTACAAAGGTCCTAACAAAAAAGGTGAGTGACTTACAAAATAACCATCTATCAACATACATAATTACATCTAAATAACATGTAAACGAAGAAAACACAAAGATCAAAATAAAATCCAAAGAAATATAACATCAAACATGCAACAAAGACAACATAAAATATAACTAAATATCTACCTCTTGCTATTAGTTCACCTCGATGTATGTTATCCACCTGATCTTTCGTTGAATATTTTGTGTGTTGTACTCCTTGACTTTCTCATCTCTGCTTCCCTTGAACTCTTGTTTGACCCTTTTTTCTCCTTGGCCTTAGATTACATGTGTTGTCTTTCTTTTGATTTTCTGCTTTTGCAACATACTGTAGAACTAGATCCTCTTCCAACTCATCAAATATCATACTCGCCTCATCACAAACTCTCTTTGTGATCATTGCTTCCTCATAAAATGAGTGTTCATCCTCTTTCTTCTTTTGTTGTGTGTTAGATTCACTATGCTCCTCTATCTCATCCGACCTTGAAGACGTCTCTCATTAATACATAGAGGGCTAGAGGCTGAGTTCACCTCGTGATGCACATGGTTATTTGTAGTGAATGGCCCAAATACTAGTAGATAAGGACATGAGAAAGCGATGGACCCATCAGATAATTCCACTCGAATCTCTTCACCACCGCAACCCAACAACATACCACACTCCTCTACATTTTTATTCAACTCATAATATTTATTTCTAAACATCCACATCTCTATGTTATCATAACCTCTCTCCATCTCCTTATTACTCCATTGAATCTCGTTGCATTATATTTGGAGAAAATAAACACAATCACAGCATGCACTAGAACCAAAGTCCCCCTTCGCCATCGTAATTTTTCTCCATTAATTCTTCTCCCAGTGGGTTCCATGAATAATCCCTTCCATTTCCTTCTTAAAAAAAAATATATATATATATACATAGAAAGGTACCTTTGAATTCATCGTCTTCAACTCCCTGGTTTTTTCAACCTCAAATTGCTTCTTCCGACTGGTATCACACTCCTCCAGACGCTCCCCATCACACACTAGATCATCCCCGGATGCACTTGTGCACTGTATATTTCTCGACTAAACTCCTTGGCAAATACTTTAATACTCAGAACCATTTGCCTTTTTAGAGAGCCATTCTTGAATTGGTTTCCACTGAAAGCTATCCGCCGATATTCTAGAAACACTAAAAGAACTGTTTTCTTCCGTTGCATCATCCGTAAAAACTCTCTCTCCCCAAATTCTTCCAATCTTCCAATGCCAGTTTTGATAAAAAGTTTAATCAAATTATTTTTTAAAAAATAGTTTAACAATAAATGATTATAATAAAAATAGCTTATAAATAAATTATTTTATGTTTAGATTTTTAATTTTAAAAATATATATTTTATAAAAAAGTTATAAAATTAGTAATATTATGAGAAGTCATTTTTTTAAAATGTTTTATAAGTTTTTAAATAATTTTTTAGAATATTGTAATTTTGTTTTAAAAATTGCACCAGACATTAATATTACTATTCTTTATAAGTTAAAACTCAAAAAAATTTACTTTTAAAACTTTTCAAAACGAACCCTAAATGTTGGGTATGTCTAAAATGAGCTCAACAATTATGTACTTATTAAATAAGCCACACTCATATAGACCATTAGATTTTATTAGATGAAAATCAAAGACTAATATAAAAGAAGAGCATTGATGGACTCTGATAAATATAGAATATCCTAATACATAAATAAATGTTTTAAATGACAATACTTTAATACACAATACTTTAAACGGCAAGAGAATCTTTTATTCTTAAATAATTAAATATAAAATATATAAATATAAAATATTTGAGTATTTTTTATTTATTAAAATTAATTATTATACAAAAATTTTTTATAATATTAAAAAATTATATTAAAATAATATTTTAAACTATAACATAAAAATATAAAATAATTAAAATTTTATTTAGAACGAAAATATAAAATAATTATTTATTAAAACTTATACTTCTTGTATTTATTCATTTTATATTTTTTAGAACGAAAAACTCTACTTTTATATAGTAAAATATGTGATAATCTTCTTATTATAACACACACACATATATATATATATATATATATATATATATATATATATATATATATATATATATATATATATATATATATATATATATAAAAGTAGAGTTTTTCATTCGACGGGTCGGCCCGACGGACTCAACCTGTTTTGCCACCCCTAATATATATATTAAGAAGATTATCACATATTTTACTATATAAAGGTAGAAATTTTTTGTTCTAAAAAATATAAAATAAATAAATACAAAAAATATGTTTTTTATTCATTAAGATTAATTATTGCGTAAATTTTTTTATAATATTAAAATTATATTTTAAACTACAGTATAAAAATATAAAATAATTAAAATTTATTTTATATTACTTACAAATAATTAGATTATTATATTTAAAATTTATTAACTAATTACTTTGTTAAATATGTTATTATATCATATAATTTTTTATCAAAATATTTGTAAAAGTAAAATTTATTTAAAACGTTATAGATAATATATAAAAATATTAAATTTTTTATTTAGGTATGTATTTAAAATTATATTATTTATTCTATTTTTTTAAAAAAAATTAAAAAAATAAAAAATTAATGTTTTTATGTATTATATATAATATTTTAAATAAATTATATTTTTAAAATATTTTTATGAAAAATTATGTTATATAATAATATCTTTAATAAAAGTAGCTAGTTAATAAATTTTGAATATAATAATCGAATTATTTATCAAGTAATATAAAATAAAATTGTAATAATTTTATATTTTTATGTTACCGTTTAAAATATTATTTTAATATAATTTTTTAATATTATAAAAAAATTTTGTATAATAATTAATTTTAATAAATAAAAAATATTCATATATTTTATATTTATATATTTTATATTTAATTATTTAAGAATAAAAGATTCTGTTGTCGTTTAAAGTATTGTGTATTAAAGTATTACCATTTAAAGCATTTATTTATGTACTAGGATATTCTATATTTATTAGAGTCCATCAATACTCTTCTTTTATATTAGCCTTTGATTTTCATCTAATAAAATCTAATAATCTATATGAGTGTGGCTCATTCAATAAGCATATAATTGTTGAGCTCGTTTTAGATATATCCCTAAATGTCTCTTTGACCATAATTGAATGGATAAATTCAGACATAAGTTCAACCCAAACTCTTTTTAAAAATTAAAATACTTTTATGAGTAAAATTTGGTAATTTTACATTGAGTGAATATTTTTTAATATTTTTTATTTGTGAATGGCCACAATACTTTAAAAAGAAAAATTAAGATCAAAATTTGCTCTAATGTTTTTAGTATTTTTTAAATAATTATTTAAATATTTACATAAAAAATCGAATCAAATGAATAAGTCATTTATTAAAATACAAAATTCGTTTGTTATTTATAAAATAATATAGTATTTTCAGATACTTTTTATTTTTTTTAATTATTTAGAATTATTTGTCGTTTATATCTTTTAAAATTATTTTTATTTTAATATGAATTTTCAAAAGCCATTATAATTTGTCCCAAAAAAAAACAAAGAAAAAGGATCCATAATCAATATGAGATTTATTTACCGATTAGAGGATAATTAGAGGATAATTTATCTTTTTATATATATTATTGCATAGTAAACTTAATTGTACACATATTAAACTCATGAAATAAATCTTTCTACATCATTTAATTTATTTGGATATAGAGTAGTATTATATTTAGACTAAATTCTAAATCATTAACTTATCACATTATTTTCATTCTCATGGCACTAGAAAACTTGTGAAATACTTGTATAATTCTACAATATATTTAATGTGTTTCAAAAACTTTTTTCTATCCAAACTTTAACTATGTGTTGAATTTGTTATATGTATGATTATTGCATGTGCTAAAAATATGTAAAACAAACATATTATATAATAATACATGAAAAAGGATAATTTACCCTCTAGACTTGGAGAGGGATGAAAGCAACTGCCATATTTATATATTTGCCTTCAACTAGTATCCAATTAGAAAGCACACAATTTGCAATCAACTTGAAGTAGTATTCTGAGTGGTTGAACAAAGAACTAACCTGTTCCAATTTTTCCTTAGGAAGGATATGGATGTTACTGTTAGAAGAATTCTACACAGGAACCAATGTTGGCATTTCAAGTAATTCATACTCAATCTGCACAAATGGCAGTCAGATACTAGAGTTGTAAAAGATGCACAAGAAAGAAGTTAAATTATGCTTGATTCCTTTTTAATCTGAAATGAGAACTTAAAAACTTTTCATGACTTTAAACTTGTATACAATGAATACAAGTTAGCGCGAAAGATTCAGAAAATTATATAATTTGAAAGCAGTTTTTGATATCCAACTTTGAAAGAGACCGCTTCAGAGGTCCTTAGGCCTTGAAATAACTTTAAAAGCGGTTTTTCAAGTATCTCGACTTTAATGAAAAATGTTCTTGAATATAAGAATAAGAGTCTCATACTTTCCCAATAAATAAACAAAAGATGCAAGAATCAGCGGTTCAGAGCAAGTACACCACAATGTATACTAAGTCGGCCTAAAATATCAATGTTCAGTCCTCAATTAGCTTGAGACTTCTATAGTTCTATTAATAAATCGAGGTACAAAAAATATTATTTGTAAAGAATCTTTTGAAACTACAGTTTTAACTTAGATTAAATCACAATCTAATCTAACAATTTTTTATATCCTACTAACCCTTTTAGATAAAATTCATATTGGATACTCCATTAATCTAAAAACGTCAAATATTATTTCTTTTAAGTTTTCTCACAACTATTAAGTTACTCAAATTGAATATTCTATTTACCTAAACTTAAATAAATATTTTTGGATCAACAAGTCTTTTCAATTTAAGTGACTCAAATTGGATACTTCCACCAATTTAAGAGTCTTAGATATTTTTCTGACCTTATTAAGCAAGTCTCAGATTAAACCGCAACCTATCCTAAAGATTTTACATATTCTTTTCTTTTATTAGAACTAAAGATCACTATTGGATTAAATTACAATAAAAAATTATAAAATTCAAAAAGCAATAATAATAATCAGAATAAGGAGTCTTACAAATTTTATAACTTAACTATAAATTCTTTTCTGGTACTTTGAGACTATTCAAGAATAATATATAATGAACATAAATTAGTCTCAGATTTATAAAAATATAATTTGACTTAAGATGTAAAAAATATAAATGCTTAAATTATAACTTGAAGAAAATTTATTCTCAGATATAAGAATGAAGAATTTAATAAATAATCAAATAGTTGGAGTTGGGATAGTGTTGTTATGTTTTCAGAAATTTTTAGACTCAAAACAAGCAACAATTAAAGCTTTTTTACAAAAAAAAAAAAAACACAAATACAACAAAAACATGACCTAAGAAACAAAATCGTGTCCCAAAGAAAGAACACTGGAGCTCAAAATACATAAGTTCGGTGTACAAGTTTTCAGCCCTGATGTCTTCATGCTCAAGTAATGATAACTTGAGCTATAAAAGTTCAAATGAGGCGATTACAGTTGCGCTAGAAAGAAAACGTTCAAAACTTCAAAATAATATGCATATATCTATAGTAGACATTTAGTTTAAGCCATGCACCATCATCATCTTTGGAACACAGAAAATCAGCACCACAAACTTCTTTAATCTCATGCCCGGCGGACCTCCTACACGCCCGGCAGACCCTTCTTTCTTCCTTTCTCCACCGGGCATTCCTCCAAGCACTCCACACACACACCCGGCGTATATCCTTCCCTGGAAGGTGCATTTTTTGCCTTTGTCCAATTTCTTCTAGTACAAGCCCAACTTAAAGCTAATTACAACTCTCAATGCAAGAAGCAACAATTAAGATTCAAGCTTAATTATCCACATCATTAGAAGCGTTAATCATATCCAAAATATTGAAAACTATAGAAGATTAGTTAGTAATTCTTTTTAGAAACATAAGAGATTTGGTTGTTAGGATTTGATTTGAATTATTATTTTAAATTTGAAATTAAAGCCAGTAAGTAATTATCTTATCTTTCTCTCCGAAAGATAAGATTAGGATAGTTTTGAATTTGAATTCTAGAATTAGGATATAAATAAGTGAACAAGGTTTACAAGAAAAGACATCCAGGAGGAGGATCTTTGGATCCAAATCCCATTCAACTCTTTTGTAATCTCTTTTCATTGTTTTATTTCCTTTTCTATGGGTAACTAATCCTTTGTCAAAGGACTAGGAGCTCTATTTATGTTTTCTTTGGGTTATTAATCTACGTTTATTTTATTTTGAAGACTTGCATTGATCTATTTCATGATTGAATTATTTATTCTTCATTCGGATTTGTAGTATCGAAAGGTACGCTAATCTCTTTTAAATTCTTTTATTATAATTAGAAATTTTGATATTTGAATTAAAACTTGAAAACTCTTTCACATGACTCTTTGAATTCGGCTAGGAATAGCGGTTCAATTAGTGTGCGATACATACATAATTTTTAATCACTTCCGACTCACTTCAACTCAATATTTTTCTTTCCATCACTTTCTACCCTCTAATTCACTGGCTCATACCCATTATAGGATTTACGAAAGTTTGAAAAGTTAAGAAAATTGTTTAAAGGCATAAGATTCTTTCCAAATCCTAGAAATTAGTTATCGGATATCAAATAGGGGGTTACAAGGATTAAAAGTGGATTGAAAAGGCTAAAACAGTTAAAAATACATTTTCTGAAAATAGGGTAGTCGTGCATACGCATGCCTCATGCGTACACACGAGTCCACTTTTGCACGTAGGTATGGTACTTGCACAAAATCTTTTAAATTCTGGAATGACCATCATGCGTACGCATGCGCATGACCTCAAAATTCTGCAATTTCTGTAGAATTCAATTTTGAAACCAGATTTTCAAACGTCCATAACTTTTTCATAAAAAAAACATTTTCCGTCCGTTCAATAAAATAAACAAACTCAATTTTTATTTAAAATAAATTCCACATAATTTAGAGGTCCGAGGGCCAAGTTATGACCCGTCAAATTTCGTTAAAAATTTATTTTTACCCAAAATTTTTTGCATAATAATTATCACTAATTCTAGTTCTAATTCAGTTCAAAACCATTCCAATACCACTTTAAACTCTCTCAACAAATATTTATCAATTCTCTACCCTTTCTAATCATTCAACACCCGTTTAATCAATTTCTCAAGACAACCTCAACATACACACTTATACAAACAAAATCCACAACCAATTATCATGAAATATCTCATTCTCATACAACATTTCACGCCACTTACCTCAACTTACCTCTGTAACACCATATCATTCAGATTCTTATGCTCAAATTAGAAGTCAATAATAATAAAGTGGTACGACTCAAAGATGGAGTTATAATATATATAATTAGAAGAATTTATTAATTGAGAAACCTGAAAAAGGAACAAAAGAAAATCACAAGCGCAAACACACACGTATCGAACAGTAACGTGTATGCAAAAACATAGTAAAATAAAACTTTAAAGATAGAATAGATTAAAGACAGAATACATATATATAATTATGTATAATAGCCACTAGTCACGACCTGCGAAGTTTAGGTCGGCTAGGGTTACAGCAAAATAAAACAGTTGTTAAATGATAACAAATCCTAACTCTACCAAAGATACATCAAAGCCTCTATAGGAAAATTTTCCAAAATAAAGATACATACATATACATCGTTAATATTTTCCAAAATAAGGGTGTTCATGGATCGGATCGTATCTGTAGATCCGCAGTAAATATCCACATCCGATCCGAAAATTGCGAATACGATCCGATTCGCACCCTTTATGGATCGGATCGCGGATATCTGCTCTACATCCGCTTATCCGATCCGTGGATCCGCAGATTCGCACAATAATGATTAAAAAATAAATAAATATACATATGTTTGGCATTATATTTAGTTGTTTGTATGTTTTAGTTAGTAATTATTATTCATATATTTTACTATTTTATTTTTGTTATTTAGAAAAAGTTTGATTAAAAATGTTTTAAGAATAAATAAGTTTAAAAGTGTGAAAGAAATATTTTTATTGAATTTTTTACATAGAAATATGATTATAAAGAGAAGTTTCAATTATGCGGATATATCCGATCCGCACATTTGCGGATCAAATCGGATCGGATCCGACACTAAAAAACGCAGATATCATATCCGATCCGATCCGATGGAAATTGTGTGGATCGGATCAAATTTTTGGCCATATCCGATCCGATCCGCGTACACCCCTACTTGACAATTGCCAATGCTCACGTCATGTGACACCTCCGCGTACGCAAGCATATCAGAAACCAGAAAAAGTTGATATGCTACAGAATTTAGTTTTTCACCCCAAATTTTAAACTTTCATAACTTTTTCTACAAAAATTATTTTTTTAACCATTTTTGAACCATTAGAAAAATTATTAAACCAGTTTTCATAAAAATATTGTTTCATTAAATTTTCAATTTCGAGAACCAAGTTAGACCCGCCAAAGTTAGTCAAAATCCATTTTTATCTAAAAACATAATTTTTTAATTTCCTCAAACCTCATCAACTCTTTATCCCGATGCAAACTAAAACCATACTAAAGCAATCCCTACATAGTCTCAACATACATATCATTTTCTACTATCCTAACCATTCATCACCTACAATTTAACTTCCAATTATAAAATTATCAAAACCACATTTCACCGACAACAAATTTCACAATCTTCAACTCAATCACAAATCTAATCATTCATTCCAATCAATTTCCATCAATAACCAACATCAACAATCCCTCTACTACAATAATCCATTAACAATTCCCATACACTCAATTACACAATCATCATCATAATCATAATCACACCATCTACTTATTTCATTTTATCAAAACTTATACCTTTCACAGCCTCCGGCCCAACATTCAGCAATTTATCAATTTATAAATTTCAATTTAACAACCTCATAACATCAATCACATCTCAATGCATCAATACAATTCATAGGCTCAACTAAACAACCAACCACCACACAAAATCCAAATCAAATAATTCAATAATTTTGACAATTTAATTCCATCCATTCATACATTTTAATCCTATTCCTAGGGGTATCTAGCCTAGGACTTCATGTAACATTACGTGGTATTTAAATGAAATTTAAACCTTATCTCAATGGCGGCGGTTCACACCAACACTTGGATTTCTTTTCCAACAACACCCAAACTCCAAACAAGCCACCAAGGTTCATCCAAAAGCTCTGCAAGCCAAAATCAATCTCCTAATGTGTATCAAAATCACCCAACAACTCTAATGTAACCAATTTCACACATATATAAACCTAGAATTCATAAAATTTGATAAATTACAAGGATTTAGTGATTTATTACCTTACCCACTGAAAAATTGGAATGGAACCCACCAATAGTTCATACTAAAGCATCCCTAAATAATCAAAATCACAAGATTTTCTCAAAACCCAAACCAAAACATGAATCGAAAGGAAAAACAAAACTAGGCAGAGAGCTTCAAGGTACTCACAACAATACCTAGATAGAATCAAAGAGGTTAAGGAGAGCCACGTATGACCGCAAGCGACTCGTCAATCAGAGCTCCGGATTAAAAGTTATGATGCTTGAAGTTTTGTGAAGCTTTAGGGTTTTTGGTGTTCTTCCTTTCTCTCTTCCTCAAAATCCGTGTCTCTCTCTTCTAAAGAGAGAAAATGTGCTTGTGTTATGCTGAAATGGGGTTTATATAGTGTGGGCTTGGGTTCGGT
This sequence comes from Arachis hypogaea, assembly GCF_003086295.3. Taxonomy (NCBI): domain Eukaryota; kingdom Viridiplantae; phylum Streptophyta; class Magnoliopsida; order Fabales; family Fabaceae; genus Arachis; species Arachis hypogaea. The sequence continues at coordinate 128,594,674 of NC_092050.1, forward strand.
TCACTCGGTTTAGCCCGTTAGCCCAACTTTGGGCCAAAACATTTAAGATTGGTGTTTTAATTTGAATTTGAATTATTTTCATTTCTCCAAATTATAAATTCTACTTTCTTAATCTCTCTGACTCATATTAATTTTTTCACTCACAATATCGAACAGTTTAATTCAGTACTGCTGGTTAAATTTCCAATGCGCGTCCTTACACATTTTTTTGCAGAAAAGTACATTTTTCCACTCAGAAAAATCCTCCGAATCCAAATATCACATTTAAATTTCTAAATTATGATTCTGAATTTTTTTCACTTCCGTCGAACCATATTTAATTAATTATTTATTCAATTTTCTTTTAATCAGGATTTTACAACCTCATAGGGAATTCCTCACCCTATCACGGCCTCTGACCCAATTTTTATATCAACGCCTCAATAGGCAATCAATTCACAATATTTATTCAATCTCATTCAAACTCAATCATCAACCAATATATATCACAATTTCACTAAACCAAACAACCAACTACAACAATTCAACAATAATTCTAGGTCCACTAGCCTAGAATTTCATGTCATATTACATGGTACTTATCCGAAACTTAAACATATACCTTAATGTTGCAAATTCTATGCTTTTAAGCTTTCCTTTCCAAACTTTCCAAGCCTCAAGTTGGTTCACACTAATGTCCAAGTCCAAGTTCTATAATTTCACCAAGCTAAGCTCCCAAATATTCAAACTAACACCAAATCATACAATTTGGTACAATATCAAAAACTATAGTTTACATAAATTGATGAGATAAGAAAAAAATAGATTCTTATCTTTATCCACTAAAATTGGTGATGGAAACAACCAAGAACACAAGCTAGAGAACTCCTATAACATCAAAATTACCAAAAATCCTCAATACCTAAATTCAACCACGAAATTATCTTTGAATGGGAAACTGGAACTGGAATTTTGAGTACTCACCAAACTATTTAAATATAATTGAAAAGGGCTTCAAGACAAACGCGTGGTCACAAATGGCTCGTCAATCGGAGTTGCGGATCAAAAGTTATGAGTGATTGAAGTTGGAGAAAAATGGTGAGTTAGAGCTCTCTCTCTCCCTCCCTCCCTCCCTGAAGTTGGAAAAAAATGGTGAGTTAGAGAGAGAGCTCTCTCTCTCTCTCTCTCTCTCTCTCTCTCTCTCTCTCTCTCTCTCTCTCTCTCTCTCTCTCTCTCTCTCTCTCTCTCTCTCTCTCTCTCTCTCTCTCTCTCTCTCTCTCTCTCTCTCTCTCTCTCTCTCTCTCTCTCTCTCTCTCTCTCTCTCTCTCTCCATAATCTGAACTTTGGTGAGTCAGGATTTTAAGTGATTGGGCTTGGGTTCTTATGCCCACCATGGCCCAGTTCACCGTTTTAGCTGTTGGTGTAATTTTAGACCAAAATCTTTAATATTAGCATTTTAATTTGTATTCTAATTATTTATACTCTCAAATTATAAATTTTAGTTTCTTGACATTTCTCACTCATAATTAATTGTCTCACTCGCAGTACCAAACATGTTTAAGCTGGTACAGTTATTTTAACGCCGATACGCGTTTTTCCCAAAATCATTATATTTTCGCGCTCAATTTAATTTTCTTAATTCAATATTTACCGTTACATCACTAAATTATAAGTTCTAATATTTTTATATATACCGAGCATCTTAATCCCAATTAACGCAATTTTAATTAATTAATTTATTTAATCTAATTTTCTAGGATTTTACACAACCTTTATATTTTTCGTATAGGTGGGGGAACCAGCAGCTTGCAATATTTAAAAGCTCTTATGCATGGATTGAAACTTCAGAATACCCGATAAAATATCCTAACACCGTCAACCTCTGCATATAGGGGTCGTGTTTCTATTTGGACTTGTGAACCAGGCATCTTCTGAACCATTGCCGAGAACCACAACGAAAAAATTTGGTAAGATTCTTCCCATCCACCGAAAATTTTGGCTATCGACTTTTCCTTTGCTACCCAAACCTTTCGGTAACTAATGGTATAGTCGAATTTTGCCTGGACTTCTGCAATTATAGATTTTTCTTTATGAATGGGTCGGATTCAACCAATGACTTCATAGTCTCAGCAATCGTATCCGAGTCCAACTTAGAGTGATCTTGTGAGATCGTTCCCATGAAACAGATGTGCCTCCCGTTGTATCTCCGAATCTCCCAACAAGCTTTCTCCTGTATCAAGCTTACTCGGATAAGCCAATCGCATCCACGTCCATAAGTCTTGCATTTTGCATAGATCGTCTGTGGCTCGAATTCATAAACGACGTAATCGACTCTTCTAGAGATAGTGTAACTCCGAATTGCCGCAATGACTGATTTTCTAGAACTGTATTCCAGTCCTATCCTAAACTCTCCGTTCTCAGTATCAGCAACACCTATAAAAAAAATAAATTGTCGCTCATTGATCCGTCAAAACAAAACTAAAGAAACATACTACCCACTACTCACGTACCTATGTTCGCATATTCGGGAAACTCCAGTACATGTATGGCATCAAGATCCAAGCTACGCATAAAAGGTGGAACGTTCGTCGGTTGATTGATTGCGGGTGGAACCACTAAAGTTTTCGCGACTGCCTTACCTCCCCCATTGTCGTCCTCGTCCTCGTCCTCATCACCAGTTTCGTACGTATCTTCGAACTCCTGGTCGCTATCATTGTTCATTCCTTTATACGCTTCAGCTCTGTCAACTTGTACATCTGGATCATGTTGAATCTCATCCACAACTATATGTTCAAATTCAATATACAACCCAATCCATGAGTGTTGCACCTGAGTTTGCTGGTGAATATAAAACATTCACTAAATACTTGTTTCGTTAACGGTCGGCACAATCTCAAATCGTATCAAGCTGCTAAATACAACAACCGAACTCTTGTAGAAAATGTTGCTCTCCCTCTTTAAAATATCAGTACTCTCTATGCTCTGATAGAGCACATACTGTAGTTCCGCGAACGTTATTAAGCACAGAACCACAAACGAAAATGTATCCTCACACGCAAAACTCATCCTCTCATATGTATTTTGTATAACCTCACTGTTGTGGTAAACTACTATATTTATAGTACCCTCCATCACACCAACAATGTAGAGGAAAACACCTCTCACAATGAAGTAAAATAGTAACGAACTTCAGTTTTACTTTTTATAGGCAGAGGACTCAACTTAAAAATTACGTGTTGCAATGTTATCCAACCAGTATTTGATACATGTACAACACAAACACACAGAATACGTGTTGCTTACATGCTGACACGTATCCAACACGTATAGTGCATGTTCTTGGATGGTCACCACGTGGACAACATGCATGAATTGCTTCAGATTTTGACACATATCCATCACACTAGATGCATGATGCATCAGCACATCACCTGCGTGTTTTACTTGCTATATCTACAATGTCTACTCACTTATATATACACAAAAAAGTCTATTTCCAACAAAAACTCATTTTTTCCATATTAAAATCTTTTAGACGAAACTGAACCTGAAATTTCCGTCAAAACAAAAAATGAACATGAAATTGTCGAACCAACCGAATGCAGCTGTCTCTTACGTTACATCTACGTAATGACTAAATGAATGACATTTGAATGCTATCGTTCGAATTATTTAACAAAATTTGCGTATCTAACAACTTCCCGTCCAACTTTCTACTTCACCTTCCAATCCCGTGCCAAAAGAATGTCCCTCAAAAAATGAGGGAGTAAGAATAATCAGTAACAATGATAAAAAGAACCAATAAATAATAAATAAAAAATAGATATTCAAAAACGCCAATTTACACAGATCGCCATTCATCTAATACCAAGCTCCACAGTTATATACAATATTTGATGCTAGGACTTCACTGCAAAACTTGTTTTCCTCTGTCCCTCTCCTCCTGAATCCAAATCCAAAGTGTGTAGCAACTCGGTACCTTTTTTTGTGTCATCGCATATTGCAACATTGAGGCTTTCCCTCTCTTTGCAATTTATCCCACAAGCACATCATTTGCCTTGGCGATTGGTAATGAGCCGTGTAATAGTCTTCTATGCAGCCGAATTGGCAGAACTTTAAGCTATGCGAGTATTCCACTCGTTTTGTCTTGTTAAATTGCTCTACCCACATCCCCATACTCACGTCTTCCATCTTAAACAACTGCACCAAGAGACCATAAAGGCATTCAGTGAAGAACTTCAAACGAATATGAGGATAAAAATATGAAGCATTAATTAATCTTACTAACCCTTAATTTATGCGCCTCAAACTCAGAAACAATGTACCGAGCGATGTCAGAAGACAAAATATAACCTGGCCCATTAGCATAGGGTGGATAATCCTCTTCTGGCCATTCCTGAAAGAAAAAGGTACCCAAAAAGGAAAGAAAAGAAATTCAATAAGTTTCTAATATAGCAACAAATATGAACATGGAACTTAGTCCAAACCATACGAAATTCATTTAAAAATCATACACTATGAAATTCTTTAGTTCACCTAACAAGTAATTTCACAAATTATTTCAGGACATGCCTCCTCCATGACTCTAAACACTAAAGCATTGTGATGAATTCTGATTACCTCATATGCTACTGCCCATTTACCATGGCGTAACGGCTTGTGGTAGTAATTTATGTTTCCAATATAAAAGCTCGATTCATCTGAAAACTTCCTCGCTTGGTCGATAACAGAATCCACTCTTACAAAAGTGTCATCATCACCCTTCATGACATACTTAGCTGAAACTGTGTGAACCTATGAACAATTGTAAAGAAGATTTCATTGTCAGCAAAACATTCTTCCTATTTCAAACTCAAAACTTTTAGTCAATCAACAACTCACCCCGTATTCACATATGGCTACTGTTTTCAAGACGACAAGGTCATAGTTATCCAGGTAAGGCACTATAACAATGTCACCGAAAAATTCTGCTTCTTTCTTCAACTCTCTATTGATTTCTTTTCTTGGATTCTGCAAAAGTTTCAATCATATGTTAAGACCCCCCAACTAGACATTGGAAATGAAATTATAACTACAATCATTTTTAACAATAAATAAATAATAGCTTGTCAATTTATCATCATTACCAGTGCGACAAAGAAACGAGCAACCACTTTCGACGATTTGATAAGCGTATGCTGCATCCATGACCTCCTTGTAGCCATTCGCTCAGCGAAATGGTTTCCAGCTGAGAGTACACCAATAAACAGTTCCACTCCAGAGTCTGGAAGTGGTGGGGCTCGCCATCTGGTTGAAAATTCAAGTTGCCTCTGTGTCGCAAAACTAGGATGTGTTGAGGGCAAAGAAGCAGCAAATACAGAGTGGACATCAATGTCTCCTCCCAATGCAAGCCCAGTGGCATCCTCAAGAGTGAAACCCTGGGAAAATTAGAAAGCAAATTTAAGAAAATATGCAAATCCATAAGGTTCCGCCTAACAAGTTCATATTAGTTAACTCACAGTGCGATAGGGAAAAGAGGCCACATGCCTCCCGTCGACAGTGACATGATAACCCTCCAATCCAGCATTAAGGGTAAGAACAAACAGCTTGTCCTCAGAGAATGGGAACGGCCAGTCAACTGTTACTTTCTTTGTGCGGCCAATGAGTCTATTCAACCACCATGTTGCCTTAGACTCCTCTGTGCGATCTTCATCATCCCGAATCCACTTCTCACACTTCACCAGCCTATCAACTGGTTTAAAAGAATCACAGAGAACCATAAAATTGAATATATTCTTAGCTAAACGAAAGGCTGTCATCCTATTAAACTATATACTCTTCTGTATTATTCATCCATAGAACAAACTAACATGATCTGTCCCATAAGATATTATCAAATCCTTTAAATGAAGTGAAATCAGCTTCCATTTTGCATTATACTTCTCTCTCAAAACCAAGAGGGAAGAAGACACAAACCATAGCAAACCAACCACATATCCTCACTCTTTTCCTTTCAAAAATCATTTCATCTAGATTATTGCACCAAAAAAAAAGTAATTATTGTTCTAACTTAACTGTTTTTTTAAGGTAATCACTTACAATTTCTGAACTTTGAAAAAAAAATTTTCTTTAAAGAAATAAGCAGAAATTTAAACGTATCGGTTTTCATAAGCCAGAAAAAAAAAAAATCAGCTTTCTTTTAATTATGCATACAAATTGAGCTTCTTTATTTCTCGAACAGAAAAGCAATCTGCAACCTAGGTACGCATACTTAAATTTGCTTATTGAGTAGAAATTTTTGATCATGTGAAAAGGGAAGGAAAAAGTCACTTTTGTTCAGAAATGATGGATACCCTGGCAGTGGTATATATCAAGATAATAGTAACTAATTCAAACAAGTCCTCTCTAGTGTTCTACTATACTACAACATACACATACATACCAGTATCATCATCAGCCTTGGATTTCCAACCGTCACACCTAAGAGAAGCGCCCCACTGCATTCGGTAACAAGTGTTCATCTCGATCACAGGCCTCCCGCTCCAATCTCCCTTCAACCTAGGATTGAAGTGGAAGATTCTCGGAGGCTCCTCACCTTCAACAGTTTTCAGTCCCTGCAGCTCCACCACGAACTGCGACACCAGCGTCGGTTCGTCGTCCTCCCTCACCCTCGATATCGTCGACTCGAACTCCGGCCTCGCCGCCTTCGCCCTCCCGACAACCGTCACGTGCGATCCCAACGTCAGCCCGCACGGCAGCGCCACCACGCCTGAGAATTCCGAACCGGACACAGAAACCGAGCTGGGACACGTGCCGGACCGGTTTTCCGGCTTGACGGGCTTGGGCTTTGGAACGTCCGGGTTTTGAAGCTCGGTCCAGAGGCGCAGGCCCACTTCCCGGGCGTTGTCGGCTAGCTTGTAGAGGTCGGCGGAGCCGTCCTTACGGGTCGGGTCAAATGTATTCGGGTCGAGGGTGAGGCCTGAGAGGAAACCGGGTTGGGAGTGAGTTTGACTCGGAGAGAGGTTGTTGTGTGAGACGGTTTTGAAGGGGCGGTTTGGAGCTTGGTGGTGTTGGAGGTCATGTTGGCTGAGGAGTCTGGTGGTGGTGGAACTGGAGCGCGTGGTGGCGGTGGAGAAGTCTTGGCGCGTGAGGGAGGTGAAGACGAAGGGGACTTCAAAGGTTACCAGGAGGAGGTAGAGGAAGGAGGCTCCGGCCAGGAACTGAATGGATCTCTTTCGGGTTAGAGACGACAGCGTTTCGAACCTTCGCTTCATCGTGTGGCGTTTATGGGACCACTATTATGTTGGCTTGGCTACTTCAGAGAAAAAACGGTCGTAGAAGGTTCCCGATAAAATCTCTCTCTTCCTTCTCTCACGCACGCATTGAAAGGCTTTGTGTATATGAGAGAGAGCGAGAAAGAGAGAAAGGAAAAGGGGGGAGGCAAGTTGGGTTGGCTTGGGTTGGGTCAGCAACACCGAAACGGCGAAAAGTAGAAGCGCGTAATAGGAGAGAGAGAGAGAGAGAATGTGGAATGACTTTGAAGGAGATGTTGTTGCTGTTGCTGGTTGAGGTTTGGGTCGGTCACGTTCGTATTTTCTTGGAAAGTGGGAGAACAAACATATTTTAAGGCTTTGGTGGCGAATACTAACAACAAAAATACCAATACCATACCAATAATATATAAATAATAGGTTTTTGCGTAGTGCTTAAAAATTATTACTTAATTGTTAAAATAGGTTAAATAATTATTTTTAAATTTAAAAATATAAAAATTAAAAAATTTTAAATATTTAAAAATTATTATAAAAATAAATTAGATAAAAATTAAACACTAAATAAAAAATATCATAAAATTAGCCTAAAAATATTCAAGGAATAGATTTTAATGGTTTATTCTACTAAAAAATTACCCCCAAAAGGTTATAGGTTAAAATGGACTTTTCTGTTAACTTCTTTTAGGGGAATTATTTTTAAAAATAGAATCAAATTATACTAAAACTATTTTCCATCCAAATTTGATACGATTACACTATTTAAATGTGAAAAAGGTACTATTTAATCGGGGTGTTTAAATATAAATCCATTCAAACAAATTATTCATCTAATTCAATCCAAATCAAACTAAAAATCTATCAAAACTGCAATAGGTTGATCTGAATTAAATCTCATACAACATATTGAGATTGAAAATTTTTTTTAAGTTGATCTAAATTAATCAATACTATATAATATAATATAATATAATATTATTTATTATAATTTACCAAAATATTTTATCTTATTCATACAATATTTTTACATAATTGATATTTATCTTCTTTATATAATTTTATCTTATTAAAATTAATTCAAACCGCACAACAAACTTCGCTATTATTTTGCAAGAATGCGCTCTCTTTCTTTTTTGTACTACTACTACCTTTTTAATTTTCGCAAACAATCGTTGTTGTTGAGAATTCAAAATTTAAAACAAAAATACAGAGAAGATAATATTTTTAAAATTTCTAGTTATATGAAAACCTAAAACTAAAATTCTAGTTATTATTGGTCTTGTTAATAATACACAATATTATCATAGAAATATGATAGATAATATATGAATAAATTTATATTTTTGAAATAGTTTGATAGTAAAATAATATTAATGAACTTTTATATTATATTATAACTTGATGTTGTGTTTTTTAATAAATAAATTATGATTATTTAACTTATATAAATTATAATAGATTATATTGTATTATTTTTAAGATAAAGTACTATTTTGGCTTTCGATATTGAGACTGAATTCTAATTTGATTTTTAACATTTCAAATGTTAGCCCCAAAAATTTTAAACGGATTTAATATTGTCTTTCTGTTAAATTTGATATGAATAATTAATAGAACAAAGTACATTGCGTAGATGTTAACAATATTATTATTAAGTTATATTTTTTTGTGTTAGAGAAATATAACCAAAATTTTTTTGTAACACTTCTTTTTCTCTATCTCTCTCTTGTAAAAAATTTTAAAATTCTATTAATCAATCATTAACAATTCAGAATCAAAGAAAATTTTAAACAATAATGCTAGGAACCAAAATAATTTGATGGTGTTTATGTTAGATATTAGAATGTTTCTTTTCTTTACAAATTGGATGGTTCTAAATCTATTTTCTGATCTATCATATTTTAGGCATTTGGAGAGAGAAGGCGGGTGAAAAGACGGAAGCTAATTGAACCGTGATTCACATTGCAATGATACTTAACGTATCTCCTCCTAATTTTTTTTTGGTGACTTCCTCCTAATTTAAATGTGGTAAAACATTTAATAACCAATATTTTAAATCATAAATAAATAAAACTAATTACTATATTTATAATTAATTAAGTTGTTCCATTCTTGGCTGATTTGGAGTTGGTTCCATATACTTTTCCATTTTTAAATTGATAATCATTGGTGGATCACTTTTATTTACGCACTGAAATCAAATGTTATTGACTCTTTACCATGCTAATTATTTATGTCAAATTTGACGGGGTAATATTGAATCTATTTAAAATTTTTTTTGATTAAATAGAATTTTAAAAATTTTTTGAAGCTAAAATAAAAAGTTTGAAATGTTAGAGAATAAATTAAAATTTAGCCTAAACGTTGAAAACTAAAATAATACTTTATCCTTATTTTTATTATTTTAAATTATTTTTTAAGAAATTTTAGATTTTTTTAATTTAATTAATTTATTAGTTTTTATATTTTTATCGAATTTTTAATTAAATTTTTATATTTTTTAATTGGGTTTATAATTAAATTTTTATAATGATAAAAATATTAAAAATAATAAAATATTATGGTAAAATTAATGAAATATTTTATTAAAATTAATAGAATATTCTATTAATTCTAATTTTTTGTCATGATAAAAATTTAATTATAAAATTTGATATTATATAAAGATTTAATTAAAAATTTGATAAAATTATGATAATAGTAGAATAATTAAATTTTTTTCAGTTAATACCAAGAATATTTGCAATAACCTCCCTAGTGAGACCGATTCGCGACAAAAATAAAAAGAATACGAAGACACTTTTTTTAAATTATCTATTGTTAATAATTTTAAAAGAAATAGAAAAAAAATTTTAAATGATTCCTGACAATTGTCTTAAAAGATAACGAAATTCTCAATAAAAAAATTATTATTTTTGGTCTTTGAATTTTATTTTTGTGAGACTATTTACTCTCTTTATCAATATTTTTTGTCTGTATTAATAGAATAAGTCTACATAATATGTTAAACTGTTAATTTATCTGTTAAAAAGCAATTACAATTGACAAATTCTTTTTGTTGGGAGTCTCGTTGTCTTTTAAGGATAATTGTTAGTTTTTTTTTTTTTTAAATACATTGGCTAAATTTATTGTGTAAAACTGAGATATATTAATGATTTTTAAATTATTTTTACTTATAAAAATTAAATTGAAGCTATATTAGCGATTAACAAGTCACGTAAGAGAGATCGTTGATAGAAAAACTAACTAGTCTCACAAGTCACAAAGTTAATTATCAGAGTCAAAATTATTTTTTATTTTTATTTTTTAAATTTCGCAGGCATTCAAAATAATTATCTAAAATCGACATAGATAGACTTAGAGAGACTTTATTATTATATATAAATTTAAAATTTTATGTTTTTTTACAAGGTTACGTATAAAAAATATCATAATAAAATAATTTATTAAAAATAAAATAATAAATTTAATTAAAATCAAATAAAAATTCTTCAATTTGAAAAAATAAGTTTGAAAATAGGAGAGTTTGAGAGTTAAAAAAAGTCAACAAAAATTCTCTAAAATTTGTGTGTTCTGAATGACGACACTAGCAAATGAAGTTTAACCTCTCAAAGACAAAAAGTCTAAAACCATGCAAGCGGGGGCAATATTTAAGACATAATATTCCCATAAATCCCATAATAATAATAATAATAATAATAATAATAATAATAATAATAATAATAAATATTATTATTATAATGAAATGTGGTTGGTGCAGTGTAACGGCGATGGATTTGAAAATTTAAAGGTGGAATGGAAATAAATAATGCCTAATGGAATTGGAATATCGTTGAGATGAGACAGGGCATGACCCATTCAACTTTGAACTTTCCTCAACGGATTCTTTCGGGTCGCGGTTAATGGCTAATGTGATTCGTCACTCGTCACTTCTCATGAACAACGTCGGCGTGAGATGGCCTACGACCGACAAAAATTGTAGGGAGTAGAATCCTTCTCTTCTGCTGACTCCTTCTTAGACCATTTTCAGTAGAAAATTCATCTCAATTTTTATTTATAGTCATAAAAAATAACTTCATATCAATTTTTATGTTATAAACAGTAAATAAAAATTTAAAATATTTTTTTTTTTTATTAGGAGAAACTAACTTTAGTTTCTATTGTGGTCTCATTTAATTAATTAATTAAAATACTTGAAATTAATGTAATTAATTTTTTTTTAATAATGTAATTTAAATTTATAAATTTAAAAATAATTCATTATTAAAAAATATTAATATTAAATAAATTCATATATAACAATAATACACAATATATAATTCGGGGTTACAGTAAATTTGTAAAATTACTTAATACAAAGAAAAACATAATTAAGCTCTATAGTTGACAACAAGCATTGTGAAATTGTCATATGTGTTCAATCAAGTCCTCTTTCAGTTGTCTATGCTGCTGCCTATTTCGAAGTTGAGCATTTATTTGGAGAAATTGATGGTATGGTGCGAAATCTTCTTCTCCCAGTTGAGGTTGTGATAAATCATTTTCGACATCGTCATACTCTAAGCCTTGAGCAAAATTTCCTGCATAAGTGTCTCTTTCATCCTCAACAATCATATTATGCAATATAATAATACAAGCTCTCATTATGTTGGCAAGCTTCTTTTTTTTTCCAAAAAACGAGATGAACCACGTATAATTGCAAAGCGTGCTTGCAACACTCCGAATGCTCGCTCCACATCTTTCCTTTGCCCTTCTTGGTATTGTGCAAATAACTTGTGTTTCTCCCCTTGTGGCTTTGAGATTGATTTGACAAATGTGACCCATTCAGGATAAATACCATCTGCTAAATAGTATCCCATAGTATAATTATTACCATTAATAGTATAATTTACCTCCGGAGCACGGTCATTTAGAATATCATCGAACACTGGAGAACGATCTAACACGTTGATATCGTTATTTGAATCAGAAACTCCAAAAAACGCATGTCATATCCAAAGGTCTGAAGATGCTACAACCTCAAGTACAATGGTTGCAACCCCACGATAACCACTCATGTATATACCTTTCCACGCCTTTGGACAATTTTTCCATTGCCAATGCATTCAGTCAATGCTACCCAACATGCCACGGAAGCCACGACCCTCCGCCATTTGTAGCAGGCGTTGTACGTCATTTGGTTTGGGTTTTCGCAAGTATTCATCCTCGAACATCGAAATGACACCTTCAACAAATTTTTCCAAGCATTCAATTGTAGTGCTCTCGGCTATGCGCACATAATCATCAACAGCCTTGTTGATCTTATACCATCGTTTCTTACATGCAACTACCTCCTTGTCATGTCGGAGCAAAATTCTACACAGTAGCTATGAATTCGACTCCAAAATGTTTTTCCCTTTTGATCGGTACCAACTACAGGGTCAGTTGAAATATTTAACCATGCACTGATCAGCATCTCATCCTCTTTTCAATGCCAGTGTTGAATACTATCTTGCCTCTGATCTTCAATATCATCATCATTGAGGTCGATAGCATCTAATCCATGAGGGTTGGCAAAATCTGAATATTGCGAATTTGGACTAGATTGTATAGGAGTCTGAGAGGATGGGTTAGAAGAGCCACCAACACCAGATGAGTTATGTCTTGATGCACTGAATTGAGTTGGAAACGACAATGAAGTTAGAGTAATATTTCCGATAGAGGGGTTAAATATGGATGAAAATAGAAAATGAGGTGTTTGTGAATTTTGATTTTGCGGTTGGAATATAGGAAATTGATTATTATAAGGAGCTTGAAAATTAAAATTAGAAAGATTTTGTGGATTTGGATTTTGAAATGTATTTGGTAGTGTGAAGTTTTGATTTAGAACTTGAAAGTTTGAGGTTTGAGATTGTTGGGTATTTGGAATTTGAGAAAAGTTTTGTAAGTAATTGAAGAAAGAGTTGAGTTGGTTTGGATCCATTTTTTCGAACAAAAAATAATAGTAGCAGAACTTTGATTTCGTAAACTTGGAAAAAGATGAAGAAGAGTAGTAGAAAGTGTGAGAATAAAAATGTATCTAAGTGGTATATATAGAGTAACAAAATATTAATTTATTAATAATAACGATAACATAGTAACGGTTAGTTTCTAACGGTTAATTTTACAACGGCTAGTTTTGCAACGGCTAATTTAATATAATAATATAAATATAAATAATATTTAATATTAATTATGATATAAATAATTAATATAAATTATTAATTAAATAAAAATTTAATTATTTAATCTAATTAATTATTATAATTATTAATAAATTAATTATAATTTAATTACTTAATTAATTATTAGTTAAATAATTAATATAAATTATTAATTAAATAAAATATCAATATTTAATATAATTAATCATTATAATTATTATTGAATTAATTATTATTTAATTATTTAATATAATTATTTAATTAATTAACATTTTATACAATTATTTATTTTTTACCCAACTTGCCATTTGATAAGTGTGGATTGGCTAATGGGAGTCCCATTCAGAGGGACTCCCTCGTCTTGAAATGAGTGAAGGAACTCACTTGAGTTCTACTCTAACGCTCCAATTCTCTTTTTTCTCTGACAAAATAGTAACCGGACTTCGAAATTTAGCCCGTTGGAGATGCTCTTAGAAGCTTTGAATGGCATTTAAGAAAGCTTCCTCTAATTCCTTGACTAAGGTTACACAAATATCGGTTGTCCGAACTCCATTTCGAACCAGGAGCTAAAAGCGGCTTCTGATGATAATATCATCTATGCTAATATAGCTATGCAAAAAGATGTGCTTTTCACTTTAACACATTGTTTGGATGAGGGGAATTTGAAGGGAAAGAAACTGAAAGGAGAGAAAATGAATGAAAAAGTAAGTTTTTTGTTGTTTGGATGAGAAGAGAAAATAGAGTGGAAAGAAAAAAGCTTGTATGGGATCCACTAAAATATTTTCATCTCAAGGATGAGATGAAAATGAAGAGAAATGTTGCAAACATAAATAAAATTACATATTTACCATTTATCATTAATAAATTATAAGAGGTAATGACCAAATCAGTACCTGAAAGATTCAAACGCTGACATTTTGGTACCTGACTTTTGTTATTGACAAAATAGTCTCTAAAAAATTTTAAAATTTGACAAGCGTGTCCCCAAACTTGCCGGAGCAAATCTCCGGCAAACACAATGCTGACATGGTCACCGTATTTTGGTGACATGGCAAACCACCCCCAAACCCTAAGCTCTCCCTCCCCAACGCAGACTCCCCCTCCATCTCCCTCCCCATCGCAGCGCTCCCCTACCCAACTTATCCCCCATCCTCTCCCCCTCCATCCCCATCGCAGCCCCCCAACACACTCTTCCCTTCCCTTTCTTTCCCCATCGCAGCCCCTTCCCTTTCCCTCTCCATCGCTGCCCCCTTCCCTCTCCCTCCCATCGCAGATCATATAAAGGCACAGATAGAAGGCATGCACAATAGAACACAATATCACAATTCAAATTACAATCTACTAATACCATTTGTGTTTCTTTCCAAATGTATTACAATATTCTATCAATTACATTAAAAAAAAAAGAAAAAAATCCACCTACAAACCCCCCAAATTTCTTACCAAGATGATAATGTAAAGCACTCTTATCAATTCTTTGGTGATGGTAACTACCAACACACCCACAATAACCGTGAAAAACTGCATAAACGAGTTCTGTGTATCAATTGCTATAATAAGCAAAACCAAAAAAATCATGAAGACAAAGTTATAGATGAACATCAAAAGCGTGACCCAGAGGTAAGTGATGAACAAACGCTTGAAGATTTTGGGGATTTCAGAGATGGTGGAGGAAAAGGAGACAGCTTTGTTGGTGTAGAGGGAAGTGACGGTAAAGATGGCGGCGGCGGTGGAGAGGAGAGAAAAGGCGAAGAGGAAGAAAAGGTAACAGATTTCTGGGATGTTCAGGAATTGTAGCTTCTTCTTCAGATTCTCGTTCCGTTCTTCTCTGATCTGAGAGAGAGAATCGAAAGTTTTGGTTTGTAGTTGCTTTGAAAGGATGAAATTTTGAGATATTAGATTGTTGTTCTTTTTTATTGCAGAAATTAGATGAGATGAGATGAGATGATAGGAGAGGGAGGGAGAGGGAAGGGGGCTGCGACTGCGATGGAGAGGGAAAGGGAAAGGGAAAGGGAAAGGGGGCTACGACGAGGAAGGGGGAGGGATTAGGGTTTGGAATAATATTTTTAATTATAAATTCCAACTCAAAATAAATTTCTCTTATCAGCAAAAACCAGTGAACACGTAAGCATCTTACTCGCCGGAGCAATGGTCCGGCAAGCACCAGAACATGCTTGGCAAATTTTTAAAACATTCAGGTACTATTTTGTCAATAATAATAGTCAGGTACTAAAATATCAGCGTTTGAATCTTTCGGGTACTGATTTGGTCATTACCTCTAAATTATAATTTATATATAATATAGATAAGAGTATTAATGTAATTTTATACTATTATGATTTTCTTTCCACTCACTTTTCTTTCCATCCAAACAAAAGAAAATTTTCTTTCTATTTTCTTTCCATCTATTTTCTCTTCATCCAAATATCATACAAATAACTCTACTTTTCCTTCTATTTTCTTTCCTCTCATTTTCTTTCCTCTTATTTTTCTTTCCTTCCATTTTCTTTCCTACATCCAAACAATGCCTAATTAAGGCCGTCAAAACCCTGCTCATATATATTCTCCGATTCCAAAATTTTGTATTTTTTGGGATTTAGTTCAAAAATAGAAGGTGAAGGACGAGCTGCTGGTTTAGCCAAGTTGGGAGGAGGAGGAGTCGGTCGAGAGATCGGGTTAGAAATAACCTTTAGAGAGACTGAGGCACTCGAGTACGACTTCGAAGACAACGACAGGTCGACGGTTTTACGAGCTTCTTTCAACTGTATGTTTCGTGCAACAACATTCTTTCTAGCCGTCTAGAGCATTTTCATGGCAGCTGATTTAGAAGCCATTCTTTTTGCAACACTCAAAAAAGGACACATTAGTCATCAACACAATTTTACAAGCAAAAATTATAAAAGAAAGAGAAAACTACCTAACTCGGATTAAAATTGGCTCAGATTTTCTAAATACCTTTTTGTATCTAGATAAAGAGTTCGAACCCATAACTCCTGGAACACCGTGACCACACCCTCCTCTACCTCGTCTAGATCATCCGAGTTATATTTAACTATCATAGGATTTTCTTTCCAATGCAAAGAAAAAAGGGGCTCTCCTCATCATTCAAAAAAAAAGGCCAAACACCCTCTACAATTCAAACCTTAAAGAAATAATTTTTAAGGTCGTGGAAGGACTCATTAAAAATAGCAAAAAATTTTCTATCCTGAATAGCATGGAAAGAAAGCCAAAGTTATCTTTTAAAGCTAAAGAGTTTGGTGAGCACGAAGAGGTAAAAGAAGATTTTAAGAGAAGGTTGGACATTCAGTTCCCGATAATGAAGCTGGTATATTTTTAAGAATCCCCACGAATTGGGATGCTATTGGGTAGGGCAATATTGCAAAATTTAAGGACTTCGCACAAACTCAGAAAAAAAAGGTAACACCTAACTTCGTAAAGAAACAATCATAGACATATACAAAATGCCTTTCTGACCTATCAAGTCGGGAAAAGCAGATCCTCTCCTCAGGGTCAGCAACAACAATCTCATAATTCTTCGCATCCTCTCGACTTAAACATAACCTATGATGTCTATAAAAGGTTTCGACATATTCATTATCAATAACAGGTACAAGGATAAGAATAGTTAATTCTACCCAAGTCAAGTCGAACGAGACCTTAGACGACATGCTGTGAGCTACTGAATCAAATATACAAGCTACACTTACAATACAACAAAACAAAAATTCATCACTACAAACCGGAGAAAAGAAGGAATATACTAAAGAATTAAGAATTGGTTATCAATAATATTAAAATTTGCACTTCTTCTGCAATGATGGATTGGTCCTTGTTTGTTAATGCTAACATCTCTTGTCTCTTTTTTTTTTTTGGTACGTTTGAGTGATTTGGAAATTTACCCTTAACTTGATATTGTAAAGCATTTAGATATATATGTAACACAATTAGAATAATATTATGAATATAATTTGTTAATAAAATGTTAAAATATGTGTTATATATAGTTTGCGAATAGGGTTTTGTGTGCTTAATTCATATGTTTTTATTCGTTCTATGTTTATGACTGTGATTTGAAAAGATTTATTTTTATTTAAGAATAAATATATCATTTTTTTAATTCTCGATTAAGTGTATGCTAATAGGGTTTATGTGCTCAATTCATATTTTTTTTATTCGTTCTATACATATTTATAATTGTGAGTTGAAAAGATTTATTTTTATTTAAGAATAAATATTGTTTATACCCTAACTTAAAAAAACATTAAGTCAGGCTCAAAAAGAATAAAAGTCCATCCAAAAAGGTAGCATCCTCTATTTACCCGATCTCATATAGGTCGGGTACGACAAAGGTAGTTCTACCCTACTTATCTGAATAAGCAATTGGCTCCTAAAATATCTTCTATTATCTCTCCATCTTATCTAGAAGGGAGATCTCAACAAATTCTCAAGAATAAGAGAACGATCATCCATTATCAAAGATAGAACTACTCTAAAAAGCTGGTTATCTTTATACTATAAATACACTGACAAAATCTCAAGTATATTCAGAATCCAATCTACTAAAAATCTGTTTAAAATCCTTGCTAATTTAGGCATCAGAGTCTCTTGCAGGTACCACCCTCTCCTCCTCCTTACGAGAAACTTAGACAATGACACCAGCATAAGTCAAACGCTGCCTCAGAAAAAGTCTGAATCTCACGTTCAGATCTAAATCACCATTTCAGATCATCTTCAGAACAAATATATAATTTTTTAATTTTCGAATGAGTGTAGATAGTGTATAAATATAATAATATATAATCTACTTAAATAAGATATAACTTAAAATTTATTTATTTTTATTTAAAAATTATTTAAATTAGAGATATTTTTCAAGGCAAACACACGCATAAAGTTATATAATATAATAATATATGATTTAATTTGAGAATACTAAATATTAATATAATAATATATAATTAATTAAATTGTTTGTAATATAATAATAATATATTATTTAAAATAAAACCAAATATAATGCTAATTAAAAATTGATATGTAATAAAGACTATTTTCACGACCACACCTTTACTTCCAAACCAAAAATCACACCTTCACAGGTATATTCTTATTCACACTCGCGCATCTTAATATTGCTTCTTTGTTTTGGTTTTCCCCTGCTTCAGTAGTTGCTGATTCCTTTGTATTTTGATTTGTTTCTTTCTCTCTTATATTTGAGCAATTTGCAATATAGATTTGAATTTTTTTTTTTTGCTTTTTTTTTTTAAATTTGTCCTATTTGTGATTGGGTGTGGTTTACTATAATAGTGAAAACACGTAAAAATAATTAGACTACCTTTATAAAAATAAGTTCTATTTCCAATATAAAGAATCATCAAAAACCAACATAAAATTTGTATAAGTACATAATGATTATTACTATTATCGTTCTTGTTTCGTTAATTTGATTTTCTATGATTGTGCATAATAATCATCCCCTTCATGCAACAATAATTTACTAGGATATCAAGTTCTTAATGTTTTTCTATTATTTTTACGTAGTCGCGAAAAGAATTACTATGTGTTCATAATACGTAGTGAAAGAAAAAAAAATTTTAAAGATCTATTTTATTTTTTTATTGAAAGGAAAGAGTTCAACACAACAAGTAGAACATAAGAAGAAAACAAATAAAACAAACTAAAACAGTTAAAGCAAAGCAACCAATGCTAAGAACACTCGTAGATATCCTCCTGTCATCTTCGGCATTGTAATCAATAACTAAAGGGATCCGCACCTAATCATTTCTTGTAGTTCATAAAAGACAGATGGATGATCCCGTCAGCCCTTTTTTCCTTTATTCTGAAAAATCCTTCTATTCCTTTCTAGCCAAATGTTCCAAATAATCGCACAGAAACATACCATCCACCTCTTGCGCTCCTCCTTACTAGTTGGTAGCTCAGTCCAGCTTTGAAAATGTTCCTTTAGCGTCCTCGAACACGACCATAACCTTCCAATAAATGACAACCATGTACACTAGACATGGCAAGAAAAATCACAACCAAGGAATAAATGGTGACCATATTTAACACCTTTGTTGCATAACATACATACAACGTCTTCTTAGTTGACCACCCCAAATCGATTCAGTCTCTCCTTCGTATTGACCCTTCTAGTTAATACAAACCAGACAAATAGTTCTACTCTTGGTGGAGCTAGACCTTTCCAGACTATCCTAGTAAAGCCGTAGCTCACTATATCCTCCGGAACCATTTTCGTCTGCATCACTTGCACAAATGAGTTAGTAGAAAATACACATTGTTTATCAAACTTTCACACAACTCTATCCTCTCTGTCATAAGTAAGTTTAACCAGTCTTAAAGTTTCATACAACTGGTTCACTAAATCCAACTCCCGTTGAAAAAGTTCTCGCCTCCATTGGAAGTTCTATCTCTACTCTAACCCGTCCCAAAACCCACAATCCTCAATAACGGATCCTTTTTTGTTTGAAACTGAGAAAAGCCTCAGAAATTGATCTTTCAACGAGTTGCCACGCAACCATACATCCTCCCAAAACCGAGTCCCTCTTCCATCACCAATCTCCATAGACAACCCATCAATCATCTTCTGTCTTACTTGTTGATCATTAAACTGTATATGGAAAATATCCTTTCACGCCCCCCAGATAGATGACACCTGGGATGACAGCATCACATTTGGGTTCAGGTTGTTACAAGAAAAAAACCATCTTCTTCCATAAGGGACAATCCTCTTTCGAGAAACACCACCACCACTTAAATAGAAGGGTTGTGTTACGCACCATGCCATCCCCAATGCCCAACCCACCAAACTTTTTGGGAACCTACACCACCTCCCACCTAATCATTGTCATACCATTCCTACCATCATCCTTACTACATAGAAATCTTCTCTATAAGGAAATCAGTTTCTCTGCAACAGCCTTTGGCATTTTATATAAGCTCAAATAATAGACAGGAAGGCTGTTCAGAACAGATTTAATGAGCACCAACTTACCGGCTTTATTTAGCACCTTGGCTTTCCATATGCTCAGCTTCTCTTTCACTTTTTCTATGATGGACTTCCAAGTCTTCACTAATCTCGGGTTCGCTCCTAACAGGATCCCCAAGTATTTTACAGGAAGAGAAGCTGCCTTACAACCTAACACGTTACACATACGTTGTACCCACTAATCATCACAGTTAATTGGGATCAAGCTAGATTTATCAAAATTAATACTCAATCCCAACATTAGCTCAAAACAACGAAGGATTCTCCTATAGTTCTTAATGGTTCTAGAGGACAAAACAGAAAAGTATCATCTGTGAACTGAAGATGTGACAACTCAATATGATCTCTACCCACCAGTAATGACGATATGCACCGGTTCCTTATTGCCTCCCCAAACATCCTATGTAAAACATCAACGACAAGTACAAAAAGAAATGGAGACAACGGATCAACCTGTCGCATACCCCTTTCATCTTAAACGGCTTAGATGGCAAGCCATTTATCAGCACTGACATAGAAGACGTAGATACACACTCCATAACCCAATTTCTCCATCTTCGTCCAAAATCCATCTTTTGCAATACAAGGTCTACAAATCTCCACTTGACTCTATCATATGCTTTTTTAAAGTCTAGCTTTATTATCACCGCTTCCTTCTTCCTCAATTTAATCCATTGAACTGTCTCACATGCAATAAGAGCCCTGTCATGAATCTTCTGCCCCTTGACAAAAGCACTCTGTGTATCTCTTTGTTCTTAAATTTTATTCGAATAATATAGATCAGATCTAAATATCTAAGTATGATAATAAAAATAACGTTCTCCTTCAATGGTACGAAGATGCTATGCGTATCCATATCGAGACTAATCTTTGCCATCAACTCTTTGACCAATGGATATCTGATCTAAATTGAGAAAACCTCTTTACAACTCTTTACACACCATAAAATTCTTGTCCAAAATTATGCTAGTATATATTTGTATATATAGAAATAAAGGAATAAAACTCTTTTGTGTTTGTTGGTGTATCTCCTCTACTCTTGTCATATATATATATAGTGTGAGATTTATTATTTATTTTAAATTTGAATTTGAATTTCAATTTAAATCATATCTTATTTCGAACCTGAATTTTATCTTATCTCTATTTCAAATTGAAATTTTATAAATCATATCATATCACAATTCAATTTGAAACAGAATCGGTCAAGATCTCATCCAAACTTAGAATTCAAATGTTGAAATAGAATAACTAATTATTCTCAATTCTCATCTAATATTTTTAATTATCATATTATTATTATTATATTTTTGGTGCTAGCAAAGAATATAATAATATTTTATTTAAATTATTTATTTGATCAAATCAAATAATAATTAAATAATTCCTTAGCAAAGGTCAGAACACTCATAAGTGTGTGACCTATAGGTTCAACACTAAGTGAATAGTAAATTAGTTATACTAAATTTATTAATCAAGGTTGGCGTCTAGCAATACTCCTTAACGATTCGATAGTATGAAGTAATATATTTTTACTAGAAACCCGAGAATAACAAAGTATAATTCCTTACATCTTTCTAGCTCTTGGTTAACCTTTAGAGTATAGTTTAATTGTCAAATTCTAACTTGTTACCATTATTATAATAAACTGTGAATAACCTATGAAACTCATTTCTTCATTCATTCAATCTCCTTGGCCAAGGTTTTACTCATCTTAGATATTATAATCATAGAGCTCAAACTCTTTACCGAGAGTTGGCGGATTCTTTATTGACTAATCATTAATTTTACGTGTTTTTAAAATATACCCAATATACATTCAACTAGCACCCTAGGGCATTAGGTGTCCGAAATCAAAGTATAACAAATACATTGTTAATACCATGATAGCCGCAGGTCAAAGGAGAAGGTGGACTCGAGAAGAGAGCGTGATCTTCTTGGTGCAGCGACGGACTTGCTGCGCTTGAGATGGTGCAACAGAGTAGAGTAGAGCAGAAGAAAGATTCAGGCAAGCAGTTAGCAGTGGTACAAGACGGACTTCGTCTCTCGCAGTTGCAACAGATTCGAACCATGCACAACTAAGGAGATGGTGAGTGACTCTGGAAAAAGAGAGAAAACAAAAGAGCCTAGCGTCGTCGTCTTCGTCAGATGCAACAGAAACAATGTTGATTTGAGCTCGGGTAAAAAAGATTCGGGTTAGCAAGTTTGGGGGATTTTTTTTTTTTTTTTTGAAGAGGGGAAGGTGGAGAAAGGGTGAATATATGATGGGGTTGCCAGATAGAGTTGGGGATTAACAGCGACAGGACGCGATGACAAGAGAACCCTCAAGGGAGGGGTAGAGACAGTTTAGATTAAGATTGATAGGGGATTGTCGTGGAGGAACTAGAAGAGAGGTTGCTTTTCTTCTTTGCCAGAGAGAAGAGAAGGAAATGGAGGGAGGAGATGAAGAACATAAACCTTAGAGAAGATGAACAATTTTTTTTATTTTTTATTTTTGGATGTGTTTTTGTTTTTTTAATTATTTAAAATTTAAAAATATAAATTAAAGTTAGTTAAATTCTAAATTTTAATTAATTCAAAAGGTAATTTTTGTCCAATATTAAAAAAATTAAGTTTTTTTATAAAATTAA
Organism: Arachis hypogaea; assembly: GCF_003086295.3. NCBI lineage: Eukaryota > Viridiplantae > Streptophyta > Magnoliopsida > Fabales > Fabaceae > Arachis > Arachis hypogaea. The sequence continues at coordinate 128,617,718 of NC_092050.1, forward strand.
AAAATAAAATATTTTTTATTTTTATTAAATTATAAGAATATTTTAATAAAAATAATGATATGATATATATTTAAAAAATAATAATATAAAAATTATAATATATATATATCGTATTTTAATTTATTTATATTTTTATCGTATTTATATGTATAAATTTATTATTGTAGCGAAGTAAATACCTTTTAAGAATAGAAGGAATGTCACTATGGCATGAGAGATTTTTATATGGTTCATGGGCTAAGAAAATTTTACTTCATAGAATAATAATTTTATTCATTGAATTTGAAAAAATGAAAGAAAAAAAAAAGGGGGGGGGGGGTAGAGAAGAGAAGGAATGGAGTTAGCTTCAATGATCCTGGTCATCATACATAATCACAATTAACAATAAAGCTCTAAATAAAGGAACATGTTGCAAAAAGCATCATTGGATTATCCGAATTTGGTTGCGGTTTCGGCCAGTTATACTTGCACCTGTCCATATCGCTGGAAAGTTTTGATTTAAAAAAAAAAAAAATACTTGGATTGAGCTTGAATTGGCTGAGTGCCAGATGTATAATTAAAATATACGGAACAAGAGGCAAACATGGTGGTTGATATACTGTGCTTATTCGGAGAATAATTTAATTGTGGATTCCCTTATCCCTTATATAGTTATATGTTAACTTATCATAATGACTTGAATTCTCCATCATTATTCACTGCTTGTCTTTTCTTTTTGTATGCAAAACGATTACTACTAATCATGCGCATCCTCTCTCAATTCTTATAATGTCTTTATCTTGAGTGATTTTTTTCCCCTTTAAAGTTGATTCACTCCAAAATGACATTTAAGGTTGATTTATTTAAAAAAGATTTCGTTTTGAAAGGAACAAGTGGAGAGAAAATATCTTTGGGTAGCCTTAATTTTGAAGAGACATCTTAGGTGCTTGCCATGTGGCAGTCAATCATAAAAATATGTCCAAGGATTTAAAAAAAAAAAAACTAAACAAAAAATTATACATTTAAATGAAATATATATGGGTATGTTGGAAATCTTTTGAATTAGAATTGATTTAATTTATAAATCAACTTTTTATTTGAAATACCTAAAAAAAAGGAAATAATTTAATTTACAAGATGGGTGCTTAACTCAATCTTATTTTCTAAGATGTTTAAACATAAATATATCCTTTTAAGTCTTATATAACTCTAATTTGCATAATAAGTTATTTATAGAAATATTTTCTAATACTTTAGAATTTGGACACGTCGTTAGTAGAAAATTAATAAAATTTTAAGATTATATTTATTATTTGTTAATCATAAAAATTTAATTTAAAATATAAAACACCAACAGAATTATGACCCAATAATAATTTTCTATCTATCATTTGGTTGAACTATATATATATATATATATATATCACTACAATAAATTCATGGTGAGGTAACTCTTAAAAAATATTAGGTGTATAAATGAGTGTTTCGGCCTAACTCAGTTAGTCGGATGTCTCAATCTGACTAGTATGCAACACCCGAATCGGGAGGAAACTCAAGACACCTCCTCTCTTTCTGTGAGGTATATGACAGCTGAAAAAGGAAGTATCGTGGAAGGTGGGTCTGCTCAAATGAGACCCGTCCTAGGTGCAGATTATATAAGGGGAGGGTCCTACCCCTCCCCAGGTACGTCACCTTACTCTCACTTTTCCTGCCACCTTGTACGGATTTTGATTTGAGCGTCGGAGCCCCTTTTGCAGGTGGTTCTCCTTCTCACCACTCCATCAGCCCGAGAGATCGTGAAGCTCCTTCCCTCCCCCTCCAACGCTTGCTCGGGAGGTTCAATCATGCACGAGCAACCCGCATCCAGGTCCCTTGTCCGCACACGCAACATCATCGACCCGTTTATACACCAATCAATTAAAGGAACAATGGGTTAAGGATATACCTTGATAAAAGGATAAAATTAATTTGTTGTTATGAAGAGTAAAATTAATTTGTTTAAGGATTTTCTGTGTTCTTTCTTTTTTTTAAGTTATTGGTGAGAAAAAAAAAAATAAAATTGAGTATACAAAAGTTTAGAAGGTATTTATAATCTCTTATTAAATTAAAATAAATAGAACTCTAAATCTACTAACATAAAAACCAATCTAATAACTGAATAAACAAAATTAAAATATAAAATTAAATTAAATATTTTAATATTTAAAAATATAAACTGATAACTAATAAATAATATTTAAATTTTTCGTATTATAAATATTTGAAGCACGTATTATATTATTTGAAATAAGAGTTATCTTAAGCCAAAAATAATGTAGTGTATATAATTATTAACATTTAAAATTATAATAAACCTTTGTCCTAACAAAATTGTATGGTTTAAGGCTTAGACCTTTGTAAGTATAACATCCACAATTAATTAACTCTATAATTACTCACTTACATAAATAACACTTTATAATCTTTTGTAGATAATCTATCATAATAAAATATTGATTTAGTATGGCAGTACAACGAGAAAAAAAAAAGTTGTACTAAAAATTGTAGACAATAGAAGATTTTAATTTGGACTGGTATTTAACTTTTTAAATTTTAACTTGTCATGTGATGTTTTGACCCTTCATCTGACTTTTGTAACTTGCAAAATTTTTATTGTATGACGGTGGTGTGTTACAAATTGATTTAATTATCAACAATCTCTAAGGCCTTGAATCTAGGATTGTACATGGATCAGATCTATGAGACAAACACAACAGTCGCTTATTCATCGAAAAATTTTTTAGCTACCGAATAGATAGTCGCAAATCCATCACTAAACTAAAAGCTAATTCCATAGAAGAAATAGACCAAAAGGTAGTCGTTAATTAGTGATAAACTTTACTATAGCATACTCATAGCTAAATCCAAGCTAACTTCGTAGACAAAATGGAATGCTTAGTTGACGCTAATTAGCGAGAAATTGTTCTGAACCTAACTCGTCGCAAGTTATCCGATAATAGGATCACAAATCTATCACATTTTGTAGCAACTCTATAGCTAATATTTGAAGACCTTCAATTAAATTTGTAGAAATTTTGTCACTAAACCAAAGATATTCTAAATGAGAAAGCAAAGTTACGAAGTAGTCGCTAATTTGCTAGGAAATAATATATAGTGCATTACTTGCAATACTATCTAAACGTCATCGCAAATTCCTTTTAAACTAGTAACAAATCGATAGGTATCTCACAAATATTTTGGTTACAATAGTCTCTAATTTATCACTATCATCAATAGTGAGTATGTTGCTAATCCCCAAAATATTATTTAGAATACCAATTTTGTGGTTATACTAAAATAAACATCACTATGTTTTTATTTTAATCATGAACTAAAAAATTATAACACATACAAATAAAATTAGTTCATTAAAATTATACACGTTTAAAGAAAGTCAAACTATATTTAAAGAAATTAGGTATTAAAGGTTAACCTAATAATAACCAAGCCTTTAGGTTTGATCAAGTGCCTATTCTATCTATTCAATAGCTCTAAAAAATATGACTTAATTATTAAACTAACAAAGAAAAAGGCTCAGTTACAATATCATGTAAAAATAAGTATTCAATCACTTCTTTAGAGATGTTCTAATTTGGCTGCACAAATATTGTGATCCTGCTTCTATAAAATCTATTATGCATTACACATCTCATTGATTTCACATTGCACATTAAATATTAAAAAAAAAAACAAAAAATACAAACAATGCCTAAGACTTGGCATTTTATACAATGAGGTAAATGTATTAAACCTCATACTTACTTCTTCAAAATTATAGGTATGTATCTATATTCACAAACATAGTTGGTGGGTTTGTTGGAAAAGGTAAAAATATTATTTTTACTATCATTCCTTCCATTTATTATTATGCACAAAATATAAGGAGAATCATCTATTTTAGTAAATCAGGCATGAACAAGAAATTGAACAGAGGATAAGTCTAAGCATTAGGTAAATTATTTTTTAAGGAATAATGTTAATAAATACGTTTTATGTTCAACAGGAAGTATATTATAATGAGTTTTTTAGCCTAATGTGTAATGATTTACTCACCAAAAGTGTATCATACAAGCTTAATGTAGTAGAATTATTTCTATGAGAAAAAAAATTAAGAAATAGAAAGAAAAAAAAATGAGAATTCAACTATGAAATATTAGATAGTCAACTATATGCTAGAAAAGCTCACAACAAAACTTTCTTCTCTTTTCCTAACAAATCAACAAATGATAGGTTATATTAATACTTTGATGCAAAGTGACTCAACTACAAGTTTGTAATCATGCACTAGTTTCTAATCGCCTAGGCCTCACAAATAATTCAAGCACAAAAAGATTATAATCTGCTTAACCAATCAATATATGCTATCAAAAGTAGTGGTTTAAAAGGTCACAAAAATCACTTTCAATAAGCAGAAAAAGAAGCAACAAAATTACAATTTCAAGAACAAAATATAAAATACTTACCCTTAAAATGGGAAGAGTCGCATTTCTATATATTTGTTGAAAAAATATAAAATACTTACCCTTAAAATGTCCAGGGAACGATTTCTTTGCAGTTTTGTTCTGTAGAAAATAAAGAGTTAATTGCTATTCCAATAAAATAACCACCAAATTTTTATTAAAACCACACTTTTCCAAGACTCAACCAACCAAACTCCTTCCTTCAGGATAACTAATATTATGTTTGACCTCTTCTATTTTGACATTCTAGATTGAAAATTTCCATCTAAACATAAGTGACAACATGCACCCAATAGAATATTTAAATAGCAATATATAGATATATATGAACAAATAGTAAGCAAGTGTTTCGCATTCGAATTTCATCTTATGTTTACAACAATTTATTGACTAACGACAAATTATTAAATGAAACTTCGATCCATGGCAGATTAATTCTTGACTTGTCGAGTTAGAGAATACCGTAAAAAACCAAAAAATAGTAAAGGCATATATAAGATATACTATTTAACAAAAAATTAGTTTGTCAACTGCGAAGTGCGAACTACTAATATGTATAAAATACAATCACAAAAAATATATTTTTTTTCTTTATTAACAACTAGTTGGCAGTTAGCAAAAGCTCAATTTCGTTGGTAAAATAGGATTTTTGTATATTAAATGGATGACCACTTTAAAATGTTTTATGGATTTTTAGTTTAATTTTAATCATTTATGTAAAAAATTTAATAGTTCATATATATTTGACCCGCATACTGTAATATATAATCATTTTATACATATTCCTCAATATATTTTCATACATAGGTATTGATTACTTTTTGTATCCATGTAGCTTAATTATTAATTCTAAGGTTATTAAATAAGTCAGCCCGATCCATTTAGACCCAACCTACTGTCTTAGTCCGTAAGTTATACGAGCTTACTCATTTTTTTTGTTTATTGTCTTTAATTTTCTAGTCCAGACCATTTATAGCTAACTCAAATATCCGACGATCTTATTCAACATTTTTGTGTTTTTTTTAAATAGACAAAATAACCAATTTTTGGAGGGAGGGTAAACAATGTTTAAGTCAAATAAACAAATTGGTCCGACATATTTGACTAATTTTATCGGTCCAAATTAATTCTAGAGCTAACTCAACTTAATTTTTATTTAATAAATTTTTAAATGATTCTAATTAATAATAAACTTGTACGATAAATCACATGCAAATAAATTCTCATAACAATTTAATTATCTTAACCATTATATTTTTTTAAAGATATTTTGTGATTGCAAATGATTAACATTATACCCCTATTTATTAAAATTATTGAATTCTTAAACTTAGTCTTTAAGTTATACTAATATTAAACTTCAATTCAACGTAGCAACAGACTTGTCATGAAAATAACAACAAATTTGCGATTGCATAAAAAATTTTTTAAAGAAAAGCTTTTGATTTGAGTTCTTTGTGAGAATTTTGTGATGATATTTGCTATAATATTGTAGCTTATTAGATATTAAATATTAGCTAGCTAATTAGATACAACTTTAGAAATTTAATTAATCTCTTGTAAAAAATAACTTTAGATTAGTGACAATATTGTAACAAATTAATCACACTAACTTGTTTGGCTAATTTGATTCAAATTTTTCATGAAATTTTCATGAATTTACCTAGAGATTAACGATAAATTTACGATGAATTAGATAGAACATATTTGATAGCTACATTTTTCATGCAATTCATCGTCACCAACAAACAACTTGGATTTTACGATGAATTTGCGACAACTTATTCAATTGCTAAATTAAAGTAACGATGAAATAAGGACTAACATTTTTTTCACAAATTAGTAGCAACATATGAAAGAAGTTAAAGGAATTCAAGTTAGAGAAGAATTATTTCTTAGTACATTCAAACCCTTTAGAATGAAGAATAAACACCTTTTCTTAAGAAGATATCAATACATAAATCAAAAGTAGGAAAAGCTAGTGTTCAACAGAGCTCCTAACTTTAACCAAGAAGAATTAGTTGCTCATGTTCTTCAGAGAAATTCTAGAATGATCAAAAGTAAAGAGTGTCGAAGAGGAAGAGAAGATAGTGATCAATGTGTCTGATTTCTCTCCTTAAATACTAACCCTAATAAAATTCAAATTCCAAACTTAAAACAGAATCAAAATTCAAATAAAATCAAATCTAACTGATTAATATTTTCCTCCAGCCAAAGATCTCTCTCTTTTCTGTTTGCAAATCTTCAATTAATGCTGTGATTGATGGACCTTTGATTAACCACACAAGTGATAAAGAATTGAAGATTTAGTGACTTAAGTTGAAGTCTTTGGAAGGTATATATCCATCATCCCACGGCGCACATGACACGTGCAACATGAAGCTAAATCTTGATTCAAATTACTTCCTATGGATAGTTCACTTTGGACGTGGAAAGTCTCACGTGGTACGTGGCTTAGTTTTCCTTCAATCGTGGCCTTTGTTCGCTCCAGGCGTTGCACGTAGAAAAACTTACGTTCCACACGAAAGTATAATCATACGTATGCATGATGGTTCAAATCTTCTTGTTGTGCGTACGCATGGGTTATGCGTACGCACGATAGCCAACGTCTTACATGAAAGCTAAGCATTCACGTCCCACGTCTACTACGTTCCACGCGAAAATGGGGGTCATGCATATGCATTGGTCATGTGTACGCACGGATTCCATTTTGGCGTTGCACCGAAATGCTCCCACGTCCCACGTTAAAGTTCCTGATGCCCCTGGGAGACTTAATTGGTTTCGTGTGGCATGCTATTCTCTCCCACGTTGCACGTGAAGCTTGATTTCCAACACTTTGTGTCCAATGAGCTTTCTGTTTAATTCAAAAGGCGAATTTGCTCCAGTGCCTTGCACTCAGTGGCGGAACTTGAAACAAAATTTTGGGGGGGCCAGATAGAAAATAATTGTCAAAATATTTTTGATATGGACCTCATTTAAGATAAGCTAGTCTAATCTCATCTCTCTAGTTTGGGTGATATTGCCAAATTTAAAGCCGTTTTTCAATATCTCGTTCCAAAAAGTTAAGATTAAAGTCATCATATGTAACTTTTTGAACTTTTGAAGGTTATATCTCACTTTCTTCGTGATTCATTAAAGTAGAAAAACTATCTACATGTGTTGATATTGTAAAAGTTATATGTTTTTCTTCTTAAATATTAGCCTTCCTCTTAAAAAATGTATCAATTTTTTGATTTTTCATTATTATTTTATATAAAAATTTGAATATATATCCTGTAAAATATGTAAAGAAGAAGTTAGAAGGACAAATATTAAAATTTATAATATTTATTGAATTTTTTTATCAATTTATACAAATACAATAATATTAATACTTATTGAATATTCTATTATTTTTTATCATATAAAAAATTAAATAAAATAAATAGTAAAATATAAAATAATATTAAATTAAGTAAATAAAAAATATCTAATTTTTTATATTTGAACTTAAAGATAGAGAGAGTGTTGTTTATTGAACTTATTAGATACTTTAAGTTATAGTAAAGTATTTTTTTTTTGGTGACTAAATAGAAAAGAAAGAAAAAAAAGAGACAAAACCAAATTAATTGGCTAGGGTCATATCTAAATCTATTAGATGTTGAAGCTCACTCCATGGTTGGCTCCAATTCGAGTGAATGTCCGCGACAGAAGCAGCTGCTTTAGCCATACAATCTGCAACACTATTTGCAGTCCTCTGAATTAAAAGAATAGAGACTCTCCAATTCCAATTCATAACCTCCTGTATATGTTTTGCCAAATCCCATTCCGGAATATCCTTACCAAGCATTCTTTGGTTTACCAAGAAAAGAGCTTCTAAACAGTCTGTTTCACAAATAACCTCACGAAATCCACTCTCCCAAGCAAGAAGTAAACCTCTCCAAATTGCATACAATTCAGCAAAAAGAACACTGCACACTTCGACTTTCCCAGTGCAACCTTTCAACCAACATCCATCAGGATTGCGAATGATACAACCAAAACTAGCATAGCCAGAAGGAGCAAACCAACTAGCATCACAATTCAATTTAACAGAATAAACTGGAGGTGGAACCCAATGCAAACAAAGTGAAGGAGGAGACAGAGATTGATGCATAGCAAAAATAGTGTGAAACTCCCTTACTGAACTACGAATCAAACTCACCACTTTACTAGCACTCCATGAATCATCTATATTAAATAAGTCATGGTTCCTGCTTCTCCAAATCCACCAGATGGTCGAAAAGAAAAGAAAAATATTTTCACTCCTTGCACCTCTATAGAGCCAATCATGTAAATTCGAGTTATCTGAATACAGGCCTAAAAGGTTCCAGACCTCCTTGGCACTAGGGCACTCCCGAAGACAATGAAGAATTGATTCAGAACCATTCTGACATCGATGACAGGTGCTAGATAAAGCTAAACCACGACCCAAACGAAACTCTGCCGTAGGAATAGCATTATGAAGACTAAGCCAAATCAAGAACTTGTACTTCTCAGGAATATGCAGTCGCCATATCCACAACCAATTATCATGCTCATTCCAGTCAAACTTTCTTTTGGCTAGCCAACTATACCCACTCCTAGCTGAGTAAAGTCTAGAAGATGCCACACCCCACGACCAACCCGAACTCTCTCCAGCATTCAAATCTGGATTATAAGCATTCAAACGCTGTTTGACATCTTCTGGAATGATAGAGAAAATATCATGGAGATTCCATTGACCATCTTTCCAAACGTCTCTAATAGTTAAATCAGAGTCAGATATATGTACAAAAGGGACATCTTGAGCAATTGGACCCTCAATACTCCAATTGTCAAACCAAAAAGATTGATCAAGTGACCCAACGCACCAAGAGAAGGCATCCTTAAGAGCACCAAAAGCCTTTGAGATACTCTTCCAAACATGAGAAGCATTGCAAGGGACAGGGCCATCTAAAACTCCCTCATTCCTCATATACTTCGCCCTCAATAGAGCAACCCAAGGCTTGTCCTGACAATGAAAAAGTTGCCACACCAATTTACCAAGTAAAGATATATTAACACACGCAGGATCTCTAACACCCAGGCCACCAAATTTTTTTGGAGTGATCACGGTCCTCCAATTAACAAGAGAAAGACCTTTACCATCAACTTGACCCTTCCAAAGGAACTGTCTCATCATAGAAGATAATTTATCGCAAACCCAATTTGGAAAAAAAGATACCTACATATGATAGACAGGAATGGATGCTGCAACAGAATTGATCAGGCAAAGTCTCCCTGCTTTATTTAGAAGCCTTCCTTTCCAATTAGCTAATCTTCCCCTCACCTTTTCAATCACCGAATGAAAAGAAGCCCTACTGGTACGGGAATGATTAAGGTTAACTCCAAGATATCTTCCTAAGTCCAAAGCAAAACGTATTGAAGAAACACTAGTAAAAATATCTCTTCTACGAGCAGTCACATTTTTAGAACAAAAAGCTTTAGACTTTTCAAGATTCACTTTCATGCCAGATGCCTTGCAAAAAATGTTAAGAGAATGCATGACCATTTGGACCTGACTCTTTGTAGCCTGACAGAAGAGTAAGAGATCATCTGCAAACATCAAATGAGAAAATTTTGGGCCACCCCTAGTGACAGAAACTGGTTTCCACACACCCTCGACCACCTTATGAGATATATAGCAAGCAAGTCTTTCCATACAAAGCACAAATAAGTAAGGAGACATTGGATCGCCCTGTCTAAGCCCCCTTCTAGGAGCAAAACTATCCAATCTATTCCCATTCCACATAATAGAAAGAGATGATGCACGGACACAAGTCATAATCAAATTAACAGTGATGATAGGAAAACCAAAAGCAATGAGAGTACTCTCCAAAAACCTCCAATCCACCCTATCATAAGCTTTTTCAAGATCAATTTTAAAAGCAAGAGTACCTTTCTTGGATTTTGTATGCTTCATGAAATTCAGAATTTCTTGGGCCACAATAATATTATCAGGAGCACCACGACCCGGAATAAAACCTCCTTGTAAAGGACTAACAATATCTGGAAGAAAAGGCCGAAGTCGGTTAGTCAATACTTTTGTGATAATTTTATAAACAACATTACACAAGTTAATAGGCCTGAAATCCTTCATAAAGGTAGGGTTATCAATTTTAGGAATAAGCACAATCAGAGTTTCCATGATGCTAGGATTTAAGAACTCTCCCAAAAAAGCGCTCCGGACAATATTCCAAATCTCAGTGCCTACTATCTCCCAATATTCTTTAAAAAAATAAGCTTGAAAGCCATCTGGACCAGGAGCCTTAAAAGGGCTCATACTGAATACTGCTGACTTGACTTCCGCAAAAGAGACAGGGTCAATTAACCTAGCACAAGCCTCAGTACTTAGAGTGGGCATCGGAACATCCCCTAAACAATCAACCTCAACCTCTTCCGTGGTACCAAAGAGATTCTTGTAAAAAGAGAGAGCTTCTTCCTGGAGAATATCTGGATCAGTAGACCAAGACCCATCTCTAACATATAATCCATGTACTCTATTATGGTTTCTACGTACCAAAGTCTGAAGATGAAAGAATTTAGTGTTTCTATCCCCAAACTTGACCCACTGCTCTCTAGATTTCTGGTACCAAAAAAGTTCCTCTTGCAACAAAAGCCTATTGTAATCTTCCCTCAGTTCAGCTTCTTTAATTCTCAGAGATAACACATCGGTAACCTCCAAACGCCGTTGAATCTGATCAATCTGATATTCCAGCTTATTTTTTCGCACAAAAATATTTCAAAAAATCTTTGAGTTGAAGTCCAAAGAAGCCTGTTGAACCATCTTAAGCCTTTCGGTAACACTTCCAAACTCTTGATTCCAAGCCTTACTAATAACATGTTTATAAGAAGGATGTGTTGCCCACGCAGCTTGGAACCTAAAAGGACGTGAGCCTTTCACTCTGGGGCTACCATGACAACGAACTAAAATAGGACAATGATCAGAATGAAGCCTGCTAAGAATTTCAGAATAACCCTCAGGAAACATTGTCATCCATGCCTCATTAACTATAGCTCTATCCAACCTTTTAGCCAAGTCCCTGCCAGCCTGAACTGCTCTATACCAAGTATATCTCCTACCAGTCACTTTAAGATCAAAGAGCTCACAGTCATCTAGAGTAGTAGTTAATAGACTAGCTCTGTGAGAAGAAAAATAAGCACCTGTACTCTCATCTGGTGCCACAATCTCATTAAAATCACCAACGGCCATCCATGGTCTATTATGGCCTGAATTAATAGAACGCAAATGATCCCAAAGTATACATCTTTTTTCGAATTAAGGACTCCCATATACTGCACTACAAAGCCAAACTAAGTTACTCACACTCACTTTTACTGTGATACATTGGTCAATTTGATCAATAACCACACAAGAAGCATTAGCAATAGAAGATAGAAACCAAATGCCACCCTTGTGTCCTACTGCTTCCTCAATACCAACACAATGAAAACCCAACTTATCCCAAAAATTCTTCAAATTATTAAACATGGTATGAGTCTCAAAGAGAAAGAAGAAAGATGGTTTATATATTCTCACCAAATTTTTGCAATGCACACAGGCCATCTTGTTAGACGCACCCCTCACATTCCAGGCTATGATATTGAAACTATCCATAAAAACAGCAAAAAGGGAGCTCCAATAACAAACCCGAGACTCAACATGATGTCCCTGTCTTCGACGATCCTGCCTTTAATGGACTCTCAAGTTGCAGCCCAATTTTCTCCGTCGAAACTTGTACCATACCCGCCGTCGATGCTCCATCCTTATCTACTGGTGAATTCTGCAAAGAGTTTGGGCGAGGACGCTTTCGCACAGTGCCATTTGTTGTCTCACCTTGCTGCTGATGATGAACATTGTGCCGGGTCCCCGAAGAAGCCACACTAACCGGTTTTCCAATATTGATGCCCCTGCTTAATTTTACTTTGGATCCAGTTGCATGTGTTGTACGTTGGTGATTAGGCCTTGTCCAAGTATTGGTAGCCTTGTTAGGAGTCTTCTTTACTTTTGGTTGGACCTGATGGGTGCTAAGAGAAGGCTTTTGACCCATTTTATACTTTCCTTTCCTAATCACTTGAGTCCAACCTTCCAAATCCTCATGTTGTGCATGGTCTACATGAACAGCATGCAAATCACTCTCCACCAAATCCGGGACAGTAACATTTACAGTCTCATCTCCAAGATTCTTGCCAAAATGAAAACTTGCCTTTTCTACATGTACTGGATTTTTTGAATTTGAGCTTTCTGGCTGCTTTGCTACATCGCTGATCACCTTGGTATTAGTTCCTCCTCCTGCATTGCTGTCAGTCTTGCACACCTTCATATCATGACCAAACTTGAGACAGGAGCCACAAATAAGGTGAAGACTTTCATATTCAACCTCATATTCAACACCTTCAACAAGAATCTTCTTAGTCACTGGCAATCCTAAATCTATCTGAACACAGGCTCGAGCATATCGTCCTCTTTCAGCTAATTTTGTTGCCAAATCAACCTTAACGGGAATGCCAACTGCAGCCGCAACACGGAGCATTGCATCTTCTTGGTAGCACCAAATTGGTAATCCGGAAATTCTAATCCACACTAAAGTTGCTCCAAAACAGTTTTCACTTGATCTAAACTCTTGATCCCAAGGCTTCACAGCCACATAATTTCCCTCGATCATCCACGGACCTCCTAAGAGAACCTTTTCTCGCTCCTCAGCTACATCAAACTTCACAAGAAAGTAGTCAAATCCCACGTCCAATAAATCAAAACCTCCCTTAATCCTCCATACCGTTCGGAGTTTATGAGACAATGCAGTGTAGCTATAATGTTTACCTAGCACCTTAATCACTATAGCATCCTTATAAGGTTCTGCCAAGCAATTCTTAGCTTCTTGGGTAAACGTGACACTCGGTGGCAAGAGATCTCCTTGCTTCCCAGAAACTACCGCAATGTTATCTCTCGATAAAGTTTCAACAAGTGAAAAAGCTTTAGCAATCTTGGAACCCACAACTTTGTCCCTGAAAGAAACCTTCAAAGGCTTAGAAACCCCTCCCAAAATATGATCCTCCTTTTCCCCTGATGCAATCCCTCCCCCGCTCTCCCCCTTATCTCTTCCGCCGATATTACCGGCTGCCTCACCGTGTTTCACCCTCAAAGTCTCTTCCCCGCTCACTCCACCGCTCATCTTCAATTTTCAAAATTGTACAGAGTACGGAGTACGTACTCCCACTAAACCCTAGTTTTTTGGTCTATAGTAAAGTATTTAAGTCAATTGAATTATTTTTTATCTTTTGAAAAAGTACTACTACGTTTTTTATAAAAAAGTTTGGGGGGCCATGGCCCCCCTTTGTCTGAACTAAGCTCCGCCACTGCTTGTACTTATTGTATTTGATGGCTCTTATCTTTTGTTTTCTCTTTGTTTCTTGTCAATTTCCTTTCAAATTCTCCTGTAATAAATGAATTCAACTAATTTAAAGTAATGCTCAATTAATCATAAAATTATTACTAATTTAACAGAAATTCTTAGCAAATTAAGCAAAAATTATGAAGAAAAAACAATAAAGACATCGATGCAAACGTATCAGTGTGCAGCCTTACTAGGATTCCGTTTCCAACGCTCGTGCGTCCGGACTTTGTTCGGAATAGACCACACTATCTATAGTTTGATGTGAGTTAGTTGATTTTTAATAAATTTAACTACCATTAACCGAGTTAATTGCAATTTCAATATAATTTATAGTTCAAATTGAATTGGACAGACTATTAGATTTTACTAGTGTTTCGATTGAATTGGTTGGTCTGGCTTAATTCTGATAGCTATGCCACAAAGCGTTGGATGGTGGAAGCTAGGATGGTGTACGAATGTACGTGATAAAAGATAGGTTTAATTACTCTATTGGTTTCTATAGTTTCGCAAAATTTTCAATTAGGTCCTTATACTTTTTTTCTTTTAATTGAGTCCTTGCATTAAATTTTTTTTAATTGGGTCTCTACACTTTTTTTTTCTTTTATTTAGGTCCCTGTACCAATTCTTTTTTTTTTTTTAGTTGAGTCTCTATAAAATTAAGCCAATTACTACTAAGAGGGACTTAATTGAAAAAAATAATTTGGTGCAAGGACCCAATTAAAAAAAAAAGTATAAAGATCTAATTAAAAATTTCACAAAACTATAGGAGCTAACAGAATAATTAAACCTAAAAAATAAGCACACAATTGGAAAGAAATTCTAATTAAATAAATCAACAATAACTATATGCATGGCAACTAGGAATAAGTGAAGGTTTTAGGGTACATTGCCTAATTCACAAGACATTATCACTGCAGTGAACAAATTCGTGCATGAAATCTCACACTTTTTAATTTTATTATGGAGGTGAGAATAGGGTAGGACCCCGTTATAGAGTTCAAGTGTGCTTTACATGCATGTAGTGTCAGCAAAAGAGAAATCGGACAGTACAAGTGGGAAGGACCTTGTCAGACGGTCCGATTTGTTCCAACAACACGAATTTCTAAAAAAAATTAACTATACATAGAATACGAACGGTTCGATTTGCTTTGTCGAAAATTCAAAAATTCTCTATTTACAACTCGGACTCTCCGACTTAATCATCACCTTTTCCATACACACAATTCGCATGATCCGAGTTCTTCACACTGCAGCTCAAAAAAAATTACCCCACACATTAGTCTAACACCCCAAAAATCTATAACCAATAACAACACATTTGTGGTTTTCATAACCGAAAAAATGAGCCAATCTCATTGTTGAACTCTCTTCCTCTTTACAGTGTTTTTGTAGTTGTAATGGTCTTTGAATAATCATTTCGAATAGCAATTTCTATATATATATATATATATATATAGTTCCAATCAATTTGAGGCATATTTTCATACAACACATACATTTGGACGAATCAAACATTTTGATGAGTTACATTAGAGCTTATTTTAAACCAGCATTATAAATAAAAAAAAAATCCATCCTTAACGAATATTTATTTATAATGCTGGTTTTTATAAATAAAAAATAAAAATAAATATTCATTTTTATAATAAAATAAATATTCCTCCTTAACGAATAAACAATAATTAAATTTTTATATAAAATTTTGTTATATTATATATCAGGCCGGATTAACGCTTTCTATTTTAAGAGAACCCATTTAAAAGAGTCTTTAATATTATCAACTTAATTAGTTGAATAGTTAGTTTAAAAAAATACAATCATCAAACTTGTGAGGAAATATCATAAACCAAATTTAGTAATTTATGAACCAATCAATTTGTTCTAGTCATAATTTAATTCACTTAAATTTAATCTACGTTTAACCAAATAATTCACCGGTTTCAAACCTATTCTCATCAAAATGCTACTAGAGCCAAGCATGTGATTAGTATTACTGGGTTAAGAGTGATGTTATCTTTGATACCAATCATCATGCAAATTAAGTTTAATTCATAACAATTCTCTCATGCTTTTTTTGCTTACCTAATTACTTGTAATTATACTTTTAAACCCATCTCGTCCTATACTATCTTTCATTGCAAAGAGTGTCTTGAAGAACAAAGTTATTACTTGAAGCCACATAATAATTAGCACACTTGTTGTTTACTTGTTTATGTGCTTATCTTACACTTCCTATTTTCTTTTCTTTTCTTTTTTTCCTTTCATATGCAAGTCTTAGGCGTTGCTTTGAATCCCATATGACTTTGGATTAATAGGGAAATAAAAAAAATGGTGAGGTCTCAGTGCTATGACAAAATTAGTGTCAAAAGGGGTGTTTGGAGTCCAGAAGAAGATGCAAAGATAGTTGCATTTGTGTCAAAGCATGGACCTAGTAACTGGACTTCTGTCCCAAAAAAAGCGGGTTAGCATTGTTTTAAGAATTCAAGTTAATGGAATTAATTTTATTATTTCTACCTGGCCTTCACTAGTAATGTTGAATTCACTATTTGTCAACTATTGACTGTTTAATAGACTAATAGTAAGTAAAAACATAGCAGTGTAGGATTTGGTTTATCATGGTAATAAGTTGTCATCATTTTCCTAATTCGAATTTTGGAAATGCAAAAAAATTATGGTTAGAAGAGAACCTTTTCTGCAAATTTTAATGAGTCAATTAGGATTATTCTTGTTCTTGGTAATAAGTTCCAATGAACAAGTGATTTCTTGTAATGGCTAGTAACATTTTTTTTTCATTTTTTTTGTTGGATGCGAAAGGATGCTTATCTAATGAACAACATATAATTCTTAATTGATAGTTTACCAGATGCGTGTTTTGGAACTCCAGTAGGATTGTCTAAAATGAATTATATAGAACAAAACTTCACAGTTAACTGTAATGTCAAATTGATTATAATAATACCCTTGTTTTTAATTGATTATGGTTGCAAAATCACTTTTCTAATATGCAAACGTTTTTGTAGAATATATATATTGCTGAGATTTGAAATCTTCTTAATTATATGTGTTGCATTTGAGGCCATTATTGACGCAGGGCTCAAGAGGTGTGGAAAGAGTTGCAGGTTCCGGTGGACTAATTATCTCAGACCTGATCTTAAGCAAGACACGTTTACATCCCAGGAAGAAGATCTAATCATTAAGCTTCACGCAGCCATAGGAAGCAGGTGAATATTGTTGGTTAATCATTCTTCTATATATAAGTCTTGCTTTAGCTAGTTGATTATTTTGTGAACTCATTTATAATATATATATATATATATACTTTTTTTCGTGTTATCTTGTTGAATATATAAAAAAAACGAAAAGGAATTGAGATCTGATTTCTATATATGAAAAAAAGGAAAAGCATTGAGATCTAATTTCTATTCGGTTAAAACTTTGTTATCGTGTACCATGCATGGACACTGACACAAAAATAGGACACGACACGATACAAGACACAGACATGCGAATTTAAAATTCTTATAAGATATTGGGATACTGCATATATATAAAATATAAAGTATTTTTAGATAAATTATAATGATATTTTAGTATTTTATAATATTAAAATATGAATTAATTTTTTAATTATTTTTAATATTTTTTAATTATATAAAGTGTTTAAAATGTATTTTGTTTTAATAATTAATAATATATATTATTTTTAAACTCATTTAAAAAATATATGTTAAGAATAAGACTGGACAAGCTGACATGTGATAGTATTTAGGTGTGTTTAAACATGTTTGACAAAAAAAATTTATTTTTTATTAAGATACAATTGAACACAAAAAACACGCTTATCAGACGAGTGTCGATGTGTGTCGTTCCAAAATATATTGGACACAGAAACACAATAAATAAAAAAGTGTCCATATTTTGTCAAGTAACTTTCTAGCTTAAGCCAACCTCTTGTTAATCTTGATTGGTATTTTATTGTTCTAGATGTTACCACTTTGTGTCATAGTCATACATAATGTTAAATAGATCATGTCTTTGTATTTGGCCCACCCAACAAGTTTTGGGTGTTTGGGTGCACTAAGTTGTAAGAAAACGCCAACATCCCTCCATGTATTTACACCGGCGGCTAGTATTTACATCAAATGCTTATTTTGCCCCATTTATAGTGTTGATCACCAGCAGTATTGTCTATATCTTGGGACTTGGGAGAGGAGCGGTAGCATTCCATTGAAGAACACTAAAAAACATGTTAGTCCCATATACATACAAGATAAATATAATGAAAACCCACATTAATTAATTTTTCTCTCATTTTATGTTTCTACACTGCACTGGAGCAATCACCGTATTATTACACATATTTCCCTCCTAGTATAAAGATATAAAACTACACCTTAGTTTTGTATAATTATTAATGTAGTTGTCTACGTGTCTTGTTAATGTATCACAGGTGGTTCATAATAGCCCAGCAACTCCCTGGGAGAACAGACAATGATGTGAAGAACTACTGGAACACAAAGTTGAAAAAGAAGCTCTCTCAAATGGGAATAGACCCTGTTACTCATAAGCCCTTCTCAAAGCTAATTGCTGATTATGGAAACATTGAGGGTTCTCATAGCCAAAAACCAACTAACCAAACTAGCTTTATCAACAACAAAGACTTAAAAAGAAGTTCAATTCTCTTAAATGCAGAGCCATACCAAACCCTGAAGCCACAGGGGGTTATTTCTAGAATCACCAATAATAATAATAGCCAACAACAAACCCTGCAAATGGAACCAATTACTGATAAGACTAATCTTTCATTTAACTCCTTAACGGATCTTACAATGATGCCAACGGTGATAGGTTCAACAGATTGTTGCATAGAGACTGAGAATGAGACCATTACTTGTTCGTCTTCTTCAAGTTGTTCCACTCCAGACCAAGACGCCTCGCCGGTGGCATCACATTTCCGTTGGAATGACTTCCTTCTAGAAGACGCCTTTGTGCCAACTGCCGATAACAATGATCAAGAAATGGTGAAGGCTGGTTTCTTGTCAAAGGAGTTACTTGTATGCCGAATTGAGAATGTGTCCCGACAAAGTTGGAACAACAAAGAAGCAATAAGCAATGACTTTCAGCTCTCGTCATCATCGTCGTCATCATCTTCCTATGAAACTTCGTTTGTAGAAGCCATGCTTGATCAAGAAAATGAGATGTTTCTGAACTTTCCTCACCTAATGGAGGAACCATCCCACTACTAAGCTTATATTTAATTTCTTCGTAACAAAAATTTGCGGATAACGGTCTTTTATTTGCCAAAGCATCAGCTGACCAATTGCATATTATTAACTTGATATGTGTGAAATTCAGAATTTTCTTCTCTAACAATGTTCACCATACTAGGAAATAGGAAATTTATAATAAATATGGGAAGATACTTCGAACCCCTCTCCTTCATGATAGGGTGACTAAAGGGGATCTCCAATTCATCTTTCATATGATAAGGAACAAGCTGTAATGGTCCTCTCGCTTGCAAGTAGTAGGATTGCTCTACCCTAGTCTTCTTTCTCAACCATTGTTGGTTAATAACTGATTCTCAGCTAGTTAATTGTTAGCTGCTCTTAAGATATCTTTTATGGTGCTTAAATTTCACGCCTAGAATTTAGGCAAATTAGACACAATTTCTATAGGTGTCAAAGAGTTCCCCTACTTTCAATTTGTTAGCTAGAGTAAATTAATTACCATGGTTAGTTGGAGTTTGTAAACTATACTTAGATGTAAGATTAAGATTTAGCTTGTATATAAACAACACTCTACAACATGTCTGGCCTCAATCAAAGCTAATTTCTCATTCTCTAACTTCACTTGCTGCTTCTTTGCTCGAGCTCCGAATTCTGTACCAGTTAAGAAGAATTTGTCATGGTGCGGTGAGCATAGAGAAGAGAAAGAGCGATTATTAAGACCTTGTGTAGTCATTCATCAATCGCAAGGTTGAGTCGTGAGTTTGACGAGTTTAAAGAAGTATCCATTAATGAAGATACCTTCAAATGTAAATATGAAAAATCTAGCTTCTCTAACGAATTCACAAAATCATATCGTCTTAGAAGTAGTGTGTTTGATGAGTTAGTTGATGAACATTCAAGCTCAAGCCTTAATATCGAAGGTTAGTCCGCTCCAAGATCCCACCAGTCCCTACGTCCAAGCGAAAATCCCAGTATATCTTTAACACCTTTTCCACTTAGAACTCACACATGGGCAAGATTTGCATGGTTATTTGTTAAATTGAAGAACAAGACAATTTTTATTGATGAATTTGCGAACAAACCTGATACAGGTGATGAAATGTTTGAACCCTGATGCAACACTTTCTTGATTTCATGCTTCATTGTGTTCTGAAATTTTGCATAGTGTTAGGTGGTGCAATGTTGCCTCAGCTCTTTGGAGGAATCTTAGACACAGGTTCTACCAAGGTGATTTGTTTAGGATAGCTAAGTTGGAGGAAGAATTGCTTGTATCCAAGTAAGGAGATTTATTTGTTAGAGTTTTTTACAAAGCTTAAGAGTTGCAAAAGGATCCTTGTTCATGCAGGTTTAGAGTGGTTAGAGAGTATTAAAAACAAGCACAGTTAAGATTTTTAAGAAGCTTGAATGAACAGTATAGAAGTGCGCGCTCTTAGGTCATGCTCGTAAAGCCATTACCAGATGTCAATACTACTTACTCGTAAAGCCATACCAGATGTCAATACTATTTTAAATCTAAACTCAAATATCCTAACAAAAACCACCACATCCAAGCCACCAATAGTAAGTTTCTCATCCTCAGTCACTTCCCACGATTTTTAGTATTCCCCTGCCCTAAGGTTGGAAACTCATTAACATGAATTGCTTTCTTTGTACTAATAAATTGATAATAGCATCGAAAAAGAGACAACAAAATGAATCCAAGCAAAAGTCAAGAGAGCAACAATATACATCCTTTTTTGATATAAATATATTAGTATATGGCATGGATTTCTTTATATAATTATATTAGCACAAGAGTGCAACATTAAACGAACTATTCCTCTCTTTGGTTAAGATGTATGTACCTTAAAACAATAAAGCAAAGGATCCAAAGGAAAAAGAAGAATGATCATTCACCTTGTATTTATCAAAATTAAAAAATTTAACATAATTTTATATATTAATAAATAATTAAATATCTAACTTTATTTTTATATTCATATCTATTATTTTTATTAAATTTTAAAAATTATTTTATCAAACATAATTATTAGGGATAAGTATTGTTTTGGTCCCTAACGTTTAGGGTCAAAATCGAAATCGTTCCCAACGTAATTTTTTATTTAGAATCATCCTTAACGTTTTTTTCCGTATTAAATCGTCTTTTTTAATAAAATTTTAAATTTTATAACTAAATTACCCTTATTCTAATAAAAAAATTTAAAATAAAAAAGGAAAAAGAACGCGGGAGGAGGGGAGAAAGGAAAGGGAAAAAGATGAGAGGGGCAGGAAAAGGGGAAAGGGAGAGGGGGAAGGGGGACGGGGGACGGGGGATGGCGCCTGCGAAGAGCCACCGTCGCCGTCGGAAATTGCGAGGGAGAGAGGAGACGCGAGCCACTGCCGCCGCTGACCTTGCCGCCTCGCCGCTGCATCTGCACCTCGCCGCCTAGCCGCCTCGCTGCTGTTGCACCTTCCTGTTCCTGCTTTTGCTTCTGCTTCTTGTTTCTGCTTCTGTTTCTTGCTTCAGCTTCTGCCTTCTGCTTCGGCCTCTGCTTTCTGCTTCTACTTGAGCTTTTGCTTCTACTTCTGCTTTTGCGTTTGCTTTTTCTGCTTCTGTGTCTGCTTCTGTTTCTATTTTTGCTTCTAATTTTGATTTTGATTTCTTATTTTTTGATTTATTATTTTTTGATTTCATTGTTGTTGTGTGTTGATTTTGTTGTTGAATTTGATGTTATTTCTGAATTTGAATAATGTGTTATTATTGGTGTTTTTGAATCTGATTATTAGTATTTGATGACAGTAAGGGAAGTGGTGGTGGTGGTAAAGGTGATGGTGCTGGTGGTGGTGGAGGGTATTTTAGGGGTGGCAACGGGGCGGGTTTTTGCTCTACCCGACCCCGACCCTGCCCCGCCCAACAAAAACCCGCATCAAACCCGTCCCGCCCCTACTTGCGGGTAGTAAAATGTTAAACCCTAACCCACCTCTGTGGGTACCCGCCCCGCCCCTACCCGCCTCTATAATTATTAAATCCAACAAATAAAATTAAATTTTAAAAATTATATAACCACCATTTACATACATAACATAAATTAAAGTAAAAATTTAAATATGATAGAATATTATTAATCATTTTACTAATTATTTTATATATGTTACATATATTATATATTAAAATATATATATATATATATATATATATATATATATATATACCGGGGCGGGTAGGGGCGGATTTAACCTAAACCCGACCTCGCCCCGCCCCGCCCAAGAAACCACCCCGTTAAAACCCGCCCGGTGCGGGGGCGGATAATTACCCGCCCCGAACGGGTAGGGGTGGGGTAGGTACCTGCGGGTTTAGGTAGTGTTGCCACCTATGTTTGTCCGTAAAAAGTTAAAAGGACGATTTTAATACGAAAAAAAATGTTAAAGACGATTCTAAATAAAAAATTACGTTAGGAACGTTTTCAATTCGAACCCTAAACGTTAGAGACCAAAACAATACTTACTCCTTATTATTACAACTTATGTTTATTAAAAGTGATTTTAGTTTGATTTATCAAGCACAAACGCAAACAATTTTCAAAAAGTTATTTTAGACGTCAACATTAATAAAAAAATTTTAAAAATAAAAATTTTATCAAACTAAATCTATATATAAAGGTAAGCCTTGAACAAAAGAATGGGATAAACAAAACAAACTGGAGTGTTGAATTGTGGGATTACAACACAAGAGTTTAAATAAAAAAATTATGAACAATAATTTAAAAAAAATAAATCATATGAACAATTTTGTATATTACCTCAATATTTTATATTTACTACATGAATTTATTGGAAGTAATATATGTATTAATATCACAATATTTCTTAAGATAAAATAACAACGTACAATAAATTAAAATTTAATGAAAATTCGTTAATTTGGTGAAAAATTTTAAAAATTGGAACCATGCATATGTGCATCAATTAAAAAAATTGAAAACTACTCAATTAAAATTCTTGTTATTTGAATAATAAAACTATATGTACCCGTGTCCTACACGCATAATATATAAAAATATAAAAAAAATTAAATATTTTGAAAAAACACATAGTATTTATTATAATGAAAATTTTATAAAATTAATTAAATTCAATAGTTAATTTGATTTTAATATTAAAAATAATGAATAATTATTTTACTTGGTTCATCTAAGGCTATCTTAAAAATTGGCTTCGCGGAAATTTTGAGAAAATTTCTGATAGCAGTCTTCTTTGAATAGAATTACAAGTTATATGGTGTGATTTAATTTTAGTAAGAGATTAGCAAGCTACTCAGATTGTATGCGAGGCAAATTCTAGAAAAAAAAAAATTTCTTGGTGAATAATTGAAAAACACCTAACCTCATGCGGATTTGTATTTAATAATAAAAGGTATTTGAGTTGAAATTATAGCACGGTTAGTGTGTTAGGTTAATTTTGATTCAAAGGGAGACAAATAAGCCACCAAATTGGTTAGCTAAGCATGGAGCCTTAAGAGCTATAGAATCGATCGAGTAGATTTTTCTAATAACTTTCCAGATTCACTTGCTAGAGATGCACCTTCTTTAGGAGTTATTTTTTCTTCTTATTATTTTTTCTTTTTTTCTTCCTTTGTCTTTTAGGTTTTATGCCAACAAAAAAAAAAAAGAATAATTACTCATTGATTACATAGTTTATGATTAAATTGAAATATTTACATTAAGATTTTATTGTTTTAAAGATTTCTCTTTAAACAACATTAGTAGTTAAATTTGCAGGCATTTTATCATAATTCATGAATAAAACTTTTAAGTCTTTTTATTCTTTTATTAAAATCGATTTGAGTAAGTACAATCTAACATGAGATAAAATTTGCTTGAACCTTTTTGTATTATCATAGGAATAGCGATAGGTATCCATAAGGTAGATACCCCTTTTTACCCCATTGTTGTTTATGAAAATGCCCCTCTCATCCCATTTCTATTGTAGATCCTCTTTTAATTATTCCAGTGGGAACGGTGGATACTCGCAAATATCCATAGGTAGTGTCTTTATTTTTTTTTTAAAAAAATTAACATATAACACATGAAGTAACACAATCTAAAGTTTCAAACACAGTTTAACATAATCCAATACAAACGTTAAATATCCAACATCACATCTTATAAATTTTATATATAAGTGGGGATATTTTAGTAAAATTTTCCTTCGTATGGATTTTTTGGGCCTCATGGGACAGGTATATCCACTAGGGGTGGCAAAACGGGTCGAATCCGTTGGATTAGGATTTGGAATCCGCCAAATAACAAAAAATTCGCCAAATTTACAGATTTTGGCGGGACGGGACGGGTCGGGCCAAAGATTTTTATTTTTTCTTTTTTATTAAATAAATAAATGATTATTACTATAAAATTAATAATTATATAATTTTCAAACACTTTTTTTTCATTTTTTTGTTATTATTCTTTTAGTTATTAACTTTATTTATTTTTATTTTATAATTTCGTATATATGCTCAAATTATGTGACTTATTTTTTAAAATAAAGATAGTAAAAAAATTATATTATAATTTGACTATTTTTTATTTGTATTTAATTTTTTAATTATTATTTTTTAGTTAATTTTAATGAATTTTATTTTTCAAAAAAAAGAAAAGAAAAGAGTGAAGCGGGCTAGCCCGCCGGCCCGCTAATCTGCCATAAAGTGGGGCGGGCTAGCATTTTAAACCCACTTTAGTTGGCAGGACGGGCCGGGCTGTCCCGTTTATGATGCGGGTCTAGGCGGGTTGGGGCGGACCGGCCGCTTTGCCATCCCTAATATCCACCCATGTCTCCGTCTCCATTTATTCATGGGGCGGGTCTCCGTTTCAGTGAAAATTTTGCGAGTTTCCATTTAACTTCCGTCGTAGATAATCCCTGCAAGTACCTATTTTTACGGGTATTTTCGTCATCTCTAATCATGGCAACAGATATTAATATATATATTATATATAGAAATATCATTGTTAAAATTTAAGTGGGACAAGATTATTTATGAGTATCATATTCATTCTTAAAAATAAAGTAATAGAACTAAATGTTATTACCTGCTAAAACTTACAAACTTATTTTATTTCTTCTTTAGTTAAAGTAGTTGTATTTGTACCTAAAGAGAGTTGTATACTTTTTTTGTCAGTTTAAACACTTAACAAAATTGCTAAAGATTATAGAAATACGCAATTGAATGCACAATATCTTGTCTTGAGTCTCGTGGAATAATAGAAAATAATTCATCTTAAGTCGCTACCTAGTACAACGATTAAAAAATTTGTATCAATGTAGTTAATAAAACTCACCCTTCATGTTTAGAATTTTTTCTTATCGATACAAAATATTATCTGAAAGTTCATGCCAACAGCTATTCTAAATGTGTTTTGATATTGAGATGTTGGAAGTTAGTAGAATAATAATCAACCTTTTGACATATGATATTAAGGTATATGAATTTACTTTTTAATGGCATCTATGAATTTTCTATCATTTTATAACAATTCAAGAGTAAAATAAATATCTTTATAAATAGCATAGAGCATTTGCATCCTATTTGAATATTCAAAAGGAGCCGTGTGTAATATAAAGCAACTACATATTCATAGAATTTTTTTCTTTTAGATAATAATGATAAAGTTTTATAGTCTATGAAGAAATCGTGGTCTAGATATGATTTTAGTGAAGAAAATAATTTTGAGGTGGAAGAAGAAGACTCAGTAGATTTATCATATGAACAAATACAAAACCTAAAATTGAAAATGAACAACTGAATACAAGGGAGTACATATTGTTATCCACTATTTATAGCTATTAGAAAATTAACCTTACTAAAACCTAACTCAATATAGTAAATAAATTAACTATAGTTATTCAACCATAATCAATTACAGCTTGCTTTTGTGAGCCATTAGACACCAGCTTAATATCATCTCCAACATCCTCCCTCAAGTTGAAACTAATTGAATTAGTTGCAAGTTCAGCAACATTATTATCATCCTCCCTTGAATTAAGACTTGTTGAAACATTTATCCTCTTTTCATCAAAATATCCTCCCTCAAGTGGGGCGTGTAAGTCAAGCATGCCCAACTTGAAAAGTAAAGATTCGAAGACACCCGGTGATAATGCTTTAGTAAGTAAATCAGCCGTTTGATGAGCTGATTTAATAGGTAGCAATTTCAGCACCCCTGTTTGAGACTTTTCATGAACAATGTGACAATCTACTTCAATGTGCTTGGTTCTTTCGTGAAAAACTGGATTAGCTGCAATGTACAGCGCAGATTGATTGTCACAATAGAGATTGATTGGGTGAGGATGAGATACATGGCAGTCATTAAGAAGATAAAGAAGCCATTGACCTTCCCGAGTTGCTTGTGCCATGACACGATATTCAGCTTCTGAGGAAGAACATGCTACAGTTGTTTGCTTCTTACTCTTCCAAGACACTAATGAAGAACCTAAGAAAAAACAATACCCAGTTATTGATCGACGGGTATCGGAACAAGTTGCCCAATCCGAATCAACATAACCAGTCAATTTGAGATCATTATTTGAAGAGAAGAAAAGACCCTTAGAAGGAGATTTCTTAATGTATCGAAGAACATGTAGTGCTGCCTTGTAATGGTCATCAGTTGCACAATCCAAAAATTGGCTAAGCTTCCCAACTGCGAAAGCAATGTCTGGACGAGTATTGGTGAGATATAGAAGTCGTCCGAGCAGTCTTCTATATTGTAATGGATCTTGTAATCTTGTGCCACTCTCCTTAGAAAGTTTCCCATTATACAGCATAGGAACTGAAGCAGGTTTAGCTTCCAACATACCATATTCCTCAAGCAAATCAAGAGTGTACTTACGTTGATACAAAGCAATCCCTTTAGAACTACGAGCAACTTCTATTCCAAGAAAAAATTTTAACCAGCCTAAGTCTTTAATACTAAATTCAGCATCAAGAGCCTTTTTAATATCTTCAATTTCAAATAGAATATCTCCAGATAAAACAAGATCATCAACATAAACAACAATAATAGCCAAGCCGAGGTTAGTGTGCTTGGTGAACAAAGAGTGATCATGAGGAGACTTGATAAAGCCATGTTGCTGAAGAAAACCACTTAATCTTAAATTCCATTGACGGCTTGCCTGTTTCAAGCCATATAAAGAACGATTCAACCTACAGATAGCACCATTTGGAACATCGAGACCTTGGGGGTTTCATATAAACCTCTTCTTGCAACTCACCATGCAAGAATGATGTATTAACGTCTAATTGGTGAAGTTTCAAGTCATGTAGCGCAGCAAGAGTAAGAATAAGTCGTAAAGTGGTGATTTTTACAACCGGAATGAATGTATCAAAGTAATCATAGCCAACTCTTTGACGAAAACCTTGAGCCACAAGACGTGCTTTGTGGCGTTCAACACTACCATCTGGGTGAAACTTTACTTTAAAAACCCACTTGCATCCACTGAGACGCTTTCCAAGGGGCAAAGAAGTGATAGACCAAGTTTTATTCTTTTCAAGAGCAAGCAATTCCGCACTAATTGCATTTCTCCAGCATTCGTGCTGCACAGCTTGTTCATAAGTCTTCGGTTCAACTGTTGTGGTTATTACTAGGAAAAAGGCTCTATGGGCAGGGAATAGCTTCCCATAATCCACCATGTGAGATAGACCGTACCGCTTGGAACATGATTGGTTACTAGAGCTTCCTGTTCTAAGTAACATACAATGATAATCTTGAAGATAAGAAGGTAGTTTATGTGTACGAGTTGATCTTCTAAGATCCTGATGATGCATGTTATCATTTGAATGAGAATTAGATGATGCATTATTTGGTGGACTAGTAGAAGCTACATGTGAATCAGTGAGTGAGGTAGGGTCCCTAGGATCATGAAAAGAATCAATATTTACATGAGATGGATGAAATGCATCTAAAGAATCATAAGTGAAAAGATCAAATTCATTAAAATTAGAATCAGCAATAGGTAGAGAAGAAGCACTTATAAAATTTTTGGTCATGTCATCATGAAAGGATTTATAAGGAAAATAATGTTCATAAAACTCCACATTTCGAGACAAAAATAGTTCTCTAGTGTGAATATCAAACAAAATATATCTTTTTGTGCCAGGTGGGTAACCAAGAAAAATACTCTTTCTTGCTCGTTTATCAAATTTTTTTCGTCCATGAATTAACGTTGAAGCAAAAGCCAAGCATCCAAACACTTTAAGGTTACTAATGTCCGCATCCTTGCCAAATAAGGTAGCATAAGGGGTTTTATTTTTTAAAACTGGAGTCGGAAGTCTATTGATTAAATGAACAGCTAAACCAATAGCAAAATTCCAAAAATTATTTGGCAAGGATGATTGAAACATTAATGCTCTTGCAATGTTGAGAATATGTTGGTGTTTTCGCTCAACAATACCATTTTGTTGAGGTATCTCAACACATGATGTTTGATGCACTATACCCTGTGAATTATAAAAAATATCAAGTTTAAACTCAGGACCATTGTCAGTTCGAATAATCTTTACTTGAGAATTAAATTGAGTTTTCACATAGGCAACAAAATTTTGAACCAAACTGCTGGCCTCTGACTTTAATTTCATGAAATAAATTCATACAAATCTGGTTTTATCATCTATTACAGTTAAAAAATATTTATAACCTTGTAGAGAAATAAGTGACATTGGCCCCCAGATATCGATATGTATTAAATCAAAACTGTTTAAACTTGTTGTTTCACTAAGGGTATATGGTAACCGTTTTTGCTTGGCATAATGGCAAAAATCACATGGTTTAGAGCAAGTAGATATAGGAAACTGCACACAAGGATATATTTGTTTGATAATATCAAATTTGTTTTGTGGTACATGACCCAATCTAAAATGCCATAAATTCTCAACAGAAAAACGTGAAGTTTGTGTAACCAAATTTGCTGTCCTAAGATTAGAAGAAAGTAAAATCTTGTCACTATGACTTTGCGGATCTAGAATCCTAGTACTCCTATTGTATGTTGTATTTTCCATGTTGTCCTTGTGTGCTAACTCTAATGCAGGAAAATCCATCATGTATAATCCATGCTTTGCTCTAACTGTGCCAATCATTTTCAAAGAGGTCCGATTCTATATCTCACAAAGTTTGTCAGTAAAAACACATTCATAATGCAGGCCTTTTGTAAGTTTGGAAATAGATAAAAGATTGAAGTTAAAACTTGGTATGTACAGCACATCCGTGAGATAGAATGTAGCTGAAAATACCACAATTCCACTTATAGTTGCAGTTGTGTGTGTTCCATCTGGTAATTTTACCAGAATCGGCCTAATATGTCTAAAATTTGTAAAAAAATGCAATGAGTGTGATACATGATCAGTAGCTCCTGTATCAAGCACCCAAGAATTTGAGAAAAAGGTTTTTACTGACAATAATCGTGCAATATGAGAGCTCATGCAAAGTGTATAAGTCTTTAAAGGTATACCTCCACTTCCTGCATTTGATTGATTGACATCTCTCACACTTGCTCCTTGAGAAGACTGTGCACACTCCTGCCGAAGAAAAGTAAGCAGTGCATCTCTCAAACTCTGATTGAATTGGGATTGATCATCAGCTTCCTTGTCCTGCTTGACATTGTTGGTACTGCTCTCTTTAATTCCAGCAACAATATGATTAGCCATACCTCCGTTGCTAGTCTCTCGTGGCCATTTCTGCCTCTGTTGATGAGGTGGAAATCCATGTTTGTGGTAACAAGTATCCACAAGATGCCCTGCCTTGTGACAATAAGAACAGGTCTTAGGTGCTGAATTTCTTCCTCCTCTTCCACCTCTACCTCCATGGGTTCCTCGTCCTCTTCCTCTAGAAACACTGCTTGAATTATTGTTGAAATTATGAATTGAATTGGCCAAAGCTGTAAAGTTCTGAGTCTCCAAATCTGATCCATTAAACTGTCTCTCTTGCTGAATAAGTAGAGAAAAAATTTTATTGATGTTTGGAAGAGGCTTCATCAGCATGATTTGGGATTTCACAGTCCCATACTGCTCATTCAATCCTCTTAAAAATCTCACTGCATAAGTTTCATCTCGATAATCTCTCATAGTTCCTAAACCACAGTCACATTTTTCATAGCATTCTTTGCATTATGAAACTGGTTTGAAACTGTCAATATCTTCCCAAATAGCCTTCAACTTGGTGAAATAATTTGTTATGCTTAGATTCCATTGTTTCATAGCATACATCTCTTCTTCTAATTCAGCAACCCTGTATCTGTCTCCATGATAATACCTGTGCTTCAAATCAAGCCATAAATCTACCGCAGTTTCATTCCAAACAACACTCTGTGCAATCTCAGCACTCAATGATAGATTTAACCAAGAAACAACATAAGTATTACATTTATCCCATGCTACATATGCAGGATCATTTTTATCTGGTTTCACAATGGTTCCATCAACAAACCCTATCTTATTATTTGATTTCAGCGCTAATTTCATAGCTATTGACAAGGAATTGTAGTTCTTAGCATTCAACACAATTGGGACAATAGAAACTCTAGGATTCTCACCTGGATGTAGGAAGTAAACACTTGCTGGATCCGCAAGCAAATTGGTACTCGATTTCGCGCTCTGTGGCTGCAAACTCGAGAGTTGGCTTAGAATGCGAGCTAGATTTTGAAGCTCACCAGCTGAAAGCTCCTGGTTCTCATGTGACCCGTGATTTCTCCCAGACATTAGGTCGGAAGGAGTGTCGGCCATTGATGCTAACTGTATTTGTGGCCAAAACTTCACCTCTTTCACGATCTTCCACGCTCACGCACCATGAAGAAATCGTGGTCTAGATCTGATTTTAGTGAAGAAAATAATATTGAGGTGGAAGAAAAAGACTCAGTAGATTTATCATATGAACACATACAAAATCTAAAATTGAAAATGAACAACTGAGTACAAGGGAGTACATATTGTTATCCACTATTTATAGCTATTAGAAAATTAACCTTATTAAAACCTAACTCAATATGGTAAATAAATTAACTATAGTTATTCAACCATAATCAGTTACAGCTTGCTTTTGTGAGCCATTAGACACCAGCTTAATATCATCTCCAATAGTCTATATAGCACTATGTTATAATAGCTGAAAGTCATCTAAATTTTTTTTATAGTATCAATAAATCAAATAAAATTGATGCGAAATACATGTTGTTAAGACTTTAAATTTAAACCATTATACATATATAGAAACAAAATTGAATATAAACTTATTGTTACTTGCAAGCACATAAGTTAACTTTTTAATTGTGAAACTTCTCTTCTTTCGAATAAATTTTGTTGGAAACAATATAAGTCAAATTTTAAGTATGAGAATATAACCTCTTAGTTGTCATTTAACCTAAACACATAGACTTGTGATATTTTGTCTTTTTAACAATATTATACATATAAAAAGATTTTTTGTAACGTAAATCATGGAATAAAAGTCTAATCACAGATAGTTCTTTTTCTTGGATATTATAACCAATTAATAGTTATGTTGCATCACATGTCAAAAGGTCACTTTTTAATTTACAAATGAGAGTCAGGTTGGTGCATTGCACCATTATGGGGGAGTAGGGTGTTTAACGCAGCTGTGATGTCAGGGAGAACAAATCAGACCATTCAATTTGGGGAGGAAGTAATCAGACGGTTCAATTAGGGTACACAAATCAGACCATCCAATTTGCATACCATCGTCAACGTGTTATCTATGCAGTCAGCTCCTCGACGATTGATATACTTACTCCCACACATACACTCTCTCACTCATCAATCCCTTTCAGAAACTCCACCACCCCACCAACACCTT
The DNA here is from genome assembly GCF_003086295.3 of Arachis hypogaea. Lineage (NCBI taxonomy): Eukaryota > Viridiplantae > Streptophyta > Magnoliopsida > Fabales > Fabaceae > Arachis > Arachis hypogaea. The sequence continues at coordinate 128,649,688 of NC_092050.1, forward strand.
TCTCTCTGAAGCTATTCTTCAACAACTTTGAAGAATTAAAGCCATCATTTCCAGCAACAACTGAAGCTTAAGCACGCCAAGAAGACCAAAAATTAGAGAAACTGATTGTCAAGAGTTACACATTATTAATTATCTCAGTCATTCTAATTATGTAAGTTACTGTTAATTAATTTTTTAATTTAATAAAAATAATAGAAATGATAGTAGAGATTAATATTATTAATAATAATTAAACGATAGTTAAAATATTATTAACCATGTGATATATGAAACTGTCAAATATGTATTTATTTATTTAGTTAATGAATAATATTTCCGATATTATTAGAGAATATATTCATTTGGTAGTTAATATTATATGTATTTTTGTTAAATTAATTTTTGAATGTTTTAGAGCATTTAATATGTTAATTGTTTTTATAAATATAGATATAGTTAGTTGTTTTAATAATTAGTTAATTGTTCTTAGATATTTGATTAGTAAGTAATAAATTGTTGTTAGATAGTTTATTAATATATTTATGATATTGTAATTATAATTATGTTTTTAAATATTTGGATATAATAATTATTGTTATTAATATAATAATAGTAGATAAGTTGTTAAGTAACCAAAAGTTGTTAAGAAATAATTGATAAAATTATTGAGTTAATTAATAATTATGAACACTAAACTTGGAATTTTTAAGAAGTTATTTATTATTATTAATAAATTTAATGTTAAATTTTAATATAGTGATATTAGAGTTATTTAGATATTTAATTAATATATTTATTGTGGTATAAATAAGTGTTTAAATTTTTGGATATAATAATAATTATTGTTGTTATTATAATAATCAATGTTCTGAAAATCAGATCGGACTAGTTAGTCCGACCGGTTCAACTGCGAATCGGATGTTTTTACGGTTTAGTTCAACTTATAAAACTGCTAATCATAAAACCACCTGAGAACTATTGAACCGGCTGGTCGGATCGAACCGGAACCCGACCGATTTTCCTGAAACAGTGCCGTTTTGTGTTTTGTATAAAAATGAAAACGGGAAAGCCTTCAGATGTTAGCCGCCTCCTCCTCTCAAACGAAGCTCTCTTCCCCCAAAAACCAAAACCCTAGCAGTAGCCTCCACCGCCATGGCAAGGAGGGCTGTCTCCTTCCATCCGTCGCACTGTAGTCGTTCTTGAGCTCTCCAACCCCTGTTCACTCCAACTCCTCTCAACTCTCACTCTCTCAAGCGAAGCTCTCTTCCCCAAAAAGAAACCCTAGCTTACAGCAGCTTCCGTCCTCGTCTGGTCATCGTCGTTGTGCTCCAAGTCTCCAACTTCTCTCCTCATTAGGGATGGTAATGTCCCCCCGGGGGAGGGGTATCCGCGGGGATTTACCCGCCGGGGAGCAGGTTTGGGGAGTAATTTTTCCCTGTGGGGGCGGGGGCGGGGAGCGAGATACCCGCTCCGTGAGTACCTGTTTAATACTTGTAAAGTTGAAATTACAAAAATATCCATATATATATATATATATATATATATATATATATATATATATATATGCTGACAGTTGAAACCCTAGCCCCCAACCCCAAATCAGTCTCAGTGCCTCTCTTCTCACTTCCCTCTCTATCACACAAGCCTCTCCCTCATTCAATCTCTCCAGCACCTTGCCACCTCCTCCTTTAGTCCTTCCAATCTTCCTTCTCAGAATGTCGCCGGCCTCCTCCTTCTGAGTCCCTCACATCATCGTCCCTGACCTTCCTCCGTCACAGCTGCCGCTCACTTCGTCGCTCACTGTTGGTTACTCATAGCTTCGCCGCCTCTTCCTCTGCTTCGCGACACCTCTGCCTCAGATCTGCTTCACAACGCCTCTACCTCAAATCTGCTTCACGACGCTTCTACCTCAGATCTGCTTCACGACGCCTCTGCCATAGATCTACTTCGTGACACCTCTGCCTCAAATCTGCTTCGCGACGCCTCTGCCTCAGATATGCTTTGCGACTTGCTTCGTGATGCGTCTACCTCAAATCTGCTTCGCAACGCCTCTGCCTCAAATCTACGTTGTCGACGGCAATTCTACTTCAGCAACACCTTTGCTCCATGAGGACTCTGCATCGCCTCTGCTCAGCAAAGCTGATGACGGCGCTGCTCCGTAGCCGGCCACCTTGTAATAAGTTGGATACTTCTGATTTTCTATTAATTGAGAATATATGTTCTGATTTTTATTTGATGAAATTGCTATGAAATTGGGATTAAGTTTTGAATTCTGTTAATGGAAATTGGGTTTAGGTTTAGGATTTGGATTCTCTTAATGTGAAATTGGGTTTAGATTTGGATTCTGTTAATTGATAAATTTGGGTGTAGAGTTGGATTTTGTTGCTGTAAAAGTAAATTTAGGGTTGTGATTCTTACTATAAAATTGGAAGATTGGATTATAAAACTGAGTTGATTGAGATGTCATTGTTCACTAGATTTTTGTTCTTTTTATTTTTTTCTTATTCGTTTCCTCTAAACCCGTGGATATCCGAATATCCGGCGGGTAGAAGGTCTCCGTTACCCATCACAGGGATGGGGCGGGATGGGGGAGGGTTTTTGGAGGCAGAGGCGGGGGCAGGGGCAGGGGGCATGTCCCCGCCCCATGGGGATCCGTTGCCATCCCTACTCCTCATTCACCAATCGCAGCTTCTTCCTCGTTGTCCGAAAAACAGTTGCAACGGCAAGAGGAAGAGGAGGAAGGCACCATGGAGTTTAATGTAATGGGAATAGAAGTGATGTCCTCACTCTCACTCACTCTCTCTTCCAATTTTGCACCAAATTGGTTTTTTCATTTTCCCCTAACAGTAACAACTCACACCTCAAAATCTCTTCTTTCTCTTTTGTTTATCTTCATTTTATCCAATTCTTTTCATTCTTTGCAGGATTCTTCTTCCAACAACTTCACTTTCAAAACTTCACCTAGGGTTCCACTTCGCTCTGCCTCTTAGGTCAGCTTTAACTTTATTATGCTCTAGTTCTTTACACATCCATTTGTTCCTACGTTTCTTTGTATCTCTAGTAAATTGCAGCAGAAAGACACAAAAAGAAAAAAATAAAATAAAAAGTGAATTTGTGATTGGTAGCAGTTGGTGGAATAAACAATTTGGGAAAATTATACTTGAAAATTTGGAATATGAGTTCATTGGAAATGACCTAGTTAACGATGTACATGATTTTAAAAGAGATTGAAAGATTCACACACTTAACAAGCGATGGTTCAATCATAGACTGAAGGAAGAGTTTGTGGTGCTTCATTGCTTGTTTAAGAACTAATCTTGGTGTGCACTGTGCCATTGAAAACAAAAAAAAATGCTTTCTGACTTAGGAGTTACGAATATTAATGTACAAGTTGTCTATCATTATGTTTCTAGTATTTGTTTGGTTGTAAAGTATGGAAGCAAAAATATGGTTCACTGGGGTAATAAGAATAGTCTCATAACTTGGATTATATGAGACAATTGATTTTCGAGTGTTGTTTTGTTTTTGTTTTAAGGTCCTGTTTTGTGCTCAATTTTCATTTTGTAAGAAACTGTTTGAGGTATATAAAATTTAAGAAGGAAGACTGTACCAACAGCTATTTTGTTGATGGATTCTAGTCCACCACAAACTAAACATAGAATAGAATTGAAGAAAGAAATCCTTCATTATTTTATCATTAGTCTGTTTTTGGCATTGCATATTATTATAGTTTGTTTGTTTGTTTATTCATTAAACTTTCATAGAACAAGTTGTTTATAATTCCCTTTTGTCTAGAATAAATTATTACTATTTGAGCATGCAAATACTTCATTTTCATTACTGAGACTTCCGTTATTATTTATATTGGCAATCTTGTTGAAATAAAAAAAATGCAGTGCCATGAGTGTTGAAAAGTTGTAAAAAATTGAAAAGAATTTTCAATAATAATATAACAAGTAACTAATTAAACCCTTTTTTATTAATACAAACCCCTATCCTTTGCACATTAAAAGATATTAAACTTATAATATGCTTCTGAACTAATGCCAATTGATCCACTTATTCACCTTTTATTTATTATTTTATTATAAAACGGTTATTCCGATTGGACCACGGTTGAATGGATTCGACCAGTAAACTAATAAACCAGTAACTAAAACAGTTCGATGATCAGTCCGATTTTCAAAACCTTAATAATAATAATAGTTAAAATATTAATATATGTTATTGATCCATGTATGTGTTCTTTTAATGAATAATTAAATTTAGAATAGTTATTAATGGTTATTAAGAGTTACTATTAATACTAAATTTGGAATTATTTTAATAAGTTAGTTATTAATAATAAAAAATTTATTATTAATATGTTAGAATTGTTTAGAAATTTATTAATCTTTTTAGTTATGTAAATAGTTAGTTTTTAAATTTTATTAGTTATATATTTATAAGTATATTTGTTATAATAAAGTTTTTATGAATATTTTTTATTGATGTGAAATTTGGTTACGTTATGTAGGGTTTACGGATGTTGACGTGTAACCACTTATTGCCGTCGGATCCGTATAATCTTATTGTGGAGGGGCATTGAACGATCGGATTTCTGCTAGTAAAGAAATTTATTAAAAATTATCGCGTTGTAAGTATAGTTTCTAAACCAACAGAGAATCTTTTCGTACAAAAGTTTAGTTGTCACAAGTAACAAAAACCCCAGGTCGTCTTCTCAAGGAATTGCAAGGAATTATGATTTATTATTGGTTATGGAAAAGGTATGTTTTTGGGTTTTTGAAATAAGGAACAAGTAATTTAAATGACAAGAAAAATAAATTATAATTATAAAAATCTCTTGGCAAGGTATGAGAACTGGAAGTCCTATCCTAGTTATCCTTATCAGGTGTGATGAGAATTGGGTTTTAATCCCACTTAGTTAACCCTTACTAAACAAAGGAAAGTCAAGTGGACTAATTAACTTGATTCTTCAAGTCCTAGTCAACTCCTATGGAAAGACTAGCTTTAGAGGAATCCAAATCAATCAGCAATCCCAATTTCTAATCAACTGCTGAGTTTGATAACTCAAGTGTTACCAATTACTCAACCAAAGCTAAAAGAGAAGAAAATCTACTCGAATGAAAATAATTTGGATAAATCGAAAGCATCAATAACATAAATAGAACAAAATGATCTTATATCTGAAATACCTCAATTTATATAAAAATATCAATCCTAACATAGAAAAGTTCATAAATCAATTTGGAAGAATAAATAACAATTAAAGTAATAGAATAAATAATAGTAGAAAATAAATTAAAGGAACATTGAACCTGTCATTGAAGAGAAGTAGCCTAAACATAATAGAAATCCTAAATCCTAATCCTAATCCTAAGAAAGAGGAAAGAGCCTCTCTCTCTCTAAAACTACATCTAAAAGCTAAAATTATGAATTATGGAGTTGTATCTGTTGTATTTATGAATGGATGCATTCTTCCACTTTATAGCCTCTAATCTGTGTTTTATGGGCCGAAAATTGGGTCAAAAACAGCCCAGAAATTGCCCCCAGCGATTTCTGGTACGTACAGGTCGCTGCAAAGTCACGCGGAAGCGTCGTCCACGCGTTCGCGCAGATTGCATTTTTTCCAGGTCACACATCCGCGTGATGCACGCGTTCGCGTCGCCTGGCTTCGGGGCAGCTATAAAAAATTATATATCGCTGCGAAGCCCCGGACGTTAGCTTTTCAACGCAACTGGAACCGCGTCATTTGGACCTCTGTAGCTCAAGTTATGGTCGATTTAGTACCAAGAGGTCAGGCTGGAGAGCTTTAGCAGTTCCTTCAGTTTCTTGTATTCCTTCCACTTTTGCATGCTTCCTTTCCATCCTCTAAGCCATTCCTGCCCTGTAATCTCTGAAAACACTTAACACACATATCATGGTATCGAATGGTAATAAGAGAGGATTAAACATAGCAAATTTAAAGCCCAAAGAAGCATGTTTTCAATCATAGCACAAGATCAGGAAGGAAAATGTAAAACATGCAATTAGTATGAATAAGTGCGCAAAGACTTGATATAAACCACTCAATTGAGCACAAGATAAACCATAAAATAGTGGTTTATCAATCTCCCCACACTTAAACATTAGCATGTCCTCATGCTAAGCTCAAGAGAAGCTATAAAGAATGAAGAGGAATGGTAGAATGTATGAAATGCAACCTATTTGTATGAATGTAACTACATGCAGAATGTTTCTACCTACTTGGTTAAAAGTAAATAAGTTCTCCAAGACAAACATAAATCAAATTTCACTAATTCAAATTATACAATAAAAGACAAGTAAACTTGTAAGAAGACAACTCATGAAAGCAGGGAACATAGAATTAAGCATTGAACCCTCATTGATGGTGTATATGCACTCTAGTCTCTCAAGTGTATAGGGTAATTCACTCTAGTCTTCCCTAGTCATGCTTTCTAAACTTTGTTCTTCATCTAACCAATCAACAAATATTTAGTATACCAATGCAAACATCATGAGGTCTTTTTAGGGTTGTAATGGGGCTAAGGTAAGGGTGAGGATATATGTATGGCCAAGTGAGCTATAATATGAATATTTGACTAACCTAAGCTCTCACCTATAAACACACTCTATATACTTTTAAATTCATGCCTAGCTACCCAAAATTCCCACTTTTGCATTACATACTCATGCATCAACCTTTATTTTAATTTTATCGCATATGCATTGATCTTTTCGTTAATTTAACTTAGCATTGGGGTAATTTTGTCCCTTTATTTATTTACTTATTTATTGAATATTTTTTTTGGGATTTTTTTTCTCTTTTTTTTGAAGACATAAAGGCAAAAATAACATATCAATGCACATGAATTTTTAATTTTTCTAGTTTCACATGAGTAGGTACCCAAATTCCCGATATTTTATCAATTGTAAAAAAATAACACATTCCCTTATTAACCCATGTTCCCACGGTTTTCCCACACTTAATTGACACACAATTTCTATCTTAAGCTAACCAAAGATTCAATTGGGATATTTAATTATTTTTCCGCTTAAGGCTAGTAATGTGGTAAAATATAGAATAAAGGGAATTTAATAGGCTCAAAGTGGCTAACAAAGGTAATTGAAAGGGTAGGCTTATTTGGGATAAGTGAGCTAAACAAGTAATGGCCTCAATCATATGCAAGCATGTAAATACACTAAACATTGGACATATAGACTGAAACAAAGTAAAGATTGCAATCATAGAGAAGAGAACACACAAGAATAAAAATTTATGGTTAAATAATGTAACCATATAAATAAGCTCAAAATCTCACAGGTTGTGTGTTCTTAGCTATAATTCATGTTCCAATTTACAATCTTCAAACAAATTTAACATAAAAAAATTTTTCAATTTAAATTAGTGAAATACTATAAAAATTTCTTGAAAAAGAAAATATTACTTCAACCAAGTAGTAACTAAATGCATAAAATCAAACAAACATGCAATTAAACATGCAAATGCAACAATGAACTAACAAATAAAGTAAAATATTGGTGTTGAAAAAAAAGTAACTAACCCATGGAGATCGGTATCGACCTTCCCACACTTAAAGATTGCACCGTCCTCGGTACATGCTAAGATGTGCAAGTGGACGGGTTATTCCAACTGATACTTTTCTCCAAAGATTGTGCAGATGGACTTGTTTGTTGCCCCTTTGAGAAGCTTTCCCTTTTCCTTTCTCGGTGGCCAGCCTGAAAGAAGAGGAAAAAGAAGAAAAGTAACCCAGAAATAAAGATAAGAAAATAAATAAAATATGGGTGGGTAATGCTAAGTAATGGGGTCTTAATTACATGGTAGCTACAACATGCAAGTGAAAAAATAATAGAAGCACATGGCATACCAGTGGTGCAAAATTTGCAACAAAGGGAGGAGTGTGGGTAATGAAAGATAGTATAAGATCATGTCAATGCAAAAAGGAACACAGGTATCATAAAAGATTGGCACTGACAGCTAAATAATATCACCCAACAGTGTAAACAAGTCACTAAGTACCAAATAATACCAAAAAAGATATAACAGTTGAATAAGAAAATTTAACACCAATGGAAAAATAATAAAGTTAGAAAAGAAAATAAAAATATGCAAAAAATTAAAATGAAATGGATGAAAGTATGCAAATAAATTAAATAAAATAAAATGGAAGTGAAGAGGGATGAGAGGTTAAATGGATGAAGAAGAAGAAGGTAAGAGGGAAGGAAGAAGAAAAGATAGAAGAAATTAGGATTAGAAAAGAAAAGATAAGATAATTGGCGCTGATCTGGATAAGTTGTGCGACGCAGGCGACGCGGACGCGTGGGTGACGCGGTCGCATGCTGTGCAATATTTGTCAGGTGACGCGGATGCGTGGGTCACGCGATCGCGTGGCCTGATTTGTGCTATTGGCGCGAGTGCAGCCTCGCGTTCGCGCAACTCTCTGTTTCAAACTCATTTTGCCAAAATTTAGGGCGACGCGTTCGCGTGGTTGACGCGATCGCGTGAATGATCATATTTTAAAAATGAAGCGGACGCGTGGAGTACTCGTTCGCGTGAGAGGGCTTATGCTTCTAGCATCATTCCAGCCCAACTCCATCATAACTCTCTGCCATACACCTCTTTACGTCGATTTTGCGGGGCCACGTGTTCGCGTGGGGGACGCGGACATGTGGGAGGCTCTTTTTCAGAATGACGCGGACGCATCATTGACGCGGTCGCGTGGGCATGGTTGTGCCTAAGGCACGCCTCCAGCCACGCTTTCGCGTGACTTTCTGTTCAATTTTATTTTCTTCCCAACGCACCTGTGACGCGGACCCGTCAGCGACACTTACGCGTCACGTGCGTGTTTTTTTTATGCAATATGCAGCTGCAAATGCAGAATGCAGATGACTATGCAGAAATTATGAATGAACACGAGTGAAAATAAAATAAAATAAAACTAAGAACAAAAAGGAAAGAATATACCATGGTGGGTTGTCTCCCACCTAGCACTTTTAGTTAAAGTCCTTAAGTTGGACATTTGGGGAGTCCTTTGTTATGGTGGCTTGTGCTTGAACTCATCCAGGAATCTCCACCAATGTTTGTGATTCCAATGGCCTCCGGGGTCCCACACTAGTTGTATAAAGCCTTCAAGCAGGTTAAAGCAAGTGACAAGGTCCCAAGAGTGGTGATTGGTAGAATGAATTCCGGGGTCCCAAACCTTGCTTTTACACCCGTCTTCTTGTTGATCATCATGATTCTAACCGGGTGGTGAACAGTCGGAATTCTCACTCAGGCATCCAAACAGCTTCCTAGACCCATTCAATTTAGTATTCTTCCAACCTTGATAACTCAGCCGTGAGCTTCCTACCACAATGAACCTAGGATTGTGTTGCCAATCACTAACCATCTCCCTCTTACTCTTATAGCCACAAAGAGCTCTAAGTTGCCCATCCGTCTCAAGCAAAGCATATTCAAGTGAGATAATTAAGCTTGAGATGAGAGATTTACCCACTTGAATGAAGGTATGGATGGTGATGGCTTTGGGGGAGAGGTCTCCAACAATTTTAGCAAGGTGATTTCCAGCTCCATTCCCTTGAGCTCTTCCTTGACAACTTCCACTTCTATGCAAGCTTCTTCAATATCAACCTCTTCTTCTTGGTAGCTTTCTTCCAATTTGATCTCTTCTTCATTTTTCACCAAGGGTATGGGAGGTTGTGCTTCTTCTTCTTTGATCTCCATGTCTAGTCCAATGGGAGAGGATTCAAATGTTGATAAGAATTCATCAATGATTGAATCCATCTCTTGATCATCCCCTTCAAAGTCTTCAAACATGATATGCCTTGGAGGTTGTACACCCTCCTCAACATCAAATTCAAACTCCTTAGAAGGGGGCTCTATGACTGGGCTTTCCCATGGACGTTCCGCATCTCCTAAGTCTTCGACCACTTCTTCCTCTTCAATAATTCTGGCTTCCTCCAGTTGTTCCAGTACAAAGTCATGCTCCTTACTGTCCACTGGAGTTTCTAGTGTCTCCTTCATGCTACGTTCTTCATTAGATTCTCCACATGAAGCCATGGGGGTTTCTTGAGTGTTTGAACGTCTGGAAGGTAATCGACTTATTGCTTGCTCCAGTTGATAAAGGGTTGCATGAAATTTTTCTACTGTTTCCTTGAGGTGAGCCTGTGATTCTCGGGTCGATAGATATGGACATGGTGCATATGGAAGTGGTGGTTCTTGGGAGTAATTGGATTGAAATTGGGTTGGGTAAGGGTTAGGGTCATATGGAGATGAATGGTGATGGGTGGCTTGTGAGTATGGTGGTTCATAGCTATGTTGAGGAGGTGGTTCATAGGCATATGATGGGGCTTGCTGATAACTACAGGGGGGTCTACCATATCTATCATCTTGGTACGCACCTCGGAATGGCTCCTGACCATAGTAGTTTGGTGGGTGTTGGTTGTCACGAAAGGGTCTACCATAACTATTGTCTTGACATGCATTGTGGAATGGTCGTGGTCCATGGTATCTTGGAGGGTATTTTTGCCTAAAGGGTTGATAAGATCCTCGTGGTTCCTTCCATCTTTGATTGTTTTGACCTTGATGAATGTTCCTGTTATAGCTTCCATTCCTTTCAACAACATTAGAACCAAATTCAAAGCAATAGGGGTGAGAACTCATAATAGCTAATAAAAATTGAAAACAAAAAAAAAAACAAATAAACAAGCAAAATAAAATATTTACAATAACCAATAATAAGGCACACGTTTGCAATTCCCCGGCAACGGCACCATTTTGAACGATCGGATTTTTGCCAGTAAAAAAATTTATTAAAAATTATCGCGTTGTAAGTATAGTTTCTAAATCAACAGAGAATCCTTTCGTACAAAAGTTTGGTTGTCACAAGTAACAAAACCCAATAAAATTTATAATCGAAGTATTCAAACCTCGGGTCGTCTTCTTAAGGAATTACAGGGAAGTATGATTTATTATTGGTTATGAAAAAGGTATGTTTTTGGTTTTTGAAATAAGGAACAAGTAATTTAAATGACAAGAAAAATAAATTAATAACTATAAAAATCTCTTGGCAAGGTATGAGAATTGGAAGTCCTATCCTAGTTATCCTTATCAGGTGTGATGAGAATTGGGTTTTAATCCCACTTAGTTAACCCTTACTAAATAAAGGAAAGTCAAGTGGACTAATTAACTTGATTCCTCAAGTCCTAGTCAACTCCTATGAAAAGACTAGCTTTAGAGGGATCCAAATCAATCAGCAATCCCAATTTCCAATCAACTGCTGAGTTTGATAACTCAAGTGTTACCAATTACTCAACCAAAGCTAAAAGGGAAGAAAATCTACTCGAATGAAAATAATTTGGATAAATTGAAAGTATCAATAACATAAATAGAACAAAATGATCTTATATATGAAATACCTCAATTTATATAAAAATATCAATCCTAACATAGAAAAGTTCATAAATCAATTTGGAAGAATAAATAACAATTAAAGTAATAGAATAAATAATAGTAAAAAATAAACTAAAGGAACATTGAACCTGTAATTGAAGAAAAGTAGCCTAAACATAATAGAAATCCTAAATCCTAATCCTAATCCTAAGAGAGAGGAGAGAGCATCTCTCTCTCTAAAACTACATTTAAAACCTAAAATTATTAATTATGGAGTTGTATCTGTTGTATTTATGAATGGATGCATTCTCCCACTTTATAGCATCTAATATGTGTTTTCTGGGCCAAAAACTGGGTTAAAAACATCCCAAAAATTGCCCCCAGCGATTTCTGGTACAGGTCGCTGCAAAGTCACGCGGAAGCGTCGTCCACGCGTTCGCGCGGATTGCAATTTTTCTAGGTCACGCAGACACGTCGCTTGGCTTCGGGGAAGCTATAGCAAATTATATGTCTTTGTGAAGCCCTGGATGTTAGCTTTCCAACGCAACTGGAATCACATCATTTGGACCTCTGTAGCTCAAGTTATGGTCGATTTAGTACCAAGAGGTCAGGCTGGACAGCTTTAATAGTTCCTTTAGTTTCTTGTATTCCTTCCACTTTTGCATGCTTCCTTTCCATCCTCTAAGCCATTCTTGCCATGTAATTTCTGAAAACACTTAACACACATATCACGACATCGAATGTTAATAAGAGAGGATTAAACATAGCAAATTTAAAGCCCAAAGAAGCATGTTTTCAATCATAGCACAAGATCAGGAAGTAAAATGTAAAACATGCAATTAGTATGAATAAGTGTGCAAAGACTTGATATAAACCACTCAATTGAGCATAAGATAAACCATAAAATAGTGGTTTATCAGGAATTTATGGGAGACTGGTTTTTTTCACGTTTCTTATGTTGAAGTAATCTAGTGTCAGGGAGCATTGGTCAATGCATCGATCGAAAGATGGTATTCCGATACGCATACATTTTACCTTCTGGTTGGTGAGTGTGTGCCGTCACATTAGAAGACTTGGCTATGATACTTGGTCTCTCGATTATTGGTTTTCCAGTGACAGGAGTGACAGTAAGTAGTTTTGATGCCCTAGAAGCTGAATGCTTGGATCAGTTTGGGGTGGCACTTAGGAAGGTGTAACACCCTAATTACCCTAAGCCTTACCTCATGCAGTAAAGCAAAGGTTAATCAAAGTTTACAATAATTCTAAAACTTATATATATATATATATATATATATATATATATATATATATATATATATATATATATATATATATATATATATAAGGAGTAATAATTTTTAGAAGCCCGATGAAGAAATTAAGCTCAAATACGGAATTACAAAGCACGAATGTTCACACAAAACCATGAGCGAAAAAGGCAAGATCCACTATGTAAGATAACAAGACATATGTAGTTATATACGAGTATAATAATCATAAGATACTAGCCACAGCCCGCGGAGTTTAGGCTGACTAGTTAGATACTAACATACAGAGTTTTGACAATAAAACAGCTTATACAGAATATTTCTCGTAAAGTAAGCCTCTAAGGCAAAATAAAATACAAAAGTGAGAATACTAATAAGAATGAATAAAAAAACTCCAAAACATGATAAAGGTCCTCCGCTCTGTCACCATTAGGCAACTCATCGAGGTGGGTTGCGACCTGCATCTGAAAAACAACAACACGGCATGGAGTGAGAACCGGAGGTTCTCAGTATGGTAACAGTATCCAGTAATGTAAGATGTAAGACCCCAGGATGCTATAGGCAATTCTAGAGCTTCACACCAACATATATTCAAGCTTAAATGAAATAAATAACTTACACCGTAAACAAATAAACAGGGTTTTCTAAAATTAAAGGATTTCTAACTAGTACTAGTCACACCGCTGTATCCCACAGCCTTCGCCCACCTAACCTCCGTGCGATCCCATCGCCACCACCTACCCAACCTCCTCAGCACCAGACAAACACAGATAATGCAAGCAAGGAAAACATAGATAGTATTTAGATATATAACAAGTAATTCAAGAAGTAAGTAGGCATGTTATACAATTAGGCAAACCCAAGTAATCAAAGCAAGCAAGCATAAAGAAGATGCATATGATGAATGTCTGTCCTATTGGCTGTGATATCACATGTCGGTTATAGTGCCAAACCCGACACAAAATTCGAACGGCAACTTCCGGATTAGTCTCTCTGTTGTGCATACTCAGGAGGAATAATTCCGAGGGATAAGTGCCCTACGACCTTCTCCTTTCAGAGGAAAATGTTTCGAGGGAGAGTGCCCTACCACCTTGCAACCAGAGAGAAACCCATGCTCAGGAGGAATAATTCCGAGGGATGAGTGCCTTACCACCTTCTCCTTTCAGAGGGAAACGTTCCGAGGGAGAGTGCCCTACCACCGTCCTCTTGAGCGATAACTATGAGTGAGAAGCCCAGCTTCAAGCCTCACATCCGAACATAGGCAAGAGACTGCCATAGCCCCTACGACGGAGAACAACGCATATCATAATCACATATTCAATCTCATAGACCACTGCTCATAGCACACTTCCGCTCATACTCATTCCATCAACAGTAATCATAATGTTCCATTCCGAACTCATTGGTTCATCAGTTTCTCAATTTGTTGTCAGTAATCACCAAGTTCACTACTCTTCCTTCTCTCTCAACCAAACTCATCCTCAATACACCAGAAACCTAAACCTCCATTCTCTAAATTTTCAAAGTAAAACCCAAATTAAATCTCCTAGGACCTTTTCCCATGTTTTAATACCCAAAAAAGTAAGCCAAAGGATCTTAAATAGGTTTCCCAGAAGGTGACAAGCTTGTTGGGAAGGTGAAATAGTTAAAAACAAGAATTTAGTTGAAAAACAGGGCATGTGCGTACGCACAAGGGTGTACGTGCGCACGCCCAGGAAAGTTTTCAAATGTGTGCATACACATAGAGGTGTGCGTACACACAGGTAGTAAAATTTTCAACACTGTTCATTCACACAAGGCATGCAAACGCCCTCAACAGAGTGCACCTTCCAACGTGTGCGTGCGCACAGGTTGCAAAACTTCATTGGTTGTGTGCGCGCATAGGTCGTGCTAGCGCTCCCAACAGCAAGCCTTCCCCTGTGTGTGCGTGCGCACATAAACCAAAAATCATAAAACTCTGCAACATTGCAGAATTCATCATAAAGACTCATAATTCTCCTCATTCACCAATAACATTTTCACAACTCATCATCAATCATGAACAATACCAAAAACTCTCAACAAACATAATAATTCTCAAGATTCATCATCAAACCATTAGGCTCCCTAACATTTCACAACAACATTGCACATCAATAATTTCTCGTACATAGATCCATCACTTACCAACCATCATGATCATAAAAATCACCCAACACTTATCTCAACACAACATCAAAAATCCATCATCATGCTACATATACTCAAGTCATCATACCTCATATTCACCAACATTCAATTTTAATCCTATCCTAAGGTCCACTAGTCTAAGTGTCCAAAAATATTACATATTACATAGAGGAGACCGAAAGTATACCTTGGCCGCTCCCCAAAAAGTACACCACACAAAGATTGGAGTCCAACAAGCTTTCAACTCACCAACAAGCCACCAAAGCTCAAACTAACATCATATATATATCAAAATCAAAACCTAAGATACACAAAACAACTAAACACACGAGTTTAGTGAAATCTTACCTTACCCAACGAGATTAGGAGTAAAATTCAACAATTATCTGCTACTAGAAATCACCTAAACAAGCAAAACCACAAAATCTACTCAAAACAATAACCCCAAAAATGCAGAATTCTAGGGCTGGAAACTAGAGCTTGAGACACGATTTCTTACCAGATTTTATTAAATAGAAGTGAAGAGCTCGACAAGAGCTTCGCGTGGCCGCAAACGGCTCGTCAATTGGAGTCCGTAGCTCAAGTTATGGCTCCCGGAGGGTGGATGTGAATAGTGACATCTCCTCTTCTCCTATCTTCTCTCAAACCACGCCTCTCTCTTTGGGCTAGAAAATGAACTCAAAGCTCATTTAACTCACTTATATATGTTGGGCCTTGGGCCTGATTTGGGCCCGGTCCAACCCGTTAGTGTTTTAGGTCCGTTTGGCCCACTTTGGGCCAAAACCTTTAAGATTAGTGCCCGGTTTTCAATTCTAAAATTATTTTTTTTGTCCTTTCAAAACAATAAATCAATTTTTAAAAATCTTATTTTTCAAAATACACGGTACTGGACAGACTAGAGCTGGTACTGCCAGTTTAAGCGCTAGTATACATTTTTACAAAATTTTTTTTAAAAAGATACATTTTCCAACTCAGAAAAATTCATTGAAATCAAATTTCAGCTTTATATTTTCAAATTAAAACTTCTAAATTTTGAATCTAATTCGGGCACTAAAATTATGATTTTTATTAAAACGATTTTATGTGAAAAACTCCGATTCTTACAGAAGGCGGATTGCAGAGGTAGTTTTATAAAGTTGACGTGGCTATAGAATCCGAAAGACTGTTTAGTCTTGAAGGATAAAATTGAAATTCAAAGGTACGTAAAGTGCCACATCATGTTGTTATTCAAGACGATCCTGTTTGGAGACAAGTATGGGATAGCGGCGCACTAAAAATTTTTTCCTTTGCTGCGGGACTTTGCTAGAATCGGTGAATTCAGTTGGGGATCGACTTGCCTGGAACACTTGTTACAGATCTCTTTGTAGGGCATCTCATTTTGACTATAAGGAGGTCGATGGTCCACCAACACTTTTGCAAATCTGGGCATGGATCCATTACCGTTTCTTGTGTCGATTCTTGTCAATCCCTGACTTTTTCCACTTGCAAACAGGTAAAATTATCTAGCAACAACTTCAGCTATATGTTATCACCGTATCTTAATGTTTTAGTTTAGCGTTTGTTAACAAAATAAATGATATCTGGTGGCGTAATTGAGAACATACTGAATGACCATATAGATTTCATTCTCTTGCTCACTTTAGGAGGTCGTTAGATGAACTACAAGAAGGCCAAGTATGTTTTCATGATACAAGTCTCTGTCTTTGGTACGACCTTGTTATTAACAAGTGCTTAATTATGTGTGTCTGTTATGTGTGCAGTTTATTTGAGAGGCTTATGGTGTTGGTCTAATTGAGCCAGACGTGACTCCGACAGACATTCGTCAGCATTCAATAGTGTAGAGTGCTTCAGTACCGTTGATATCATTTGAATGCATTGAGTGACATGCAAATGACAGGTATAGGCGACAGTTTGGTTTAATCCAAGGCGTTCCTCATCAAGAACGGAGTCTAGAATGAGCAACGAGGAAGTCCTGACTGGCCCTAAAAATCTTGACTGGTCCTCCGAACATTCATTCTGGGTATTGCAATGGATGAACCGGTTTAGTCATGTTTTTGCTGATCTTTCCGTGCAAGCACTGCATTCCCTAGAGTTTTACATGTACTAGTACCGCAGAAAATATGGCCACCACTTGAACTTGTCAATTTTTATGGAGTAGGATAACCAAGAGGACAATCCAGTAGGTGATAATGAGAATCAAGTGCCACAGACACCTTCACCACCACAGTCACCCCCCACCACCACTGCCACCCCCAAAACCACAACAACAAGCCACGATAACACAAGAACCAGCTCAACATTCCTCGAATCCATATATTCCTCAAACATATTACACACTGCGGTCATACCCATTTGATCAGTAATATTGGAGGGTTCCACAGTTTGACACAGGAGATGGAGCTTCATTTAGCTAGCTACTTGGGTTCATGGCTTCATACCAAGGCCAATCACAATCTAGCCATCAGCCTGGTGTGATTCTGGGTAGGTATTCTTTGGACTTGAGAAGTCGACAACGCTTGGGAGCACGCAACATTCGAGTGTCCATCTTATTCAAGAAGCGTGTCATCCATGGGCGACCTTTGGTAACTCGTCTAAGGAACGGATTTGGTACGAATCGAGGTCTGTGGTAAGTAGGCCATGTTGCGGGATTACCTAGAGTCTTAAAACTAGCTCTGTATACTCTTTGAACTTGGTCCATCTTATAAACTTCATGAATATACACTTTCCAATCTAGCCGTTGATTCACACAACATGCAAGTACACGTCGACATGGAATCCGGTCCACTTGAAATTTGCCATAGTCACAATGTTGACAACGTAAGTCAACATTGTACTCCATCCCACTAGGAATCTCACGCACTTCAAAAATCTCGCTCTGCTTGTCGAAACAATTAACTTGGATGTTCCCTGATGCACGTTGGTTTGCATGAAATTTTTAGGTCACAAGCTCAAAAAAATATGACCAGCATTAATGCGAGCCTCATCAGCCTCGGCTCTTTTCTTGGTAAATAACTCATTAAGTCTGTAAAATGTTGCCTTTACTAGTGCAGTCACAGGGAGATTGTACACCCACTTCAAGACTGAATTGATGCACTCCACTAGATTCGTTGTCATATGATCCCATCGGTAACCACCATCGAATACTAACACATACTGTTCACATGGAATACGGTTTAACCAGTTAGTGTAAGCCTCACTCCTTTCTCATAAATGCTGATAACACATCTCGTATTCTCGCACCGTCCTCAAATATCCTACAATATAATACAGACATGCACAAATACCATGTGTAAATGAGATTCATAACAATTACAACTCTAACAACAACAAAGTTTAATATATTCATATTTACCTATGTTGACGATGAGCTTTTGCAAGTACGGTGCTTTGAACTTCCTCAGGAAGTTCGACTCTATACGCCTGATGCAGAACATGTGAAAAGCTCTAGGAGGCAACCAAGCTCCATTACTACGGGCAATAACTGAACTGATGGAGTCGTGTCGGTCAAAAATAAGTCTGACACCATCCCGAGTCACCACATGTTATCGCAAGTTACTAAGAAAAAAGTGTCGCACATCAGAAGTCTCTCCCTCCACAATCGCAAATGCAATAGGCACGATGTTATTGTTACCATCCTGTGAAACTGCAACTAACAGGCAACCCTTATATTTTCCATACAAATGTGTCTCATCTACCTGGACAGCTGGTTTGCAATGTCTGAATGCTCTAATGCAAGGGTAATAACTCCAGAAGACTTGATGTAATACCCAGATATCAGTAACCAAGTCATCACTCTAATATGTTGGCATAGTTTCAAAGTGGATGGCAGCTGATGGCTCCTTGTGACACATGGCCTCAAACCATATTGGCAAAACTTTCATACGATGCTTTCCAACCTCCGAATATTTTTTCACCTCCTTTTACTTTGCCCAACCATGCTTTGTGATAACTGATAGTGTAATTGAACTTCGACTATACTTCCGCAATAACTGATTTCACCTTTATCGAGGGGTCAATCTCTACCAACGGCTTTATTGCTTCTGCAATTGTGTTAGAATACAACTGCGAATGGTCTTGAGAAATGGTGGCTCTGGTACAAGTGTGACTACCAATATACGTCCTTATAATTCAACAGTACTTTCTGCAGTTCATGCTAACCCTGATTAGCCAATCACAACCTGACCCATACTGTGTATACTTGGCATAAAATGTCAACAGTTTTGACTCATACACCCGATAGTCTATACCTCTGCGGATGGTATAATCTTTCATCGACATGATGACAGCTTTCCTAGAACTAAATTCCATTGCCACAACAAATTTACCATCCGCCACAACAAAGAGTTCTGCTACAACGACACCATGCGATAAATATTTAATAAATAAATATTAAATAAGTGAAATCTGTCGATAAATTATATATCATTATGAACTTATCTTATATTTATACACATCCTGAATAAATATTCACTAAATTAACATAAATATATACATATATTTATTTAGAATCTTGTAATTATCTCAATTTCAACAAAATAAATAATAAATAAGTAAATATATAAATAAATACTAATTAATATTAACTAAATAAATAATAAAATACAATCTTATTTTAAATTTAACTAAATAAAGACATAAACAAATGCTAATTAATTATATTTTCACATGTCACATAACTAATTAATCCATTAATAATATAATAAACAACAAAATTCTAATCTCTAGGACAAATATTCAAATTACTTACCTGCATTCATATATTCAGGAAACTTTGGTGTATGCATAGCCTCCAAATCCAACGCGCGCATCAAAGATGGCTCCTCAAACGGATGTTGGTTTGTTAGTGCATTTACCGCTTTTGTCACATCTACCTCCATAGTGCCGTCAGCTTGATCTTCGTCTCCATCTGGACCAACGACCTCGTAGTTGCTTTCAAATTCTTCCTCACTGTCATTATTGTAATCTTCCCGTTCAATATTTTGATCAGCTTCAGATTGTTCGAACTTAATATACAACTCAATGAACGACATTTGGGAGTGACTTTCAATATACATTGAAAACATCTCTTGCATGCTCGCTTCATCAGTTATATATTTGGTTTGAAATTGAACAAATCCGCCAAATACTGATATAGGATATCTATATAAAATATATGACACTCTCCTTGACATTTGAGAATCTATCTTCTCACAAATCACACCTTTTAGTTCTTCAAATGAGACTGTGAATGAAATAACAATATCTAACGGATTCTCACATACAAGTTTCACTTCTTCAGATGTTTGTAACAAAATCTGACCAAAATAATATATTTTTAATACAACTCTATCATCTATTTTTTTCCTCACTTAAAAATGAATTTTAATGCTGTAATATTTTGAACAGAGACAAAAATCTAGCCACAAGAATAGAGAACACTCGGGGGCCAAGGAAAGAAGACTCGGTGAAGAAGAAGAAGAGAGATCTCGGCAATTAGGTAATGGGCTGAACGTGTGTATATATATATATATATAAGTAAAGAAATCGGATGGTCTGATTTTTATTCAACAATTTAAATGATTTTTTTAAAGCAAATCGGATGATTTGATTTGCTACATCAACGATTAAATTTTTTTTAATATGCCTGTAATCGAACGGTTCGATTACTCATGCAAATTCAAAATTTCAATTTCATACAAATTGAACCGTCCGATTTGTGTCCCTATTTTCACCATCAAATAAATCAGACCGTCCGATTTCTTCTACGTTAATTTTAAAACCCAGCCGCCACATCTGTGTCTAACACACCCAACCTTCATAACCAAGCATAACTCACATAAATTTTTCATATAAAAAAAATGAGCCTCAAAATGTATTTACAATTATTGAACTAATTTTTTATTTTATCAACAACTTATGTTTTTTCTAATAAATCACTAATATTATATATATTGATTGTTACACGACATTTTGCTTGCGTACCTTTTAATGGTTTAGTTTTAAGCAACTCATTTGAGTTTAAAGTTGTGTATTTAATTTTCATAATCTTTATTTTTTCATTTTAATAAAAAAATTTAAATTACTTTTTGTAATCTTTGCTTTATGAATTTTGTACTTAATACATCGACAATCTTTTTTTAATACTCAAAAAATATTCAATATAAATTTATTCTCATTGATTGTTATTAATTTGTCATCTTATTAAAAATAAAATAATTATTAAAATTATTGAGTTAATACTCAAATTGGTCCACAAAATTACACTCGCATCTCAAATTAGTTTTTACAATTTCAATTTACTCAATTTAATTCCTGAAATTGACATTCATGACTCATATTAATTTCTCAAATATTTTTTTTACAGCATGTTGACATGACATATAAATATGACATACTGATATGGATCATCAATGTCACGTGTTAGAAAATGGTTCGACCATATGTAATCGGATGATGACATGTCAGTTAGTGATACATGGTATATTAATGTGGATAGTGATGTTATGTGATAAGAAAACAATTGTTCATGTGTTGCTTTATGATTTACCTATGTGTCAATGACATGTCATCATTGTAAGTGACTCGATTTAATTTCTAAATTTGCTAAACTAGTCAATTTAGTCTCTAAACTTAAAAGTTGTGAGCTAAAGTGGTCGCTTCACAAATATGTAAACAATAAAAAAGTTTAATATATTTAAAAAAATTAAGAATTTTGATTCGTTTAACAAAATTTAGGAATTAAATTAAGCCACTTGTAATGATGTCATTTTGTAACACCTGAACAAATGATAATTAAAGTATTATGTGGATAAACTGTATTCTGCCATGTTGCACCACTATCCATATTGATATGCCACATGTCACTATCTAACATGTTATCATCCCATTAAGTATGATCAAATCATGCTCTGATATGTGGCACTAGCGATCCACATCAATATATCATGTTAGCACGCTATTAATGAAAAATATTCGAGGGGCTAACGTGAGTCATATAAGTCAACTTTAGAATTAAATTAAGAAAATTAAAACTTTAGATCAAATCCGAAGTATTAGCTCAACATTATTTGATAATTTTATTAATTAATCAAGAAATATAAAAATAGTGTTGAACAAAAAACAAAAAAAAAAGGAGAGAAAAAGAAGAGCTAAAATAGTAAGAGCAATAAAAATGATAATTTTTATAATTTTGTTTGGTCATCTATATATAAAAGACCAAAAGACCATAGCTATCTAACCAAATCAATTTGTATTTATTGTATTCAATTTGAATAAGTAAAACTTATCTTATTCTAATTTAGTTCTAAATTCACATTATTTGAATTTGATTTAATTATTAATTAAAAATATCTTAGTTTTTTATTCTATTCGTAGATTTATTATTTTAATGTCTAACAAATTAATCAAATTAATTAAGTAATACACATAATTAGTATAATTGATTTGGTTTAATAAACTAAAAGAAATAAATTAAAAAAATACTTAGGGGAAGAACTAGCATAAAATTTGAGGAGGGCCCAAAGTTTAATATTTGAATATAAAGAAATTAAAATAAAAATTTTAAGGGGGGCTAAATCAGACTTTACATATAGTTTATAAGAAAAAATTGAAGTTTAGGGAGGTCATTGCCCCTTGAGGCATGAGAGGCTTACTCTCAAAACCTTTTTGTTTCTTCTTTTATGTTCTTCTTTTTCTTTGCATTGTGCTCAACTCTTTCTTCTTCCTTTTCTTTCAATTTTTTCTTTCTTCTTCCTTCTCTTTTAATTTTTTTTGCATTGTGCTAGACACATTTTCTTTCTCTACATTCTGTTCAAAAGTACGTAATGCTTGTGAAATCAGATCTAAATTCTCATTAAATACACAAATCTTTGGTGATTATGAAAGATTGTAGTTTAAATGAGTTAAATCAGTGTAAACTGGATGTTTTTTCCATATCGAACATAATTGAGGAGTTATGAATGACTTTTTTTTGCATTGAATGATTCTATATATTTAATGATTCTGACAAATTAGTGTGAGCTATGAGGGTATTAGCTTCTATATTCGATATTTATGTGCTATTTGTATATATTTTTGTTTTTTTGTTCTTGATTCTGGTTATTTATGATGATCTTAGTTTTTGTTTGTTGAGTTGTTGTTTGAGAAATTAGTGTTGTTCTATGATTTTGATTTTTGTTCTATATATATGAATTTATGTGCTATGCTACCCGAAATATGTGCTATGCCTAAGTATTTGTATACTGAGCTGAACCAAAACGTTTTTTTTATGTAATGATCATTGTGGCTATTACAGGATCAATTTTTGTATGCCTAAGATTATAAATGCATCAAAGAAAAAAAAAGTTCTCACTGAGGTAATTTTCATATGCCATTTTATATTATTTGTTTAACTTGTTTTTAATTCTCTAAATTTAGTTTTTTTTAAGGATTTGAATTTGGTAGATCATAGATAAATGGTGGAGCAATGTTCAATTCTTTATCATGAATAAAGCATGATTCAATCAGATCGAACATAAATTTATAAACAAAGAAAAACAAAAATATTTGTAATTTTGTTTTTTTTTTCATTATTTTAGTTAGAAATCATGATGAATTTTGGTACATGTTAGAATAAAACAGAAAATGAGCCATTTGTGCTGATAGAAATATTTTGTGTGCCACGTTACACAATTTATGTGCTAGGCATGATTTTTTTGTGCTAGCATAACAGTTTTTGTGATATACAATAAAGACAATAACAAAAAAAAATTATAAAATATTTGTATTCTTGACATTGAATAAAGAGAGTAAATTTATACAATAAATTTTAAACCAAATCCCCCAAAAGTTTAGAATAAGCAGAAAATAAATATTTGTGATCTTGACATTGAAACCATTAATCAATATTTTCTTTCGTTGTTGATCTACTTGTGTGAGAACTGCTTTCTCAGTTGATGACTGTGTATCAATTCCAAAGTCAAAGGACGGAAATGAGATCTCAAATCTTTCTCCATTGCAATATTTTCAACCATCCACAACTCAATAGCAATATCTACTTGATTAGTGATGAGCGGATATTTTATATACTTTTTGGTGATATTTTCATGTAGTTTTTAGTATGTTTTAGTTACTTTTTATTATATTTTTATTAGTTTTTATGCAAAAATCACATTTCTGGACTTTACTATGAGTTTGTGTATTTTTCTTTAATTTCAGGTACTTTCTGGCTGAAATTGAGGGACCTGAGCAAAAATCTGATTCAGAGACTGAGAAAAGACTGCAGATGCTGTTGGATTCTGACCTTCCTGCACTCGAAATGAATTTTCTGGAGTTACAGAAGTCTAATTGATGCGCTCTCAATTGCGTTGAAAAGTAGACATCTTGGGCTTTCCAGCAATATATAATAATTCATACTTGGCTCAAGATTTGGTAGCGCAAACTGACGTTTAAACGCCAGCTCCTTACCCTTTTCTGGCGTTAAACGGCAAAACTGGTATGAAAGTTGGAGTTAAACGCCCAAACTGGCACAAAAGCTGGAGTTCAATGCCAGGAATAGTCTATGCACGTGAAAACTTCAGTGCTCAGCCCAAACACACACCAAGTGGGCCCCGAAAGTGGATTTCTGCACTATCTATCTTAGCTTACTCATTTTCTGTAAACCTAGGTTACTAGTTGATTATAAAAACTACTTTTAGAGATTTATTTCGATCATCACGGCATTTTTACATATGAATTTTGTATCTTCTATAGCATGAGTCTCTAAACTCCATGGTTGGGGGTGAGGAGCTTTGCTGTGTCTCGATGGATTAATGCAATTACTACTATTTTCCATTCAATCACGCTTGTTTCTATTCTAAGATATTCACTCGCACTTCAACATGATGAATGTGATGATCCGTGACACTCATCACCATTCTCAACCTATGAACGCGTGCTTGACAACCACTTCCGTTCTACCTTAGATTAAGTGTGTATCTCTTTGGTTCCTGGTTCACGAGTTTGATTGCCTCTCCTGATAACAGAGCATTCAAATATGTGAGATCAGAATCTTCATGGTATAAGCTAGAATAATTTGGCAGCATTCTTGAGATCCGAAAAGTCTAAATCTTGTCTGTGGTATTCCGAGTAGGATCCGGGAAGGGATGACTATGACGAACTTCAAACTCACAAATGTTGGGTGCAGTGACAGTGTGCAAAGGGATCAATGGATCTTATTCCAACACTAGTGAGAACCGACAGATGATTAGCCCTACCAAACCCGTAGCTGGACCATTTTCACTAAGAGGACGGATGGTAGCCATTGACAACGGTGATCCACCAACATATAGCTTGCCATGGAAGGAGCCTTGCGTCCGTGAAGAAGAAGACAGAGCATCTCCAAAACCTCAACCTGTATGTTCTCCATTACTGCATAACAAGTATTATTTAATCCATGCTCTTTTACTCATTCCAATTAAAACTGAGAATTATTATTGATATCCTGACAAAGAGTTACAAGATAACCATAGCTTGCTTCAAGCCGACAATCTCCGTGGGATTGACCCTTACTCACGTAAGGTATTACTTGGATGACCCAGTGCACTTGCTGGTTAGTTGTGCGGAATTGCAAAGTGTGATTGTGATTTCGTGCACCAAGTTTTTGGCGCCGTTGCCGGAGATTGTTCGAGTTTGGACAACTGACGATTTATTTTGTTGCTTAGATCAGAAAAAATTTTTCTTTTCGGTTTAGAGTCTTCTATTATTGTTTTTGGTTAAAATTTTAAAATCCTTATTTTATTTTTCTAAATTATTTTCGAAAATTTTCAAAACCAATAACTTCATAATGTAATCTTCTGTTTGAGTTTAGTTTCATATTTTAAGATTGGTGTCAATTGCATAAGTTTATTTTTCTTTCATTTTTTTCAAATTATTAGTGCTCAGAGTATAAAAATTTTTAAGTTTGGTATCCTTTGTGTTTCTGTTTTTTTAAAATTTTTTTAAAAGTTGCTCTCAGTGTTTATCTTGATATTCAAAGTTTTCCTGTTTATTTTCCTTGTTTTGATCTAAAAATTCTAAGTTTGGTGTCATTTTATTGTTTTTCTCTTTCCTCATTGAATTCAAAAATATCTTTCATACTTATTTAATTGAATTTTCGAAAATTTCATTTAAAAATTCAGATTTTTAGTCTAGAAAATTTTTATTCTATCTTATCTTAGTTTTGAAATTTCAAAATTCAAATTCCCTTTCAAAAATCATATCCAAAGTTTTTCAAATCTTCTTAATTAAGTAATTATTTTAATTTTCAAAATTTATATCTTAATTTCTAATTATTTTATTTTATCTTATTTATTTATTCGGTTTGTTTTTAATTAAATAAAATAAAAATAAAAATATATTTTATTTGCAATTCACATCAATTCCTTTTTCTCCATCGTGGACCTAAGTGGAAATGAACAGTCCAGAAAGACTCTGGGGTCATATGCTAACCTCATTACGGCTGCATATGGGAGTAGCATCTATATACCTCCCATCAAAGCTAGCAGTTTTGAACTAAATCCTCAGCTCATTATCATGGTACAGCGAAATTGTCAGTATTTTGGTCTTCCACAGGAAGAACCTACTGAGTTTCTGGCACAGTTCTTACAAATTACTGACACAGTACGTGATAAAGAAGTGGATCAGGATATCTACAGATTATTACTGTTTCCATTTGTTGTAAAAGATCAAGCTAAGAGGTGGTTAAATAACCAACCCACAGCAAGTATAAGAACATGGAAACAGTTGTCAGACAAATTCCTGAATCAATATTTCCCTCCAAAAAGGATGACACAGCTAAGGCTAGACATCCAAGGCTTTAAACAAGAGGATAATGAATCTCTTTATAATGTCTGGGAGAGGTACAGGGGGATGCTAAGGAAATGCTCCTCTGAAATGTTTTCAGAGTGGGTGCAGTTAGACATCTTTTACTATGGGCTTACAGAAAAAGCTCAAATATCTCTAGATCACTCAGCTGGTGGATCTATACACATGAGAAAGACAATTGAAGAAGCTCAAGAGCTCATTGATACAGTGGCTAGAAATCAGCATCTGTACTTAAGGAATGAGTTCTCCCTGAAAGAAGAGGCTAAAGCAGTATCCACTGAACTTAGTCCTCAAGAACAAGTTGCTGAACTCAATCAGCAATTGCTTATTATAACAAAACAATTTGCAAAATTCAAGGAGATACTCCAAGACACTAAAAATGCTAACCAGAATATGGAAGCACAATTGGATCAGACAAGACAGCAGCTATCTAAACAGATAACAGAAGAATGCCAAGCTGTTCAATTAAGGAGTGGGAAGACATTGAATGTCTCAACTCAAAGCAGCAGAAAACCAAGAAAGGAACAACTGACAGAGGATGACCAACCCACTGTCCAAAATCCCTCTGAGGACAGTAAGATCCCAGAGAAGAATGATTCTGGCGTTCAAACGCCAGAAAAGGGCAAGAAAGTGGCGTTAAACGCCCAATGGGTAGCCAAATCTGGCATTCAAACTCCAGAAAAGGGTGGCAATCTGGCGTTAAATGCCCAAAAGCACCCAATCGTGGCATTCAAACGCCAATAGAGGATCAGACACTTGCAAGTGCTGATAACAACCCCCTTAAGCAGGCTTCTCCAACCACTTATGTAGGAAATAAACCTGCAGTAACCAAGGTTGAGGAATACAAAGCCAAGATGCCTTATCCTTAGAAACTCTGCCAAGAGGAACAGGATAAACAATTTGCCCATTTTGCAGACTATCTCAGGACTCTTGAAATAAAGATCCCGTTTGCAGAGGCACTTTAGCAAATACCCTATTATGCTAAGTTCATGAAAGAGATCTTAAGTCATAAGAAGGATTGGAGAGAAACTGAAAAAGTTTTCCTCACTGAAGAATGCAGTGCAGTCATTCTAAAAACCTTACCAGAGAAGCTTAAGGATCCCAGAAGCTATATGATACCATGCACATTAGAGGGCACTTGTACCAAGACAGCTCTATGTGATCTTGGGGCAAGCATCAACCTAATACCTGTATCCACTATCAGAAAGCTTGGCTTGACTGAAGAAGTCAAGCCAACCCGAATATGCCTCCAACTTGCTGATGGCTCCATTAAATATCCATCAGGCATAATTGAGGACATGATTGTCAAGGTTGGATCATTTGCCTTCCCCGCTGACTTTGTAGTGCTAGAAATGGAGGAGCACAAGAGTGCAACTCTCATTCTAGGAAGACCCTTCCTAGCAACTGGACGAACTCTCATTGATGTCTAAAAAGGGGAAGTAACCTTGAGAGTCAATGAGGAGGAGTTCAAGTTAAATGCTGTCAAAGCTATGCAGCATCCAGACACAGCAAATGCCTGCATGAGCATTGATATTATTGGCTCCTTGGTGGAAGAGATCAATATGACTGAAAGTCTCGAATCAGAGCTAGAGAACATCTTTAAAGATGTTCAGCCTGATCTGGAGGAACCAGAGAAAACAGAAGAACCTCTGAAAACTCTTCAGGAAGAGGTGAGGCCTCCTAAACCCGAGCTCAAACCACTACCACCATTCCTGAAATATGCATTTCTAGGAGAAGATGACACTTTTCCTGTGACCATAAGCTCTGCCTTAGAGCCACAGGAAGAGAAAGCACTACTTCAGGTGCTAAGGACACACAAGACAGCTCTTGGGTGGTCCATAAGTGACCTTAAGGGCATTAGCCCAGCCAGATGCATGCACAAGATCCTATTGGAGGATGATGCTAGGCCAGTGGTTCAACCACAGAGGCGGTTAAATCTGGCCATGAAGGAAGTGGTGCAGAAAGAGGTTACTAAATTACTAGAGGCTGAAATTATTTATCCTATTTCTGATAGCCCCTGGGTGGACCCTGTCCAAGTCGTCCCAAAAAAGGGAGGTATGACAGTGATTCATAATAAAAAAATGAACTGGTTCCTACAAGAACAGTTACAGGGTGGCGTATGTGTATTGACTACAGAAGGCTCAATACAGCCACCTGAAAGGATCATTTTCCTTTACCATTCATAGACCATATGCTAGAAAGACTAGCAGGTTATGACTATTACTGCTTTTTGGATGGCTATTTAGGTTATAACCAAATTACAGTAGATCATCAAGATCAGGAGAAAACAGCATTCACATGTCCATCTGGAGTATTTGTCTACAGAAGGATGCCTTTTGGTCTGTGCAATGCACCTGCAACCTTTCAGAGATGCATGCTCTCTATTTTCTCTTATATGGTGGAAAAATTTCTGGAAGTCTTCATGGATGACTTCTCAGTATTTGGAGACTCATTTAGCTCCTGTCTTGATCATTTAGCACTTGTTCTGAAAAGGTGCTAAGAGACTAACCTGGTTTTAAACTGGAAAAAATGTCACTTTATGGTGACTGAAGGAATTGTCCTTGGGCATAAAATTTTGAACAAAGGAATAGAGATGGATCAAGCTAAGGTAGAGGTAATTGAAAAATTACCACCACCCACCAATGTTAAGGCAATCAGAAGCTTTTTGGGACATGCATGATTCTACAAGAGGTTTATAAAGGATTTTTCAAGAATCGCAAAACCTCTGAGTAATCTGCTGGCTGCTGATACACCATTTGTCTTTGACACAGAGTGTTTGCAGGCCTTTGAGACTCTGAAGGCTAAGTTGGTCACAGCACCTATCATTTCTGCACCAGACTGGACATTACCATTCGAGTTAATGTGTGATGCAAGTGACCATGCTATTGGTGCAGTATTAGGACAAAGGCATAACAAGCTTCTACACGTCATATACTATGCCAACCGTGTTCTAAATGATGCACATAAGAATTACACAACCACAGAAAAAGAGCTGCTTGCAGTGGTTTATGCCATTGACAAGTTTATATCCTATTTAGTAGGATCAAAAGTGATTGTCTACACTGACCATGCTGCTCTTAAATATATACTCATGAAGCAGGATTCAAAACCCAGGCTCATAAGATGGGTATTACTTCTGCAAGAGTTTGATATAGAAATAAGAGACAGAAAAGGGACAGAGAACCAGGTAGCTGATCACCTATCCCGGATAGAACCAGTAGCAGGGGCATCCCTCCCTCCTACTGAGATCTCTGAGACCTTTCCGGATGAGCAACTCTTTGCCATTTAGGAAGTACCATGGTTTAAACGCCCACAATGGCCAACATATGGGCGTTTAACGCCAGAAAAGGCAGGGGGAGGAGATTTTGTTTCCACTTCAAATTTTTTCAAACTTTCATGTTTTAATTCATAATTTTCTGCATAAACATGTTACAAATTTTCATCAATCACACTCAATTTTCAAATATTTAATAATCTTCTAAATCCCTTTTCAATTTTCTTTCAAATCCTTCCCAAATCTCTTTCAAAAACTCATTTATCTTTTCAATTCCTTTCCAAATCTTTTCCAACTCATCATATCTTCTTTTAATTCTTAGATGCATCAACAAATTTTCAGATTTAACTTCTTTATACCTTTTTCATATATTTTGAATTTTAAAATCTCATCTTTTTCATCCCATGATTCATTTTTTTACCAATCATATCTTTCTATCACATCTTTTTCAAAATTTTCGAAACTCTACCCCTCCACTTTTAAATACACGTTCGGCCATCCCCAGTCCTCCACCATTCGAATCTGTCTCCTCCTATTCCTCTCCTTTCATTTCTTTTGCTTGAGGACAAGCAAACCTCTAAGTTTGGTGTGTTTTTCTGTGATCATCGAGCTAAGACTCATTAAGATCATGGCTCCTAAAGAAAAACAAACCACTTATAGAGGAAAGAAAGAGAATACTCTAAAGCCACTTTGGAATCAAGAGAGGTTTTTAACCAAAGAACATGCAGACCATTACTACAAAATAATGGGTCTGAGGTCAGTGATCCCGGAAGTTAAATTCGATCTGAAAGAAGACAAATATTCGGAGATCCAAGAGCAGATTCAAAACAGAGGCTGGGAAATTCTAGCTAATCCTGAGACAAAGGTGGGAAGAAACATGGTTCAGGAATTCTACTCAAATCTGTGGCTGACAGATAAGCAGAGAATAACTGGAACTGCCTTCCATACCTTTCGAACTATGGTCAGAGGGAGGATTATTTACTTCCATCTTAACAAAATAAGAGAGGTCTTCAAGCTGCCTCAACTGCAAGATGATCCGGAATCCTTTAATAGGAGAATGGTGAGAATGGATGAACGGTTGGACCAAGTTCTAGAGGACATATGCCTCCCTGGAGCCAAGTGGATAACTAACTCAAAAGGTGTCCCAAACCAACTCAAGAGAGGAGATCTCAAACCAGTCGCTAGGGGCTGGCTGGACTTCATTGGGCACTCTATATTGCCCACTAGCAACCGCTCTAAGGTCACTGTCAAAAGAGCAGTGATGGTCCATTGTATTATGCTGGAAAACGAAGTGGAGATTCATCATTTGATTTCTTGTGAGATTTACACAATTACGAATAAGAACTCCACTGAAGCCAAATTGGCTTACCCAAGCTTAATCTCTCTGCTATGTAAAGATGCTGGGGTGAAGATGGGAGTAGATGAGTTCATCCCAGTCGAGCATCCAATCACCAAGAAGTCAATGGAAGGACAACAAGTGCAAGATAACTCCATCAAAAGGAGGGCGCAGGAGTTCCTCCTAGAAATCCCTCAGATTGACTACTGGACCCGCCTAGAAGCATCTGTCACCAAGCTGTAAGAAGCTATGGATCAACTTAAGG
The DNA here is from genome assembly GCF_003086295.3 of Arachis hypogaea. Lineage (NCBI taxonomy): Eukaryota > Viridiplantae > Streptophyta > Magnoliopsida > Fabales > Fabaceae > Arachis > Arachis hypogaea. Next base: position 128,681,188 of record NC_092050.1, read on the forward strand.
AAGAACAGCAAAATCAAAATAGCATGCTCTGCAAACTGCTTAAGGAGCAAGAAAAGCAAGGGCGTGAGCTACAGGAGCTAAAGCGCCAGAGGCTCTCCCTTGAGGGACCAGACACCCCACAGATTGAAGGAGCATCCATCTCCCAAAATAAAGGTTGTTGAGTCCTAATCTTAACTCTGTGATAACTTTTATTATTAGAAACCTATCTTAAGAATTATATGAATATTAGTAATTAGGGTCTTTATCTTTAATTTTATTTTTATTTTTTATCTCCAAGTAAGCTATAATTTATTTTTCACTTCATCATTAAACATGAATAAAATAGTAGATTCTTTGAGTAAAGATGCAATTATTTCGAGTTTTTAAGAGAAGAATTCAAAATTATTTATTTGTGGTGGCAATACTTTTTATTTTCTGAATGAATGCTTGAACAGTGCATATTTTTTATAGTGAAGTTTATGAATGTTAAAATTGTTGGCTCTTGAAAGAATGATGAAAAAAGAGAAATGTTATTGATAATCTGAAAAATCATGAAATTGATTCTTGAAGCAAGAAAAAGCAGTGAAGAACAAAGCTTGCGAAAAAAAAAGCAAGCAGAAAAAGCCAATAGCCATTTAAACCAAAAGGCAAGGGTAAAAAGGATCAAAGGCTTTGAGCATTAATGGATAGGAGGGCCTAACGGCATAAAATCTTGGCCTAAGCGGCTGAATCAAGCTGTCCCTAACCATGTGCTTGTGGCATGCAGGTCCAAGTGAAAAGCTTGAAACTGAGTGGTTAAAGTCGTGATCCAAAGCAAAAGAGTGTGCTTAAGAACTCTGGATACCTCTAACTGGGAACTTTAGCAAAGCTGAGTCACAATCTAAAAAGGTTCACCCAGTTATGTGCCTGTGGCATTTATGTATCCTGTAGTATTACTGGAAAACAAGATGCTTAGGGTCACAGCCAAGACTCATAAAGTAGCTGTGTTCAAGAATCAACACATTAAACTAGAAGAATCAATAACACTATCTGAATTCTAAGTTCCTATAGATGCCAATCATTCTGAACTTCAAAGGATAAAGTGAGATGCCAAAACTGTTCAGAAGCAAAAAGCTACTTGCCCCGCTCATCTGATTAGAATTTGAGCTTCACTTAAAACACTGGGATTCTATTGCAACTTGATCCTCTTTTTATCCTATTTTATTTGTCTAGTTTCTTGAGGACAAGCAACAGTTTAAGTTTGGTGATGTGATGAGCGGATATTTTATACGCTTTTTGGTGATATTTTCATGTAGTTTTTAGTATGTTTTAGTTACTTTTTATTATATTTTTATTAGTTTTTATGCAAAAATCATATTTCTAGATTTTACTATGAGTTTGTGTATTTTTCTATAATTTCAGGTATTTTCTGGCTGAAATTGAGGGACCTGAGCGAAAATCTGATTCAGAGGCTAAGAAAGCACTACAGATGCTGTTGGATTCTGACCTCCTTGCACTCGAAATATATTTTCTGGAGCAACATAAGTCCAATTGATGCGCTCTCAATTGTGTTGGAAAATAGACATCTTGGGCTTTCCAGCAATATATAATAGTCCATACTTGGCTCGAGATTTGGTAGCGCAAACTAGCGTTTAAACGCCAGCTCCTTACCCTTTTCTGGCGTTAAACGCCAGAGCTGGCATAAAAGTTGGAGTTAAACGCCCAAACTGGCACAAAAGTTGGAGTTCAATGCCAAGAATAGCCTATGCACGTGAAAGCTTCAGTGCTCAGCCCAAACACACACCAAGTGGGCCCCGAAAGTGGATTTCTACACTATCTATCTTAGCTTACTCATTTTCTGTAAACCTAGGTTACTAGTTGAGTATAAAAACTACTTTTAGAGATTTATTTCGATCATCACGACATTTTTACATCTGAATTTTATATCTTCTACGGCATGAGTCTCTAAACTCCATGGTTGGGGGTGAGGACCTCTGTTGTGTCTCGATGGATTAATGCAATTACTACTATTTTCCATTCAATCACGCTTGTTTCTATTCTAAGATATTCACTCGCACTTCAACATGATGAATGTGATGATCTGTGACACTCATCACCATTCTCAACCTATGAACGCATGCTTGACAACCACTTCCGTTCTACCTTAGATTGAGTGTGTATCTCTTTGGTTCCTGGTTCACGAGTTTAATTGCCTCTCCTGACAACAGAGCATTCAAATATGTGAGATTAGAATCTTCGTGGTATAAGCTAGAATCAATTGGCAGCATTCTTGAGATCCGGAAAGTCTAAACCTTGTCTGTGGTATTTCGAGTAGGATCCGGGAAGGGATGACTGTGACGAACTTCAAACTCATAAATGTTGGGTGCAGTGACAGTGTGCAAAGGGATCAATGGATCTTATTCCAACACTAGTGAGAACCGACAGATGATTAGCCCTATGAAACCCGTAGCTGGACCATTTTCACTGAGAGGACGGATGGTAGCCATTGACAATGGTGATCCACCAACATATAGCTTGCCATGGAAGGAGCCTTGCGTGCGTGAAGAAGAAGACAGTAGGAAAGCAGAGATTCAGAAGACAGAGCATCTCCAAAACCTCAACCTGTTCTCCATTACTGCATAACAAGTATTATTTAATCCATGCTCTTTTACTCATTCCAATTAAAACTGAGAATTATTATTGATATCCTGACTAAGAGTTACAAGATAACCATAGCTTGCTTCAAGCCGACAATCTCCGTGGGATCGACCCTTACTCACGTAAGGTATTACTTGGACGACCCAGTGCACTTGCTGGTTAGTTGTGCGGAATTGTAAAAGTGTGATTGTGATTTCGTGCACCAATTAGCTTTAGTGAAACTATACAAAAATAAAAGAATTTGGTTACACAAAAGAAATTTTGCTGCTCAACATATAAAATACAAAGTACAGCACAACAATTAGCTATTCTAGCACATAAAATTAGAGAATTCACCTCTCAGCAGCATCTGTCTGATCTTTAGTTACTGAGTCAACAGTTTTTTTCTTTTACGCCTCAATGCCAGATGTTACATGTGAAAGGGGTGGATGTTGAGGAACATCTATAACTTGTTCTCTTTTACTAAAACATCGATTATATTAGTTTTAATTAATCTATATAAAAGTGTGTAAGAGAACATGCAAGCACACAATATTTGGTTCTTGATAAACCACTATTTATGGTTTATCTTGTGCTCAATTGAGTGGTTTTTATAAAGTCTTTGCACACTTATTCATACTAATTGCATGGTTTTATATTTTCCTTCCTAATTTTGTGTTATGATTGAAAACATGCTTCTTTGGCCTTAAATTTGCTATGTTTAATCCCTTCTTATTACCATTTGATGCCTTGATATGTGTGTTAAGTGATTTCAGGGTTTATAGAGTAGGAATGGCTTAGAGGATGGAAAGGAAGCATGCAAAAGTGGAAGGAATATAAGAAATTGAAGGAATTGCTAAGCTGTCCAACCTGACCTCTTCGTACTTAACTGACCATAACTTGAGGTAAAAAGGTCCAAATGAGGCAGTTTTAGTTGCGTTGGAAAGCTAACATCCAGGGCTTCGAAATAATATGTAATTTTCCATAGTTGCCATGCTGTTAGGCGATGCGCACGCATAGATCACACGTACGCGTGACCTGGCAAAAGTTCAATCCACGCGTACGCGTGACAGAGCCACGTGTTGGACGTATCAGAAAACACTGGGGGCAATTTCTGGGCTTCTTTTGACCCAGTTTTCGGCCCAAAAAACACATATTAAAGGCTGCAGAGTGGGGGAATCAAGGATTTCATTCATACAACTTCTCATTATTCAATTTTAGGTTTTAGATGTAGTTTTCTAGAGAGTCTCTCTCTAGGTTTTAGGATTTCTCTTAGTTTTAGGTTTATTTCTTCTCAATTCCAGGTTCAATATTCCTTTAATTTAGTTTCTCTTCTACTTTTATTTGTTCTAGCATCTAGTTTATTTATTTTCCTTGTTGATTACTTTATGTTGACAATTTGGTTTATGAACTCTTCATGTTAGATTTGATTTTCCTTTTTAATGCACTTTGAGGTATTTCATGTTTATTGCTTCTTCTACTTATGTTTTTATGTTATGCCTTTCAAGTATTTGACAAAATGCTTGGGAGGGTTTTAAGTTAGATTTTTATGATTCTTGGCTTTGGTTGAGTAATTGGAGACTCTTGTGTTATCAAACTCCTTGTTGATTGATAATTGTAAGTTGCTGGTTGATTTGGATCCCTCTAAAGCTAGTCTTTCCTTAGGAGTTGAGTAGGACTTGAGGAATCAAATTGATTAGTCCACTTGACTTTTCTTTATTCGGTAAGGGTTAACTAAGTGGGAGCAATGAACAATTGATGTCACAATTGATAAGGATAACTAGGATAGGACGTCCAGTTTTCATACTTTGCCAAGAGTTTTTCTAGTTATTAATTTACTTTCTTGCCAATTTATTTCCTTGTTCCCTATTTCAAAAAACCCAAAAAGATACTTTTCCATAACCAATAATAAATCATACTTCCCTGAAATTCCTTGAGAGACGACCCGATGTTTAAATACTTCGGTTTATTTTTATTGGGTTTGCTTAAGTGACAACCAAAACTTTTGTATGAAAGGATTCTCTGTTGGTTTAGAAACTATACTAGCAACAAGAACTTATTTGTGAAATTCTTTACCAGCAGAAATCCGATCGTCAAAATGGCGCCGTTGCCAGGGAATTGCAAACGTGTGCTTTATTATTGGTTATTGTAAATATTTGCTTTTTCGTTTCTTTACTAATGTTTCTAGTTTTAGGAGTTTATTTTCATTAATTTTTATTAGTTTTTGCTTTTACTTGCTACTATGAATTCTCACCCCTTTGGCCATGAGTTTAGTTCAAATTATGTTGCAGCATGCATCAAGGTTGGGACTATCAAAGATGGGAGGAGCCACAAGGATTTGATCAACCCTCTTGGCAACAACCTCCTCCGATGCACTATGAGCAGCAACAATTCTACATTGCATTCCAAGACAATAGTTATGGTGGACCCTTTCGTAACAACTAACCTCCACCAAATTACTATGGTCAAGAGCCATTCCAGGGTGCGTACCAAGACGATGGATATGATGGACCCCCTTTTAGTTACCAACAAGCCCCATCACATGCCCATGAACCCCCTCCTCAACATAGTTTTGAACCACCATACTCATAAGCCCCTTTTCACCATTCACCTCCATATGACCCTAACCCTTACCCATCATACCAAGAGCCTTATGAGCCATACATAGAACCACCCCAATTCCAAAATAATTGCCCCCTTTCCTCTTCCTATGATGAGATGCTTCAATCTTTTGCACAAGGACAAAAGACCTTGGAGAGCACACTTACTGGTCTAACTTCTGCTACACACACTCTCGTCTCCCAGCTTGGATCATCGAATACCTCCAGCAATCAACCCTCAAGCTTTACTGCACCACCACCCTTCGTGCAAGAATACCTATATCCATCAGTCCAAGAGCAACATGATCCCAATTATGCTACTGACCCAGAACAAGAGAGAAGGGATCGGTGTCGCAAATTCATACTTCACAAGATGCTAGAGGAGGCCCTAAAGGTGGAGGTAGGAGAGACCCTTGAAGGAAGTTGTCAAGAGGTGGAAGTCAACAAGGAGGAGCTGGATTTTGTACTAGAGCAAGTGGAGAAAGCCGAAATTACTGAAGAAGAAGAAGTGGTTGAGGATTTAGGAGATGCGGAACCTCCATTTGAACCTCAAGTCATAGAGCCTCCTTCCAAGACCGTTGAATTTGATGTTGAGGAGGGTGTACAACCTCCAAGGTATATCATGGTTGAAGACTTGGAAGCGGTTGATCATGAGAAAAGTTCACTAATTAATGAGTTTTTACCTATAATTGAACTCTCTCCCATTGAACTAGAGGAAGAGGTTAATATTACAAAAGCTTGCAAAGAGGTGAAAGTTGTCAAAGAAGAGCACAAAGGAGTAGAGCTTGAAATCACCTTGCCAAAGTTGCTGGAGGCCTCTTCCCCTAAGTCACCATCATCCTTCACAACATTCAAGTGGGTAAAATTCATATGCCTTAGCTTTCTCATGCCACTTGAATATGGTTTGCTTGAGACGGATGGTCAACTTAGGAATATTTGTGGCTTTAAGAGTAAGAGGGAGATGGTTAATGGTAGGAATCGTCCTGCAAGGTTCAATATGGTTGCACGCTCCAAGTCTAAGTGCAATGGTTGGTATAAGTCTCAATTGAATGGGTCTAGGAAGTTGTTTGGATGTCTCCGTGAGAATTCCGATTGCTCACCACCCAAGTGGAACAATAGTGATCAACAAGAAGACGGGTGCAAAAGCAAGGTTTGGGACCCCAAAATTCATTCTGAAAATCAACACTCCTGGAGTCTTGTCACTTGCTTTAACTTGCTTAAAGGCTTTATGCAACTAGTGTGGGATCCCGGAGGCTATTGGAATTACAAACACTGGTGGGGATTCCTGGATGAGTTCAAGCACAAGCCTCCATGACAAGGAGCTCACCAAATGTCCAACTTAAGGACAATAACTAAAAGTGCTAGGTGGGAGACAACCCACCATGGTATGATCTTTCATTTTTATTCTTAGTTTTATTTTATTTTATTTTTATTAGTGTTCATTCATAATTTCTGCATATTCATCTGCATTCTGCATAAAAAATAAAAATAAAAAATAAAAAAAATAAAAAAGGGGCAACCCATGTGTGCGCGTAGGCCACGCGTGGGCGTCGATTCCCAGTTTTGCTATCCCATCCAACGAACAGAAAGTTGTGATGGAATCGTACGACTGGTGTGCTCTGCACACAATTCGAACCATGCGTACGCGTCAAGCACGCGCATGCATGGACATGTCAATCGGCGTAAATGGGTGTTTGACCCGAGAGTTGTGCTGACCTCGCGCTGGAATTGTGCTAGAGGCACAAAATCACCTCACGCGTACGCGTCCTAATGCATGTGCGTCCTTTCACTTTAAGACCAGCCACGCGTATGCGTGCCAGACGCTTACACGTCAAATGACCAACTCAGTTTTCACGCGTACGCATGATGCACGCGTACGAGTCACGTCCCGTTTTTCATTCCTTTCTCCTTTCTTCTCTCTTTTCTCCTTCTTTCTTCCTCCTTTCTTACTTACTTCTTCTTCATCTCTTTAACTTCTCATCCTTATTATCTTTCATTCTATTTTCTTTATTACATTTACATACTTTCGTTCATTTCATTTACATCTTGTGCGTGTTTTATTTTCTTTTCTAAGTTTATTATTTTACCATTGGTGTTAAATGTTCTTATTCAACTGTTATACCTTTTCTGGTATTATTTTGGTGCTTAGTGACTTGTTTTACACTGTTGGGTAATATTATTTAAGTCAATACTAATCTTTTATGATATTTGTATTCCTTTTGCATTGACATGAATTTAATTGATATGCCATTTGCTTATACTGTTTTCTCACGTACATGTTGTAGCTACCATATAATTGAGACCCTCATTATTTGGCATGAACCCACTCATACTTTATTTGTTTTCTTATCTTTATTTCTGGGTTACTTTTCTTCTTTTTCCTCTTCTTTCAGGATGGCCACCGAGAAGGGAAGGGAAAAGCTTCTCAATGGGGCGACAGACAAGTCCCTACGCACATTCTTTGGAGAGAAAAGCATTAGTTGGAGCAGCCCGTCCACTTGCACATCTTAGCAATCACCGAGGACGGTGCAATCTTTAAGTGTGGGGAGGTCGATACCGACTTCCATGTGTTAGTTATTTCCTATTTCAACACCAATGTTTAATTTTTCTTGTTAAATTAGTTGTTACATTTGCATGTTTGATTGCATATTTGTTTGGTTTTGTGCATGTTCTTCTACCACTACTTGGTTGGAGTGATAAATTCTTTTTCAAGACCTTTTTTATAGTATTTCACTAATTTAAATTGAAAAATTTGTGTTAAACTTGTCTGAAGATTGTAATTTGGAATATGAATTATAGCTAAGAACACACAACCTGTAAAATTTGAGCTTAATTATATGGTTACATTATTTAACCATAATATTTTATTCTTGTGTGTTCTATTCTCTATGATTGCAATCTTTGCTTTGTTTCATTCTATATGTCCATTGTTTAGTGTATTTACATGCTTGCATATGATTGAGGCCATCATTTGTCATTAGCTCACTTATCCCAAATAGCCTACCCTTTCAATCAACCTTGTTTGCCACTTTGAGCCTTTTAATCCCCTATTGTTCTATATTTTACCACATCACTAGCCTTAAGCAGAAAAACAATTAATTACCCCAATTGAATCTTTGGTTAGCTTAAGATAGAGATTGTGTATCAACTAAGTGTGGGAAACTGTGGGAACTTAGGTTGACGAACGTGTACTGTGTCTTATTGACAAAATATTGGGAATTTGGGTGCATACTCATGTGAGACCAGAAAAATTAAAAGAAAAAAAATACTCATGTGCATTGATACATTATGTTTGCTTTTATGATTAAAAAAAAAATTAAATATGACAATAAATAAATAAGGGGACAAAATTACCCTAATGCTAAGTTTAATAAAAGATCAATGCATATGTGATAAAATTAAAGAAAAATTTGGTACATGAGTATGTGATACAAAAGTGGGAATTATGGGTAGCTAGGCATGATTTTAGAATTACATAGAGAGTTTGTGTGTGTTAGGTGAAAGCTTAGGTTAGTCAAAGATTCATATTATAGCTCACTTGGCCATACATATATCCTCACCCTTACCTTAGCCCCATTACAATCTTGAAAAGACCTCATGATGTTGCATTGGTATACTAAATTTTTGTTGATTGGTTAGATGAAGAACAAAGTCTAGAGAGCATAACTAGAGAAGAGTAGAGTGAATTAACCCTAGACACTTGAGCGACTAGAGTGATATACACTATCAGTGAGGGTTCAATGCTTGATTCTATGTTCCCGGATTTCATGAGCTATCTTCTTACATGTTTACTTGTCTTTATTGTGTGATTTGAATTAGTGGAATCTGATTTATGTTTGTCTTGGAGAATTTGTTTACTTTTAACCAAGTAGGTAGAAGCATTTTTGCATGTAGTTGCATTCATATAGCTAGGTTGCATTTCATAAGTTTCACCATTCCTCTTCACTCCTTTATAGCTTCTCTTGAGCATAGCATGAGGACATGCTAATGTTTAAGTGTGGGGAGATTGATAAACCACTATTTTATGGTTTATCTTGTGCTCAATTGAGTGGTTTTTATTAAGTCTTTGCACACTTATTCATACTAATTGCATGGTTTTACATTTTCCTTCCTAATTTTGTGCTATGATTGAAAACATGCTTCTTTGGCCTTAAATTTGCTATGTTTAATCCCCTCTTATTACCATTCGATGCCTTGATATGTGTGTTAAGTGATTTCAGGGTTTATAGGGCAGGAATGGCTTAGAGGATGGAAAGGAAGCATGCAAAAGTGGAAGGAATACAAGAAATTGAAGGAATTGCTAAGCTGTCCAACCTGACCTCTTCGTACTTAGCTGACCATAACTTGAGCTAAAAAGGTCCAAATGAGGCGGTTTTAGTTGCGTTTGAAAGCTAACATTTGGGGCTTCGAAATGATATATAATTTGCCATGGTTGCCACGCTGTTAGGCAATGCGCACGCGTGGACGACACGTACGCGTGACAGAGCCATGTGCTGGACGTATCAGAAAACGCTGGGGGCGATTTCTGGGCTCCTTTTGACCCAGTTTTTGGCCCAGAAAACACAGATTAAAGGCTGCAGAGTGGGGAAATCAAGGAATTCATTCATACAACTTCTCATTATTCAATTTTAGATTTTAGATGTAGTTTTCTAGAGAGAGAGAGGACTCTCCTCTCTCTAGGTTTTAGGATTTCTCTTAGTTTTAGGTTTATTTCTTCTCAATTCCAGGTTCAATGTTCCTTTAATTTAGTTTCTCTTCTACTTTTATTTGTTCTAGCATCTAGTTTATTTATTTTCCTTGTTGATTACTTTATGTTGACAATTTGGTTTATGAACTCTTCATGTTAGATTTGATTTTCCTTATTAATGCACTTTGAGGTATTTCATGTTTATTGCTTCTTTTACTTATGTTTTTATATTATGCCTTACAAGTGTTTGACAAAATGATTGGGAGGGTTTTAAGTTAGATTTTTATGATTCTTGGCTTTGGTTGAGTAATTGGAGACTCTTGTGTTATCAAACTCCTTGTTGATTGATAATTGTAAGTTGCTAGTTGATTTGGATCCCTCTAAAGCTAGTCTTTCCTTAGGAGTTGAGTAGGACTTGAGGAATCAAATTGATTAGTCCACTTGACTTTCCTTTATTCGGTAAGGGTTAACTAAGTGGGAGCAATGAACAATTATTGTCACAATTGATAAGGATAACTAGGATAGGACGTCCAGTTTTGATACCTTGCCAAGAGTTTTTCTAGTTATTAATTTACTTTCTTGCCAATTTATTTCCTTGTTCCCTATTTCAAAAAACCCAAAAAGATACTTTTTTATAACCAATAATAAATCATACTTCCCTGCAATTTCTTGAGAGACGACCCGAAGTTTAAATACTTCGGTTTATTTTTATTGGGTTTGCTTAAGTGACAACCAAAACTTTTGTACAAAAGAATTCTCTGTTGGTTTAAAAACTATACTAGCAACGAGAACTTGTTTGTGAAATTCTTTACCAGTAGAAATCCGATCGTCAGTTCTCAACACATAAAATACAAAATACATCACAACAATTAGCTATTCTAGAACACAAACAAGGAAACTCACCTCTCAGCAACATCTGGTCTTGAGAGATGTAGCAACAAAATATATGCTCATTTGTGATCGTTAGAGATGTGTTGCATTTCATGAGTAAAATCATACAATAAGCCAAAGCACACAAAGAATAAAACACAACACACAAATAGTAGACCTTAGCACACAAACATTTAAAGACAGCACACACATTATGAAATTCAGCATTGAAATACAGAATCAAAGACATAACATAAACATTGAAATATAGAATACATAATATGAAACTTAACACACAGACAGAATCAAAGCACGTAAGAAAAAAGAAAAGCAATACTGAAAAACAAAATGAAGAAGAATCGAACTCATTACCTCGAATAATCGTCTGTTTCTTTTTTCTTAGGGTTCGTTCGAGTTTTTGTGCTTTCATTTTAAAAGATTTTGAAATCTGAAGATTAAGGTGAAAGGTTTTGGACTCAGAGTAGAAGAAAGGGTTTTAGGATGAGAGTAGAAGAAGAACAAAATCCGCGTACTTTGAATTAGCGTTAATGTAGCGTATGTGCACACGTTTTTTTAAGTGTTTTTAATTATTGCCGAGCTAACTTGATTGGATTTAGTTGACAAAAAAACTTGTACATATAACAGTATTGATAATATAATAAATATATGAGAAAATTACACTCCTCTCCCCTGTGAGATGCTAAAATGACACTCCCCTCTCCTCTATTTTATAAATATACATTTTTCTCTCTTCTAACTTTTAAAAAACCTCCTCTTTAATCTATTTTAAACTTTTTATGTTAACTAATGTTAACTTTATCCATTTTTTAAGAAAAAATAAATTAATTTTTAAAAAAATACCCATTAGTAAAAATTTTATTTTTTATAAATTTTGCTTACCAAAATATCTTTTAATAAATTATTTTTTTATTGATTAAATTGTATTTTTTAAAAAATTTAATAATTATATAATTTTTTTCTAAAATACCCTTCAATAATTTTTTAATTATTAAATTATAATTTTATCAAAATTTTTGTTAACAATTTTTTTATATTTTACTATTAATTTTTTGATATCTATATATATTATTTTAATATTAAATAAAAAATTTTTGTAAGATTATTTTTCAATATCAATATATATTAATTGTTATATATATTAACAGTGGTAAGATTTTTTTATTTAATGTTAAAATAATATATATTGATATAAAAAAATTTAGTAAAATATAAAAATAATTGTTAACAAAAATTTTGGTAAAATCACAATTTAATAATTAAAAAATTATTGAAAGGTAGGTATGTTAGAAAAAATAATTTAATTATTATTTTTTTAAAAAATATTTTAATAAAAATACAATTTAATCAATAAAAAAATAATTTATTAAAAAGGTATTTTGGTAAGCAAAATTTAATAATAAAAAATAAAATTTTTGCTAATTAATATCTTTTCAAAAAATAATTTATTTTTTCTTAAAAAATGAATAAAGTTAATATTAATTAGTTAACACAAAAAATTTAAAATAGATTAAAAATGAGGTTTTTTTAAAAATTAAAAGGGAGGAGAATGTACATTTATAAAATAAAAAAAAATGAGTGTCATTTTAGTATCTCGCAGAAGAGGAGAGGAGAATTTTCTCTAAATATAAATATATAATAGATAATAGATAATAAATTTGTAAACAATATTAAATTTATGGAATCTGGGTCTTCCATCCAAAAATTTCCTAAATACCTAATAATGCGATTTGACTAAATTTAAAAAAAAAAAATATTTGAACAACAAAATTCTTTGTTTAACTAATTTAAATTGGTCATTTAATCAATTAATTTATTTATAGTAAAAAATTTAAATTTTATTTTATATATATAACAATTTATTAAGGAGTGACAAAACTCTTATTTTCATTTATTTGAAAGTTTATTTATTTTTATCTAATAGTAGAAAGAATTATTTACTGGATTTTTGGGGCTCCGGTGGGAAATGGCAAACCTATATAAAGTCTCAAATCTAATTTGGAGGTAGATGATGATATACAAAAGAAAAAATGGTGGCAATTTCGCTTTACAGAGGGAATCTTCACCGAGTACCGGACGTGCCTCGTCGATGGTTAATGCCAAACCCCAAAATCTCCCTCAAAGACTTCAAAACCCTCGTAGCTCGTCGCTCCAAAGCCCTCTCTCGCCTTTACGGCACCACTACCCCCGCCACCGCAACCACCGCAAACCCTAACCCTAACTCTGATATCGATCCTATCGTTACAGCGGATAACGGTCCTGTGGAGATCCAACCTGAAGAACCCGCGAAGGCCGCCACCGCTAACAACGATGACGAAGGGCCTTCGAGCAAGGCCGATGAGGGAGATCGGAAAGAAACGGAATTCGCCGCAGGTGGCGGTGGTGGTTCCCCGAAGAAAATGGCTGTGGATGATGGATCTGATGCGTTCATCGACTCAAAGAATGTCGCACCTCAACCCGGAGATGGCGGTTTCCCTTGCACGGAAAAGCATACTGAGCCTGTACGCTTCCGATTCTTACTGACATTTTCGTGGATTTTTTTAAATGGTTTTAACTGTGAATTTTAATCGGTTAAATTTTCTGTATTTTCTGTTAGTTTAAGAATAGTTGTTAATTGTTTTTGGATTTTTTATTTTTTATTCTTTTTAAGGAGATTCAAATATGCGACAAGTGATTCATGCGATGTGTGCTTTCTTCTGTGATATCACAGTTGATATCAGTTGATGATTTCAGTTTGAATGATAATTAGTTGATGTTTTCTAATTTAGCAAAAAATAGTTGCTAATTATACTGTCTCTTTTTTTCTCTCTCTCATTATATATATATATATATATATATATATATATATATATATATATATATATATATAATGCGATCTTTTATGCAATGATTTAAGAAAATTCAGATATGTTGTGAGTAATTGTTGTGTTGTGTGCTTATTATTCTCTTCTTTGGTTGGTGATATCTGTGCTGTTTGTTTAAGATTGCTATCTGTTAATTGTGCCAGGTAACTGACAATGTACACCAGCTGAGTGAAAAGGAGAAAAGGAAAAAGGAAGTGGAGGATAAGTTGCAAGTTTTGAATGCGAAAAAACACAATCTGGTGCTAGTGTTGAAGCAGGTAAGCTATGGTTTGGAATGTAAGATAACTTGTTCACCTAATGTTCGGTTTGGATGGCGGCTGGTATGTGGATATCCTCGTTTTTTGCAAAATAGTAAGTGTTTGGCTGTGTTGATTGGCAGATCTTGAATGCAGAGGAAGAGTTAAAGAGGCGAAGCAGTATGCAAGCGGTTGGGATGCGTGGCCCTTCTGCTCCACTTCAAGTAGATGGAATGAATGATACTGGTTCTATGACCAGGCTTATGGCACCAAGGCTGGGCTCTGAGGGAAATCTTGTTGGTGATGTGGAAGGCGGTGAGGCTGATATGCACTCTCGCCATATGCTTCGGACAAGTAGCATGTCACCATCTTCAGAGTCCCCACTTCGGAGAACCCCTACTGTTCAACAGAATGTGGTAATGTACATTGCATGTTAAAATTACTCCTGTCACAAATGTGTTGCAATTTGTCTGTCTTTTGATTTGGCCATTTTTATAACTAGTGTTATTATTGGGAGATATCTTACGGTAGTGCTTTTGGCATGCATCTATGGATATTTGAATTATAAAATGCTGCATAGAGGAGGAGCCTTCACTATGGAGCCTTTTGGTTTAGGGTTTATATTTGTTACATGCCAATGCTAATTAAAGTTTCAATGGCACTTTGGAGCCTAAGTCCGACTATAATTGTATTCCTTGAAGCAAAGGCTAGCATCTCAATGGTCCCTAATATTTTTCAGCTGGTTACTAAGTCTGACTATAACTGTATTTCTTGACATATATGTAAATTTGCCAGTGCATACAGTAGAGATTATATTTGAGTGAGGTTATGCCATGTTTAACTAAATATATGAGTAGAAGTCAAGTTGAAGTGGAAGTGCAGGTTCAAACCCATAAATACTGCATTGCTTTGAATTTTTCTGATGTCCAATCGTATGAATGTTAAATTGTTATGTTTTAAGGTTTCGCACCCTACTCGGGCAACTTTGGCAGCCACTGGTAGTAGTCCATCACGTTTTGCTTTATCGGGACATCAGGGGAATCAAATGAACTTGCCTTCAGTGTCTGTCTCAGGAACTTATATTGCCTCATCCCCTTCACCAGCTGCATCTGGGGGCACTTCTGTTTTCAGAGATGCTCGGCAACCAAGTCCATGGAAGTAGAATGTTTTTTGTGACTATAGTGGTATATTATCATTCTCAGTTTCTGGACTCTGGTTGCTGTATATAATTTCCCGAATGAGCAATGCTAGGAAGACCTTTGTCTCTCGGTGGTAGAAATATATGTAATTTTTGTTGTCCATTTGGAAAGAGGAAGATTGAAGGACTGCTTAACTTGATGTCAAGATATCAAATTATTCTATTTTGTTATTCTCTTGAACAGGATTTTAATTGCAACACGAATAATAGGATCTGAATTATCCTAAGCTGCAATAAGAATTGGGTGCGTTTAGATGAATTTGCTACAAGTATATATATAGCAATAATCTTGCTCAAGTCGGAAATTGGACATGCATTCAAAGTTTTATTTACCCAATTTTAATCTAGATGTATGCTCAAAATAAGCGACTACGACTCTCCTATCTTTTTTTTCTTTCCTTTTTAGGCTTATTAAAAAAATTAATATAGTCGGACAATTTTTTTTTTGTTTAAATGTATTAATATTCAGTGAATATAAAAAATGAGACATTTATCTAAAAAAAGAGTATCAATTATCTATTACATATATGATACAGATTTTTCTTTATTGGTGTGTAATTTTCTTTCTTAAAAAATACAGTTAGTTATATATAAAAATAAGGAATTACATTTCTAATAATTGAACATTTGAATTTAGGATTACTAATTAAGAGATCAAATTGTTTACTATGTTGAATAAAGTTATATTTGTTATTATTATACATGTTGAATTTTAATCATCATCATCTATAAAGAAATCATCATCTATAAAGAAAATTAAGTTAGTTAGATTTGGATTTTGTTCCCTCTCACACTAAACATAGACCTTTTAGGTTACACTTTTTATAAATTTTTTAATTATTGAGCTATACTTCTTGTTTCTTGTATTATATAATATTATTTTACTATCGAGTTTAAACTTTTTACTTATAACATGTTTAATTTATTACATTTTTATCATATTTATATATTATTATTGTTGTTGTTGTTGTTGTTGTTGTTGTTGTTGTTCATACTTAGATCCATTGCAAGAGCTAAACCCAAAATAATTAACAGCCCAATCAACACTATTTGGACCCACGTTGCGACTTACCTAACCTCAAAGAGGTTGTACACGATAACGCATGCCTACCCTTACTTATCCTGTTATCCACATGACTAACTCCTATAATCTCTCCTATTTATTTAGAAAGAAGATCTCAACAACCTCCCTAATAAAAGGAAATAATTATCCACCACTAAAGGTGGAACCACTTCATAAAGTGGTTATTGGCTCACCTACAACTATAAATACCCTGATACTCCCAAACATTCTTTGAACTCCAATCTACAAAAAACTGCCTAATACCCTTACTGACTTAAGCATTGGAGTTTCTTGTAGGTACCCCCATCAACCTCTTCAAAGAGCTTGGATAGCAACCCCTTATTGGGGAGACAGAAGAGCATCTCATTCTAAAAAAGTCTGGATCTCACGTTTAGGTCCAGTCCATCCGTTTCAAGTGACTTATAACATTGGCGTTATTGCGGGGACCTGGAAGTCTACACCCACCCACGACAGACAACCATCTCGAAGATGGACATACTGCATCAGAATCAGAACCAAATCAACACAATGATAATCGTGAAATCGTCATACCCCTACGCATTGGAAGAACGGAAGACCTCAATGGAAGAAGGAATCTGCGAAATCCAAGAACACAAAGAATCAAACCAATGAGTTAGGGGATCAAAATCTTGCAAAACTCATGGGATTTGTACGTGGACATCAAGGTCGATTGGAATAGCTTGAGATAGAGCTGGAACGACAACGCGAATTTGAGCATGCTCTACGAAGAGAAGTGTGACGATGTAGGGAATTGGAGGAAAATATAGAAAGACTAGAATCCGATTTTAGAGGAAGACAAACTTGGACCAAACGTTAAACTACACTCCTGGGAGCGACGACCCATTTACAGAGGAAATCATGAGGGCCAAAGTCCTAAGGAACTTTAAGGACCCGGATATGGACCTCTATGATGGGACGACCAATTCTCGACACCATTTGAGCAATTTCAAAAGTTGGATGTATTTAGCTGATGCCTTCGACGTAACTTGATTCAAAGCCTTCCTAACCACTCTAACAAACGCAACCATGAAGTGGTTCAACAGTCTACCTCCAAGGTCGGTCACTTATTTTGACGACGTAAAATCCGGTCAAACTGTAATTAATTAAGTAATTAATTAAAAATGGGAGAAAATAGTTAGAAAAATTAGCAATCAGAATTTGACAATTTAAATATGATATTTAGACTCAGCGAATTTTTCTGAGTCGGAAAACATAGTTTTCTACGTAAAAACGCACACTGAAAATTTAACCGGCAGTATCGGCTGAGATCTTTCCGATATTGCTGTTGAGAAAATAATTTGAGTGAGAAAGATTAAAAATTAGAATTTATGATTTAAAAAATAAAAATATCTAAAATGCAGTTTAAAACGCTAATCTTAAATATTTTAGCCCAAAATTGGGCCAACGAGTCATATACATGAACCAGGCCGAAGTGGGACCCAAGCCCAAGGTATATAAGCATCATTTATGAGCATTGAAACTCATTTAACCCTAAAAATGAGAGGGAGAGGGGCGGATAGAGAGAAGAGAGAAGAAAAACCTAGCTTTCCAAACTTCAAATTACCATAACTTTCTCTCTGGAACTCCGTTTGACGAGCCGTTTGTAGCCACGCGTCGCTCTTTTCATCATCTTCGATTCTATTTAGGTATTGTAGTTAGTATTTCGTTATTTTCTACCCAGTCTTGATTTTTCCCTCTGAAAATACGTTTTGGCTTTGGGTTTGAGAAATCTTGTGATTTTGGTTGTTTAGAAGTACTCTAGTATGAGCTATTGATGAGTTTCATCAACTATTTTTATGGGTTAAGGTAAGAATCCTCCAACCCTTGTGATTTATGAGATTTTGTAAATCCTAGAGTAATGTATATGTGAAATTGGTTGTTATTGTTGTTGGGTGAATTTGGTACGCTTTGAGAACTTGAATTGGGTTGTGGAACTCTTGGTGAAGCTTGGAGCTAGTGCTTGGTGAAAAATTTGCAAGGAAGGGCCAAATTATTGTGACTAC
This sequence comes from Arachis hypogaea, assembly GCF_003086295.3. Taxonomy (NCBI): domain Eukaryota; kingdom Viridiplantae; phylum Streptophyta; class Magnoliopsida; order Fabales; family Fabaceae; genus Arachis; species Arachis hypogaea. The sequence goes on from NC_092050.1 coordinate 128,699,343, forward strand.
AAGAGGTATGATTTAAGTTTCATTTAAGTACCGTATGGTGTGATGAGGATTCCTAGGCTAGATGCCTCTAGGATTAGGTTTGGATTGTATAATTGGTTGGTATTGATATGTATAGTTGATATGTTGTGAAAATTAATGATTGGATTGGGAATTGTGTGAATTTGCATGTTTGGGTGTTGAAAAATTTGATGAATTGGATAATGATTATTGGTTTGTGAAATATGTATTAAATTGTGAATTTGGGTTGGAGGCTGTGAATTTTGGACTGGAGGCCAAAAAAAGGTAATGATGGTAAGTGATGATTGGATTGTGTGATGATGTATGTAATTGAATAGAAATTGATAATGAATGATGGAAAAGTAGGCAAGATTGCTAGAAAATTAGAAATTGTAGATTGAGATATGAAATTGGTGGAATTTGAGTTGAATTGTGTAATTGGAGAAGGTTTGGATTTGATTGAGTGTAAAAAATGTGAAATGGGTTGGTTTGTGATAAAAATTGTTGAGAAAAATAAATTTGCCTTGTGAACAATTGAAAAGATTGGTAAATGTGTGTTTTTGGTAAGCCAACTTCAGCGGGTCGTAACTCGGTCCTCGGAGTTGAAAAATTTTTAAAATTGGATTTTTATGAAAATTCATTCATCGATCTTTCCAACGGTTCAAGAATGGTTAAAAAAAGAATTTTGTGAAAAAAGTTATGAGGTTTTGAAAATTGGCCTGAAAAACTGATTTCTGCAACATATCAGATTTTCTATTTTCTGATATGGATGCGTACGCGGGCATTGGCCTCTGCCAAGTGCCTCTGCGTATGCGGACACTGCATACATACCCGTAATGGTCCAAAATTAGGGTCATGCGTACGCGGCACCATGTATGCATACGTGACTTACTAAATCTTCACCTTATGCGTATGCGGACCTTTGCATGTGTACGTGGACACCCAAGTTTTTAGCCTGTGTGTACGCACACCACATGTATTCGTACGTACATCTCCCAGAATTTGGAAAAATATATTTTTATGGCGTTCAACCATTCTTTTGGCCTTCTAAACCTTTATAAAATTCGATATGAGTCTAGAGCCGGTGGAATTGAGGATGGACGAGCTAGGGATAAAGCCAAATGAATAGAGTTAGTAAAATTGAGAGAAATGAACAAGATGTTAAGTGATATATGATGATTATGAATGAGAAAATTGAGATAAGATTGATAATGAGAATAATGATGATCACAAGGTTGATAATAAGGATGATTGTAAAGTGTGACGGGCACTATATCCCGGAATGAATAGGCGAGTTGAGGTAGAGGATTCCCTTTCTCGTGAATAACAACACATGATAGTTGTGAATAAGAACTGTAGAAGGTGACTAAAAATATCTTAGGCTTAAGGACTCAAAGAGTTTAGTGGGTTGATTTCCAAGAAATTAAGTTTGATTGTGGCTGTAAGAATAGGTTGATTCAGAAATGATTGTGGAAATGAGTGTACGTGAGTAATTGGATTTGGGTGATAAGTGAGTGCAAGATGTTATGTTTGAAGGGCAATTATTACGATAATAGATCATGTTGATTTTGGTTTTAGAGTGAAGGTTGGAAATAATTAGTTTTGAATGACGAATCCGAAGTGTTAAATTGAAATACTGAGTTGTGTTGAAGTTGGAATGCTAAGTTTTGTTGCGATTATGTTGAGGGAACCCGTGAATGGTGGTGAATTTTGACCTAGGAGATTTTTGGCCAACTTTCATAAGAATTTGAAGAGTTTTGAAGATTTTAGGTCATGATTTTGATTAAGGGTTATGATAGGTTTTACAAACAAAAAGGTGAACGTGATATTTGATTTACTATTAAGAAAGGTCTAGAGGAAGTTACAATTAAAACAAGGGAGCACGGCGTAGACTTGAAATTTAGTTAAGTTTATGAGTTGTGCAAGAGAATGAGGAAGATAATTAAGTATTTAAATCGACGTTAAATGGTACGAGGTTAGTTGAAGTTGAGAGAACCTCTAACGGAGGTTTAACCAAGATTTTTGTTTTTTTTTTGTGGACCAAATTTTGAGGACAAAATTTTAAATAAGGTGGGTAGGATGTAAAATCCGGTCAAACCGTAATTAATTAAGTAATTAATTGAAAATGGGCGAAAATGGTTAGAAAAATTATCAATCAGAATTTGATAATTTAAATATGATATTTGGACTCAGTGGATTTTTCTGAGTTGGAAAACATAATTTTCTACGTGAAAACGCATACCGGAAATTTAAACGTAGTACCGGCTGAGATTTGTCTAGTATTGCAGTTGAGAAAATAATTTATGAGTGAGGAAGATTAAAAAGTTAGAATTTATGATTTAGAAAATAAGAATATCTAAAACGCAGTTTAAAACGCTAATCTTAAATGTTTTGCCCCAAAATTGGGCCAACGAGTCATATACATGAACCGGGCCCAAGTGGGACCCAAGCTCAAGGTATATATAAGCATCGTTTATGAGCATTGAAGCTCATTTAACCCTAAAAATGAGAGGGAGGGGCGGATAGAGAGAAGAGAGAAAGAAAACCTAGCTTCCCAAACTTCAAATCACCATAACTTCTCTCCAGAGCTCCGATTGATGAGCCATTTGTGGCCACGCATCGTTCTTTTCATCCTCTTCGATTCCATCTAGGTATTGTGGTGAGTATTTCGTTCTTCTCTGCCCAGTTTTGATTTTTTCCTCTGAAAACACGTTTTGGCTTTGGGTTTGAGAAATCTTGTGATTTTAGTTGTTTATGAGTGCTCTAATATGAGCTATTGATGAGTTTCATCAACTATTTCATGGATTAAGGTAAGAATCCTCCAATCCTTGTGATTTATAAGATTTTGTAAACCCTAGAGTAATGTATATGTGAAATTGGTTATGTTAGTGTTGTTGGGTGAATTTGGCACACTTTGAGAACTTGAATTGGGTTGTGGAACTCTTGGTGAAGCTTGGAGCTAGTGCTTGGTAGAAAATTTACAAGGAAGGGCCAAATTATTGTGACTACAAGAGGTACGGTTTAAGTTTTATTTAAGTACCGTCTGGTGTGATGAGGATTCTTGGGCTAGATGCCTCTAGGATTAGGAATGGTAATTGGTTGGTATTGATATGTATAGTTGATATGTTGTGGAAATTAAGGATTGGATTGAGAATTATGTGAATTTATATGTTTGGGTGTTGAAAAATTTGACGAATTAGATAATGATTATTGGTTTGTGGAATATGTATTAAATTGTGAATTTGTGCTGGAGGCCGGAAAAAAGGTAATGACGGTAAGTGATGATTGGATTGTGTGATAATGTATGTAATTGAATGGAAATTGATAATCAATGATGGATAAGTAGGCATGATTGCTAGGAAATTAGAAATTGTGGATTGAGATATGAAATTGGTGGAATTTGAGTTGAATTATGTAATTGGAGAAGGTTTGGATTTGGTTGAGTGTAAAAAATGTGAAATGGGTTAGTTTGTGGTAAAAATTGTTGACAAAAATAAATTTGGCTTATGAACAATTGAAAGGATTGGTAAATGTGTGTTTTTGGTAAAAACAGATATTTGGCCAAATTCGACGGGTTATAACTCGGTCCTTGGAGTTGGAAAACTTTCAAAATTAAATTTTTATGAAAATTTATTTATCGATCTTTCCAATGGTTTGAGAATGGTTGAAAAAGAAGTTTGTGGAAAAAGTTATGAGGTTTTGAAAATTGGACTGAAAAACTGATTTCTGCAACATATCAGATTTCCTATTTTCTGATATGGATGCGTACGCGGCCTTTGACATGCTTACGCGGGCATTGGCCCCTGTCAAGTGCCTCTGCGTATGAAAACACTGCATGCATACGCGTAATGGTCCAAAATTGGGCGGTCCATGCGTACGCGGCACCATGCATGCGTACGTGACTTACTAAATTTTCACCTTATGCGTATTCAGACCTTTGCATGCGTACGTAGATACCCAAGTTTTCAGCCTGTGCATATGCACACCACATGTATGCGTACGCACACCTCCCAGAATTTGGAAAAATGTGTTTTTATGGCATTCAACCATTCTTTTGGCTTTTTAAACCTTTATAAACTTCGATATGAGTCTAGAGCCGGTAGAATTGAGGATGGACGAGTTAGGGATAAAATCAAATGAATTGAGTTAGTAAAATTGAGAGAAATGAACAAGATGGTAAGTGATATATGATGATTATGAATGAGATAATTGAGATGAGATTGATAATGAGAATAATGATGATCACAAGGTTGATAATGAGGATGATGGTGAAGTGTGACGGGCACTATATCCCGGAATGAATAGGCGAGTTGAGGTAGAGGATTCCCTCTCTTGTGTTGTGATTATGATTAAGGAGGCAATAAGAGTTATGTTGTGAGGACGGTGGTGTTATCTCGCTCACCTATAGGCAGGTTGAGATTGAGGATTCTCTCGCTTGCTGTGATAGACAAGTTGAGGTCGAGGATTCCCTCCCTTGTTGGGGTGGGCGAGTTTGAGGTTAGGATTCCCTCACTTGTCGCACCGTAGGATTGGATTGAAGGTCGAGGATTCCTTTCGGTTTAACTCTATTATTATCCATTTGAATGTCGGAAAAGGCAAGTTGAGATAGATGATTCTCTCTCTTGCTATGATGAACAAGATGAGGTTAAGGATTCCCTCTCTTGTTACGGTGGGCAAGTGGAATTGAGGATTCCCTCTCTTGTTACATCGGAAAATTGAATGGAGAAGGTTGAGGATTCCCTTCGATTCGATTCCTGGCTATGGTGTGAATGAGTTAGGTTGAGAATTCCCTAGCATTACATCACAGTCTCTTTGTAAAATGGGAGGTTGATGATTCCCTCCTTGAAGGTTGAGGATTCCCTTCGTGTTGAGAGACAATATCTGGGTTAGCTACGGAGTGTGTCAGGTTGGCTGTATAATTGACAGATGAGCTCATTGGCCATAGGGTAGACATACATCATACGGATATGTTTGAGTTGTTTGGGTTTGCTTAATTATATGAGTTTTTCTAATTGAATATGTTACATGCTTAACTGCTACTTGCTTACTTGTATTAATTGTCTTACTTGTGTATTACTTGTCTGCATTATTTGTGTTTGTACAATTGAGAGGTCCCTCATACTGGTGTTGGTTGATGCTGAGGGCTGTCTTTGTTGAAATGAAATGATGAGATAACTGATTAACAATGATGAATAGTGAAAGAGATGATTTGAGTTTTCTGGGTAGACGCAGTGAAGTGATTTCACTAGCTCCAGGTGAAAATGTGAAGTATTGATATATAATCACTAAGTCGAATTAGCTGGTGCTGGTTCTGGTCATGGTTCTGCAATGAAATGGAAGTTGGAAACTTTGGAACTTGGAAAAGATGATAAATTAAATTAGACTTAGTATCCCCTAGGATAGTTGCCTAAGTTATGGATTAGTGAGAACCTAGTGTGAATAATTGATGAAAGGGAGATTATGATGTTTAGTGAGTTCTTATTATAGTGCATTGTATTTATTTGAAACTTTTACTGTACTAAGAACCCATGAGTCGGGGGTTCTCATTCCATATATATTCTCTGTTTTTCAGATGCAGGTCCAGGTGTTCAGCAGTGAGCTGTGGTTTATCTGAAAGATGGTGAAGATCATTGGACTTTGTTTTACTTTTGTTTAGAATCTCTCTTAACTCATTTTGAAAACTTTTTATTATGTATTTATTTTTTTTGAAAACTTGTCTATAGAGGCTTTGATATATATTCTGGGAGAGATAGGAAAATTACTGTTGTTGACTGATTTTATTACTGTACTCTAGTCGACCTAAACTTCGCAGGTTGTGACTAGTGGCTATTATATTCATATATATATATATATATACTTTGCCTTTATTCTATTCTTCCTTATTGTTATACCTTATCTTGATTCGCTATCCGAATACGTTTTATCTTCTTTTCTTCGATACGAGAGTGTTTCCGATCATGATTTTATTTTGCTCCTTTTCAGGCTTCTCGTTCAATAACTCCTTTCAATTATATATATATATATATATATATTTATTTATTTATTCATTCCACCTTGAGAGTCGTATCACCTTACTATCATTGACTTATGACTCGAGCATAAGGATTTGAACATTAGGGTGTTACAGACGACTTAGCCAGAAGCTTTTTCACAAGGTTCTCAATACAAAAGGATAAAACCAAGCATCCACCAAGCCTCTTTGGAGTTAAATAAGAGGTCGACGAGTCTTTAAGGGCCTACATTGAAAGATTTAACAAAGCATACTGGGAAATCCAAAACCTACCTATAGAAGCAGTAATCATGAGGCTAGTCAACAGCCTCAAGGAAGGTTCCTTCTCACAATCTATCTCAAAGAGGCATCTGACCTCTCTGTATGAATATCAAAAGCGAGCTAAAAAAGTATATCAACATGAAAGAAACTGCACTGTTAAGAAGACCGACTTTTGGGCAAAGCCAATATCAGCCTTGGGAGAAAGAGAAGGAGATCAAGGAAAAAAAAAGAATACAACTCAGACAAGCTAAGAAGATACCATACCTACACCCCTCTACGGGTCTCACTAGTTAGTGTCTATCGAGAGATTTGTCACACTAAAATGATACTACCTCCCGGCCCATTAAAAGTAAGAAAGGGGAAACCGGTCAGAGTATTGTGAATATCACAGGATATACGACTATTCTACCAATGACTGTTACGACCTCAAGAATATGATTGAAATGTTGGCAAGGGATGGTTGGTTGGATAAGTATCTGGCAGGAAGGTCGGACGATACTAGCAAAAAGAAAGAGAGATGAAGACCGACCTCAATGAACCCCCAAAAGACACATCAACATGATAGCTGGAGGGTTAGCAAGAGGAGAAATTACAAAATCTTCCTGTAAAACACAAGTGAAAGAAGTCTATTAGGTCGGGGAGGAAAAGGAAGATGCTAAGGGTGTTGTGCCCGAACATGCCCAGTAGTAATCGCTATGATCCTTGCTAATGCGAACCTACACAGAACCTTGGCGGGCCAAGGGAGCTCATATGATATTTTGTTTAAACCCGCTTTCAATAAGTTGGGTTTGGAAGAAAAAGATTTGCGGGCGTACCCAGATACACTTTTTAGTCTGGGGATTCTCCTATCCGACCTCTAAGCTTTATATCTCTCTACATCACTGAAAGAGCGAATCTCTCGCGTGATCTAGAATTTTCACAATAAATTCGCATTGTAAGTATAGCTTCTAGACCGACAAGAATTCATTTCTTACAAAAGTTTTGGTTGTCACAAGTAACAAACCCCTGATAAAATTGATAACCGAAGTATTTAAACCTCGGGTCGTCTTCTCAAGGAATTGCAGGGAGGTGTTCTTATTATCGGTTACGAGTCTTGTAAATTGGGGGTTTTTAAAATAAGGAACAGGTAATTCAAATAACAAGAAAAATAAATTAATAATAATAAAATCTCTTGGCAAGGTATGAGAAATTGAAGTCCTATCCTATATATCCTTATCAGATGTGAAGAGAATTGGATTCTGCTCCCACTTAGTTACGTCAAGTGGACTAATTAGCTTGATTCTCAAGTCCTAGTCAATCCCTGTGGGAGGACTAGCTTTAGAGCGATCCAAATCAATTAGTAATCTGCCACGCTGATTTTTATCACTGCGATGCGTCCGCGTAGAGCACGCATTCGCGTCACCTAGGGTCAGGGCAACTATGACAAATTATATTTCAAATCGAAGCCCCGGACGTTAGCTTTCCAACGCAACTGGAACCGCCTCATTTAGACATCTATAGCTCAAGTTATGACCGTTTTAGTGCGAGAGGGTCAGGCTGACAGCTTTGCAGTTCCTTCAACTTCTTGTATTCCTTCCACTTTTGCATGCTTCCTTTCCATCCTCCAAGCCATTCCTGCCCTGTAATCTCTGAAAACACTTAACGCACATATCACGGTATCAAATGGTAATAAGAGAGGATTAATATTAGCAAATACAAGATCAAAGGAGCATGTTTTCAATCATAGCACAAAATCAGGAAGGAAAACGTAAAACATGCGAATAGTATGAATAAGTGGGTAGAGAGTTGATAAAAATCACTCAATTGAGCACAAGATAAACCATAAAATAGTGGTTTATCAATCACCTTTGGTAAAGGGATAAAATCAGTAACCTTAAGCATAGATTATATTGTGGTAGATGTAGTATTAACTCCCCCCCATATTTGCATGAAATTTCCTACTACTGAGGGAATAGCAACCATAAGGGGAGATCAGAAGTTGACTAGAAGATGCTATAATGAGAGTCTGAATCTGAGAGGTTGCACAAAGGGAAGAGGTCAATTCAATAGAGCTTGGAAGACTCCGAGTTCGAGAAGAATTAAGGCCTCAACTTGAAGGAAGAACAGAAGTGCAAATAGGAGAACTCGGAAAAACTACAAACGTAGGTGCTAATCTGAACCCCAAGTTAAAGCAGGAGTTCGTTCAACTCCTACTAAAAAAATTCCAATCTCTTTGCAAAGAAAGTTGCTGATATGCCTAGCATCCACCCCGACCTCTTGAATCCCAAGCTGGCTGTGTATCCCGGTTCCCGACCTGTGCAACAAAAATGACAAAAGCTCAGCCCAGAAAGAGCACAAGTCGTGAAAGAATAAGTCCAAGCACTACTAGAAATTGGATTCATAAAGGAAGTCAAGTACCCTTCACGGTTGGCCAACATTATACTTGTGAAAAAACAAAATGAGAAGTGGAGGAAGTGTATTGATTACACTAATCTCAACAAAGCACGCCCAAAGGATCCTTACCCTCTATCCAGCATTGATGCCTTGGTAGATTCTACCTCAGGATACAGGTTCCCTTCCTTTATGGACACCTATTCGAGATATAATCAAATCTCGATGTACAAATCAGACTAAGAAAAAATTTACTTTATCAACTCTAGGGGCAAAGTATTGCTATGTAGTTATGCCTTTTGGATTGAAGAATACTAGGGCAACGTATCAATGGATGATGAACGAGGTGTTCTCATCACATCTTGGGAAACTAATGGAAGTCTACTTAGATGACATGCTTGTGAAAACCAACACTACCAGAAACACGGGAGTTACTGATAAACCACTATTTTATGGTTTATCTTGTGCTCAATTGAGTGCTTTTTATCTACTCTTTACCCACTTATTCATATTATTTGCATGGTTTTACATTTGCCTTCCTAATTATGTGCTTTAATTGAAAACATGCTTCATTGGCCTTTAAATTGCTAATTATTAATCCTCTCTTATTACCATTAGATGCCTTGATATGTGCGTTAAGTGTTTTCAGAGATTATAGGGCAGGAATAGCTCAGAGGATGGAAAGGAAGCATGCAAAAATGGAAGGAATACAAGAAGTTGGAGAAATTGCTAAGCTGTCCAACTTGACCTCTCTGCACTCAAACGGCTATAACTTTAGCTACAGAGGTCCAAACGACGTGGTTCCAGTTGCGTTGGAAAGATAAGTCCGGGGCTTCGATTTGATATATAATATGCCATAGTTTCCCTGACGCTAGGTGACACGACCGCATGCTCCATGCGGATGCGTCGCAGTGACGAAAATCAGCGTGTTTGAATTCGCAACCAGCGAATTCTGGGCTGTTTTCGACCTAGTTTGTGGCCCAGAAAACACAGATTAGAGGCTATAAAGTGGGAGCATGCATCCATTCATGAATAAGCTTTCAACATTCACAATTTTAGGAGTAGATGTAGTTTTTAGAGAGAGAGGTTCTCTCCTCTCTCTTAGGATTAGGATTTAGGACTTCTCTTAGTTTTAGGAGTGACTCTCAATACAGGTTCAATGTTCTTTTATTTATTTTTCCAATTTAATTTATGAATGTCTATGTCAGATTTAAGTTCTTTTATTAATTCAATTTGAGGTATTTTAGTTTAATATTGCTTTCCTTTATTTACATGATTATTGCTTCCCATCTGAAGGCATTCTTATTCCAGTAGATTTACTTTTCCCTTTTTAGTTTTGGTTAAGAAATCAGTAACTCAGGAGTTATCCAACTCAACAGCATAATTGATAACTGTTATCTTTGCTAATTGAATTGAGCTTCAATAATCCCAACCTTTTCTTAGGAAATAAATAGGATTTGAAGATCAAACTAATTAGTCCCTTGACTTTCCTTTATTTTAGTAAAGGTTGACCAAGTGGAATTAAGATTCGACTTTCATTGTTATTGATAAGGATAACTAAGTCTGGACTTCCAATTTCTCATACCTTGCCAAGATATTTTATTATTATTATTTTATTTTACTTGTCATATAACATATTCCCTCCTTACTTCCAAAACCCCCAATTTACAATCTTCATAACCAATAATAAGAACATACTTCCCTGCAATTCCTTGAGAAGACGACCCGAGGTTTGAATACGCGGTTATCAATTTCAAAAGGGGTTTGTTACTTGTGACAACCAAAACGTTTGTATGAAAGGACTTTTGAAGGTTTAGAAACTATACTTGCAACGAGGATTTATCCGCAAATTTCTAGACCACGCAAAAGTTCCTCTCATCAAAATGGCGCCGTTGCCGGGGAATTGCAAACGTGTGCCTTATTATTGGTTATTGTAAATATTTGCTTTTTACTTGTTTATTTGTTTTTATTTTTGTTTTTTTTTCATAAATTAAGAGGTTATTGGTTTTTATTTAATTATAAAAAAATTTTCAAAAAATTTCTTTTTCTTGGTGTTCATCTTGATCTTCAAGTTGTTCTTCGTGTTCATCTTGACCTTCAAGTTGTTATTAGTTGTTTTCTTCGTTTTGATCTAAAAATTTTTAAGTTTGTTGTCATTTTATTGTTTTCTCTTTCCTTATTAAATTCAAAAATTCAAAATTTAAAAAATCAAATTTCAAAATTCAAATTTAAAAATTTTCAAAATTCAATTTTAAAATTTTTTAAAATTTTAAATCTCAAATTTCAAAATTCAAATTTCAAAAATTTAAAATTCAAAAATTCAAATTTCAAATTTCAAAATTTTAATTTTCAAATTTCAAAAATTTAATTTTCAAATTCAAAACTTAAATAACCTTTTAATTTAAATTTATTTTTTTTGTTTTTAATTGCTACTATGAACTCTCACCCCTTTGGCTATGAGTCTGGTTACAATTATGTTGCAGGAAGAAGAAATTACAATGAGAACAGGCATCAAGGTTGGAACAATCAAAGATGGGAGGAGCCACAAGGATATGATCAACCCTCATGGCAACAACCACCTCCAATGGACTATCAACAACCACCACTATATGCCTATGAACCCTTTCCTCAACATGACTTTGGACCACCATACTCACAAGCCCCTCACCACCAAACACCACGATATGACCCTAACCCACATCCACCATACGAACCACCCTATGAACCAAATGAACCATACATAGATCCACCCCAACCTCCATTGGATAACAATACACTCATCTCTAACATCATTGGTCTCACCTCTACACTCCAAAATCTTATATCCCGCATGAACCAACCCTCTACCTCCAATATTCAACCCTCAAGCTCTAGTGCACTTCCTTTTCAACCACATAATGATCTTTTCATCCCATCACCACCCTCCATGGGAGAGCACCGACATCCATCAATCCAAGAGCAAGATGATCCCAATTATGCTATTGATATGGAACAGGAAAGAAGGAATCATCTTTGCGAATCCATACTTCATAAGGAGCTAGAGGAGGCCCTACGGGTAAAGGTAGGAGAGACCCTTGAAGATGAAGGAATAGTTGAAAGGAGTTGTCATGGAAAGAAAAGCATCGAGGATGAATACGATTTTATACTTAAACAACTGGACAAAGCAGCAATTATTAAAAAGGAAGAAGTGGTTGCAGACTTAAGAGATGCTGTACCTCCATTGGAAAGTCCAGTCACAGAGCCTCCTTCCACGGTGTTTGATGTTGATGTTGAGAAGAGCGTACAACCTCCAAGGCAGACCATGGTTGAAGACTTTGTAGAGGTTGATCAAGAGGTAGAAGATGTCAAAGAGCACAAGGGAGTGGAGCTTGAAATTACCTTGCCAAAGTTGTTGGAAACCCCTCCCCCCTAAGTTGCCATCATCCTTCACAACATTCAAGTGGGTAAAATTCATATCCCTTAGCTTTCTAATCCCACTTGAATATGGGCTACTGGAGACGGATGGTCAACTCAGAGCTCTTTGTGACATTAAGAGTAAGAGGAAGATGGTCAGTGGTACGAATTGTCCTGCAAGGTTCATTATGGTTGGAAGCTTTGAACGCAATGGTTGGTGTAGAGCTCAATTGAATGGGTCTCGGAAGCTATTTGGTAGCTGCAGTGTGAATTCAAATTACTTATCACCCGGATGGAAAAGTACAGATCCCGACAAAAATGGGTGTAAAAGCAAGATTTGGGATCCTGGAATCTGCTCTGACACTTGTTACCCCGGGAACCTAAGAATCTGTTTGAAGCTTCTTAAGGGCTTTACCTGCTTAGTTTGGGACCCCGGAGGCTACTGGAGATGCAAACATTGGTAGAAATTCCTGGATGAATACAAGCACAAGCCACCATAATAGGAAGCTCACCAAATGTCCAACTTAAGGACTCTAACTAAAAGTGCTAGGTGGGAGACAACCCACCATGGTATGATCGTTCTTTTTTCATTTTTATTTAGTTTTATTTGTTTTTGAGTTTCATTTTATTTTATTATATTGAACCTGGAGTTTTGCATCACATTCATATTAACATTGCATTCTGCATTTTTTTCAGATTATCTAAAAAAAAAAAAGCACGCACGTGACGCGGCAGCGTCGCTGACGCGTCCGCGTCGCCAGTGCATTAGGAAGAAAGGAAAGTGAACAGAGAGTCATGCGAGAGCGTGGCTGATGCGACCGTGTCATATGGGAATAATGGCCTCCCACGCGACCGCGTGCCCCACACGGCCGCGTGACCAGGATTTCGACGTAATAATGGTGCACAGCCGAAAGTTGTGCTAGAGTGGTGCTGGACTGGCACTGGACACGCAGTCCATCTCACGCGACCGCGTGCCCCACGCGGCCGCGTCACAACCTGCTAAGTGGCCACTCGCGCGATCGCATGCCCCATGCGATCGCGTCACCCAATATTTGGCAGTTAATGATTTTGAACAGAGAGTTGTGCGAGAGCGAGGCTGCCCTCTCGCTAGTAGCATAAAACGGGTCACGCGACCGCGTGACTGACGCGACCGCGTCATTGAGTTTAAGCGGAAGTCGTGCGACCGCGTGCCCCACGCGACCGCGTCGCTTGCGCCGCACAGTTTTCCCAATTTGCCAATTATCATATCTTTTTCTCCCCAAATCCTTATTTTTGTTTTCCCTTATTATTATTTCTTTCTTTTCTCTTCTTTCCCTTCTCATTCTTCCTATCTTTTATTTTATTTTACTTAATTTATTTGCATATTTCATTCATTGCATCTTAATTTTGTGCATATTTTTATTTTCTTTTCTAAATTTATTATTTTTCCATTGGTGTTAAAAATTTCTTACTCAACTATTACATCTTTTCTGGTATTTTCTTGGTGCTTATGACTTATTTTATTATGGATAGGTAATATTATTTATATCAATGCCAATCTTTTATACCTGTATTACTTTTACATTGGCATAAATTTTTATTATCTCTCCACGCTCTCCCTCACTGTTGCAAAATTTTTGCACTCTTGCTTTGCCATGTACTTCTACTATTTTCTCACTTGCATGTTGTAGCTACCATGTAATTGAGACCTTCATTATTTGGCATTAATCAACCCATATTTTAATTATTTTTTATCTTTATTTTGGGTTACTTTTCTTTCCTTTTTCTTTCAGGATGGCCACCAGAAAGAGAACCGGAAGACGTTTTACCTGGGAAAGACAACAAGTCCATCAGCACATTCCTTGATGAGAAAAGCATCAGTTGGAACAACCCGTCCACCTGCACATCTTAGCATGCACCGAGGATGGTGCAATCTTTAAGTGTGGGGGAAGTCGATACCGATCTCCATGGGTTAGTATTTTCTTCTCAAACACCAATATTTTATTTTCCTTGTTAGTTGTTGCATTTGCATGTTTGATTGCATGATTATTTGATTTTGTGCATATTTTACCACTTGGTTAAAGTAATATTTTCTTTTTCAAGAAACCTTTTAAGAGCATTTCACTAATTTGAAAAAAAAATTTAATGTTACACTTGTTTGAAGAGATATTATACTGGAACATGGTTTAAAGCTCGAACACACAAAATCTGTGAGATTTTGAGCCTATTTGAATTGGTTGCATTTTACCAACCAATATTTTATTTTTGGTGTGTGTTTTTCTCTCTAAAATTGTGATCTTTGTCTTGCTTAATTCTATATTTCCATGGTTTGATGTATGCATACACTTATATGATTGAGGCCTTTGTTTCACTGAGCTTACATACCCATATGGCCTTACCTTTCATTATCCTTTGCAAACCAATTTGAGCCTATTTTACCCCTTTTTATTCTTTATTTTAGCTCATCACTAACTCTAAGTGGAAAACAATAATGTCCTTAATTTGAATACTTTGTTAGCTTAGACTAGTGAGAGTGCTCATGAATTAAGTGTGGGGAAAAGTGGATTTGAAAATGTTTGGTTTAAGAATTGGGTGTTATATATCTTTATGAAAATGTGAAAGAAATAGGACATGTTCATGCATTCAATAAATTAATCATATGCATTGAGAAAAAAAAGAAAAAGAAAAAAATTATATATATATATATATATATAAAAGAGAAAAAAAGAAGAAGAAAAAGAGAGAAAAAGAAAAGAAAAAGAGCAATTAATAAAAGGGGACAAAATGCCCCAAAGTAAGTGGTGAAAGCAATGCATATGAGTTGTACTTGAAATTAGAATGCATAATATGTGGGAAACATGGTTAATGGATGGTTAGATGTTGTATTATGATTACATGGATTGTCTTAAGTTAGGTGGAAAAAGTTTAAGTTAATTAAGGATTCAGATTTTAGTCCACTTGGCCAAATAGAATCCTACCTTGACCCTAACCCCATTACAACCCTTAAAAGACCTCTTGATATGTGTATCTGTGCATAAAATTTATGTTGATTGTTAGATGAAGAGCAAGCCTTAGAAAGCAAGGTTAGTAGAGAATTGAGAGAATCGAACCTTAAACACTTGAGTGATTAAAGTGTATACACTACCAGTGAGGGTTCGATGCTCAATTCCTTGTTCCCTGCTTTCATGAGCTATTTTCTTCTTGCAAGTCTATTTGTACTTCATTTTTATGATTTGAATTAGTGAAATCCAGTTCATATTTCTTCTTGAAGGATTTGTTTACTTTTAACTAAGTAGGTAGAATCATTTTGCATGTAGTTTCATTCATATAGATAGGTTGCATTTCATACATTCTACTACTCCTCTTCATCTTTATAGCTTCTCTTGAGCTTAGCATGAGGACATGCTATTGTTTAAGTGTGGGGAGGTTGATAAACCACTATTTTATGGTTTATCTTGTGCTCAATTGAGTGGTTTTTATCTACTCTTTACCCACTTATTCATATTATTTGCATGGTTTTACATTTGCCTTCCTAACTATGTGCTTTAATTGAAAACATGCTTCTTTGGCCTTTAAATTGCTAATTATTAATCCTCTGCGTTAAGTGTTTTCAGAGATTATAGGGCAGGAATAGCTCAGAGGATGGAAAGGAAGCATGCAAAAATGGAAGAAATACAAGAAGTTGGAGAAATTGCTAAGCTGTCCAACCTGACCTCTCTGCACTCAAACGGCTATAACTTTAGCTACAAAGGTCCAAACGACGCGGTTCCAGTTGCGTTGGAAAGTTAACGTCCGGGGCTTCGATTTGATATATAATATGCCATAGTTTCCCTGATGCTAGGCGACGCGACCGCATGCTCCATGCGGACGCGTCGCAGTGACAAAAATCAGCGTGTTTGAATTCGCAACCAGCGAATTCTGGGCTGTTTTCGACCCAGTTTGTGGCCCAGAAAACACAGATTAGAGGCTATAAAGTGGGAGCATGCATCTATTCATGAATAAGCTTTCAAAATTCACAATTTTAGGAGTAGATGTAGTTTTTAGAGAGAGAGGTTCTCTCCTCTCTCTTAGGATTAGGATTTAGGACTTCTCTTAGTTTTATGAGTGACTCTCAATCCAGGTTCAATGTTCTTTTATTTATTTTTCCAATTTAATTTATGAATGTCTATGTCAGATTTAAGTTCTTTTGTTAATGCAATTTGAGGTATTTCAGTTTAATATTGCTTTCTTTTATTTACATGATTATTGCTTCCTATCTGAAGGCATTCTTATTCCAGTAGATTTACTTTTCCCCTTTTGGTTTTGGTTAAGAAATTAGTAACTCAGGAGTTATCCAACTCAACAGCATAATTGATAACTGTTATCTTTGCTAATTGAATTGAGCTTCAATAATCCCAACCTTTTCTTAGGAAATAAATAGGATTCGAAGATCAAACTAATTAGTCCCTTGACTTTCCTTTATTTTAGTAAAGGTTGACCAAGTGGAATTAAGATTCGACTTTCATTGTTATTGATAAGGATAACTAAGTCTGGACTTCCAATTTCTCATACCTTGCCAAGATATATTATTATTATTATTATTATTATTATTATTATTATTATTATTATTATTATTATTATTATTATTATTATTTTATTTTACTTGTCATATAACATATTCCCTCCTTACTTCCAAAACCCCCAATTTACAATCTTCATAACCAATAATAAGAACATACTTCCCTGCAATTCCTTGAGAAGACGACCCGAGGTTTGAATACTCGGTTATCAATTTCAAAAGGGGTTTATTACTTGTGACAACCAAAACGTTTGTATAAAAGGATTTTTGAAGGTTTAGAAACTATACTTGCAACGAGGATTTATCCGTAAATTTCTAGACCATGCAAAAGTTCCTCTCATCAGTTACCAACCGGAAGATACTCATGAACGAGAAGCAGTGGCAAATCTCTATGACCGTGGTAACCACTTGCAACATCTTGCATCTCGGTAACCAAATTTTGTGGAGCTTTCTGACGTACTTGTTTGTATGTGGCCAACTTAAGATGGGCTCTCTCAATTGCCACAGACCCAATGATCACCGTGGCGAAATCAAACGATGTCCACCTCTAAATTCCGTTCTTAATTTGGTGTTTTCCTTCAGTTCTTTCAAAATATTTTTATGCAGTTTATACCTTTTCCAAATTTAAACCCTAACCTCATATAAATTCAATTTATCAGGGTCCAGGCTTTCCCAGTTTCTTGATCGTTGGTTTCTTGATCGTTGGTATCCTCTCCCTCGTTCCCAGTACTGCCACTGAAAAATTAATAAGGTATCTAATTATCTGATTCTAGATGTTGTTGATGATTTATAATTTTCACACTACCTATGATTATTAACTAGCTAAAGTTATTAATTTCCTCTTCTTGATTAAACAGTAGTTTCTTAGTGTGGTTGTATTGTTCATTACTGGTATATAAAAATCAGATTGTAGTGTAACCAAAGAGACCAAATCATATACGTTCAATTTTACTGTTTCTTTCTATTTTTACTATGCACATTTTTTTGCCCGTGTTCTTTCTGGCCAAATGCAATTACAGTGCTTAATTCCATAATATGAATTAGTTTAGAGACTTCGGTGATGGAAAAAGAATGATTCAATTGAGAATGAATGTTAAAATTATAAAAATAGTACATGTTTATGTTTAACAGAATAGCTCTAACTAGTTTTAGAAACTACTAACTATAATTAATTGGAATAGTAACTAATTTAATTACTAAGTATTAATTAAATTCATTTCGATGTTAAAGAAAGAAAAGCCATACATTGTGCTTATTTAAATTACGTTTCATAAGACTTGAGAAACCAATTTATAAACTAATTCGTCAAGCAGCAAAAGTTTATCATCAGATTTCAATTATGTTTTGAATTTCATCTTTAACTCTTAGTTTTGATGGCTACTTCTTTATGCAAAAATTGTATGTTAGTATAGTTTAACTCCTTTTGATAGGGAGCAAGATTTGAATTGGGGTTTGCAAAGTGAATGAGAATTAATGATTTTTATGTTTTGCAAAGATTTTCATGTGTTTTAAATATTCTCAGGATTCTTTTGTAACAGTTATTGAAAATGAAAAATGGCGATTCATTCTTTTTTTCTATTTATGCATGCTCCTGTCTTTCTAGACTTTGAGAATTTGGAGAGAACACTAAGAGTAGATTTTGATCTAGGAGGACCTTTCAAGAGATATTTGGGTTCAATGTAAATAAAATAACTTATTTAACAAAATGTAAAATGATTACAATTGTGTGTGTATACATTACTTTTGTGTGAGTTAGTTTTTGGAGTTAAATAGTTAAATGCTAGAGTAAATGCTATATTATTTGGTGAGTTAATTGTTGGAGTTAATTTATAACTTGAGTACTGTTCCGTGGGTTACCTGAAACTGTAGGTCGATCTCGGACGAGATCTTCTGTACTGATCGTGGTGGCGTGTCCGACTTGTGGGTGGTGGCCGAAGCAGTCGCGTCCGACTAGTTGGATTTGCAATGCTGCTGATCCTTTGTCACCGGAGGGTGGTGGTACCTGCAAAGGACTCCGATGCTTAAGTTAGCAAGGGTATTAAGCAGGTATTTTGTAGAATCAGAGTATGAGTTATACCTGGGTGCTCCAGTGTATTTATAGTAGTGTGGAGTGACCTTTCTGGAGATAAGATAGTTATTTTATCTTATCTTATCTTTGAGTGAAGTCATCTTATCTTCAAGGGAACCGCCCTTATCTCTATAGGCTTGGACTGCCTTTAGGTTTGGGTCGAGTTCCTCTGTTTGGGCCCCTTTCGGGCTTTCCTGGTGATTTGGCCGAGCTCTTTGAGAAGAGGTCGGATAGTCCTGACCTGAAGAGGTCGGTCGACTTGTCGCCAAACAATCCCGGGTCGGAGAGCTCGACCCAGGGTATGAACAAGTACATAATTAACCCCTAAATTAATATGATCCTTTAATTAGTAACTAAACCAACTAGCAAAGAACTTAGGAAACTTCATAGGCAAAATTATATCCTTCTGAAAAGTCCTATCTAGTGACTTTTCAATCTTTTATTTGTTTATATGAATATGATTAATTGCGTTAATTATAAAAAAAATTGACTAATTAGGCTTTTTAATCATGATGAACTTCTTACTATTTAGGTCACACAAAATAACAATCCTATCTGAGCAAGGTAACGACATATCATTATCACTACTCGCATGACCTTGCAGAAAATTCTCAACCTGGATTACTATGGAAGAGCGTGACTTGCTTGAATGCTGTGGAAGCATCAAGTTTGCTAAGGAGATGGCATCTGCTTCTCCATTCTCCTTATTGCAACATGCACTTAATGTGGTGGTGCGCATGTACGCAAAATCCACACTATTTCGTACAACAGCAGCAGTACCAGCAAGCGCACTGGGTCGTCCAAGTAATACCTGAGCGAGTCAGGGTCGATCCCACGAGGATTGTGGCTTGAAGCAAGCTTATGGTTGTCTTGTAGGTCTTAGTCAGGCGGATCAGAAGTAGGTGTAAATTAGCTATTAAGAAGTTACCTATTAGGAATTATATGAATGGAATAGAGTTGAGAGTTAGAGTTGCTTTGTCTTTCTGAAATAAATCTAGTACTACCGTCTTCTTTGCTTGTGAATGATCTTCTTCTATGGCAGGCTGTAAGTGATCAAAGCCACGCCAATGGTCTTTGATCTCCTCTGCTACAGAATGAATGCCAGGGCCCTTGGTATTCAATCCAATGGAGGATGAAGCGCATAGCAATCCATTCTCTTGGCGATCCTACTCAAAACTCCACAGACAAGGTAGAATCTTTCAGATCAGAGAACGCTGGATCTAGCTTATACCAAAGAGACCTTAATCTCCCCGGAGATAGGCTGAACTGATGTCTCAAGAAGTCTCCAATGAAATCGTGGATTAACCGTCTGAGAGATGTAAATCCATAGCAGTTGGCTCGTTCTTTCTGGCCAAGTATTCACACGAACCCAAGTAGACGCAGGTGTTTGTCAGGCACGTTCGTCTTAATGTGATGAACAGAGCCAATTTGTCAGATCGTCCTGTTCATCACGATGAAGATCGAGATATATATCTTAGAGATAGATCAGACATGGATTGAAGAAGAAGAAATCGTACTTTAATTAATTCATAGGACTCAGCAGGGCTCCTCCTCTTAACCTAGGGGGTTTAGAAACTCATACTGAAAATAAAAACAATGGTGGAAAACGTAAGGGTACTCTCCTGAATCAGAGAGTCCTGAAGAAGATGATAAAATGTTGATGATTATCTCCTAGATCGGAGAATATTTGTTTTCTTTTGAATTATATGAATAGAATCCCTTAAATACTAAACAAATGACTAGTAAGGGTAAAACAGTCTATTTAGTGCTAAAATCCACTTCTGAGGCCCACTTGGTGAGTGTTTGGGCTGAGCTTTAATGAGATTCACGTGCTATGAGGTCTCTGGGATGTGGAATGCCAGCTAGGGGGTCCTCTCTGGGCCTTTGGACGTTGGGCTCTACTCTTTGGGCGCTAGATGTCTGGAAGGGGAGCAGGAAGCTGGCCTTGGACACCAGTTTTGGGCCTTCTAATCCGAAGCAAAGTATAGACTTTTATATATTACTGGAAAGCTCCGGAAGTCAGCTTTCCATAGCCATTGAGAACGCTCCATTTGGCTTCTATGGCTCTAGAAAAGCTCTTCCGAATGCAGGCAGGCAGATTTGGACAACATCTGCAGTGCTTTCTCTGTCTCTGAATCAGACTTTTGCTCCAGCTCCTCAATTTCAGCCAGAAAATATCTGAAATTTTCCAAAAACACAAAAACTCATAGTAGAATCCAAAAATGTGAATTTAACACTAAAACCTATAAAAACTTACTCAAAACTAAATAAAAACTATATGAAAATGATGTCAAAAAGCGTATAAAATATTCGCTCATCACAACACCAAACTTAAACCATTGCTTGTCCCCAAGAAACTAAAAACATAGTAGGATAAAAAAAAATTAAGATACAATAAATTTTTAATTCAAATGAAGCTTAGTTAAAATTAGATGAGTGGGACTTAGTAGCTTTTTGCTTCTGAATAGTTTTGACATCTCACTATTCATTGAAACTCAGAGATGTTGGCATCTTTAGGAACTTAGAATCCAGATGATATTATTAACTTTCTTAGTTAAGATTATTTTGATTCTTGAACACAGGTTTTTGAGTCTTGGCCGTGACCCTAAGCACTCTGTTTTCCAGTATTACCACCGGATACATTCATGCCACAGACACTTTACCTGGGTGAATCCTTTCGGATTGTGACTCACCTTTGCTAGAGTCCCCAGATAGAGGTGTCCAGAGTTCTTAAGCACACTCTTTTGCCTTTGGACAATGACTTTAACTGCCCAGTCTTAAGCTTTTCACTTGACACTTTCACGCCAAAAGCACATGGTTAGGGACAACTTGGTTTAGCCGCTTAGGCCAGGATTTTATTCCTTTGGGACCTCCTAACCACTGATGCTCAAAGTCTTGGGTCTTTTTACCATTGCATTTTGGTTTAAAGGGTTACTGGCTTTTTCAATCTGACCTCATTTTCCTGCATTTTTGGGCAGTAATGGATTTTTCTGCTTTTTAATTTTTTTCTTTTTCGCCATTTTTTTTCTATCTTGCATGCATATAAAATTTTTTTTGCAACATGTTTTTTCTTTTTGCTGCTTTTTCTTACTTCAAGAATCAATTTTCAGATTTTTTAGATTATCAATAATATTTTTCCTTTTTTCTTATTCTTTTAAGAGCCAACATTCATAAATTTCAACTTTAAATATGCACTGTTTAATCATACATTCAGAAAACAAAAGAAAATGACACCACATCAAACTAATTAAACTAATCTTATTTTAAACTTGAAATTCATGCATCTCTCAGTTCTTTTCAGATAAAAAATTTTTATTTAAGCAAGGTGAGAGATATATGGAACATTTTACAACTTTTTAAGACATCAATGCAAATGATCATGCAACTAGGACAAGAAAACAGATAAACAGATAGAAAACAGAAAAATAACAGGAAAGGGGTAAAAAAGAACGAATCCACTTGTATGATGGTGGCCAGTGCTCCTCCTTGGGGATCCAATGTAATGCTTGATCTCTTCTATGTCACTCTTTTGTCTCTGTTGAGACGACTGCACAAGTTTATGTGCATGGTTTCTAGTTTGCTCCATCATCTTCTTCTATACTTAAGAGTGGTAGAAGTCACAAAGCAGAGCTTTTGCAACACCAAACTTAAGAGTTTTGCTCGTCCTCGAGCAAATATGAACGTAGGAGAAGGTGGGGTAGGTGGAGCTTCTGTGGGACCTCTTGGCCCTGAGAGGCTAGGGAATTCCAGATTCCCTGCTGCTTTTGATGAGCGGATAATTTATACGCTTTTTGGCATTGTTTTTAGTATGTTTTTAGTATGATTTACTTAGTTTTTATTATATTTTTATTAGTTTTTAATTAAAAATCATATTTCTAGACTTTACTATGAGTTTGTGTATTTTTCTGTGATTTCAGGTATTTTCTGGCTGAAATTGAGGGACCTGAGCAAAAATCTGATTCAGAGGCTGACAAAGAACTGCTGATGCTGTTGGATTCTAACCTCCCTGCACTCAAAGTGGATTTTCTGGAGCTACAGAACTTCAAATGGCACGATCTCAATTGCGTTGGAAAGTAGACATCCAGGGCTTTCCAGCAATATATAATAGTTCATACTTTGCCCGAGTTTAAGTGACACAAAAGCTTTTTGCCCAATTCTGAAGTCAAAC
This sequence comes from Arachis hypogaea, assembly GCF_003086295.3. Classification (NCBI taxonomy): domain Eukaryota; kingdom Viridiplantae; phylum Streptophyta; class Magnoliopsida; order Fabales; family Fabaceae; genus Arachis; species Arachis hypogaea. Next base: position 128,722,147 of record NC_092050.1, read on the forward strand.
GCCAGAAACAGGTTGCAAAGCAGAGTTAAACGCCAGAAACACGTTACAAACTAGCGTTTAACTCCAAGGAAGACCTGTCCACGTGAAAGCTTCAAGCTCAGCCCAAGCACACACCAAAGTGGGTCCCAAAAGTGGATTTCTGCATCATTTACTATTTTCTATAAACCTAGTAACTAGTCTGATATAAATAGGACCTTTTACTATTGTATTAGACATCTTATGATTTTTAGTTCATCTTAGGATCATATTGATCACGTTTAGGAGGGCTAGCCTCTCGGCCATGCCTAGACCTTGTTCTTATGTATTTTTAATGGTAGAGTTTCTACACACCATAGAGTAAGGTGTGGAGCTCTGCTGTTCGTCATGAATTAATACAAAGTACTATTGTTTTTCTATTCAATTCAAGCTTATTCCGATTCTAAGATATTCATTCGCACCTCAATATGAATGTGATGATCGTGACACTCATCATCATTCCCTATGAACGCGTGCCTGACAACCACTTCCGTTCTACCTTAGATTGAATGAGTATCTCTGGGATTCCTTAATCAGAGTCTTCGTGGTATAAGTTAGAATCCATGGATGGCCATTCTTGAGATCCGGAAAGTCTAAACCTTGTCTGTGGTATTCCGAGTAGGATCTGGGAAGGGGTGGCTGTGACAAGTTTCAAACTCGCGAGTGCTGGGCGTAGTGACAGACGCAAAAGGATAGTAAATCCTATTCTAGTATGATCGAGAACCGACAGATGATTAGCCATGCAGTGACAGCGCATTGGACCATTTTCACTGAGAGGACATGATGTAGCCATTGACAACGGTGATGCCTAACATACAGCTTGCCATAGAAAGGAGTATGAATGATTGAATGAAGACAGCAGGAAAGCAGAGGTTCAAGAGGAACGAAAGCATCTCTGTACACTTATCTGAAATTCTCACCAATGAATTACATAAGTATCTCTATCATAGTTTATAGTTTATTTATATTTTAATTATCAATTCAATATAACCATTTGAATCCGCCTGACTGAGATTTACAAGGTGACCATAGCTTGCTTCAAGCCGACAATCTCCGTGGGCTCGACCCTTACTCACGTAAGGTTTATTACTTGGATGACCCAGTGCAATTGCTGGTTAGTTGTGCGGAATTGTGACAAAGTGTGATTCACGTTTGAGAGCTCGAAGTCTTTGGCGCCATTGTTGATGATCACAGTTTCTGCGCACCAAGTTTTTGGCGCCGTTGCCGGGGATTGTTCGAGTTTGGACAACTGACGGTTCATCTTGTTGCTCAGATTAGGTAAATTTTATTTTATTTTTAAGCATTTTATTTTTTTTATTTTCGAAAAAAATACAAATTTTTTTTTCCAGTTAATTTTCGAAAAATACAAAATTTTTTTTTTAATAAAATCATAAAACCAAAAATATTTTGATGTTTCTTGTTTGAGTCTAGAGTCAATTTTTAAGTTTAGTGTCTTGCATGTGTTGGTTTTTCTCAAGAGTTTTCGAAAATTCATGCATATGTTCTTCATGATCTTCAAGTTGTTCTTGGCCAGTCTTCTTGTTTGATCTTCATATTTTCTTGTTTTATGTCTTTTGTTGTTTTTCATATGCATTTTTGCATTCATGGTGTCTAAGCATTGAAAATTTCTTAGTTTGGTGTCTTGCATGTTTTTCTTTTCTTAAAAATTTTCAAAAATAAGTTCTTGATGTTCATCTTGATCTTCAAAGTGTTCTTGGTGTTCATCTTGACATTCATAGTGTTCTTGCATGCATCATTTGTTTGGATCCAAAACTTTCATGCATTGAGTCTTTTTTTGTGTTTTTCTCTTTCTTCATTAAAAATTCAAAAATAAAAAAATATCTTTCCCTTTTTTTTATCTCATAAATTTTCGAAATTTGAGTTGACTTTTTCAAAAAATTTTTAAAATCTAGTTGTTTCTTATGAGTCAAATCAAATTTTCAATTTAAAAATCCTATTTTTTTTCAAATCTTTTTCAAAAATCAAACCTTTTTCATTTTTCTTAATATTTTCGAAAAATTTTTAAATTGATTTTCAAAATCTTTTTCTTAATTCTATTTCATATTTTCAAAATTAATGCTAACCATTAATGTGATTGATTCAAAATTATTATGTTTGTTACTTGCCTAATAAGAAAGGTTCAATCTTTAAATTTTAAAATCATATCTTTTGTTTCTTGTTAGTCAAGTAATCAACTTTAATTTTCAAAATCAAATCTTTTTAAAATTCTTTTTTTTAAATCTTTTTCAAAATAAATTTCAATCACATCCCTTTCAAAATTTGATTTCAAAATCTTTTCTAACTTATTATCTTTTCAAATTTGATTTTCAAATCTTTTTCAATTAACCACTTAACTTTTTGTTTGATTCTTATCTTTTTCAAAACTACCTAACTAACTCTCTCTCTCTAATTTTCGAAAATCCCTTTCCTCTTTTTCAAATTTCTATTTTAATTAACTAATTGTTTTAATTTCAATTTAATTTTAATTTTAATTTTAATTTTTGAATTTTAACTTTAATTTTAAAATATTTTTATTTCATTTTTTCGAATTCTTCTCTTTCTCATCTCCTTCTATTTATTTATTCATCTACTAACACTTCTCTTCCACCCAAAAATTCGAACCCCATCTCCTTCTCTGTGTTCGAATTTTTCCTCTTCTCCTTCTTATATTCTTCTCTTCTTATGCTTGCATAAGGAATCTCTATACTGTGACATAGAGGATTCCATATTTTCTTTTGTGTTCTCTTCTTTTTCATATGAGCAGGAACAAGGATAAGAACATTCTTGTTGAAGCTGATCCTGAACCTAAAAGGACTCTGAAGAGGAAGCTAAGGGAAGCCAAAGCACAATTCTCTGGAGAAAATTTGACAGAAAATTTCGAAAAAGAAGGAGACATGACCGAAAATAATAACAATGCAAGGAAGATGCTTGGTGACTTTACTGCACCAAATTCCAATTTACATGGAAGAAGCATCTCCATCCTTACCATTGGAGCAAACAATTTTGAGCTTAAACCTCAACTAGTTTCTCTGATGCAACAAAACTGCAAGTTTCATGGACTTCCATCTGAAGATCCTTTTCAATTCTTAACTGAATTCTTGCAGAATTATGATACTGTTAAGACCAATGGGGTCGAACCCGAGGTCTACAGACTCATGCTTTTCCCATTTGCTGTAAGAGACAGAGCTAGAATATGGTTGGACTCTCAACCTAAAGATAGCCTGAACTCTTGGGATAAGTTGGTCACGGCTTTCTTAGCCAAGTTCTTTCCTCCTCAAAAGCTTAGTAAGCTTAGAGTGGATGTTCAAACCTTCAGACAGAAAGAAGGTGAATCCTTCTATGAAGCTTGGGAGAGATACAAGTAACTGACCAAAAAGTGTCCATCTGACATGCTTTCAGAATGGACCATCCTGGATATATTCTATGATGGTCTGTCTGAGTTATCAAAGATGTCACTAGACCATTCTGCAGGTGGATCCATTCACCTAAAGAAAATGCCTGCAGAAGCTCAGGAACTCATTGACATGGTTGCTAACAACCAGTTCATGTACACTTCTGAGAGGAATCCTGTAAGTAATGGGACGCCTCAGAGGAAGGGAGTTCTTGAAATTGATGCTATGAATGCCATATTGGCTCAGAACAAAATATTGACTCAGCAAGTCAATATGATTTCTCAGAGTCTGAATGGATGCAAGCTGCATCCAACAGTACTCAAGAGGCATCTTCTGAAGAAGAAGCTTATGATCCTAAGAACCCTGCAATAGCAGAGGTAAATTACATGGGTGAACCTTATGGAAACGCCTATAACCCCTCATGGAGAAATCATCCAAATTTCTCATGGAAGGATCAACAAAAGCCTCAACAAGGCTTTAATAATGGTGGAAGAAACAGGTTTAACAATAGTAAATCTTTTCCATCATCTACTCAGCAACAGATAGAGAATTCTGAGCAGAATCCATCTAGCTTGGCAAATATAGTCTCTGATCTATCTAAGGCCACTTTGAGTTTCATGAATGAAATAAGGCCCTCAATTAGAAATTTGGAGGCACAAGTAGGCCAATTGAGTAAAAAGGTCACTGAAACTCCTCCTAGTACTCTCCCAAGCAATACAGAAGAGAATCCAAAGAGAGAGTGCAAGGCCATTGATATAACCAAAATGGCCGAACCCACAAAAGAGGAGGAGGACGTGAATCCTAGTGAGGAAGACCTCCTGGGACGTTCAGTGAACAATAAGGAGTTTCCCTTAGAGGAACCAAAGGAATCTGAGGCTCATCTAGAAACCATAGAGATTCCAATGAACCTCCTTCTGCCCTTCATGAGCTCTGATGAGTATCTTTCTTCTGAAGAGATGAAGATGTTACTGAAGAGCAAGTTGCCAAGTACCTTGGTGCAATCATGAAGTTGAATGCCAAATTATTTGGTAATGAGACTTGGGAAGATGAACCTCCTTTACTCACCAATGAACTGAATGCATTGGATAGGCAGAAATTACCTCAAAAGAAGCAAGATCCTGGTAAATTCTTAATACCCTATAACATAGGCACTATGACCTTTGAGAAGGCTCTGTGTGACCTGGGGTCAGGAATAAACTTAATGCCACTCTCTGTAATGGAGAAACTTGGGATCTGTGAGGTGCAAGCTGCCAGAATCTTATTAGAGATGGCAGACAACTCAAGAAAATAGGCTTATGGAGAAGTAGAGGATGTGTTAGTAAAGGCTGAAGGCTTTTACATCCCTGTTGATTTCATAATCCTAGACACTGGGAAGGATGAGGATGAATCCATCATCCTTGGAAGACCCTTCCTAGCCACAGCAAAAGCTGTGATTGATGTGGACAGAGGAGAGTTGGTCCTTCAACTGAATGAGGACAACCTTGTGTTTAAAACTCAAGATTCTCCTTCTGTAACCATGGAGAGGAAGCATGAAAAGCTTCTCTCACTGCAGAGTCAACCAAAGCCCCTACAATCAAACTCTAAGTTTGGTGTTGGGAGGCCACAACCAAACTCTAAGTTTGGTGTTGAACCCCCACATTTAAACTCTAAGTTTGGTGTTGGGAGGTCCCAACAATGCTCTGAACATCTGTGAGGCTCCATGAGAGCTCACTGTCAAGCTATTGATATTAAAGAAGCACTTGTTGGGAGGCAACCCAATATTATATCTATTTATTTTCCATTGTTATTTTATGTTTTTTTTAGGTTGATGATCATGTGGAGTCCCAAAAACTACTGAAAAATAAAAAACAGAATGAAAAATAGCATTGAAAACAGCACACCCTAGAGGAGGAGCTCACTGGCGTTTAAACGCCAGTAAGGAGCATCTGGCTGGCGTTTAATGCCAGAATAGAGCATGAAGCTGGCGTTAAACGCCAGAAACAAGCAGCAGTCTGGCGTATAAATGCCAAGATTGCACCCTGAAGAAAGCTGGTGTTAAACGCCAAAAAAAGCATCTGTCTGGCGTTTAACGCCAGAAACAAGCATAGAGCTGGCGTTTAACGCCAGAAACAGGCAGCAGTCTGGCATTAATCGCCAGGATTGCACAGCAAGGGCGTTTTTGCACGCCTCAATGGAGCAGGGATGTTAAGTCCTTGACCCCTCTGGATCTGTGGACCCCACAGGATCCCCATCTACCCCACCTCTTCTTCTCTCCTCTTCACACCTTTTCATAATATTCTTCCCCAAAATAACCTCCACCAATCACCTCCATTACTCCCCTAAAACCATCATACAACCCACCTACACCCACCCACTCAAATTCAAACCATCAACACACCTCCATCTCTTCTTCTTCTCATCCCTTCTTTCTTCTTTTGCTCGAGGACGAGTAAACATTTTAAGTTTGGTGTGGAAAAGGCATTGCTTTTTTTTCCATAACCACTAATGCCTCAAGGAATGCACTTCCCTCCACAGAACTATTGGGAGCAAATCAACACTTCCCTAGGAGAATTAAGTTCCAACATGGGACAACTAAGGATGGAGCACCAAGAGCACTCCATCATCCTCCATGAGATTAGAGAAGATCAAAGAGCTATGAGGGAGGAGCAACAAAGGCAAGGAAGAGACATAGAGGAGCTCAAGAGCACCATTGGTTCTTCAAGAAGAGGAAGACGCCACCCTCACTAAGGTGGACTCCTTCCTTAATCTCCTTGTTCTTATTTTCTTGTTTTTCAGTTTTTGAGCTTTATGTTTTATTTATGTTTGTGTCTTTACAATATGATCATTAGTGTTTAAGTGTCTATGTCTTAAAGGTATGAGTGTCATATGAATCCATCACCTCTCTTAAATGAAAAATGTTCTAAAAACAAAAGAACAAGAAGTACATGGTTTCGAATTCATCTTTGAAACTATTTTAATTATTTTGATGTGGTGACAATACTTTTTGTTTTCTGAATGAATGCTTGAACAGTGCATATGTCTTTTGAATTTGATGTTTAAGAATGTTAAATATGTTGGCTCTTGAAGAATGGTGAAAAAGGAGAAATGTTATTGATAATCTGAAAAATCATAAAAATGATTCTTGAAGCAAGAAAAAGCAGTGAATACAAAGCTTGTAGAAAAAAAAAGTAATATGCGAAAAAAAAGAGAAAGAGAGAAGAAAGAAAAAAAAAAAAGAAAAGCAAGCAGAAAAAGCCAATAGCCCTTAAAACCAAAAGGCAAGGGTAATAAAAAGGATCCAAGGCTTTGAGCATCAGTGGATAGGAGGGCCTAAAGGAATAAAATCCTGGCCTAAGCGGCTAAACCAAGCTGTCCCTAACCATGTGCTTGTGGCGTGAAGGTGTCAAGTGAAAACATGAGACTGAGCGGTTAAAGTCGAGGTCCAAAGCAAAAAAAAAAAAAAAAAGAGAAGAGTGTGCTTAAGAATCCTGGACACCTCTAATTGGGGACTTTAGCAAAGCTGAGTCACAATCTGAAAAGGTTCACCCAGTTATGTGTCTGTGGCATTTATGTATCCGGTGGTAATACTGGAAAACAAAGTGCTTAGGGCCACGACCAAGACTCATAAAGTAGCTGTGTTCAAGAATCAACATACTGAACTAGGAGAATCAATAACTATCTAAATTCTAAGTTCCTATAGATGCCAATCATTCTGAACTTCAATGGATAAAGTGAGATGCCAAAACTATTTAAGAGGCAAAAAGCTACTAGTCCCGCTCATCTGATTGGAGCTAAGTTTCATTGATAGTTTGGAATTTATAGTATATTCTCTTCTTTTTATCCTATTTGATTTTCAGTTGCTTGGGGACAAGCAACAGTTTAAGTTTGGTGTTGTGATGAGCGGATAATTTATACACTTTTTGGCATTGTTTTTGGTATGTTTTTAGTATGATTTACTTAGTTTTTATTATATTTTTACTAGTTTTTAATTAAAAATCACATTTCTGGACTTTACTATGAGTTTGTGTATTTTTCTGTGATTTCAGGTATTTTCTGGCTGAAATTGAGGGAGCTGAGCAAAAATCTGATTCAGAGGCCGACAAAGGACTGCTAATGCTGTTGGATTTTGACCTCCCTGCACTCAAAGTGGATTTTCGGGAGCTACAGAACTCCAAATGGCACGCTCTCAATTGTGTTGGAAAGTAGATATCCAGGGCTTTCCAGAAATATATAATAGTTCATACTTTGCCTGAGTTTAAATGACGCAAACTGGCGTTGAACGCCAGCTCTCTGCCCAATTCTGGAGTCAAACGCCAGAAACAGGTTGCAAAGAAGACTTAAACGCTAGAAACACGTTACAAACTGGCGTTTAACTCCAAGGAAGACCTCTCCACGTGAAAGCTTCAAGCTCAGTCCAAGAACACACCAAAGTGGGCCCCGGAAGTGGATTTCTGCATCATTTACTATTTTCTGTAAACCTAGTAACTAGTCTGATATAAATAGGACCTTTTACTATTGTATTAGACATCTTATGATTTTTAGTTCATCTTAGGATCATATTGATCACATTTAGGAGGGCTGGCCTCTCGGCCATGCCTAGACCTTGTTCTTATGTATTTTCAACGGTAGAGTTTCTACACACCATAGATTAAGGTGTGGAGCTCTACTGTTCCTCATGAATTAATTCAAAGTACTATTGTTTTTCTATTCAATTCAAGCTTATTCCGATTCTAAGATATTTATTCGCACCTCAATATGAATGTGATGATCGTGACACTCATCATCATTCCCTATGAACGCGTGCCTGACAACCACTTTCGTTCTACCTTAGATTGAATGAGTATCTCTGGGATTCCTTAATCAGAGTCTTCGTGGTATAAGTTAGAATCCATGGACGGCCATTCTTGAGATCCAGAAAGTCTAAACCTTGTCTGTGGTATTCCGAGTAGGATCTGGGAAGGGGTGGCTGTGACGAGCTTCAAACTCGCGAGTGCTGAGCGTAGTGACAGACGCAAAAGGATAGTAAATCCTATTCCAGTATGATCGAGAACCGACAGATGATTAGCCATGCAGTGACAGCGCATTGGACCATTTTCACTGAGAGGACAGGATGTAGCCATTGACAACGGTGATGCCTAACATACAGCTTGCCATAGAAAGGAGTATGAATGATTGAATGAAGACAGCAGGAAAGCAGAGGTTCAAGAGGAACGAAAGCATCTCTGTACACTTATCTGAAATTCTCACCAATGAATTACATAAGTATCTCTATCATAGTTTATAGTTTATTTATATTTTAATTATCAATTCAATATAACCATTTGAATCCGCCTGACTGAGATTTACAAGGTGACCATAGCTTGCTTCAAGCCGACAATCTCCGTGGGCTCGACCCTTACTCACGTAAGGTTTATTACTTGGACGACCCAGTGCACTTGCTGGTTAGTTGTGCGAAATTGTGACAAAGTGTGATTCAGGTTTGAGAGCTCGAAGTCTTTGGCGCCATTGTTGATGATCACAGTTTCTGCGTGCCACCTTTGCACTGGTGTTTGAACTCCCAGGGGCTGCTCCCTGGCTGGCGTGCAACGCCAGCAATGCTCCCCTCTTGGGGCGTTGAATGCCCAGCAGGGCTTCCTGGCTGGTATTTAACTTTGGCACTTCACTTGGAGTGTTCTGTTTTTACTGCTGTGAATCCTGTCTCTTGACTGATGTACATGATCATGACTCTGACAACTGATAGGAAAAACAAAAAGAAAATAAATGGTTGAGTAAAGTTGGGTTGCCTCCCAACAAACACCCTTTTAAAGTCACTAGCTTGACCTTCAGCTCCTTAAGGAGGTGAGTATGGGCTCATATTTTCGCCCCTGACAGTGAATTTTCTTCCTGTCCTCTCATGAATGAGCTCTACATGCTCTAGAGACAGGACACGGTTCACTGTATATGGTAGGACTGGATTCTTAGTGAAGACAACTCTCATGCCAGGTGAGAGGCTTTCAGTTGGGACTTTTTTGTCCTTCCAGCCTTTAGGTACTTTATTTTTAGTACCTTTGTGCTTAGAGCTTGTTGAGGGCTGCCCAACACCAAACTTAGAATTAATGTCTGGGGGCTCTGTAGAGCTCTGCACAGAAAGAGAGGGTTGGCACACTAAGTATTGTACTGTTATCTCTCTTTTAGAGGGAGAATTGGGTTGAGGCATCTTAAATAAGATGTGATCCTCCCCTAACTTTAGGGTTAGTTCTCCCTTAGCCACATCAATGATAGCATTAGCTGTGGCAAGAAAAGGTCTTCCAAAGATGACACAATCATCCTCATCCTTTCCTATGTCTAAGACAATGAAGTTTGCAGGGATGTAGTGATTTTCAACTTTAACCAAGACATCCACCACTAAGACATATGACTTCTTCATGGTCTTTGGTGCGGAATTTAAAGTCCACAAACTAACCGGTAAGTGCATCGGGTCGTACCAAGTAATACCTCAGGTGAGTGAAGGTCGATCCCACGAGGATTGATGGATCAAGCAACAATGGTTAAGTGATTGGCTTAGTCAAACAAATAGAAAAGAGTGTTTTGGTATTCAAAAGTATTAAACAGTAAATTCAGTAAATCAGAGAGTAAGCAGTAAACGGTTTGTGAAATATATGGAGAAAGCAGTTAAGGCTTCAAAGATATCTATTTTCCGATTGACTTTTCTTACTAACTATTTTAATCATGCAGGATTTAATTCATGGCAAACTATATGTGACTAAACCATAATTTCTTAGACCTTTTTAGTCTCCCCTAAAATTCATTAACCGCCAATTCCTTGGTCACCTGATTCCAATTAGAGGGTGAAGCTTAATTCTAGTTTATATGCCACAAAAACCCTAATCGCCCAAATATGAGAGGATTATATGTCACGTATCCCGTTAAGTACAGATAATTAGAATTTAAGAGAAATTGCTTTTAAGCTGTTGTTCAAGTAAAGAGCTTTTCCAAGTTATACAAGAACTCAATTAGAAGAAGAGTCATACTTCCGTTCCACCCAAATTCATAAGATAAAGAATGAAAACAATTCTTGAATCATAAATCAATATATGAATTAAAATAGAAAAATAATATTATCAATCCATACAATAGACAGAGCTCCTAACCTTAACAGTGGAAGTTTAGTTGCTCATGGTTCAGAGAGAAAATAAGGATTCTGAAAAACTGTAAATTGTGGAATGAGGTAGAAGAGAAGAGAAAACCCCGAAGGGCTGATTCTTTTCCCTTTTATATCTAATCCTAATTAATGTAAAATATAATTTCTAAAACTAAAATAATATCTTTTCTAAATTGTAAATAAAATAAAAGTTAAATCAAAATTAATTTGATTGATCCGTGTAGGGCTTGAGGAGCGTAGGGACCATTGGATTCGTTAAGCTCCATGCTGAACTTGGCTTTTCCTAAGTTCAACGTGAAGAAGGCAGAGTGGTCTTTAGCGTGTTCCTTTGAATCCACGTTGAACTTGACTTTTCCCAAGTTCAGCGTGGAGAAGGCAGCGTGTGCTTCCCTGGGAGTTCTCAAATCCACGCTGAACTTGGCAGGAACCAAGTTCAACGTGGAGGATGCAGAGGTTGCCGGAGGAGAAATGTGCACTATTATATATCATTAGAAAGTCCTAGAAGTTAGCTTTCCAATGTCGCTAGAATCACGTCAATTGGACCTCTGTAGCTCAAGTTATTTCCGTTTGAGTGCAAGAAGGTCAGGATTTACAGCATCATTCACTTTCTTCCTTTTCTGCTACAAAACTCTGTCAAATCCATCCAAATGCTACCTGAAATAAATAGAATTGTGCACAACTCAAATTAGCATTCATAGTGGCCAAAAGATATTTAAATTTTGATTAAACTTAGCAATTCAAAATAACCTCAATTTCTTTATGGTTTCTTTTGGTTCTGGGCTAGAGGGTTCTTGAGTAGGCTTTGAGCACTCAAAGGGTGTGCTATGACCGGCGTTCAACGCCAGTCCCTCTAGCATTCTAGGCATTGAACGCCCAGCAGGGATGCCCTTGAACGCCAGCTTCCCTGGGCTAGTGGGCATTGAACGCCCAGTGAAGGCTTCTTCACTGGCGTTCAATGCCTTCCCATTCTCCTCCGATTCGGCCTCAACCTCTATGGTTATGGCCTTGCACTCTTCTCTAGGATTAACCTTAGTATTACTGGGAAGAGTGTCTAGAGGGATCTCAGGGATCCTCTTGCTTAGTTGACCAACTTGTACCTCCAAGTTTCTAATGGAGGACCTTGTTTTATTAATGAAACTATGAGTGGTCTTGGTGAGGCTGGAGACTAGAGTAGCTAAGTCAGAAAGGCTCTGCTTAAAAGTCTCCATATTCCCTTGAGAAGATGGGAATGGTGGTCTGTTATTGAACCTATTCTGGTTCCTACCACCTTGGTTGTTATTGAAACCTTGCTGAGGTTTTTGTTGATCCTTCCATGAGAGGTTAGGATGGTTCCTCCATGAAGGGTTGTAAGTGTTTCCATAGGCTTATCCCATGTAATTCACCTCCTCCATGGTGGGTTGATCAGGATCATAAGCTTCATCTTCAAGAGAAGCTTCCTGATTACTGCCAGGTGCAGTTCGCATCCCAGTGAGATGTTGAGAGATCATGTTGACCTCTTGGGTCAAGATCTTATTCTGAGCCAGGATGGCATTCAGAGTCTCAACTTCATGAACTCCTTTCTTCTGAGAGGTTCCATGATTTCCAGGATTCCTCTCAGAGGTGTACATGAATTGGTTGTTTGCAACCATCTCAATGAGCTCTCTAGCTTCTGTAGGCATTTTCTTTAAGTGGAGAGATCCACTTGCAGAGTTATCCAAGGAGATCTTGGATATCTCAGACAAGCCATCATTGAACATGCCTATGAGGTACCATTCTGAGAGCATGTCAGGAGGACATCTTCTGATCAGCTGCTTGTATCTTTCCCAAGCTTCATAGAGGGATTCACCTTCTCTTTGTCTGAAAGTTTGAACTTCCACTCTAATCTTGCTCATCTTTTGAGGAGAAAAGAACTTAGAAAAAAAAGCATTAACTAGCTTTTCCCAAGAGTCAAGACTCTCTCTAGGTTGGGCATCCAACCAGAACTTAGCTTTGTCTCTTAGAGCAAAGGGGAAAAGCATCAGCTTGTAGACTTCAGGATTAACTCCATTAGTCTTTACAGTATCACATGTAAGAACCCGTGTTTTCACGTAAAACCGTTTTAATAAAATAATTTTAGTGACCGGAATATATTCAAAATTTAGAAGTTTTGAATTGAAAATATAAATGAGAAATTTGGTTTCAGTGAATTTTTCTGAGTTGGAAAATGTATTTCTTTCGAACAGTTTTTGTAAAAATGCATACTGGCGATTAAGCTGGCAGTACTGGCTCTGGTCTGTCCAGCACTGCGTATTTTAGAAAATAATATTTTGGAAAGTAATTTATTGTTTTAAAAGGAGAAAAATAATTTAGAATCGAAAACCGGACACTAATCTTAAAGGTTTTGGCCCAAAGTGGGCCAAACAGACCAAAAATGCTAACGGGTTGGACTGAGCCCAAGGTCCAACATATATAAGTGAGTAAATGAGCCAAGGAAGCTCATTTCAGCACAAAGAGAGAGAGAGAGAGAGAGAGAGAGAGAGAGAGAGAGAGAGAGAGAGAGAGAGAGAGAGAGAGAGAGAGAGAGAGAGAGAGAGAGAGAGAGAGAGAGAGAGAGAGAGAGTTCGGTTAGAGTGAAGAGAGGAAGAAGAGAGAGTGCTCTTTTCACCTCCACCTTCCGGGAACCATAACTTTTGATCCGAAGCTCCGATTGACAAGCCGTTTGTGGCCACGCGAAGCTCTTGAAGAGCTCTTCCTTTCCATCTAAGTTTTTATGGGAAGATATCGCTGTTCACTCTCCAGTTTCGTGCCCTAGCAGTTCTGCGTTTTTATGTTTGGTTTTTGAGTAGATTTTGTGGTTTTGCTTGTTTAGGTGATCTCTAGTAGCGGGTAAATGTTGGACTTTACCCTTAATCACGTTGGGTAGGGTAAGGTTTCACTAAACCATTGTGTTTAGTTATTTTGTGTATCTTAGGTTTTGATGTTGGTATGTATATGTGATGTTAGATTGAGTTTTGGTGTTTGTTGGAGTTGGTTGAGGCTTTGGATCAAGCTTGGTGGTTTCGTTTTGGTATTTGGTGCATTTGGGAATCGGCCAAGGTAATGGTTTCGGTTTCCTTTATGTAATATGTAATGTTCATGGATACTTAGGCTAGTTGACCCTAAGATAGGATTGAATGTTGTTGGTGTATGAATAATTACATGTGAATTGATGATAATTGTGGGTTGTATTGGATTATTGTAGTTGAGGATGATTATTGGGAATTGTGGTGTTGCTGAGTATTGATGATTAGCATTGTTGATGAGGTTGTTGGTATTTAAGGATTGATGAATGATTAATGATGTTGTTGGTACTTAATGATTATAAAGGTTGATGAAGAATATTGATGTTGTTGGTGCTAATTATAAATTGTGATATTGGTTGATGTTGGTGAGTGTGTATGTTGAGTGTGGTAATATGAATGTGGATAATATTTGATAATGTTGAGGTAAGTGATGAGGATTTGAAGTAGTTGTTGATATTTGATGTTGGTTAAAAATTATTTATGATGGTTTTGGATGTTGATGAGTAAGAAATTTGATGGTATTGAGTAGTGTAATTGGAATTATGGATGGTTGATGAGCAGATAATTTATACGCTTTTTGGCATTGTTTTTACATAGTTTTTAGTATGATTTAGTTAGTTTTTAGTATATTTTTATTAGTTTTTAAATAAAAATCATATTTATGGACTTTACTATGAGTTTGTATATTTTTCTGTTATTTCAGGTAATTTCTGGCTGAAATTGAGGGACTTGAGCAAAAATCTGATTCAGAGGCTGAAGAAGGATTGCAGATGCTGTTGGATTCTGACTTCCCTGCATTCAAAGTGGATTTTCTGGAGCTTCAGAAGTCCAAATAGCGCGCTCTCAATTGCGTTGGAAATTAGACATCTAGGGCTTTCCAGCAATATATAATAGTCCATACTTTGCCCGAGTTTAGATGATGCAAACTGGCATTTAACGCTAGCTTTCTGCCCTCTTCTGGCGTTAAACGCCAGAAACAAGTTGCAAAGTAGAGTTAAACGCCAGAAACAAGTTACAAACTGGAGTTCAACTCCAAGGAAGACCTCTACACGTGAAAGCTTCAATGCTCAGTCCAAGCACACACCAAGTGGGCCCGAAAGTGGATTTCTGCATCATTTACTTATTTCTGTAACCCTAGTAACTAGTTAGTATAAATAGAACTTTTTACTATTGTGTTTATAGATCTTTGGATCATCTTAGAATCTTTGTATCACTTTTGATCATTGATCATGTTTAAGGGGGCTGGCCATTCGGCCATGCCTCGACCTTTTTCTTATGTATTTTCAACGGTAGAGTTTCTACACACCATAGATTAAGGTGTGGAGCTCTGCTGTTCTTCATGAATTAATGCAAAGCACTACTGTTTTTCTATTCAACTCAAGCCTATTTCTTCTCTAAGATATTCATTCGCACACAAGAATATGATGAATGTGATGATTATGTGACGCTCATCACCATTCTCACTTATGAACGCGTGCCTGACAAACACTTCCGTTCTACATGAAAACAAGCTTGAATGCATATCTCTTAGCCTCCTGATTCACGATCAGAGTGTTCGTGGTATAGGCTAGAACTATTGGCGGCCATTCTTGAGATCCGGAAAGTCTAAACCTTGTCTGTGGTATTCCGAGTAGGATTTGGGAAGGGATGGCTGTGACGAGCTTCAAACTCGCGAGTGCTGGGCGTAGTGACAGACGCAAAAGGATTACTGAATCCTATTCCAGCATGATCGAGAACCGACAGATGATTAGCCGTGCGGTGACAGCGCATTTTGGACCATTTTCACTAAGAGGAGGGGATGTAGCCATTGACAACGGTGATGCCCTACATAAAGCTTGCCATGGAAAGGAGTATGAATGATTGGATGAAGACAGTAGCAAAGCAGAGGTTCAGAAGGAACAAAAGCATCTCCATACGCTTATCTGAAATTCTCACCAATGAATTGCATAAGTATTTCTATCCTATTTTATATTTTAATTATATTTTAATTATCAAAACTCTATGACCATTTGAATCTGCCTGACTGAGATTTACAAGGTGACCATAGCTTGCTTCAAGCCGACAATCTCCGTGGGATCGACCCTTACTCACGTAAGGTTTATTACTTGGATGACCCAGTGCACTTGCTGGTTAGTTGTGCGAAGTTGTGACAAAGAATTAAGATTATGAACGTGCGTATTAAGTTTTTAGCGCCGTTACCTAGGAATGAACGATCACGATTTCGTGCACCAAGTTTTTGGCGCCGTTGCCGGGGATTGTTCGAGTTTGGACAACTGACGGTTCATTTTGTTGCTCAGATTAGGTAATTTTATTTTAATTTTAAGTTTTTGTTTTTATTCTTGTTATTTTCGGAAAATTTTCAAAAAAAAAAATTAATAAAATCATAAAAACCAAAAATTTGATATTTCTTCTTTAAGTCTAGTGTCAATTTTTAAGTTTGGTGTCAATTGCATGTGTTTTAATTTCCCTTTAATTTTTGAAAATTCATCAAATGTTCTTCATTGATCTTCAAATTGTTCTTGAGGATTTGCTTTGTTTGATCTTTGCATTTTTATGTTTTGTGTCTTTTCTTGTTTTTTATATGCATTTTCAATTTGTTAGTGTCTAAAGTTTGAAAATTTCTAAGTTTGCTGTCTTGCATGTTTTTCTTTTCTTAAAAATTTTCAAAAATAAGTTCTTGATGTTCATCTTGACATTCAAAGTGTTCTTCGTATTCATCTTGACATTCAAAGTGTTCTTGTATGCATTGTGTGTTTTGATTCATAATTTTCATGTTTTGAGTCTTTTCATTGTTTTTCTCTTTCATCATTAAAAATTCAAAAATCAAAAAAATATCTTTCCCTTTTTCTTCTCATAAAATTCGAAAATTCGAGTTGAGTTTTTCAAAAATTTTTAAAATTTAGTTGTTTCTTATGAGTCAAATCAAATTTTCAATTTAAAAATTCTATCTTTTTCAAATCTTTTTCAAAAATCAAATCTTTTTCATTTTTTTCTTTCATAAATTCGAAATTTTCAAAATTTATTTTCAAAATCTTTTTCTTATTTCTATTTCATATTTTCGAAATTAATACTAACAATTAATTTGATTAATTCAAAAATTTTAAGTTTGTTACTTGCCTAGTAAGAAAGGTTCAATCTTTAAATCTTAAAATCATATCTTTTTGTTTCTTGTTAGTCAAGTAATCAATTTTAATTTTCAAAATCAAATCTTTTTAATTTTTTTTTCAAAATAAATTTCAATCACATCTTTTTCGAAATCAATTTCAAAATCTTTTCTAACTTCTTATCTTTTCAAAATTGATTTTCAAATCTTTTTCAATTAATCTTATCTTTTTGTTAGATTCTTATCTTTTGCAAAACTACCTAACTAATTTTCTCTCTCTAATTTTCGAAAATCACTAACCTCTTTTTCAAAATTCCTTTTTAATTAATTATTTGTTTTAAATTTTAATTTAATTTTATTTTATTTTTCTTCTTAAAATTTTCGAATGTTAACTTTAATTTTAAATATTTTTATTTTATTTTATTTTATTTTTGAATTATTCCCTATCTCATCTCCTTCTAATTACTTATTTATCTACTAACACTTCTCTTCTACTCAAAAATTCGAACCCACTCTTCTCTCTGTGTTCGAATTTCTCTTCTTCTGTTCTTTTCTTCTTCTAGTCACAAAAAGGAATCTCTATACTGTGACATAGAGGATTCCTCTTCTTTTCTGTTCTCTTCTTTTTCACATGAGCAGGAGCAAGGATAAGAACATTCTTGTTGAAGCTGATCCGGAACCTGAAAGGACTCTGAAGAGGAAGCTAAGAGAAGCTAAAACATAACACTCTGAAGAGGACTTTACTGAAATTTTCAAAAAAGAAGGAGACATGGTCGAACCCAACAACGATGCAAGGAAGATGCTTGGTGACTTTACTGCACCAAATTCCAACTTACATGGAAGAAGCATCTCAATCCCTGCCATTGGAGCAAACAATTTTGAGCTAAAGCCTCAATTAGTTTCTCTGATGCAACAAAATTGCAAGTTTCATGGACTTCCATCAGAAGATCCTTTTCAGTTCTTAACTGAATTCTTGCATATCTGTGATACTGTTAAGACCAATGGGGTTGATCCTGAGGTCTACAGGCTTATGCTTTTCCCGTTTGCTGCAAGAGACAGAGCTAGAATATGGTTGGACTCTCAACCTAAAGATAGCCTGAACTCTTAGGATAAGCTGGTCACAGCTTTCTTAGCCAAGTTCTTTCCTCCTCAAAAGCTTAGCAAACTTAGAGTGGATGTTCAAACCTTCAAACAGAAAGAAGGTGAATCCCTCTATGAAGCTTGGGAGAGATACAAGCAACTGACCAAAAAGTATCCTTCTGACATGCTTTCAAAATGGACCATCCTGGATATATTCTATGATGGTCTGTCTGACTTAGCTAAAATGTCACTGGACCATTCTGCAGGTGGATCCATTCACCTAAAGAAAACGCTTACAGAAGCTTAGGAACTCATTGACATGGTTGCAAATAACCAGTTCATGTACACTTCTGAAAGGAATCCTGTGAGTAATGGGACGTCTCAGAGGAAGGGATTTCTTGAAATTGATACTCTGAATGCCATATTGGCCCAGAATAAAATATTGACTCAGCAAGTCAATATGATTTCTCAGAGTCTGAATGGATTGCAAGCTGCATCCAACAGTACTAAAGAAGCATCTTCTGAAGAAGAAGCTTATGATCCTGAGAACCCTGCAATAGCAGAGGTGAATTACATGGGTGAACCCTATGGAAACACCTATAATTCCTCATGGAGAAATCATCTAAATTTCTCATGGAAGGACCAACAAAAGCCTCAACCAGGCTTTAATAATGGTAGAAGAAATAGGTTTAGCAATAGCAAGCCTTTTCCATCATCCACTTAGCAACAGACAGAGAATTCTAAGCAGAGTCCATCTAGCTTAGCAAATATAGTCTCTGATCTATCTAAGGCCACTCTAAGTTTCATGAATGAAACAAGGTCCTCCATTAGAAATTTGGAGGCACAAGTGGGCCAGCTGAGTAAAAGAGTCACTGAAACTCCTCCTAGTACTCTCCCAAGCAATACAGAAGAGAATCCAAAAAGAGAGTGCAAGGCCATTACCTTACTTGGTGTGGATGAACCCAGAGAGGAGGAGGAGGACGTGAATCCTAGTGAGGTAGACCTCCTGGGACGTTCACTGACCAATAAGGTGTTTCCCTTTGAGGAACCAAAGGAATCTGAGGCTCATCTAGAGACCATAGAGATTCCATTGAACCTCCTTTTACCATTCATGAGCTCTAATGACTATTCATCTTCTGAAGAAGATGAAGACTTTGTTCAAGGGCAAGTTGCCCAGTATTTAGGAGCAATCATGAAGCTGAATGCCAAGTTATTTGGTAATGAGACTTGGGAGGACGAGCCTCCATTGCTCATTAATGAACTGAATATCTGGGTTCAGCACACTTTACCTCAAAAGAAACAGGATCCTGGTAAATTCCTAATTCCCTGTAACATAGGCACCATGACCTTTGAGAAGGCTCTGTGTGACCTGGGGTCAGGCATAAACCTCATGCCACTCTCTATAATGGAGAAACTGGGAATCTTTGAGGTACAAGCTGCAAGAATCTCATTAGAGATGGTAGACAAATCCATGAAAAAGGCTTATGGACAGGTAGAGGACATGTTAGTAAAGGTCAAAGGCCTTTACATCCCTGCTGATTTCATAATCCTAGACACTGGGAAGGATAAGGATGAATCCATCATCCTTGGAAGACCCTTCCTAGCCACAGCAAAAGCTGTGATTGATATGGACAGAGGAGAGTTGGTCCTTCAACTGAATGAGGACTACCTTGTATTTAAAACTCAAGGATCTCCTTCTGTAACCATGGAGAGGAAGCATGAAAAGCTTCTCTCACTGCAGAGTCAACCAAAGCCCCCACAGTCAAAATCTAAGTTTGGTATTGGGAGGCCACAGTGTTGAACCCCCACATTCAAACTCTAAGTTTGGTGTTGGGAGGTCCGAACAATGCTCTGAACATCTGTGAGGCTCCATGAGAGCCCAGTGTCAAGCTATTGACATTAAAGAAGCGCTTGTTGGGAGGCAATCTAATGTTATTTAATTATATCTATTTATTTTCCATTTCTATTTTATGTTTTCTTTAGGTTGATGATCATGTGAAGTCACAAAAACTAATGAAAAATAAAAAACAGAATGAAAAACAGCATTAAAAATAGCTCACCCTGGAGGAAGAGCTTACTGGCGTTAAAACGCCAGTAAGAAGCATCAAACTGGCATTTAACGCCAGAAAGAAGAATCAAGCTGGCATTAAACGCCAGAAACAAGCACCAGACTGGTGTTTAACGCCAGAAAGAAGCATCAAGCTGGCGTTAAACACCAGAAACAAGCAGCAAGCTGGCGTTTAACGCCAGACATGCATTCTAAGGGCGTTTTGCACGCCTAATTGGAGCAGGGATGCTAAGTCCTTGACCCCACTGGATCTGTGGACCCCACATGATCCCCACCTACCCCACCTCTTCTTCTCTCCTCTTCACACCTTTTCATAACTCTCTTCCCCAAATACCCTTAACCACTCACATCCATCCACTCTTCCCCATAAACCCCACCTACCTCCAAAATTCAAATTCTTTTCCCTCCCAAACCCAACCCTAATGGCCGAAACTTACCCACCTACCCCACCCCTATATAAACCCCTCAACACTACTCCATTTTCACATATTACAACCCCCACTTCTCCCTCTTGGCCGAATACAATCTCTCCGTCCATCTCCTCCATTTTCTTCTTTTTCTACTACTTTCTTTCTTCTTTTGCTCGAGGAAGAGCAAACCTTTTAAGTTTGGTGTGGTAAAAGCATCGCTTTTTGTTTTTCCATAACCATCAATGGCACCTAAGGCCAGAGAAACCTCAAGAAAGAGGAAAGGGAAGGCAATTGCTTCCACCTCTGAGCCATGGGAGATGGAGAGATTCATCTCAAAGGTCCATCAAGACCACTTTTATGAAGTTGTGGCCAAGAAAAAGGTGATCCCAGAGGTTCCTTTTAAGCTCAAAAAGAGCGAGTATCTAGAGATCCGATAAGAGATTAGAAAAAGAGGATGGGAAGTTCTCTCTAATCCTATTCAACAAGTCGGGATCTTAATGGTTCAAGAGTTCTATGCAAACGCATGGATCACTAGGAACCATGATCAAGGTGTGAACCTAAATCCAAAGAATTGGCTTACAATGGTTCGGGGGAAATACTTAGATTTCAGTCCAGAAAATGTAAGGTTCGCGTTGAACTTGCCAATGATGCAAGAAAACGCACGCCCCTACACTAGAAGGGTCAACTTTGATCAAAGGTTAAACCAAGTCCTCATGGACATATGTGTGGAAGGAGCTCAATGGAAAGTTGACTCAAGAGGCAAGCCGGTTCAATTGAGAAGACCGGACCTTAAGCCTGTAGCTAGAGGATGGTTGGAGTTCATTCAACGCTCAATTATTCCTACTAGCAACCGGTCTGAAGTTACTGTAGACCGGGCCATCATGATCCATAGTATCATGATTGGGGAGGAAGTGGAAGTTCATGAGATTATACCTCAAGAACTCTACAAGGTGGCTGACAAGTCCTCCACTTTGGCAAGGTTAGCCTTTCCTCACCTCATTTGCCACCTCTTCAATTCGGCTGGGATTGACATAGTGGGAGATATCCTCATTGATGAGGATAAGCCCATCACTAAGAAAAGGATGGAGCAAACAAGAGATCATGGACCTCAACAAGAGCATGAGGAAATTCCTCACCATGAAATCCCTGAGATGCCTCAGGGGATGCACTTTCCTCCACAAAACTATTGGGAGCAAATCAACACCTCCCTAGGAGAATTAAGTTCCAGCATGGGACAACTAAGGATGGAACACCAAGAGCACTCCATCATTCTCCATGAGATTAGAGAAGATCAAAGAGCTATGAGGGAGGAGCAACAAAGACAAGGAAGAGACATAGAGGAGCTCAAGAACACCATTGGTTCTTCAAGAGGAAGAAGACGCCACCCTCACTAAGGTGGACCTGTTCCTTAATCTCCTTGTTCTTATTTTTCTATTTTTCGTTTACTGTGCTTTATGTTTATTTATGTTTGTGTCTTTATTACATGATCATTAGTGTTTAAGTGTCTATGTCTTGAAGCTATGAGTGTCCTATGAATTCATCACCTCTCTTAAATAAAAAATGCTTTTAATTACAAAAGAACAAGAAGTACATGAATTTCGAATTCATCCTTGAAACTAGCTTAATTATTTTGATGTGGTGGCAATACTTTTTGTTTTTCTGAATGAATGCTTGAACAGTGCATATTTTTGAATTTTATGTTTATGAATGTTAAATATGTTGGCTCTTGAAAGAATAAAGAAAAAGGAGAAATGTTATTGATAATCTGAAAAATCATAAAAATGATTCTTGAAGCAAGAAAAAGCAGTGAATACAAAAGCTTGCAGAAAAAAATGGCGAACATAAAAAAAAAGAAAAAGCAAGCAGAAAAAGACAAAAGCTCTTTAAACCAAAAGGGAAGAGCAAAAAGCCAATAGCCCTTAAAGCTAAAAGGCAAGGGTAATAAAAAGGATCCAAGGCTTTGAGCATCAGTGGATAGGAGGGCCTAAAGGAATAAAATCCTGGCCTAAGCGGCTAAACCAAGCTGTCCCTAACCATGTGCTTGTGGCGTAAAGGTGTCAAGTGAAAACTTGAGACTGAGCGGTTAAAGTCAAGGTCCAAAGCAAAAAAAAAAAGAGTGTGCTTAAGAACCCTGGACACCTCTAATTGGGACTTTAGTAAAGCTGAGTCACAATCTGAAAAGGTTCACCCAGTTATGTGTCTGTGGCATTTATGTATCCGGTGGTAACACTGGAAAACAAAGTGCTTAGGGCCACGACCAAGACTCATAAAGTAGCTGTGTTCAAGAATCAACATACTGAACTAGGAGAATCAATAACACTATCTAAATTCTATGTTCCTATAGATGCCAATCATTCTGAACTTCAAGCGATAAAGTGAGATGCCAAAACTGTTCAGAGGCAAAAAGCTACAAGTCTCGCTCATCTGATTGGAGCTAAGTTTCATTGATATTTTGGAATTTATAGTATATTCTCTTCTTTTTATCCTATTTGATTTTCAATTGCTTGGGGACAAGCAACAATTTAAGTTTGGTGTTGTGATGAGCAGATAATTTATACGCTTTTTGGCATTGTTTTTACATAGTTTTTAGTATGATTTAGTTAGTTTTTAGTATATTTTTATTAGTTTTTAAATAAAAATCACATTTCTGGACTTTACTATGAGTTTGTGTGTTTTTCTGTGATTTAAGGTAATTTCTGGCTGAAATTGAGGGACTTGAGCAAAAATCTGATTCAGAGGTTGAAGAAGGACTGCAGATGCTGTTGGATTCTGACCTCCCTTCACTCAAAGTAGATTTTCTGGAGCTACAGAAGTCCAAATGGCGTGCTCTCAATGGCGTTGGAAAGTAGACATCCAGGGCTTTCCAGCAATATTTAATAGTCCATGCTTTTCCCGAGTTTAGACGATGCAAACTGGTGTTTAACGCCAGCTTTCTGCCCTATTCTGGCGTTAAACGCCAAAAACAAGTTGCAAAGCAGAGTTAAACGCCAAAAATAAGTTACAAACTGGCGTTCAACTCCAAGGAAGACACTCTACACGTGAAAGCTTCAATGCTCAGCCCAAGCACACACCAAGTGGGCCCAGAAGTGGATTTCTGCATCATTTACTTATTTCTGTAACCCTAGTAACTAGTTAGTATAAATAGAACTTTTTACTATTGTGTTTATAGATATTTGGATCATCTTAGATTCTTTGTATCACTTTTGATCATTGATTACGTTTAAGGGGGCTGGCCATTCGGCCTTGCTTGGACCTTTTTCTTATGTATTTTTAATGGTAGAGTTTCTACACACCATAGATTAAGGTGTGGAGCTCTGCTGTTCTTCATGAATTAATGCAAAGAACTACTATTTTTCTATTCAACTCAAGCCTATTTCTTCTCTAAGATATTCATTCGCACACAAGAACATGATGAATGTGATGATTATGTGACGCTCATCACCATTCTCACTTATGAACGCGTGCCTGACAAACACTTTCGTTCTACATGAAAACAAGCTTGAATGCATATCTCTTAGCCTCCTGATTCATGATCAGAGTGTTCGTGGTATAGGCTAGAACTATTGGCAGCCATTCTTGAGATTCGGAAAGTCTAAACCTTGTTTGTGGTATTCCGAGTAGGATCTGGGAAGGGATGGCTGTGACGAGCTTCAAA
The DNA here is from genome assembly GCF_003086295.3 of Arachis hypogaea. Lineage (NCBI taxonomy): Eukaryota > Viridiplantae > Streptophyta > Magnoliopsida > Fabales > Fabaceae > Arachis > Arachis hypogaea. Next base: position 128,746,010 of record NC_092050.1, read on the forward strand.
TTCGCTAGTGCTGGGCATAATGACAGACGCAAAAAGATTACTGAATCCTATTCCAGCATATTCGAGAACCAACAGATGATTAGCTGTGTGGTGACAGCGCATTTTGGACCATTTTCACTAAGAGGACGGGATGTAGCCATTGACAACGGTGATGCCCTACATAAAGCTTGCCATGGAAAGGAGTATGAATAATTGGATGAAGACAGTAGCAAAGCAGAGGTTCAGAAGGAACAAAAGCATCTCCATACGCTTATCTGAAATTCTCACAAATGAATTGCATAAGTATTTCTATCCTATTTTATATTTTAATTATATTTTAATTATGAAAACTCTATGACCATTTGAATCTGCCTGACTGAGATTTACAAGGTGACCATAGCTTGCTTCAAGCCGACAATCTCCGTGGGAAGTTGTGCGAAGTTGTGACAAAGAATTAATATTATGAACGTGCGTATTAAGTTTTTAGTGCCGTTTCCAAGGAATGAACGATCACGATTTCATGCACCAATGGTTGAGTTGGAAAAGAAAGGGCATGGGCTTTTATGTTGTTTTGGTAATTTTTGGATTGTGGTTGGTTTGGTTTTGAATTGTGAGTTTTGGAAAAATTGGAGTTTTAAGGCCTTTGGTAAAAATGGATTTTTGGTGAACTTTGTTTGATCATAACTTTTAACTCGATTTTCAAAATTTATTGGAATTTATTTTAAATTAAAGATGATTTTAAGAGCTTTAAAGTAATATAAAGTTTGAGGAAAATGGACTTATGTAGAGGGAGTTGTGATTATTCAAAGTTGGTGCCAAAAATCTAAAATTCTGCAAAGTGCAGAATTTCAGAATTTTCTGATATGTACGGACGCACAGCCTTATGCGCACGCACAACCCTGCAAAAATGTTATTCATTATGGATGCACAGACCTGTGCGTATGCACAGGCAACGGAAAGGGCTCTGGTAGCAGCGCTAGCATAGGTTGTGCGCGCGCACATCAATGAAGAGTTGCGACCTGTGTGGACGCACAGCCCTGTCCGCACGCACAGTCGGGAAGGGTCGTTTATTGGGGGCGCTTGCACAGCTTGTGCAAGTAAACAGACTTTATGAATTTTAGTACCTGTGCGCACGCACACCCCTGTGCGTACGCACACTTTCAAAATTTTCCTGGGCGTGCGCACACACACCCCTATGTGGACGCACACGCCCTGTTTCACAAATTTAACTTTGTTTTCAACTATTTCACCTTCTCGACAAGGTTGTAAGCTTCTATAACACCATTTTAGGACTATTGGGATTATTTTAGTGCATTGAAATATGGTAAAGGTCCTAGGGGTTTAAGTTGGGTTTTCCCTTGAAAAGTTAGCAAACGGAGGTTTAGGTTTCTGGTGTAGTGAGGAGGAGTTAGTTGAGAGAGAAGGAAGAGTGGTGAATATGGTGATTGCTGATAACGAATTTGAGAAATTGATGAACTAAGAGTTTGGAATAGAATTTATGACTTGATGATGGTTGTGAGGAGTATGAGTGGAAATGTTAAGAGGAGTATGAGTGGAAATATTAAGAGGAGTGGCCTCTGAGATTGATTATGTGATTACAATTTGTATTGTTCTCCGTTGTAGGGGCTGTGGCAGTATCCCGCCTACGTTCAGATGTGAGAGTTGAAGCTGGGCTTCTCACTCATATTTCTCGCAACCAGAGGAAGGTGGTAGGGCACTCTCCATCGGAATATTTCCCTCTGAAAGGAGGTGGTAGGGCACTCATCCCTCGAAACTATTCCTCCTAAAAATGCGACTTCTCTCTGATTGCAAGGTGGTAGGGCACTAACACATGGAATCATACGAAAACCAGAGAAAGGTGGTAGGGCACTGTCCCTCGGAATATTTTCCTCTTAAAGGTGAAGGTGGTAGGGCACTCTCACTCGGAATTTTCCTTCTTATGTGCAATAGAGAGACTGATTCGGGAGTTGTCGACTGGATTTGCTGTCGGGTTTGGCACAATAACCAACATGTTATATCATAGCCAATAGGTCAGACATTCATCATGTGTATCTTCTTTCTGCTTGCTTGCTTTGTTTACTTGAGTTTGCCTAATTGTATAACATGCCTACTTGCTTCTTGAATTACTTGTTGTATATGAATATTATCTGTGTTTTACTTGCTTGCACTAATTGTGATTGTCTGGTGTTGAGGAGGTTGGGTAGGCGGTGGCGATGGGATCACACGGAGGGTAGGTTGGCGAGGGCTATGGGATACAGTGGTGTGACTAGTTTAGTTAGAATTCCCCTAATTTTAGATAACCCAGTTTATGGTTTAAGTTCTTTATTTATTTATATTTATCCTAAGCTTGAATATCAATATGTGATGTGAAGTTCTAGGATTGCCTTCGGCATCCCGGAGCCTTACATCTTACATCATTGGGCACTGTTACCATAATGAGAACCCCCGGTTCTCATTCCATACTTTGTTGTTATTTTTCAGATGCAGGTCGTAATCTACTTTGGTGAGATTGCGGATATGGTGACAGAGCGGAGTATGGTTCCTCTTTGGATTATTTCTAATTTACCTTATTATAGTTACTCTCACGTCTTTTTGTATATTATCTTTACGGCCTTAGAGGCTTATTTGAGAGATAGGTTGTATAAGCTGTTTTAATTCTAAACCTCTGTATCTTTCTATTTGTAACTAGTCGGCTTAAACTCTGTAAGCTGCGGCTAGTTCTCTATGATTATAATAATATTGTATCTATATATATATATTTTATTCTTTCATCGAAACCCTGAGTCTTGTGCGTTAGTTAATGTGAACGTTTCGTGCTTCTGAAATTCCATTTTTTGAGCTTAATCCTTCATCAGGCTTCTAGAATATATTAATTCCTTCTATATATAAATATGTAAGGGCCTTAGGACTGTCGTAATCTCTGATTAACCTTTGCTTTACGGCTAGAGGTAAGGCTTCGGGTAATTGGGGTGTTACATTTAGTGGTATTAGAGCGCTTCGTCCTTGTAAACCTGAGGGATGGACCGATTGTGCTTCGTTGCACACTCTGGGTCATTTTTATTCCATGTTATTTAGGTTATCTACTTGATATTTCATAGCATGCTTGTTTGTGAGTGCCTTTTTGGGAAAATTGAAGCACTATTCCTTTGGTATTGAGACTGATCACCTTGATATCGAATGTTTGGTGAAGAAAAGAACCCTAATGGCAACTCATGGACGAGGTCCAACACGTTAACGGAGAGGTAGTGAGGGTGCCTAACCTAGCCTATGTGCGACGAGCTCAGCATGTTCCGGAAAAGCCTGTTCGTGGAGTTTACGGCATATCGGCTGATGGGTGCGGCTTAACACTTGTGGCAACGGAAGTAACGGTTGACGCTTTTGCGATTTTTACTTAAGATTTTCAATTTCTACATGGTATGGCTTGGATTCTTGTTAAAAAGGTTTTAAAGCTTGAAACGATTTTGAGAATTTGTTTGAAACTGTTGAAAAGAGTTTGAAAAACTATTGGTTTGTTTTATTGGTAATGGGTTATCATAGACGAGATACGAGTAATAGGTGACGCGATTCGTGGGTTTTGGGAATGTTAGAAACTATTTCTCGAGGTTACTCAGTTACGTGCTTTGGATTTTGTTTGAATCATGTGACTTGTTCTTTCCTACCCTATCCTGAAGTTCTTGTGGTCTTTTCTTTTGGATAGTAGTTCGATTTCTCCAACCTTATTCCTCTGTTCATATGTATTCTTGTTTGATCCTAACTGCATATATCTGCTTAAAATCCTTGGTGTATTTATCTTCCTTGTTTAGGCACTTCCTCTTGAGTCATGTATTCTTTGATATATATTTGAACATTTTTTGATGCATTATATCTTTTTAAGCTCTTATTCCGAGTCCTTTGTAAACAAATTGTAAATTTAGTTTCCTCTTATTTGACGATAATTACAGCCATTCTTCAAATCTTAACAAATCGCTTTTGATTTGATATACACTTCTCTATATAAACTTTGAAAGTTTCTTTTACAGTTTAAAACCAATTGTTTCCAATACCTCGCCTGTCTCTTCGCTGATTTATGGAAACATATTTACTTTAAATACAACTTGATTTTCTAACAACTTTATTACAGTTTTTACAAATATCTTTATTTGATTATGTATTTAGGAATTCTTTAAAAGAAAGATTTTTGCCTCTTTTCCGTTGATTTTCATTTGACAAACTTCACTTAATTTATTTTTAATTTGAATTTGGTTTAGTACAACACATTATCTATGCAATTGTTGTTCTTTTGAAAGTATTGAGTTCATATCCTTCCTTTTAGGACCAGACTAATTCCTTTTTTTAAGCTTTTCACTTCTTTGAATGGTATACTCGGTTCTGTTTTTTATTATTCTTTTACTGTTATGACCGTCACCACTAATCTTAGTTTTTCTTCTCTTGTAAATCTCATACTCGTCCGAGTCAACTTGAAGTTACTTCTATCTAGTGCGTTGTTTGTCCTCTTAATTGTCCTCCCTTAGTCAATGGTTCCTTCTTGAAAATTCACTCTTGATTGATTTATCCTTCCTTACGAGTTTTGTATTCTTTTGGACCAATGGAAAGCTTGTTTGATGTCCCATGCTTCGTGGATCTTGTTTGAACTCCTTTGATTTAAGATCCTTTCTTGTTTGGTCTGATTTCTTTTAATCACATCTTAATATTCTTGAATGTTCTTATGTGATAGCAATTTCAAGTGTATTCTTAGAGTTTTGCTGTGAACTTTTGAAACAAGTTTTGGATTCTCTTAAGAAATCTAAATCGATTCTCGCTCAAATTGCATCCATAGTTATTCTTTAAAGGAATTGTCTAAGGTGGGGAAACTTGAAACTGCTGGTTCTTAAAGGACTAGGGAAGAATATTCCAATTTAATGGCCTATATTAGTGTCGTACAAAAAATGTGTAAATTTATAAAATTCTACTTTAAAGTTGTACTAATTATAAAAGGGTCTGTTAGATTAAATAACAAATTGATAAAATAATTAAAAACTAATTATATCTTTTTCATTAATTTTTTTAAAAAAATTAAAAGAATTTTTTTAACATTATGAAGAAATAATATTTTGGTATCAGTATTAAAAGATTAAAATCTTTTTATTTTTAAAGTTTTTTAATTGTATTACAACTTAAAATTTGATTTCTATTTTAAAATATTAAAATATCTATAGAATTTATATTAAAAAACTAAAATATTTGTTAATTAGCATTAAATTTAAAATACCAAAATATTCTTCATGTAATAATTTTAAAATTACTATTACACATTTTATATGAATAAATAATATTATTTGATTTATTAGCAACTATAAATTTTAATTTAATATTAAAAAGATTAAAATATTTTATAGTTAATTTTAAAATACCAAAACAACCTTTTTTAGCATTAACCTTAAAAAAACTAAAATACCATTTTAGAATAAAAATTACTTAATTGTATTAGAAATTGTAAATTTAACATTCGAAATAATTAAAATATTCATATAAGTAATTTTTAAAATAACAAAATAACATTTTAAAGTTAATCTAAAAAAAATTAAAATACCATTATAGATTAAATTTACATTGTTTGATCGTATAGAAATGAAAAATTCGAATTTGATTTAATAAGACTAAAATACTCATTTTAAATAACTAAGGTACCCTTTTTAAAACTCAAATAAAAATAATTTTTTGTATTAATTTTAAAAAATTCTAAAATATCTTTTAGATTTAAAGATATTTGATTGTATTAAAAATTAATATTTAAATTTCAGTATAAAAAGACTAAAATTTACATAAAATTCATTTTAAGAAAATAGAAAATTTTCTTAATATTAATTTTAAAGAGATAAATTTTTTTATTATAATTATAATAACTTTTATTATTATTGATATTAATGTACTACATTAATTGATATTATTATAATTATTATTATTACTGTTATTATTGTTATTTTTTATGACTAACACATTTTTAACAAAAATGTTTTAGATCTTTTTAATGAAATTGTTTTTAGAAATGAGCAAGTAATTTAAATTTGTAGTATTTCTCTTATTAGTGATGTTGACACGTGTAGAGAATGGTATAAACTCTTCAAGAATACGGGTTTTGAATTCTCTTTGAACACACGTGATCATATGAGTGTGATAGTCATGTAAAGGTTAATTACTTGTTTATCATATTTCAAAGTGACCCCCATATTTTTTTACATATTTTAAATTTATCCTGGTCCATTAAGGACCTTAAAATACTTTCCTCATACTAGAAGCTTCCTTCTTTAAATTGACAAAGTTGTTTTGAAAGTTGGCATGCACTGTTTTGAATAATGTTTTGAAACCGACTGATAAGCAAATTTTTACCTCGGAGTTTCCTTTTCTAAATAGAGTTTAACTAGTTCTATGTTTGCTATAAAATTTATACACGCTTGTTTGAATATAAGCTTTGAGAATTCTTGAACAAACCTTTAATTTCTTACAACCTTGCTGTGATTTCAGTGTATACCTTATTTGATTGAGTAACTAAATGTCTTTCAGAATTTTCAGTATTGTTTGGCCTTAACTCAGCTTGATTAGTTCCAAACTACTGCCTTGCTTATCCTTTTTGTGTTCCTATCAGTAATCTCTGATTCGGGAGTCATCCTTGAGGTTGTTAAACTGAATTTCTTCCAATACTCTTCATCGATTGTACATCCTTGTTTACTTGTAGATTTAGCAGTTCTTCCAAAAATCTTGCGGAGATTATCCTTGTTGCTTGTCCTTCTTGTTTCAAAGTCTTTTATCCTTCTGAATAAACTCGAGAATAGTTGTAATGTCAGAAACTATGTCGGAAAATTCTTGGTTTGAAGGATATTGTTTAAAAAGAAAAGTGAGTTCTCCGATTGTGTTCATTTGTGAATTTGGTTTCAAATTATCTTATCGAAAGGAATTCAAACTGAAAAGTTTTTATTCAAGAAAACCATGATTTTAAGTAGATGACTTTCGAGTAAATGATTTTTGGTTCTTTTGAAAAAGTTTTAACAATGAACTCATTTATATGGAACTTGATTTAAAGGTTTTAAAAAGTATTACAAAATTGGTAATTGTTTTAATAAAAACTTCGGATGCGTAATGACGATAATCAAAGTGACGCAGCGGAAGGCGAAAGGGAACGTCGACACGGTAGGGTGATGGCGAACGAGGTGCCTTGGCAACATGTTGGATTAGCAACGTTGAAAGTAGGATTCCTCGTGGGGAATATATATGTATATATATATATATATATATATATACATATATATATATATATATATATATATATATATATATATATATATCCCATCGCGTGATTCAGATTTTCGAGGGCGAGAATCTTTTTTAAGGAGGGAAGGATGTAAGAACCCACGTTTTCACGTAAAACCATTTTAATAAAATAATTTTAGTGACCGAAATAGATTCAAAATTTATAAGTTTTAAATTGAAAATATAAATGAGAAATTTGGTTTCAGTGAATTTTTCTGAGTTGGAAAATGTATTTCTTTCGAACAATTTTTGTAAAAATGCATACTGGCGATTAAGCCGGCAGTACCGGCTCTGGTCTGTCCAGCACTGCGTATTTTGGAAAAAAATATTTTGGAAAGTGATTTATTGTTTTGAAAGGAGAAAAATAATTTAGAATATATCGAAAACCGGACACTAATTTTAAAGGTTTTGGCCCAAAGTGGGCCAAACGGACCAAAAATGCTAACGGGTTGGACCGGGCCCAAACCGGGCCCAAGGTCCAAGATATATAAGTGAGTAAATGAGCCAAGGAAGCTCATTTCAGCACAAAGAGAGAGAGAGAGAGAGAGAGTTCGGTTAGAGTGAAGAGAGGAAGAAGAGAGAGTGCTCTTTTCACTTCCACCTTCCGGGAGCCATAACTTTTGATCCGGAGCTCCGATTGATGAGCTGTTTACGGCCACGCGAAGCTCTTGATGAGCTCTTCCTTTCCATCTAAGTTTTTCTGGTAAGAGATCGCTTTTCACTCTCCATTTTTGTGGCCTAGCAGTTCTGCGTTTTTATGTTTGGTTTTTGAGTAGATTTTGTGGTTTTGCTTGTTTATGTGATCTCTAGTTGCGGCTAAATGTTGGATTTTACCCTTAATCACGTTGGATAAGGTAAGGTTTCACTAAATCCTTGTGTTTAGTTATTTTGTGTATCTTAGGTTTTGATGTTGGTATGTATATGTGATATTAGATTGAGTTTTGGTGTTTGTTGGAGTTGGTTGAGGCTTTGGATCAAGCTTGGTGGTTTCATTTTGGTGTTTGGTGCATTTGGGAATCGGCCAAGGTATGATTTCGGTTTTCTTTATGTAATATGTGATGTTCATGGACACTTAGGCTAGTTGACCCTAAGATAGGATTGAATGTTGTTGGTGTATGAATAATTACATGTGAATTGATGATAATTGTGGGTTGTATTGGATTATTGTGGTTGAGGATGATTATTGGGAATTGTGGTGTTGATGAGTATTGATGATTAGTGTTGTTGATGAGGTTGTTGGTATTTAAGGATTGATGAATGATTAATGATGTTGTTGGTACTTAATGATTATAAAGGTTGATGAAGAATATTGATGTTGTTGGTGCTAATTATAAATTGTGATATTGGTTGATGTTGGTGAGTGTGTATGTTGAGTGTGGTAATATGAATGTGGATAATGTTTGATAATGTTGAGGTAAGTGATGAGGATTTGAAGTACTTGTTGATATTTGATGTTGGTTAAAAATTATTTATGATGGTTTTGGATGTTGATGAGTAAGGAATTTGATGGTATTGAGTAGTGTAATTGGAATTATGGATGGTTGAGTTGGAAAAGAAAGGGTATGGGCTTTTATGTTGTTTTGGTAATGTTTGGGTTGTGGTTGGTTTGGTTTTGAATTGTGAGTTTTGGAAAAATTGGAGTTTTGAGACCTTTGGTAAAAATGGATTTTTGGTGAACCAATCATAATTTTTGCCTCGGTTTTCAAAATTCATTGGAATTTGTTTTAAATTAAAATTTTAAGAGCTTTAAAGTGATATAAAGTTTGAGGAAAATGGACTTATGTAAAGGGAGTTGTGATCATTCAAAGTTGGTGTTAAAAATCTGAAATTCTGCAAAGTGCAGAATTTCAGGATTTTCTGATATGTGCGGACGCACAGCCTTGTGCGCATGCACAACCCTAAAAAAATATTATTCTGTGCGGACGCACAGACCTGTACGTATGCACAGGCAAGGGAAAGGGCTCTGGTAGCAGCGCTAGCATAGGTTGTGTGCGTGCACATCAATGAAGAGTTGCGACCTGTGCGGACGCACAGCCCTGTGCGTACGCACAAGTCGGGAAGGGTCGTCTGTTGGGGGCGCTCGCACAGCTTGTGTGAGTAAATAGACTTTATGAATTTTAGTACCTGTGCGCACGCACACCCCTGTGCAGACGCACACGCCCTGTTTCACAAATTTAACTTTGTTTTCAACTATTTCACCTTCCCGACAAGGTTGTAAGCTTCTATAACATCATTTTAGGACTCTTGGGCTTATTTTAGTGCATTGAAATATGGAAAAGGTCCTAGGGGTTTAAGTTGGGTTTTCCCTTGAAAAGTTAGCAAACGGAGGTTTAGGTTTCTGGTGTAGTGAGGAGGAGTTAGTTGAGAGAGAAGGAAGAGTGGTGAATATGGCGATTGCTGATAACGAATTTGAGAAATTGATGAACTAAGAGTTCAGAATAGAATTTATGACTTGATGATGGTTGTGAGGAGTATGAGTGGAAATGTTAAGAGGAGTGGCCTCTGAGATTGATTATGTGATTACAATTTGTATTGTTCTCCGTCGTAGGGGCTGTGGCAGTATCCCGCCTATATTCGGATGTGAGAGTTGAAGATGGGCTTCTCACTCATATTTCTCGCAACCAGAGGAAGGTGGTAGGGCACTCTCCCTCGGAATATTTTTCTCTGAAAGGAGAAGGTGGTAGGGCACTCATCCCTCGGAAGTATTCCTCCTGAAAATGTGACTTCTCTCTGATTGCAAGGTGGTAGGGCACTAACCCACGGAATCATACGACAACCAGAGGAAGGTGGTAGGGCACTCTCCCTCAGAATATTTCCCTCTGAAAAGAAAAGGTGGTAGGGCACTGACGATCAGATTCTTGCTAGTAAAGAAATTTTATAAAAAATAATCGCGTTGTAAGTATAGTTTCTAAACCAGAAAGAATCCTTTCGTACAAAAGTTTGGTTGTCATAAGTAACAAAACCCAATAAAATTTATAACCGAAGTATTTAAACCTCGGGTCGTCTTCTCAAGGAATTGCAGGGAGGTATGATTTATTATTGGTTATGAGTAAAAGTTTATTTTTTTGGGTTTTTGAAATAAGGAACAAGTAATTTAAATGGCAAGAGAAATAAATTAATAATTGTGAAAATCTCTTGGCAAGGTATAAGAACTGGAATTCCTATCCTAGTTATCTTTATCAGGTGTGATAAGAATTGGGTTTTAATCCTACTTAGTTAACCCTTACTAAAACAAAGAAAAGTCAAGTGGACTAATTAATTTGATCCTCAAGTCCTAGTCAACTCCTGTGGAAAGACTAGCTTTAGAGCGATTCAAATCAATTAGCAACTCCAATTTCAATCAACAGCTGAGTTTGATAACTCAAGCGTTACCAATTAATCAATCAAAGCCAAAAGGAAAGAAAATCTATTCGAATGAAAATAATTTGGATAAATCGAAAACATCAATAACATAAATAGAATAAAACGATCTTGTATCTGAAATACCTCAATTTATATTAATTAAGAAAATCCTAACATGAATGGTTCATAAGCCAAATTGAAAAGATAAATAACAATTAAAGTAATAGAATAAATAAAAGTCAAAAATAATTTAAAGAAACATTGAACCTGTAATTGAAGAAAAGTAGCCTAAACATAATAGAAATCCTAAATCCTAATCCTAAGAGAGAGGAGAGAACCTCTCTCTCTAAAAGCTACATCTAATCCTAAAATTATTTATAAATGAATGTTGTATTATGTGTATGTCTCCTTCTTATGAATGGATGGATTCTCCTAATTTATAGACTCTAATATGTGTTTTATGGACTTGGATCTGGGCCAAAAAGGGGTCCAGAATTCACTGGGGGCATTTTCTGTAATTTCTGCACGTGGCGTCTGTCACGCGTTCACATTGTTTGGAGTTTTTCCTCGTCACGCGTACGCGTCAATCACGCGTCCGTGTCAATTGCGTTCTGCTCAAGGTACGCGTCCGCGTTGTCCACGCGTGCGCGTCGCTTGCGTTTTGCGCTAGGCACGCGTCCGCGTCGTCCATGCGTACGCGTCGCTGCCTTTTCTTCAAAACTCCATTTTTGTGCATTCCTTCCATTTTTGTATGTTTTCTTTCTGTTCTCTAAGCCATTCCTGCCCTATGAAGCCTGAAAATACTTAACACACAAATCACGGCATCGAATGGTAATAAAGGATAATTAAATTTAATATTTTTAAAGCATAGGAAACATGTTTTCACATATATCATAAAATAAGAAAGGAATAGTAAAATCATACAATTTACATGAATAAGTGGGTAAAGAATTGATAAAAACACTCAATTAAGCACAAGATGAATCATAAAATAGGGGTTTATCAGGCACTCTCCCTCGGAATTTTCCTTAGAGAGACTGATCCGGGAGTTGTCGACCAGATTTGCTATCGGGTTTGGCACAATAACCGACATGTGATATCACAGCCGATAGGACAGACATTCATCATGTGCATCTTCTTTCTGCTTGCTTGCTTTGTTTACTTGAGTTTGCCTAATTGTATAACATGCCTACTTGCTTCTTGAATTACTTGTTGTATATGAATATTATCTGTGTTTTACTTGCTTGCACTAATTGTGATTGTCTGGTGTTGAGGAGGTTGGGTAGGCGGTGGCGATGGGATCGCACGGAGGGTAGGTTGGTGAGGGCTGTGGGATACAGTGGTGTGACTAGTTTAGTTAGGATTGCCCTAAGTTTAGATAACCCGGTTTATGGTTTAAGTTCTTTATTTATTTATATTTATCCTAAGCTTGAATATCAATATGTGATGTGAAGTTCTAGGATCGCCTTCGGCATCCCGGAGCCTTACATCTTACATCATTGGGCACTGTTACCATACTGAGAACCCCCAGTTCTCATTCCATATTTTGTTGTTGTTTTTCAGATGCAGGTCGTAATCTACTTCAGTGAGATTGTGGATATGGTGACAGAGCGGAGTATGGTTCCTCTTTGGATTATTTCTAATTTACCTTATTATAGTTACTCTCATGTCTTTTTGTATATTATCTTTACGGCCTTAGAGGCTTATTTGAGAGATAGGTTGTATAAGCTGTTTTAATTCTAAACCTCTGTATCTTTCTATTTGTAACTAGTCGGCTTAAACTTCGCAAGCTGCGGCTAGTTCTCTATGATTATAATAATATTGTATCTATATATATGTTTTATTCTTTCATCGAAACCCTGAGTCTTGTGCGTTAGTTCATGTGAACATTTCGCGCTTCTGAAATTCCATTTTTTGAGCTTAATCCTTCATCAGGCTTCTAGAATATATTAATTCCTTCTATATATAAATATGTAAGGGCCTTAGGACTGTCGTAATCTCTGATTAACCTTTGCTTTACGGCTAGAGGTAAGGCTTATGGTAATTGGGGTGTTACATGACAGATCTGTAAAAATTTTGCCAAGAACTGATATGGATCTTCCATTAGAAGTCCATAAAATTTGCAGTTTTGCTGCAGAAGAGAGACTAACTGAGGCTTAAGCTCAAAATTGTTAGCTCCAATGGCAGGTACAACAATGCTTCTGCCATAAAAGTCAGAGGTAGGCATGGTGAAGTCACCAAGGACCTTTTTGGGCTCCTCTTGTGGTTCGGCCATGTCCTCCAATTCTTGTTCAAAACTTTTTGAAAGGTCTCTTCCGGAGTTTTGTGCTTTAGTTTGTTGTAAACGCCTCCTCAGAATTTTCTCAGGTTCAGGATCAGGAGTCAAGAAGGGTTCTTTATCCCTGTTCCTGGTCATAAACAAAAAGAAAAGAAAAAGAAAGAAAAGAAAGAGACTTCCAAAAGGTAAGAAGCTCCTCCTTAAAGTCAGAAGTAGAGGAAGAAGAAGAAGATAAAAATTAAAAATAAAAATAAATAAAATAAGTATTGGCTAAATACCTTGGATATAGTAGATAAGAATAAAGAGAGAAAGGAAATCACAAGAAAGCTTTCTGTACCAATTGGCAAGAAGCTCCAAGTGAGATGTGAAGAAGATAGAGAATACAGATAAAGAAGTTGAGCTAAAGCTATTAGAGTTGAGTGAAAAGAGATTAGAAGAGAAGAGGTATAAATAGAAAAAGTAAATTAAAATATTTTTATTTTTATTTATTTATATTAATTAATTTTTGCAAAATTAGTTAATTAATTTAAAATAAATTTGAATTTTAATTGTTAAATTTTCGAAAATAGAAGAGAGAGAGGGAGAATTAATTTTCGAAAATTGAGAGAGAAGGGAGTTAGTTAGGTGGTTTTGAAAAAGAAGAGAGAGAAAATAAGAAGTAGTTTTCAAAAATTTTGAGAAGAGAGAGTTAGTTAGGTGGTTTTGAAAAAGATGAGAGAGAAGATAAGATATAAAAAAATAAAAAATAATAAAAAGTAGAAAACAAAAGATATGATAAGAAAAGATTTAAGTTTATAAAAAGTAAGATAAGAAAAGATTTTGAAATCAAAATTTGAAATTAGAAAAAGATAAGATATGCAATTAAAAAGATTTGAAATTGATTTTAAAAAGATAAGATTTTGAAATTTGATTTTGAAAAAGATATGATTTTAAAATTTGAATATTGAAAAAGATAAGATAAGAAATTTGAATTTTGAAAAAGATATGAAAAAGATATGATTTTTACTTTTGAAAATTTTGATTTTTGAAAACTTGACAACTAAGATAAGATAAGATAAAATTTTAAAATTGAAATCTGAATTTTATTTAAAAAATTCGAAAAATTGGTTAAAAATTAGTTAGAAAAGATATTTTTTTGATTTTTGAATTTCATGATGAAAGAGAAAAACACACAAAAGACACAAGACTTATAATTTTTAGATCTAGCACCCCTTTATTTTCAAAAATATGGAGGGAAACACAAGGGAACACCAAATTTAAAGATTTTAAGATCAAGACACACATAAGACTCAAGAACATTTTGAAGATGAACAAGAACACGAAGAACAAAATTTAAAGACTCAAAGAACACAAGAACACAAAAAGAACACTAAACATAAAATTTTTAGAAAACTAAAACAAAATTTTCGAAAATTGCAAGAAAAAATAAAAAGAAAACACTAAACTTAAAGACTTGACATAAGATTAAACTAAGAAAATTATTTTTGAAAAATTTTTAGAAAGAAAGACTCAAAGAACATAAAATTACCAAGAAGATAGACACATTCAAAAAATACAAGGATTAAACAAAGAAAAGAAAAATAATTTTTTGAAAAAGGTTAGGAAGAATTTAGTTTTTTGGAATTGAAAAACAGGAAACAAGAACATGGAAGACTCAACACCAAGAACAAAAATTAAACAAAGAAAAGAAAAATAATTTTAAAAATGTTTTTACAATTTTTTTCAAAAAATTAGAAGAAGAAAACAAAAATTAAAGACTCAATTAAAATAATGTAAAATAAACTTACATGATCTAAGGAGCAAAACAATCCGGCAGTTTGTCCAAACTCAACAATTCCCGGCAATGGTGCCAAAAACTTGGTGCGCGTGTACGCAAAACCCATATTATTTTGTACAACAGCAGCAGTACCAGCAAGTGCACTGGGTCGTCCAAGTAATACCTGAGCGAGTCAGGGTCGATCCCACGAGGATTGTGGCTTGAAGCAAGCTTATGGTTGTCTTGCAGGTCTTAGTCAGGCGGAATTAGAAGTAAGTGTAAATTAGCTATTAAGAAGTTACCTATTAGGAATTATATGAATGGAATAGAGTTGAGAGTTGGAGTTGCTTTGTCTTTCTGAAATAACTCTGGTACTACTATCTTCTTTGATTGTGAATGATCTTCTTCTATGGCAGGCTGTAAGTGATCAAAGCTCCTCTGCTACAGAATGAATGCCAGGGCCCTTGGTATTCAATCCAATGGAGGGTGAAGCGCATAACAATCCATTCTCTTGGCACTCCTACTCAAAACTCCATAGACAAGGTAGAATCTTTCGGATTAGAGAATGCTGCTTCTTAAATCTAGCTTATACCACGGAGACCTTAATCTCCCCGGAGATCGGCTGAACTGATGTCTCGAGAAGTCCCCAACGAA
Source organism: Arachis hypogaea (assembly GCF_003086295.3). Taxonomy (NCBI): domain Eukaryota; kingdom Viridiplantae; phylum Streptophyta; class Magnoliopsida; order Fabales; family Fabaceae; genus Arachis; species Arachis hypogaea. The sequence continues at coordinate 128,761,303 of NC_092050.1, forward strand.
ATCATGGATTAACCGTCTGAGAGATTTAAATCCATAGCTATTGGCTCGTGCTTTCCGGCCAAGTATTCACACGAACCCAAGTAGACGCGGGTATTTGTCAGGCACGTTCGTCTTAATGTGATGAACAGAGCCAATTTGTCAAATCGTCCTGTTCATCACGATGAAGATCGGGATATACATGATGCGGGCAGAAATTGGTGAATTAAAAATTATTAGAATATATGCGTTGTAAGTATAGTTCTTAACTCGCCAGAAATCCACCGCTCAATTTAGAAAGTGTCACAGAAAATTAAAATTTAAAATACTGGGAGTATGAATCCCAGGTCGTCTCCCAACGAGTTGCAGGAAAGGGTGCTATTTTATTAATCAGATTTTTTCGAAAAGGTTTGAGTTGAGTAAACAGAAAAATAAATTTGATGAAATTGAATAATGTAAATAAAAGCATTGACTGGGAGTTGATTACATGGAAGCCCTATCCTTGATGGAACACTCTTAAGATTAATTGACAATTGAGAGTTATTTCGTTTAGTTATCCTTTACTAAGTAAGGGAAGGTAAAACAAGTTGGAATACTGTTCTATCCACAAGTCCCAATCCACTCTTGGGAGGACTGGTGTCAGGAATTAGAAAGCAAACCAACAATAACCCAATTACAATCTTTCTCTTGAATCTTCCAACTCAAGGGTTCCTTTCAATCAACTCCCCATCAAGTTAGGGAACTACTCACTCATTGTAAAGGTAAAATTCATAGCATATAAAAAAGAATTAAAGAAAGACATTGTAAATAAAAATTAAAAATAGTCAATTAAAAATAAAAGTGATCCTTGTATTAAATAATCCTAAAAATATTCTAATGGTAAAATTAAACAAAGCAAAGAACATAGAAGAGTAAGCCAAGTAAAGAAAACGAACTAGAATGACGAAGTCTTGATGAGGTAATAACTCTTCTCAATATCCCAATGCAAAAAGCTAGAGAAACTAAAATCCTAAGAACTATCAATGTCTAGAGAGAAAAACCTAGGGGAGGAGTAAAACTAGATCTAAAAACTAAAAACTGTGTAGAATGAATGTTCTCTCTGGTTTCTGCATGTTCTCTGGCTCTAGTCTGCTGTTCTGGGCCGAAAATTGGGTCAAAATAGGGTCCAAAATCGCCCACAGCGAATCCTGCAGATTATGCAGATCGCGCATGTCACGCGATCGCGTCATCCATGTGGACGCATCATTCGTGCTTTTCCTCGCCACGCGTTCGCGTCGTCCACGCCTCCGCGTCGCTCGTGCTTTTCCAGTCCGCGCGGTCGCGTGAGCCATGCGGCCACGTCACTGCGATTTCTCCTCTTTCGCGCGGTCGCATGAGCCATGCGGCCGCGTCACTTCTCGCTGGTTATCTCCTCAATTTCTTGTGTTCCTTCCATTTTTGCTAGCTTCCTTTCCAATCTCCAACTCATTCATGCCCTATAAAGCCTGAAACGCTTAACACACAGATCACGACATCGAATGGAATAAAGGAGAATTAAAATGCATAATTAAAAGTCTCTAGGAAGCAGTTTTCAATCATGTAATAATTTCAGGAAGGAAATATAAATGCATGCTAAATTAATGAATAAGTGGGTAAGGATCATGATAAAACCACGCAATTAAACACAATATAAACCATAAAATAGTGGTTTATCAATTAATTAGACACGGATCGAAGAAGAAGAAATAGTACTTTAATTAATTCATAGGACTAAGCAGGGCTCCTCCTCTCGACCTAAGAGGTTTAGAAACTCATACTGAAAATAAAAACAATGGTGGAAAAAGTAAAGGGTACTTTCCTGAATCAGAGAGTCCCGAAGAAGATGACAAAAGGTTGATGATTATCTCCTAGATCGGAGAATATTTGTTTTCTTTTGAATTACATGAATAGAATCCCTTAAATACTAAACAAATGACTAGTAAGGGTAAAACAGTCTATTTAGTGCTAAAATCCACTTCTGAGGCCCACTTGGTGAGTGTTTGGGCTGAGCTTTAATGAGATCCACGTGCTATGAGGTCTCTGGGACGTGGAATGCCAGCTAGGGGGTCCTCTCAGGGCTTTGGATGTTGGGCTCTGCTCTTTGGGCGCTGGATGTCTGGAAGGGGGTAGGAAGCTGGCCTTGGACGCCGGTTTTGGGCCTTCTAATCCGAAGCAAAGTATGAACTATTATATATTGCAGGAAAGCTCGGAAAGTCAGCTTTTCATATCCGTTAAGAACGCCCCATTTAGACTTTTGTAGCTCCAGAAAAGGTCTTCCGAATGCAGGCAGGTCAGATCTGGACAGCATCTACAGTGCTTTCTCTGTTTCTGAATCAGACTTCTGCTCCAGCTCCTCAATTTTATCCAGAAAATATCTGAAATTTTCCAAAAACACAAAAACTCATAGTAGAATCCAAAAATATGAATTTAACACTAAAACCTATAAAAAGTTAATAAAACAGAATAAAAACTACTAAAAACTATATGAAAATGATGTCAAAAATCGTATAAAATATTCGCTCATCATGTAGGCTCCGAAGTTTGGTGTAACATGCTCACACCAATATCTGTGAAAAGTTGCCTTTCTCACATGCATTCACACTAGTTCCCCATCCTCTGCTATGGATTCTAGTATAGAGGTTTGTTATCTTCAATATTCTGTTTGTGCTTTGTTATTAAATTTAACATCATGTTACTATTTAATAATTATCTATAGTTAATTGGTTTGGTTGGAAACTTGTAGGAGATATGTGCATTTAGCGTGCAGTATCTGCAAAGGTTTGGATTTTCATATTTTACTATTTCTTCTGACTGGGATGGCGATGTTATATTAATGGATCTGAAGGTAACTTTTAAAAATAAATTATTTGCTAGCACCTATATACAACACTATAAATTGAATATAAATCGTTGTATTTTTTATCTATGTGGATGAGAGTTACAAACAAGCCAGCATGTGAGTTTGAGTGGGCACGTCGAAAACAATTCATCATTATAGACCGACACATTTCAAATATTTTCCATAAGAGAGGATATGTTCGCTCTATTACTGAATCACCAGAAATCCAAGCTGCAGTAAAAGATTTTGATCTCAACAAGAATCCATTTTGGAAGGATGATTTGGATCCTGTTGCTCGTGAGAAAGCTAAACGATTTTGTGAAATCTAGTATCTAGGAGAATATTATGTCTGATGTACTTTTAGTTTAGTTTCATTGAACATAACTCTACTTTATTCTTAGCTCTTTTATTTTCTATTCTAGTTTTATCTAGGCTTAGTCTTTTTGTTTATTCTAATTTTATCTAGGCTTAGTCTTTCTGTTTAATGTTACTTTTGGTTTTCAGCTGAACATGCTATATGGTCATCACTGTATGATGTACTAAAGTTTCCAATTCAATTGATGATACTATTTTTTGCTTTGTTTTCTTTTTCATGTAAGCATTTTTATTTATGACTTGGTATTAATCGTAAGGTTGTTAATTCTATAAACCCATATCGTATATAACATTAATAAATTCATAAACTTGAGTATTCACTAGTGAATGTTATTACACTTATGATGTAAATAAAAGATAATTATACATATTCTCAGAGTGAAAGGGAAAAAATAACATAAAACACAGTAAGTTGGGTATGTTCCAAAGTCACTTGTTGGGGCATCAATGTCATCCCCTTTCCAGCATCACAGCTGGAGAATCATCACTAAATACAGGTTCAACAAAATTAATCTCCAAAAATCAAAGAAAAGGTGCATCACTCAAGTCAAGATTAATACCATTTAACAACTAATCAAAACAAAAATATTACTTGAATAAGTATATTTACCTAGTAGGATGCACATTTCAAACAACAACTTGTTTGAATATCAATTTGCTTCATTGCTAGATGTTAGAAATGGACATACTAAGTGTGTGTGTATATATATATATATATATATATATATTGAATCCTGCCCTTATGTATCCACGAGAATGTGCTCTTTTATTTTGGTTACAAAGGATGTGCAATTAAAGTAAAAAACCATTATGGAGGAATGCCAGCAAATAAGTATGGTGTCTGAATAATCTTATCCCCCATTACTCAACAGAAGGTCCACAATTTGCAAAATAAGAGACTTTTGCCTACAGACTTATAAGCAATTTTTTTTGAGCATCTCATCAATGAGAATTCCCAACTTAACTTCGTTGAATGCTTTGCCAAGAAGTGACATAAGGACATTATCATATACAAACATGTTCTAAAAAACTGTGAATTTGACTAGAATACTATTCAATTCAATTCAATTATTACCTATAATAGTAATTAGGAAACCAATAAAAAAACCTAACAAATTAGAACAGCTAACTTGAAAAGACCAAAAATCACATACTTCATCTAGTGGAAGACGAAATAGCTGCAAATACTCTTCACCCTTCAACGCGTCCATAGTCTGTATGCAAAAAGATAAAGGCATGAGTTACAAAGATTGATAACAGAAATGTTGAACTTCAAAAGTAAACCAAAAATTTACACGATTCCTATAGCTAACTAAGAGAGCTTAGATTCCTAATATCAAATTCATCGAAAATGAAGGATCTGAGTCCAAAAAATCCCAAATTCTAATTTTTAATTATTAAGAATTCTAATGTTCCTTCTATTCATTTGCATTTATTTGGTAGTTGTCGCAGCAAGAATAGCAAATTAAGACTGTGAGTTTGGTTTTCAACGCTATTTGTCTCAGTCAGATACTTTCACTTTTTCTTCAAATAGAATTTTTGAAATGCACATTGTACAATTAAGAGTTTATAGTCTATCAGTCCTCTTCTTACTTGAATGTTCTCCTAATCACGATGGAAGACATTACTGGTTAGCAAATAGTAGCTAGCAATCTACATCATCTAATTGACTTACATGGTAAGATGGTTTGAACAATAGAAGAAACTTTCTTGCCACTAGTAGTTACAAGAAATTTACTTCCCTTGGCCCTGTGTTGAATAGGCTTCTAAAATTCATTCCAAACACCATAGTTCAAACATCATCCAAAACAACTAAGTACTTCTTCCCCATCAGCTTTTCCTTCAAGTCAAGTTGAAGAAAACCCAAATCCTTCATATCACAGCTACTTGAATTAACTTCCTCTATCATAATCTTGGTGATCTTCTGAATATCAAAACTTTTAGAAAAATAAATCCACAACTTACGATCATAAATTTTCTCCAAAGACTCATCATTATACACCAATTCAGCTACAATTGGTTTTCCAATACCACCCATGCCATCAATCACAGATATTTTAGCATCTGTTGCATCATCCAATAACTATTATGGCTTTTTGTCTTGATCTCTACCATATATAGTGGATCTTTCTAACAGAGATGTTGATGGTGTTCTCCAAACAAGCTCTCCCTAGCATTCTCTTTTAGACCAATAATGTCTTTACTTTTTCTAGGATATTATAGTCTCTCATTTATGTCGTCCAATTTTGTAACAACCTCGGACTCTCAAAAATTTAGAAAGTGAGAGAACAAAGTACTAATCTCCTTTTCGAGCCGTTCCTGCTTCGGTCGAAACACGATCCAACAAGTCATCACACATCAGCATCTTTGAGATTATCGAGCCACTTCTTCACAGCAAGGTCATTGATTTGTCGCTGCTCAGCATCATTAAGAACAGCTTGAACTGGATATAGATTGGTCTCCAACCTTTTGATTAGCTAATTGTGAAGCTTAATTGTACCTGCCATGATTGTAGAGACTACTAGAACAACGAAAAACCAACCAAAAGCTTCTAATAAAAACTTTTGTTCAATTCCACTCTTCATTATGGATGAAAAAGCATCCAAAAGGGTCCAACCTTCCTATCTTTGGTGGCTTCAGTTAGAGCCAAGAATCGCTTGAACTCTGTGGTGGCAGCGCCTCGTCCAAGTGTGGCGGTCCTAGTTAGTACATCTTCTTGAGATGCCCTGAATCTAGCGACAGAGGGATTAGGCCCCACTGGAGCGATTGGGGAATCATGGGCAACTGCATGTGTAATTTGTGTTTGCTTAATTCCAGGCCAAATTTCTAATTTGAAATTAAAAAAAATTATGACGAATATGAATTTGAAGAAGAAGGACGATAAAGATGCATACTATTGTCGACTGCAATTTATCAATGGTCATGGCTTATGAGTTGGCTTTCCTCTTCTCACTTTCTTCATTTGGAATCCTGTTTTGAGAAGAAACGAGAGAAAAGAAAAATGAAAAAGTGGGTGCAAAGAAATAATAATACACACCTAAAAGGCTAAAATAATTGGGAGTGTTAGTTTGAGCTCTTTTAAATTTATATTTATAAAAGATAAAGTATTCAGGTCCAAAACGAATAACAATAAGATAAAAGAAAAACAAATTTGATAATTAATAAGATAGATATCAGATAAAAGATGAAGATTGAAATGGCCAAGTGATAAGATATATGAACAGACTTGGTCATCTATTTAACAGTGTTGAGTAACTAATTCCTAAAGTTGTGCAGTTTACAGCGTTATATAAGGACTGATATTTTATTTCATTCATAAAAATCTATTAGACACTACTTCTTCACCGTTTGCTCATTCATACCTCAATAGTATTATTTCTTGTATTTCATTCACACGGGTTTAGCATCTTGTTTGTTGCAATAGAAAAAAAAGGAGTAAAAAGAAGATTAGGGAGACCAAAAGACAATGAGTAAGTATTTAATCATGAATCTCACATTATGCAACTATATCATTATTCTTATCTCTCCGTCTATTAATTTTTTTTATCACATACTAATTAATAGTTATAAATTTCTACAAATTTTGGTATTTATGTGAATCACCTGCATTCCTATTTTAATACACACAAACCCTACGGGCCGAACTGATTGAACTGGAAATCATATTAGGCCCAAGGTCCACCTCTCTTCCCCTCATTCTAAGGGAAACACGCTGATTTGAGAGATGGAGAGCTCTAAACCCCAAAATTTACTATTCACTTTGATGTTCAATCGTCCAAAACTTTTGATCCTGAGCTTCTATCGCTGCACCGTTTACGGCTATGCGTTTGTCTCGTCGAGCTCATTGATTTTAACCCAAAAAAGTGGTAAGGATCTTTAATTTTTGTGCCTAGTTCTTTGTTCCTCTCTTTTTCACGTTTTTGGTTTGGACATTGAGGAATTTTGATGATTTTGGTGGTTTAGGTACAATCTAACATTGGATAATTTTTTTTATCCCAATCATCAATGGGTAAGGTAAGAAAACTCTAAATCCTTGTGAGTTGTCCAACTTTTTGAACTCTAGTACTAATTTTGATGAATTGTATGGTATTAGATTGAATTGTATGAATTCAAATCAAATTGGTGGATGTTGGATGCTTGATTTGAGCCTTGGAAGCTGGAAATTTATTTGATAAGGAATTGGAGACTTGGAACTCGTGGAAAGGAAGATTTTGAGGTGTTCTGGGCTTAAGGAGGAATCAACCAAGGTATAGCTTTGGTTTCTCGTAGTTAATGTATAATGTACATAAAAACTTAGGCTAATTGTCCGTAGGATAAGTTGAAATATGTGAATTATTGATGTATTATGATTAGTGGTGACATATGTTGAGTTTGTTGGAAAATCATGTATGGAAGGTGATGAGCGAATAATTTATACTCTTTTCGGCATTGTTTTTACATAGTTTTTAGTATGATTTAGTTAGTTTTTATTATATTTTTATTAGTTTTTAATTAAAAATCACATTTCTAGACTTTACTATGAGTTTGTGTATTTTTCTATGATTTCAGGTATTTTCTGGCTGAAATTGAAGGACTTGAGCAAAAATCAGATTCAGAGGTTGACAAAGAACTGCTGATGCTGTTGGATTCTGACCTACCTACACTCAAAATGGATTTGCTGGAGCTACAGAACTCCAAATGGCGTGCTATAAATTGCGTTGGAAAGTAGACATCCAGGGCTTTCCAGAAATATATAATAGTCCATACTTTGCTCGAGTTTAGATGACACAAACTGGCGTTCAACGCTAGCTCTCTGCCCAATTCTGGAGTCAAACGCCAGAAACAGGTTGCAAAGCAGAGTTAAACGCCAGAAACACGTTACAAACTGGCGTTCAACTACAAGAATGACCTCTCCACGTGAAAGCTTCATGCTCAGCCTAAGCACACACCAAGTGGGCCCCGAAAGTGGATTTCTACATCATTTACTTATTTCTGTAAACCCTAGTAACTAGTTTAGTATAAATAGGACTTTTTACTATTGTATTTACATCTTATGATTTTTAGTTCATCTTAGGATCATATTGATCACGTTTAGGAGGGCTGGCCTCTCGGCCATGCCTGGACCTTGTTCTTATGTATTTTCAACGGTAGAGTTTCTACACACCATAGATTAAGGTGTGGAGCTCTGTTGTTCCTCATGAATTAATACAAAGTACTATTGTTTTTCTATTCAATTCAAGCTTATTCCGATTCTAAGATATTCATTCACGCCTCAATATGAATATGATGATCGTGACACTCATCATCATTCCAACCTATGAACGCGTGCCTGACAACCACTTCCGTTCTACCTTAGATTGAATGAGTATCTCTTGGATCTCTTAATCAGAATCTTCGTGGTATAAGTTAGAATCCATGGACGGCGATTCTTGAGATCCGGAAAGTCTAAACCTTGTCTATGCTATTCCGAGTAGGATCTGGGAAGGGATGGCTGTGACGAGCTTCAAACTCGCGAGTGCTGGGCGTAGTGACAGACGCAAAAGGATGGTGAATCATATTCCAGTATGATCGAGAACCTCCAGATGATTAGCCATGCAGTGACAGCGCATCAGACCATTTTCACAGAGAGGACGGGTTGCAGCCACTGACAACGGTGATGCCCAATATACAGCTTGCCATAGAAAGGAGTAGGAATGATTGATGAAGACAGCAGGAAAGCAGAGGTTCAGGAGGAACGAAAGCATCTCTGTACGCTTATCTGAAATTCTCACCAATAAATTACATAAGTATCTCTATCCTAGTTTATAGTTTATTTATATTTTAATTATCAATTCAATATAACCATTTGAATCCGCCTGACTGAGATTTATAAGGTGACCATAGCTTGCTTCAAGCCGACAATCTCCGTGGGATCAACCCTTACTCACGTAAGGTTTATTACTTGGACGACCCAGTGCACTTGCTGGTTAGTTGTGCGGAATTGTGACAAAGTGTGATTCACGTTTGAGAGCTCCAAGTCTTTGGCGCCATTTTTGAAGATCACAATTTCGTGCACCAAGTTTTTGGCGCCGTTGCCGGGGAATTATTTCGCATTTGTTTCCGGTAACAACAGTGCCGTGTTTTAGGTCCGGCAACAACACCAAGTTTTTGGCGCCATTGCCGGGGATTGTTCGAGTTTGGACAACTGACGGTTCATCTTGTTGCTCAGATTAGGTAATTTTATTTTAATTTTAAGCTTTTTGTTTTTATTATTCTTAATTTCAAAAAAAATGTTAAAAAACTTTTCAAAGATAAATTAATTTATGTTCTTCAGAATTTTTAAGAATGAATTCTAGAGTTTCATGAAGCATGTTGAAGCCTGGCTGGCTGTAAAGCCATGTCTAATTCATTTGGACTGGGGCTTCCACTCATCAGCATAGAGGCAAGTTAATTGAAGTATTAGATGTTCTATGACTGATTTATATTTGCTGAAGCTTGGCTGGCTATTGGCCATGTCTAGTGTTTTGGACCGGAGCTTTCACTGAAAGCTTGGCTGGCTAGTGAGCCATGTCTAATTCCTGGACTGGAGCTTTAGACTAACAGTGCAAGATTCCTTGAATTCATATTAAAAATTTTGAAATCCTTGTTTTTTTTTCTTTTTCAAATTAATTTTTGAAAAATCCAAAAATTTTTTATAAAATCATAAAAACAAAAAATTTGATGTTTCTTGTTTGAGTCTTGAGTCAAATTTTAAGTTTGGTGTCAATTGCATGTTTATCTCTTTCTTGCAATTTTTGAAAATTCATGCATTGCATTCTTCATAATCTTCAAGTTGTTCTTGATGAATTTCTTTGTTTGATCTTTGCATTTTTATGTTTTGTGTCTTTTCTTATTTTTCATGTGCATTTTTGCATTCATAGTGTCTAAGCATTGAAAATTTCTAAGTTTAGTATCTTGCATGTTTTTGTTTTCTTAAAAATTTTCAAAAATAAGTTCTTGGTGTTCATCTTGACATTCAAAGTGTTCTTGGTGTTCATCTTGACATTCATAATGTTCTTGCATGCATCAATTGTTTTGATCCAAAAAATTTTCATGCATTGAGTCTTTTTGATATTTTTCTCTTGCATCATTAAAAATTCAAAAATAAAAAAAATATCTTTCCCTTATTTTCTCATAAAATTCGAATATTTGACTTGACTTTTTCAAAAATTTTTAAAAATCTAGTTGTTCCTTATGAGTCAAATCAAAATTTCAATTTAAAAATTCTATATTTTTCTAATCTTTTTCAAAAATCAAACCTTTTTCATTTTTCTTTCATATTTTCGAAAATTTCAATTTAATTTTCAAAATCTTTTTCTTATTTGTATTTCATAGTTTTGAATTCAATGCTAACCATTAATGTGATTGATTCAAAAATATTAAGTTTGTTACTTGCCTAATAAGAAAGGTTCAATCTTTAAATTTTAAAATCAAATTTTTTTGTTTCTTGTTAGTCAAGTAATCAACTTTAATTTTCAAAATCAAATCTTTTTAAACTTCTTTTTCAAATCTTTTTCAAAATAAGTTTCAATCACATCTTTTTCAAAAATTTAATTTCAAAATCTTTTCTAACTTCTTATCTTTTCAATTTTGATTTTCAAATCTTTTTCAATTAACCACTTTACTTTTTGTTTGATTCTTATCTTTTTCAAAACTACCTAACTAACTCTCTCTCTAATTTTCGAAAATCCCTTCCCTCTTTTTCAAAATTCAATTTTAATTAACTAATTGTTTTAAATTTTAATTTAATTTAATTTTAATTTTAATTTTCGAATTTTAACTTTAATTTTAAAATATTTTTATTTTTACTTTGTTTAATTTTCGAATTCTTCTCTTCCTCATCTCCTTCTATTTATTTATTCATCTACTAACACTTCTCTTCCACCCCAAAATTCGAACCCCATCTCCCTCTCTGTGTTCGAATTTTCCTCTTCTCCTTCTTATATTCTTCTCTTCTTATACTTGCATAAGGAATCTCTATACTATGACATAGAGGATTCCATATTTTCTTTTGTGTTCTCTTCTTTTTCATATGAGCAGGAACAAGGACAAGAACATTCTTGTTGAAGCAGACCCTGAACCTGAAAGGACTCTGAAGAAGAAACTAAGAGAAGCCAAAATACAACAATCCAGAGAAAACTTTACAGAGAATCTTGAAAAAGAAGACATGGCCGAAAAGAACAACAACGCAAAGAAGATGCTTGGTGACTTTACTGCACCAAATTCTAACTTACATGGAAGAAGCATCTCCATCCCTACCATTGGAGCAAATAATTTTGAGCTTAAACCTCAACTAGTTTCTCTGATGCAACAAAACTGCAAGTTTCATGGACTTCCATCTGAAGATCCTTTTTAGTTCTTAACTGAATTCTTGCAGATCTGTGATACTGTTAAGACCAATGGGGTTGATCCCGAGGTCTACAGGATCATGCTTTTCCCATTTGCTGTAAGAGACAGAGCTAGAATTTGGTTGGACTCTCAACCTAAATATAGCCTGAGCTCTTGGAATAAGCTGGTCACGGCTTTCTTAGCCAAGTTCTTTCCTCCTCAAAAGCTTAGTAAGCTTAGAGTGGATGTTCAAACCTTCAGACAGAAAGAAGGTGAATCCCTCTATGAAGCTTGGGAGAGATATAAGCAACTGACCAAAAGGTGTCCATCTGACATGCTTTCAGAATGGACCATCCTGGATATATTCTATGATGGTCTGTCTGAGTTATCAAAGATGTCACTGGACCATTCTGCAGGTAGATCCATTCACCTAAAGAAAATGCCTGCAGAAGCTCAGGAACTCATTGACATGGTTGCTAACAACCAGTTTATGTACACTTCTGAGAGGAATCCTGTAAGTAATGGGACGCCTCAGAGGAAGGGAGTTCTTGAAATTGATGCTCTGAATGCCATATTGGCTCAGAACAAAATATTGACTCAGCAAGTCAATATGATTTCTCAGAGTCTGAATGGAATGCAAGCTGCATCCAACAGTACTCAAGAGGCATCTTCTGAAGAAGAAGCTTATGATCCTGAGAACCCTGCAATAGCAGAGGTGAATTACATGGGTGAACCCAATAGAAACACCTATAACCCCTCATGGAGAAATCATCCGAATTTCTCATGGAAGGATCAACAAAAGCCTCAACAAGGCTTTAATAATGGTGGAAGAAACAGGTTTAACAATGGCAAACCTTTTCCATCATCCACTCAGCAACAGACAGAGAATTCTGAGCAGAATTCATCTAGCTTAGCAAATCTAGTCTCTGATCTATCTAAGGCCACTTTAAGTTTCATGAATGAAACAAGTCCTCCATTAGAAATTTGGAAGCACAAGTGGGTTAGCTAAGTAAGAAGGTCACTGAAACTCCTCTTAGTACTCTCGCAAGCAATACAGAAGAGAATCCAAAGAGAGAGTGCAAGGCCATTGATATAACCAAAATGGCCGAACCCACAAGAGAGGAGGAGGACATGAATCCTAGTGAAGAAGACCTCTTGGGACGTTCAGTGGACAATAAGGAGTTTCCCTTAGAGGAACCAAAGGAATCTGAGGCTCATATAGAGACCATAGAGATTCCAATGAACCTCCTTCTGCCCTTCATGAGCTCTGATGAGTATTCTTCTTCTGAAGAGAATGAAGATATTACTGAAGAGCAAGTTGCCAAGTACCTTGGTGCAATCATGAAGCTGAATGCCAAATTATTTGGTAAAGAGACTTGGGAAGATGAACCTCCCTTGCTCACCAATGAACTGAATGCATTGGATAGGCAGAAATTACCTCAAAAGAAGTAAGATCCTGGTAAATTCTTAATACCCTATAACATAGGCACCATGACCTTTGAGAAGGCTCTGTGTGACCTGGGGGGTCAGGAATAAACTTAATGCCACTCTCTGTAATGGAGAAACTTGGGATCTTTGAGGTGCAAGCTGCCAGAATCTCATTAGAGATGGCAAACAACTCAAAAAAAGAGGCTTATGGACAAGTAGAGGACGTGTTAGTAAAGGTTAAGGGCCTTTACATCCCTGCTGATTTCATAATCCTAGACACTGGGAAGGATGATGATGAATCCATCATCCTTGGAAGACCCTCCCTAGCCACAGCAAATGCTGTGATTGATGTGGACAGAGGAGAGTTGGTCCTTCAACTGAATGAGGACTACCTTGTGTTCAAGACTCAAGGTTCTCCTTCTATAACCATGGAGAGGAAGCATGAAAAGCTTCTCTCACTGCAGAGTCAACAAAAGCCCCCACAGTCAAACTCTAAGTTTGGTGTTAGGAGGCCACAACCAAACTCTAAGTTTGGTGTTGAACTCCCATATCCAAACTCTAAGTTTGGTGTTGGGAGGTCTCAACAATGCTCTGAACATCTGTGAGGCTCCATGAGAGTTTACTGTCAAGCTATTGTTATTAAATAAGCGCTTGTTGGGAGGCAACCCAATATATTTAATTATATTACTTTCATGTTTATTTTGTATTTCTTTAGGTTGATGATCATGTGGAGTCACAAAAACTACAAAAAAATCAAAAACAGAATGAAAAACAGAATGAAAAATAGCTCACCCAGAGGAAGAGCTTATTGGCATTTAAACGCCAGTAAGGCTAGCAGAATGGGCGTTAAACACCCAGTCTGGCACCATTCTGGGCGTTTAACACCAGAAATGGTCACCAGACTGGCGTTTAACGCCAGAACAGAGCATGAAACTGGCGTTAAATACCAGAAACAAGCAGCAGTCTGGCGTTTAAATGCCAGGATTGCACTCTGAGGAAAGCTGGCGTTAAACGCCAGAAACAAGCATAGAGCTGGCGTTTAACGCCAGAAACAAGCTACATTTGGGCGTTTAATGCCAGAACCAAGCATATAAGTGGCGTTAAACACCAGGATTGCATGGTTAGGGCGTTTTACACGCCTAAAAGGTGCAGGGATGTGAAATCCTTGACACCTCAGGATCTATGGACCCCACAGGATCCCCACCTACCTCAACTCACCTTCTCCCTCTTCTTCACACAATCCAATAACCCTCTTCCCCAAACATTCTTCACCAATCAAACCAACCACTCTTCCCCATTACCCCTTCACCAATCACCTCCACCACACTTTCCCATAAATCCCACCTACCTTCAAATTCAAAATCTTTTTCCCACCCAAACCCACCCTAAATGGCCGAACCTAAACCCCTCTCCCTCCACTATATAAACCCCTCATTCCTTCTTCATTTTCACGCAACACTACCCTCTCTTCTCCCCTTGGCTGAAACACACATCTCTCCCACTCCTCCATCTCTTCTTCTTCTTCTCCTTCTTTCTCTCTTCTTTTGCTCGAGGACGAGCAACATTCTAAGTTTGGTGTGGTAAAAAGTATAGCTTTTTGTTTTTTTTTCATAACCATCAATGGCACCTAAGGCCAGAGAATCCTCAAGAAAGAGGAAAGGGAAGTCAATTGCTTCCACCTCTGAGTCATGAGAGATGGAGAGATTCATCTCAAAAGCCCATCAAGACCATTTCTATGAAGTTGTGGCCAAGAAGAAAGTGATCCCCGAGGTTCCTTTCAAACTCAAGAAGAATGAGTATCCGGAGATCCGACTTGAGATCCAAAGAAGAGGTTGGGAAGTCCTCACTAACCCCATTCAACAAGTCGGGATCCTAATGGTTCAAGAGTTCTATGCAAACGCATGGATCACTAGGAACCATGATCAAAGTGTGAACCCGAATCCAAAGCATTGGCTCACCATGGTTCAGGGGAAATACTTAGATTTTAGTCCGGAGAATGTAAGGCTGGCGTTCAACTTGCCAATGATGGAAGAAAACGCACGCTCCTACACAAGAAAGGTCAACTTTGATCAAAGGTTGGACCAAGTCCTCATGGACATATGTGTGGAAGGAGCTCAATGGAAGATTGACTCAAAAGGCAAACTGGTTCAACTGAGAAGACTGGACCTTAAGCCTGTAGCTAGAGGATGGTTGGAGTTCATTCAACAATCAATCATTCCCACTAGCAACCGGTCTGAAGTTACTATAAACCGGGCCATCATGATCCATAGTATCATGATTGGAGAGGAAGTGGAAGTTCATGAGATCATACCTCAAGAACTCTACAAGGTGGCTGACAAGTCCTCCACTTTGGCAAGGTTAGCCTTTCCTCACCTCATTTGCCATCTATGCAATTCGGCTGGGATTGACATAGAAGGAGATATCCTCATTGATGAGGACAAGCCCATCACTAAGAAGAGGATGGAGCAAACAAGAGAGCCTATTCATGAATCTCAAGAGACGCATGAAGAAGCTCATCACCAAGAAATCCCTGAGATGCCTCAAGGGATGCAGTTTCCTCCACAGAATTTTTGGGAGCAAATCAACACCTTCCTAGGAGAATTAAGTTCCAACATGGGACAACTAAGGATTGAGCACCAAGAGCACTCCATCATCCTCCATGAAATTAGAGAAGATCAAAGAGCTATGAGGGAGGAACAACAAAG
Source organism: Arachis hypogaea (assembly GCF_003086295.3). NCBI lineage: Eukaryota > Viridiplantae > Streptophyta > Magnoliopsida > Fabales > Fabaceae > Arachis > Arachis hypogaea. Next base: position 128,776,969 of record NC_092050.1, read on the forward strand.
ACAAGGAAGAGACATAGAGGAGCTCAAGAGCACCATTGGTTCTTCAAGAAGAGGAAGACGCCACCCTCAATAAGGTGGACATGTTCCTTAATCTCCTTGTTCTTATTTTCCTATTTTCGTTTACTATGCTTTATGTTTGTGTCTTATTTCATGATCATTAGTATTTAAGTGTCTATGCCTTAAAGTTATGAATGTCCTATGAATCCATCACCTCTCTTAAATGAAAAATGTTTTAACTACAAAAGAACAAGAAGTACATGGTTTCGAATTAATCCTTGAAACTAGTTTAATTATTTTGATGTGGTGACAATACTTTTTGTTTTCTGAATGAATGCTTGAACAGTGCATATGTCTTTTGAAGTTGATGTTTATGAATGTTAAATATGTTGGCTCTTGAAAGAATGATAACAAGGAGACATGTTATTTGATAATCTGAAAAATCATAAAAATGATTCTTGAAGCAAGAAAAAGCAGTGAATACAAAAGCTTGCAAAAAAAAAAAAAAACAAAGAAAAGAAAAAGAAAAAAAATATAGCGAAAAAAAAGGAGAAAAGAAAAAAAAGAAAAAGCAAGCAGAAAAAGCCAGTAGCCCTTAAAACCAAAAGGCAAGGGTAATAAAAAGGATCCAAGGCTTTGAGCATCAGTGGATAGGAGGGCCCAAGGGAATAAAATCCTGGCCTAAGCGGCTAAACCAAGCTGTCCCTAACCATGTGCTTGTGGCGTGTAAGTGTCAGGTGAAAACTTGAGACTGAGCGGTTAAAGTCGAGGTCCAAAGCAAAAATAAGAGTGTGCTTAAGAACCCTGGACACCTCTAATTGGGGACTTTAGCAAAGCTGAGTCACAATCTGAAAAGGTTCACCCAGTTATGTGTTTGTGGCATTTATGTATCCGGTGGTAATACTGGAAAACAAAGTGCTTAGGGCCACAGCCAAGACTCATAAAGTAGCTGTGTTCAAGAATCAACATACTGAACTAGAAAAATCAATAACACTATCTGAACTCTGAGTTCCTATAGATGCCAATCATTCTGAACTTCAATGGATAAAGTGAGATGGCAAAACTATTCAAGAGGCAAAAAGCTACAAGTCCCGCTCATCTGATTGGAGCTAAGTTTCATTGATAATTTGGAATTTATAGTATATTCTCTTCTTTTTATCCTATTTGATTTTCAGTTGCTTGGGGACAAGCAACAATTTAAGTTTGGTGTTGTGATGAGTGGATAATTTATACGCTTTTTGGCATTGTTTTTACATAGTTTTTAGTATGATTTAGTTAGTTTTTATTATATTTTTATTAGTTTTTAATTAAAATCACATTTCTAGACTTTACTATGAGTTTGTGTGTTTTTCTGTGATTTCAGGTATTTTCTGGCTGAAATTGAGGGACTTGAGCAAAAATCAGATTCAGAGGTTGACAAAGGACTGTTGATGCTGTTGGATTCTGACCTTCCTGCACTCAAAGTAGATTTTCTGGAGTTACAGAACTCCAAATGGCGTGCTCTAAATTGCGTTGGAAAGTATACATCCAGGGCTTTCCAGCAATATATAATAGTCCATACTTTGCTCGAGTTTAGATGACGCAAACTGGCGTTCAACGCCATCTCTCTGCCCAATTCTGGAGTCAAACGCCAGAAACAGGTTGCAAAGCAGAGTTAAACGCCAGAAACACGTTACAAACTGGCGTTCAACTCCAAGAATGACCTCTCCACGTGAAAGCTTCATGCTCAGCCCAAGCACACACCAAGTGGGCCCCGAAAGTGGATTTCTACATCATTTACTTATTTCTGTAAACCCTAGTAACTAGTTTAGTATAAATAGGACTTTTTACTATTGTATTTACATCTTATGATTTTTAGTTCATCTTAGGATCATATTGATCACGTTTAGGAGGGCTGGCCTCTCGGCCATGCCTGGACCTTGTTCTTATGTATTTTCAACGGTAGAGTTTCTACACACCATAGATTAAGGTGTGGAGCTCTGTTGTTCCTCATGAATTAATACAAAGTACTATTGTTTTTCTATTCAATTCAAGCTTATTCTGATTCTAAGATATTCATTTGCGCCTCAATATGAATGTGATGATCGTGACACTCATCATCATTCCAACCTATGAACGCGTGCCTGACAACCACTTCCGTTCTACCTTAGATTGAATGAGTATCTCTTGGATCTCTTAATCAGAATCTTCGTGGTATAAGTTAGAATCCATGGACGGCCATTCTTGAGATCCGGAAAGTCTAAACCTTATCTGTAGTATTCCGAGTAGGATCTGGGAAGGGATGGCTGTGACGAGCTTCAAACTCGCGAGTGTTGGGCGTAGTGGCAGACGCAAAAGGATGGTGAATCCTATTCCAGTATGATCGAGAACCTCTAGATGATTAGCCATGCAGTGACAGCGCATCGGACTATTTTCACAGAGAGGACGGGATGTAGCCACTGACAACGGTGATGCCCAATATACAGCTTGCCATAGAAAGGAGTAGGAATGATTGGATAAAGACAGCAGGAAATTATCAATTCAATATAACCATTTGAATCCACCTGACTGAGATTTACAAGGTGACCATAGCTTGCTTCAAGCCGACAATCTCCGTGGGATCGACCCTTACTCACGTAAGGTTTATTACTTGGACGACCCAGTGCACTTGCTGGTTAGTTGTGCGGAATTGTGACAAAGTGTGATTCACGTTTGAGAGCTCCAAGTCTTTGGTGCCATTGTTAAAGATCACAATTTCGTGCACCAGAAGGGTTGAATAATTAAAAGGTTTGGTGGTTCATATTGAATGGTGTAGTTAATGAAAGTCTGTGTAAAAATAGAATTATGTATATGTATGTATGTATGAATATGATGTTGAATTGATGATGAATTATTGGTATTTTGGGTGACTAAATGATTGATAAGTAGTGGATTAGTGTTTGGGAGTCATGAGGATGCTTGAGATGGATTTGGTTGGTTTTTAAATTGGAAAGTTTGAAAAACTTGAGTTTTGAGTTTTAGTTTTCGGACCCTCAAATTTTCTAAAATTGGTCTTGAACAAAAATCGGGTCTGTGAAGTTTATAACGTTTGAAGAAGGGACTAAAAATGATTTTTAACAAAAAATTTACGTACGTTTGAAGTTTAAGTTTAAAACCAAAAGTTGCAAAAATAACAGAAAATCTGGTATGTGTGCGTACACACACTATTGTGCACACGCATAGACCAGAGCGTGTGGTAAGACTCGTGCGTACGCACGAGGCTATGCAAATGTGCACACTATAAGTTTTGTAAGTTGTGCGTAAGCACACTATGATGCACACGCACTCGCCGAAAAAGTTGTCTGGTGCGTGCGTATGCACGATGGCCTGTTCTACACTAAAACTTCGTTTTTAACTGTTTGACCTTTTCGGCTCCTTCCGAAACCACTGTTTTGTTGAAAATTCACATTTTTTTGAACTATCAACCATTCCTCTAGTTTTTCCAAACTTCTGTAACCACTGTTTAAGGTCTGATAGCTGGATTTAGGCTTAGGAAAGAGAGTAAACCTATTGATGGAGTTAGATTGACACTAAGAAAGAGTTGTGAAGTGAGTAATTTAATTTACGATGCATGGACAATGTTAAATGATGAATGATGAGAAGTAATCTAGCTTGTGATTTTGAATGAATTGAATCTGATTGAGATATATCACCGGGTAAGATGCAGTAGCATTGTCGACTTACTCCGGGTGTATAAGTTGAGATACCGGGTAAGATGCAGTGGCATTGTTCACTTGCTCCGGGTTAAGGTTCGAGACTTCGGGTAAGATGCAAGGGTTGAATTTAGTCGCTCTTGCTCCGAGTTGAGAATTGTAACACTGCCTGGGTAAGAGACAAAGGTTGAGATTGTTCCCCTTGCTCCGGGTTGGTAAGATGCAAGGGTTGTGGTTTTATTCCACTTGCTCCATGTTATGGTGTTCTATCCAGGTTCGCCATTGGACATGTCGGGTTTAGCTATATAACTGACAAATGAGACTCATCGGCCATAGGACAGACACACATCATATGCATTTGTATGTTTTGCTTAAGTGTGCATTGTTTTTGTTTGCCTGTTTGTTTAACTATGCTTATTTGCTAATTTCCCTACTTGCTGTATTCGTGTTCTATCTGCATTTTTTTTGTTTGTATTATATGTATATGTATTTGAGAGACCCCTCATATGGTGGAGGCGTGATGAGGGTTGTTTCATCGGTGATTAGGAGGTTGAGGTGGCAAAAAGTGAAGAGTTAGATAAAATTTGGAATTCCTTAAATAGATTACTGAAACTTCTAGTTTACAATAAGTTTTAAGTTTGAATCTGAGTGTCGGATTCTAAGAATACCTCTGGCTTTCCTGAGACCTTATATATTATGTATGCAGGCACTTTTACCGTATTGAGAACCTCCGATTCTCATTCCATACATATATTGTTGTTTTCCAGATGCAGGCGAGAGGCACCTTGTTGAGCGTCTGGAGATTCCTTGTGCAAGCAAAGATGTCACTTTTGAACTGTTATATTTTGTACTTAGGCTATGTATGTATGTTTGTATATTCTCTAATATATATATATATATATATATTGTATTTTGTCCCTCCAAAAGGTTGAGTTAAAGAAATAGGTGTATTTATCTTGCCTTTTAGGATGAGTTGGGTTGTATATATATATATATATATATATATATATATATATATATATATATATATATATATATATATATATATTATATTCTTTTAGAAGTCGTAGTGTCTCACCACATCTGATTTACGTCCTAGGCATAAAGTTCTGTGTGATATGGTGTTACAAATACAAATGTGGTGTTGTTGGCTTCTTAGATTTTGCCTTTGAAATGGTTGCTATAAATGGAAAAATTATACGTCCATGCATTAAATGTGGTTTTAAGAATATGAGAACTAGAGTTGAGGTGTTAGCACATTTACTCCAAAAAGGTTTCTCAAAAAAATACACTTTTTGGTATATGCATGGAGAAAATGTAGCCCAACCCAAAGAAGCATCATAAAGCCATGAATTCAAAAAACCAGAGGAAAGAGCTCCGCTACAAGATAAACCTGAGTGGAGCTCTCCTCAGCTTTCTTCTTCAAGGCCTCAAGCTTGGCATTAGATTCTTGCACTGTCTCCTTCAGCATGGAAGTATCCGACTTGAAAGCATTCCTCTCAGCCTCTCATTTAGCCTTGGACTTTTAATTCATCTACCTCCTTGCGAAGGTTGGACACTTCTTTCTAGGTAGCACTAAGGGAATTTTGGAGAAGCTTTTCTAGAAGGACAGTGCAAATCCCAGTAGTATGGATGCTCCCATTTTCTAAAGAGGCATCATCCATAGAAATGGAGCTTCCTAGAAGGATGTATTCCTCGCTAAAATAAATAGTGTCGATTTCCTTATCATATACGCTGCCATACTTGTTGAAGGGTACTTTGCGTTTACGAGAAACACCCGCTCCGACTCTCTTCCAGAATTTGAGAAAGGGAGAATGGGTGGAATAACTCAGGCCGCCAAGCCCTTGGGCAGAGGAGAAGCTTGAGCAAGTTGCCCTATTTGGAAAGAAGTCAGACCATGCTTAGGAAAGGCAGCTGAGGGATCAGCTGACTTCTCGAGCTCTTGGAGTTGAACTTGGCGAGCCACGACGCTCTTCTTTGCTTGGTGAAGTCTATTTTAATGAGCAAAATCACTGGTCATTTTTTTTTACAAAACGAAAAGCAAGATTTAATAACAAGATAAGCACGTCAAAAGCTATATAAAAATTAAATCTATATACCTAGCTCAGTTCGGACATAGCTTGGTTTTGAAATTAGGAATTTCTTTGTATCTAGATGAGGAGCTCGGCCTCAAGTCTCCTAGAAGAAGGTCATTATACACTGCTCCAATTTGTTCAGATCCTCAAAATTGTATTTTCACAACTACAGAGACTTCCTTCCAATACAAGCAAAACATGTACTGTCCCCTTTCATTCCTATAAAAAGGTCGGGTCCCATCATCTGAGTAGACTTTAAAGTAATAATTTTTGAAGTCGTGAAAAGAATCCTTAAAAATGAAAAAGACTTTCCTACCCTGAATTGCTCTAAAAGAAGCCCATAGTTTTTTCCTGGAGCTGAAAGGTTTGGAAGCTAGAAGAGGTAAGAGAAGACTTTCAGAGACATTAGAAGGTCAAGTTCACGACAAATATAACTGATAAACTTTCATGAAGCCTCAAGAATTCGGATGTAGCTAGGTAGGGGCAACTTTAGAACTTAACAAAACATCCATCTCAAACTCTGTAAAGGGAATATTCACTCCTAGCCTAGTAAAAAAGAATTCATATATGACCAAAAAGTGTTCGTCTGACATGTTATATCAGGCGTAATGCACCCTCTCTTCAAGGTTAGGGGCCTCCAGCAGATAATCATCCTTTTCCTCCTGGCTATTACATATCCTATGTTTAAGTTCGAACTCCTCTAACATCTCCTTATCTACTACAAACACGGCAGGCAAGACTGTGCTATCTATCCAGTCTAAATCAGCGGGAATGTTAGAAGGCATGATTTTTACTACAAATTGAGACATATACCTACGAAAGAAAAATGCAAACCAGTTACTACAAATCCACAAAAATAAGTCAGCCATGTTATCTGCACAATCTTCAAAGATACAGCGTAACCATTCAGATACACATCAGGCATACCTATAAATAACTCGAGCACAACCACAATGTAACTATACATAACTCATCATCATCAACTAACATTATATGCATGGTCACAATGCATATGATTCTCAAATGACGCCATTCTCAAAAGCAACAATGACACCATTTAGGGGCAAAATACACTACAATACGCCCCGAATTCACAAAGCAACAAAGAAATACAACAAAAAGAATTTCTACACACAAAAACATCAAGACCCCATCGAGAAACAATCACCTTTACAATATTTTTCAAGAAAGATGAAACCCTACAGGTATAACACAGAAACTATGCAACTCCAAAAAATCTCATTCTGTATACAAAGTCAGAAAATCTAACTTTACACCAACTACCAACAAAAACATAAAGAAGAAAAAGAAAGAAGTGGTAAAAAGCCAACCTTTTGATGATGAGAAAGATACCGCACAACAAATTTTGGAAAACAACAAATGCAAGCTTGGAACAACCACCAGAAACGGAAAGAACGATTTCTGTGAAGGAAGCCGATTTCTTGCAGAGAGAAAACAAAAGTGTTTTTTGAAGAAGAAGAAATGAAAAAGAGGAAGAAGAGAAGGGGTTATGTTTATATAGAGATAAGGGCAAAAGTGTAAAAACCACATCACTTTAAATGATGGTACACGTTTTTCGAAAAAAGCGCTCGAGCAATTACAAAGCAAAATGTTACAGCTACCCCTCACATCGAGTACCCGACCTCTGCAGCTTCCGACCACGTCAAACTAACCGACTTGATTAAATGATTGAGTTTGACTTATAGAAACTCAACTTCAAGTAGGGACACAGTTCATACCCTGGCCCATTACGAGAGCCAAGCCCATAATGATTAAAAGCCCAATCAACACTACAATACTTGGACCCACGTTGCAACCTACTCGATCTCAAAGAGGTCGTACACGGCGATGCAAGCCTAGCCTTGCTTATCCACATGAGTAACTAACTCCTATAATCTCTCCTATTTATCTAGAAAGGAGATCTCAATAACTTCCCTAATAAAAGAGAATAATTATCCACCATTAAAGGTGAAACTACTTCATAAAGTGGTCATTGGCTCACTTACAATTATAAATACCCTGACATTTTCAAGTATTCTTCGAACTCCAATCTACACAAAACCTGTCTAAAACCTTTGCTGACTTAAACATCAGAGTCTCTTGCTTACCACCTCCCCCCTTCATCAACCTCTTCAAAGAGCTCGGATAGCAACCCCTTGTTGATGAGACAGAGAAGCATCTCATTCCAAGAAAGAGTATGGACCTTACGTTCAGGCCCAATTCATTCGTTTCAGGTAACTCTCGGAATAATTACCTAATTAACATTTATGAATTTTTGAATTGATATTTATTTATTTTATCAACTTAAAACTTTCTATTTTTTAATGATAAAATACTTAAAATTAAAAATTAAGATAAAATTAATCCAATCTATTGTAACAGATTAAATAATTTAGATTGGATTAATTTTATTTTTAAAATAGATCCAAACTGCACCTCTAATATCTTTACTTGTGGGAATATTATTTTTGGTAAAGTATATTTTTGTCTTTAAAGTTTGCTAAAAATTTTAAGAATACTCTCAAGTTTTATTTTGTTTCAATTTTGTCATAGAAGTTTTCAAAGCAAATGCCATGAAGTATTATGCACTAGAGATGTTTTAGATTTGATTTGATCATTTCGAAAATGATATCAAAATGGAAGAACATATAGATGTAGTTCCAACTGACAATGTGCATATCTACTTTGAACACTGCTGTTCTTTTGAAAATGGTAGGTCACAGTACTTGGAATCAATTGAAATTAGCTAGGTCACAATTCATATCACTACAAAAGTACATTCTCTACTTTCCATTTTTTTCTAAGAGATATTCCAGCCGCGTCCATTTTTGTGCATCAACCCTTAGATAATCTCAAGGGCACACCACAAAACCCCTTATCGGTCAGAAAGCCAGGTGTACTTAAGACAGAAATCCAAAAGAAAACGTAGGGATCAAAGCTTTAGGATGTTACAACCACTTATCAAAGCATAAATTTGAATGCTAAGCATATCTTCGTGATGTTCAAACGGTGTAAGGAGAACAACCGTTATGAGCACACTAATATCAAAGCTATAATCCTTCCTACCATAATGATGTTATTATGAGAGGTCAAACTTCTCTGGTTGCCATTAACTTTGTATGCAATTATGTTATTAACTTATTATGTGGTCATGTTTGCAACAATAGTAGCTAAAAATGATGATTATTACTCCTCTTGCTCATATATATTGCAATGACAATTTTTAATGAATTCTAAATATGAGAAACTAAGGTTGTATCCCGCCAAAAGTCGTTCAAATCAAATCTGTAATTGATGAAACTGGGCTGCGCCAAATTAAGGTTGTAATTGACATTCAAATCAAATTAAAGTTTCAGATGAAGGAGCAATCGACAGATTCAAGTTATTGTCCTGCCATGAAAGATGACTTAGCACAGATGTCCCATCTATAATGGGTGCTGCAACACAGGGAAAATCAGCGAGATTATATAGGAATCAAATCCTTCCTTTCCAAAAAGCTCATTATTTTTTCTTTTCTATATTTTGTTTATTTCTCTCTCCCCTGAGTGATACTGATCCAGACATAATACATTGATTTTTACAAGAACAATGTTATTTGTTATAAATTGCTATATAATAAATCATATTAGTAAACAAATTTTCCAAACAAATCACCATGTTATCTTTCGGCAGTGGTGTTCTTAAAAATTGATTGAATTCACATATTCAATTGCCCATATCATTTAAATCTTATGCACATAAAGGAACACGCAGTTGATGTTGGAAACTAATATGATTGCCAGATTAAAGTTGATAAACTAACATCTTTTGAAGAGAACCCATCAATTGTAGGGTTCATGCTCAATCTTGAATTAACTGCCTCAAGCTTCATTGACAGGAACTACAAAAGTCAATTTCACTTAAAATACAATTAGATTTGGGAGTTGAAGAAAAAAAAACAAAATATTGTTGTTTTTAAATCATAGACATAATGATAAAGATAAACACCTCAACTTGTCGCTGTAGTGACTGAATATAATTGATGATTTTATCTAGGACAAGAGCTTTACCAATTACCTGAAAATAAAAAAATAAGGGAAAGTAAAGGGTGGGATTACGGAAAGACAGAAAGGATAATCTTACACTGATCTAGCTGAGAGAATATCACATTTACCTTGTTACACCCTGGGACCAAATCCTGAAGAATTTTCATCCTCTCATTGATCTTTTCTCTTCTTGCCTGCCAATGCAATTAAGTGAGACGCTCCAAAGAATAACAGTATAAAGAAGAAAGATACATCTAAAAATTTTCATTTTGTTCATAGCCCAAGAGACCTTCCAATGATGTACAAAACTCATGACTTATAGCAGATAAAATAAGTGAATTACTCTCTCGGCTAGACTGTGGCTATCAGTAGCTTAGCCTCTTCTTGCTCTCACATGGATATAATCTTGTTTGGGTGGTTCAATGGACTTGCTACTTTGTTGGGCTAACTTGTCGCCAGCCACTAAACTTACTTCTACTTCCGTTTTTGAAGCATCATTTTCGTTGATTGTTCCTCCTAGTTTTATCCTTTTAATGTCAGAATCATTATGTTCCAAGTTGAATAAATGACTCAGAATCCAGCATCACAATATAAGTTTCAATATTTTGAATTCATAAAATACTAAAATAGTAATACTACAGGTCCGATTGTTTTGAATCCACATCTTAGCCAACAGGCGCCCCAATGAATGACCCTCCATTGATCACCAAAACATGTCAGCTGAGACAGAAGAAAAATGATTAATGTACATCACCTATGGGTCACATATCTCATATTCAAATACATCTAGTGGAGCCAAATTTTGGAATGCAAATTGAAGAGAAAAATAAAACAAGGCAGGAGGGACTGAGTTGAGCGACTATAAATAGATGGAGAAAATTGAGTAGATATAAGGTGATGTGTTTTAAGTATGAATACAACAACAAAGCCTTATCCTACTATGTGAGGTTGGCTTGTTTAAGTATGAATTACATATAACATTATTCATAATGTTTCAAAGAGTACTTTGGTCAAGCAATTCTGAATTAGGATTATTACATGGATACACTACAAATTCCAATTCAATTCTTTTAGAACTACTGGCATATAGTTCCAATGATAAGGAACCCGTCCTAACCAAAGTTCCATGAAGTGGGTAGGGATCTCCCATTAAGGACCCTTTCCATCCTTAAATTTCAACTCCGAAATTTCCATCCAATTAGAAGGTATTTAATTAAGAAAAATACAAAAAAACAAATAAATCCAGAGAAAAAGAAAAACAACAAAGCAAAAAACTAAGTCATCATTCGTCCAATTATGAGTGGCATGAAAACGATGGGCAAGCTTATTCAACTACATTTTCCATTATTTTCTTATTTATTTATTTTTCCTTATAAAAATAGAAACAATAGAAGAAATAATATTTAGAGTGAGAATCGAGCTAAAATTTGGAAAGTGGCTCAGCCGCTCAGGATTGACGAAATTGCCAAATATTCCAAAATCGCAAAATCCTTACTTCCAGATCCAACAACTGAGCCATTTAATTCAGATGAAGATGCACGCCATCACTTTCGTATATTATCAATAATGACACACGTTATAACAAAACCAAAATATATTAAAGAGAAAAAACCCTAAACGGTATCTAACAATTATTTCGAAAGACAATGGGCCCTTAACTTTTACTTTTCGGTCCTTGATCTTTACTTTTGTGAGACGGATTAGTTCTACTATCAATATTTTCTCTCTGTATTAACGAAATAAGCCTACATGACATGTTAAAATGTTAACTTATTTATTAATAGCTAATTAGGATTGACAAATTATTTTTTGTTGGGAGTCTTCTTGTCTTTTAGGGATAATTGTCAAGGTTATTTAGCTTTTATTTTGTTACTTTTCAATTACATTGACTAAATTTACCGTGTAAAACTAAGAAATAGTAATTTTTAAATTGTTTTTACTTATAAAAATTAAATAGAAGATATATTAGTGATTAATGTATCACATAAATATGTTTTGGAAAAAGATCATTGATCAAGCGGGTTAACAGATCCCATGAAATTAAATATCAATGACTGAAATGAATATTTTTTTTGTCAGGGCCTCGTAGTCCTTCAAAAAGATTATCAGGGTCAAAATGGGTATTCACCCTAGATTAAATTGTAATCTTTACTCATCGTAAAGAACATGGAAGTTTCTGGAAGTTTCTTGGTTCGTTAATTCGAGCTCATAAAACTTGAAATCATGAAATGACATATATATAATCAACAAATCAAATACTAAAATAAAGTTAAAATACTTACTAATTATTCAGCAGTCACTAATAAAAAATAACTATTTAATTAAACAAACACAAGATATTAATTAATTAATTTAACGCGAAGTTAAGCAAAGTTCAAACCAAGTCGTTGGCAGAACTGGTGGAAACCATCCTGGAGGAGTCGTCCTCGGAGGCAACTGCAGCTGCGGCGTGGACGAGTGAGTTCTTCCTCTTACGGTGTTTGCGAGTGGCAATTACGGCGGGCCTCAAGTCGGTGACGGTGGACTCGTGGCGGAAGCGTCTCGAAGAAGGGGGAGTGGTTATGGTTATGAGAGGAGTCTTGAATGGGTGAAAAATTACCGTCTTGTCCACCAAAATTGGAGATTCTTAGACCGAGCCCCGTGGTGGGGAAGGGCCAAATCTCGGAAAGAGTGTAAGCTGAAGGATGGCAGCAGAGAATGTAGCGTCGTTAATGAGTTGAGGATCCATAACAAGTCAAATTTAGGAGTGTGGTACGTTGTTTTCTCTTTTCTTTTCTTTTGTTAATGGGATTGTTGTAGTTTAGAGGAATAAACGGGGATCCGAGTGAGTGTGTGTGGGAGCTTTGGGTTATTTAATTATGATTTGTGATTAGGAGAGTGAGTGAATGAGTGAGTGAGCGAGCGAGCGAGTTCTGAGTAGAGAGGAAACTGGAGTTTTTTTTTTTTGGACATGGCCTAAAGCCAAAAGAAACGACTCGGCTCACACAATCAGAACTTAACCCGACCCGAAAAACTACCCACACAGAGACCCACCCCCAAACCGACCCCAATCCTGTCTTCTTCTCCTTCACCTTCGACCAGAGATCTTTCAAAGCTTGAGCCTATTGCTGCATGTGGATGAAACAAGCTCCCAGACCTTCATCAGTGGCTTCAATCGGATTCTGCAGGTGCTGATTTCTCAAGGTCATCGAAGTTGCGCCTCCTCTTCTTTAAGAAGGTTGCTCCTCGTCTTCAATGGTGGCCATTTGTGCTTCGCGTGGCTTGTTGCTTCCTCGCTCCAAAGCGCAAGTGGTTCTGTTCTCCCTGGGGTGCTTTACCCATTTCTCTAAGGAAAGTCCTACTCCTGCCCTGTGGTAACTCCTGTCGTCCCCTCCCATGGCACCTCCCAAGTTGCATTGGTGCTGCCAGCGACTTCTACCAATGGCCCATCCCCTTGTCTCTGTTGGTTCATTGTAGCTCCCAGTTTTCGACCCAAGCATTTGAAATGCTCGAGTCTGATCATCCACTCCAGCTTCTTCACTCTTCCCTGGTTCAACACCCACCCTCCCAGGTAAAATATCTTCTCTGTGTTGTCTTTGATGGCTTGTTGAAAATGGAACTAAATTGGTATGATTCTGTATATTTTGCTCCTGCTGAAGTGTTGCGAACCCTGCTTCTGTTCTTATTGTATTCTTAATTTGAGCAGGTGGATTGATGATCCACTGCCTCTGTAATCCATTCCCCGCTGCCGTTGCTGCCAGTTGGTGAGCTAAGTTGTTTCCGTCTCTTGGAGTCTAGGTAACTTCTACATCTGGAGCCTCTTTCAGCAGATAGAGAATGTCTCTGATGATTGCGTCTGTCTCTGCCAAAGAAGTTTTTGCCTTAATTACTTGAACCAGAGGTAAGCAATCTGTTTCTATTATGCATTTTCCTAGCTGAAGATTTTTAATAAGAATGAGTGCTTCTCTGTATGCTTGAGCTTCTGCTTCTAAACATGATGTTGACTTGAAAGTTGTTGTTAACCCTGAGACAATTTTTCCTCGCCAGTCCCTGGCTACCACTGCTGAAGCTGCCATGCCTGTTTTCCTGTGAAAAGCCGCATCAGTGTTCACCTTTAACCAATCCTTGGGCGGAGGCCTCCAAGTAACTCTCTTCTTCTCTGTGCTCCTGCCTGCTTCTGATATATTTTCATTGTTAATTTTCTCAATTACATTATAAACTTCTGCTGCTAGATGTTCTGAAGTGAATATTACTTTTTCTGGTTTGACTTGTGATTGCGGAAATATGTGCTGGTTTCTATCTTTCCATATGCACCAACACACACATCCCAATTTGCATAAAATATTTTCCTGGTCCTTCCCAGTCTCCCTCTTGATCTTTTCAATTGTGTCCATCACCCAACTCCCAAAAGATGTCACATTATGAACTGTAGGCAAAACTTGTAAGCTAGATCCAAACCACACAGCTCTAGCCCATGGGCATAACAATAATGCATGTTCAACAGATTCATCCGCTTGCTAGCATATATTGCATAACGATGTTTTTGCTATTTTCCTATGATACAAGCTAGCATTCACTGGCAGAATTCCTTGTATTGCTTTCCATAAGAACATTCTTACCTTTTGTGGTACCGATAGCCTCCAAATTGTCTCCCAGACCTTTTGCTCCTATACGGCCAGACAAAATGATCCCTTCTATTGATTAGGCTAATTAGTGTTTTGATTATTAACTCAGCTATGTTATCAGGAAATAAATCCCGAACTTTATTTGCATCCCAACCCTCTCCTTCTTTTATCAACTCACATACTTTTCGAAGTTGACAATCCACACACATTCCCTGTTTTCCTTTTCCTGCCACCCAGTTATCTTCCCAAATATCTATTTTCGCTCCACTTCCTACACTCCACCAGCCCTTTCTTTTGAGAAAATCTCTTCCCTCCAACATGCTTTTCCATATCCATGATGCGTTTCTTCCTTCTTCTGCCTCCCATAGATTGCAATTAGGATAATAAATGGCCTTCAAAATCCGAGCCCATATAGCATCCTCCTCTTTTAGCAGCCTCCATGCTTGTTTAGCCAAGTGTGCTATATTTTGACATTCTAAGTATTTAAAACCCAAGCCTCTATTCTTTTTACTCTTTGTCATTTTTTGTCCAACTCTTCCAATGAATGTTTCTTTCCTTTTCATTATTCAACCACCAAAATCTGGCTGTTGCTGCTTCGATTCTTTTGCAGAAGGATATTGGAAATTTAATGACATTCATAGCATAGATTGGAATTGCCTGTATTACCACTTTTATCAAGACCTCCTTGATAAACCCCAATTTTGCGATTTATCTTGTGCTTAATTTGGGGGATTTTATCACCTTTTCCCACATTTATTCAATGAAATAGCATGGTTTTGTAATTCTCCCTAAATTTGTGCTTAAGTGTAAAAACATACTTTTTAGGCCCTAAAATAGCTAAATTTAATTCACTTTAATTCCATTCGATGCCTTGATATATTTTTTTGAGTGATTTCAGGTTCATAAGGCAAGTATTGGATGGAAGAAGTGAGGAGAAAAGCATGCAAGTGGGAGAACTCATGAAGAAATGAAGGAACCGTAAAGTTGTCAAGCCTGACCTCCTGGCACTGAATCGACCATAAATTGAGCTACAGAGGTCCAAATGAGGCGGTTTCAGTTGCGTTGGAAAGCTAACATCTGGGGCTTCAAAATGATATAAAATTTGCCATAGTTTTCTGATGCATAGGGGTGCGCACGTGCCATGTAAGCATGCGCGCCGATGGAGCATGTGGTTCACTAAAGTGAAATCGTGGCCAGCGATTTTGCAGCTCATTTTGGGCCCAATCCAACCCATTTCTGATGCTATTGAACCCAAAAATTGAGGGAGGAATGAACCAAGTAGTTATAGTTTAGTTTTCATCATGTTTTAGGATAGAATTCTAGAGAGAGAGAGGCTCTCTCCTCTCTCTAGATTTAGGATAGAAATTAGGGTCAAATTAGGTTAATCACTCTCAAATTTCTCTTTTAATTCTTGTTTTGATTTCAACTCTCTTGATATTTTAGTGTTCTATTGTCTTAATATTCTTAGTTTCTCTTGTTAATCTCTTGTTTTGCTCTCTTTTATGTTTATGAACAATTGTTGGATCTTAATTTTCTTTAATGCAATTTTATGTTTCCATGCTCCTCTATGTTTATCTTTGATGAGTTTGGAAAACTCTAAGCAAATATTTGTGATGACTAAACATTATTACTTTAATAAATAGCAAAAATATTAATTCACAAATGCTAATAAATTAATTTTCGCTATGCAGGAACAATTGGGCCGAAAATAAAATTCTGGTGCTAGCCAAATTATACTCAGCCTTGACTAATGCAAGTATACATGATGAGTTTGGCTGAATTGATTTTGGGCCGAAACAAAATAAAATTAACAAGCCCAACTGTTTTATTATTGGCTCAGCCTTGAATGTCCAAATGTGTCTGTGGCTGAAGCTAGTTGTTATATTAAGCCAGAATGAGTTTTAATGCTACAAGCCCATGATTGTTTCTCATGCTTGATCCGAAAAAATTCATCAGGAAAGAAAATGTTATCATTTGCCTTATGCCCCTCATCAGATCTCATGGATAAATTATTTTTGGGCCAGTTGTGATTATCAATGTTACAAGCCCAAAATAAAATTGCTTAAGGCAAGCATGTTTGGTCCGAAACCATGAAGCAAAGATAACAAAGCTTCGTTTGCTTCCAACGGATCCAAGAACTTTACCATGCAATGGATTTCAAATTCACTCAATTATCATTAATAGCATAGGAACTATGAGAGAGAAAATGAGTGACATGATTGATGTGCTCAAAGCTACACGCCACTCTAAAGGAAGTAAAAGCACTTTTTTCACTTGAATTGATTAACTCATTTAATTACTTTCTTTCCAAGTTTATTCTCTCTCATCTCTTCCTTCTCTCTTTCGGTCATTAACCAGGAAACCATGAAAGCAAAAATGAGCTACCGAAGTGAAGGAAGAACACTCTACAAGACCATCATGATGATGGCAAGAAAACATACCAAAATAAAAGTATGTTGTGGCTGAGATTTTCACCAAATATGGTTAGATTTGGTGAGGTAATCTCGGGCTCTTCATGCTCAAAAATAAAGAAGAAGATTCGGCCAGCAAGGTAGAGATTCATGGAGGCATGTCTTGTCTTTGATTCTGCTCAACCACCATAGAGAGTAGCTAGAGTGGCGAAGTGATGGTAGAGGCAGAGATTGGAGCAGATGAAGCCATCATCATCATGAAGCATCAAGGGCCAGAAATCCATCTTGGAGAGCAAGCCAAGGATGGAGAGCTCGGATTGATGAAGAGTGATGACCAAGGAAGGACTAGAGGTAATTGCATGTTGGTTATTGCATGGTTATCTCTTCTCTCTCTGTGTGGCCGGACCGGATCTGTTTCTTGAAGGAAGAAGTTGGCTTGGGTGTTGGCTTCAAGTGTGAAGGCTTCTCTCTTCTATAAAAAGAGTGAACAGTCACGGTTTGAAGCAGGGAGTTAGAAGTAAGCAGTGAGAGTGCAAGGCACAAGATTCTCAGAGCTACCTAAGCTTACAGATTTTCTTCTCCTTTAATGTATTCTGTTTAGTATTTTTCTGTTTAATTTTGTCATGTCTTGAGTCTCATGGAAAAAGGCAAACAGTGAGCTTTGTATGAAAAAAGCCATAGAGCGGAAAAAGGCAGAGAGTGCAAAATTAAAAGAAAAAGCCATAGATGTCTTAGAGTTCTTTTGTTGATCTATGTTGTGTTTCATGATTCTGTGGGAATCCCCTTGTAAGTTGGGTTAGCACTTTACAGTTTGTAATCTGGAAGATTATAGTGAAATTCCATCATGTTTGTGATGGAGACTGGATGTAGGCTGCACTGCACTTAGCAGCTGAACCAGGATATATCTGGGTGTAATTTTCTCTCTTCTCTACTCTATTTCTGTCTCTACTGCACAGGAGCAAAAATCGAAAATATCTCGTGTCAAGTGACGAGACAAAAAGAAAAGTCTCGTGGCTAGGGACGAGATAAAAGAAAAAGTCTCGTGGCTAGTCACGAGATAAAAAGAAAAGAAGTTTCATGAATTGGTCTCAAAAGTCAGCAAGTGTTCAGAAGCAAAAAGGGGGCTAAGATTCAACCCCCCTTCTCTTAGCCATTGATAACCATCAATCTTCATTGTTATTGTTGATTTCTTGTTCATGATAGTTATGGGTTCTTTTAATTCTTGCATTTTATGATGTTTACTTTTCTTGCATACTAGGTGTTTGTTAAAATATTTCTTCTAGTTTTTGAGTAGTTTTCTCTCACTCTTGGCCTAGGCTAAGGGAATTGAGTGACCTTGAGTCATTGGGTCTCAATGAATTGGTGATTTGAGAACCCTTGGTGATCAATTTGATACTCATTGACACCAATCCACTACTAATCTAATTAGTAGATAGGTTGGAACTTATGGGTTGATGTGATCAAAGCCATTTGACGTACTTCGAGTCTAGGAGTAGATATTACGTACTTAAGACTTTTGGAAGTAGACTTAATGAGCTTGGTTCTTCATAATTGTCAATATATGGTTTGTAGACAAGGATGGTGATCTCAATTACCTATGTCTAGCCAAGAGTTCTTTCCATTTCTTTTATTTGTTCTTGTTATTTTATTTTCTTGTCATTTACTTTCTTGCTAATTACCAAATCAAACCCCCCTTTTTTTTGTTCTTTATAGCCAATAATTGAGCACTTTATTGTAATTCTTTGTGAGACGACCCGGAGTTCAAATACTTCGGTTAATTTTCATTGGGGTTTGTACTTGTGACAAAACCAAATTTAATTTGATTTGAGGATTGACTATTGGTTTGGACTATACTAACAACGGAATTATTTTGTGGAATTCCGAACAGGTATAAATCCTTGTATCAAATTAATGGCGCTGTTGCCGGGGAGTTGCAATGGTGTTACATTATTGGCTATTGTGAATATTGTGAATATGTTTGCTTTTTGCTTATTTGTTAGTTTTTGTTAGCTTTAGGACTTTGTTGCTTATTTTTGTTAGTTTTTGTTTCTATTTGCTATTATGAATTCTCATCCTCACTTTGGCTATGAGTTTGGCTCAAATTATGTTGTAGGAAATGAAAACTACAATGGTAACATGCATCAAGGATTTGGGAACAATCAAAGATGGGAGGAGCCTCAAGGGATTGATCAACCTTATTGGCAACAACCCCCTCCGGTTTCTTATGGGTATAATTCTAATCCTAATGCATATCAATCTAATGGATATGGTGACCCTTATTGTGATTGTTAACAACCACCACTACATGCCTATGAACCACTGATGACAAGTCATCTTAGCCTATTTTAACTAGCCTTTTTCTTTTGTTTTTAATTGAATTATGCACTTTCTTGAGCCATAAGCAAGCCAATTGGGTAGATTTTCATGTTTCCTTTGATTTAATCAACCATGTATGAATTCATGCCATTTCATGAGGTTTTAGGCTATATTTGTTGCATATTATGAAAGAATGAATATCTCATGATTTTGAGCATAGCTTTGATAAGTTTGGTTGATTAATGATAGGTGAAGAAAGCTTGGAGAAAGGTTGAAGCAAAGAGGAATAGCTAGAAGTGAAGAATGGAATAAGTGAAATTGAACCTGGAGGCATGAAGTTAGCCCCAACGTTAGCCCCCTAACTTGGAGGCTAACGTTGGGCATGAAGATTACTCCCTGGGCTCCCCACGTTTGAGCCAACGTTAGCCCCCTAACTTGGAGGCTAACGTTGGCAAGAGAAGTTCTCCCCTGGGCACCAACGTTTGCGCCAACGTTAGCCCCCTAACTTGGAGGCTAACGTTGGCACATGAATTACAAAGGGAGAAGGGCCAACGTTTGCGCCAACGTTAGCCCCCTAACTTGGAGGCTAACGTTGGCGCCACACACCACAAGGCATACAAGGGGTATACTTCCAACAAGAATAACTTGAGCTACATAGCTCCAAATGAGGTGATTCAAGAAGCATTGGAAAGTAGGAATCAAGAGCTTTCCAAGCATATATGGCACTGCATGGTGGACACTAAAATTGAGGGAGAAAACTGCCCCGCAATGTGCATAAACGAACATGGTGGCAACCTGCAGTGAGGCCACTTGACCTCTGCACCTTCAAAGGAGTATAACTCGAGCTGTAGAGCTCCAAATGATGTGCTCCCAAAGGCATTGGAAAGTAGACATCCAGGGCTTTCCAACAATGTATAATAGTATGGGGTGGACAATACATTTAAGCCTCCAGAACTGGCGTTTTCGCCAACGTTTGAGGGCTAACGTTACCTCAAACGCTGCACACCAAAGCCAGCGACCATGCCCTCTTCAAATGACCATAACTTGAGTTGTAGATGTCCAATTGAAGTGATTCCAAGTGGGTTAGAAAGCTGACATTCAGAGCTTTCCAACCATATATGATAGTCTATATTGGGCATAAAATTGGCAACATGACAAGAGGACAAAGTTGGCCCCATAAATGTGCATAAGGGAGGCCAACGTTAGGGTCAAAGTTAGACCCCTAACGTTGGCACCAACGTCCATACCAGCAGAATGTGCTTTGCTGCTATGAAAAGTTCCCCTAACTTTGGCTCAAACTTTTGGTCCAACTTTGGCTAACCTCAAAACCGGTTCAATTGGTTCACTTCGGTTCTTCTTCAAACTCCAAGAGCAATCAACCAAGGCCTTTATCAACCCAATTCCATCAAGAGCAAGGGCCCAATTGACACCACTCAAAGGCACAAGAGATAGTTAGAATAGAAATTTCATTTTAATTGTAATTTGTTTTTAATTTTATTTTCATTTCCATTTTGTAAAGCCTATATAAGGCATCATTTTCATATTTGTGAGGAGGCTGGCTCCACTAGGGAGCATTAGGATTTGAGAGCTCTCTCTTAGTTTTCAATTTCGTTTTGAATCTTGGGTTGAGAATTGAAGAAATTCTGTTTCAATCTCACCTTGAGAATTTTCTTGTTTACTTTCTCTGCACAATTGAATTTCCATTCCTGTTTACTACTGCACCTTCTCTTGGCTTCTGCAATTTACTTTTCTTTAATTTCTCTTGCAATTGTTATTGTTGGATCTAGGAAGGCATTGAGATCTAGACTTGGTTATCTAGTCTCTTGGGTCCTGAGATCTTAATTCCAATTTTACATTCTCTGTTTATTGCTTTTCATGTTTATTTACATTTCTGTTTTGGTTCCGAATCAATCAAATCCATCTTTTACTTCTCTGCTTGTTGCAATTTAACTTTTCCTTGTTTAATTTCTGCAAATCCAATTCCCAATTCCCTTTACATTTAATGCAATTTACATTTCTTGCAATTTAAGTTTCTGCAATTTACTTTTCTTGCACTTTAAGTTTCTGCACATTTATTTTCTGCAACTTTCAATTCTCTGCATTTTACATTCTGCTCTCAAAATTTCACCCAACCACTCAATGTTAGCTTGACTAAACTAATCACCCACTAAAATTGCTTGATCCATCAATCCCTGTGGGATCGACCTCACTCCCGTGAGTTTTTATTACTTGATGCGACCCGGTATACTTGCCGGTTAGGTTTGTGGTGTTTTGGGAGAGATTTATTTTTGTTCCAAAAT
Source organism: Arachis hypogaea (assembly GCF_003086295.3). Taxonomy (NCBI): domain Eukaryota; kingdom Viridiplantae; phylum Streptophyta; class Magnoliopsida; order Fabales; family Fabaceae; genus Arachis; species Arachis hypogaea. Next base: position 128,798,368 of record NC_092050.1, read on the forward strand.
ATCTCATCAAGTTTTTGGCGCCGTTGCCGGTGATTGATTAGATCAACAATGATTAAGTGGGTGAGAAGTCTAGATCAAGCATTTTCTTTATTTTTGTTTTCCGTTTCAAAGTGAAACCAAGGTGTTTGAGTTTTTGCCTCACTAAGAAATTCTCATCTCTGATATGAGTAATTTCAATTTTCATTGATGTTTGCAAAATACAAATGGAGTTCAACTCATCATTTGGTCAAACAAAATTTTATGGGATATCACCCACCATCACCAATCTCTAATGATGGCTGGGGATATCACCAAGAAACTTCAAATTCTGGGCACTCCAATTTATGGAGCTATGCTTCAGAACCACAAGATGAGAAAGAAAATCATATGGGATATTTCCCTCCACCACAAAATGATGCAAGTCATAATTCTAATGGTGGCTGGGAAGGGAATTCTAGTGCTCCATATGATATTCATCCAGAGATATCATCACTTGACCATACTTCAACCGAAAGCCCCTTTCAAAACTCACCACCCACACAAACTTCCATGAACCACTCATGGTTTTCAGAATTTGAGTCTAGGTTCAACAGAATGGCGGAGGAATATCAACAATCCTGAAGGGAACGCGAAATCCTTTCTCAGGAGACAGATAAGCAATTGGAGGACACAGATAAATGCTTAGAACTACTAAGCAAGGAAAATGAAGGCCAATTGATGGATATGAAAGAGAAAGTGGAAGAGCAAGATAAGGAGGCCACTGCATCAAGTGAACTTTCAATGAAGAATGAGGTGGTTGAACCTGAAACTGCACTTGAGATGACAAGAGAACATGAAAACTCACAACTCTCACAAACCTCCCTGGACCAAAATGCCTCAACATCTGAATCCATGATTGAAAGGTATGACGAGGAGATGAAGAAATGTTGGGAAGATCGACAAACCTCCCCCATGATAGAGCGAATGAAACAAATGTTGGGTGTAAAAGAGGAAGTGGAGGAGCAAGAAAGTGAAGAAGTCATTCCAAACTCAAGTGAGGCAGAGAAGTACATAAAGGAGGAGTTCATGGAACCACCAATACAAAAGGCTCTGGATGAATGCAAAACTCCAATAATCACACAGCAACCAAGACTTGGATTCAAAGAAGTGAAGGCAACTAACAAAAGCACCAATCCTGTCCCTAATCCAGTAAGCAAGATCAATCAAGTCATTTGCAAAAGGAAGCTTGCTGAGGAAAAGCCAAGGCAAGGGACAGTAGCTGAAACTTCTCCTTCTTTGAAGTCATTTCTCTTAACAAATTGGAAGAAGAGGAAGAAAGTAAAGAACAGGTAGACAGTAGGTACAATTCTTCTCCTTGCTTTGTTTAAATTTCAATAAATTGGCATATGATCACATTATAAGTTTGGTGTTGCCCTGCAACAAACTTTTTTCCATCTTCATGGATGATTGCATCAATTTTACATGAAAGTGACACACCAAGATTCTAAGTTTGGTGTGCCACCTATTTTTCTATGCAAATCAATCCAGCAACATCACTTGTCTGTATAATCATATTGCCTTTTACAGTGTTATTTTTCTTCTTAGTTGGATAATTTTTGTTTTCTCTTTGTTTCATTTATTTACTTGTTTTTAACGCTTTCCTTCATTAACTGTTTTTGTTAATACATCACCAAGACATCCTTATTCATAACAGACTCTTCATTTGGTGATTGTATTTAACATATAACAGTTTCTTTTGTTTAGTTTTAGTTCAAAGAAATTGACATATGGTTGCATTCTAAGTTTGGTGTTGCTATGCAACAAAATTTAGTTCCAATTCTTACAAGATACTTGCATTAATTCCAAGTGAAAGTGTCACACTAAGTTTGGTGTGCCACTTATTCTTTATGCAAAGTATTATGCTCACCTTCTTAAGCTTGCAATCACAATGTCTCTGTCTCTTGTGCCTTGATTATTATCTTTAATTTTGCTTGCTTAAAACACATGTGCTACTAACATTTCATTATGTAAGACATTCATGATACATCTTAGCCCCATAGCCATTGTTCTAATTATTGCTTGAGGATGAGCAAGTATTTTGAGTTTGGCAAGGGAAGGAGGAAGAATGGGAGGAAAATGACAACAATAGAGAAGATGAACTGCAAGGTTGTAAAGTTCCTTTTCCTCTCATTTGTTTCAAGCACTATAAACTGCATGATTGTCTTTACCTTCTCTGTATGCATGTGTGTATGAAAAGGCATAGTTTGATTTCTAAATTGCAACATGGTGCTATGTCATTATGATTACCAACTTGAGTTTTGTGAATTCAAAAGCAACAAAGTATCATGATCATAAACAAACAAGGCATTAAAGAAGATTTTAGCATGTGCATAAAAGTATTGGTAAGCTAGTATGTTTGATTGTTGCTTAATTGCATTAGATTTTATTTAATTGAAGTTTTCATCTAGGACATTTTGTGAAATCTTTTAAAATCATGAAAACCTTGAAGAAGCAAATGCAAAATAAAGCAAGAAAAGAAAAAGGGAAAGAATGAGAAAGCTGAAGGCTCTGAGTACCAATGGCAATTTATTTGCTAAGTACTTGTGGTGTTTATGTATCAAGACAAATGCTTGAAAACAAAACACTTAGAAGTCAAGGTTAGGCTCAAAGTGCAAAAGCACTCCCTCAAAGCTCAAGGCTCTGAGCATCAATGATTAGAGAGTCAAGAAAAGAAAAGAAAAATGAGCTTAATGAAGTCCTCTAATCAAATGCTTGTGGTGCTTATGTATCAAGTGGTAATACTTGAAAACAAAGCATTTAGAAGTCGTAGCTTTGTTATCAACTCATGGGGCAAAGCACCCAAAAAAGGAGAAGCTAATAAGAAAATCAAAAGCTTGTTTCAAGGAAGAAATATAAGAAAAAGATTTCATAAATTGAGCTAGATGGAAGCATCAATCATTTACATTTCTTTTGTGATTGTAGTATGCTTAGAAAACTAGCTTACCATGAACATTGAGTTGCTATTCTTCTTGCCTTGGATTGTCAATCTTTATTGCATGATTCTTTTCTTGCTTGGGGACAAGCAAGCTTTAAGTTTGGTGTTGTGATGACAAGTCATCTTAGCCTATTTTAACTAGCCTTTTTCTTTTGTTTTTAATTGAATTATGCACTTTCTTGAGCCATAAGCAAGCCAATTGGGTAGATTTTCATGTTTCCTTTGATTTAATCAACCATGTATGAATTCATGCCATTTCATGAGGTTTTAGGCTATATTTGTTGCATATTATGAAAGAATGAATATCTCATGATTTTGAGCATAGCTTTGATAAGTTTGGTTGATTAATGATAGGTGAAGAAAGCTTGGAGAAAGGTTGAAGCAAAGAGGAATAGCTAGAAGTGAAGAATGGAATAAGTGAAATTGAACCTGGAGGCATGAAGTTAGCCCCAACGTTAGCCCCCTAACTTGGAGGCTAACGTTGGGCATGAAGATTACTCCCTGGGCTCCCCACGTTTGAGCCAACGTTAGCCCCCTAACTTGGAGGCTAACGTTGGCAAGAGAAGTTCTCCCCTGGGCACCAACGTTTGCGCCAACGTTAGCCCCCTAACTTGGAGGCTAACGTTGGCACATGAATTACAAAGGGAGAAGGGCCAACGTTTGCGCCAACGTTAGCCCCCTAACTTGGAGGCTAACGTTGGCGCCACACACCACAAGGCATACAAGGGGTATACTTCCAACAAGAATAACTTGAGCTACATAGCTCCAAATGAGGTGATTCAAGAAGCATTGGAAAGTAGGAATCAAGAGCTTTCCAAGCATATATGGCACTGCATGGTGGACACTAAAATTGAGGGAGAAAACTGCCCCGCAATGTGCATAAACGAACATGGTGGCAACCTGCAGTGAGGCCACTTGACCTCTGCACCTTCAAAGGAGTATAACTCGAGCTGTAGAGCTCCAAATGATGTGCTCCCAAAGGCATTGGAAAGTAGACATCCAGGGCTTTCCAACAATGTATAATAGTATGGGGTGGACAATACATTTGAGCCTCCAGAACTGGCGTTTTCGCCAACGTTTGAGGGCTAACGTTACCTCAAACGCTGCACACCAAAGCCAGCGACCATGCCCTCTTCAAATGACCATAACTTGAGTTGTAGATGTCCAATTGAAGTGATTCCAAGTGGGTTAGAAAGCTGACATTCAGAGCTTTCCAACCATATATGATAGTCTATATTGGGCATAAAATTGGCAACATGACAAGAGGACAAAGTTGGCCCCATAAATGTGCATAAGGGAGGCCAACGTTAGGGTCAAAGTTAGACCCCTAACGTTGGCACCAACGTCCATACCAGCAGAATGTGCTTTGCTGCTATGAAAAGTTCCCCTAACTTTGGCTCAAACTTTTGGTCCAACTTTGGCTAACCTCAAAACCGGTTCAATTGGTTCACTTCGGTTCTTCTTCAAACTCCAAGAGCAATCAACCAAGGCCTTTATCAACCCAATTCCATCAAGAGCAAGGGCCCAATTGACACCACTCAAAGGCACAAGAGATAGTTAGAATAGAAATTTCATTTTAATTGTAATTTGTTTTTAATTTTATTTTCATTTCCATTTTGTAAAGCCTATATAAGGCATCATTTTCATATTTGTGAGGAGGCTGGCTCCACTAGGGAGCATTAGGATTTGAGAGCTCTCTCTTAGTTTTCAATTTCGTTTTGAATCTTGGGTTGAGAATTGAAGAAATTCTGTTTCAATCTCACCTTGAGAATTTTCTTGTTTACTTTCTCTGCACAATTGAATTTCCATTCCTGTTTACTACTGCACCTTCTCTTGGCTTCTGCAATTTACTTTTCTTTAATTTCTCTTGCAATTGTTATTGTTGGATCTAGGAAGGCATTGAGATCTAGACTTGGTTATCTAGTCTCTTGGGTCCTGAGATCTTAATTCCAATTTTACATTCTCTGTTTATTGCTTTTCATGTTTATTTACATTTCTGTTTTGGTTCCGAATCAATCAAATCCATCTTTTACTTCTCTGCTTGTTGCAATTTAACTTTTCCTTATTTAATTTCTGCAAATCCAATTCCCAATTCCCTTTACATTTAATGCAATTTACATTTCTTGCAATTTAAGTTTCTGCAATTTACTTTTCTTGCACTTTAAGTTTCTGCACATTTATTTTCTGCAACTTTCAATTCTCTGCATTTTACATTCTGCTCTCAAAATTTCACCCAACCACTCAATGTTAGCTTGACTAAACTAATCACCCACTAAAATTGCTTGATCCATCAATCCCTGTGGGATCGACCTCACTCCCGTGAGTTTTTATTACTTGATGCGACCCGGTATACTTGCCGGTTAGGTTTGTGGTGTTTTGGGAGAGATTTATTTTTGTTCCAAAATATCTCATCAAGTTTTTGGCGCCGTTGCCGGGGATTGATTAGATCAACAATGATTAAGTGGGTGAGAAGTCTAGATCAAGCATTTTCTTTATTTTTGTTTTCCGTTTCAAAGTGAGAGGGGCATGAGGTTTATCTATTACAGAGAGGGGCATGAGGTTTATCCCTGAACCAAGGTCACACAGAGCCTTAAAGATCATGGTGCCTATGGTACAAGGTATTATGAACTTTCCAGGATCCTGTCTCTTCTGAGGCAATGTCAGTTGATCCAGATCACTTAGTTCATTGATGAACAAGGGAGGTTCAACTTTCCAAGTATCAATGCCAAATAATTTGGCATTTAGCTTCATGATTGCACCAAGAAACTTGGCTGTTTGCTCTTCAGTAACATCCTCATTCTCTTCAGAAGAGGAATACTCATCAGAGCTCATGAATGGCATAAGGAGGTTTAATGGGATCTCTATGGTCTCTAGATGAGCCTCAGAGTCCTTTGGTTCCTCAGAGGGAAGCTCCTTATTGATCACTGGACGTCCCAGGAGGTCTTCCTCCTTGGGATTCACGTCCTCCTCTCCCTCATTGGGTTCGGCCATTTTGGTTATGTCAATGGCCTTGCACTCTCCTTTTGGATTCTCTTCTGTATTGCTTGGGAGAGTACTGGGAGGGATTTTAGTGATCCTTTTACTCAGCTGGCCCACTTGTGCTTCCAAATTTCTAATGAAAGACCTTGTTTCATTCATGAAACTTACAGTGACCTTAGATAGATCAGAGACTAAGTTTGCTAAATTAGAAGTATTTTGTTCAGAGTTCTCTGTCTGTTGCTGAGTGGATGATGGAAAAGGTTTATTATTTTTAAACCTGTTTCTTCCACCATTATTAAAGCCTTGTTGAGGCTTTTGATCCTTTCATGAGAAATTTGGATGATTTCTCCATGATGGGTTATATGTGTTTCCATAAGGTTCACCTAAATAATTCACCTCTGCTATTGCAGGGTTCTCAGGATCATAAGCTTCTTCTTCAAAAGATGCCTCTTGAGCACTGTTGGATGCAGCTTGCATTCCATTCAGACTCTGGGAAATCATATTGACTTGCTGAGTCAATATTTTGTTCTGAGCCAATATGGCATTCAGAGTATCAATTTTAAGAACTCCCTTCTTCATAGGCGTCCCATTATTCACAGGATTCCTTTCAGAAGTGTACATGAACTGGTTATTTGCAACCATGTCAATGAGTTCTTGAGCTTCTGTAGGCATTTTCTTTAGGTGAATGGATCCACCTGCAGAAGTATCCAATGACATCTTTGATAGCTTAGATAAACCATCATAGAATATATCCAGGATGGTCCATTCTGAAAGCATGTCAGAAGGACACTTTTTTGTCAACTGTTTGTATCTTTCCCAAGCTTCATAGAGGGATTCACCTTCTTTCTGTCTGAAGGTTTGAACATTCACTCTAAGCTTGCTCAGCTTTTGAGGAGGAAAGAACTTGGCTAAGAAAGCTGTGACCAGCTTATCCCAAGAGTTCAGGCTGTCTTTGGGTTGAAAGTCCAACCACACTCTAGCTCTGTCTCTTACAGCAAAAGGGAAAAGCATGAGCCTGTAGACTTTAGGATCTACTCCATTAGTCTTAACAGTATCACATATCTACAAGAATTCAGTTAAGAACTGAAAAGGATCTTCAGATGGAAGTCCATGAAACTTGCAGTTCTGCTGCATCAGAGAAACTAATTGAGGTTTCAGCTCAAAGTTGTTTGCTCCAATGGCAGGAATGGAGATGCTTCTTCCATGTAAATTGGAATTTGGTGCAGTAAAGTCACCAAGCATTCTCCTTGCATTGTTGTTGGGTTCGGCTGCCATCTCCTTTACTTGTTCGAAATTTTCAATCAAGTTGTCTCTGGATTGTTGTAATTTAGCTTCTCTTAATTTCCTCTTCAGAGTTCTTTCAGGTTCTGGATCAGCTTCAACAAGAATGCCTTTTTCTCTATCCCTGCGCATAAGAAAGAGGAGAGAAAAAAAGAAAAGAAGAGGAATCCTCTATGTCACAGTAAAGAGGTTCCTTATTGTTAGTAGAAGAAAAGAAGAAGAGAAAAATCTGAACTCAGAAAGAGAGAGAGAGGGTTCGGATTTTTGGTGGGTGAGGGAGAGATGTTAGTAGATGAATAAATAAATGGAAGGAGATGAGAGAGAAGAGAATTTTCGAAAATTATTTTTGAAAAAAAAGAGTTAGTGATTTTCGAAAATAGTTTTTGAAAAAGGTTAGTAATTTTCGAAAATTAAAATAAAAATTTAAAATAATTAGTTAATTAAAAAGAAATTTTGAAAAAAAGAGAAGATATTTTCGAAAATTAGAGAGAGAGAGAGAGTTAGTTAGGTAGTTTTGAAAAAGATAAGAAACAAACAAAAAGTTAGTTAGTTAGTTGAAACAAATTTTGAAAAGATAAGGAGTTGGGAAGTTAGAAAAGATATTTTGAAATCAAATATTTGAAAAAGATAAGATAAGAAGATATTTTTGAAAAGATATGATAGAAATTAGTTTTTGAAAGAGATTTGAATTTTTAAAATCACAATTAATGACTTGATTCCCAAGAAATCACAAGATATGATTCTAGAACTTAAAGTTTGAACCTTTCTTAACAAGCAAGTAACAAACTTGAAATTTTTGAATCAAAACATTAATTGTTATTGTTATTTTCGAAAATATTGATATAAAAATAAGAGAAATATTTTTGAAAAATATTTTTGGAATTTTCGAAAATAACTAAGAAATTTGAAAAAGATTTGATTTTTGAAAAAGATTTTGAAAAAGATAAGATTTTCAAATTGAAAATTTGATTTGACTCATAAGAAACAACTTGATTTTAAAAATTTTTGAAAAAGTCAATCCAAATTTTCGAATTTGATGAGAGAAAAAGGGAAAGATATTTTTTTGATTTTTGAATTTTTTTATGATGAGAGGAAAACATGAAAATGATGCAATACATGAGATTTTTAGATTAAAACAATGAATGCATGCAAGAATGCTATGAATGTCAAGATGAACACCAAGAACACTTTGAATGTCAAGATGAACACCAAGAACATATTTTTGAAAAATTTTTAATGCAAGGAAAACATGCAAGACACCAAACTTAGAATTCTTTAATGCTTAGACACTAAGAATTCAAGAATGCATATGAAAAACAAGAAAAGACACAAAACATGCAAATGCAAAGATCAAACAAGAAGACTTACCAAGAACAACTTGAAGATCATGAAGAACACTATGAATGCATGAATTTTCGAAAAATGCAAGATGCACATGCAATTAACACCAAACTTATAACATGACTCAAGACTCAAACAAGAAACAGAAAAATATTTTTGATTTTTATGATTTTCTAATTTTTTGGATTTTTCGAAAATTAATTGAAAAAGGAAAATAAGGATTCCAAAATTTTTAATATGAATTCCAGGAATCTTGCCATGTTAGTCTAAAGCTTCAGTCCAGGAATTAGACATGGCTCACTAGCCAGCCAAGCTTTCAATGAAAGCTCCGGTCCAAAACACTAGACATGGCCAATAGCCAGCCAAGCTTCAGCATGTAAATCAGGAACAGCAGCAGGTAGATTAGTAACAACTAGCTTGCTCTTGATAACAAATTGCAAGCCTCAGTCCAAATGAATTTAGACATGGCTTTACAGCCAGCCAGGCTTCACATGCTTCATGAAACACTAGAATTCATTCTTAAAAAATTTTGAATAAATTTTTTTTTTTCGAAAACAGGTGAGAAAATTTTGAAATATTTTTTGAAAAATTTTTGAAAAGGAAACAAAAAGAAAATTACCTAATCTGAGCAACAAGATGAACCGTCAGTTGTCCAAACTCGAACAATCCCCGGCAACGGCGCCAAAAACTTGGTGCGCAGAAATTGTGATTACACTTTGATTATGTAGAATTCATCGCTCTTTCTTTCCCTGGTAATGGCGCCAAAAACATGATGCCAATACCATGGTTCACAACTTCGCACAACTAACCAGCAAGTGCACTGGGTCGTCCAAGTAATACCTTACGTGAGTAAGGGTCGAATCCCACAGAGATTGTTGGTATGAAGCAAGCTATGGTCACCTTGTAAATCTCAGTCAGGCGGATATAAAATAGTGATGGAGTTTTCGAAAATAAATAATAAAAGAGGGATAGAAATACTTATGTAATTCATTGGTGAGAATTTCAGATAAGCGAATAGAGATGCTTTCGTTCCTCTGAACCTCTGCTTTCCTGCTATCTTCATCCAATCAGTCTTACTCCTTTCCATGGCTGGCTTTATGTGATACATCACCACTGTCAATGGCTACTTTCGGTCTTCTCTCGGGAAAATGATCCAAATGCCCTGTCACGGCACGGCTAATCGTCTGGAGGCATCACCCTTGTCAATGGTTTCATCTTATCCTCTCAGTGAAAATGGTCAACGCACCCTGTCACGGCACGGCTATTCATCTGTCGGTTCTCGATCCTGCTGGAATAGGATTTACTATCCTTTTGCGTCTGTCACTACACCCGGCAATCGCGAGTTTGAAGCTCGTCACAGTCATTCAATCATTGAATCCTACTCGGAATACCACAGACAAGGTTTAGACCTTCCGGATTCTCTTGAATGCCGCCATCATTCTAGCTTACACCACAAAGATTCCGATTAAGAGATCTAAGAGATACTCATTCAATCTAATGTAGAACGGAAGTGGTTGTCAGGCACGTGTTCATAGGGAATGATGATGATTGTCACGTTCATCACATTCAGGTTGGAGTGCGAATGAATATCTTAGAAGTGAAATAAGATGAATTGAATAGAAAACAGTAGTACTTTGCATTAATCTTTGAGGAACAGCAGAGCTCTACACCTTAATCTATGGAGTGTAGAAACTCTACCGTTAAAATTACATAAGTGAAAAGTCCAGGCATGGCCGAGATGGCCAGCCCCTCTGATCTAAGAACTAGGCGTCCAAAGGTGATCAAAAGATTCAAAGATATCTAATACAATAGTAAAAGGTCCTATTTATAATAAACTAGTCACTAGGGTTTACATAAGTAAGTAATTGATGCATAAATCCACTTCCGGGGCCCACTTGGTGTGTGCTTGGGCTGAGCCTTAACTTTCCACGTGCAGAGGCCATTTGTGGAGTTGAACGCCAGGTTTTGATCCATTTCTGGCGTTCAACTTTGGTTTTTGATCCATTTCTGGCGCTGAACTCCAGAATTGGGCAGAGAGCTGGCGTTGAACGCCAGTTTGAGTCATCTAAACTTGGCCAAAGTATGAACTATTATATATTTCTGGAAAGCCCTGGATGTCTACTTTCCAACGCAATTAGAAGCGCGCCATTTCGAGTTCTGTAGCTCCAGAAAATCCACTTTGAGTGCAGGGAGGTCAGAATCCAACAGCATCAGCAGTCCTTCTTCAACCTCTGAATCTGATTTTTGCTCAAGTCCCTCGATTTCAGCCAGAAAATACCTGAAATCACAGAAAAACACACAAACTCATAGTAAAGTCCAGAAATGTGAATTTAACATAAAAACTAAGGAAAACATCTCCAAAAGTAACTAGATCCTACTAAAAACATACTAAAAACAATGCCAAAAAGCGTATAAATTATCCGCTCATCAGCCAGCTGAGTAAAAGAGTCACTGAAACCCCTTCTAGTACTCTCCCAAGCAATACAGAAGAGAATTCAAAAAGAGAGTGCAAGGTCATTACCTTACTTGGTGTGGCCGAACCCAAAGAGGAGGAGGAGAATGTGAATCTTAGTGAGGAAGGCCTCCTGGGACGTTTAGTGACCAACAAAGAGTTTCCCTTTGAGGAACCAAAGGAATCTGAGGCTCATCTAGAGACCATAGAGATTCCATTGAACCTCCTTATACCATTGATGAGCTCTGATGACTATTCATCTTCTGAAGAAGATGAAGACATTGCTGAAGAGCAAGTTGCTCAATATTTAGGAGCAATCATGAAGCTGAATGCCAAATTATTTGGTAATGAGACTTGGGAGGATGAACCTCCATTGCTCATCAAGGAACTAAATGCCTTGGTTCAGCAAAATCTACCTCAAAAAAAAAAAAAACAGGATCCTGGTAAATTCTTAATACCCTGTAACATAGGCACCATGACATTTGAGAAAGCTCTGTGTGACCTGAGGTCAGGAATAAACTTAATGCCACTCTCTGTAATGGAGAAACTTGGGATCTTTGAGGTGCAAGCTACCAGAATCTCATTAGAGATGGCAGACAACTCAAGAAAATAGGCCTATGGACAAGTAGAGGACGTGTTAGTAAAGGTTGAAGGCCTTTACATCCGTGCTGATTTCATAATCCTAGACACTGGGAAGGATGAGGATGAATCTATCATCCTTGGAAGAGCCTTCCTAGCCACAGCAAAAGCTGTGATTGATGTGGACAGAGGAGAGTTGGTCCTTCAACTGAATGAGGACAACCTTGTGTTTAAAACTCAAGGATCTCCTTCTGTAACCATGGAGAGGAAGCATGAAAAGCTTCTCTCACTGCAGAGTCAACCAAAGCCCCCACAGTCAAACTCTAAGTTTGGTGTTGAACCCCTACATTCAAACTCTAAGTTTGGTGTTGGGAGGTCCCAACAATGCTCTGAACATCTGTGAACCTCCATGAGAGCTTACTGTCAAGCTATTGACTTTAAAGAAGCGCTTGTTGGGAGGCAACCCAATGTTATTTAATTATATCTATTTATTTTCTATTGTTATTTTATGTTTTTTTTAGGTTGATGATCATGTGGAGTCACAAAAACTACTGAAAAATCAAAAACAGAATGAAAAACAGCATTAAAAATAGCACACCCTGGAGGAAGAACATTCTGGCATTTAAACGCCAGAAACAAGCATCTGTCTGGCATTTAACGCCAGAAACAAGCACCAAGCTGGCGTTTAACGCTAGAAGCAAGCAATAACCTGGAGTTAAATGCCAGAAACAGGCTACATTTGGGCATTTAACGCCAAAAACAGGCAGCAAGCTGGCGTTTAACGCCAGACATGCATGCTAAGGGCATTTTACACGCCTAATTGGAGCAGGGATGTTAAGTCCTTGACCCCACTGGATCTGTGGACTCCACAGGATCCCCACCGACTCCACCTCTTCTTCTCTCCTCTTCACACCTTTTCATAACTCTCTTCCCCAAATACCCTTTACCAATCACCTCAATCACTCTTCCCCATCACCTCTTCACCACTCACATCTATCCACTCTTCCCCATAAACCCCACCTACCTCCAAAATTCAAATTCTTTTCCCCCCCAAACCTAACCCTAATGGCCGAACCCTAAACCTCCCCCCACTCCTATATAAACCCTTCATTCCTTCTTCATTTTCACACAACACAACCCTTTCTTATTCCCCTTGGCCGAATACACACCTCTCTCCCTCTCCTCCATTCTTCTTCTTCTTCTCCTTCTTTCTTTCTTCTTTTGCTCGAGGACGAGCAAACATTTTAAGTTTGGTGTGGTAAAAGCATTGCTTTTTGTTTTTCCATAACCATCAATGGCACCTAAGGCCAGAGAAACCTCAAGAAAGAGGAAAGGGAAGGCAACTGCTTCCACCTCTGAGTCATGGGAGATGGAGAGATTCATCTCAAAGGTCCATCAAGACCACTTCTATGAAGTTGTGGCCAAGAAGAAAGTGATCCCTGAGGTTCCTTTCATGCTAAAAAAGAATGAGTATCCAGAGATCCGACATGAGATCCAAAGAAGAGGTTGGGAAGTTCTTACCAACCCCATTCAACAAGTCGAGATCTTAATGGTTTAAGAGTTCTATGCAAATGCATGGATCACTAGGAACCATGATCAAAGTATGAACCCGAATCCAAAGAATTGGATTACCATGGTTCGGGGGAAATACTTAGATTTCAGTTCGGAGAATGTAAGACTGGCGTTCAACTTGCCAATGATGCAAGAAAACACACGTCCCTACACTAGAAGGGTCAACTTTGATCAAAGATTGGACCAAGTCCTCATGGACATATGTGTAGAAGGAGCTCAATGGAAAGTTGACTCAAGAGGCAAGCCGGTTCAATTGAGAAGACCGGACCTTAAGCCTGTAGCTAGAAGATGGTTGGAGTTTATTCAATGCTCAATTATTCCTACTAGCAACCGGTCTGAAGTTACTGTAGATCGGGCCATCATGATCCATAGTATCATGATTGGGGAGGAAGTGGAAGTTCATGAGATTATACCTCAAGAACTCTACAAGGTGGCTGACAAGTCTTCCACTTTGGCAAGGTTAGCCTTTCCTCACCTTATTTGCCATCTATGCAATTTGGCTGGGATTGACATAGAGGGAGACATCCTCTTTGATGGGGATAAGCCATCACTAAGAAAAGGATGGAGCAAACAAGAGATCATGGACCTCAACAAGAGCATGAGGAAATTCCTCACCATGAAATCCCTGAGATGCCTCAGGGGATGCACTTTCCTCCACAGAATTGTTGGGAGCAAATCAACACCTCCCTAGGAGAATTAAGCTCCAACATGGGACAACTAAGGATGGAGCACCAAGAGCACTCCATCATCCTCTATGAAATTAGAGAAGATCAAAGAGCTATGAGGGAGGAGCAACAAAGGCAAGGAAGAGACATAAAGGAGCTCAAGAGCACCATTGGTTCTTCAAGAAGAGGAAGACGCCACCCTCACTAAGGTGGACCCGTTCCTTAATCTCCTTGTTCTTATTTTCCTGTTTTTCGTTTACTATGCTTCATGTTTAATTATGTTTGTGTCTTTACTATATGATCATTAGTGTCTAAGTGTCTATGTCTTAAAGCTATGAATGTCCTATGAATCCATCACATCTCTTAAATGAAAATTGTTCTAAAAACAAAAGAACAAGAAGTACATGGTTTCAAATTCATCCTTGAAATTAGTTTAATTATTTTGATGTAGTGACAATACTGTTCTAAAAACAAAAGAACAAGAAGTGCATATGTCTTTTGAATTTGTTGTTTATGAATGTTAAAATTGTTGGCTCTTGAAAGAATGATGAAAAGGAGAAATGTTATTTGATGATCTAAAAAATAATAGAATTGATTCTTGAAGCAAGAAAAAGCAGTGAATACAAAGCTTGCAGAAAAAAATGCGAAAAAAAGAGAAAAAAGAAAAATGGCGAAAAAAAAGGAGAGAAAGAAAAAGAAAAAGCAAGTAGAAAAAGCCAATAGCCCTTAAAACCAAAAGGCAAGGGTAATAAAAAGGATCCAAGGCTTTGAGCATCAGTGGATAGGAGGGCCCATAAGGAATAAAATCCTGGCCTAAGCGGCTAAACCAAGCTGTCCCTAACCATGTGCTTGTGGCGTGAAGGTGTCAAGTGAAAACTTGAGACTGAGCGGTTAAAGTCAAGGTGCAAAGCAAAAAAAGAGTGTGCTTAAGAACCCTAGACACCTCTAATTGGGGACTTTAGCAAAGCTGAGTCACAATCTGAAAAGGTTCACCCAGTTATGTGTTTGTGGCATTTATGTATCTGGTGGTAATACTGGAAAACAAAGTGCTTAGGGCCACGGCCAAGACTCATAAAGTAGCTGTGTTCAAGAATCAACATACTGAACTAGGAGAATCAATAACACTATCTAAATTCTAAGTTCCTATAGATGCCAATCATTCTGAACTTCAATGGATAAAGTGAGATGCCAAAACTATTCAAGAGGCAAAAAGCTACTAGTCCCGCTCATCTGATTGGAGCTAAGTTTCATTGATATTTTGGAATTTATAGTATATTCTCTTCTTTTTATCCTATTTGATTTTTAGTTGCTTGGGGACAAGCAACAATTTAAGTTTGGTGTTGTGATGAGCGGATAATTTATACGCTTTTGGCATTGTTTTTACATAGTTTTTAGTATGATTTAGTTAGTTTTTAGTATATTTTTATTAGTTTTTAATTAAAAATCACATTTCTGGACTTTACTATGAGTTTGTGTGTTTTTCTGTGATTTCAGGTACTTTCTGGCTGAAATTTAGGGACTTGAGCAAAAATCTGATTCAGAGGCTGAAGAAGGACTGCAGATGCTGTTGGATTCTAACATCCCTGCACTCGAAATGGATTTTCTAGAGCTACCGAAACCCAAATGGCACGCTCTCAATTGCGTTAGAAATTAGACATCCAGGGCTTTCCAGCAATATATAATAGTCCATACTTTACCCGAGTTTAAATGATGCAAACTGGCGTTCAACGCCAGCTCTCTGCCCTATTCTGGCGTTAAACGCCAGAAACAAGTTGCAAAGCAGAGTTAAACGCCAGAAACAGGTTACAACATGGCGTTTAACTCCAGAAAGACCTCTACACGTGAAAGCTTCAAAGCTCAGCCCAAGCACACACCAAGTGGGCCCCAGAAGTGGATTTCTGCATCATTTACTTATCTCTGTAAACCTTAGTAACTAGTTTATTATAAATAGGACTTTTTACTATTGTATTTACATCTTCGGATCATCTTTGGATTATCTTTTGATCATTTTTAGATCTCTAGACCTCCATGGGAGGCTGGCCACTCGGCCATGTCTACCCTATTTTCACTTATGTATTTTCAACGGTAAAGTTTCTACACAACATAGATTAAGGTGTGGAGCTCTGCTGTTCTTCATGAATTAATGCAAAGTACTATTGTTTTTCTATTCAACTCAAGCCTATTTCTTCTCTAAGATATTCATTCACACACAAGAACATGATGAATGTGATGATTATCTGACGCTCATCACCATTCTCACTTATGAACGCGTGCCTGACAAACACTTCTGTTCTACATGAAAACAAGCTTGAATGCATATCTCTTAGCCTCCTGATCTATGATCAGAGTCTTCGTGGTATAGGCTAGAATTATTGGCGGCCATTCTTGAGATCCGGAAAGTCTAAACCTTGTCTGTGGTATTCCGAGTAGGATCTGGGAAGGGATGGCTGTGATGAGCTTCAAACTCGCGAGTGCTGGGCGTAGTGACAGACGCAAAAGGATTACTGAATCATATTCCAGTATGATCGAGAACCGACAGATGATTAGCCGTGCGGTGACAGCACATTTTGGACCATTTTCACTGAGAGGACGGGATGTAGCCATTGACAACGGTGATGCCCAACATACAACTTGCCATGGAAAGGAGTATGAAGGATTGGATGAAAGCAGTAGGAAAATGGAGATTCAGAAGGAACTAAGCATCTCTATACGCTTATCTGAAATCTCACCAATGAATTACATAAGTATCTCTATCTTTATTTTACGTTTTATTTATATTTTAATTATCAAATCTCCATAACCAATTGAATCTGCCTAACTGAGATTTACAAGGTGACCATAGCTTGCTTCAAGCCGACAATCTCTGTGGGATCGACCCTTACTCACGTAAGGTTTATTACTTGGACGACCCAGTGCACTTACTGGTTAGTTGTGCGAAGTTGTGACAAAGAACTAAGATTATGAACATGCGTATTATGTTTTTAGCGCCGTTACCAAGGAATGAACGATCATGATTTTGCCACACCACCTGTTTTTGAAAAAAAAAAAATGGGCATACGTGCGCAAGCGTGCTGTGCGCGTGCGCGCCAGCATGGTTTCACAACTCCTGGTACAAAAACCAGAGAGTTGTGCCAAAGTTGTGCCTACTCTGTGTCCGCGACCCACGCGCAAGCGTGCATGACGCGTACGCGTCAGTCGCCATCTTCACATCCACGCATACGCGTCGCTTGTCCTGCCTGCCCACTCACGCGCACGCGTGCCGTGCGCGTACGCGTCGGTTCCGTGCCCTGCTTCCCCTGTTTTCTGCTCTGTTTTCTTCCTCTTTCTTTCTTCCTTCTTCTTTCTTCTTCTTTCTTCCTTTCTTACTTTCTTTCCCTTGTTCTTTTCTTTTCAAAATTTCACTTTTTATTTTTCTTATTTTCATTTTCTTCTATATGTTGCATTTGCCTATTATCACCCATTGCATTTAAATTTTATTTTTATAACTTGTTCTTGTTTTTTTTTTCTAAGTTCTTGTTTTAATAATGGTGTTGGATTCTTATATTCAATTGTTGAGAATTTCTTGATTAATCTTGGTGCTTTCTGACTTGTTTGACATTAATTATAATATTTGCTCTACACACAAGATTAGTGCTTTAGTCTTTCCTAGCTCATGATCCCTTATTTTTATACATTGTTGTCATTGTGTTAGGATAGGACCAAATGCTCTCATGCTTATCACTAATCTTATTTGTGACAATTGTTGATTAAACTTGATGCTCAACATGCTCTTCATGCTTTGACTCTACTCTTGCATCAAGTATTAGTTGATATGCCCTTTGCCTATATTGCTCTCTCACTTACATGCGTAGCTAACATGTAGTGAGAACCTTACTCTTATTTGGCATTAGCCCCCGCCTATGTTCTACTTGCCTTGCTATCTTTGTTGTAGGCATACTTTTCTTTCTTTTTTCTTTCCTTTTAGGTTGGCCACCAAGAAGGAAAGGAATGAGAAAGTTTCTAAATGGGGCAACAAACAAGTTCACCCGCACAACTTTTTGAAGGAGCTCATCAATTGAAGCTACCCATCCACTCTGTTCTTCTTTGCATGCACCGAGGACGGTGCAAATTTCTAAGTGTGGGGAGGTCGTCCGACCGACCTCCATGGGTAACAATCTCTTTCTTTCAACACCAATTTTTCAATTTTTGCCTTTGTTAGCTAGTTGTTGCATTGCATGATAGGTTTCATGTTAGTTAGAATTTGTACATATTTTACCACTTCTTTTTATGTTAGGACTACTTGGTTAGGGTGATGATTTCTTTTCCAAGAAAAATTGTTTTAGGGCACCCTACCAATTTGAAAAAAAAGTGAACTTGCTTGAAGAATTTATTTTGGAACATTGTTTTCGAGCTAAGAACACAAGCATGTGAGTTTTGAGCCAAATTATGTGGTTACATCTTATAACCACTTATTTTCCATTCTTGTGTGCATTGTTCTCTTTCTATGATTGTAATCTTTGATTTGTTTAATTCTTTATGTCCATTATTCCATGTATACATGCATTTATATGATTGAGACCATCATTTCATTTAGCTCACTTACCCAAATAGCCTATCTTTCATCAACCATTGTTAGCCAACTTCGAGCCTATTTAATCCCTTTTGTTCTTAATTGTAGCACATCACTACCCATAAGCAAAAAATAATAAATGTCCTTAATTTGGATCTTTGATTAGCTTAGGCTAGTGAGGGTGTGTATCATTTGGGTATGGGAAACTTGGGACATTGGTTGAGGTAAAAGTGTAATTTTTATTTTTGTTGAAAATATTGAAAACTGGGTACATATTCATGCACTATATGTAAAACCATATGCATTGACATGTTTGTATATACTTTAAAAAAATGATAAAGAAAAAGAAAAAAAAACATATATATATATATATATATATATATAAGAAAAAAATATAAAAAAAGAAAAAAGAGTGAGAAATAAAAAGGGGACAAAAATGCCCCAAAATAAAGTTCAATAAAAATCAATGCATATGGAATGTGAATTAAAGAGAATGCATGAGTATGTGAAAAAGTGGGAATCATGGGTAGCTAGGTTGTGTATTATAATTGTATAGGTTGTATGTGTGTTAGGTGAGAGCTTAGGCTAATCAAATATGCAAATTTCAATCTCACTTGACCATATATATCCCTACCTTTACCCTAGCCCCATTACAACCCATGAACAAGTCCTCATGATGAATGTATGCATGCATTGAATAATTGTTGATTGTTAGATGAAAAATAAATCTTGGAAAGCATGAGTAGAAGAGAATTGAGTGATCGACCCTATACACTAGAGCGACTAGAGCGGATACACTTCCGGTGAGGGTTCGATGCTCAATTCCTTGTTTCCGGCTTTCATGAGCTTTCTTCTTGCAAGTCTGTTTGAACTTCATTTTGATATTTGAATTGGTAGGATTCATGAGTCATCATGCTACTTAGCCCTACATGTGCATATGTGTTCTTGGAGATTGATTTGCTTTTGACCAAGTAGGTAGAATTATTTTGCATTTAGTTGCATTCATATAGATAGGTGTATATAGTTTATTTGCATTGAATAAATGTTCATATCCCTTTTCTTATCCTTCTTTATTCTTAGCATGAGGACATGCTTGGTTTAAGTGTGGGAAAATTTGATAAACCCCGATTTTGCAGTTTATCTTGTGCTTAATTTGGGGGATTTTATCACCTTTTCCCACATTTATTCAATGAAATAGCATGGTTTTGTAATTCTCCCTAAATTTGTGCTTAAGTGTAAAAACATGCTTTTTAGGCCCTAAAATAGCTAAATTTAATTCACTTTAATTCCATTCGATGCCTTGATATGTTTGTTGAGTGATTTCAGGTTCATAAGGCAAGTATTGGATGGAAGAAGTGAGGAGAAAAGCATGCAAGTAGGAGAACTCATGAAGAAATGAAGAAACCGTAAAGCTGTCAAGCCTGACCTCCTGGCACTAAATCGACCATAACTTGAGCTGCAAAGGTCCAAATGAGGCAGTTCCAGTTGCGTTGAAAGGCTAACATCTGGGGCTTCAAAATGATACAAAATTTGCCATAGTTGCCTGATGCATAGGGGTGCGCACGCGCCATGCACACGTGCGCGTCGATGGAGCACGTGGTTCACTAAAGTGAAATCGTGGCCAGCGATTTTGCAGCTCATTTTGGGCCCAATCCAACCCATTTATGATACTATTGAACCCAAGGATTGAGGGGGGAATCAACCAAGTAGTCATAGTTTAGTTTTCATCATGTTTTAGGATAGAATTCTAGAGAGAGAGGCTCTCTTCTCTCTCTAGATTTAGGATAGAAATTAGGGTAAAATTAGGTTAATCACTCTCAAATTTCTCTTTTAATTCTTGTTTTGATTTCAACTCTCTTGATATTTTAGTGTTCTATTGTCTTAATCTTCTTAGTTTCTCTTGTTTTGCTCTCTTTTATGTTTATGAACAATTGTTGGATCTTAATTTTCTTTAATGCAATTTTATGTTTCCATGCTCCTCTATGTTTATCTTCATTGTTATTGTTGATTTCTTGTTCATGATAGTTATGGGTTCTTTTAATTCTTTCATTTTATGATGTTTACTTTTCTTGCATACTAGGTGTTTGTTAAAATGTTTCTTCTAGTTTTTGAGTAGTTTCCTTCACTCTTGGCCTAGGCTAAGGGAATTGAGTGACCATGAGTCATTGGGTCTCAATGATTTGGTGATTTGAGAACCCTTGGTGATCAATTTGATACTCATTGACACCAACCCACTACTAATCTAATTAGTAGATAGGTTGGGACTTATGGGTTGATATGATCAAGCCTATTTGACGTACCTCAAGCTTAGGAGTAAATATTACGTACTTAAAGCTTTGGAGGTAGACTTAATAGGTTGGCCTCTCATAATTATCAATATTTGGTTTGTAGACAAGGATGGTGATCTCAATTACCTATGTCTAGCCAAGAGTACTTTCCCATTTATTTTATTAGTCCTTATCTTTTACCTTCTTATCATTTATTTTTCTTGCCATTTACTTTTCTTGCAAAAATATAAAAATCAAACCCCCTTGCATCTTCATAGCCAATAATTGATCATTTCATTGCAATTCCTTGTGAGACGACCTGGAGTTTAAATACTTCGGTTAATTTTCATTTGGGGTTTGTACTTGTGACAACTCAATTTTAATTTGATTCGAGGATTGACTATTGGTTTGGACTATACTAACAACGAAATTATTTTGTGCAATTCCGAACCGGTATAAATCTTTGTATCAGCTTGATTTAATAATTTTTCTTTCCATCCTTTCATTTTATCTAGTATTTTCTCCTCTATCCATTCTAGTGCTTTATTTTTTGATCTTCCCCATTTAGCTGACAGTCCTAGATATCTTCCGGGGTCTTCCCATGACGCCATGCCCATGATCTCTTCTATGTTCACTCTACTCTGGATAGGTACCTGACTTACAAAAATCAGCCCGGACTTCTCAGTGTTGATTCTTTGTCCTGATGCCTCCGTATATTTGTTTATAATCTGAATGAGTTGATAGATCTCATCTTCTTGTGCCCCTGTAAAAATGATACAATCATCAGCAAATAGAAGATGAGTGATAGGCGGCGCTGTGGGAGCTAATCTAATTCCTGAAATTAGATTATCTCTTACAACCTTTTCCATGAGTATAGTAAAGCTTTCAGTAGCCAAAATAAAGAGATAGGGTGTAGAGGATCTCCCTGTCTAAGCCCTCTTTGAGGACCGATTCTTCTGGACAGCTTTCCATTTATCTTGAACCTATAACTAACACTCTTCGCGCAGTTCATCATAAACTTAACCCACTCGTTACAAAAACCGAAAGCTTCCAGGATCCTTTCCAAAAAATCCCATTCCAATCTGTCATATGCCTTATTCATGTCTGATTTGATGGCTAAATCTTTGCTTCCAAGACTTCCTTTTTTGCTCAATTTGTGAAAAGCTTCTTGAACTATAATTATATTGTCCTGTATAAGTCTACCTTTCACAAAAGCACTTTGAACCGGAGAAATGATATCATCTAACACTTTTCTTAACTTTTCCACCAAGACCCTAGTTATAATCTTGTACACAAAATTACAACAACTTATGGGTCTAAGGTGATTTAAGCTTTCTGGTTGACTAATTTTGGGAATCAAAATAACTGTTGTCTCACTTAAATCTTCCGATATGATACCTTCTTCAAAAAATTTGTTTGACTATTCCACATACTTCTTTACTCAAAATATCCCAATATTTCTGAAAAAATAACCCATTTAAACCATCTGGGCCCGGCGCCTTTAAGCCCCCCATACTGAAGGTTGCCTCCTTTATTTCCTCATCCTTGATCTTTGCCATCAATTCTTCATTCATCTCTCTAATGACTCTCCTAGGTATCTCTCTTATACACTCCTCCATATTTTTGGCCCCAATAGATGTGTACAGCTTGGTGAAATGTCCTTCCACTATTCTCATTATATTGTCCTCTCCTTGAACCCACTGTCCTGATTCATTTCTCAATTTATCAATTCTATTCCTATTTCTTCTGTGGATCGTTATAGCATGAAAGAAAGCTATATTCCTATCTCCCCATTTTAACCATTTCAGCCTTGATCGTTGTCCCCAATACTTCTCTCCCTGCTTCCATAGCTTTGAGATTTGACTTTTCAGCTCATTTGCTCTTCTCTGTTCACTTTCTGACATATCAGATTTCTGAATGTGTTGTAGTTCTGTTTTCTTTCTTTCAATCTCATTGTCTGCTCTCTTAAACTTCCTCCTACTCCATTCTGTTAACTCCCTCTTGCATCTATTTCTCTTTCTTACAAACTGATCCCAACAACTTCTATTCCCGTTGTCCAAATGCCAACTCCGCTTGATTACCTCCTTACATTCCTCATGCTTTGCCTAAAAGACCTCAAACCTGAATTCCTTCTTTATCCGAACCAGCGGTTGTGTTTCCAAAATTAAAGCGCAGTGATCCAAACTTACAGAGAGTGAAGCTTTCAAAATAGCATTCTGGTATATTTGCATCCATTTCCAACTCACCATTACCCTATCCAACTTTTCCTTAGTGATGATGTTATTTCTTGGATTACTAAATCATGTAAACTTACTCCCTTTAAGGTTCACATCTATTAAGCCATTATCATCCACAAATCTTCGAAAGGTTTCTAAATAGATCCTAGGCTGCGGATGAATGCCCACCTTTTCGTCTTGACTTAGAACATCATTGAAATCACCCAAAAAGGCCTGGGGTTCTTCCCTATTCATATTGCTTTCCGTGAGTTCCTTCCAAAGTTTTCTTCTTCTTTGAAAAACTGGATTTCCATACACAAAGATACCCTGCCAACTCAAATTATTATTCATATTAATCCTAGCTTTAATAAAATTATCACACCACTCATAAACATTAATATTGGCATTAGCTTTCCATAACAAACATAGCCCACCGGACAAGCTCCGGGGTTCTACACAAAACATATTATCAAAATGAAGCCTTCTTTTTATCCTAATCATTTTATCTTGCCTACCCCTAGTTTCCATAAGAAACACTATGAGCAGCTTTACTTTTTTACATAGATTATATAATTCGGATATTGTCGGGGCAGCTGCAATTCTCCGACAATTCCAGCTAATGATACTCATGGCTGAGGGTGGGGCATGCTAAGGCCCGCCTCCTCAGCCATTTGTAATACTTTAAACTGACCAAAAGCATTCAGAGATAAGCCATACTCCCCTCTTTCCAGTGTATTGTTGTTGTTCTTTATCTTCTTAGGCATCCTGACCTCTTGATCCTCCTTTCATTCCTCATTTGTAAGCATTAGCACCTGTTTATTCTCTCTTTTCCTTTTCAAACTCAGCTCCAGTTCCATCTTTTTTGCTAATTGTGTCTCCCATTCGGTAGGAGCTTTCTTCCCATCATCTTCATCTTCATCTTCATCACTTGCTAGTTCTACATAGTAGGCATTACCACCCCTATTTTTTTGCTGCTCCACAAATGCCTTTTCTCTCCTCTGTACTTCCATGGAAATCTTCCTGAATATTTCTTCTCCATCACCTCTTTTTATCCTTCCTTGATCCTCATTTATCCATTCCCTATCAACATTTGCATGTTTTTCCTTCTTCTTGGCTGTCATGAGTCTTTTTAGTTGCTGGCCTATAATTTTCTTTTCTCCTTCTTTTTCCTGGGTACACTTCCAATCTTCTTTTTTGTAGTTGTTGACTTCCCGCTCTTCTATTGCATAAAGAGTTAGCCCACCTTCTTTTAATTTATTTGTATTTTTTCCAGCTCTCCCATCTATCATGAAGTTGTTTTCTCTTCGATTCCACTCTTGTGTTCGATCTGCCAAAATATTAGGCCCAAAATCTTTTTTTTGCCCATGTATACCCACTATCTGAACTTCCTTCCCCTTCTCTCCCTTTTGGGCCTGTTTGATGTAAGCCCATTCATTATTCCTCTCTCTTATCTCCCTAATAATATTTTTAAACTTGTGAGATGCCCTTAAATTACGCTGCATATCCTCATATCTCTGAAAATCAGGGATTTTTCGTACTTCTTCCACCTGCTCCCCTGCTTCAGTCATCTCTTCTTCTCTCCTTGTTTGGTTTTCCCAAATGCTTTCTTTCCCTGAATTCCTGCTGCAGACCTTGTTCAGCCCTAATCTTGCTTTCTTCTGTGTTTCGTTTCTCATCACTCTCTCTTCCAAGACTGTGTGGAACACGCGCCTGCTCTTCCTCCTCTTCCCCCCATCCCTGTTGTTTTGAACTTTCTCCTCCCATGGCTGAAACTGGTCGAACTTGGCTGACTTCTAGTCATGGTGAGTCTTCCTCTTTGTTGGGTCCCAGCATGCCATAACTGTTAGATTCTTGCCCTAATATTCCACAGTTAAAGCATTAACTATCCGACAGCCTCTCATATTTGAAGAAAACCCATAATGGTGGCATCTCTTCTCTTTCTAACCAGAAGCCAATAGGCAAGGCCTTGGTTATATTGATGCTGACTCTGATCCTTAAGAATGATCTCCTAAGAATGCCATTCACCTTTGGGTCTTCAGCCTCAGCCAAAACCCCCAGCATTCCTCCTATCAAGATTCTTGTTTCCTTATTCATGTGATCAAGAGGAATGCCATGAACTTGAATCCAGAATTCCATACAGTCATGATCAACTTCAAAAACTGATTCACCCTCCATCCATAATCTGAGATTGACTAGATTTTCTCTGACATTCCAAGGACCATTCTGGATAATCTGCAACCCTCTCTTCCTGTCTTTGAAGCTAAACAACATTTTCTTCTGCCCAATGTCAGTGACTGCAACTCCTTGTGGATTTTCCCACATTCCCAATAACGCATTTTTACATGTTTTTAAGCTTACCTCTTTCTCACTTATTATCTTTCTCACCATATTCAAGCAATCCTTCTTGTACCCCAGTTTTCCCGGCTTGTTAAGCTTGATAACTTTTCCTTCTATGTTGTTCATATTATCGGTTGTTAATCTTTTGGTTTTTGCATATTTTAGGTTACACGGAGTTTTGACGGCTTAATGGATATGAGTATGGTGTGAGAGTCTGGTTTGTAAGGTTTAACAAATTTAAAAAAATTCCCTTTTGGAGAAGAACCTGGTGTTTTATGAGTACTCTCCTGTTGAGAGAAGAAGAGCTCCCTAGGCAGAGCTTACCTCTGAATGTAAACTGGAGTTTGGATGACCATAACAGAGTAAGATTTACGAATTTGGGATATGCGTATGCGTACTGCGCCCGCTGGGTTCGTTATCAATCAGTGGGGCCTCACCTTCTTGTAGCCCTTGGTAGTGAATCTCAAATCTGTCCAGAAAACCTGTCCCAAAAACAAAACTCAAATCTAACACAAGTACATTTCTCGTATCCCCTCTCATTCTGGGTCTCGGCCAAAAGCCCAAAACAAGGCTGATTTTTTTACATATCGAAAACTTGTTGGATTTTTTACATATCGAAAAATTGTTGGTCTTTTTTTTTGTTTTCCACGGTATCCCTCAGTTCGATAGGCTAAAGACTAATTTGTCACAGTACTAAGCTCCATTTAAGGGTTTGTCGTTGGCCAATAAGTTGCTGCATGCACAAGGCGGGATTCGAACCAACACTTAAGCAAAAAAAGGGTTATTGGTGTTATATAATAAAATAGATGTATATAACATATTTAAACTGTACAAAATACAGCCTACCATTTTATTTCTTTTTTTTTTCTTGATTTTAATCTTGCAAAACACAGGTTATTATTAACTTTTTAATACATACAACCTGTAAAACACAGGTTGTATTTTGCCTTTTTTTGTTTTGAAAATTATAAAACGCAGCTTGTATTTTGTATGTTTAATTTTTTTATTTTAAACCTTGCAACACACAAGTTGTATTTTGTAAATCATCGGTTGCGATTTGATTAAATAAAATATTTTAGTCTGATAGCTTTGCCTTTAAATACTATTATCGTTCATCTCTCTTTCGTATTTGTGATTTTTTTTTGTGAGAATTAATAATGTCAAAAAAATTTGGGTGAGGTGAGGTTGAGGTTATGGATGGTATTGTAAATTTGTGACTGTATTATAATGGGGAGATCAAACGAAACACACACGAGGGAGTGGCTTTTGTTTGTGAATGCCCTTTTTTTTTGTTATTCTATGCACCATGAGTTTTGTAGAGTTACAAAACGATCTTTGTGAAAACATACAAAGTCACATTTCAAAGAGGGTGAAAAATATTTTATACAGGAATCTTGTACAAGTATTTGGTGGTTGTGGTTCGTGGTTCAGACATTCTTCCTCTTCATTCTCTCTGTCTTGCCGTCAGTCGTTTTTGCCGCCTCGCCGTCAGTCATTCTTGCCACCTCGCCGTTTCTTTTTTGCTATTACTCCTCTGCTCGTCATTCAACATTCTGCTTGTGCTTCTACATGGCAAATTTGCTTCTGCTTTGTTTACCTCTGCTTGAATGCTTCTATTTCTATTAAAAAATTGTGTTCTTCTCTAATGTTTAATTTCCTTTTGATTGTGCTTTTGTAGTGTAGATCTGCTTATGCTTTATTTCACTTCTGCTTGATTACTTATGCTTTTTAGAAAATCAAGTTCTTTTCTATTGTTTAATTTTCTTTTGCTTGAGCTTTTGCACTGCAGATTTGTTGCTTCATTTCAGTTTTTCTTGATATGTTATTCTCTTTTTTTTTTAACTTTGTAAATTAAAAACTTTTGAATTTTCGATTTGTTCTGGACATTTTTATTTATTTTCTCACTACAAGGTTTTTGTTTATTTGTGACAGTTTTTTTTTATTTGTGGAGGTTTATAACCCCCACCAAATGGTTTATCGGGTTTCTAAACCCCCCAAAATTTGAGGTGCCACGAGGTCTTTTGTGAGGATTTTTAAAAACCTTCACAATCTATTTAGTGGGAGTTTTGTATGTGTTTAGTGGAGGTTTTATATTGGATTTTTGTGCCAATTTTAAATCACTTTTGTGGCAATTTAAAACCTCCACAAGTTGATTTTTTAATTTAACAAAAATCAACTATTTTGTGAGATTTTCAAACCTCCACAAATCCTGTAATTATTTATTTATTTTTAATTTCAAATCATTCATTAATCTCATCTCATTTACATACTCTCAAATTAGAAATTTATTTTTTAATATCAAAATTTAAAAACTAAATCTTTTATAACACAATTCTTCAATATAAGACATAACTCAATATATAAAAAAAATTTCAATGTCAATAGTTCCAAATATAATTGCATATGGTATTGTTCTACATAACTATTATTGTTTTTCTTTAAAAAGTAAAATAAAACAACATCTTCAATATTTCAATATCATCTAATTACATAAAAGTCTCCAATATTTGTTCTCGGATGTTCGTTGCTATCACGAGCTGATCTCCTAGCATCAAAGGGAGTAGTAGGCTCACTTTCAACATCATTAGGCTATATGTAAACATAAGATGTTATTAGTAATTTCAGTAAAGTTAAGCATCAAGATGATTCGATATAAGCCTTACAACTCAATTTTAAAGAGCATCTAAACCTGGTGTAAAAAAATAGAAAACTGTAGCTATACAATTGAAGAGGCAGAAACATGCGGATATGCTTGGTTGCTTACTACAAAATGATATCATTATCCTAAAACAAGATCGAAGGCAACTTGCACTAATTTATCACCAAATTTATATAATTAAGTAATTGCCTAATAACTAATTATTGCAACTATTTTGCCAATTGGTGCCGAACTCCTGAAATTCATAATATATGTATTGGTGTTCATGGGTTCAGAAAAACTAAATTACAGCGATTGTTTATTTATGTATTGGTGTTCATGAGTTCAGCCAAGTTCAGTAAAATATGATTGCCTTTTTGTAAGGCTGATTTGTTTTGGGGAAATGAATGATATATGGGTATAGCTTCCTCTGCAATTCATGCAAAACGCAGCAGCAGAGTAGTGGGTTACCACTAATAATGAAACAAGTTGGTAAAATATATAATGTAACAACTTTAACATAACACTAGCTTTACTGTAACTATTAAACACAACAATTGTTATCATTTGAGCCTTTTACTTTTAGCGTATCACGCTTATTTAATAATTAGAATTGATGATATGAACATGTTCAATTTCAATAATTAGACTCTATTATTAATGGGTATTATTCCATCTAAACTTATATTCCTAACAAATGAATTTATTATAAAGTTACCTCTCGGGTAGAAAAGAAGACAACAAGCGCTTCGGGAATTCCTGCTTCCTTCATCATTAGGTATGTGATAAACCACTATTTTATGGTTTATATTGTACTAAATTGAGTGGTTTTTCATCCATTATTCTCACGCTTATTCATAGAAATCGCATATTTTACGTTTTCCTTCCTGATTTTGTGCTGTGATTGAAAACATGTTTCTTTGATCTTAATTTAGCTAATTTTAATCCTCTCTTATTACCATTCGATGCCTTGATATGTGTGTTAAGTGTTTTCAAAGATTACAGGGCAGGAATGGCTTAGAGAATGGAAAGGAAGCATGCAAAAGTGGAAGGAATACAAGAAACTGAAGGAACTGCTAAAGCTGTCCAGCCTGACCTCTTGGTACTAAATCGACCATAACTTGAGCTACAGAGATCCAAATAACGCGGTTCCAGTTGCGTTTGAAATCTAACGTCCGGGGCTTCACAACGATATATAATTTTTCATATCTGCCTCGAATCTAGGCGACGCAAACGCGTGGATCACGCAGACGTGTGACCTGGCAAAAACACAATCCCCGCGAACGCGTGGATGACGCTTCCGCGTGACTTTGCAGCGACCTGGACGTACCAGAAATCACTGGGGGTGATTTATGGGCTGTTTTTGACCCATTTTTCGGCCCAGAACACACAGATTAGAGGCTATAAAGTGGGGGAATGCATCCATTCATGAGAGAACAATTCATACAACTTTCATATTCACAATTTCTAGGATTAGATGTAGCTTTTAGAGAGAGAGGTTCTCTCCTCTCTCTTAGGATTAGAATTAGGATTTCTCTTAATTTTAGGATTACTTCTCTTCAATTACAGGTTCAATGTTTCTTTAATTTATTTTCTACTTTTATTTATTCTATTACTTTGATTGTTATTTATCTTTTCAATTTGGCTTATGAACTTTCCTATGTTAGAA
Organism: Arachis hypogaea; assembly: GCF_003086295.3. Taxonomy (NCBI): domain Eukaryota; kingdom Viridiplantae; phylum Streptophyta; class Magnoliopsida; order Fabales; family Fabaceae; genus Arachis; species Arachis hypogaea. The sequence goes on from NC_092050.1 coordinate 128,827,866, forward strand.
TTGATATCTTTATTTAAATATAATTTGAGGTATTTTCAGATTTAAGATTTCTTTCTTTTATTTATGCTACTGCTGCTTCCAATCTGAAGGCATTTTTATTCGAGTAGATTTTCTTTTCTTTTGGCTTTGGTTGATTAATTGGTAACGCTTGAGTTATCAAACTTAGCTGTTGATTGAAATTGGAGTTGCTAATTGATTTGAATCGCTCTAAAGCTAGTCTTTCCATAGGAGTTGACTAGGACCCGAGGATCAAATTAATTAGTCCACTTGACTTTTCTTTGCTTTAGTAAGGGTTAACTAAGTGGGATTAAAACTCAATACTTATCACACCTGATAAGGATAACTAGAATAGAAATTCCAATTCTTATACCTTGCCAAGAGCTTTTATTATTATTAATTTATTTTTCGTGTTATTTAAATTACTTGTTCCTTATTTCAAAAACCCAAAATTCTACCTTTTTCATAACCAATAATAATTCATACTTCCCTGCAATTCCTTGAGAAGACGACCCGAGGTTTAAATACTTCGGTTATTATTTTTATTGGGTTTGCTTAAGTGACAACCAAAACTTTTGTACGAAAGGATTCTCTGTTGGTTTAGAAATTATACTTATAACGCGATTATATTTGTAAATTTTTTTACTGACAGAAATCCAATCGTCAGTATGCTTTCATCATATCAAATTATTGCTGCAACTTAGACTCTAGACTAATGACCTTTTGCTGTGAATTATGTAATTCGAACTCAAAATTATTGATCTTTTCCTGTAAAATTGCAGCAGTAGTAGGCAAAGAAGATCCAGCTGAATTAGTGGAGATAGTCATCCCATTAAGCTGACTTCTCACATTCCTAAAGGAATTTGTAGGCGTTGCTCCCATGCCCATGCAACGAACTCTCCCAGAGTGTTCAGGCCCCAAAACTTTACCAACAGCATCATTAGGGGACACCTCAAATTGTGCATTTGACTCTGTCATATTCAGCTCAATTTGTTCCTATTTAAAAGTAATAAATAGAAACTATTCAATTTAAAAGTAGAAACACATGTAACCAATGGCATTGCAAATTATGATTATTCTAATGTTCCTAGACCATTATCACAACCAAAAATTTAAAGTGAAAAGTGCATGCAAGTGAAGTAAATCACTTTTCTATAATCATTATATATCTCAATCCACAATCAACCACACTCAAATTCCATTTTCACATGATCACATACAAATAAAATAAGATAAGATAGCAAAGGTTTACAAAACACTTACCACTATAGTTAATGCCTCATTATTTACAAAAGACCCATCATTTCTCTTATGTGTTTCAATGTACATCATTCCTCTACTAGGCTTCTTTTTCTTTTCCAAGTACTAAAAAAAAGGAATGAAAGGTTAAACAATTAACATATATAATGTAAGTAAAATCACACATGTACCAAGTGTGCGTGTATAGATATACCATCTCATGTCGCCTCCGAGAGTTGGATTTAGATCCACAAGTGTGAGGAATGGTTTGCTTGCTTTGATTTTCCTTATTTTTCATGCAAAGCTCCTAAAAATAAATATAATAACTTCAATTAATAGTTTTTTTAATTAAAGTACAACAATAACTAAATGAATTGTTTAGTGTCTTACAACTGTAGACAATTTTAGTCGATAATTGACAAAGCAAGCCCATTAATCTCTTCGAACATCATCAGGCACATTGTTCACCAATGCTTCTCTTCTCATGGTTAGATCATAGAACTCATTCCACAATCTTTGCCTATATGTTCCCCACTTCTTTGCAATACTTTGAATGCAATACCTGTAGGCAATCTTTTCTGTGCTTGTAAAATGGAAGTGGGGCTTCAAACAAAAAAATAAATAAATAAATACTTGAACTAATAGAAGTTTCAAATAAAATGGATTTTACCTTTATCATTGTATCAAAGCACTCATCCTTGAAAGACTTACGCATGCCACCATTTTCTTGTCCTGACCACTTTTCAAAGCTAATGGAAAAGATACGTTCATTAGTTGCTAATATACCACAATAGCCAGCAAGTAAATCTTGTGCTTCACCATATGTCGCACCATCTTAGTCAATCTCTACAATTATACGGTCTCCCCTAGGTAAGTTGTAAACATCCTTGACTTTGATCTTAGCCTTCTTCTTCACATTTGTATAATATTTGTTACAAATAGAAGCAGTTATTGGAAAAAGACATTATAACCATGGGGTATGGGAGAAATGAATACAGGAAACAGGTAATTAAAAAAAGAAATAAATAAAAGAACAATGTTATAATAATCTAGCTTGTAAGTGACTCTTCAAGTTCACCGAAGCATATATACATGCTACTATAATGTTGCTACAATCCCATTGTTTTACATAATATATAAATCTCAAATAATGGCCAAAAGAAAAAAAATAAAATAAAATAAATCCATCATCATAATCTGAGGCATGAGTGAGTGGTAAGTGAAATTTTTTGGTGAAATTGGGAGGTTTACATCTTAAAAAGAGGCCGTTATCATCATTTACCATTTTAAGTTATGAGGATTTTTTAAGGCTTTTCTACCTATTTGTTCATACCCTGGGTCGAGCTATGCGACCCAGGTTAGATGAAGACCAGAACGACCGACCTCTTACAAGGCTGGTTCGCCACCCACCTCTTCCTAAAGAGCTCGGCCAAATCACCATATAGGCCCAAAACAGGCCCAAAGCAAAAGACCACCGCCCACAAAAAGGTGGTGGACTAAAAGATAAAGATCTCCTCCACAAAAGATAAGATTAGATAACAAACTTATCTCAAGGAAGGTCACTCCCCACTACTATAAATACGCTGGAGCACCAAGGTATAACTCATACTCTGATTCTACACAAAAAACCTGCTTAAAGCTCGTGCTAACTTAAGCATCGGAGTCTCTTGCAGGTACCACCACCTTCCGGTGATCAAGGATCAGCAATAGCTCAAGATTTAGCAAGTCGGACACGATAGCTCCGACCACAATAGCAGATCTCCTCCGAGATCGACCTTCAGTTTCAGGTAACCCTCGAAATATTGGCACCGTTGCCGAGGAACCTGGAAGTCATCCCATCATCATGGAGGACAACCTTGACAACGATCACAACTCTGGTTTGGAAGATAGAACGCCGCATAAGAACACGGATACCACATCGAAGGATACACCTCAAAACAAAGGAGACAAATAACCCCCAAATACAGAAATTTTGGAGGCTATTCGCGAACAACAGAATCGCCTTAAACAGTTAGAACAAGAAGCCGACCGGCAGTGGGAGGATGAGTGAGATCTCTGGAGAGAAACCAGAAGGCGTCGAGAGCTGGAAGAAAAGCTCCTCAAACTCGAGGCCAACTTCAAAACAAAAGCTACTCGGGCCAATCGCGAAGATAGCCCCCGCAAGGACCAAGACCCATTCACAAAGGAAATCATGAAAGCTAAAGTTCCAAAAGACTTCAAAGCTCCTGTCATGACTCCCTACGATGGTACGTCTGACCCAAGTCATCATCTCAGCAACTTCAGGAGCCGAATGTACCTCACGGATGCCTCAGATGCAACTTGTTGTAAAGCCTTCTCGACTACCTTGACCAAAAGAGCAATAAAGTGGTTCGACAGCCTGCCGCCAAGGTCGATTACAAGCTTCGATGACCTCGCCAGGAAGTTCCTGGCTAGGTTCTCCATCTAGAAGGATAAAACCAAGCACGCCCCTATCCTGCTAGGGATCAAACAAGGAGATCGGGAAAGCCTCTGCAATTATATGGAAAGATTCAATAAAGCATGCCTTGACATACAGAATCTCCCTACAGAAGCAGCAATTATGGGACTTATCAATGGTCTGTGAGAAGGACCCTTTAGTCACTCCATATCCAAAAAACACCCAACATCTCTGAACGAGGTACAAGAATGGGCGAAAAAGTACATCAATATGGAGGAGAACTCTCGATTAGGAGAAACTTCAAAATCCGGGTTCTTCTACCCACCTCGGGATAAGGATAAAGAGTTCATGAAAAAAGAAGACGAACCTACTGAGAAACCTAGAAAGTACCACAACTACACCCCTCTTCGGGTGTTCCTTATAGACGTTTACCGAGAGATATGCAACACTGAGAAGATCCCACTACCTCGCCCGATTAAACACAAAAGAGGAGGAAGTCGTACAGAGTATTGTGAATACTACCAAATCTACGGGCATCCTACCAATGAGTGCTTCGACCTAATAAATGTTATAGAAAAATTGGCACGAGAAGGGCGACTAGATCGGTTCTTAGCCAATAAAGCGGACGAACTGAGAAAGAGAAGAAGGGATGAAGAGGTCGGACGAGTTGAACGTCCACCTCACACCCCTGAGAGACATGTCCATATGATAAATGGAGGATTCGTAGGAGGAGAGATCTCTAAGTCATCCCGCAAGAGACACCTTAAAGAGGTATATCATGTCGGAGAAGGGGGCGAGTCACCCGACCTCCCCACTATTACCTTCACCTGAGAAGACGCCACAGGTATCATCCCAGGGCATGATGACCCCGTGGTCATTACCATCATACTCACCAACGCTAATTTCCACCGAACGTTGGTAGACCAAGGAAGCTCCTTCAAGTCTGCTTTCGACAAGCTCGGCCTACAAGAGAAAGAGCTCAGAGCTTATCCAAATAGCTTGTTCGGACTTGGAGACTGATGCATGAGCATCTTTCCAATCTTTTTCTATATTTTTCTAGTGAATTTGCATCTAATTTGTTGAGTTTAATAAAGAATTAATTATATTTTAGCCAATATGGATGCTACTTTGAGTCTTTTGTAATTTTGTTTATTTTAGGTAGCATTCGGCGGAATTTGATAGAGTTTCTGCAGCACAAGAATCAAATGAGATGGCAGCAAGGAGTGACGCGTGCGCGTGAATGACGCGTACGCGTGAATAGGAGCTTTCCACGATGACACGTGCGCGTGACTGACGTGTACGTGTGATTTGAGGATTTGCACAGTGACGCGTGCGCGTACCTGACGCGTCCACGTGACTCGCAGAAAAGACCATCGACGCGTACGCGTGACATGTGCCACGTGCAGAAAATGCAGAAAAACGCTGGGGACAATTTCTGGGCTATTTTGACCCAGTTTCCAGCCCAGAAAATACAGATTAGAAGCTGCAGAATGGGCAAAGCAAGTGGTCCCCACCCATCAGCTGAAGACTTGTTAATTAATTCAAATTTAAATTCAAATCTGATTTTAGGAAAAGATATTATTTTAATTTTAATTTTAAAAATTAGATTTTAAATTTATTAGGATTAGTTATAAAAGGGAGATTGCTACCTAATCCCATGAGATTGGAACTTAGTACATTTTACCTAAATCCTTATTTTCTTTCTGAACCATGAGCAACTAAACCTCCACTGTTAAGGTTAGGAGCTCTGTCTATTGTATGGATTGATATTATTATTTTGCTATTTTAATTCATGTTTTGATTTATATTTCAATAGTTTTCTTCGTTCTTCATTTTATGAATTTGGGTGGAACGGAAGTATGACCCATGTTCTAATTGAGTTCTTGTATAACTTGGAAAAGCTCTTTACTTGAACAATAGCTTGAAAACATATTATCCTGAATTTCTAATTGTTTGTATTTAACGGGATACGTGATATATAATCCCTTTATTTTTGGATAATTAGGATTCTTGTGGCATATAAACTAGAATTTGATCATCACCCTCTAATTGGAATTAATTGACCAAGGAATTGGCAGTTGATGAATTTTAGAGGAGACTAGGAAGGTCTAAGGAATTAGGGTCTAGTCACAAATAGTTTGCCATGAATTAAATCTTACATGATTAAAATTAGTTAATAAGAAAATTCAATCCAAAAAATAGATAACTCTGAAGCCTTAACTGTTTTTCCATATATATTTCACAACTCATTTGCTGCTTGCTTTCTATTCTTAATTTACTGTTTAATGCTTTTTGAATACCAAAACACTCTTTTCTGTTTGTCTAACTAATCCTATCAAACACTATTGTTGCTTAATCCATCAATCCTCGTGGGATCGACCTTTACTCACGTAAGGTATTACTTGGTACGACCCGGTGCACTTGCCGGTAAGTTAGTGGGTTACAAATACCGCACCAAGTTTTTGGCGCCGTTGCCGGGGATCGACTGTGATTAACAACTATTAGTTGCTTGATTGTTTAGATTAGGCGTTTTGATTTTAATTAGTTTTATTTTATTATTATTAATTTTTATTTTTTATTTTTGTTTAATTCCCGTAAAAAAAATTTTATTTCCTTTCTTTGTTCTTTCGTTAGCCCCCTCCCCTGTTTCGTTTTCTTTCTTTTTTTAATTTAATAAATATAAAATAAATAATATATATATATATATATTTACAATAGCACTAATATTTTTTTTAATTTCTGAAATTAAGTTTGGTGTTTCCTAGTTAGTTTTATTTTAATTTTTCTTATTTTAATTTTTAGAATTCTGTTCTGTCTTCTTTGCTTTCCTGTTTACCACATGGTGCGTTAATTATGTTTGGTGTGTTGTTCTAAGGAAAAATAATGGAGACAGATCACATGGGTTACTACTCCCACCCAAGTAATAATTCATATGATTATGGATGGAGGAACTACCCGAATTTTGGTTGGCAAAGTCAAAACCAAAGAAACTTCAATGCTACATATTCCAACTATCAAGAACCACCATCTCCATATTCATATCAAGAACCACCATCTTCATATCCACACCAAGAACCACCACCTCTCTATTCATATCAAGAACCATCATCTTTCTACCCATATCAAGAGCCACTATCTCCCTATTCATACCAAGCACCATCCTCTTTTTACACTTATCAAGAACCATCACCTCCTCCTTATTCATCTCAATTACCATCAGATCTTGAGCTTCTCATGAAAGAATTCTTACATGATATAAATATGAGTGTCAAAAATGTAGAGAAACATGTGCAGTCGATTATCAAACCACAGGAAGAGGAGCAAGCAAATTCCTTCCCAAGAGATATAATACAAGATCCTATAGAAGAAAGTGAGGAAATCAATCAAAGGATTTCATACTCCAGTAAACTAGAGAATTTTCCATCCTCACACATGGAAGAAGAGGAAGATGCAAAAACAAAGGAGGAAGATGCACCCACAAAGGAGGACGATGCACAACCTCCCATGCCCTTGGTAAGCAATGAAGAAGAAATTGAATTAGAAGACAGCTACCAAGAAGAAGAGGTTGAAATTGAGGAAGCTTGCAAAGAAGTGGAAGAATTCAAAGAAGAACACAAGGGAGTGGAGCTTGCAAGACCTCTCCCAAAGCTATCACCATCTAATACAACATTCAAGTGGGTAAAATTCTTATCCTTAACCTTTACGTTCCCACTTGAATATGGGCTACTGGAGACAGATTGTCAACGTAGAGCTCTTTGTGGCATTAAGAGTAAGAGGAAGATGGTTAGTGGTGAGAGTTGTCAAGCAAGGTTCAATATGGTTGCATGCTCCAAATTGAAGTGTAAGGATTGGTGTAGAGCTCAATTGAATGGGTCTAGGAGGTTGTTTGGATGTCTCTGTGAGAATTCAGATTGCTTGCCACCCGGTGGGAACAATGTTGATCCACAAGAAGACGGGTGTAAAAGCATGGTTTGGGACCCTGGAATTCATTCACACCATCAACACTCTTGGGGCCTTGTCACTTGCTTCAACGTGCTCGAAGGAGTTATGCGCCTAGTTTGGAATCCAGTTGACCATTGGATTGACAAACATTGGTGGAGATTTCTGGATCAGTACAAGCACAAGCCACCATGACAAGGAGCTCACCACATGTCCAACTTAAGGACTTTAACTAAAAGTGCTAGGTGGGAGACAACCCACCGTGGTATGATCATTTCTTTTCATTCTTAGCTTTATTTTTATTAGTAGTAGTTTTCTTCCTTATTTGATTTTTATTGAGTTCTTACTAATTTTCTGATCATGCAGCTATTTTATCACAGGAACCGAACACCTCAGGCTATAAAAGAAAGAGCACACGACGCGCAACCGTCGCTGACGCGTATGCGTCAGATGGGAGTGCGTAAAATAAAAAGTGAACAGAGAGTTGCGCGGGAGTGGCGCAGGAAGGATGCCTCTAGCACAAACAAACCCACACGTACGCGTACCCCACGCGTGCGCGTCGTCTGCAATTTTAGCCACCTCACGCGTGCGCGTCAATGACGCATACGTGTGACCTTGAAATTGGCGTAAATGGGTGTTTTTGCAGAGAGTTGTGCTGACTTGGGGCTGGAAGTATGCCATTCGCACAAAATTTGGTCATGCGGACGCGTCCTTGACGCGTTCGCGTCCTTTGCAGAAACGACCAGCCACGCGTGCGCGTGCATGACGCGCACGCGTCACATGGGAATCTTAGTTCCCCAGCCACGCGAACAGAGAGTTGTGCATGCATGCGGCTGGCTTCGCACAAATCGCACAAAACCTAGGGCACGCGGACGTGTGCCTGATGCTTCCGTGTCATTAAAAAAAAATCTCGCGACCCACGCGTCGCCTGCACCGCACACCTCCACCAGTTCGCCGCTAGTTTTTAAATTTTTTTTATTCTCTCTCACAAATCCTAATTCTCTCTTGTTCTTTTATCCTTTTATTCTTATTTCAGTATAATATTTGTTTCTTTTTATTTTCAGTTCTTCTTTGCTTGAGGACAAGCAAACCTTTAAGTGTGGTGTTGATGCTTCGCTTATTGGTTTTTTGTCTATTCTTATGGCACCAAAGGGAGGCGAATCATCTTCACAAAGGAGCACAACTTGAAGAATAAAACGACCGCTCGGATAACTAAGGTGGTTGAGTTCCTTTCTTTTTTTTCTTCCCGCTTTTATTATGTTATGTTTTGGTTTCCTACTACTTTGTTTGGTTGTTGCATGATCCTTTATTAGTAGATTCATAGGTTCTAGTTTAATTTTCTGTTAAGTGCTTTAATTCTGAAAGATGTCTCATGTATTGCCTACTGAGCTTGAAATAAAAAAGAAAGAAGAACAGATGTAGTGCATGAGAATTTGAGTTTAATTTTTAGAGTAGTCTCATTTATTCAAATGTGGTGGTATTTTCTGTGACTCTAAATGCATGACATGAACAGTGCATATTTTTTATAGTGAAGTTTATGAATGTTAAAATTGTTGGCTCTTGAAAGAATGATGAAAAAAGAGAAATGTTATTGATAATCTGAAAAATCATAAAATTGATTCTTGAAGCAAGAAAAAGCAGTGAAAAACACAAAGCTTGCGAAAAAAAAGCAGAAAAAGCCAATAACCCTTTAAACTAAAAGGCAAAGGGTAAAAAGAATCCAAGGCTTTGAGCATTAATGGAGAGGAGGGTCCAAAGGAATAAAATCCTGGCCAAAGCGGCTAAATCAAGCTGTCCCTAACCATGTGCTTGTGGCGTGAAGGTGTCAAGTGAAAAACTTGAGACTGAGCGGTTAAAGTCGTGATCCAAAGCAAAAAGAGTGTGCTTAAAAACTCTGGGCACCTCTAACTGGGGACTCTAGCAAAGCTGAGTCACAATCTGAAAAGGTTCACCCAGTTATGTGTCTGTGGCATTTATGTATCCAGTGGTAATACTGGAAAACAAAATGCTTAGGGTCACGGCCAAGACTCAAAAAGTAGCTGTGTTCAAGAATCAACATATTAAACTAGGAGAATCAATAACACTATCTGAATTCTGAGTTCCTGTTCCAAGGGTTACCTGAAACTGTAGGTCAATCTCGGACGAGATCTCCTGTGCTGATCGGGGATGACGTGTCCGGCTATGAGTGGTGGTCGGAGCTATCGTATCCGAGTTGTTGAGCTTAGCTGCACTGCTGATCCTTCACTACTGAAGGGTGGGAGGTACCTGCAAGGGACTCCGATGCTTAAGTTAGCAAGGGTATTAAGCAGGTTTTTAGTAGAATCAGAGTATGAGTTATACCTGGGTACTCCAGTGTATTTATAGAGGTGTGGAGTTACCTTTTTAGATAAGATAAGTTAGTTATCTTATCTTATCTTATCTTATCTTATCTTTGGGTGAGGTCAGCTTATCTTCAAGGGAACCGCCTTTATCTCTATAGGCTTGGACTGCCTTTGAATTTGGGTCGTGTTCCTCTATTTGGGCCCTTTACTGGGCTTTCCTGGCAGTTTGTCCGAGCTCTTTGAGAAGAGGTCGGATAGTCTGACCTGAAGAGGTCGGTTGCCTTGTCGCTAAACATCCCGGGTCGGATAGCTCGACCTAGGGTATGAACAGTGCCCCTGCTCGAGCTCGGTCTTTCTTTTTGAGGTCGAGTCTTAGTTTTAGGACTTCGATCCTTCTTTGGTGAAGCTAAACTCGAGCATTTGTCAACTTCTTTCTTTGTAGAGTCTTCGTTTTTGAATGTGGAACGTTTTCTTCTAAAAGCGCGCGCTTTTGTATTAGCGCTCTGTTCTTGGGAACGTGTGAGGGTTTAATACCCTTATTAATTGTTTTTTAATGCTCCGTTTCCCTTGGCTCTTTTATTTTGAATTTTACAAAAAAAAACAGTTTCTCTTCTTCGTTTTTCTTTGTAACTTCCCCCTTTACTCTTTCGCTTTCTGTTTTCGCCTGAATTTTGCATTTTTGTGTTGCGGCATCATTTGGCGATTTCTGGGTGTTTTTCTTTGAAAGGCGATTCCGTCTCTCCATCTTCATTCTCCTTCGAAGCCTCCTCCTTTGTTCAGGTTGGTTTTTCTTTTCATTATTCTTGCCATTTTTTCCGGTGAAGCTTTGATTCTGCCTATATGTTTGGAAAGCTTGAACCTTTTGTGGTCTTGTGTTTGTTCGCTACTGTGATGTATTTTTTCTGGCTTTTTGTCTTTGCATGTTTTGCTGCTGCTTTTGGTTAGTTCTTTAATCCTTGAGTTTTGTGAACTGCACTTGTTGTCTTCTGAAAAGATTGCCCCTTGATTTTTTGCCTTGTCGATGGCTCTCCTTGCCACCGAACTTTTTATAGAAGATAACGATTTTTTCTATGATACACTTTGCCACTTGGTAGCTTCGTTTGTTACTTGAACTGGGACGGTGAGCCTGGGAGATATTTTCTTTTGATGGCTTTGTGGTTCGTAGCCTTCTTCTCACTAGCATCTCTTTAGTTGCAGAATAAAGAGGGGTTTATCGTTTTCCTGTTAGGATGTATCAAGATGTGAGCTTGTAGGTTTTCCTGAGTCCTTGTTCTGTGCCTGCCTCCAAAGGATGCCCCTGGATCTTTGGTGTGGGTCCTAGGGTTTCCTTTTGTTGTTTTTATTGCACTGATTTATGTTGGTCGAGCTATTTTGTCCTACGTCCGAGATGTTTTTTAGTAATCCCATTTCCTTTTCTTGTTTGTAGGACTAGTTCACCTCATGTCTTCTCGCAAAAATATTGTCAAGACGTCTTCCTAAGTCCCTGAGGGCATGGCTGATTGGGTGGATTCCATGGTTCTCCTGTGTGTTTCATTGGTTGATTCTGAGTTTTGTCAGCAACTTAGGCAATTTCATAGAATTTGTGATAATGGTAGTGATGAGAAGAACTATGAGCTCCTGTTTTGAATTTGCTCTTGGATCTCCGGATATTCGTCTTCTTTCAGATCGAATTTAACTTCCGGGATCACTGACCTTAGACCCATTATCTTGTAGTAATGGTCTAAGTATTCTTTGGTTAAGAACTTCCCTTGATTCCAAAGTGATTTTAGAATATTCTCTTCCTTGCCTCTTGAGGTGGTTTGTTTTCCCTTAGGAGCCATGATCTTGGTGGGTATTGACTTAGTGATCACGGATAAACACACCAAAATTAGAGGTTTGCTTGTCCTCAAGCAAAAGAAAGGAAAGGAGAGAGATATAGGGAGAGCCAAGTTCGAATTGTGGAGGAGAGGAGGGAGACCGAACGAGGATTTAAAGGGAAGGGGGTGGGTTTTCGAAAATTTTTGAAAAAGATATGATAGAAAATGTGATTTAGAAAAGATAAGTATTTGGAGATTCCAACTATATATGCATTTTATTTTTATGCGACAGGTATGTGACCTTAGGAATTAGGTTCGGGAGTTGCTTTAGCAATTGTTGCTGGCTCCAGGTGTCAGTAATAGAAAAAGATTGGATTGGGAAAGACCATGGAGGTTGACAAACCAGTGCTGTTGGGGAAGCCTCTCATCGAGAAGAAAAAAGAAAATAGGACAATAGCTGACTAAACCTCTGAGCTCTTTTTCTGTAAAGATCCTTTTCTTAAAGGGACATTTCCGCACTCATTTCAGATCATAGAGGTCGGGCTTCAGTCGAACAACCTTCTCCCTCCCTTCCACCGATGAAACTACTCTTGCAAAGTCAAAAAGTCGTATAACGTTCCTTCCAGCCAGTCGAATATTTTCTATTAAAGCAAAGCCAAGAGGCGATAGTGGCATCGGTCTTATCGTTCCATGAGGAAAAGGTCCGGAAAGGTCTATTTTATTTGCGAAATCGCGACCCCTACTCTAACGAGGAGCAGCTGATCCAACAGAAGGGCGAGCCTTTTTAGCTATGATTATACTCGTGATTTGAGCTACATTATGTGCTTGTGATTCACACCACGACTACCCTTGCAGAATGGGACTCCTTGCGGGAGCATACGCAGGGAAGAGGGAACAAAGATCCTTCTCAATTCTTTCACTGCAGATAGCAAGCATCAAAAAGAAAGAGTTTCATCAGTAAGTTCCTCCCCGCTTCAAGAGACCGAAGAAGGTTCAACTAGCGCTTAGAGTTCGGTGCGAGGATCAACTCCGTACCCTTCCTTCAGATACGCTTTGCACGAGATGAGACAGTGTAGATAGATCCGGATAAGAAGGCACACATTCCTAAGACTGGTAATTGCCTCAATGAGGAAAAACAACAACCTAAAAGGCGGACTAAGATAAGTTATTCAGCTAGGTAATGCGTTAAAGAGCCGTTATGTAGAAAAAAGAAAGCAGACATGCACACGAAAAGACTTGCAACAGTAAGGTAAGGCTTGACTTTCCCCGCCACTCCGTCAAATAGGCTTAATGCCTTACTCTAAAGGAGGAATCCGAAAGAATCAATCATCTGTATATATGCATGGCCTTGATCGACACGACAGCAAGACAAGAGCAGGGAAGGACTGGTATTACCTGTTGTTGAGGAAGAGAAGTAGACAAATCTGATGCTAGTCTTTTGCCCCTGTTAGCACTTTCCTGAACCGTCTTGTCGGAGGTATCTTTGTAACAAACAGGTTCTACCACCTGGCTTAGTTTAGCTGAGGACAGGACAGCATACGGCTCAAGAGGAGTGGGAATAACATGTTCCGTGGAGTTTGAAAGGGGGTGGCCCGCTTGCAAAATAATCTTCTCGGCTTCGAGGAACTTTCTATGTTGCTCCCCCCTTCTTAGTCAATGGGAGAGGGAGGAGTCTATCCCGGAGGCTTCTTGGCCTTGCTTTCCTCTTGTCTATCTTGTCTGTTTCTGTTCAGAATCACGGTCCCGTTCCCTGCCAAGTCTTGGGCGCTCTATCTGCATATCCCCTGGATGGGGTTCCCTTTGAGATTCTGCTTTCTGCATTATATTATCACCCATTCTGGAAGGTCATTGCGTGGTCAAGAGACGACCGTGGTGCGTGAGAGGTATTTCCCGAGCTGTCGACAGGATCAGGTGAGGGCGCTGGAGTAACTGACCTACGGATGCTAGACCCATCCGGAAGATTTCGACGGACCTTGCATTGAGCTGATGACATAGACTTCAGCTGCTGTCTCTTCCTTGATTAACTGTACTCGGACTCGGGTTCCTGGACTTGGTGCATAGTAGGTCATGGAGGCCTGGCTCAGGGCTTTCTTTCGTGGAAATCCACTCCTCTCCACCGGAAATAGGTTGGAGGCTTACACGGTAAGATAAGAGGGAAATCTAGTCGTGGACAGGAAAGTTAACCATAACATTTCCTTCCCCTGAACCAGGATCCGCATAGTGACCATAGTAACACGGTAAGGTACAGGCGGTGGCCAAGTACCCTCGGCTAGTACAGTACGATCAAGTCATTCACTTCGCTAGGTCTTTCTATTAGAGCGGGTAGTGGAAATTGCTCCGCTTTCCTGTTTCCTTTGTGCATCTTTCTTTTCCCATGTCGGCGCTGCCGCATGCCTTTGATCAATAGAACAGGAAGAGGAGTCAGCCAAAAAGAAAGAACACCAAAAGTAACGACCACCAAGATACGCATAGTGATTCGATCTTTTGATCACCCATTTTTGGAAAACCATTTTGGGCCTTACACACGGAAGATTGGATTGCATGAATCACGAGTCTTATATACTGTGTTACGATCACCTCATATTGATCATTGAGGGGGGCCTCGGCCCAGGAAGGGGAGAGTGGCCGAGTGGTTAAAAGCGACAGACTGTAAATCTGTTGAAGTTTTTCTACGTAGGTTCGAATCCTACCTCTCCCACTTGTTTGTTGTAGACTGAAGAGTTTCCCTTTAAGGGGGTTAGCGTAAAATCGAGTGAAACGAGAGGAGCGAATAAGGAGAACTTCAAAACTCTTTCACTATTCATACGCACCTGCATCCGCAGCTAATTCTTGAAAGTAGTTTCGTTTCCTTATTTTATACGCACGAGGCTAGAGGTTGAGTTCTACACCGATCCCTTCACATTTGAATTAGTGGTTCTTTATCCCTTAGTAAGAAGGCGCCCTGAGGCCGCTTTTCAGGATGCTCTTTTAGGTTTTTAAGAATAGCAATTCTTGGGGTCATTGATGGAGCCGAAGCCCTAGTTTCTTGATGATAGGAATAGCCGTTATCTTCGTTCAATCCCTAACGGTCGCCTATCGGAGTTGCCTGTGTTAGGCATCAAAATTTCCTTCCGATCCGGACTCTTTCTTTGTAAGAAAGACATCCATACGTAGGGTGTGGTCGAAGATCAGTGACTGCTTCCTTTGCTGATCAGCGATCATGCCCCCTTATTCTAGCGGAGGAACAACTTCACATCGGATTAATTCCCTAGCTAATCCGCCTTCAAGCCTTGTTCCTTCTTCCGCTTCATCTATCTAAGCCTCTTCCTTGGTCTTTCGTTCGTAGTGGCGACAGGACTACTTAATAGCATAGCATAATTACTTAAAGAAAGCAACCTTAAGCCTGTGGAGCAAGAGTACATCAAATGGATTCACAAAACTGGAAGGAAGAAGGTACGTAGTTACTCGCCTTTCTGTAGTGCGAGAGGGCCGCTACTAACTGAAAAAAAAAGGCACTAGAGCGGGTTTCAGCTCTGGTTCGATAGGAAAAGATGTAATTTAAAATTGAAAAGATATGAAAGATATTTGAAAAAGATAGATTTGTTTTTTAAAAATATTGTGAAGATTTGAAAAAGATATTGATGAGTTTGAAAAAAATTTGAAAAAGATAGAATTGTTTTGAAAAAGATTTGAGAAGAGGTTGAAGAGGAATTGAGAGAGAATTAATATTAGGATTAAGATATTTTTAATAATTTTTTTTTTGAAAAAAAAGTTTGAAAAATGAACGTATGGGAACACGTTTATGCAAGAAAATATGGATGGAAATATGAAAATTTGAAAAAAAATCAATTTGGAAACAAAAACTTCCTCCCCTCCACAATCCTGGCGTTAAACGCCCAACTGCTGCATGTTTTGGGCGTTTAACGCCCATCTGTAGCCTCTTTTGGGCGTTTAACGCCCAGCTGTTGCTTCTGGATGGCGTTAAATGCCAGAATTCCTTTGTCACTGGGCATTTTTCCTGAACACCCAGGATGCTGCAAGTATGGCGTTTAACGCCCAGAAAGGCATCATTACTGGCGTTAAACGCCCAGTATATGCTTCTTTTGGGCGTTTAACCCCCAAATATACCTATTACTGGCGTTTTCTTACCAGTGAGCTCATTCTCCCTGTTTTGTGCTCTGAATCCTTCTGTAACCCTGTGAACTTATGCAATTGATTCTTTACCTTGAAGATTATTAGTATTGAATTTGTATAATTTAAAAATAAATAAAATAAAGAATAGAATGAAATAAAATAACACAAAAAGTTTTGCTAATGGCTGGGTTGCCTCCCAGCAAGCACTTCTTTATTGTCTTTAGCTGGACCTTGCTGAGCTTTTAATCTAGCTTCAGCCTTGAGCACTCTTGCTCAACATTGCCTTCAAGATAATGCTTGATCCTCTGTCCATTAACAATGAACTTCTTATTAGAATCAATGTCTTGAAGCTCCACATAGCCATATGGTGACACACTTGTAATCACATATGGTCCCCTCCACCGGGATTTCAGTTTCCCGGGGAATAGCCGGAGCCTAGAGTTAAACAGCAGAACCTTCTGTCCTTGTTCAAAGACTCTAGATGACAGCTTTCTGTCATGCCACCTTTTTGCTTTCTCTTTGTAAAGCTTGGCATTTTCGAAAGCAGTGAGTCTGAATTCCTCTAGCTCATTTAGCTGGAGCAATCTTTTTTCTCCAGCTAATCTGGCATCAAAGTTAAGGAATCTGGTTGCCCAGTAGACCTTATGTTCCAGTTCCACGGGCAGATGACAGGCCTTACCATACACAAGCTGGTATGGAGAGGTCCCTATAGGAGTCTTGAATGCTGTTCTGTAAGCCCACAGAGCATCATCCAAGCTTCTCACCCAATCCTATCTACGGGTACTTACAGTCCGTTCCAAGATTCTTTTTAACTCTCTATTAGAGACTTCAGCTTGCTCGTTTGTTTGTGGATGATATGGAGTTGCCACCTTGTGGCTAATTCCGTACCGGACCATGGCAGAGTAAAGTTGTTTGTTGCAGAAGTGAGTGCCCCCATCACTAATTAGTGCTCTAGGGACACCAAACTTGCTGAAGATATGTTTCTGGAGGAACTTCAGCACTATCCTAGTATCATTAGTAGGTGTGGCAATGGCCTCTACCCATTTGGATACATAGTCGACTGCTACCAAAATATAAGTGTTTGAGTATGATGGTGGGAAAGGCCCCATGAAGTCAATACCCCATACATCAAACAACTCAATCTCCAAGATTCCTTGTTGAGGCATGGCTTAACCATGAGGCAGATTACCAACTCTCTGGCAACTGTCACAGTTACATACAAACTCTCGGGAATCTCTATAGAGGGTAGGCCAGTAGAAGCCACATTGGAGGACCTTGGTGGCTGTTCGCTCACCTCCGAATTGGCCTCCATATTGCGATCCATGGCAATGCCATAAGATCTTCTGTGCTTCTTCTCTAGGCACACACCTACGGATTATTCCGTCTGCACATCTCTTAAAGAGATAGGGTTCATCCCACAAGTAGTACTTTGTATCAGTAATTAATTTTTTCTTTAGTTGCCTGCTGTACTCTTTGGGTATGAACCTAGCAGCTTTATAGTTTGCAATGTCTGCAAACCATGGTGTTTCCTGAATGGCGAACAAATGCTCATCCAGAAAGGTTTAAGAGATCTCAATAGAGGAAAAGGACGCCCCTTCTACTGGTTCTATCCGGGACAGATGATCAGCCACTTGGTTTTCTGTCCCTTTTCTGTCTCTTATTTCTATATCAAACTCTTGCAGAAGCAACACCCATCTTATGAGCCTGGGTTTTGAATCCTGCTTTGTAAGTAGATATTTAAGAGCAGCATGGTCAGTATACGCAATCACTTTGGATCCTACTAAGTATGATATAAACTTGTCAATGGCATAAACCACTGCAAGTAATTCTTTTTCTGTGGTTGTGTAATTTTTTTGGGCATCATTTAAAACACGGCTAGCATAATAAATGACATGCAGAAGCTTGTCATGCCTCTGCCCCAATACTGCACCAATGGCATAGTCATTGGCATCACACATTAGTTCGAATGGTAAGGTCTAGTCTGGTGCAGAAATAACTGGTGTTGTGACCAGCTTAGCTTTCAGAGTTTCAAACGCCTGCAGACACTCTGTGTCAAACACAAATGGCGTGTCAACAGCTAGCAGGTTGCTTAGAAGTTTTTTAATTTTTGAAAAATCCTTTATAAACCTCCTATAGAATCCTGCATGCCCCAGAAAGCTTCTGATTGCCTTAACATTGGCAGGTGGTGGTAATTTTTTAATTACCTCTACCTTAGCTTGATCCACCTCTATTCCCTTGTTCGAAATCTTGTGCCCAAGGACAATCCCTTCAGTTACCATAAAGTGGCATTTTTTCCAATTTAAAACCAGGTTAGTCTCTTGGCAACTTTTCAGAACCAGTGTTAGGTGATCAAGACAAGAGCTGAATGAGTCTCCATATACTGAGAAGTCATCCATGAAGACTTCCAGAATTTTTTCCACCATATCAGAGAAAATAGAGAGCATGCATCTCTGAAAGGTTGCAGGTGCATTACACAGCCCAAATGGCATCCTTCTGTAAGCAAACACTCCAGATGGACACGTGAATACTGTTTTCTCTTGATCCTGGGGATCTTCTGCAATTTGGTTGTAGCCTGAATAGCCATCCAAAAAGCAGTAATAATCATGACCTGCTAGTTTTTCTAGCATCTGGTCTATGAATGGTAAAGGAAAATGATCCTTTCTGGTGGCTGTATTGAGCCTTCTGTAGTCAATACACATGCGCCACCTTGTAACTGTTCTTGTAGGAACCAGTTCATTTTTTTCATTATGAACCACTGTAATGCCTCCCTTTTTGGGGACAACTTGGACAGGGCTCACCCAGGGGCTGTTAGAAATGGGATAAATAATCCCAGCCTCCAGTAACTTGGTGACCTCTTTCTGCACCACCTCCTTCATGGCTGGATTTAGCCGCCTCTGTGGTTGAACCACTGGCTTAGCATCATCCTCCAATAGGATCTTGTGCATGCATCTAGCAGGGCTTATGCCCTTAAGGTCACTTATGGACCACCCAAGAGCTGTCTTGTGTGTCCTTAGCACTTGAAGTAGTGCTTCCTCTTCCTGTGGATTTAAAGCAGAGCTTATGATCACCGAAAAAGTGTCACCTTCTCCCAAAAATGCATATTTCAGGGACGGTGGTAGTGGTTTGAGCTCGGGTTTAGGAGGTTTTTCCTCTCCCTGAGGAATTTCCAGAGGCTCTTTTATTTCCTCTGAATCCTCCAAATCAGGCTGAGCATCTTTAAAGATGTCTTCTAGCTCTGATTCGAGACTCTCATCCATGTTGATCTCCTCTACCAAAGAGTCAATAAGATCAACTTTCATGCAGTCTTTTGGTGTGTCTGGATGCTGCATGGCTTTGACAACATTTAACTTGAATTCATCCTCATTGACCCTCAGGGTTACTTTCCCCTTTTAGACATCAATGAGAGTTCGTCCAGCTGCTAGGAAAGGTCTTCCTAGAATGAGAGTAGCACTCTTGTGCTCCTCCATTTTCAGCACTACAAAGTTAGTGGGAAAAGCGAATGGCCCGACCCTGACAATCATGTCTTCAATCACGCCTGATGGGTATTTAATGGAGCCATCAGCAAGTTGGAGACATATCCGGGTTGGTTTAACTTTTTCAGTTAAACCAAGCTTTCTGATAGTGGATGTAGGTATTAGGTTGATGCTTTCCCCAAGATCACATAAAGCTGTCTTGGTGCAATTACCCTCTAATATGCATGGTATCATAAAGCTCCCGGGATCTTTAAGCTTTTCTGGGAAGCTTTTCAGAATGACTGCACTACATTCTTCAGTGAGGAGAACTCTTTCAGTTTCTCTCCAATCCTTCTTATGACTCAAGATCTCTTTCATGAACTTGGCATAAGAGGGTATTTGCTTAAGTGCCTCTGCAAATGGAATCTTTATTTCAAGAGTCCTGAGATAGTCTGCAAAGCGGGCAAATTGCTTATCCTGCTCCTCTTTACAGAGTTTTTGAGGATAAGGTATCTTGGCTTTGTATTCCTCAACCTTAGTTGCTGTAGGTTTATTTCCTACAGAGGTGGTTGGAGAAGCCTTTTTAGAGGGGTTGTTATCAGCACTTGTGTGTGTCTGATCCCTCACTGGAATTTGAATGCCCGGGTTAGAAGCTGGATTGGCGTTGGACGCCAAATCCTTACTTGTTTCTGGCATTTGAACGCCAGAACTGAGCTTCCATTGGGCGTTTGACACCAACTCCCTGCCTGTTTTTGGCGTTTGAACGCCAGAGCTATGCATGGGTTAGGCATTTAACGCCAGCTTTGCATCCTTTTCTGGCGTTTGAACGCCAGATTTATTCCTCTCTGGGCTCTTACTGTCCTCAGAGGGATTTGGACAATATTTTGCTCATCCTCTGTCAGTTGTTATTTTCTTGGCTTTCTGCTGCTCTGATGTGATGTATTTAATGTTTTCCCACTTCTTAATTGAACTTCCTGGCGCTCTTCTGTTATCTGCCTTGATAGCTGCTGTTTTGTCTGATTCAATTGTACTTTCATATTTTTATTACCATTTTTAGTGTCTTGTAGCATCTCCTTGAATTCTGCCAGCTGTTTTGTTAGAAAACACAATTGTTGATTGAGTTCAGCAACTTGTTCTGGTGGACCAAGTTCAGTAGATACTGCTTTGGTTTCTTCTTGTATGGAGGACCCACTACTTATGTACAGATGCTGATTTCTAGCGACTATATCAATAAGCTCTTGAGCCTCTTCAATAGTTTTTCTCATGTGTATAGATCCACTAGCTGAGTGGTCTAGAGATATCTGAGCTCTTTCTTTAAGCCCATAGTAGAAGATGTCTAATTGCACCCACTCTGAAAACATTTCAAAGGGGCATTTCCTTAGCATCCTTCTATACCTCTCCCAGGCATTATAAAGGGATTCATTATCCTCTTGTTTAAAGCCTTGGATGTCCAGCCTTAGCTGTGTCATCCTTTTTGGAGGAAAATATTGATTCAGAAATTTGTCTGATAACTGTTTCCATGTTCTTATGCTTGCTGTGGGCTGGTTATTTAACCACCTCTTAGCTTGATCTTTTATAACAAACAGAAACAGTAACAACCTGTATACATCCTGATCTACCTCCTTGTCACGCACTGTGTCAGCAATTTGCAAGAACTGCGCCAGAAACTCAGTAGGTTCTTCCTGTGGAAGACCGGAATACTGGCAATTTTGCTGCACCATGACAATGAGCTGAGGATTTAGCTCAAAACTTCTTGCTTTGATGGGAGGTATACAGATGCTACTCCCATATGTAGCAGTAATGGGGTTAGCATATGACCCCAGAGTCCTTCTGGACTGTTCATTTCCACTTAGATCCATGATGGAGAAAGGGAGATGATGTGAATTGCAAGTAAAATATATTTTTATTTTTATTTTATTTAATTAAAAATAACTGAAAAAAATTGAAATAAAATAAAGTAAAATAATTAGAAGATAAAATATAGATTTTGAAAATTAAAAGAAAAGGAAAATTAAAAGAAATTTGAATGTTGAATTGACTAATTAATTGAAAAGATTTGAAAATTTTTGAATATGATTTTCGAAAAAGATTTGAATTTTGAATTTTTAAAACTAAGATAAGATAAAATAGAAAGTTTTGAAATAAAAATCTGAAATTTTTTTTAAAGGAAAATTTCGAAAATTAATTAAAATAAAGAGAAAAGATATTTTTGAATTTAATGAAGAGAGAGAAAAACAATAAAAAGACACCAGACTTAAAATTTTTAGATCTAATGCTCCTTGTTTTTTGAAAGTTTTAGAGGGAAAACACCAAGGAACACCAAACTTAAAGATTTTAAGATCAAACCACAAAGAAGCCTCAAGAACACCTTGAAGACTCACAAGAACATAAAAAGAACACCAAACTTAAAACTTTTAGAAAACTAAAAAGAAGTTTTCAAAAATAAATAAAAAAAGAGAACATCAAACTTAAAAGTTTGACACGAGATTTAATCAAAGAAAAATTATTTTTGAAAAAGTTTTAAAAGGAGGATTCCCGATTACCAAGAACATAAGCACAACGCTCTAGCCAATTGAGCTATGAATTTAAAGTGTTTTAAAAAAAGTATTTAATGTATAAAATCTCTTTTTTTTTTAATACTGATAATTTAAAAACGCACAAGAAAAACAAGAAAATACACAGAACAGGAAAAACTAAAGATCGGACAAGAAAAATAGCAAGAAAAACTTGAAGATCAAGAAAGAACAATGAACACAAATTCGAAAATTTAAAAGAAAGTAAAAATATGTAATTGACACCAAACTTAAAATATAAAACTAAACTCAAATAGAAAAACTCAATTATTAGTTTAGAAAAATTTCCGAAAGATTTAAAAGAGAAAATAAGGATTTAAAAAAAATTTCAAACAAAAACAATAATAGAAGACGCAATTTTAGTGACTCTAAACTAAAAAGATAAATTTTTCCTAATCTAAGCAACAAAATAAACCGTCAGTTGTCCAAACTCGAACAATCCCCGGCAACGGCGCCAAAAACTTGGTGCACGAATTGTAAATCACACTTTTTACAACTCGTACCACTAACCAGCAAGTGCACTGGGTCATCCAAGTAATACCTTACGTGAGTAAGGGTCGAATCCCACGGAGATTGTCGGCTTGAAGCAAGCTATGGTTATCTTGTGACTCTTAGTCAGGATATCAATTATGATTATCAGTTTGAATTGCAAAAAATAAAAGAGCATGAAATAGATACTTGTTATGCAGTAATGGAGAACAAATTGAGGTTTTGGAGATGCTTTATCTCTGAGTCACTACTTTCCTTCCATTTTCTTCTTCACGCACGCAAGGCTCCTTCCATGGCAAGCTGTGTGTTGGGTTTCACCGTCGTCAATGGCTACCTCCCGTCCTTTCAGTGAAAAATGTCCATGTACATGGCTAATCATCTGTCGGTTCTCACTTGTATTGGAATAAGATCCATTGATCCTTTTGCGTCTGCCCAATATTTGTGAGTTTGAAGCTCGTCACAGTCATCCCTTCCCAGATCCTACTCAGAATACCACAGACAAGGTTTAGACGTTTCGGATCTTAGGCATGGCCGCCAATTGATTCTAGCTTATACCACGAAGACTCTGGTCGCACGGATCTGAAAGTTCTGTTGTCAGGAGAGGCGATCAGACTCATGAGCCAGGAACCCAAAAGATATTCATTCAATCTAAGGTAGAACGGAGGTGGTTGTCAGGTACGCATTCATAGGTTGAAAATGGTGATGAGTGTCACAGATCATCACATTCATCATATTGAAGTGCGAATGAACATCTTAGAACAGAAACAAGCGTGTTGAATAGAAAATAGAAGTAATTGCATTAATTCATCAAGATACAGCAGAGCTCCTCACCCCCAATCATGGAGATTAGAGACTCATGCCGAAGAGATACAATGTAAATCGTGAAAATGTCATGAGATTCATAACAAATCTCTAAAAGTTGTTTAAATACTAAACTAGTAACCTAGGTTTACAGAAAATGAGTAAACTACGATAGATAGTGCAGAAATCCACTACCGGGGCCCACTTGGTATGTGCTGGGGCTGAGACTTGAGCTTTACACGTGCCTAGGCTGTTTCTGGAGTTAAACGCCAGGTTGTAGCCTGTTTTGGGCGTTTAACTCCAATTTGTAACCTGTTTCTGGCGTTTAACGCCAAAATGCAACATGGAACTGGTGTTGAACACCAGTTTACGTCGTCTATCCTTGAGCAAAGTATGGAATATTATATATTGCTGGAAAGCTACTTTCCAACGCAATTGAGAGCGTGCAATTTGGATTTCTGTAGCTCCAGAAAATCCATTTCGAGTGCAGGGAGGTCAGAATCCAACAGCATCTACAGTCCTTTTTCAGCCACTGAATCAGATTTTTCTCAGGTCCCTCAATTTCAGCCAGAAAATACCTGAAATTATAGAAAAGCACACAAACTCATAGTAAAGTCCAGAAATGTGAATTTTGAATAAAAACTAATAAAATATAACAAAAACTAATTAATTTATACTAAAAACTACCAAAAAACAATGCCAAAAAGCGTATAAATTATCCGCTCATCATCCACCTTAGTGATGGTGGCTTGTTCTTCCTCTTGAAGATCTTATGGAGTACTTGAGCTCCTCAATGTCTCTTCCTTGCCTTTGTTGCTCCTCCCTCATGACTCTTTGGTCTTCTCTAATTTCATGGAGGATGATGGAATGCTCTTGGTGCTCCACCCTTAGTTGTCCCATATTGGAACTTAATTCTCCTAGGGAGGTGTTGATTTGCTCCCAATAGTTTTGTGGAGGAAAATGCATCCCTTGAGGCATCTCAGGAATTTCATGATGAGGAATTTCCTCATGCTCTTGCCCATGAGTGGGATCTCTTGTTTGCTCCATCCTTTTCTTAGTGATGGGCTTGTCCTCATCAATGAGGATGTCTTCCTCTATGTCAATTCCAGCCGAATTGCAGAGGTGACAAATGAGATGAGGGAAGGCTAACCTTGCCAAAGTAGAGGACTTGTCCGCCACCTTATAGAGTTCTAGGGATATAACCTCATGAACTTCTACTTCCTCTCCAATAATGATGCTATGGATCATGATAGCCCAGTCTATAGTAACTTCAGATCGGTTGCTAGTGGGAATGATTGAGCATTGGATGAACTCTAACCATCCCCTAGCCACAGGCTTGAGGTCATGCCTTCTTAGTTGAACCGGCTTCCCTCTTGAATCTCTCTTCCATTGAGCGCCCTCTTCACAAATGTCTATGAGGACTTGGTCCAACCTTTGATCAAAGTTGACCCTTCTAGTGTAGGGGCGTGCATCTCCTTGCATCATGGGGAAGTTGAATGCTAACCTTACATTTTCTGAACGGAAATCTAAGCATTTCCCCCAAACCATTATAAGCCAATTCTTAGGATCCGGGTTCACACTTTGGTCATGGTTCTTGGTGATCCATGCTTTGGCATAGAACTCTTGAACCATTAAGATCCCGACTTGTTGAATGGGGTTGGTGAGAATTTCCCAAAATCTTTTTCGAATCTCATGTCGGATCTCTAAATATTCACCCTTTTTGAGCTTGAAAGGGACCTCAGGGATCACCTTCTTCTTGGCCACAACTTCATAGAAATGGTCTTGATGCACCCTTGAGATGAATCTCTCCATCTTCCATGACTCGGAGGTGGAATCTTTTGCCTTCCCTTTCCTCTTTCTAGAGGTTTCTCTGGCCTTTGGTGCCATAAATGGTTATGGAAAAACAAAAAGCAACGCTTTTACCACACCAAACTTAGAAGGTTTGCTCGTCCTCGAGCAAAAGATAAAAGAAGAGAGTAGGAGAAGAAGAAATAGAGGAGATGGAGGGGGTTAGTGTTTCGGCCAAGGGGGTGAGTAGGGTGTATGATGTGTGAAAATGAAGGAGTGAAGATTGGTTTATATAGGAGTGGAGAGAGGGGTAGGGTTCGGCCATGTATGCGTGGGTTTGGGAGGGAAATTGGTTTGAATTTGAATGGTGAGGTAGGTGGGGTTTTATGATGGATGGATGTGGATTGGTGAAGAGATTATGGAGAAGAGGGTAGGATTTGATAGGTGAGGGGTATTTGGGGAAGGGTGTTATGGAAAGGTGTGAAGAAGAGAGAAAGAGCTGAAGTAGGTGGGGATCCTGTGGGGTCCACAGATCCTGAGGTGTCAAGGATTTCTCATCCCTGTACCATGTGGCGTGTAAACGCCCCCTTGATTGCCAATCCTGGCGTTAAACGACAGGTTGTTTCCCATTTCTGGCGTTTAACGCCAGCTTTTCTCCCCTTTCTGGCATTTAAACGCCAGCTCTGTGCCCTTTTCTGGCATTAAACGCTAGCTTTGTGCCCCTTTCTGGCGTTAAACGCCAACTCTATGCCCATTTCTGGCATTAAACGCCCAGAATGGTGCCAGACTGGGCGTTTAACGCCCATTCTGCTATCCTTACTGGCGTTTAAATGCCAGTAAGCTTCTCCTCAAATGTGTGCTATTTTTAATACTATTTTTCATTCTGTTTTTGCTTTTTTAGTTATTTTTGTGACTTCACATGATCATCAACCTACAGAAAACATAAAATAACAATAGAAAATAAATAGATATAATAAAATTGGGTTGCCTCCCAACAAGCACTTCTTTAATGTCAATAGCTTGACAGTGGGCTCTCATGGAGTCTCACAGATACTCAGAGCATGATGATGGCCTCCTAACACCAAACTTAGAGTTTGAATGTGGGGGCTCTATTTGACTCTACATTGAGAGAAGCTTTTCATGCTTCCTCTCTATGGTTACAGAGGGAGATCCTTGAGCCTTAAACACAAGGGAGTCCTCATTCACTTGAAGGACCAATTCTCCTCTATCAACATCAATCACAGCTTTTGCTGTGGCTAGGAAGGGTCTGCCAAGGATGATGGATTCATCCATACACTTCTCAGTGTCTAGGATTATGAAATCAACAGGGATGTAGTGGTCTTCAACCTTTACCAAGACATCCTCTACAAGTCCATAAGCCTGTTTCCTTGAATTTTCTGCCATCTCTAGTGAGATTCTTGCAGCTTGTACCTCAAGGATCCCTAGCTTCTCCATTACAGAGAGAGGCATGAGGTTTATGCTTGACCCTAGGTCACACAGAGCCTTCTCAAAGGTCATGGTGCCTATGGTACAAGGTATTGAGAACTTTCCTGGATCCTGTCTCTTCTGAGGTAATCTCTGCCTAGTCAAGTCATCCAGTTCTTTAGTGAGCAAGGGGGGTTCATCCTCCCAAGTCTCATTACCAAATAACTTGGCATTTAACTTCATGATTGCTCCAAGGTACTTAGTAACTTGCTCTTCAGTAACATCTTCATCCTCTTCAGAGGAAGAATACTCATCAGAGCTCATGAATGGAAGAAGTAAATTCAATGGAATCTCTATGGTCTCAGTGTGAGCCTCAGATTCCCATGGTTCCTTATTAGGGAACTCCTTGGGGGCCAGTGGATGTCCATTGAGGTCTTCCTCAGTGGAAATCACTGCCTTTCCCTCCTCTATGCATTCGGCCATGTGGGACGTGTTTATGGCCTTGCATTCTCTCTTTGGGTTCTCTTTTGTATTGCTTGGGAAAGTACTAGGAGGGAGTTCAGTAACTTTCTTACTCAGCTGACCCACTTGTGCCTCCAAATTTCTAATGGGAGTAAACTACCATTTGTACCCACGAAAGTTGAAAACACTGACATATCTACCCATAGAAAAAGGAAATTACCATTTGTACCCATGAAAAATGATTTTTACAAGTAAAATTATCCAAACCCTAAAAAATTACCTAAAATCCCTAAATTACTCTTATCTTCACCACCAAACCACCTCCTTCACCCAAACCCCTTTCTAACCCTAACCCTCTTCACCCAGCCACCACCCCTCTTTTTCTTTCTAACACACTCTCACCATTACTTTCCACTCAGTCCCCACCGCTGCTCCAATGGCTCCTTGCCACACCCTCCTCTCTTTCATCCTCACAGTCACAGTAACACTTGCTGCCGCTTCCCCGGAGAAGAAGAGCACTTTCATGGTGCAAGTACACCATGAAGCCAAGCCCTCCATCTTCCCAACCCACAAGCACTGGTACGCTCCCCACTAACCACTCCATCATCCTCATCTACTCATCACCTTACCGCTACCACCACCACTAACCCCAAATTGCCTCTGTTTCCGTTCTTACAACCTCCAATGTCAGTGTCAGTGACCACCCCTCCTTCTCTCCTTCCCTGTCTCGCTCTTGCCGAACAGAGGACATTCGCACCCACCCCGCCCCTGCTTCGCCGCCGCTAGCAACCCTAGAGCCACAGTGCCCCTTCTCCTCTTTTCACTGCCGACCACATAGGGCTACCTTATCCTCATCACCGAACCAGTGCCCCTGATGGGCCACCACGCCAGCTGCCACCACCGCGGTCCCCTTTGCAAACCAAATTCGTAGTGAGCTCTCTCTCTCTCTCTTTCTGTCTCTTTCACCATTTTTCTTTTCTCCTAGAAAAAGTGAATCCAAATACATGAGGCTTCTATGTTTGATTGTTTAGATTTGATCCTCTCTCCTCACTCTCTTCTCACCTTGGATCTGTGTTCTTTTTTGCCCTATTTCTATTAGCTTTCTCCATGACACCCTTTTCAATGTTTTATTTTCTCAAACAGCTTCAGATTCAGTTGAAACCAAGATCCAATTTTGACTCTCACCCATCGTCATCCATTTCAAATTCCTCTCTGTGGGGATTTTGATTCCTCCAAAGGTGAAGGTTATGGTGATGAAGGAGTGACAATGAGGTGGTTTGTGGCAGAGGTGGTTTGTGGCAGAGAAATGGAGGTTAGATCGGAGAGTGTTCATGTGATGCAAAGAGAGAGATGAGGGATGATGGTAGCAGTGGTAATGATAAGGGTATTTTAGAGATTTTAGGTAATTTTTTAGGGTTTGGATAATTTTGCTTGTAAAAATCATTTTTCATGGGTACAAATGGTAATTTCCTTTTTCTATGGGTAGATATGTCAGCGTTTTCAACTTTCGTGGGTACAAATGGTAGTTTACTCTTCTAATGGAGGATCTTATTTCAGTCATGAAACTTTGAGTGGTTTTAATTGGATCAGAGACTACAGTTGCTACGTCAGAGTGGCTCTGCTTAGAATTCTCTATCTATTGCTGAGAAGATGATGGAAAAGGCTTGCTATTGCTAAACCTATTTCTTCCACCATTACTGTTGTTGAAGCCTTGTTGAGGCCTCTGTTGGTCCTTCCATGAGAGATTTTGATGATTTCTCCATGAAGGATTATAGGTGTTTCCATATGGTTCTCCCATGTAATTTACCTCTTCTATTGTTGGGTTCTCGAGATCATAGGCTTCTTCTTCAGATGAGGCTTCTTTAGTACTGCCTGTTGCTGCTTGCATGCCAGACAGGCTCTGAGAAATCATATTGACTTTCTGAGTCAATATTTTGTTCTGAGCCAATATGGCATTCAGAGTATCAATCTCAAGAACTCCTTTCTTCTGATTTGTCCCATTATTCACAGGATTCCTTTCAGAAGTGTACATGAATTGGTTATTTGCAACCATTTCAATGAGTTCTTGAGCTTCTACAGGCGTTTTCTTCAGATGAAGAGATCCTCCAGCAGAGCTGTCCAATGACATCTTGGACAGTTCAGACAGACCATCATAGAAGATACCTATGATGCTCCATTCTGAAAGCATGTCAAAAGGACACCTTCTGATCAATTGCTTGTATCTTTCCCAAGCTTCATAGAGGGATTCACCTTCCTTCTGTCTGAAGGCTTGGACTTCCACTCTAAGCTTACTCAATTTTTGAGGTGGAAAGAACTTTTCCAAGAAGGCATTGACTAGCTTTTCCCAAGAGTTCAGGCTTTCTTTAGGTTGTGAGTCCAACCATGTCCTAGCTCTGTCTCTTACAACAAAAGGGAAGAGCATAAGTCTGTAGACCTCAGGGTCAACCCCATTGGTCTTAATAGTATCACAGATTTGCAAGAATTCAGCTAAGAACTGATGAGGATCTTCTAATGGAAGTCCATGAAACTTGCAATTCTGTTGCATTAGAGAAACTAATTGAGGCTTAAGCTCAAAGTTGTTTGCTCCAATGGCAGGGATAGAGATGCTTCTCCCATAGAAATCGGGAGTAGGTGTAGTAAAGTCACCAAGCACCTTCCTTGCATTGTTGGCATTGTTGTTGTTTTCGGCTGCCATGGCTTCTTCTTGTTTGAAAATTTCTGTTAGGTCCTCTACAGAGAGTTGTACTTTAGCTTCTCTTAGCTTTCTCTTCAAGGTCCTTTCAGGTTCAGGATCAACTTCAACAAGAATGTCCTTGTCCTTGCTTCTGCTCATATGAAAGAGAGAAGAGGAAAGTATGGAATTCTCTATGTCACAGTATAGAGATTCCTTGAGGTGTCAGAGAAAAAGAAGAATAGAAGGAGGAGGTAGAGAGGAGAGAATTCAAACTTATAGAGAGAGTCTGAATTACTGATAGTGGAGGAGTGTTAGTCCTTAAATAGAAGGGTGTGAGAAGAGGGGAAGAATTTTCGAAAACAAATTAAAAAGATTTTGAAATAATTAAAAGAAATTTTGAAAAAATAGTTGATGATTTTCGAAAATTGAGTTTGAGGTAATAGTTAATTGATTTTGAAAAAGATTTTGAAATTAGAAATTAAAAAGATATGATTGAAAATTATTTTGAAAAAGATGTGATTGAGAAGATATATTTGAGAAGATATGATTGAAAATTGATGAGCGGATAATTTATACGCTTTTTGGCATTGTTTTTAGTATATTTTTAGTATGATTTAGTTAGTTTTTATTATATTTTTATTAGTTTTTAATTAAAAATCACATTTCTGGACTTTACTATGAGTTTGTGTATTTTTCTATGATTTCAGGTATTTTCTGGCTGAAATTGAGGGACTTGAGCAAAAATCAGAGTCAGAGGTTGAAGAAGGACTGCAGATGCTGTTGGATTCTGACCTTCCTGCACTCAAAGTGGATTTTCTGGAGCTACAGAACTCCAAATGGCACGCTCTCAATTGCGTTGGAAAGTAGACATCCAGGGCTTTCTAGCAATATATAATAGTTTATACTTTGCCCGAGTTTAGATGACGCAAACTGGCGTTCAACGCCAGCTTCTTACCCTATTCTGGAGTCAAACGCCGGAAACAGGTTGCAAAGTGGAGTTAAACACCAGAAACAGGTTACAAACTGGCGTTCAACTCCAAGGAATACCTCTACAAATGGAAGCTTCAATGCTTAGCCCAAGCACACACCAAGTGGGCCCCGGAAGTGAATTTCTGCATCATTTACTATTTTCTGTAAACCTAGTAACTAGTCTGATATAAATAGGACATTTTACTATTGTATTAGACATCTTATGAATTTTAGTTCATCTTAGGATCATATTGATCACGTTTAGGAGGGCTGGCCTCTCGGCCATGCCTAGACCTTGTTCTTATGTATTTTCAACGGTAGAGTTTCTACACACCATAGATCAAGGTGTGGAGCTCTGCTGTTCCTCATGAATTAATACAAAGTACTATTATTTTTCTATTCAATTCAAGCTTATTCCAATTCTAAGATATTCATTCGCGCCTAAATATGAATGTGATGATCGTGACACTCATCATCATTCCCAACCTATGAACGCGTGCCTGACAACCACTTCCGTTCTACCTTAGATTGAATGAGTATCTCTGGGATTCCTTAATCAGAGTCTCCGTGGTATAAGTTAGAATCCATGGACAGCCATTCCTGAGATCCAGAAAGTCTAAACCTTGTTTGTGGTATTTCGAGTATGATCTGGGAAGGGGTGGCTGTGACGAGCTTCAAACTCGCGAGTGCTGGGCGTAGTGACAGACACAAAAGGATAGTAAATCCTATTCCAGTATGATCGAGAACCGACAGATGATTAGCCATGCAGTGACAGCGCATTGGACCATTTTTACTGAGAGGACGGGATGTAGCCATTGACAACAGTGATGCCTAACATACAGCTTGCCATAGAAAGGAGTATGAATGATTGGATGAAGACAGCAGGAAAGCACAGGTTCAGGAGGAACGAAAGCATCTCTACACGCTTATCTGAAACTCTCACCAATGAATTACATAAGTATCTCTATCTTTATTTTACCTTTTATTTATCTTTTAATTATTAAATCTCCATAATCAATTGAATCTGCCTGACTGAGATTTACAAGGTGACCATAGCTTGCTTCAAGCCGACAATCTCCGTGGGATCGACCCTTACTCACGTAAGGTTTATTACTTGGACGACCAAGTGCACTTGCTGGTTAGTTACACGAAGTTGTGACAAAGAGCTAATATTATGAACGTGTGTATTGAGTTTTTAGCGCCGTTACCAAGGAAAGAACGATCACGATTTCGTGCACCAAGTTTTTGGCGCCGTTGCCGGGGATTGTTCGAGTTTGGACAACTGACGGTTCATCTTGTTGCTCGGATTAGGTAATTTTATTTTAATTTTAAGCTTTTTGTTCTTATTTTTATTTTAAAAAAAATTATTTTCAAAAATTTATTTTTCTTCGGAATTTTTAAGAATGAATTCTAGAGTTTCATGAAGCACGTTGAAGCCTGGCTGGCTGTAGAGCCATGTCTAATTCATTTGGACCGAGGCTTCCACTTATCAGCATATGAAGTTGGATGAAGTATCAGCTGTTGTATGCCTGATTTGTATCTGCTGAAGCTTGGCTGGCCATTGGCCATGTCTAGTGCTTTGGACCGGAGCTTTCACTGAAAGCTTGGCTGGCTAGTGAGTCATGTCTAATTCCTTGACCGGAGCTTTAGACTAACATTGCAAGATTCCTGGAATTTATATTAAAAATTTTGAAATCCTTGTTTTTCTTTTTCCAATTAATTTTTGAAAACTCAAAAAAAAAATTAAAAGAATCATAAAATAAAAAATATTTGATGTTTCTTGTTTGAGTCTAGTGTCTAAAAAATTAAAAATTTCTAAGTTTGGTGTCTTGCATGTTTTCTTTTCTTAAAAATTTTCAAAAATAAGTTCTTGGTGTTCATATTGACATTCAAAGTGTTCTTGGTATTCATCTTGACATTCATAGTGTTCTTGCATGCATCATTTGTTTTGATCCAAAATTTTCATGCATTGAGTCTTTTTGATGTTTTTCTCTCTCATCATTAAAAATTCAAAAATCAAAAAAATATCTTTCCCTTTTCTTCTCATAAAATTCGAATATTTGACTTGACTTTTTCAAAAATTTTTAAAATCTAGTTGTTTCTTATGAGTCAAATCAAATTTTCAATTTAAAAATTCTATCTTTTTCAAATCTTCTTCAAAAATCAAACCTTTTTCATTTTTCTTTCATATTTTCGAAAATTCCAATTTAATTTTCAAAATATTTTTCTTATTTTTATTTCATATTTTCGAATTCAATGCTAATAATTAATGTGATTGATTCAAAAATATTAAGTTTGTTACTTGCCTAATAAGAAAGGTTCAATCTTTAAATTTTAAAATCAAATCTTTTTGTTTCTTGTTAGTCAAGTAATCAACTTTAATTTTCAAAATCAAATCTTTTTAAAATTCTTTTTCAAATCTTTTTCAAAATAAATTTCAATCACATCTTTTTCAAAATTTAATTTCAAAATCTTTTCTAACTTCTTATCTTTTCAAATTTGATTTTCAAATCTTTTTCAATTAACCACTTTACTTTTTGTTTGATTCTTATCTTTTTCAAAACTACCTAACTAATTCTCTCTCTAATTTTCGAAAATCCCTTCCCTCTTTTTCAAATTTCCTTTTTAATTAACTAATTGTTTTAATTTTAATTTAATTTGATTTTAATTTTCGAATTTTAACTTTAATTTCAAAATATTTTTATTTTATTTTGTTTAATTTTCGAATTCTTCTCTTCCTCATCTCCTTCTAATTATTTATTCATCTACTAACACTTCTCTTCCACCCAAAATTCGAACCCCATCTCCCTCTCTGTGTTCGAGTTTTTCCTCTTCTCCTTCCTATATTCTTCTCTTCTTATACTTGCATAAGGAATCTCTATACTGTGACATAAAGGATTCTATATTTTTTTTTGTGTTCTCTTCTTTTTCATATGAGCAGGAACAAGGATAAGAACATTCTTGTTGAAGCCGATCCTGAACCTGAAAGGACTCTGAAGAGGAAGCTAAGGGAAGCTAAAGCTCAACTCTCTGGAGAAAATCTGACAGAAATTTTCGAAAAAGAAAGAGACATGGCCGAAAATAATAACAATGTAAGGAAGATGCTTGGTAACTTTACTACACCAAATTCCAATTCACATGGAAGAAGCATCTCAATTCCTGCCATTGGAGCAAACAATTTTGAGCTTAAACCTCAACTAGTTTCTCTGATGCAACAGAACTTCAAGTTTCATGGACTTCCATCTGAAGATCCTTTTCAGTTCTTAACTGAATTCTTGCAGATCTGTGATACTGTTAAGACCAATGGGGTTGATCCCGAGGTCTACAGGCTCATGCTTTTCCCATTTGCTGTGAGAGACAGAGCTAGAATATGGTTGGATTCTCAACCTAAAGATAGCCTGAACTCTTGGGATAAGCTGGTCACAGCTTTCTTAGCCAAGTTCTTTCCTCCTTAAAAGCTTAGTAAGCTTAGAGTGGATGTTCAAACCTTTAGACAGAAAGAAGGTGAATCCCTCTATGAAGCTTGGGAGAGGTATAAGTAACTGACCAAAAAGTGTCCCTCTGACATGCTTTCAGAATGGACCATCCTGGATATATTCTATGATGGTCTGTCTGAGTTATTAAAGATGTCACTGGACCATTATGCAGGTGGATCCATTCACCTAAAGAAAACGCCTGCAGAAGCTCAAGAACTCATTGACATGGTTGCTAACAACCAGTTTATGTACACTTCTGAGAGGAATCCTGTAAGTAATGGAATGCCTCAGAGGAAGGGAGTTCTTGAAATTGATGCTCTGAATGCCATATTGGCTCAGAACAAAATATTGACTCAGCAAGTCAATATAATTTCTCAGAGTCTGAATGGAATGCAAGATGCATCCAACAGTACTCAAGAGGCATCTTCTAAAGAAGAAGCTTATGATCCTGAGAACCCTGCAATAGCAGAGGTGAATTACATGGGGGAACCCTATGGAAACACATATAATCCCTCATAGAGAAATCATCCAAATTTCTCATGGAAGGATCAACAAAAGCCTCAACAAGGTTTCAATAATGGTGGAAGGAACATGTTTAGCAATAGCAAGCCTTTTCCATCATCCACTCAGCAACAGACAGAGAATTCTGAGCAGAATCCATCTAGCTTAGCAAATATAGTCTCTGATCTATATAAGGCCACTTTGAGTTTCATGAATGAAACAAGGTCCTCCATTCGAAATTTGGAGGCACAAGTAGGCCAGCTGAGTAAAAGAGTCACTGAAACTCCTCCTAGTACTCTCCCAAGCAATACAGAAGAGAATCCAAAGAGAGAGTGCAAGGCCATTAATATAACCAAAATGGCCGAACCCAAAGGGGAGGAGGAGGATGTGAATCCTAGTAAGGAAGACCTCCTGGGACGTTCAGTGAACAATAAGGAGTTTTCCTTTGAGGAACCAAAGGAATCTGAGACTCATCTAGAGACCATAGAGATTCCAATGAACCTCCTTCTGCCCTTTATGAGCTCTGATGAGTATTCTTCTTCTGAAGAGAATGAAGATGTTACTGAAGAGCAAGTTGCCAAGTACCTTGGTGCAATCATGAAGCTGAATGCCAAATTGTTTGGTAATGAGACTTGGGAAGATGAACCTCCCTTGCTCACCAATGAACTGAATGCATTGGATAGGCAGAAATTACCTGAAAGGAGGAAAGATCCTGGTAAATTCTTAATACCCTGTAACATAGGCACCATGACCTTTGAGAAGGCTCTGTGTGACCTGGGGTCAGGAATAAACTTAATGCCACTCTCTGTAATGGAGAAACTTGGGATCTTTAAGGTGCAAGCTGCCAGAATCTCATTAGAGATGGCAGACAACTCAAGAAAAGAGGCTTATGGACAAGTAGAGAACGTGTTAGTAAAGGTTGAAGGCCTTTACATCCCTGCTGATTTCATAATCCTAGACATTGGGAAGGATGAGGATGAATCCATCATCCTTGGAAGACCCTTCCTAGCCACAGCAAAAGCTGTGATTGATGTGGACAGAGGAGAGTTGGTCCTTCAACTGAATGATGACTACCTTGTATTTAAAAGCCAAGGTTCTCCTTCTGTAACCATGGAGAAGAAGCATGAAAATCTTCTCTCACTGCAGAGTCAACCAAAGCTCCCACAGTCAAACTCTAAGTTTGGTGTTGGGAGGCCACAACCAAACTCTAAGTTTGGTGTTGAACTCCCATATCCAAACTCTAAGTTTGGTGTTGGAAAGTCTCAACAATGCTCTGAACATCTGTGAGGCTCCATGAGAGCTCACTATCAAGCTATTGACATTAAAGAAGCGCTTGTTGGGAGGCAACCCAGTATATTTAATTATATTACTTTTATGTTTATTTTGTGTTTTATTAGGTTGATGATCATGTGGAGTCACAAAAACTACAAAAAAATCAAAAACAGAATGAAAAATAGAATGAAAAACAGCTCACCCTGGAGGAAGAGCTTACTGGCATTTAAACGCCAGTAAGGCTAGCAGAATGGGCGTTAAACGCCCAGTCTGGCACCATTCTGGGCGTTTAACGCCAGAACAGAGTATGAAACTGGCGTTAAACACCAGAAACAAGCAGCAGTCTGGCGTTTTAACGCCAGGATTGCACACTAAGAAAAGCTGGCGTTAAACGCCAGAAACAAGCTACATTTGGGCGTTTAACGCCAGAACCAAGCATGGAAGTGGCGTTAAACGCCATGATTGCATGCTTAGGGCGTTTTACACGCCTAAAAGGTGCAGGGATGTAAAATCCTTGACACCTCAGTATCTGTGGATCCCACAGGATCACCTCAGGATCTGTGGACCCCACAGGATCCCCACCTACCCCACTTCTCTCTTCTTCACACATTCAAATAACACTATACCCTTCACCAATCACCTCAATCTCTCTTCCCCATCACCTCTTAACCACTCACATCCATCCACACTTTCCCATAAACCCCACCTACCTTCAAAATTCAAAATCTCTTTCCCATCCAAACCCACCCTAAATGGCCGAACCCTAACCCCTCCCCATCCACTATATAAACCCCTCATTCCTTCTTCATTTTCACAAAACACTACCCTCTCTTCTCCCCTTGGCCGAAACAAACACATCTCTCCCTCTCCTCCATTTCTTCTTCTTCTTCTCCTTCTTTCTTCTTCTTTTGCTCGAGGATGAGCAACATTCTAAGTTTGGTGTGGTAAAAGCATAGCTTTTTTGTTTTTTCATAACTATTGATGGCACCCAAGGCCAGAGAATTCTCAAGAAAGAGGAAAGGGAAGTCAATTGCTTCCACCTCTGAGTCATGGGAGATGGAGAGATTCATCTCAAAAGTCCATCAAGACCACTTCTATGAAGTTGTGGCCAAGAAGAAAGTGATCCCCAAGGTTCCTTTCAAGCTCAAGAAGAATGAGTATCCGGAGATCCGACTTGAGATCCAAAGAAGAGGTTGGGAAGTCCTCACCCACCCCATTCAACAAGTCGGGATCCTAATGGTTCAAGAGTTCTATGCAAACGCATGGATCACTAGGAACCATGATCAAAGTGTGAACCCGAATCCAAAGCATTGGCTTACCATGGTTCGGGGAAAATACTTAGATTTCAGTCTGGAAAATGTAAGGCTGGCATTCAACTTGCCAATGATGGAAGAAAACGCACGCCCCTACACAAGAAGGGTCAACTTTGATCAAAGGTTGGACCAAGTCCTCATGGACATATGTGTGGAAGGAGCTCAATGGAAGGTTGACTCAAAAGGCAAACCGGTTCAACTGAGAAGACTGGACCTTAAGCCTGTAGCTAGAGGATGATTGGAGTTCATTCAACGCTCAATCATTCCCACTAGCAACCGGTCTGAAGTTACTATAGACCGGGCCATCATGATCCATAGTATCATGATTGGAGAGGAAGTGGAAGTTCATGAGATTATACCTCAAGAACTCTACATGGTGGCTGACAAGTTCTCCACTTTGGCAAGGTTAGCCTTTCCTCACCTCATTTGCCATCTATGCAATTCGGATGGAATTGACATAGAGGGAGATATCCTCATTGATGAGGACAAGCCCATCACTAAGAAAAGGATGGAGCAAACAAGAGAGCCTATTCATGGATCTCAAGAGACGCATGAGGAAGCTCATCACCATGAAATCCCTGAAATGCCTCAAGGGATGCACTTTCCTCCATAGAATTTTTGGGAGCAAATCAACACCTACCTAGGAGAAATAAGTTCCAACATGGGACAACTAAGGATGGAGAACCAAGAGCACTCCATCATCCTCCATGAAATTAGAGAAGATCAAAGAGCTATGAGGGAGGAGCAACAAAGACAAGGAAGAGACATAGAGGAGCTCAAAAGCACCATTGGTTCTTCAAGAAGAGAAAGACACCACCCACACTAAGGTGGACTCATTCCTTAATCTCCTTGTTTATTTATTTTCCTGTTTTTCGGTTTTTGAGCATTATGTTTTATTTATGTTTGTGTTCTATTACATGATCATTAGTGTTTAGTAACTATGTCTTAGAGCTATGAGTGTCCTATGAATCCATCACCTCTCTTAAAAGGAAAAATGTTTTAATTACAAAAGAACAAGAAGTACATGGTTTCGAATTCATCCTTGAAACTAGTTTAATTATTTTGATGTGGTGACAATACTTTTTGTTTTCTGAATGAATGCTTGAACAGTGCATATGTCTTTTGAATTTAATGTTTAAGAATGTTAAATATGTTGGCTCTTGAAAGAATGATAAAAAAGGAGAAATGTTATTTGATAATTTGAAAAATCATAAAAATGATTCTTACAGCAATGAAAAGCAGTGAATACAAAAGCTTGCAGAAAAAAATGCGAAAAAAAAAGAGAGCAAGAAAAAGAAAAAGCAAGCAGAAAAAGCCAATAGCCCTTAAAACCAAAAGGCAAGGGTAATAAAAAGGATCCAAGGCTTTGAGCATCAGTGGATAGGAGGGCCCACAAGGAATAAAATCCTGGCCTAAGCGGCTAAACCAAGCTGTCCCTAACCATGTGCTTGTAGCGTGAAGGTGTCAAGTGAAAACTTGAGACTGAGCGGTTAAAGTC
The DNA here is from genome assembly GCF_003086295.3 of Arachis hypogaea. Lineage (NCBI taxonomy): Eukaryota > Viridiplantae > Streptophyta > Magnoliopsida > Fabales > Fabaceae > Arachis > Arachis hypogaea. The sequence continues at coordinate 128,866,380 of NC_092050.1, forward strand.
GAGGTCCAAATAAAAAAAAAAGAGTGTGCTTAAGAACCCTGGACACCTCTAATTGGGGACTTTAGCAAAGCTGAGTCACAATCTGAAAAGGTTCACCCAGTTATGTGTCTGTGGCATTTATGTATCCGGTGGTAATACTGGAAAACAAAGTGCTTAGGGCCACGGCCAAGACTCATAAAGTAGCTGTGTTCAAGAATCAACATACTGAACTAGGAGAATCAATAACACTATCTAAATTCTAAGTTCCTATAGATGCCAATCATTCTGAACTTCAATGGATAAAGCGAGATGCCAAAACTATTCAAGAGGCAAAAAGCTACTAGTCCCGCTCATCTGATTGGAGCTAAGTTTCATTGATATTTTGGAATTTATAGTATATTCTCTTCTTTTTATCCTATTTGATTTTCAGTTGCTTGGGGACAAGCAACAGTTTAAGTTTGGTGTTGTGATGAGCGGATAATTTATACGCTTTTTGGCATTGTTTTTAGTATATTTTTACTATGATTTAGTTAGTTTTTTATTATATTTTTATTAGTTTTTAATTAAAAATCACATTTCTGGACTTTACTATGAGTTTGTGTGTCTTTCTGTGAATTCAGGTATTTTCTGGTTGAAATTGAGAGACTTGAGCCAAAATCAGATTCAGAGGTTGAAGAAGGACTGCAGATGCTGTTGGATTCTGACCTTCCTGCACTCAAAGTGGATTTTCTGGAGCTACAGAACTCCAAATGGCACGCTCTCAATTGCGTTGGAAATTAGACATCCAGGGCTTTCTAGAAATATATAATAGTCCATACTTTGCCCGAGTTTAGATGACACAAACTGGCGTTTAACGCCAGCTCCCTGCCCTATTCTAGAGTCAAACGCCGGAAACAGGTTGCAAAGTGGAGTTAAACGCCAGAAACAGGTTACAAACTGGCGTTCAACTCCAAGGAATACCTCTACAAATGGAAGCTTCAATGCTTAGCCCAAGCACACACCAAGTGGGCCCCGGAAGTGGATTTCTGCATCATTTACTATTTTCTGTAAACCTAATAACTAGTCTGATATAAATAGGACCTTTTACTATTGTATTAGACATCTTATGATTTTTAGTTCATCTTAGGATCATATTGATCACGTTTAGGAGGGCTGGCCTCTCGGCCATGCCTAGACCTTGTTCTTATGTATTTTCAACGGTATAGTTTCTACACACCATAGATCAAGGTGTGGAGCTCTGCTATTCCTCATGAATTAATACAAAGTACTATTGTTTTTCTATTCAATTCAAGCTTATTCCGATTCTAAGATATTCATTCGCGCCTCAATATGAATGTGATGATCGTGACACTCATCATCATTCCCAACCTATGAACGCGTGCTTGACAACCACTTCCGTTCTACCTTAGATTGAATGAGTATCTCTGGGATTCCTTAATCAGAGTCTCCGTGGTATAAGTTAGAATCCATGGACGGCCATTTTTGAGATCCAGAAAGTCTAAACCTTGTCTGTGGTATTCCGAATAGGATCTGGGAACTGTGACGAGCTTCAAACTCGCGAGTGCTGGGCGTAGTGACAGACGCAAAAGGATAGTAAATCCTATTCCAGTATGATCGAGAACCGACAGATGATTAGCCATGCAGTGACAGCGCATTGGACCATTTTCACTGAGAGGACAGGATGTAGCCATTGACAACGGTGATGCCTAACATACAGCTTGCCATAGAAAGGAGTATGAATGATTGGATGAAGACAGCAGGAAAGCAGAGGTTCAGGAGGAACGAAAGCATCTCTACACGCTTATCTGAAACTCTCACCAATGAATTACATAAGTATCTCTATCTTTACTTTACCTTTTATTTATCTTTTAATTATTAAATCTCCATAATCAATTGAATCCGCCTGACTGAGATTTACAAGGTGACCATAGCTTGCTTCAAGCCGACAATCTCCGTGGGATCGACCCTTACTCACGTAAGGTTTATTACTTGGACGACTCAGTGCACTTGCTGGTTCATTACACTAAGTTGTGACAAAGAGCTAATATTATGAACGTGCGTATTGAGTTTTTAGCGCCGTTACTAAGGAAAGAACGATCACGATTTCGTGCACCAAAAATCAAATTAAAAAAAGAAAGTTTTAAAATTAAAGTTGATTACTTGACTAACAAGAAATTAAAAGATATGATTCTAGAATTTAAAATTTGATCCTTTCTTAATAGGCAAGTAACAACTTGAAAATTTTGAAGTAAATCATTAATTGTAGCAAGGATTTTCGAAAATGAAAAAAAAATGAAAAGAAATTGATTTTGAAAAGATATGATTTGAAAAAAATTTGATTTTGAAAAATTATGAAAATTTGAAAAAGAAAACAAAATCTTCCCTCTTGTGCCATCCTGAAGTTAAACGCCCAGAATGGTATCCATTCTGGCGTTTAACGCCCAAAATACTACCTTTTTGGGCGTTTAACGCCCAGCCAGGTACCCTGGCTGGCATTTAAATGCCAGTTTTCCTTCTTCACTGGGCGTTTTGAACGCCCAGCTTTTTCTCTGTAATTCCTCTACTGCATGTTCTCAATCTTCAATTCTCTGTATTATTGACTTGAAAAGACACAATTTTAAAAATTTTTTGAATTTTTAATGATGAGAAATAATCAAAATGCAACTAATCATTGAAAACTAAGATTGAATCAACAATGCATGCAAGACACCAAACTTAGAAGTTTGTATACTAACGACTATAACAATTTGAAAATGCATATGAAAAACAACAAAAGACACAAAACAAGAGAATTTAAAGATCAAAGCAAGGAAATCATCAAGAATAACTTGAAGATCAATGAAGAACATAATGCATGTAATTTTCGAAAATTAGAAGAATGCAATTGACACCAAACTTAAAATTAGACACTACACTCAAACAAGAAACATAAAATTTTTTTTATTTTAAGATTTTATAAAATTTTTTTGTGATTTTTCGAAAATTATTTGGAAAAGAAAATAAAGATATTCAAAATTTTTAATAAGAATTCCAGGAATCATGCAATGTTAGTCTAAAACTCCGGTCCAGGAATTAGACATGGCTTACTAGCCAGCCAAGCTTTCAGTGAAAGCTTCGGTCCAAAATACTAGACATGGCCAATGGCTAGCCAAGCTTTAGCAGATCATTACGTTCAACAGCAAGATTGATAGAAATCAACAAGCCCTTGTGATGATAAGTTGAAACCTCGATCCAAAAGATTAAACATGGCTTCATAGCCAGCCAGACTTCAACAAATCATCATGAAACACTAGAATTCATTCTTAAAAGTTCTGAAGAACAAAATAATATAAATTTTTTTTGAAAAATTTTTCAAAAATAAAAAGTAAAAAGCTTAAATATAAAAATAAAATTACCTAATCTGAGCAACAAGATGAAACGTCAGTTGTCCAAACTCGAACAATCCCCGGCAACGGCGCCAAAAACTTGGTGCACGAAATTGTGATCATCAATGGTGCCAACAACTTGGTACGCACAATTGTAATCTCAACTCTTTATCACAACTCCGCACAACTAACCAGCAAGTGCACTGGGTCGTCCAAGTAATAAACCTTACATAAGTAAGAGTCGATCCCACGGAGATTGTCGGCTTGAGCAAGCTATGGTCATCTTGTAAATCTCAGTCAGGCAAATTCAAATGGTTTTGGAAAATTGATAATTAAAAGATGAATAAAACATAAAATAGGATAGAGATACTTATGTAATTCATTAGTGAGAATTTCAGATAAGCGTATGAAGATGCTTTGTTCCTTCTGAACCTCTGCTTTTCTACTGCCTTCTGCCAATCATTCATACTCCTTTCCATGGCAAGCTTATGTTGGGTTTCACCATTGTCAATGGCAGCCTCCCGTCCTCTCAGTGAAAATGGTCCAAATGCGCTGTCATCGCACGGCTAATCAGCTGTTGCTTCTCGATCATGTTGGAATAGGATCCATTGATCCTTTTGCGTCTGTCACTACGCCCAACACTCGCGAGTTTGAAGCTCGTCACAGTCATCCCTTCCCAGATCCTACTCGGAATACCACAGACAAGGTTTAGACTTTTCGGATCTCAAGAATGCTGCCAATTGATTCTAGCCTATACCACGAAGACTCTGATCTCATGGAATGGAAGGCTCGGTTGTCAGGCGAGGCAACCATGCGTCATGAACCAGGAGGCTAAAAGATACGCACTCAAGCTATTGCAAGTAGAACGGAAGTGGTTGTCAGGCACGCATTCATAGGTGAGAATGATGATGAGTGTCACGGATCATCACATTTGTCAGGTTGAAGAACGAGTGTATATCTTAGTGAAGAAATAGGCTTGAGTTGAATAGAAAAACAATAGTACTTTGCATTAATTCATGAGGAACAGCAGAGCTCCACACCTTAATCTATGGTGTATAGAAACTCCACCGTTGAAAATACATAAGAACAAAAGGTCTAGGCATGGCCGAATGGCCAGCCTCCCAAAGAGGGTTCAATCATCAAAACATGATTCCAAGATAGATTGAAAGATTTCAAATACAATAGTAAAAGGTCCTATTTATAGAGAACTAGTAGCCTAGGGTTACAGAAATAAGTAATTAATGCAGAAATCTTCTTCCGGGCCCACTTGGTGTGTGCTTGGGCTGAGCATTGAAGCTTTCACATGTAGAGACTTTTCTTGGAGTTAAACGCCAGCTTTTGTGCCAGTTTGGGCGTTTAACTCCAGCTTTTATGCCAGTTCTGGCGTTTTGACGCCAGAATTTTCATGCTGACTTGGAACGCCGGTTTGGGTCATCAAATCTTGGACAAAGTATGAACTATTATATATTGCTGGAAAGCCCAGGATGTCTACTTTCCAACGTAATTAAGAGAGTGCCAATTGGGCTTCTGTAGCTCCAAAAAATCTACTTCGAGTGAAGGGAGGTCAGAATCCAACAGCATCTGCAGTCCTTTTTCAGCCTCTGAATCAGATTTTTGCTCTGGTCCCTCAATTTCAGCCAGAAAATACCTGAAATCACAGAAAAATACACAAACTCATAGTAAAGTCCAGAAATGTGATTTTTATTTAAAAACTAATAAAAACATAATAAAAACTAACTAAAATATACTAAAAACAATGCCAAAAAGTGTATAAATTATCCGCTCATCACAACACCAAACTTGAATTGTTGCTTGTCCCCAGCAACTTAAAAAAAAGTAGGACAAAAAGAAGAGAATATACAATGAATTCCAAAAACATCTATGAAGATTAGTCTTAATTAGATGAACGGGGCTATTAGCTTTTTGCTTCTGAACAGTTTTGGCATCTCACTTTATCCTTTGAAGTTCAGAATGATTGGCATCTATAGGAACTCAGAATTTAGATAGTGTTATTGATTCTCCTAGTTTAGTATGTTGATTCTTGAACACAGCTACTTTATGAGTATTGACCGTGACCCTAAGCATTTTGTTTTCCAGTATTACCACCGGATACATAAATGCCACAGACACATAACTGGGTGAACCTTTTCAGATTGTGACTCGGCTTTGCTAGAGTCCACAATTAGAGGTGTCCAGAGTTCTTAAGCACACTCCTTTTGCTTTGGACCACGACTTTAACCGCTCAGTCTCAAGCTTTTCACTTGACACCTTCACGCCACAAGCACATGGTTAGGGACAGCTTGGTTTAGCCGCTTAGGCCAGGATTTTCTTCCTGTGGGCCCTCCTATCCACTGATGCTCAAAGCCTTGGATCCTTTTTATTTTACCCTTGCCTTTTGGTTTAAAGGGCTATTTGCTTTTTCTGCTTGCTTTTTCTTTCTCTTTCTCTTTTTTTTTCTTTTCTCTCTTTTTTTTCGCATATATATTTTTTTCTGCAAGCCTTTCACTGCTTTTTCTTGCTTCAAGAATCATTTTTATGATTTTTTAGATTATCAATAACATTTTTCCTTTTCCATCATTCTTTCAAGAGCCAACAATTTTAACATTTTTAAACAACAAATTCAAAAATATGCACTGTTCAAGCATTCATTCAGAAAACAAAAAGTATTGCCACCACATCAAATAATTAAACTATTTTAAAATTCAAAATTCATGTATTTCTTTTTCTTTTGCAATTAAAAACATTTTTCATTTAAGAAAGGTGATGGATTCATAGGACATTCATAGCTTTAAGGTGTAGACACTAAGACACTAATGATCATGTAGTAAAGACACAAACATAGACAAAACATAAAGCATATGATTCGAAAAACAGAAAAAATAAGAACAAGGAAATAAAAGAATAGGTCCACCTTAGTGATGGCGGCTTATTCTTCCTCTTGAAGATCTTATGGAGTGCTTGAGCTCCTCAATGTCTCTTCCTTGCCTTTGTTGTTCCTCCCTCATGACTCTTTGGTCTTCTCTAATTTCATGGAGGAGGATGGAATTCTCTTGGTGCTCCATCCTTAGTTGTCCCATATTGGAACTTAATTCTCCTAGGGAGGTGTTGATTTGCTCCTAATAGTTTTGTGGAGGAAAATGCATCCCTTGAGACATCTCAGGGATTTCATGATGAGGAATTTCCTCATGCTCTTGCCCATGAGTGGGATCTCTTGTTTGCTCCATCCTTTTCTTAGTGATGGGCTTGTCCTCATCAATGAGGATGTCTTCCTCTATGTCAATTCCAGCCGAATTGTAGAAGTGACAAATGAGATGAGGGAAGGCTAACCTTGCCAAAGTAAAGGACTTGTCTGCCACCTTGTAGAGTTCTAGGGATATAACCTCATGAACTTCTACTTCCTCTCTAATCATGATGCTATGGATCATGATAGCCCGGTCTATAGTAACTTCAGACCGGTTACTAGTGGGAATGATTGAGCGTTGGATGAACTCCAACCATCCCCTAGCCACAGGCTTGAGGTCATGCCTTCTTAGTTGAACCGGCTTCCCTCTTGAAGTTCTCTTCCATTGAGCGCCCTCTTCACAAATGTCTATGAGGACTTGGTCCAACCTTTGATCAAAGTTGACCCTTCTAGTGTAGGGGCGTGCATCTCCTTGCATCATGGGCAAGTTGAATGCTAACCTTACATTTTCTGAACTGAAATCTAAGCATTTCCCCCGAACCATTATAAGCCAATTCTTAGGGTCCGGGTTCACACTTTGGTCATGGTTCTTGGTGATCCATGCATTGGCATAGAACTCTTGAACCATTAAGATCCCGACTTGTTGAATGGAGTTGGTGAGAATTTTCCAACCTCTTCTTTAAATCTCATGTCGGATCTCTGGATATTCACCCTTTTTGAGCTTGAAAGGGACCTCGGGGATCACCTTCTTTTTGGCCACAACTTCATAGAAGTGGTCTTGATGCACCCTTGAGATGAATCTCTCCATCTCCCATGACTCGGAGGTGGAAGCTTTTGCCTTCCCTTTCCTCTTTCTAGAGATTTCTCTGGCCTTTGGTGCCATAAATGGTTATGGAAAAACAAAAAGCAACGCTTTTACCACACCAAACTTAGAAGGTTTGCTCGTCCTCGAGCAAAAGATAAAAGAAGAGAGTAGAGGAAGAAGAAATAGAGGAGATGGAGGGGGTTAGTGTTTCGGCCAAGGGGGTGAGTAGGGTGTATGATGTGTGAAAATGAAGGAGTGGAGATTGGTTTATATAGGAGTGGAGAGAGGGGTAGGGTTCGGCCATGTATGGGTGGGTTTGGGAGGGAAATTGGTTTGAATTTGAATGGTGAGGTAGGTGGGTTTTTATGATGGATGGATGTGGATTGGTGAAGAGATTATGGAGAAGAGGGTAGAATTTGATAGGTGAGGGGTATTTGGGGAAGGGTGTTATGGAAAGCTGTGAAGAAGAGAGAGAGGGATGAAGTAGGTAGGGATCCTGTGGGGTCCACAGATCCTGAGGTGTCAAGCATTTCTCATCCCTGCACCATGTGGCGTGTAAACTCCCCCTTGATTGCCAATCTTGGCGTTAAACGCCAGGTCGCTGTCCATTTCTGACGTTTAACGCCAGCTTTTCTCCCCTTTCTGGCGTTTAAACGCAAGCTCTGTGCCCTTTTTTGGCGTTAAACGCCAGCTTTGTGCCCCTTTCTGGCGTTAAACGCCAGCTCTGTGCCCTTTTCGGGCGTTAAACGCCAGCTTTGTGCCCCTTTCTGGCGTTAAACGCCAGTTCTATGCCCATTTCTGGCATTAAACGCCCAGAATGGTGACAGACTGGGCGTTTAACGCCCATTCTGCTACCCTTATTGGCGTTTAAACACCATTAAGCTTCTCCTCCAAGGTGTGCTGTTTTTAATACTATTTTTCATTTTGTTTTTGCTTTTTCAGTTGTTTTTATGACTTCATATGATCATCAACCTACAGAAAACATAAAATAACAATGGAAAATAAATAGATATAATAAAATTGGGTTGCCTCCCAACAAGCGCTTCTTTAATGTAAATAGCTTGACAGTGGCCTCTCATGGAGCCTCACAGATACTCAGAGCATGATGATGGCCTCCCAACACCAAACTTAGAGTTTGAATATGGGGGCTCTATTTGACTCTACATTGAGAGAAGCTTTTCATGCTTCCTCTCCATGGTTACAGAGGGAGATCCTTGAGCCTTAAACACAAGGGAGTCCTCATTCACTTGAAGGACCAACTCTCCTCTGTCAACATCAATCACAGCCTTTGCTGTGGCTAGGAAGGGTCTGCCAAGGATGATGGATTCATCCATACACTTCCCAGTGTCTAGGATTATGAAATCAACAGGGATGTAGTGGTCTTCAACCTTTACCAAGACATCCTCTACAAGTCCATAAGCCTGTTTCCTTGAATTTTCTGCCATCTCTAGTGAGATTCTTGCAGCTTGTACATCAAGGATCCCTAGATTCTCCATTAACGAGAGAGGCATGAGGTTTATGCTTGACCCTAGGTCACACAGAGCCTTCTCAAAGGTCATGTTATCTATGGTACAAGGTATTGAGAACTTTCCAGGATTCTGTCTCTTCTGAGATAATCTCTGCCTAGTCAAGTCATCCAGTTCTTTGGTGAGCAAGGGGGTTCATCCTCCCAAGTCTCATTACCAAATAACTTGGCATTTAACTTCATGATTGCTCCAAGGTACTTAGCAACTTGCTCTTCAGTAACATCTTCATCCTCTTCAGAGGAAGAATACTCATCAGAGCTCATGAATGGCAGAAGTAAATTCAATAGAATCTCTATAGTCTCAGTGTGAGACTCAGATTCCCGTGGTTCCTCATTAGGGAATTCCTTGGGGGCCAGTGGACGTCCATTGAGGTCTTCCTCAGTGGAAATCACTGCCTTTCCCTCCTCTATGCATTCGGCTATGTGGGACGTGTTTATGGCCTTGCATTCTCTCTTTGGGTTCTCTTTTGTATTGCTTGGGAGAGTACTAGGAGGGAGTTCAGTAACTTTCTTACTCAGCTGACCCACTTGTGCCTCCAAATTTCTAATGGAGGATCTTGTTTCAGTCATAAAACTTTGAGTGGTTTTAATTAGATCAGAGACTACAGTTGCTAAGTCAGAGTGGCTCTGCCTAGAATTCTCTATCTGTTGCTGAGAAGATGATGGAAAAGGCTTGCTATTGCTAAACCTATTTCTTCCATCATTACTGTTGTTGAAGCCTTGTTGAGGCCTCTGTTGGTCCTTCCATGAGAGATTTAGATGATTTCTCCATGAAATATTATAGGTGTTTCCATATGGTTCTCCCATGTAATTTACCTCTTCTATTGCTGGGTTCTCAGGATCATAAGCTTCTTCTTCAGATGAGGCTTCTTTAATACTGCCTGTTGCTGCTTGCATGCCAGACAGACTTTGAGAAATCATATTGACTTGCTGAGTCAATACTTTGTTCTGAGACAATATGGCATTCAGAGTATCAATCTCAAGAACTCCTTTCTTTTGATTTGTCCCATTATTCACAGGATTCCTTTCAGAAGTGTACATGAAATGGTTATTTGCAACCATTTCAATGAGTTTCTGAGCTTCTGCAGGCGTCTTCTTCAGATGAAGAGATCCTCCAGCAGAGCTGTCCAATGACATCTTGGACAGTTCAGACAGACTATCATAGAAGATACCTATGATGCTCCATTCTGAAAGCATGTCAGAAGGTCACCTTCTGATCAATTGCTTGTATCTTTCCCAAGCTTCATAGAAGGATTCACCTTCCTTCTGTCTGAAGGCTTGGACTTTCACTCTAAGCTTACTCAATTTTTGAGGTGGAAAGAACTTTGCCAAGAAGGCATTGACTAGCTTTTCCCAAGAGTTCAGGCTTTCTTTAGGTTGTAAGTCCAACCATGTCCTAGCTCTGTCTCTTACAACAAAAGGGAAGAGCATAAGTCTGTAGACCTCAGGGTCAACCCCATTGGTCTTAACAGTATCACAGATTTGCAAGAATTCATCTAAGAATTAATGAGGATCTTCTAATGGAAGTCTATGAAACTTGCAATTCTGTTGCATTAGAGAAACTAATTGAGGCTTAAGCTCAAAGTTGTTTGCTCCAATGGCAGGGATAGAGATGCTTCTCCCATAGAAGTCGGGAGTAGGTGTAGTAAAGTCACCAAGCACCTTCCTTGCATTGTTGGCATTGTTGTTGTTTTCGGCTGCCATGGCTTCTTCTTGTTTGAAAATTTCTGTTAGGTCCTCTACAGAGAGTTGTACTTTAGCTTCTCTTAGCTTTCTCTTCAAGGTCCTTTCAGGCTCAGGATCAGCTTCAACAAGAATGCACTTGTCCTTGCTCCTGCTCATATGAAAGAGAGAAGAGGAAAGTATGAAATTCTCTATGTCACAGTATAGAGATTCCTTGAGGTGTCAGAGGAAAAGAAGAATAGAAGGAGGAGGTAGAGAGGAGAGAATTCGAACTTATAGAGAGAGTCTGAATTGCTGATAGTGGAGGAGTGTTAGTCCTTAAATAGAAGGGTGTGAGAAGAGGGGAAGAATTTTCGAAAACAAATTAAAAAGATTTTGAAATAATTAAAAGAAATTTTGAAAAAAATGGTTGATGATTTTCAAAAATTGAGATTGAGGTAATAGTTAATTGATTTTGAAAAAGATTTTGAAATTAGAAATAAAAAGAATATGATTGAAAATTATTTTGAAAAAGATGTGATTGAGAAGATATGATTGAGAAGATATGATTGAAAATCAAATTAAAAAAAAGATAGTTTTAAAATTAAAGTTGATTACTTGACTAACAAGAAATTAATAGACATGATTCTAGAATTTAAAATTTGATCCTTTCTTAATAGGCAAGTAACAACTTGAAAATTTTGAATTAAATCATTAATTGTAGCAAGGATTTTCGAAAATGAAAAAAAAATGGAAAGAAATTGATTTTGAAAAGATATGATTGAAAAGATATGATTTGAAAAAAATTTGATTTTGAAAAATTATGAAAATTTGAAAAAGAAAACAAAATCTTCCCTCTTGTGACATCTTGGCGTTAAACGCCCAGAACGGTATCCATTCTGGCGTTTAACGCCCAAAATACTACCTTTTTGGGCGTTTAACGCCCAGCCAGGTACCCTGGCTGGCGTTTAAACGCCAGTTTTCCTTCTTCACTGGGCGTTTTGAACGCCCAGCTTTTTCTCTGTAATTCTTCTGCTGCATGTTCTCAATCTTCAATTCTCTGTATTATTGACTTGAAAAGACACAATTTTAAAAATTTTTTGAATTTTTAATGATGAGAAATAATCAAAATGCAACTAATCATGGAAAACTAAGATTAAATCAACAATGCATGCAAGACACCAAACTTAGAAGTTTGTATACTAACGACTATAACAATTTGAAAATGCATATGAGAAACAACAAAAGACACAAAACAAGAGAATTTAATGATCAGAGCAAGAAAATCATCAAGAATAACTTGAAGATCAATGAAGAACATAATGCATGTAATTTTCGAAAATTAGAAGAATGCAATTGACACCAAACTTAAAATTAGACACTAGACTCAAACAAGAAACATAAAATATTTTTGATTTTAAGATTTTATAAATTTTTTTGTGATTTTTCAAAAATTATTTGGAAAAGAAAATAAAGAGATTCAAAATTTTTAATAAGAATTCCAGGAATCATGCAATGTTAGTCTAAAACTCCGATCGAGGAATTAGACATGGCTTACTAGCCAGCCAAGCTTTCAGTGAAAGCTTCGGTCCAAAACACTAGACATGGCCAATGGCCAGCCAAGCTTTAGCAGATCATTACGTTCAACAGCAAGATTGATAGAAATCAACAAGCCCTTGTGATGATAAGTTGAAACCTCGGTCCAAAAGATTAGACATGGCTTCACAGCCAGCCAGACTTCAACAAATCCTCATGAAACTCTGGAATTCATTCTTAAAAGTACTGAAGAGCAAAATAATATAATTTTTTTTTGAAAAATTTTTCGAAAATAAAAAGTAAAAAGCTTAAATATAAAAATAAAATTACCTAATCTGAGCAACAAGATGAACCGTCAGTTGTCCAAACTCAAACAATCCCCGGCAACGGCGCCAAAAACTTGGTGCACGAAATTGTGATCATCAATGGCAGCAACAACTTGGTACGCACAATTGTAATCTCAACTCTTCATCACAACTCCGCACAACTAACCAGCAAGTGCACTGGGTCGTCCAAGTAATAAACCTTACGTAAGTAAGGGTCGATCCCACGGAGATTGTCGGCTTGAGCAAGCTATGGTCATCTTGTAAATCTCAATCAGGCAGATTCAAATGGTTTTGGAGAATTGATAATTAAAAGATGAATAAAACATAAAATAAAATAGAGATACTTATGTAATTCATTAGTGAGAATTTCAGATAAGCGTATGAAGATGCTTTGTTCCTTCTGAACCTCTGCTTTCCTACTGCCTTCTTCCAATCATTCATACTCCTTTCCATGGCAAGCTTATGTTGGGTTTCACCGTTGTCAATAGCTACCTCCCGTCCTCTCAGTGAAAATGGTCCAAATGCGCTATCACCGTACGGCTAATCAGCTGTTGGTTCTCGATCATGTTGGAATAGGATCCATTGATCCTTTTGCGTCTGTCACTACGCCCAACACTCGTAAGTTTGAAGCTCGTCACAGTCATCCCTTCCCAGATCCTACTCGGAATACTACAGACAAGGTTTAGACTTTCCGGATCTCAAGAATGCTGCCAATTGATTCTAGCCTATACCACGAAGACTCTGATCTCATGGAATGGAAGGCTCGGTTGTCAGGCGAGGCAACCATGCGTCATGAACCAGGAGGCTAAGAGATACGCACTCAAGCTATTGCAAGTAGAACGGAAGTGGTTGTCAGGCACGCGTTTATAGGTGAGAATGATGATGAGTGTCACGGATCATCACATTCGTCAGGTTGAAGAACAAGTGTATATCTTAGAGAAGAAATAGGCTTGAGTTGAATAGAAAAATAATAGTACTTTGCATTAATTCATGAGGAACAGTAGAGCTCCACACCTTAATCTATGGTGTGTAGAAACTCCACCGTTGAAAATACATAAGAACAAAAGGTCTAGGCATGGCCAAATGGCCAACCTCCCAAAGAGGGTTCAATCATCAAAACATGATTCCAAGATAGATTAAAAGATTTCGAATACAATAGTAAAAGGTCCTATTTATAGAGAACTAGTAGCCTAGGGTTACAGAATTAAGTAATTAATGCAGAAATCTTCTTTCGGGCCCACTTGGTGTGTACTTGGGCTGAGCATTAAAGATTTTACATGTAGAGACTTTTCTTGGAGTTAAACGCCAGCTTTTGTGCCAGTTTGGGCGTTTAACTCCAGCTTTTATGCCAGTTCTGGCGTTTTGACGCTAGAATTTCCATGCTGACTTGGAACGCCGGTTTGGGTCATCAAATCTCGGGCAAAGTATGGACTATTATTTATTTCTGGGAAGCCCAGGATGTCTACTTTCCAACGCAATTGAGAGAGTGCCAATTGGGTTTCTGTAGCTCCAGAAAATCTACTTCGAGTGAAGGGAGGTCAGAATCCAACAGCATCTGCAGTCCTTTTTCAGCCTCTGAATCAGATTTTTGCTCAGGTCCCTCAATTTCAGCCAGAAAATACCTGAAATCACAGAAAAACACACAAACTCATAGTAAAGTCCAGAAATGTGATTTTTATTTAAAAACTAATAAAAACATAATAAAAACTAACTAAAATATACTAAAAACATACTAAAAACAATGCCAAAAAGCGTAAAAATTATCCGTTCATCACTATCCAACCTCGCCAAAGTGTTCGACACCATAAGAAAGCATGGCATGCAACTCAACCCCACAACATGCACCTTCGCGGTAGAAGCCGGCAAATTTTTGAGCTTCATGCTCACTCAGAGAGGAATTGAAGCTAACCCAGATAAGTATCAGGGCATACTCAACATGAAAAGCCCAACCTGCCTCAAAGAGGTACAACAGCTTAACGGAAGACTAGCAGCCCTATCCAGATTTCTAGCTAGATCAGCCTTAAGATCTCTCCCATTCTATGCAATATTAAGGAAGGGAAAGAGGTTTGAGTGGACCCCAGAATGTGAACAAGCCTTCCAGGATTTCAAGAAATTTCTGGGGCAACCACCATCCTTACTCGACCTTGGGAAGGTGAAGAACTCATACTATACCTCACCGTAGGAAGTCGGACAATAGCTTTAGCACTAGTCAGAGAAGACGAAGGTGGAAAACAACCCATCTACTTCATCAGTAAGGCTTTACAAGAGGCTGAACTAAACTATCAAAAGATAGAAAAATTTGCCTACGCCCTTATATTCACTTCTCGACGACTCTGCCCATACTTCCAAGCTCACACCATTAGAGTACGGACTAACCAGCCCATAAAAGGTATTTTACAGAAAACAGATTTAGCTGGAAGAATCCTACAATGGGTAGTCAATTTATCAGAATTCGACCTCAAATATGAAGCTTGGACAGCTATTAAGTCACAGTATCTGGCTGACTTCATCGCAGAATACACTGACACCCCGGGTATCCCCATATAAAATGAAATCTCTATGTAGACAGCTCATCGAACAAAACCGGGAGTGGCGCAGGCTAATTATAGAGAGTAATCAGGGAACCCAAATCGAGCTCTCGTTAAAGTTCGAGTTCTCTGCCTCAAATAATCAAGCTGAATATGAGGCACTATTGGCTGGTGTTCCGAGGGTTACCTGAAACTGGAGGTCGATCTCGGTTGAGATCCTCTGTACAGATCGGTACCGACGTGTCCGGCTGGTGGGAGACGGCCGAAGCTGTCGTGCCCGATCTGTTAGACTGGTTGCACTGCTGATCCTTCGTCACCGGAGGGTGGGGGGTACCTGCAAGAGACTCCGATGCTTAAGTTAGCACGGGTATTAAACAGGTTTTTATGTAGAATCAGAGTATGAGTTATACCTGGGTGCTCCAGTGTATTTATAATGGTGAAAAGTGACCTTTTTAGATAAGATAAGTTAGTTATCTTATCTTATCTTATCTTATCTTTGGGTGAGGTCAGCTTATCTTCAACGGAACCGCCCTTCTCTCTGTAGGCTTGGGCTGCCTTTGGATTGGGCTGTTGTTCCTTGAGTTGGGCCTTTTTGGGCTTTCCTGTCGATTTGGCCGAGTTCTTCGTAAAGAAGTCGGTCCGCTTGACCTAAACAGGTCGGTCGCTTTGTCTCCAATCATCCCAAGTCAGATAGCTCGACCCAGGGTATGAACAGTGCCCCTGCTTGAGCTCGGTCTTTCTGTTGAGGTCGAGTCCTTGACTTCGGTCTAGTGAAGCCGAACTCAAGCATTTTGTCGATTCCTTTCCTTGTAGAGCCTTTTTGAATGTGGAATGTTTTTCTTTAAAAGCGCGCGCTTTTATATCAGAACTTTGGGAACGTGCGAGAGTTTTAATACCCTCATTAATTGCCTTCAAGTGCCCCGTTTCCTTTGGTTTTCGTTTTGAATTTGGCCAAAACGGTTTCTCTTCTTCATTTTTCTTCACAACCTCTCCCTTTGCTTCTCTCGCTTTCTGTTTTTTCCCAGAGTTTCACAGTTTCTTTCTGCGACGCCTGCTCTACTATCGCTGTCTTGTGGAAGAAAGGAGTGATTTTGGTTTTCTCCCTTCGTCTTCTTCCGGCGAACTTTTTTCGTTTCGAGGGGTGGTTCTGTCGCTTCTTGCTTCTTCAACTTTCTTTCGAGGTTTTCTTCTACTTTCCAGGTTCGATTTTTCCTCCTCTGTCATTTTCATGCCTGGTTTTAAGAAAGTTTGATTTTTGTTTGGAGAAAGTTTTGGATTTTTCTGCTTTTACTACGCCTGGTTATTGTGTGTTCTGGGATTTCTTCATCTTTTGTGTGATTTCTTTTGACTTCCCTATTGCATGATGCCTTTAGATTTTGCATGTTGCCGTCGTTTCTTCTTGTGTCTCTGATGATGGGTTTGAAATAATGATTAAACCTTGTTTCTGAAAAAAGGTTGTGTCTTTGACGATTTTCCGCCTTTGGCTCTTTTGGCGTTTGCTATGCCCTTTTTCTGGTAAAACTGTGGAAAGATAGTAGCTTTTGTGTTTTTACTTCCTTTATTTGAAACCTTCTTTTCTTGTTTGATGAGTGCTAGGACGTAAGCTGTAGGAATTTCTTGAATCCTTGACTTGTTTCTGCCTCCAAAGGATGCCCCAGGACTTTGGGGGTTTTCCTTTCCTAAATGCTTGCCTATGTCATTTTAGTCGAGTTGTTTTGCCCCTCATCCGAGATGTTTTTTAGTAATCCAATCTTCTTTTCTTATTTGTAGGATTAGTCGGCGTTATGTCTTCTCGCAATAACATTGTAGAGGTGTATTCCAAAGTTCCCGAGGGGATGTCTGATTGGCTGGACTCCCTTGTCCTAATGTGTGTCTCTGTCGTGGATGCTGAATTTTGTGTAGAACTGAGGAAGTGTCATAGGATTTGTAGTAGCAGTGCCCGGGAGAGGGATTATGAACTTGTAGCTCCTGATTCTGATGAGAGGGCTTGTTTTTCTACTTTCGTTGAGGGGGAGCGTCCCTTCTTCTATGCTTATGAATACTTCTTCAGCCAGTTGGACGTTACTTTTCCTTTTACTGCTTTTGAAACCGACTTGTTATGGTCATGTAACATTGCTCCATCCCAGCTTCATCCGAATTCCTGGGGTTTTATCAAAATATTTCAACTGCTTTGCCAAGAGTTAGGCATAACACCTTCTGAAACTCTTTTTCTTTATCTTTTTGTCTCGGCCAAGCCCGGAGGTTCCTCCAAAAAGAAAGCTTACTGGGTTTCTTTCAGATCGGCCCAGGCGCATAAAGTTTTTGCTATGTATGATGAGTCTTTTAAAGATTTTAAGAAATATTTCTTCCGAGTCCGTGATGTTGAGGGGATCCGCCCCTTTTTTCTTGATAAAAATGACGAGCCTGCTTTTCCTCTAGAGTGGCAAAAGAATGTGAGAGTGCCATGTTATACCTGGGAAATTCTTAATGAGGTTGAGCGGGCTTTTGTAGTTGTTCTTGAAGATTTGTAGGGAAAACCACCCTATTTGGATGCGAAAAGATTCATGAGTGATCCATCTTTGGTTCGAACTGCTTTGGGTACTGTCTGATTTGTTTTTATACTTGCTTCTAAGATTTTCTTCTCCTATGTTATAACTTGTCTTTATGGTTGATTCTGTATTTTCAGAGATGTCGAAAAATAATGATTCCATGAAGGCCTACAAGAAGGCGAAGAAGGCTGCTGCTGCTCAAAATATCTCAGCCAAGGTGGCCGGGGAGGGATCTTCCCAAGCACAAGTGAATCCACCCGTGCCGAGTTCTCCTAGGCCGAGGAAAGTGATCCCCACTCCTCGAGTTCGTCTGGCTGACCTTCCACCGACTTCTGCTTCTAGTTCTGGTGCTCCTCCCAACAAAAACCAGAAAACAGCTGAGCTTTTCAACCTTGATGCTCATGACTTTAATGCGATTGAATTTGTGGATCAGCAAATCAGTCCCTACGGTGCCCTTCCTATGGACGATGTGTCGCTCCTTCGCCATCTGGACTTTATAACTCGAAGCAGTGTTAGAATGGCATACATGGGGGCTGCCCTATACCGGACTGCTCAGAATCTTCCTCTCCATGCCACAAAAGCCTTTATGGAGGAGGCTAAATAGGAGTTTGATCAGATGAAGGGCCTGAAGGAGGAGCTTGAAGTAAAGGTGGCTAGGTTGGAGAAGGATCTGGAGAATGAAAAGGCGAGTTCCCTTGCTCTGGCAGCTTCTGTACGGTTGGCCGAGGACACGGCATTAAGGCATAAGGAGAGTTATGTCACATCCTATCGGGAGGGAATGCATTTGAAGGAGGAGTTGGAGAATGCCTGGGCTGATTACTCTGAGCTCCAAGGTCATCTCGTTGGCAGTGTGACTGCTGCTTACGAGAACCTGAAGGAGCAGGTTCGGATTATTGCTCCCGAGGCTGATCTCACTCTCTTCAGCCTGGATAATATTGTCAGGGATGGTAAGATTGTCCCTGATGATGAGGATGATGATGATGTTGACTCTCTCCCTGTTCCTTCTGCCAAAGTGTCGACTCCTACTGTTCCTCTTGCTGAGGTCGGCCCTCCTGCTTCTGATCCTGACTGCCAGATCTTAAACCGGGACGATGGTACTGTGGATGCTGTTCCTCTCCAGGCTCGCCCTCCTTCTCCTCAGACTGATGCTGTTAAAAAGTCTTCTAATCTTTAGTTGATTTATTTTTGAATATCTGTGTAATTGGCCCGGCTTGTGGGCTTTTAACTCTTTCTTTTGTGGTTGGTATATTTTGGTGACACTCTTTTTGGTTGCTTTGTTTAGTAACCCATTAAAACAAAACACAATGAGTAGCTCCTGAGCTTTTGGGTCTGGCCCTGAGGCTTATTATTTTGTGTCACATTTGTTTGCATCTGTCCTAACTTCTTGCTGCTCAATTTCTTTGAATTATTTTGTAGATGTGTGGACCCAATCCACAACCGATTTCTTTACGTCGTCTTTTTTCCAACTTATTTTGTAGTTGGCTGACGCCGTCATGTCGGTTTTTCTCAGTCATCTTTAGTAATCCATTTTTTAGTTGGACCTTGGTGAGTCTCTTTTATGGATTACTTTTTGTAACTTTGTAGCTTTGTTGGGCCGACTTCATCATGCCAGTTCTTTCCCAGTTATTTTTAGTAATCCTTTTTTGGACCTTGGCCAGATCTCTTTCAGGAATTACTTTTATAACTTGTTTGTAGGGGACCGATTTCGTTAGGTCGATCTCTTCTAAGTTATTTTTGTAATCCTCTTTCTTGGACTTTTGTCAGGTCTCTTTCAGGGATTACTTCTATAACTTTTTTGCTGTAGGAGACGGACTTCGTTAGGTCGATCTCTTCTAAGTTATTTTTGTAATCCTCTTTCTTAGACCTTTGTCAGGTCTCTTTCAGAGATTACTTCTATAACTTTTTTGCCGTAGGAGACCGACTTCGTTAGGTCGATCTCTTCTAAGTTATTTTTGTAATCCTCTTTCTTGGACCTTTGGCAGGTCTCTTTCAAGGATTACTTCTATAACTTTTTTGCTGTAGGAGACCGACTTTGTTAGGTCGATCTCTTCTAAGTTATTTTTGTAATCCTCTTTCTTGGACCTTTGTCAGGTCTCTTTCAGGGATTACTTCTATAACTTTTTTGCTGTAGGAGACCGACTTTGTTAGGTCGATCTCTTCTAAGTTATTTTTGTAATCCTCTTTCTTGGACCTTTGTCAAGTCTCTTTCAGGGATTACTTCTATAACTTTTTTGCTGTATGAGACCGACTTTGTTAGGTCGATCTCTTCTAAGTTATTTTTGTAGTCCTCTTTCTTGGACTTTTGTCAGGTCTCTTTCAGGGACTACTTTTATAACTTTTTCATTTTGGGCTGACTTTGTCATGTCGGGCCCTTCTAAGTTAAAGTAATCCTCTTTAATAGGGTTGGCCAGACCTCTTTCCAGGGTTTACTTATAACTTGGGTTGACGTGGTCCGACTTCTTAACGTCGGCCAGTCTTTAAGTTATTATTTTAGCAATCCATAAAACCTCGTCAGGTTCTTTTTTCGGATCACTTTCGATAACTTCTTACATTATTCTGTGTTCATCTTTGCCGATTTGTAGAAAGTGGTTGTCATCTTTAGATCGTCTTTTGGGTGAATCGCGTTTTCACCTTTATCAGATGGTTATCTTTATCGTGATCGTGCAGTGAAATTGTTTTTCACTTTCTGCCGATCTGTTGCTTTATAATTGGACGATGAATGCTTCAGATTAATGTGTCTTGAAATCTTGTAGAATATATAAAATATATTTTATTCAAAGAAAAGTGCAAATATATACATGTGGGAGTTTTTCATCCCTTTAGGTCGGATAGTGTCCGAGTCTCAACTTGGTGCCTCATTAAAAAACCTTTTCAGGAAAAAGAGTGCATCCAATGATGAGATCTTTTACCTTTTCTAACTATAGTACCTTCTTAGGTTACAGGCGTGCCATGATCTGGGAAGCTCTCGTCCATCGAGTTCAGACAGTTTGTAGTAGCCCTTTCCAAGTACTTCTACAACTCGGTAGGGTCCTTTCCAGTTTGCTGCCAGCTTTCCTTCTCCTGGTCGAGTTGTTCCAATATTGTTTCGGATTAGGATGAGATCATTCTCCGCGAAGCTTCGCGGCACTACCCTTTGATTATATCTGGAAGCCATTCGACGTTTTAGTGCTTCTTTCCTGATCCGAGCTCTTTCTTGGATTTCAGGTAGTAGGTCGAGCTCTTCCCTCTGAAGTTGGAAGTTTGCTCCCTCATTGTAATGAACCACTCTAGGCGATCCTTCCTCGATCTCTACTGGGATCATTGCTTCTATTCCATATGCTAACCGAAAGGGGGATTCCTTCGTGGTGGAATGTGGCGTCGTTCGATACACCCATAGGACTTGTGGAAGCTCTTCTGCCCAAGCTCCCTTTGCATCCTGTAATCTCCATTTTAACCCGGCCAATATGACTTTGTTGGCAGCTTCGGCCTGTCCATTGGCTTGTAGGTGTTCAACGGAGGTGTACTGGTGCTTTATATTCAAGTCGGCTACTAGTTTTCGGAAGCTTGCATCTGTGAATTGAGTGCCATTATCTGTGGTTATTGAATATGGAACCCCGAACCTTGTGACAATGTTTCTATATAAGAATTTCCGGCTTCTTTGAGCGGTGGCGTTGGCTAGGGGCTCTGCCTCAATCCACTTTGTGAAATAGTCTACCCCTACTATGAGAAATTTAACTTGTCCTGACCCCTGGGGGAAGGGGCCGAGAAGATCGAGTCCCCATCTTGCAAACGGCCAAGGCGAAGTTACGCTGATGAGCTCTTCTGGCGGGACGATGCGAAAGTTGGCATGTTTCTGACATGGTGGGCATGTCTTTACAAATTCTGTAGCTTCTTTCTGTAGAGTTGGCCAATAAAATCCCGCCCGGAGTACTTTTTGGCGAGAGCTCGTGCTCCGAGATGATTGCCATAAATGCCGCCGTGTACTTCTTCTAGCACTTCTTTTGTGTGGGAGGTCGGCACGCATTTTAGTAATGGTATTGAGATCCCTCTTTTGTACAGGATGTTGTTTATGATGGTGTAGTACTGTGCCTCCCTTTTTAACCTCTTTGCCTCCTTTTCTTCTGTGGGGAGTGTTCCTGCTTTGAGGTAGTTGATTATGGGGGTCATCCATCCTTGGTCCTAATTTGTTATGGCTAGGACTTTTTCCTCTTCTGAGATTGACGGGTTCTGTAGCATTTCCTGGATGAGGCTTCTATTGTTGCCCCCTGGTTTGGTGCTGGCTAGTTTCGAGAGTGCGTCAGCTCGGGCATTTTGTTCGCGGGGTATGTGGCAGATCTTATATTCCCCGAGTTGTCCGAGCTGTTCCTTGGTTTTATCCAAATACTTTTTCATGGTGGGATCTTTGGCTTGATAGCTCCCTGTTATTTGTGAGGTGACTACTTGTGAATCGCTATAAATGTTGAGTTTTTGAGCTCCAACCTCTTTAGCCAGCTTCAAACCGGCTAATAACGCTTCATATTCCGCCTGGTTGTTTGAGGCCGGGAACCCAAACTTGAGGGAGAGCTCAACTTGGGTTCCTTGGTTGCTTTCTATTATCACGCCTGCGCCGCTTCCAGTCTTATTTGAAGAACCGTCCACGTAGAGATTCCATTCTGTGGGGGTTTCCAAGGTATCTGTGAATTCTGCGATAAAGTCGGCCAGATACTGTGATTTAATGGCCGTCCAAGCTTCATATTGGAGGTCGAATTCTGATAACTCGACTGCCCATTGGAAAATTCTTCCCGCTAAATCTGTTTACTGCAATATTCCTTTTATGGGCTGGTTACTTCGAACCTTAATGGTGTGAGCCTGGAAGTACAGGCGAAGTCGTCGAGATGTTAGAATGAGAGTATAGGCAAAATTTTCTATTTTCTGGTAGTTCAGCTCGGATCCCTGTAGCGCTTTGCTAATGAAGTAGACGGGTTGTTGCCAACTTTCGTCTTCTCTGACTAGTGCTGAGGCTATTGCCCGGCTTTCTACTGCGAGATATAATATGAGCGGTTCTCCTTCTCGTGGTCGAGATAAGATAGGCGTCCGTCCTAAGAATTCCTTGAAGTCTTGGAAGGCTTGTTCACATTCTGTCGTCCATTCGAACTGCTTTCCCTTCCTTAAAGTAGCATAGAAGGGGAGAGATCTTATCGCTGCTCCTGCTAAGAATCTAGATAGGGCGGCTAATCTCCCGTTGAGTTGCTGTACTTCTTTGACACAGGTGGGGCTCTTCATGTTGAGTATGGCTTGACATTTATCCGAGTTTGCTTCAATTCCTCTTTGTGTGAGCATGAAAACTAAGAATTTGCCTGCTTCTACTGCAAAGGTGCATTTTGCGGGATTGAGTAGCATATCATGCTTCCTTATAGTGTCGAACACTTGAGCCAGGTCGGACAATAATATATCTTCGTTTTGTGTCTTTATCAACATGTCGTCCACATAGACTTCCATGATTTTTCCGATGTGTTTTGAGAAGACTTTATTCATTAGCCTTTGATAAGTAGCTCCCGCGTTCTTGAGACCGAAAGGCATCACGATGTAGCAGTAATTTGCTTTCGGCATTAAAAATGAGGTCTTTTCTTGATCTGGTGGATACATGGGGATTTGGTTGTATCCCGAGTATGCATCCATAAACGAGAGGTATCTATATCCGGAGGAAGCATCTACCAGAGCGTCGATACTTGGGAGTGGGTAAGGATCTTTAGGGCAGGCTTTGTTGAGATCGGTGTAATCGGTGCACATTCGCCAATTCCCATTTGATTTTTTCACCAAGACGACGTTGGCTAGCCATAGTGGGTACTTGACTTCTCTTATGAATCCTGCCTCCAGTAGTACTTGTACCTGTTCTTCCACAGCTTGGGATCGCTCTGGCCCAAGTTTTCTTCGTCTCTGCTGCACCGGCTGAGATCCTGGGTAGACCGCCAACTTGTGGCACATTAGCTTAGGGTCTATGCCTGGCATGTCTGCGGCTTTCCATGCGAAGAGATCGACATTATCTCCTAAGAATTGTATCAGTAATTCTTTTGAGTCTCCTCTTAGGATCGTGCCGATATTAGTCGTTTTGTCCGAGGTGTCTCCGATCTGAACCTTCTCTATCTCACCTTCTGGCTGCGGACGGAGTTCTTCTCGTCGCTGAACTCCGCCAAGCTCAATTGTATGAAACTCTTCTCCTCTGCCCCTGAGGTTTAGACTTTCATTATAACAGCGGCGTGCCATCTTTTGAACTACTTTTATCGTGGCTATCCCCTCTGTAGTTGGGAATTTCATGCACAGATGCGGAGTCGAGACTATTGTGCCGAGTTGATTGAGTGTTGTCCGACCTGTTAGAGCATTGTAGGCTGAACTTACGTCGACCACAATGTAGTCTATTTTGAGGGTCCTGGATTGGTTCCCTATTCCAAAGGTTGTGTGTAGTGATACGTATCCTAATGGTTGTACCGGGGTATCTCTTAGTCCAAACAGACTATTCGGGTATGCTCTAAGTTCTTTTTCTTCCAGGACGAGTTTGTCGAAGGCTGTTTTGAATAAGATGTCGGCAGAACTCCCTTGGTCTATTAATGTGCGGTGTAGATTGGCGTTTGTCAATATGATAGTGATGACCATGGGATCGTCGTGTCCCGAGATGATGCCGGATGCGTCCTCTTTAGTGAACGTTATTGCAGGGATGTCGGGTGCTTCCTCTTTTCCCTCGACATGATATACTTCTTTGAGATATCTCTTGAGAGATGATTTGGAGATCCCACCTCCTGCGAATCCACCGTGTATCATGTGGACGTGTCTTTCTGGTGTCCAAGGTGATCGTTCAGTTCGTTCGGCATCTTCATCCCTTCGTCTCTTTCTTTGATCATCATCTCGGGTGGCGAGAGATCGATCTAATTTTCCTTCTCTCACCAATTTTTCTATGATATTTTTTAAGTCGAAGCACTCGTTGGTGGAGTGCCCTCGGATTCGATGGTATTCACAATATTCCTTTCGGTTTCCTCCTCCCCTTTTGCCTTTGAGTGGCCGCGCTGGGGGAATTTTCTCTGTGTGGCAGACTTCTTTGTATACGTTGACCAGAGATTCCTTGAGAGGAGTGTAATTATGGTATTTTTTAATTTTCTCCCCTTGTCCATCTTCTTTCCTTTTGGATTCCTTGTCTTTATCTCGGTAGGGGGCCCCAGATTTTGAGGTTTCTCCTAACCGAGCGTTTTCTTCCATGTTGATATATTTTTCTGCTCGCTCCTGCACTTCGTTTAAGGAGGTAGGGTACTTCTTTGATATAGATTGGCTAAAAGGTCCTTCTCGTAAGCCATTGATGAGTCCCATGATGGCAACCTCTGTTGGTAAGCTTTGTATGTCCATACATGTTTTGTCGAATCTTTCCATGTAGTTACGGAGGCTCTCCCGATCTCCTTGCTTGATCCCTAGTAAACTGGGGGCGTGCTTGGCCTTATCTTTCTGGATGGAGAATCTGGCTAGGAATTTTTTGGCCAGGTCATCAAAGTTTGAGATGGACTTTGGAGGTAGGTTGTCGAACCATCTGATTGCTGTCTTCGTGAGAGTTGTTGGAAAGGCTTTACAGCGAACGGCATCTGAGGCGTCGGTGAGGTACATTCTGCTTTTGAAATTGCTGAGATGGTGGTTGGGATCTGTGGTGCCGTCATACAAAGTCATATCTGGGAGTTTGAAGTCCTTTGAAATTTTGGTTTTCATGATTTCCCTGGTGAATGGATCCTGCTCTTTGCATGAGCTTTCCTCAGGAGTGGTCCGAGGAGCTTTTGATTTGAGATCGGCTTCTAATTGCAGTAATTTTTCTTCCAATTCTTGACGTCGCCGTACCTCTCTTTGTAGATCCTTCACGATCTCTCGTTGTTGTTGGGTTTCTTTTTTGAGTTGCTTTAAGCGATCTTGAAGCTCTTCTATTGCTCCCAGATTTGATGAATTTTTATCCCCGTTAGATTCTGGGGTATCTTTCAGTATAGTGTCCGCGTTTTTGTGTGGCGTTCTATCCTCTAGATCTGAATCGTGGTCGTTGTCATGGTCGTCTGCCATGGTGATGGGATGACTTCCAAGTTCTCCGGCAACGGCGCCAATGTTCCGAGGGTTACCTAAAACTGGAGGTCGATCTCGGTTGAAATCCTCTGTACGGATCGGTACCGACGTGTCCGGATGGTGGGAGACGGCCGGAGCTGTCGTGCCCGATCTGTTGGACTGGTTGCACTGCTGATCCTTTGTCACCGGAGGGTGGGGGGTACCTGCAAGAGACTCCGATGCTTAAGTTAGCACGGGTATTAAACAGATTTTTATGTAGAATCAGAGTATGAGTTATACCTGGGTGCTCCAGTGTATTTATAATGGTTTGAAGTGACCTTTTTAGATAAGATAAGTTAGTTATCTTATCTTATCTTATCTTATCTTTGGGTGAGGTCAGCTTATCTTCAACGGAACCACCCTTCTCTCTGTAGGCTTGGGCTACCTTTGGATTGGGCTGTTGTTTCTTGAGTTGGGCCCTTTTTGGGCTTTCCTGTCGATTTGGCCGAGTTCTTCGTAAAGAAGTCGGTCCGCTTGACCTAAACAGGTCGGTCGCTTTGTCTCCAATCATCCCAAGTTGGATAGCTCGACCCAGGGTATGAACAGCTGGTTTGAGGCTGGCTAAGGAGGTGGGAGTTCAAAAACTTACCGTCTTTAGTGACTCACAGGTAATCACCTCGCAGATAGAAGGGAGCTATCAAGCTAAGGATCCCACCATGAAGAAATACATGGACAAAACCAGAGAATAGCTCGGACAATTTGAGGGATATGAGGTCCGACATATACCTCGGGAACAAAATACCCGAGCTGATGCACTTTCAAAACTAGCCAGCACCAAACCAGGGGGCAATAATAGAAGTCTCATCCAAGAAACACTGCAAAGTCCATCGATCTTAGAGGAAGAGAAGATCCTAGCCATATTAGGATAAGAACAAGGATGGATGACTCCCATAATCAACTACCTCAAGTCTGAAATGCTCCCCATAGACAAAAAAGAGGCGAAAAGGCTAGTACGAGAAGCGCAATACTACACCATAGTGGACGACCTCCTATATAGGAGAGGGATCTCAACACCCCTCCTTAAATTTGTCCCGACCTCCGCTACAAGGGACGTCCTGGAGGAAGTCCACGGAGGCATGTGTGGCAACCACCTTGGGGCAAGAGCTCTTGCCAAAAAGGTACTCCGAGCTGGTTTTTACTGGCCGACCTTGCAAAAGGAAGCAACAGACTTTGTCAAAACATGCCCACCGTGCCAGAAACATGCCAACTTCCACATAGCTCCACCCAAAGAGCTCATCTGTGTTACTTCACCTTGGCCATTTGCAAAATGGGGGCTCGACCTCCTCAGACCCTTCCCCCAGGGATCAGGGCAAGTTAAGTTCCTCATTGTAGGCATAGACTACTTCACAAAATGGTTTGAAGCAGAACCATCGGCCACTACCACCGCCCAAAGAAGTCGGAAATTTTTTATAGAAATATTATCGCAAGGTTTGGGGTTCCTCACTCCATCACCACAGATAATGGCACCCAGTTTACCGACACTGATTTCAGGAACTTGGTAGCTGACGTGAAAATAAAGTACCAATTCACCTCTGTAGAACACCCACAGGCCAACGAACAGGCAGAAGCCACCAACAAAGTCATATTAGCTGGGTTAAAGCAAAGGTTACAGGACGCAAAGGGAGCTTGGGCTGAAGAGCTCCCACAAGTCCTATGGTCATATCGGACAACACCACATTCCACCACTGGAGAATCACCCTTTCGACTTGCTTATGGAATAGAGGCAATGATTCCCGTGCAAATATAAGAAGGATCTCCCAGAATGATCCTCTACAATGAATATACCAACTCCCAAACCCAAAGGGAAGAGCTCGACCTACTTCCAGAAGTCCGAGAAAGAGCTTAGATTAGAAAGGAAGCACTAAAGCGTCGAATGGCTTTAAGGTACAATCAGAAGGTAGTCCAACAAAGCTTCGCCACCAACGACCTCATATTAATCCAAAATGATATCGGAGCAAGTCGATCAGGAGAAGGGAAGCGAGCAGTCAACTGGAAAGGACCATACCCAATTGCAGAAGTACTAGGTAAAGGTTACTACAAGGTGTCCGACCTCGAAGGGCGAGAGCTACCAAGGTCATTGCATGCCTGTAACCTAAGAAGGTACTATAGCTAGAAAATAGTAAAGATCTTAGGTCAAGGCGCACTCTTTTTCCTAAAAAAGTTTTTTAATGAGGCGCCAGGCCGAGATCTAAGAAGCTGCCCAACCTAGAAGGGTAAGCACTCTCATGTACATTCTTATTTATGTTTTTATCTCATTATTATTTGAATGAAAGTCGTCAATTCCTTAAAAAGTTTCCTACCAAGACGCATTACTCTAAGCTCATAAAATGCAAAAATTCATCGCCCGATTAAAAAAGGTCGGCAAGGTGAAGCGATAGAAGCAAGATAATGTAAGAAGTTATAAAAAGTAACCCAGAAAAAGTGGCCTGATGAGGTCTAACTAAAATGGCATTACTAAAAATAACTTGAGAAGGCCCGACAGAGAGCTACCAAGGTCATTGC
Organism: Arachis hypogaea; assembly: GCF_003086295.3. Lineage (NCBI taxonomy): Eukaryota > Viridiplantae > Streptophyta > Magnoliopsida > Fabales > Fabaceae > Arachis > Arachis hypogaea. The sequence continues at coordinate 128,894,396 of NC_092050.1, forward strand.
ATGCCTGTAACCTAAGAAGGTACTATAGCTAGAAAATAGTAAAGATCTTAAGTCAAGGCGCACTCTTTTTCCTAAAAAGGTTTTTTAATGAGGCGCCAGGCCGAGATCTAAGAAGCTGCCCGACCTAGAAGGGTAAGCACTCTCATGTACATTCTTATTTATGTTTTTATCTCATTATTATTTGAATGAAAGTCGTCAATTCCCTAAAAAGTTTCCTACCAAGACGCATTACTCTAAGCTCATAAAACGCAAAATTCATCGCCCGATTAAAAAAGGTTGGCAAGGTGAAGCGATAGAAGCAAGATAATGCAAAAAGTTATAAAAAGTAACCCAGAAAAAGTGGCCTGATGAGGTCTAACTAAAATGGGATTACTAAAAATAACTTGAGAAGGCCCGACACAGAAGTCGGACCAGTGAAAGGATCACTAAAAAGGGACAAAAAACATCTCGCAAAGGCCAAAGAAAGGTTAATAAACCAAGGCCTGAAATGCTCAGCTATAAAGGTACAAGTCTTGCAAAAAAGACACTACTTAGAAAGCAAAAGCACAAGTCGAAATGGCGCTAAAAAGTCATCCAAACAAACTATAAAGAAAATGTTCCTCATCGGAACACTACCTAGAAAGTTGTTGGAATATGACTAAAAAGCCCGGGTAACAAAAGTCGTACAGGTCGACGTCAGCTAAGAAAAGGCGAAAGTACGATCTCAAAGAAGGCACAATCTCAAAACAAGGCTACAAAAGTCATCCGAGACTAAAAAGGTTCTATATAAAGAACACTAAAAAAGTTATCGGACAAGTCACTAAAAAAGCCGCAAGGATAATTTTTGCCAAAAGCAAGGGGTTGACAAGTACTAACTCAAATCAAGGCATGATCCAGAGGGCAAGGGTAGTAAACCCACTCAAAGGAGGTCGGACTGAGAAATACCTAATCTCTATAAAATTCGCAAAGGGTTGCAAAAAGTAAACCTCCAAACGTTCAGCAAAATGCATTCTTCAAAATCAAAGCATTAAAGACTCAAAGGCCGCCTAAAGGGCAGCCCAAGAGTTTAAAGTGTTTAAGAAAATAAAATTTGCTAGGAAGCAACCAAGTGTTAAAGTCAGCTACAGAGACCTACAAACAAGTTCAAAGCCCACAAATCAGACTATAACAGTACACAAGCATAAAAAGTTATAGGGGATCCAAATTCGCCCCAGTGGCAACATCCTTAGGAGGAGGAGGAGGAGGCATGGTCGAGATAGGGGTAGCATTGACAACTCCATCTGGCCCATTTAGAATCTCCACATCATGCTCAGGCTCTAGAGGGACCACCTCAGCGGAAGGAGTCAGAGAAGCTGAAGCCACAGAAGCCTTGGCCAGTGGTACAAGAGGAGGACCCTCGTCATCATCATCAGGAGCAGGCACAATCTTGCCATCTTCCACCATATTATCCATGCTAAAAAGGGAGAGATCAGCCTCGAGAGCAAGAACTCGGACCTGAGCTTTCAGGATCTCATACATGTAGGTCATACCATTTACCATATGTCCCTGAAGCTCGGCATAGTCATCTTGGGCAGATTGAAGCCTTTCCTTAGTCTCCAAGAGTTCGCCATAGGTGCGGGTATAGCTCTATTTGTATTTCTTAGCCGCCTCCTTAGCCAGATGTGCAGTCGCCTCTACAGCAGTAGCCCGAGTCTTCTCCTTCTCCACATCAATCTCCAACTTGGCCACCCTAGCGTCGAGCTCGTCCTTCAGACCTTTAATTCTCTCATACTCAGATTGGGCATCCTCCATAACGGCCTTGGTTGCATGAACCGGGGAGTCTCGAACAACTCGAGATAAGGCCGCACCAAGGTTGGCCATCTGAATACTATTACTTGCAATAAAGTTGAGGTGATGAAGGATCGACACATCATCCAACGGAACCTTACCATAAGGAGCTATCAGCTCTGTAGCAAAACCAACGCCATCAAACTCTTTATCATTCAAGTCATAAGTCCCAACAGTCTTTTTCTTCTTGGGAGGGGGACCAGCAGCATGAGGAAAGGAAACAGGACTAGAGGTCACCTGAGATGGGTCAGAGGGAACTATCCGAACTCGTGGGGTCAGGATAATCTTCCTCAGCCCCTGGGACTCAGCATCGGCTTCTTCGGAGGCACCTGTGCCGAAGACCCCTCCCCCAAAGTTTTTCTTGACAAATTGTGGGCGGCCATCACATTCTTGGCCTTCCGGAAAGACTTCAAAGAATCCGAAGATTTCACCATCTCTGAAAAGAAGCCAGAAAAACAATTACACAGTAGAAAAAAGGATAAATACCATGAATAGCAAGAGAAAATCACTTTTGCAAAGAAAGAAGTTAGACACTACCTAGCTCAGCACGGAGGAGAGAAGGATCTCCTAGAAATCTCTTTGTGTCCAGATGAGGAGGTTCCCCCCAGTGCTCCTCTAGAACACCCACAAAGGCTTGTTCTACTTCATCTAAACTCTCCCAAGAATACTTGGGAGCTACTATATCGTTTTTCCACCATAAAGGAAAGGTTGGCTCGTCATTCTCATCTAAAAAGAAAGGGCGGACATCCTCGACAGCTCGGACCTTAAAGTAATAGTTCATAAAATTCCGAAAGGACTCATCAAACATAGAAAATACCTTTTTCCCCTGGGTAGCTCAGAATGAGATCCAAGAAGCCTTTTTCTTGGCAAATCCAGGCTTGGTCAACACAAACAGGTAAAGAAAGAGAGATATGGTAGGTCGAATACCCAGCTCCTGGCACAACAGCTGAAAAATCTTAATGAAGGCCCAAGAGTTCGGATGAAGCTGGAAAGGGGCCACATTACAAGTCCACAAGAGGTCGGTCTCAAAAGCAGTAAAAGGGATGGTGATATTCAACTGGCTAAAGAAATAGTCATAAGTATAGAAAAAGGGACGTGTGATGAGTGGATAATTTATACGCTTTTTGGCATTGTTTCTAGGTAGTTTTTAATATGTTTTAGTCACTTTTTATTATATTTTTATTAGTTTTTAAATAAAAATTACATTTCTGGACTTTACTATGAGTTTGTGTATTTTTCTGTGATTTCAGGTAATTTCTGGCTGAAATTGAGAAAGCTGAGCAAAAAATCTGATTTAGGCTGAAAAAGGACTGCAGATGCTGTTGGATTCTGACCTCCCTGCACTCAAAGTAGATTTTCTGGAGCTACAAAAGTCCAAATGGTGCGCTCCCAATTGCGTTGGAAAGTAGACATCCAGGGCTTTCTAGCAATATATAATAGTTCATACTTTGCTTAAGGATAGATGATGTAAACTGGTGTTCAACGCCAGTTCCATGTTGCAGTCTGGCGTTAAACGCCAGAAACAGGTTACAAGTTGGAGTTAAACCCCCAAAACAGGTTACAACCTGGCGTTTAACTCTAGAAACAGCCTAAGAACATGTAAATCTTAAGTCTCAGCCCCAGCACACACCAAGTGGGCCCCAGAAGTGGATTTCTGCACTATCTATCATAGTTTACTCATTCTCTGCAAACCTAGATTACTAGTTTACTATTTAAACAACTTTTAGAGGATTATTTTGTACCTCATGACATTTTTAGATCTGAACTTTGTACTCTTTGACGGCATGAGTCTCTAAACTCCATTGTTGGGGGTGAGGAGCTCTGCTGTGTTTCAATGAATTAATGCAACTATTTCTATTTTCTATTCAAACACGCTTGTTTCTATCTAAGATGTTTATTCGCACTTCAATATGATGGATGTGATGATCCGTGACACTCATCATCATCCTCAACCTATGAACGCGTGCCTGACAACCACCTCCGTTCTACCTTCGATTAAATGAATATCTCTTGGATTCCTTAATAAGAATCTTCGTGGTATAAGCTAGAATCCATTGGCAGCATTCTTGAGAATCCGAAAAGTCTAAACCTTGTCTGTGGTATTCTGAGTAGGATTCAGGGATCGAATGACTGTGACGAGCTTCAAACTCACAAGGGCTGGGCATAGTGACAGACGCAAAAGGATCAATGGATCCTATTCCAGCATGAGTGGGAACCGACAGATGATTAGTCGTGCGGTGACAGCGCACCTGGACCTTTTACACTGAGAGGACGGATGGTAGCCATTGACAACGGTGATCCACCAACACACAACTTGCCATAGGAGGAACCTTGCGTGCGTGAAGAAGAAGACTGGGAGAAAGCAGAGATTCAGAAGACAAAGCATCTCCGAAACTCCAACATATTCTCCATTACTGCAGAACAAGTATTTAATCCATGCTCTTTTATTCTTCGTAATTCATACTGATAATTATAATTGATTTCCTGAATAAGATTTACAAGATAACCATAGATTGCTTCAAACCAACAATCTCCGTGGGATCGACCCTTACTCACGTAAGGTATTACTTGGACGACCCAGTGCACTTGCTGGTCAGTGGTACGAGTTGTGAAAAGTGTGATTCACAATTCGTGCACCAAGTTTTTGGTGCCGTTGCCGGGGATTGTTCGAGTTTGAACAACTGACGGTTCATCCTGTTACTTAGATTAGGAATATTTTGTCTTTTGGGTTAGAGTCTTTTACTTTCTTTTCAAAAATCTTTCAAAAGATTTTTATTTTTCTTTATTAATCTGTGATTTGTCTTTGAGTCTTTTATTATTGTTCTTGTTAAAATTTTAGAATCCTTATTTTCTTTTTCAAAAATAATTTTTCAAAATTTTAATTTTTTTTTACTAATAATTGAATTTCTCTGTTTGAGTTTAGTTTTATATTTTAAGTTTGGTGTCAATTGAATGTCTTTATTTTCCTTTAAAATTTTCGAATTAGTGTTCATTGTTCTTTCTTGATCTTTAAGTTGTTCTTGTTTATTTTCCTTGTTTGATCTTTAGTTTCTCTTGTTCTGTGTCTTTTCTTGTTTTTCTTGTGCTTTTTCAAAATATTAGTTTCCAAGAAAAATTTTATTTTTTTATACAATATTAAAATACGTTAAATTTATAGCTCAATTGACTAGAGCGTTGTGCTTATGTTCTTGGTAATTGGCTATCTTCTTTTTAAAATTTTTTCTAAATAATTTTTCTTTGATTAAATCTTGTGCCAAACTTTAAGTTTGGTGTTTTCTTGTTAGCTTTTCTTTTGTTTTCGAAAATTTTATGTAAGTTTTCTAAAAATTTTAAATTTGGTGTTTTTTCTCCATGTTCTTGTTGTTCTTGTGAGACTTCAAGGTGTTCTTGAGTTTTCCTTGTGTCTTGATCTTAAAATTTTTAAGTTTGGTGTTCCTTGGTGTTTTCCCTCCAAAATTTTTGAAAATAAGGAGCATTAGATCTAAAAATTTTAAGTTGTGTGTCTTTTGTGTGTTTTTCTTTTTCATCATAAAATTCAAAAATCAAAAAAATATCTTCTCTAACTATTTTTGAGCAAATTTCGAAATTTTTTTTCAAAAAATTCAGATTTTTATTTTAAAATTTCTATTTTATCTTATCTTAGTTTTAAAAGTTTCAAAATTCAAACTTTTTTCAAAAAAATCATATTTTTTTCAAAATTTTATCTTATCTTATTTCAAATTTCAAATTTTAACTCTCAAAATTTCAAAATTCAAATTTCAAAATTTAAAATTCAAAATCTAATTTTCAAATTTAAAAATCAAATCTTTTCAAAATTTAAATCTTTTTCAAATCCTTATCTTATATTGTTGACTTTTTCGAAAATTCAAAATTCAATTTTCAAATTTCAACTTTCAAATTTCAAATTTTCAAATTTCAATTTTCAAAATTTCAAATTTCAATTTTCAAAATTTCAAATTTCAAATTTCAAATTTCAAATTTCAAAATTTAATTTTCAAATTTAAAATTTAAATTTCAAAACTTTTTAATTTAAATTCCTTATCTTCTCTTACCTAGCTTATCTTATCTTTTCTAATATCAAATCTTAAAATCAAATCTTTTTCATATCTTTTCTTTTTTTTCTCTTACAAGTATCTTTAATTTTAAGACATATCTTTTTCAAAACTTCCTAACCAATTTCTCTCTCTTCATTTTTTTCGAAAATCCTCACCCACATCTTTTTCAAATCTTTTTAATTAATTAATTTAGTTTTTAATTTTCTTTTATTTCTTTTTCTTCTAATTTTCGAAAATATAGTAAATTTTTCAGTTATTTTATTTTATTTTATTTTATTTTATTTTAATTTCAGTTTTCAAAAAAAAATTATTTTGCAATCCGCATCATCTCCCTTTCTCCATCATGGAACTAAGTGGAAATGAACAGTCCAGAAGGACTCTGGGGTCATATGCTAGCCCCACTACTGCTTCATATGGGAGCAGTATCTGTATACCCTCTATTAGAGTCAGTAGCTTTGAGTTGAATCCTCAGCTCATTATCATGGTGCAGCAAAGTTGCCAGTATTCTGGTCTTCCACAGGAAGAACCTACAGAGTTTCTGGCACAATTTTACAAATTGCTAACACAGTACATGATAAGGAAGTAGATCAGGATGTCTACAGATTATTACTGTTTTCATTTGTTGTAAAAGACCAAGCTAAGAGGTGGTTAAATAACCAACCTAAGGCTAGCATAAGGACATGGAAACAGCTGTCAGAAAAATTCCTGAATCAATACTTCCCTCCAAAACGGATGACATAGCTAAGGCTGGACATCCAAGGCTTTAAACAAGGAGATAATGAATCTCTTTATAATGCCTGAGAGAGATACAGAGAGATGCTAAGAAAATGTCCCTCTGAAATGTTTTCAGAATGGGTGCAGTTAGACATCTTCTATTATGGGCTTACAGAGAAAGTTCAAATTTCTCTAGATCACTCAGCTGGTGGATCTATACACATGAGAAAGACAATTGAAGAGGCTCAAGAGCTTATTGATACAGTTGCCAGAAATCAGCATCTGCACCTAAGCAGTGAATCTTCCATGAAAGAAGAGGCTAAAATAGTAACTGCTGAACTTAGTCCTACAGAACAAATTACTGAATTTAATCAGCAATTAGACTTTCTAACAAAACAGCTGGCCGAATTCAAGGAGATACTACAAGACACAAGAATGGCTAATATAAATATGGAGGTACAGTTGAAGAAAACAGAACAACAGTTATCAAAACAAATAACAGAAGAGTGCCAAGCAGTTCAATTACAAAGTGGGAAAACATTAAATACCTCACTTCAAGGTAGCAGGAAGCCAAGAAATGAACAAACTGCTATCCAAAATCCCTCTGAGGATAGTAAGAGCCCAGAGAGGAATAACTCTGGCGTTCAAACGCCAGAAACAAGCAAGGAGTTGGCGTCAAACACCCAATGGAAGCTCAGTTCTGGCGTTCAAACGCCAGGAACAAGTAAGGAGTTGGCGTCCAACGCCACTCCAGCTTCTAACTCTGGCATTCAAATGGCAGTGAGGGATCAGACACACACAAGTGCTGATAACAACCCCTCTAAAAAGGCTTCTCCAACTACCTCTGTAGGAAATAAACCTGCAGGAACTAAGGTTGAGGAATACAAAGCCAAGATGCCTTATCCTCAAAAACTCCGCCAAGAGGAGCAGGATAAGCAATTTGCTCGCTTTGCAGACTATCTCAGGACTCTTGAAATAAAGATTTCGTTTGCAGAGGCACTTGAGCAAATACCCTCTTATGCCAAGTTCATGAAAGAGATCTTGAGTCATAAGAAGGATTGGAGAGAAACTGAAAGAGTTCTCCTCACTGAAGAATGTAGTGCAGTCATTCTGAAAAGCTTCCCAGAAAAGCTTAAGGATCCCGGGAGCTTTCTGATACCGTGCACATTAGAGAGTAATTGCACCAAGACAGCTTTATGTGATATTGGGCCAAGCATCAATCTAATACCTGCATCCACTATCAGAAAGTTTGGTTTAACTGAAGAAGTCAAACCAACCCAGATATGTCTCCAACTTGCTGATGGCTCCATTAAATACTCATCATGCGTGATTGAAGACATGATCGTCAGGGTTGGGCCATTCGCCTTTCCCACTAACTTTGTGGTCCTGGAAATGGAAGAGCACAAGAGTGCTACTCTCATTCTAGGAAGACCTTTCCTAGCAACTGGACGAACTCTCATTGATGTCCAAAAAGGGGAAGTAACCCTGAGAGTCAATGAGGATGAGTTTAAGTTGAATGCTGTCAAGGCTATGCAGCATCCAGACACACCAAAAGACTGTATGAAAGTTGATCTCATTGACTCTTTAGTAGAGGAGATCAACATGGCTGCGAGTCTCGAATCAGAGCTGGAAGACATCTTTAAAGATGTTCAGCCTGATTTGGAGGATTCAGAGGAATCGAAAGAACCTCTGAAACTTCCTCAGGAAGAGGAGAAACCTCCTAAACCCAAGCTCAAGCCATTACCACCATCCCTGAAATATGCATTTCTGGGAGAAGGTGACACTTTTTCGGTGATCATAAGCTCTGCTTTAAATCCACTGGAAGAGGAAGCACTACTTCAAGTGCTAAGGACACACAAGACAGCTCTTGGGTGGTCCATAAGTGACCTTAAGGGCATAAGCCCAGCTAGATACATGCACAAGATCCTATTGGAGGATGATGCTAAGCCAGTGGTTCAACCACAGAGGCGGCTAAATCCAGCCATGAAGGAGGTGGTGCAGAAAGAGGTCACCAAGTTACTGGAGGCTGGGATTATTTATCCCATTTCTGACAGCCCCTGGGTGAGCCCTGTCCAAGTTGTGCCCAAAAAGGGAGGCATGACAGTGGTTCATAATGAAAAAAACGAACTGGTTCCTACAAGAACAATTACAGGGTGGCGCATGTGTATTGACTACAGAAGGCTCAATACAGCCACCAGAAAGGATCATTTTCCCTTACCATTCATAGACCAGATGCTAGAAAGACTAGCAGGTCATGAATACTACTGCTTTTTGGATGGCTATTCAGGTTACAACCAGATTGCAGTAGACCACAGGACCAAGAGAAAACAGCATTCACATGTCCTTCTGGAGTGTTTGCCTACAGAAGGATGCCTTTTGGTCTGTGTAATGCACCTGCAACCTTTCAGAGGTACATGCTCTCTATCTTCTCTGATATGGTAGAAAAATTTCTGGAAGTCTTCATGGATGACTTTTCAGTATTTGGAGACTCATTCACCTCCTGCCTTGCCCATTTAGCACTTGTTCTGAAAAGATGCCAAGAGACCAACCTGGTTTTAAACTGGGAAAAATGTCACTTTATGGTGACTGAAGGAATTGTCCTTGGGCATAAAATTTCAAACAACGGAATAGAAGTGGATCAAGCTAAAGTGGAAGTAATTGAAAAATTACCACCACCTGCCAATGTTAAGGCAATCAGAAGCTTTCTGGGGCATGCAGGATTCTATAGGAGGTTTATAAAGAATTTTTCAAAAATCGCAAAATCTCTGAGCAATCTGCTAGCTGCTGACACACCCTTTGTGTTTGACACAGAGTGTCTGTAGACATTTGAAACCCTGAAAGCTAAGCTGGTCACAGCACCAGTTATTTCTGCACCAGACTGGACATTACCATTTGAACTAATGTGTGATGCCAGTGACCATGCCATTAGTGCAGTACTGGGACAGAGGCATAACAAGCTTCTGCATGTCATTTATTATGCTAGCCGTGTTTTAAATGATACCTAGAAAAATTACACAACCACAGAAAAAAAATTGCTTGCAGTGGTTTATGCCATTGACAAGTTTAGATCATACTTAGTAGGATCAAAAGTGATTGTGTACACTGACCATGCTGCTCTTAAATATCTACTCACAAAGCAGGATTCAAAGCCCAGGCTCATAAGATAGGTGTTGCTTCTGCAAGAGTTTGATATAGAAATAAGAGACAGAAAAGGGACAGAGAACCAAGTGGCTGATCATCTGTCCCGGATAGAACCAGTAGAAGGAGCGTCCTTTCCCTCTATTGAGATCTCTGAAACCTTTCCGGATGAGCATTTGTTTGCCATTCAGGAAACACCATGGTTTGCAGACATTGCAAACTACAAAGCTGCAAGGTTCATACCCAAAGAGTACAGCAGGCAACAAAAGAAAAAATTAATCATTGATGCAAAGTACTACTTGTGGGATGAACCATATCTCTTTAAGAGATGTGCAGACGGAATATTCCGTAGGTGTGTGCCTAGAGAAGAAGCACAGAAGATCCTATGGCATTGTCATGGATCACAATATGGAGGACATTTCGGAGGTGAGCGAACAGCTACAAAAGTCCTCCAATGTGGCTTCTACTGGCCCACTCTCTATAAAGACTCCCAAGAGTTTGTGCGTAACTGTGACAGCTGCCAGAGAGCTGGTAATCTGCCTCATAGTTACGCCATGCCTCAGCAAGGAATCTTGGAGATTGATTTGTTTGATGTATGGGGTATTGACTTCATGGGGCCTTTCCCACCATCATACTCAAACACTTATATTCTGGTGGCAGTCGACTATGTATCCAAATGGGTAGAGGCCATTGCCACACCCATTAATGATACTAAGACAGTGCTAAAGTTCCTCCAGAAACATATCTTCAGCAGGTTTGGTGTCCCTAGAGCACTAATTAGTGATGGGGGCACTCACTTCTGCAACAAACAGCTTTACTCTGCTATGGTCCGGTATGGAATTAGCCACAAGGTGGCAACTCCATACCATCCACAGACAAATGGGCAAGCTGAAATCTCTAATAGAGAACTAAAAAGAATCCTGGAATGGACCGTAAGTACCCATAGAAAGGATTAGGCAAGAAGCTTGGATGATGCTCTGTGGGCTTACAGAACAGCATTCAAGACTCCTATAGGGACCTCTCCATACCAGCTTGTGTATGGTAAGGCCTGTCATCTGCCCGTGAAACTGGAGCATAAGGCCTACTGGGCAACCAGATTCCTAAACTTTGATGCCAAATTAGCTGGAGGAAAAAGATTGCTCCAGCTGAATGAGCTAGAGGAATTCAGACTCACTGCTTTCGAAAATGCAAAGCTTTACAAAGAGAAAGCAAAAAGATGGCATGATAGAAAGTTGTCATCTAGAGCCTTTGAACCAGGACAGAAAGTTCTGTTGTTTAACTCTAGGCTCAGGCTATTTCCCGGGAAACTGAAATCCCGGTGGAGGGGACCATATGTGATTACAAGTGTGTCACCATATAGCTATGTGGAGCTTCAAGACATTGATTCTGATAAGAAGTTCATTGTTAATGGACAGAGAATCAAGCATTATCTTAAAGGCAATATTGAGCAAGAGTGCTCAAGGCTGAGGCTGGATTAAAAGCTCAGCAAGGTCCAACTAAAGACATCAAAGAAGCACTTGATGGGAGGCAACCCAATGTCATTTAATTATATATATTTATTTTTCATTGCTATTTTATGTTTTCTTTAGGTTGATGATCATGTGAAGTCACAAAAACTACTGAAAAATCAAAAACAGAATGAAAAATAGCAACAAAAATAGCACACCCTGGAGGAGGAGTATTCTGCGTTTAAACGCCAGAAACAAGTATCTGTCTGGCGTTTAACGCCAGAAACAGGCACCAAGCTGGCGTTTAACGCCAGAAACAAGCATCTACCTGGCGTTAAACGCCAGAAACAAGCTACATTTGGGCGTTTAATGCCAGAAACAGACAGCAGTCTAGCGTTAAACGCCAGGATTACATAGCAAGGGCGTTTTACACGCCTAATTGGAGCAGGAATGTTAAGTCCTTAACCCCACTTGATCTGTGGACCCCACAGGATCCCTACCTTTCCTTCTTCATTTTCACACAACACAACCCTCTCTTCTTCCACTTGGCCGAATACATCTTCTTCCCCCATTGATGCGTGAGCATCTTGTCTATCTTTTCCTAGTGAATTTGCATCTAAATTGTTGAATTTAATTAAGAATTAATTATATTTTAGCCACTATGGATGCTATTTTAAGTTTTGTACAATACTGTTTATTTTAGGTAGCATTTGGCAGAATTTGATGGAGTTTCTGCAGAGAAAGAAAAAAAGCCAAGTAGATGACCAGCGAATACCGACGCGGACGCATGGCTCACGCGACCGCGCGGAATGGAAGAAATCACAATGATGCGATCGCGTGCATGACGCGATCGCGTGGACTGGAATCTGCACAAATGACGCGAACGCGTGGACGACGCGGACGCGTCACATGCGCCATGTGCAGAAAAATTAGAAAAACGCTGGGGGCGATGTCTGGGCTGTTTTGACCCAGTTCTTAGCCCAGAAATCACAGATTAAAAGCTGCATAATGGACAAATCAAGTGGTCCCACCCATCAGCTGAAGACTTGTTAATTAATTTGAATTTTAAATTCAAATCTTATTTTAGGAAAAGATATTATTTTAATTTTAATTTTAGATATTTGATTTTTTTTTTTTTATTAGGATTAGATATAAAAGGGATCCCAATAGGGTGGTTCCAGTACAACATTCCACAACATTATTCCATACAAATTGACATTTCATATTCCATGAGCAACTAATCCTCCATTGTTAAGGTTAGGAGCTCTGACTATTGTATGGATTGATAATATTATTTTTCTATTTTAATTCATGTTTTGATTTATTTTTCAATAATTGTTTTCGTTCTTTATTTTATGAATTTGGGTGGAACGGAAGTATGACACATGTTCTATTTGAGTTCTTTTATAACCTGGAAAAGCTCTTTACTTGAACAATAGCTTGAAAACATATTATCCTGAATTTCTAATTGTTTGTATTTAACGGGATACGTGACATATAATCCCCTTATTTTTGGATAATTAGGATTCTTGTGGCATATAAACTAGAATTTGATCATCACCCTCTAATTGGAATTAATTGACCAAGGAATTGGTTGTTGATGAATTTTAGAGGAGACTAGAAAGGTCTAAGGAATTAGGGTCTAGTCACAAATAGTTTGCCATGAATTAAATCTTGCATAATTAAAATAGTTAATAAGAAAAGTCAATCCAGAAAATAGATAACCCTGAAGCCTTAACTGCCTTCTCCATATATTATTCCTAACTTAATTACTCGCCCTCCTTTAATATTTTTGATATTGTTTAATGTCTTTTATATTGCATCTCAACACCAATTTCTATTTGTCTAACTAATTCTATCAACGCTATTGTTGCTTAATCCATCAATCCTCGTGGGATCGACCCTTACTCACGTAAGGTATTACTTGGTACGACCCGGTGCACTTGCCGGTTAATAAGTGTGGTTGTAAAATACCGCACCAAGTTTTTGGCGCCGTTGCCGGGGATTGACAGTGATTAACAACTACTCGTTGTTTGATTGTTTAGATTAGATAATTTTTCTTTTAACTAGTTTTATTTTATTATTATTAATTTTTATTTTTATTTTTTATTCTTGTTTATTTTGATTACGGTAATTTTTTTTATTATTTCCTTTGTTCTTTCGTTCACATCCCTTCCCCCTGTCCCCTGTTTTCTTTTATTTCATTTTCTTTCGATTTTTCTTATTTAAATCTCGTCAGTTTTTTTTTATTTAGTTTATTTTATTTTTCCTTTTTTTTATTTTCATTTTTTCTTTTCTTCATTTTACTTTGTTTTTTTTATTATTATTATTTTTTTTTTACTTTTTATATTCTATTAGTTTTATTTTTATCTTTTTATTTTTATTATTTTACACAGGTTACCTCACAGGGACTTCTCTGCACTCTGACGTAGAGAGTCCCATTTTTTTCTTGTTTTCTGCTTGTGTATGCGCAGGAACGGAGACAAAGAACATCTCTTAGACTTTGATCCTGAACCTGAAAGAACTTTCAGGCGACGTTTACAACAAGCAAGACTGCAGAATCCACTATGGCAAATAATAACGCTAATGCCAATGTGGTAAATCCGAATGGGGATGATCAACAGAGGAGAGTGCTTGGCTCTTATTCTGCCCCTACTGCGGATCTCTATGGAAAAAGCATTGTGGTGCCTCCTATAACTGCAAACAACTTTGAGTTGAAGCCACAATTGGTCACCCTGGTGCAACAAAACTGCCAGTATCATGGACTTCCTCATGAAGATCCAAATCAATTTATTTCTGATTTTCTGTAGATATGTGATACTGTGAAGACAAATGGAGTAAATCCAGAGGTGTACAAACTCATGCTTTTCCCATTTGCTCTGAGGGATAAAGCAAAGCTATGGCTAGATTCCCAACCAAAAGAGAGTTTGAATACTTGAGAAAAGGTTGTTACAGAGTTTCTCACTAAATTTTTCCCACCAAAGAAGCTGACTAAGCTTAGGTTGGAGGTTCAGACCTTCAAGCAGAAGGAGGGTAAAACTCTTTATGAAGCTTGGGAGAGATACAAGCTACTGACTAGGTAATGCCCTCCAGACATGTTCTCCAAATGGACCCAACTGGATATCTTTTATGAAGGCTTGGGTGAGATGTCCAAGATGAGCTAAGATACTTCTGCAGGCGGTTCATTGCACAAGAAGAAGACACCAGAGGAGACTATTGAGCTGATTGAATTGGTTGCAAGCAACCAATATTTATACACATCTAACAGGAATCCTGTGAGCTCTGAGGCCGCTCAGAAGAGAGGCGTGTTAGAAGTAGAAGCTGTTAATGCTCTTCTTGCTCAGAACAAGCTTATGTCTCAGCAGATAAATCTACTCACTCAATAGATAGGTGGCATGCAAGTCTCAGCTATCAACACTCAAAATCCACCCCAAGATACCTCCTATGACATGATAGGTAACTTTATGCAAAATGAGAATTATGATTATGCTCAACCCTCTTCTGAACAGGTGTATTACATGGGGAGTGGTCCTAAAAATTCCAACAATGATCCATATTCTAAGACATACAATCAGGGGTGGAGGAATCACCCAAATTTTGGGTGCAGAGATCAACCTCAGAGACCTCAGAACTTCAACAATAGTTCTCAGGGCAGTTTTCAACAGAACAACTATAATAACCGCCAATTTCAGTCTCAGCAACAACAACCACCTCAGCAGGCAAACTCTAAATCCCAAGAAGATTCTAAGTGGGAGATGATGATGAGTTTCGTGCAAGAAACCAGAGCCTCCATTAGAAACTTGGAGGTGCAAATGGGTCCAATGAGCAAGCAATTACCTGAAAGGTCTTCAAATACATTCCCTAGTGATACAGTGGTGAACCCAAGAGAAGATTGCAAAGCTATTCAATTGAGAAGTGGTAAGGTAGCTGGTTCTGAGACTAAGGTCAATGAAGATCTAGTTGAAAAGGAAGCTCCAAAGGAGAAGAAGGAAGAAGTAGAGCACGCCCCTCCTAAACGTGCAGACAACCCATTTCCTGACTCTCTTGACACTTATCCTACCTTACCAAAGGCCCCTGAATACAAGCCAAAAATGTCATATCCTCAGAGGCTTCAGAAGGCGTCCAAAGAAAAGCAATTCTCTAAATTTTTAGATGTCTTCAAGAAGCTGCAGATCAACATCCCTTTTGCAGAGGCTCTAGAGCAAATGCCTCTCTATGCTAAATTTATGAAAGAGTTGTTGACACATAAGAGGAATTGGAAGGAGCAAGAAACCGTGGTGTTAACCAAGGAATGCACTGCTATTATTCAAAACACCCTTCCTGAGAAGATGCCAGACCCAGGGAGCTTTGTCATTCCTTGCACCATTGGAGAAGTTGGCATTCAGAGAGCTTTATGTGATCTTGGAGCTAGCATCAACCTCATGCCACTTTCAGTGATGAAAAAGCTTCAAATTGAGGAGGTAAAATCCACTCATATTCCTCTTCAACTTGCTGATCTTTCTATTAAATTACCTGTGGGTGTAGTTGAAGATTTACTTGTTAAAGTAGGACCATTTATTTTCCCTGTTGATTTTGTTATATTAGACATGGAAGAGGAGGTAAAACCCTCTATTATACTTGGTAGACCCTTTTTAGCTACAGGTAGAGCTCTGATTGATGTACAAAAGGGTGAATTAACCCTGAGGGTCAATGAAGAACAAGTGGTCCTAAATGTTTTTGAAGCCCTCAAACACCCCAATGATTCTGAGGGGTGTATGAAAATAGATGTTATTGAACCACTTGTTCAAGAAGTACTGGAAACTGAGGTACTTGATGATGTTCTAGATCCTATTTCTGAGTGTGAATTAGTTGAAGTTGATGATTCACCACCCCAAAAGGAGCTGATGAACACGCCAATTAAGGAGAAGGAAGCCCCCAAGCTTGAGCTCAAACCCTTACCCCCTTCTCTGAAATATGTGTTTTTGGGTGAAAATGATTCATATCCAGTGATTATTAGCTCTTCTCTGAAGCCTGAAGAAGAGGAGGCACTTATTTCAGTGCTCAGGAGCCATAAAACAGCTCTTGGGTGGACCATTAGTGACTTGAAGGGGATTAGTCCAACCAAGTGTATGCACAAGATCCTTCTTGAAGATGATGCTAAACCAGTTGTGCAACCACAAAGGAGACTCAATCCAACTATGAAAGAGGTGGTCCAAAAAGAGGTAATGAAATTATGGGAAGCAGGTATTATTTACCCTATTTCTGACAGCCCTTGGGTAAGTCCTGTGCAGGTAGTTCCCAAGAAAGGAGGGATGACAGTGATCCAGAATAAAAAGAATGAGCTTATTTCTACAAGAACAGTCACGGAATGGAGAATGTGCATAGATTACAGGAGGCTCAACACTGCTACATGAAAGGATCATTTTCCCCTCCCTTTCATTGATCAGATGCTTGAGAGGTTAGCTGGTCATGCTTTTTATTGTTTTCTAGATGGATATTCTGGATATAATCAAATTACAGTGGACCCTCAAGATCAAGAGAAGACAGCATTCACATGCCCCTTTGGAGTATTTGCTTACAGGAGAATGCCATTTGGACTTTGCAATGCTCTAGCAACTTTTCAGAGGTGTATGCTTTCAATTTTTTCTGATATGGTTAAAAAGTTTATTGAAATATTTATGGATGACTTTTCTATTTTTGGTAATTCTTTTGCATCATGCCTTAAATATTTATCTCTTGTCTTGAAACGGTGTCAAGAATCAAACCTTGTTTTAAATTGGGAAAAATGCCATTTTATGGTTACAGAAGGCATTGTTCTTGGACACCGGATTTCAAGTAAGGGAATTGAGGTTGACAGAGCAAAGGTGGAGGTAATTGAAAAATTACCACCACCAACTAATGTTAAGGCAATTAGGAGTTTCTTGGGTCATGCAGGATTTTATAGAAGATTTATAAAGGATTTTTCTAAAATTTCTAAACCATTGAGCAACCTGTTAGTTGTTGATGTTCCTTTTGTTTTTTATTCTGATTGTCTGCATGCTTTTGAAACTCTGAAGACAAACCTTACCTCTACTCCCATTATAGCTCCCCCTGATTGCGATTTACCATTTGAATTAATGTGTGATGCTAGTGATTTTGCTATAGGAGCTGTTTTAGGACAAAGGCATGGTAAGCTTGTACATGTCATTTATTATGCCAGTCGTGTGTTAAATGATGCTCAAAAGAATTACACAACTACAGAAAAAGAATTATTAGCTGTTATGTATGCTGTTGATAAGTTTAGGTCCTATTTACTTGGTTCTAAGGTTATCATTTATACTGACCATGCTGCTTTGAAGTACCTTCTAACCAAGCAGGATTCTAAACCAAGATTAATCAGATGGGTGTTGCTCCTTCAGGAGCTTGATATTGAAATAAAAGACAGGAAAGGATCAGAAAATCAAGTAGCTGACCCTCTCTCCAGAATTGAGCCTCAAGCAGAAGTGCAACCACCCACAGCTGTAACTGAGACATTTCCGGATGAGCAATTGTTCCTCATTCAGCAGGCTCCATGGTTTGCAGACATTGCAAATTATAAGGCCATGAATTTTATCCCAAGGGAGTACAATAGGCAACAAGTGAAGAAGCTATTGACTGATGCAAAGTATTACATTTGGGAGGAACCATACCTTTTTAAAAGGTGTTCAGATGGAATTATCCGGAGGTGTGTCCCAAATGAAGAAAAATAGCAGATTCTTTGGCACTGTCATGGTTCTGAGTATGGAGGCCACTTTGGTGGTGAAAGGACAGCTATAAAGGTCCTTTAGAGTGGGTTTTACTGGCCGACTCTCTTCAGAGACTCAAGAGCATTTGTAAAGCACTGTGACAGATGTGAAAAAGCAACGAATCTCCCTGCCAACCATGAAATGCCACAGCAAGGGATTCTTGAGGTTGAGTTGTTTGATGTGTGGGGTATTGATTTCATGGGACCTTTTCCACCCTCACATTCAAACAACTATATTCTAGTGGCAGTTGATTATATGTCCAAATGGGTGGAAGCTGTGGCTTTGCCCACCAATGATGCCAAGGTGGTAATGAGCTTTCTTCAGAGGTATATCTTTAGCCAGTTTGGTGTCCCAAGGACACTCATTAGTGATGGAGGAAGTCACTTCTGTAACAGATAGCTGGACTCTCTTCTGCATAGATATGGCATCCGTCATAAAGTGGCAACCCCCTATCACCCTCAGACAAGTGGACAGTTAAAGTTTCCAACAGGGAACTTAAGAGGATTCTGGAGAAGACCGTCAGTATCTCAAGAAAGGACTGGTCTAGGAAGCTTGATGATGCTCTCTGGGCTTACCAAACAGCATACAAGACTCCAATTGGCATGTCCCCGTATCAGTTGGTCTATGGCAAAGCCTGTCACTTGCCAGTGGAGCTGGAGCACAAGGCTTATTGGGCAATCAGGTACCTGAATCTTGATTTAGAAGCTGCAGGAATTAAGCGGATGCTTCAGTTGAATGAGCTTGATGAATTCAGATATTCAGCCTATGAGAATGCCAAGCTCTATAAGGAGAGAACCAAGATACTGCATGACAAGAAGATTGCCATTAGAGTCTTTGAGCCAGGACAGAGAGTGCTTCTATATAATTCAAGGCTCAAATTCTTTCCCGGGAAGCTGAAATCCCGATGGTCAGGACCGTTTGTGGTTACCAGAGCTTCACCATATGGTCATGTGGAAATCCAGGAAGAGAATTCTAACAGGAAATTTATAGTGAATGGCCAAAGGTTGAAACTCTATCTTGGAGGCGAGATTAATCGCCAGAGGTCCACTCATCTGCTGAACTAGCAGAGCTGATTGTCAAGCTAGTGACGTTAAAGAAGCGCTTGTCGGGAGGCAACCCGATAATTTCGTATCCTTAGCTATTTTTCGTAGTAGTAGTTTTCCTAGTTATTTTATTGAGTTCTTACTAATTTTCTGATCATGCAGCTATGTTCTTCCAGGAACCGAACACCTCAAGCTATATATTTCAAAAAAAAAAAAGGTACAAGACGCGATCGCGTCATTGACGCGAACGCGTCAATCATGTGTGCGTGAAAAATAAATTTGAACAGAGAGTTGCGCGGGAGTGGCGCAAGAATGATGCCTCTAGCACAAACAAGCCCACGCGGATGCATGGCTCACGCGACCGCGTCACTCATGATTTTTGCCACTTCACGCGACCGTGTCATCCACGCGGACGCGCGACTCGAAAAATCGACGTAGAAGGTGTCTGGACAGAGAGTTAAGTTGGCTTGAGGCAAGAAGTGTGCTAAAAGCAAGAAGTGTCGGGCACGCGTTCGCGTCAATTACATAAATGATCATCCACGCGAACGCGTGCATGACGCGAACGCGTCGTAGGAAAATGTGGCTCCCAAGCCATGCGAACAGAAAGTCACGCGGGCGCGCGGCTGGCTTCACGTGAATAGCACAAAATCTAGGGCACGCGGACGCGTGCCTGACGCTAACGCGTCATTATGAAGAATGCGCGACGCACGCGATCGCGTGCATGACGCGAACGCGTCACTTGCACCGCCCAGTTTTCTTTCTCTCTCTCTCCCAATCCTAATTCTCTCTTATTCTCTTATCCTTTTATTTTTTGTTTCATTTTAATATTTGTCTCTTCTATTTTCAGTTCTTCTCTGCTTGAGGACAAGCAAACCTTTAAGTTTGGTGTTGACGCTTCGCTTATAGGTTTTCTGTCTATTCTTATGGCACCAAAGGGAGGCAAATCATCTTCACGGAGGAACACAACCTGAAGAATAAAACGACCGCTAGGATAATTAAGGTGGTTAAGTTCCTTTCATTTTTATTCCTTCCCTCTTTTCTATATTATGTTCCAGTTTCCTGTTATTTTTCTTTGTTTGTTGCATGATCCTTTATTAGTTAGAATCTTAGGACTAGTTTAGTTTTCATTTAATTGCTTTAATGCTAAAAAGATGTTTCATGTACCACTCACTGAACTTGAATCTAAAAATAAAAGAAAAAGAAGTGATGTATTGCATGAGAAATTGAGTTAATTTTAAAAATAGTCAGATTTACTTAAATGTGGTGGTATTTTCTGTGATTCTGAAAGCATGACATGAACAGTGCATAATTTTTGATAGTGAAGTTTATGAATGTTAAAATTGTTGGCTCTTGAAAGAATGATGAAAAAGAAAAATGTTATTGATAATCTGAAAAATCATAAAATTGATTCTTGAAGCAAGAAAAAGCAGTGAAAAACACAAAGCTTGCGGAAAAAAAACAAGAAAAAGAAAAAGCAAGCAGAAAAAGCCAATAACCCTTTAAACTAAAAGGCAAAGGGTAAAAAGGATCCAAAACTTTGAGCATTAATGGATAGGAGGGCCCTAAGGAATAAAATACTGGCCTAAGCGACTAAATCAAGCTGTCCCTAACCATGTGCTTGTGGCGTGAAGGCGTCAAGTGAAAAGCTTGAGACTGAGCGGTTAAAGTCGTGGTCCAAAGAAAAAAGAGTGTGCTTAAGAACTCTGGGCACCTCTAACTGGGGAATTTAGCAAAGCTGAGTCACAATCTGAAAAGGTTCACCCAGTTATATGTCTGTGGCATTTATGTATCCGGTGGTAATACTGAAAAACAAAATGCTTAGGGTCACAACCAAGACTCATAAAGTACCTGTGTTCAAGAATCAACAGACTGAACTAGGAAAATCAATAACACTATCTGAATTCTGAGTTCCTATGGATGCCAATCATTCTGAACTTCACAGGATAAAGAGAGATGCCAAAACTGTTCAGGATTGCAGTTATAAACCCCACTATAAGAGAAAACATGGGCTTAATCGAACTCTCATTCTCATGCAAATTCACATCCTAAGCTTATATTAGTTTTGGTTGCTTGAGGACAAGCAACAGTTTAAGTTTGGTGTTGTGATGCGTGAGTATCTTGTCTATCTTTTCCTAGTGAATTTGCATCTAAATTGTTGAATTTAATTAAGAATTAATTATATTTTAGCCACTATGGATGCTATTTTGAGTTTTGTACAATGCTGTTTATTTTAGGTAGCATTTGGCAGAATTTGATGGAGTTTCTGCAGAGAAAGAGAAAAAGCCAAGGAGATGACCAGCGAATACCGACGCGAACGCATGGCTCACGCGACTGCGCGGAATGGAGGAAATCACAATGACGCGATTGCGTGCATGACGCGATCGCGTGGATTGGAATCTGCACAAATGACGCGAACGCGTGGACGACGCGGACGCGTCACATGCGCCACGTGCAGAAAAAGTAGAAAAATGCTGGGGGTGATGTCTAGGCTGTTTTGACCCAGTTCTTAGCCCAGAAATCACAGATTAAAAGCTGCAGAATGGACAAATCAAGTGGTCCCACCCATCAGCTGAAGACTTGTTAATTAATTCGAATTTTAAATTCAAATCTTATTTTAGAAAAAGATATTATTTTAATTTTAGATATTTGATTTTTTTATTTATTAGGATTAGATATAAAAGGGATCCCAATAGGGTGGTTCCAGTATAACATTCCACAACATTATTCCATACAAATTTACATTTCATATTCCATGAGCAACTAATCCTCCATTGTTAAGGTTAGGAGTTCTGTCTATTGTATGGATTGATAATATTATTTTTCTATTTTAATTCATGTTTTGATTTATTTTTCAATAATTGTTTTCGTTCTTTATTTTATGAATTTGGGTGGAACGGAAGTATGACCCATGTTCTATTTGAGTTCTTGTATAACTTGGAAAAGCTCTTTACTTGAACAATAGCTTGAAAACATATTATCCTGAATTTCTAATTGTTTGTATTTAATGGGATACGTGACATATAATCCCCTTATTTTTGGATAATTAGGATTCTTGTGGCATATAAACTAGAATTTGATCATCACCCTCTAATTGGAATTAATTGACCAAGGAATTGGCTATTGATGAATTTTAGAGGAGACTAGGAAGGTCTAAGGAATTAGGGTCTAGTCACAAATAGTTTGCCATGAATTAAATCTTGCATAATTAAAATAGTTAATAAGAAAAGTCAATCCAGAAAATAGATAACTCTGAAGCCTTAACTGCCTTCTCCATATATTATTCCCAACTTAATTACTCGCCCTCCTTTAATATTTTTGATATTGTTTAATATCTTTTATATTGCATCTCAACACCAATTTCTATTTGTCTAACTAATTCTATCAATGCTATTGTTGCTTAATCCATCAATCCTCGTGGGATCGACCCTTACTCACGTAAGGTATTACTTGGTACGACCCGGTGCACTTGCCGATTAGTAAGTGTGGTTGTAAAATACCGCACCACCCATCTCCTCCATTTTCTTCTTCTTCTACTATTTTCTCTCTTCTTTTGCTCGGGGACGAGCAAACCTTCTAAGTTTGGTGTGGAAAAAGCATTGCTTTTTTGTTTTTCCATAACCACTAATGCCTCAAGGGATGCACTTCCCTCCATAAAACTATTAGGAGCAACAAAGACAAGAAAGAGACATAGAGGAGCTCAAGAGCACCATTGGTTCTTCAAGAAGAGCAAGACGCCACCCTCACTAAGGTGGACCCGTTCCTTAATCTCCTTGTTCTTATTTCCCTGTTTTTCATTTATTATGCTTTATGTTTTATTTATATTTGTGTCTTTACTATATGATCATTAGTATCTAAGTGTCTATGTCTTAAAGATATGAATGTCCTATGAATCTATCACCTTTCTTAAATGAAAAATGTTTTCTAAAAAAGAAAAAGAAGTACATGAATTTTGAATTTTAAAATAGTTTAATTATTTTGATGTGGTGGCAATACTTTTTGTTTTCTGAATGAATGCTTGAACAGTGCATATGTCTTTTGAATTTGTTGTTTATGAATGTTAAAATTGTTGGCTCTTGAAAGAATGATGAAAAGGGAGAAATGTTATTTGATAATCTAAAAAATCATAAAAATGATTCTTGAAGCAAGAAAAAGCAGTGAAGAACAAAAGCTTGCAGAAAAAAAATGCGAAAAAAAAAAGAGAGCAAGAAAAAGAAAAAGCAAGCAGAAAAAGCCAAAAGCTCTTTAAACCAAAAGGCAAGAGCAAAAAGCCAATAGCCCTTAAAACCAAAAGGCAAGGGTAATAAGAAGGATCCAAGGCTTTGAGCATCAGTGGATAGGAGGGCCCAAAGGAATAAAATCTTGGTCTAAGTAGCTAAACCAAGCTGTCCCTAACCATGTGCTTGTGGCGTGAAGGTGTCGAGTGAAAACTTGAGACTGAGCGGTTAAAGTTGAGGTCAAAAACAAAAACAGCGGTTAAAGTTGTTTCTATCTAAGATGTTTATTCGCACTTCAATATGATGGATGTGATGATCCGTGACACTCATCATCATCCTCAACCTATGAACACGTGCCTGACAACCACCTCCGTTCTACCTTCGATTGAATGAATATCTCTTGGATTCCTTAATCAGAATCTTCGTGGTATAAGCTAGAATCCATTGGCAGCATTCTTGAGAATCCGGAAAGTCTAAACCTTGTCTGTGGTATTCCGAGTAGGATTCAGGGATTGAATGACTGTGACGAGCTTCAAACTCACAAGGGCTGGGCGTAGTGACAGACGCAAAAGGATCAATGGATCCTATTCCAGCATGAGTGGGAACCGACAGATGATTAGTCGTTCGGTGACAGCGCACCTGGACCTTTTTCACTGAGAGGACGGATGGTAGCCATTGACAACGGTGATCCACCAACACACAGCTTGCCATAGGAGGAACCTTGCGTGCGTGAAGAAGAAGACTGGGAGAAAGCAGAGATTCAGAAGACAAAGCATCTCCAAAACTCCAACATATTCTCCATTACTGCAGAACAAGTATTTAATCCATGCTCTTTTATTCTTCGCAATTCATACTGATAATTATAATTGATTTCCTGACTAAGATTTACAAGATAACCATAGATTGCTTCAAACTAACAATCTCCGTGGGATCGACCCTTACTCACCACCCAGTGCACTTGCTGGTCAGTGGTACGAGTTGTGAAAAGTGTGATTCACAATTCGTGCACCAACGTGCTCCCTGGGTTAAGGGAAGGAAACTAACCCTCTCCTCAGGGTCGGGCGACAATAGTTCGTAATTCTTTTCATCATCCCTATTGCTACAGATCCTATGGAACCTCCTAAGTCTATCACAGTACTCTGGATCGGCCACAGTAACACAGATCAGGACTATAGAATCTAGCTAGTTGGCCATGCCAGCAGGGATTTTGGTGGACATCTCGACAATATTCTTACAAAAAGACATATAGCAACTACACCTACACCAAAGGAAAATGAAATGGGGGTCACTACCAAAACAACTCGGACAAAAGCAAAGAAGCAAGAAACAGCCAACAAATAGCAGGCATGCAACAAAAGGGCACCCCAGGATTCACAAAGAAAAAATCTAATCAGCACCAAAAGTCCAGGGGCACCCTTCGGAGGCAGCAAGCACATAATGTAGAAATGTGACAAATCAAAACCCTAGATCTCTTAAAGAAGGTAGAGGTAACAATGGAAACCTAAGCTCCTACGTTTCCCCAAAACAAAGCAACAGAAGATCACAACTTTGAGTATAGTAAAGGACATGCGACCTTTCCAGAAAGGTTCAACCTTTTTTGGAAGGAAACTCAATAAAGATCGAAACTTTGCGCAAAAAGATAAGCATACAACAATAAAGCACACATGAAGACGACTATTAAGACACAGAAGAGAGAAGAATACCAACCTGCGATGAAAAAGGAATGAGCGCGACAAATACACGAACAGAAACACGAGCAATCCACGCTAACGGGCGCTTCGAAAAAAGAAAGTAGGAAGCTTGGGGGAAAGAAATCAGAGGAGCAAGAGCCAAAGAAGAGAAATTCTTTTTCAAATCTGAAAGAAAGAATTTTTTCAAAGGATGAACGAAAGAAGGCCTCTCTTCACTGAGCAAATGAAAGCAAGAAACTAAAAAACCAAAGTCTGAAGGCTTATTCAATTTCAAAATAAAGCGAGGGAACGAAACAGCAAAACAGAATAAAAGCTCAATCAATAGGCATTAAAGGCACATGCATATTCCCAAGAAAGTAACCTCTTCGAGAAACAAACGCGGCAATAAAGGAGCAAAGGCAAAAACGCTCCGCATTTTTAACACAACTCGCGAACGGAAGAACAGATTGGACTAATATGCTTGAGCACGACTTCCCCAAAGGGATCGAAGCTCAGGAAGCACGATCTCATGAAAAGGTCCGATCTCAAGCAGGGGCAATGTTCATACCCTGGGTCGAGCTATGCGACCCGGGTTAGACGAAGACCAGAACGACCGACTTTTTACAAGGCTGGTTCGCCACTGACCTCTTCCTAAAGAGCTCGGCCAAATCACCATATAGACCCAAAATAGTCCCAAAGCAAAAGACCACCGCCCACCAAAAGGCAGTGGACTAAAAGATAAAGATCTCCTCCACAAAAGATAAGATTAGATAACAAACTTATCTCAAGGAAGGTCACTCCCCACTACTATAAATATGCTGGAGCACCCAGGTATAACTCATACTCTGATTCTACACAAAAAACATGCTTAAAGCCCGTGCTAGCTTAAGCATCGGAGTCTCTTGCAGGTACCACCACCCTCCGATGATCAAGGATCAGCAATAGCTCAAGATTCAGCAAGTCAGACACAACAGCTCCGACCACAACAGCATATCTCCTCCGAGATCGATCTTCAATTTCAGGTAACCCTCGTATTAAAATTAATATTGTGAATCAGTTGCCTCTACACTATATAAATTAATACCAATTATCTCCACATTCCAAGCAGATGAAGACTTTGAGTTAGAATGTGTGGCTCCATCAGATGAAATGGAATTTGCGGTGGCTTGAGAAGGAGCTTGAGAAGGAGCCTCACTAGCCTCTACACTAGTGGTATCTTCAAATGCTGCTGGTGCTGGAGGTTAAAGTGAATGAGAAGCATTGTTGTTTTTTCTCTCATCTACAAACTTTAATGGATTTTTATGCATTTTTTCCTTGGCATGACTGCATATTAACAAACACAAAACCGTTAAGCACACAAAAGATAATTAGACATTATACTAACTTGTTACGAGAGACATAAAAATCATGAGTCTCCATTGATTCTCACTCATTTCTTAACTTGTTACAAAAAATTGTTATTAAGTTACAAGTTTTTTATGAATAAAGTTACAAAATTGGCAAATTTTACAAATTCTCTCTCAGAATTGAGAATAGTGAAAATTTCTCTACATTTTAAGTTCGAGCATAAGAATAAATCAGCATACAAGAATTGTGGCAGCAAAGCAGCTACGCAACCTACTCAAAATTTATATATCAAGCAGGTAATATTCACATTTAATTCACAAAATTGCATGTTCAATATCCAATATTAAAATACTCTTATACCTTTATGAATAAGACTAGTCTGTTATTACGAAAGCATGACAGTAAAGTCAACAAAAATAATCAAGTGCTTCATTATAGTTAGAACAATTAGTGTAGAAAATAACTTTGAGCATTTGTGATGCCAGAAAAAAATGTCAAGAAAATGCCATGTGAAATGTAAACTACTAACCTCCCATTTACAATAATTAACTCCTTTCATTTTCTAATTATTAAGCATTGGGTCTTTAAGTTAATATAGATCCATACAAAACAGCAAGACATTCAAATAGATAAATAGACGCAGACAAGTACAATATTATTTATCCTCCCTTCATTACTAAAGAATGCACAAGATAAATTCTTTCCATAATTCCCTGGACATTCAAGCAAGAGAAATTACAAATTATAATAACTTCACATGTAGCATATATATAGATATAAATTCTTTTTTGGAATGATGTTTAAATTAGAAAGAACGTTGAAAATAGCATGTAGAATGCAAGTAAAGTTACCTGGAAATCAGAAAGTTGTTCTCTCATCAACATAGTTGTCAAGGTTCATACAAGGCTGGCATTCTTTCCGATTTCTGTTTGTTCGAACAACGCAATCCTGAAATATAATAAAAAAATGCAATCCTAAAATATGTACTATTGGAAAATAAACTAATATAGCAGAATTCCAATATTTTTTTGTGAAGATGAACATTCATCTAAAAAAGCCTAAGTCACATACATAGTAAAAAATATTCATTGATTTTAAACATATTCTATAAGTCAAACTTAAAAAATAAGAATAGGGAATAAAAATACAAAATGCAGATCAACCAACCAAAACAAAGTAACTAATAATCACTCCTAACATAAAAAAATCCACTAATTACTCGCATGAAACAAAACAGCTTCAACGATCAATTATCATGTCTTCCCTGCCTCGTTTCCAAGACTCCTTATCAATGCAAATGAAAAACAATAAAAAAATACAGAATAAAAGGGAATACCAGTAAGAAAGTTGCAACAGAACTGAGGAAGCTTTCAAGAAAGGAAGATCTCAAGATCCATCAGCAAAATCTTCTGCATCTTTGCAAAAGTCAACATCAGTAATTAATGTCTTGACTTGAACCACCATCAACACAAAAGTGATTTAATTTACAGTTCGTAAAACAATGGATTTTGTTCAACTGAATACAACTTGTAAATAAAGAACAAAAGAGCAAAATTAAAAAATGAAAAGACATAGAAATAAGTTATATTTTCAGCAACAAAATTAAAAGAAATTCAACCGGGAAAACAAAAAAAACGCAACGAACATAAAATATATTAATCGAAGACAAAGTACCACACAATGCAAAAAAATATATTAATATAAATAAATTAACGATTTCTTAAAGTTTGATTAAAAAAAATTAACCAAATGAACCAATTCAACGGTATAAAGAAAAATAAGAAACAAAATCAACAATGAAATTGAAAGAGGGAAGGTCACTTATGTGGAAGGTATAAAATAATTATATATTTAATGTGCTATATTCAATTCAATGACGGGAACAGACAACGAAAAATATAAAAAGTGAATATCAATTATAAATTGTGAGAATGTTAAACGCAAGGAGTTACTCGAAAACTAACATGACAATTTGTGAAATCTTAAATAGGGAATACCAGTAAGAGAAGAAATTTATTGTTAACAGAGAAGAAATATCAGCAAATTAATAGGAAAGAAGAAGAAAAAGAAGTACCAACAGTAGTTCAAAGGAGAAATTGGAGTGACAGAAAGCAGTGTTGAAGAAAAAACTCGGAAGTGAGCAGATCTGAAAATGCATTGTACCATGGCAACTATGGCGGCATCGACGGCAGAAACTATAGCGGCAACGGTGACAGAAATTGTGGTGGCAGCAGTAGCAGCAACCACAGTATAGAGAGTAGATCTAAAAACTTGTTGATAGAAGAGGTGGCTCGATCTAGAAGGTCTCCACTGCAATGGACAATGCAGTGGTAACGGCGGCGGCGGCGGCAGAAACGGCAGTCGGAATGGCAGTGAAAATGGAGGTGGAAAACCTAGAGTTTCATAGCCACTCTCTCAGCTAACTCAACGCCTCTCATTTTGGGGAAAAGAGAAAATGAGCTTTTGTTTTAAAATTATGAATTTTAATTAATTATAAGTGGAGATTTTTTAAATTGCCATAAATAAAATGTATTATGGAGGTTTTTAAAAATCTTCACCAAAATACTCCCTCAAATAAATATTAATTTTTTAGTGTTTACCGAATATATCTGATACCCAATCTGATCCGATCCGAAAATGTGCGGATCAGATTAGATCCGAGGCCAAAAAACGCAACTATGAGATCTGATCTGATGATATTAGTGTAGATCATATTGCAATTTTGGCCATATTCGATCCGATTCGATCCGTGAACATCCCTGAACTTATTCATCAATATTGTCTCCTACCAAACACACATTATAAATTCTCATTTCAACTCTACTTTCCAACAACCTAAGCAACTAAACCTTCTACTGAATGACATGATTAATATGTCTTATTGTGCCAATGAAGTTACTTGTTGAGCCAATTTTAAGTTTCTAAAAGACAACTATCATAACAAACACATAACCCTAATGTGAAAGTTGTCATCGGTTGATTGCCAATAAATGTAGTTATTAATATAACTACGTAACACTCATCATTAATCACATACATGAGTCCTGATACTCCTCCCACAAACCCCACAATATATTTATAATTGTCTTCCTATCAGACCCAACATTATTAACATCTTAACCATAACAATTATCCAACTCAAATGTAACACTATCCTTTTTATTCTTCCATATATAATGTCACCAATATAATGCATATCTATGGATATTACATTATTTTATGGCTAAACCAACTCCATTAATATTTTTAAATAAATTTTGGCTATAATTACTCAAATTTTTTTTTATTAATCTTACATATTTCTAAATGATATTCCCTAAATTAAAATACACGTCATTAACCTTAAACCCTCCTTCTACAATCATCTTATCCTCGATACACCCTATACTTGTAACTCTAAACCCTCAAACCCTACTAAACCTATATTCTTTTCAAAATCAAAATATATTATATAGTGGTCTGTGCCTATTTCATAGGCACAACAAATTATTCCAACTGTGTGTGGACCTCAAAAGCACGTGCGCACCATCTACGAAGAAAATCTCACTAAATCCAAATGTGTCAACTTCACATTTCAACATTAAAAACAAACCAGTCCGTGGATGTGACAACCTCATTGGTCTAGTCACAACACTATTATTCCCCTTTCAAAACTTCCAACAAAAATTCTCAATATCGAAACTTAACAACTTTTTTATATTTCACTAACCAAATAAATTCATTTCCAACAATGTTCTCCAACAAGACCTTCACTATTGCATCTACCTCCAATAACATGTAGGCTTAATTTGGTAAAACTTTTTGAAGAGGTTATCTTTTAAAAGACAACTTTCATAAGCTACTATCAAAAAGTAAAAACTTCACCAAACCGAGCAGTATTATCCCTACTACTTATTGGGAAAATATTAGCTTTTCTACACAATTCATTACTATTCACAAGTATTAATATACAAAACAACCAATATTTTTCCTTTCTTTCATAATTATGTTTACTGATTACTCATTGGTGTATTTTTTCTTCAAATGAAACCCATAAAATCTAATTACATGAATTGGAATGTGTCTTTGTCAAAGACCTAAATAAGAAAACACCGAACTTCAACTTGTCACATTCGATAGTCACCAAGGGCAAATTCCCATAAAGGAATCGGATTCCCTCTACGTGGGGTCCACTTCAGTAGCGACAAATTAAACCCCGCCCATCCTACCTTAGGTGAACAAATTTGACCATAACAAGGTACCCTTTTTTCTCCCATTATAAGCACCCCTTTAGCACCATTCACTCGTGACTTTTTCACGACTCACAAAAACCACATGGACATAAAAAACTCCATGGACTATTACTACATGTTTAGAGGCTAGTTCCCCAGGATCTATACCACTGTGAAAGACGTCCACGAGCAGACTCATGATGATGAACACCACCTTTGGCGCAAATACGAGACCCTCGATGAAGCAGATCACGCTTGACTCCTATACTTTGGCGACAGGAACCATGAGAGAGGTATCAGGTGTATGAACAAGGGAGATGCGCCAGAACTTGTCTAGCTTGACTACCACTGGGAAGCAGAATATCTCACGCTCTAAGCAATGGAGGATTGTTACAAAATAGAGCTGCAAGCTCCACCCATTCCTTACATCCGTAAGTAACCATACACATAGGGTGTAAGTTACTGAATCGGACCGAAATTTACTATAAAATCGAACCAAAATTTACAACAACCGAATAAAAAACCAAAAAAAATTAGTTTTTTTATTTTTTTCGAATTAAACCGATCGGTTTGGTTCAATTTTCGGTTGGCACAACAGGAACCGAACCAAACCGAAGAATTAGTTCAGAAATGCTTGTTTTTACTAGTTTTCCCTTTAACCTAATAACCAAACCCCAAATCCCTAATTTAGCACTCACCACTCAGCGCAGCCACACACAACCCCCAACACAAGGCTTCAATAACCTCACTTCCATCTTTCTCCTCCATGCCTGAGACTCTGAGAGAATGAGAGCCTAAGAGAGCCAGTGAGTCAGAGAGCTGCCGCCGTCCTTCAAAGTTCAGTCCCAAGTCCTCCATCGTCACCGTGAAGGACGTCGTCGATCTCCATCACACCGTCATCTAACCGCAATCTTCACGCCGTCGTCGATCTTCGTCTGAGCCGTTCTTCTCTGTCACCGAGCAGCAGTCTCCGTCACCGAGCAAACCCTTGATTCGAGCCCTCTCCTGCAACTCAATGTCTTCTTCTGAGGTTAGTAACTTGATTTTTTCATAATTTGTTGCAATTTATGAGATGTTCTTGTTGCTGGTCTGTTCTTGTTGCTCTCATAAAAATTCATTGTCACAAGGTTGTCCATGCATGTCTGTTGGCCTAGGAACTTCAAGAATGGGGCCTTCTATGGTATTGTTGTGGCTTGTGCAAATCACTGAGAATTAAACAAGTTTAGTTAATTTACTTAGTGTTTTACAAAATTATTTTAATATTAATATTCTATTTGAATTAATATAATTATTTATTTGATCAAATCAAAATAATAATTAAATAATTCTACAGCAAAAATTAGAACACTCGTTAGTGTGTGACCCGATAGGTTCAATACTAAGCGAGTAGTAAATTAGTTATACTAAATTTACTAATTAAGGTTGGCGTCTAGCAACACTCCTCAACGACCCGATAATATGAAGTAATATATTTTTATTAAGAACCTCAGAAGAACAAAGTATAATTCCTTCCATCTTTCCAACTCTTGGTTAACCCTTAGAGTATGGTTTAATTGTCAAACTCTAACTTGTTACCATTATTATAATGAATTGTGAATGACCTAAGAAACTCATTTCTTCATTCATTCAATCCCATTGGCCAAGGTTTTATTCATCTCAGTCATTATAATCAGAGCGCAAACTCTTTACCGAGAGTTGACGGATTTCTTATTGACTAATCATTAATTCTACAAGTATTTAAATTATACCCAATATCCATTCAACTATCACCCTAGGGTATTAGGTGTCCGAAATCAAAGTATAATAAATACATTGTTAATTACTATGACAGTCGCAGGTCAAAGAAAACTCTATTACTATGTTCATCTTGAGAATATCCTATTGACAAATATACGGTAATTATAACCATTAGGAATTCTCAAAGTGAGTCAATTCAATGGTCATATCTCTATATGCACCATCTATATATATAATTTAATAAATGAGATCTATTAATCTTCATCCAATGAAGACCATTATATATATATTGATCTCTCCGGATTATTAATGTCCTTTTTAATAATCCTATGACCAAGAACAATTTAGATTAAATTATAAAAGATTTATCTCTCAATATTATGATCACTATCACAATGATAAATCTATAAATTTAATCAAGGACCTTATTATATTAACATTTTAATATAATAACAATAACAAATTATTTGACACGTGATTAATTGGATTGTGGTCATACTACTTATTCCCAACAGAAATGATTTAAAAGAGGTTGAAAATAGTTCGGTTGGGACCCGAAAAGGGTGGCAAAGTCTAACTTTAAGAAAAAATGCTGTCCAATTTTTGTAAAAATATATGAAAAATGATTTCATTTTAAAAATCTAATTTATAAGCTTATTTTTGAGAAATTATTGATTTGATTTGTTAATAATTATTGGTCTGATTTAATAACACAAGATTTGAAAAGTCTAAATTTTATTAAAGTAAAAAGTGGCTGAACTTCAAAGAAAACGTTTTAATTATTGAAAACTATTTGATTTTGATTTATTACAAAAAGTCTTATTTTTAACTTGATTTATTAAGAAAGTATAAGGTTTTACATTCAGTTTTTGAGAATAGATTTTGTTTCAAGTTATGTCTTGAATTTGGTTTATTAAGTAAAGGGACCTCTGCCACAGAAGAGCAGAGAGCAGAAACTTAAAAGATATTGAGTGTTGTTGGGCCTTAGTGCCAAGTGTTTAGTGAGGACGGCGATACGTAACGCTCACTTGACACAATAGAGACGGCTCAGTGAGGACGGCGATACGTAACGCTCACTGGAGGTCGTGAGCCTTGTGTGTAAATGATTGTTCGGGGATGCCCGTGTGTATGGAATGGCTTCGAGAAGAAAGTGGCACATGCTTCAGCTGGAGAATCAGCGCCTGCAAGTACTTGGAGAGGTCATGTTCGGCACTTCAGCTGGAGAATCAGCACCTGCAAGAAGTAGAAACTTGCAGAGGTTATGTCGTTGGAATGCCTTATCTGACTTGCGAGTCGAATTGCGTTGGGTGCAGGTCGAAATCGACAAATGAGCTCATTACTTGTGATAGGAATAGACATGCATCATACTTGTTTGCGCATATTTGTTTGTGAATGTGTTTCCTGTGATTGTGGGTGTGCTAAATGGCTGTTTGAATTATATGTTCTATAGTTGTTGAATTGAATTGTCCCTTGTTAACTGTTATTGTTGACCAAGTATATATAAAATGAACTTAACTTCTAACCCTGACCTTACTAAGAACTCCCAAATTCTTACCCCCTATCTCCACCCCTTTCAGGTACAGGTGCGAAGGCTTAGTGCGAAATTACAAGAGCATAGAAGATTGAGTTTATAAGTTAAGTTCTTAGATTTTATTTTTTCTCCTCGTTGTTTATTGTTTTTAGTTTTAGAGGGGATAGGATTTGTATTCGAGTATCTTGAAATAAGTCTATGTAAACAATGCTATGTGAATATATATATATCTTTGTGATTAAGTGATTAAAGTAAAAACTTTCCGTTTTTTTTACTGAAGTTTCAATTCGTATTCACGAAAGCTCAATATTAAATAAAGATAGTATATAATAAAAAGGTTTAGCGGTAAGTAACGCCTGGACTTTTAATACAATCATGAGGTGCTAAAAGTTAGGGTATTACAACATATGCCCACGAGTAACGTATTATATAAACAATTATTAAATTAGAACCGAAAACCAAAAATAAACTGGGAACATTACCATCGAAAAAACCTGCAAAATATGCTAACAAATATGTTATTCTCCACTCTTACTTTAATTTAAGGACATCCATACATATATAATTTCAAATATTTTGCTAACTCACTTTTCTAATGGCACATACCCATTCCATCTAAAAAATCTTAATTAATGTCTAACTAACTTTCCTAAGAAAAAGAGTTTCATTTTTCAAACACCATTTTCATCCAAACATTACCTCCACGCAATTTGCCAATCTTTTGTCTCAAATCATTTTTATCGTATTCGGATCTCTTTCATCTATAGAAGATTAGAACTAAAAAATAAGATACAAAAACTAACATGTCAATTTCAAACATAGAAGACTACAAATATTTTCAAACATGTCAATTTCATCTATAGAAGATTAGAACTAAAAAATAAGATACAAAAACTAACACAAACAACATACACTAATTAATATGTGAATTCAACAATCATTCATTAATGATATTTTCCTTTTTTTTTTTAACCTAATGCCTCAACGATTCATTTTTTTTTATGAACTCCACTATTCTTTCTACTTAACTCAGACCTACCAAAAATAATTAAACCATGCATACAAAAAACATACCAAAGCCCAACATAATTGGACAATGCAAACTGAGCCCAACAACTTTGCATGTTCTCCACAACTAACAACATGGCTTGGCTTCATATTAGCTTGACACAGCAACGTTACATTGTACATGAACATACTAGAAAATGGGTCGCCATTATTAATTCTAATTGTAGAACCGAATTTAGCTCCACCGTGACGCCATTTTCCATAACATCATTCAAACAAAACTCACAACATATTCACTGTTAGCATTTTTTATATTATATCTCAATGATACACATAACGAAACATCATGTTCATATCAGGTACACAAGAACATGTGAACTACTTCCAATAAAATAATAAATTTAAATTGAATACAATAGTATTATATCTAGCACTCAGCCACTACTATTAAGACAAGACAACTATAAGCCTACTACCAAATACAAAAGCGAAATAAGTACAAAGAGAAAGAAAGAGAAAGAAGTAGAAGAGATGAATACATCGTATTTAGCAATGTTGTAATAGGTTCGTCAAAGCATTTTTTTTAAGAACAATGCTCCTATACCAACAATGGGAATGGATCCTCTCAATTGTTAAAAAAAATTGACAATGTAAAGTATGATCTCTAACTCTTCATTGTTTCCTCTCTCATATTTATTCTTGGTTCTACTTATAAAATTAAGTATGAGAGATCACACTTTACTTCCTCAATTGTTAAAAAAAATGGAGAGGATCCACCCCCATGAACAATTAAACACTAAGAATGAGACATTGAAATCTACGTATATGCGTTATTGAAGGAAAAGCAGCACCTTCATAAGTGACTTGCTGACTGCACCTCCTTTCAGGGGCACGGCCTGGATCATCGCTCCAGCACCTATATATTCTTTGGCACTTATATGTATATTTTCTTTAATTATATTTAGAATGAAAAAAAAAACATTTCTCACATTCTTAATTTAAAATGAAAAAGAAACTGTGTGTTTTAAAGTTGTGGTATTATATGATAATTTACAACAAATCATTTTTCACAACCTGCAAAAAACACTTTAAAAAATAAAAAGACTTTTTGTAACTGTTCAAAGGTTTTTTAAGTTACTTTCTAGAGGACTCAGAATCTTGCCTTGTCCAAATGGCATGATTGGTATCTGCAATGACATTTCGATATCTAAATGAATAAATATTTAAGAAATTAGATGTGATGTGTTAAAATGAAGTACCTCATTTATTCGTATATCAAGTCATTCTTATAAATTTAGCTCTTTGTTTAATGGTCGCTTTCTTTTATGAGGTCTTTTGATGATTATTAAGTATATATCGGATAACCATTAGGATGTTAAGGAGTATATGCCAGATTGATATTAATATCCCGTGAATCTCGTTAGGCGAATCTTTTTTATATCTTTTGAGTTCAAATATGAATTCATTACTAAGTTAGAATCTCAATTTATGGACTTAAGTCTAGTCCATAATAATAACCTATAAAAAATGGTTAGTTCATATTTTCGAAATTTAACTATATCTCACATTTTAAAGCATTTCACCATTTTTGTTTTCAGACCAAAATTTTGTCCATTATTTTTAGTTCTATATGTGTATGTATTTTTTATTAGTCCATAAGTATAGATACTAAAAGAATAGATTAACTGGCTATTAAAAATTTTAGAACACTTTGCACAAATAATAAAGAACACAAATAAAGTAATGAAAATTTCAAGTAATAAATTGAGAGATAAGGAAAAGATATTGTAAACTTAGATTTTATTTTACGTCTAATTTTCTCCACAACTATGTTAGAAATTTATACACTATTCATCTAACTTGAAACGGGGTTTAACAAGCTGCTACACCAATGAACACTTTATATATATACATATTCTTTACTAATATTGATTGTATCAAGTCTCAATTCTTAGAGACGAAGTGTCAATGGCTCTAAGTGAACTTTGAATCGATCCCAACTTTAACAAGAAGAAAGATATACTCCATTTTTTCTTCACAATAATGAGCACTTGATACACCTATGGTATCTTCTCTGATTGTGTACAAAACTCTGAATCCTTAGAGACTCTGGATCTAAATACATCTTAAAGTATTTACAATTTCAAGAATAAAAAAAGAGTTGTACAATTCTTCCGTGATGGTTTGTAACTCTCACAAGAACAAGAACCAAAACTCTCTTAAAAGAGCATATAAATGTCATTAAAGCACTAAGAACCAAACTTTTTGTATCTCTAAATCGATAACTAAGCCATCTATAAACAAGGAAAAAAAAATCTTTTTCTTATATATAGATGCTCAAACCATCAATAAAATTAAGTACATAAATATTTTTAATTAATATTATCAATAAATTAACCGTTAGTATAATTATTTTAATTTTTTATTTTATATTTTAATGACAATTATTATCAATTAAGTTATGACTAACATATTTTTACCAACAACTATCATTAAAAAACAGTGATCGCGACGTCTTAGCTATCCGTTAGATAGTCAATTATACTTCACATTCTTGTAGTGATTAACTACTCTTAAATTAATAATTTTATTATGAACAAGTTCTATTAAATATGATATATTAATATAATATTTATTAATATCTTATTTGGATAAACTACCAAAATCATCTTTATTTTCTAAAAAAAAAAAATCCATCACCCTTATTAACAACAAAAATATCTTCAAAATATTTTAAAACACGAAAAAATATCCAACATTAAATATATATTCTCAAAAAAATTTTAAAAATTAAATTTTTTAATACAAGTTTTTTACAAAAATAATTTAAAAAATGAGATATTTTTATCTTTAAAATTTGATGATTTTAAGTTGAATATTTTTTTTTGTAATATATCTTTGTTAATGATAAAAAAAAATAAAAATAATGTAGATTAAATTTTTATTTTTTTATATAATTTTTAAATAATTATCTAAATATTCTTATAAAATTTTAGATCAGCTACATAAATAATTTATAAATATAAAAGTTATTTATTATTTATAAAATAAATCATATTTTTTATTATTTTTATCATATTTTATAATATTTTAAAAATTTTTTTATCGTTATTAAAGATGGAGAATATTATTTTTGTTAGCATTTTTAAAAAATTAAGTACGATTTTAGAGATTTATCCTACCTCATTTTCTCCCTCTACAAACTTGTCATCGGATTATTTTGGCCCAATAATTGGCCCTCTCTCTGTCTGCAACCCAATTCTCATTTTAGCATGTTACTTGGTCAAAGTGATGTAGATAGACAAACATGACCACAAGAAACTACATTCAAAATCCGAATCCAAGATATAACGGTATGCAGTATGGGTCCCTCAATGGAGGTGAGGTGCATCAGAAAATCGTACCTACTTAAAACATTTTTTATTCATGATTACATTGCATCGTTATAGAGAGGGAACGAAAATGAAGCCTAGATCCATATTATAATTAGGACCAAGGTAACGAAGTATTAAATAAAGACTGTTTAAAATATATATATATAGGATAAAATAATTTTTTGTTTCTATTAAATATATTTTTACTTTTATTTTGGTTCTTATATATTTTTTAATCTAACAAAATTGAAAACTTTCCCTTTTTAATTATCTCCTTCAAGAATCTTCATTAAGTAAAAATTTGATAGGTCAAATACTGCGTGACAAACTAAATGCAACCATGGCAAGATATTTCCCATTACTAACTTACTATTTAATAGAGCAAAACTAATACAAATACTAAAAATAAAATTGACAATTTTAAATTTTTTTTAAAATTCTTTGTAAATATTATAACCAAAAGGAATGTACATTATAATATCCAATAACTTATTTAAGAAAAAATATATCATCCAAACATTTCTCTCCTTAATCTATTTGAAAGTAAAAAGTAATACCCCAAACAATCTTGAAGAAAATTTTAATAATCAATAACTTCAAGAATAAAAAAGTTTACACTAAATTTCAACCATCAAATTATTTTCCAATTTTTATCGTATTAAACAAATTACTTTCATTGTTAGATTCTTTCATAAGAGACAAAACACACTTATATGAAGAGGCTAATATAAATTTTTTTAAAAATTTTAGAAATTACTATGTATTTATTTATTTTTTGTGATTGAAAAGAAAATAAACAAAAAAAAAAAACAAACAAAAAATTACTTAAAAAAGGCAGTCCCACTGAATACTACTCTCAAACTCCTTCTAAAGCAACGGAAGCTCCACTTGGGGAGAAAGAGTTCTCATTGCAGTCTTTGCCATGATATCTGCTACTATGTTTGCATCTCTCAAGATCAACCGGAGATCAACACGCCATTTTCAAGATATAATATCTCGGATTTCCAACACCAAAGGATCAATAAAACCAAAACAATCCTGTAAATTATTGACAATAATGAAGGCCTCTACACAGTCTGTCTCACATATAATATCTCTTTGCCTCGAGTCCCAAGTTAAAAGAAAGTCTCTCCAAATAGTAAAGCAACTCTCCTTGTAGAATACTATGACTCTCAATTGTTACCAGACAACCTCGTTGCCACCTTCCCTTCCAATCTCTGCTAATACGGGCAAAATCAATCCAAGCATCATTGCCAAGATAGCTAGCATCACAATTAATCTTAAAAGTACCTACCGATGGAGGAATCCAAGAACTACTAATGGTGGATGGGATAGACACTTGTTGCAACTCAAAAATATTCCGAAGCTCTTTTTCCAAGGACAAAGCCATATCAATCACCTTCTCCGTGATCCAAGACTCGTGGGGATGAAAGATCTCGTTATTCCTCGAACGTCAAATCTACTAGAGACCAGAAAAGAATCTAAAGGGGCGCTGTTTGCTATTATGTAAGAACCAACTCATCAAATCCAGTGGTTGACCCGAGATCCCTAAAGCTTGCCAAACTAGCTAGGCTCTTGGATAATCTCGAATGCAATGTAAAACTCCTGACCTGAGAAATATCATGGATAGCTATCCGTGTGCAAAATGCCCTCCTAAAACGAAATGCAGTAGTATGAAGAGCCTCCCAAAGACATAGCTAGGCCAAGAATTTGTACTTTTTCAGAACATGTTAATGCCAAAGCCAAAGCCAATTCTCCCTGTCCTCCCAACTAAACATCTTCTTACTGAGTCACAAATAACCACTACGAGCGTCATAAACCTTTAAAGCCGCACCAGTCCAACACCGACCAACCTCTGAACCAGCTTGAACACTTGAGTTGTAAGAGTTAATGTTGCTCTGTAGAGATTGATTTGGAGGAGAATAGATATTCTTAAGGTTCAACTGTTCAGATGACCAACGGTCCAAGATTCGGGTATCCGAATCAGAAATGTAAATATAATCCATCTCATGACACAGTTGCCCCTCTCTTCTCCATTTAGAAAACCAAAAGTTCTATTCTAAATCCTCAATGCACCAAATAAAACCTTCCTTTAAGATATTCCAAACTTGACATATACTCTTCCACACATAAGATCCCCTGCCTCGAGACCGACTGAAGCAATCATCCTTAGAAGAGTGGTATTTCTCCATCAACAGTTGAACCCATAGCTTGTCAAGATGGTGAAAAAGTTGCCAAACTAGCTTTTCAAGAAGAGCAATATTAGCACAAAATAAAAGGATCTCTAATTTTTAGACTCCCAAACTTCTTAGGGGTGACCAACACTTTCCAGTTAACTAGATTCAGGCCTCTACAATTAACTTGACCATTTCATAGAAAGTTTCACATCATGGATTCTATCTTATTAGTTACCCCTTTAGGAAAGAGAGATACCTGCATGCGGTAAGTAGGAATCGCTATCACTACCGAATTGAGCAAACAATGTCTGCCCACCTTATTAAGCAATCTCCATTTTTATCTGGCTATTTCTTCTCACTTTTTTACTCTCACTCTAAATCTTTCACCAAACTATTCACATATCACTCGTATATTATTCGGAAAGATACCCTCTCTGAACTATGCAACTACGGAATATGGAGATTTCCTTCCTATCTAGTCAAAGATTAATACCTACATGAAAACATCGCAAAGTCTAGCCATAGATCAAGTCTCTTTTCACTAATGAATCGTATCTTTTTCCGTTGGAATATATATATGATTTCTACAAACTTCGCTCGAAGTAGGGATTTTATACTACTTTTTTATATGTCATATCTTAAATGTTTTATTTTTATATAGATGTTAGCATTGCATGTCATGAGATAACATCTCTTTATTTCATATGCATTATAATAACTATCTTATGTGCATTAAAAAACTGAGGGTATGATCCTTCGGTAAAGGAAGGTGATCGAAAAACTTTTGGGATAAGAACGTTCAGTAAGAGAAGGAGACTCCCATCAATTTTATATAATAATATCTCTTTGTTGACACAACTCCCTTCTTGTGTATGTCTAAATAACCTTGATTGTAAATTGAACTGAGGGAATGATCCTTCAAAAAGGGAAGGTGACCCCCAAAGACAAGATATCGATATGATCCTTCGGTAAGAGAAGGTAATCGATCGAGATGATCCTTCGATAATGGAAGGTGATCACCAAAACGTTTGGGATAAAAACCTTCGCTAAGGGAAGGAGACTGGTGCACGAAATCATGATCGTTCATTCCTTGGTAACGGCGCTAAAAACTTAATATGCACGTTCATAATCTTAATTCTTTGTCACAACTTCGCACAACTAACCAGCAAGTGCACTGGGTCGTCCAAGTAATAAACCTTACGTGAGTAAGTGTCGATCCCACGGAAATTGTCGGCTTGAAGCAAGCTATGGTCACCTTGTAAATCTCAGTCAGGCAGATTCAAATGGTCATAGAGTTTTGATAATTAAAATATAATTAAAATATAAAATAAGATAGAAATTCTTATGCAATTCCTTTGTGAGAATTTCAGATAAGCGTTTGGAGATGCTTTTGTTCCTTCTGAACCTCTGCTTTTCTACTGTCTTCATCCAATCATTCATACTCCTTTCCATGGCAAGCTTTATGTAGGGCATCACTGTTGTCAATGGCTACATCCCATCCTCTCAGTGAAAATGGTCCAAAATGCGCTGTCACCGCACGGCTAATCATCTCTCGGTTCTCGATCATGTTGGAATAGGATTCAGTAATCCTTTTGCGTCTGTCACTATGCCTAGCACTCGCGAATTTGAAGCTCGTCACAACCATCCCTTCCCAGATCCTACTCGGAATACCACAGACAAGGTTTAGACTTTCCGGATCTCAAGAATGGCCGCCAATAGTTCTAGCCTATACCACGAAGACTCTGATTGTGAATCAGAAGGCTAAGAGATATGCATTCAAGCTTGTTTTCATGTAGAATAGAAGTGTTTGTCAGGCACACATTCATAAGTGAGAATGGTGATGAGCGTCACATAATCATCACATTCATCATGTTCTTGTGTGCGAATTAATATCTTAGAGAAGAAATAGGCTTGAGTTGAATAGAAAAATAGTAGTACTTTGCATTAATTCATGAAGAACAGCAGAGCTCCACACCTTAATCTATGGTGTGTAGAAACTCTACCGTTGAAAATACATAAGAAAAAGGTCCAGGCATGGCCGAATGGCCAGCCCCCTTAAACGTGTACAAAGTGATCTAAAGATATAAAATGATCCAAAGATGATCAAAAGATCTAAAAATGATCCAAAGATGTAAATACAATAGTAAAAAGTACTATTTATACTAAACTAGTTACTAGGGTTTACAGAAATGAGTAAATGATGCAGAAATCCACTTCCGGGCCCACTTGGTGTGTGCTTGGGCTGAACATTGAAGCTTTCACATGTAGAGGTCTTCCTTAGAGTTGAACGCCAGTTTGTAACTTGTTTCTGGCGTTTAACTCTGCTTTGCAACTAGTTTCTGGCGTTTAACGCCAGAATAAGGCAGAAAGCTGGCGTTGAACACCAGTTTGAATCATCTAAACTCAGACAAAGTATGGATTATTATATATTACTGGAAAGCCCTGGATGTCTACTTTCCAACGCAATTGAGAGCGTACCATTTGGGTTTCTGTAGCTCCAGAAAATCTATTTTGAGTGCAGGGAGGTCAGAATCCAACAGCATCTACAGTCCTTCTTCAGCCTCTGAATCAGATTTTTGCTCAAGTCCCTCAATTTCAGCCAGAAATTACCTGAAATCACAGAAAAATACACAAACTCATAGTAAATTCTAGAAATATGATTTTTAATTAAAAACTAATAAAAATATAATAAAAACTAACTAAATCATACTAAAAACTACTTAAAAACAATGCCAAAAAGCGTATAAATTATCCGCTCATCAGAGACTCCCACTTTTTATACCGGTTTGAGCTCAATATCTTCCATAAAATCTATGATAAAAAGTAACGAAAAGTACAATGAAAAGTGTGATTATGATTGTTCTTCTTTATCCTTTTTATTCGATTTATGATTATATTTATTATTTCATCTTCTTTTATCTAAAGTTTCTTTTTGTTTGATTTATGATATTGTTTAAGATCTTTATTTTATTCAGATCCGTTCTATTTTGACTTATCTATGCCAATGTTACTATTCTTTCCTTATTTATTATTTATTTTACCTTATTTTATGGCCAATGAGAACATCAAATCAAGATTTATGAGTTTGCATTCTATAATTCCAAACTTCTTAGGGGTGACCAACACCTTTTAGTTACTATGTATCTTTTACTAAATATGTTAGTCTCTAAAAAAATAGAATATAAAAATTAATTTGTCTGATGAAATAAAAATTTAAGACTAATTTAATAATTATAATTTATTAAGAATCAAAATATCTAATTAAATATATTTTAGAAACTAATTTTAATAGTGCCATTAATAAAATGATTTTTGTTATAAAAATAAAAATTAGGATTTGAGAAGAGAAGGAAGATAAAAAAGAATAGAAAGAATAAAAGATGACTTTATTAATAATTGATGTTGTACATAGAATATCACAAGGGAGCTATTTATAGTTAAGGGCCCAACTT
The DNA here is from genome assembly GCF_003086295.3 of Arachis hypogaea. Taxonomy (NCBI): domain Eukaryota; kingdom Viridiplantae; phylum Streptophyta; class Magnoliopsida; order Fabales; family Fabaceae; genus Arachis; species Arachis hypogaea. Next base: position 128,938,064 of record NC_092050.1, read on the forward strand.
CTAGCTGACTCAGCTAGGGTATATTTATAATTAACTCTATCTACTTGAAATTTAAATTATAGTTATAGTTTAATACTTCCATAATAAATATATTTATAATACTCTCCCTTGGATGTCCTTAGTATAATACGTTAGATAGCTGCCTCGTTAAAAACCTTACCAGGAAAAACTCGGAGTGAGATAAAAACCATGGTTAGGAAAAGAGTACAGCCTGTATTACTCTCCATGATAATTACATCACTTGATATCTCTTAGCCAACGCATCCCAATCTTATATACTAGCTTCTCAACTATTGAAGTATGTAGTGCTTTAGTAAACAAATCTACTAAATTGTCATTGGAACGAATTTGTTGAACGTCTATATCAACACTTCATTGAAAATCATGAGAGTAGAAGAGTTTTGGTGAAGCATGCTTTGTTCTATCTCCTTTGATGTATCCCTCTTTTAGTTGATGTATGCAAGCAGAGTTGTCTTCGTATATGACTGTTGGTATTTTCTGTTACCATGGTACAAAGGGTTTAGGAAAGAAAAGAAGAATTATTTAGAAAAGTATCATTTGTTATTATTCTCTCTCGTGATTACAAGGTTCTTACCAATATATAGACTAAGAGTATGCTAATGAGTATGCTAATTATGAAATAATATCCTAATAAATTATATTGATTTTTTTCTGACCCTCTATGATATTTTCCTGATTTTGTTTCCTAATTATGATATTCTAATACTCCCCCTCAAGGTGAGTAGTGGGATCACCAATACTCAGCTTGGTTAGTACTTTAGCAAGGGCTTGTCTTGAAACTCCTTTAGTAAGAATATCAGCCAATTGATCTTCTAATCTCACAAATGGAAGCTCAATAATGTCATTCTCAATTTGTTCTTTGATAAAGTGTCGATCCACCTCAACATATTTTGTTCTATCATGTTGTACGGGATTCTCTGAAATGCTAATTGCGACTTTGTTGTCACATTTCAACTGGCTTGGCAATTGTGGTGAAAACCCAATCTCAGTCATCAATTTTCTTACCCACAATACTTCAGTTATGCCTTTAACAATCCCTCGAAATTCTGCCTCTGCGCTTGAAAGTGCTACAACTTTCTACTTCTTGCTTTTCCAAGTTACCAGGTTGCCTCCAACAAGTGTAAAGTAACCAGGTGTTGATCTTCTATCATTTGGGATTTCCGCCCAATCTGCATATGTGTATGGCTCAACTTTCAATGGCAATTCCTTTTGAATATGACTCCACTTCCTGGAGCTCCCTTCAAATATCGAACTATCCTCATGACGGCTTCCATATGATCTTCTTGTGGCTTATGCATAAACTGACTTACTATTCCCACAGCATAAGCTATATCAGGTCGAGTATGGGACAAGTAAATTAGTTTCCCAACCAGTAGCTAGTACCTTTCCTTATCTGCTAGGGTGGCACCTTCTACTATGTTCAACTTGTGATTAACTTGCATGGGCGTATCTATTGGTTTGTAATCTACCATTCCTGTTTCTGCCAGAAGGTCTAAAATGTACTTTCTTTGAGAGATAAAAATTCCTTTGCTGGAACGTAGAACCTCTATTCCTAAGAAATATTTTAGTCTTCCCAAATCCTTCATTTTGAAGACTGTAAATAGGTTCCTTCTCAATTTTGCAATTTCTTCAACATCACTTCCTGTTATGATCATATCATCCACATAGATTATTAGGAAACTGATTAAATCTTCCCGTTTTCTCAAAAAAATGGTATGATCAGAGTTGCTTCACATACCTTTTCATGGCCAATGTAAATCTTCCAAACCAGGCATGTGGAGATTGTTTAAGCCCATAAAGAACCTTCTTTAACCGGCAAACTTCATGTTTTCTAAATCCCGTTGAGAAACGTGGAGGAGCTTCCATGTACACTTCTTCTTTCAACTCTCTATGCAAGAAAGCATTCTTGACGTCAAATTGATGGAGTGGCCAATCTTCATTTGCTACAATTGAAAACAACACCCTGATAGTATTAATCTTTGCAACCGGCGAAAAAGTTTCAGTGTAGTCGATACCAAAGGTTTGTGTATAAACTTTGGCCACCAACCTTGCCTTGTACCGTTCAATGGTGCCATTTCTCTTGTGTTTAATGGTGAAAATCCATTTGCACCCTGATGACAAGTCATCTTAGCCTAGTTTTACTAGTCTCTTTCTTTGTTTTTATTAGGTTTTATGCACTTTCTTACATTATAAGTAAGTAATTTGGAATGGAAATGCATGGTTTCTTTAAATCAAACAACCACATTTAATTGATACTAAATCATGAGGATTGAGCCAAATTTAATTGATTTCTATTGATTTATAAACCTTGTGAATTTGGTGATACTTTGATTGGTTGTTTTGATTTCTTATAGGTGAAGAAAAGAAGAAAATAAGAAAGCGTGGCTTAAGAAGTGTGGCCCAAAGAAGAAAATAATGTGGCAAAGGGAATTTAGAAGTGTGGCACATGAAAGGAGGGAAGCCACGAAGCTCTCCCCAAGAGCCCAGTGCTCTCCAAGGGAGCGCAACAATGAACCAAGGAGGCAAGCTTCAATGCTCTGCTTCCCTCGAGAGCTGAGCACAATTTGAAGCCAAGAAACAAGGAAAGGAAAAACAATGCTCTGCTCTCCTTGGGAGCATTATCGGGCTTCCACCAAAAATAAATCAAAGGACATAAGTTGCCAATGCTTGCTCCAAGGTTTGAACCCATGACCCAAGGGAAGGAGGGGAGCGCTACTCACGAGGAAAACAAGCCAAAAATTGGCCAAAAGTATCCCCCAAGTTTCGAACACAGCACCATGAGGAAGCAAGGAGCAAAGGCAATACAAGAAACCAAGGAAATGGCACCAGCGCATGCTTCCCTCAAGTTTCGAACCAAGGACCTCCCCTTGGAAGCACCAATGCTCAGCTCACAAGGAGAGCAGAGCGCTGAAGCTTGGTACACACAAGCATGCTTGACACGGTCCAGGAAAGCAAGGCGTGCAACATTTGACACGGCCAGGGAGTTGGGTGCGCGCAAGACATGCACACAAGGCCCCAATGCTCCGCTCCCCACATGAGCGGAGCATTCCCCTGATGCTTCTCTCAGCCTTGGACGCAACAAAAGATCCCCACACAAGGCTCCAATGCTCTGCTCCCTACATGAGCAGAGCATCCTCCTGGGAGCAACTTTCACATGGGCTGAAATTCATTCAAAAATCCAATTAAATTCAAATCTTCACCAAATTAAAAAGCCCATCCAAATTCTAAAATCCAAGAATAGAAAGTGTATAAATAGGAGCTAGTTTGATTTAATTAGGACCTCTAGACTTTACTTTGAAATTTTTCTTTGAACTTTCATTTTCATTTTTTGAGCTTTTACTTTTGAATTTAGATCTTAGAGAATTAGGAAGGGGAATTGATCTCTCTTCTTCCTTGTTCTTGCTTGAGCACTCCTTACTTTTCATCTTGGATCTTGGGTGAAGAATTGAAGAACTTCTGTTTCAATCTCACCTTGAGATCTCTTGCTTTAATTTTCTGCATAATTGAATTTCAATTTCTGTTTACTGCTTCATCTTCTACTCTTCTGCAATTTACTTTTTCATTTTCTTTTGCAATTGTTCTTGTTGGATCAAGGAAGGATTTGAGATCTAGACTTGTTTTCTAGTCTCTTCCACTCCTGAGATCTTCAACCCTCTTTTCAATTGCTGCAAATTAAGCATCAGTCACTTTCTGGTTTATTCCTCAAAGCATTTTACTCTTCTGTTTGAGATCTACTTCAATTCAATTCATATTTTGCCTTTCCGCTTAATGCAATTTACTTGTTCTTGTTTAAATTCTGCAATCCCAATTCCCAATTCCTTTTATGATTCAATAAATTTACATTTCTTGCACTTTAAGCTTCAGCCATTTGTATTTCTTGCAATCTAAGTTTCTACACTTTATATTACTTGCACTTTAAGATTCAGCTTCTTTACTTTCTTGCTCTTTAATTTACTGCAATTCTTCCCTCCCCCTTTACATTTCAAGCAATTTAGTTTCTGCCAATTATAAACCACTCAACCAAAACTTGATTCGCTTGACTAAATCAACCACTAAACTAAAATTACTCAATCCTTCAATCCCTGTGAGATCGACGTCACTCATGTGAGTTATTATTACTTGATGCAACTCGGTACACTTGCTGGTGAGTTTTGTGTTGGATCGTTTTCCACACATCAAGTTTTTGGCACCGTTGCCAGGGTTTGATTAGATTGACAATGATTAAGTAAAGTGGAGATCTAGATCTAACATTTTTTATTTTTCTGTTTCTTTGACTTTTAACTAACACACTAACTGTTTGAATTTTTGCTTAAGCTAACTAAAATCCCACTTTAGAAATAGAGTGGAGTTCTTCTGGTTTCTCTAGTTTTGTGTGAATCTTATGATTTTGCTTGCTGAATATACGAGAGAAGCAATTTTCTTCTATTGATTTTTCAAGTCTATTAACTGTTTGACATATTGTGTCAACTAATCTTCTAATCACATTTTGGCATGAGTATACTAAATCCTCATTTGAACTATTTGTGGCTGTGAAGATTATGGAGAAGAACCCAACAAATCCTAGTTGTTGCGGGAGTAGTGTCCTCACCCCAGATGACAATGTAACCCATGAATTGAAGCATCCGCCCATCACCATGAACGATGTTGCTCAATGGCTTGAAGCCTTCCCACAGGGAAACATAATCAGATGGGAGGATCTAATGAGTGAATTTCTGGCCAAGTTGAAACAACCCCAGGGAATTGATACGCTAAAGGTAGAAGTGCAATCATTCACACAAGAGAAGGGAGTGGTGGAAATTGAAGGTGTCAGTGCAGTCATGAACCAAAACAAGCAGATGCATCAGCAGACTCTGCAACAACTAGAGATAATGGTCAGAAAAATCAATGAGCTGCGAACTGCTGTAGTAAATGCATACAACCTAACTCAAAACTCACATGGTTGGAATCAACCTGAAAAAGGTTTTGGAACAATTGACCATGAGCAACAAAGTTATGAGCGATTACACTATCCAAACAATATCGCAAGTATGTTCCAACACAAGTCTCAAGGTGATGTGTACAACCCACCCTGGAGAACTCATTCCAACTAGAGGAGAAGTGAGCACCAAAATCAAGGACCAAGGGACTTCAACTACAACAACCCAAATTTCCCAAACCACCAAAGACACCACCATACCAACAATAACCACTACACATCACCACCCCAACACTCACCCTTTCAACCTCAGACACCCCACAACCAACCAATCTCACAAGACTCTCAGAGGGTCACCAACTTAGAGATCTTAATAGAAAGAATGATGAAGCACCAAGAGGAAATAAGTAAAGAGCAAGAAGCCTTAATCAGAAGACTTGAGAGGCAAATGGCACAACTGGCTAAGCACCTTACAGAAATGGGTGAGGAAAGGGCAATTACCTCCCCCAGAGCCACTGAAGACAACCTGAAAGACAATGAGAAAGTTGCCAGGTGTGAGAAATGGAAAGCGATCATAGAGGCAAGTGAGAAGAGGGCTATGGGAAAAGAAACAATCATCAGGGAAAAGCCCACAATAAGAGGAGAAAATCAAAGGCAACAGAAGCCTCAACTTCCATGATCAGAGGATGGAGGATGTCAAGCTAATGACAATAAAAGAGCGCTTGTTGGGAGACAACCCAACGTGAGGTAGTTATCTTTTCATAGCTAGTTTCATAAAAAAAAGGTCAATTAGTTTTGTCTATACTGCAAGAAGCTAAGTTTGGTGTTGCACATCAAAACAATCTAAGGGAGAGTGAAAGATTCTAAGTTTGGTGTTCCACCAAAGTCTCATCATAAAACACATTCGCACTTTCTGCATAATGCTAGCTTCAAGCATTTAGACAAACTAGTTAACTATTTACTGTTTCGTAGTTTTTGGTTTTATTACCTTTAGCATGGAAAAAGGATTTCATAGATAATTAATTTGCTACATAAGAGATATTGGCTAGGAAATAAGTTTGGTGTTCACACACCAAAGTAAGTTCAAAAGCCCACAAATAAGGTTTGCATAGTAACCGGATATGCTAAGGGCTTGAGAAGCAAGCCACTTTTGAAGATTATGCAGGGAAATAGCCAACAAATTAAAGAACACTTGCATTACGACATAGAAGGAAGAATGAAAAGCTGCAGCCCAACAGGTTGTATTTATACTTGATCCTTGTTAGTATGCAATGATTTAATTCAGAGATTCCTTTATGTTTGGCTGGAATGATCATTTAGTTGCAAGTGGAAGTGCATGCTGGAGAATAAGCTATCTGCACTTTTTCCTTAGTCTAAAAGTTATCTGCATAATAATTGTCATCATTCATTAGCTTGAGTAGTTTGCTTTGTTTCCCTTGCTGTTTGAATAAAAGGGAGATGTTTGATTTAGAAAAGTAGTTGTTCAATGTTGCAAAAGTTAGAATGAAAGATAGTGGTGGTATGTGTTTGATTCAATTGATAGCTCATACAATAATTGCTGCAAAATGACTTGTCACTTAAAGCTTAAGCTATTTTGCTGCTATGATCCTTCAATTAATGAAAGTCCCTTGAAAATAAATCAAAACAAAAAGAAAAAGAAAGAAGAAAAGCCAAAAGTTGGCAAAGAAACAAATAATAAGGCTAGACACCAATAGCTTGGACCCTAGGACACATGCCTGTGGTGTTTTTGTACTAGGATATGCTTGGACAAGTAAGTTCTAAGGAGTATTTCAAAACTTGCCCACTTAGATCATCTGATTTGGGATTGCCAACTGAAAGTCCACAATAAAGAGCAACCTAGCTACAAAACACTTAGTTATCCAAAGAGATGCTGGGAATCAATGAACCTAGGAGGAAAAAGGTGAGCCGTGTATCTGTGGTGAAGAAATGTTGAGTGAAATTAAGCCAAAGGCCACTGCAACATTCACCACCAAGCCTTCAATAAGAAATAAGCTCTTTAATGCAAAAGAAAGAAGAAAAAGCTAACAAGGGAAATAAGCAAAAAGTAAGGCATTATAGCAGCAACCTTGGTGAACCCTTAAGGAAACATTGTTTGTTTTGACATCAAGTAATAAGTGAGCTACTTTTGATCTGCATAAAACCCCATAAACCAAATTCAACTATTTGCTTAATAAGGACATATGTATTTTTCTATTTCATTCTATCTTCTCTTATGTTTAGTGCTTGCTTGGGAACAAGCAAGTTTTAAGTTTGGTGTTGTGATGACAAGTCATCTTAGCCTATTTTTACTAGTCTTTTTCTTTGTTTTTATTAGGTTTTATGCACTTTCTTGCATTATAAGTAAGTAATTTGGAATGGAAATGCATGGTTTCTTTAAATCAAACAACCACCATTTAATTGATACTAAATCATGAGGATTGAGCCAAATTTAATTGATTTCTATTGATTTATAAACCTTGTGAATTTGGTGATACTATGATTGGTTATTTTGATTTCTTATAGGTGAAGAAAAGAAGAAAATAAGAAAGTGTGGCTTAAGAAGCGTGGCCCAAGGAAGAAAATAATGTGGCAAAGGGAATTGAGAAGTGTGGCACATGAAAGGAGGGAAGCCACGAAGCTCTCCCCAAGAGCCCAGTGCTCTCCAAGGGAGCGCAACAATGAACCAAGGAGGCAAGCTTCAATGCTCTGCTCCCCTTGAGAGCTGAGCACAATTTGAAGCCAAGAAACAAGAAAAGGAAAAACAATGCTCCGCTCTCCTTGGGAGCATTATCGGGCTTCCACCAAAAATAAATCAAAGGAAATAAGTTGCCAACGCTTTCTTCAAGGTTTGAACCCATGACCCAAGGGAAGGAGGGGAGCGCTACTCACAAGGAAAACAAGCCAAAAATTGGCTAAAAGCATCCCCCAAGTTTCGAACACAGCACCATGAGGAAGCAAGGAGCAAAGACAATACAAGAAACCAAGGAAATGGCACCAGCGCATGCTTCCCTCAAGTTTCGAACCAAGGACTTCCCCTTGGAAGCACCAATGCTCAGCTCACAAGGAGAGCAGAGCGCTGAAGCTTGGCACACACAAGCATGCTTGACATGGTCCAGGGAAGCAAGGCGTGCAACATTTGACACGGCCAGGGAGTTGGGTGCGCGCAAGACATGCACACAAGGCCCCAATGCTCCGCTCCCCACATGAGCGGAGCATTTCCCTAATGCTTCTCCCAGCCTTGGACGCAATAAAGGATCCCCACACAAGGCTCCAATGCTCTGCTCCCCACATGAGCAGAGCATCCTCCTGGGAGCAACTTTCACATGGGCTGAAATTCATTCAAAAATCCAATTAAATTCAAATCTTCACCAAATTAAAAAGCCCATCCAAATTCTAAAATCCCAAGAATAGAAAGTGTATAAATAGGAGCTAGTTTGATTTAATTAGGACCTCTAGACTTTACTTTGAAATTTTTCTTTGAACTTTCATTTTCATTTTTTGAGCTTTTACTTTTGAATTTAGATCTTAGAGAATTAGGAAGGGGAATTGATCTCTCTTCTTCCTTGTTCTTACTTGAGCACTCTTTACTTTTCATCTTGGATCTTGGGTGAAGAATTGAAGAACTTCTGTTTCAATCTCACCTTGAGATCTCTTGCTTTAATTTTCTGCATAATTGAATTTCAATTTCTGTTTACTGCTTCATCTTCTACTCTTCTGCAATTTACTTTTTCATTTTCTTTTGCAATTGTTCTTGTTGGATCAAGGAAGGATTTGAGATCTAGACTTGTTTTCTAGTCTCTTCCACTCCTGAGATCTTCAACCCTCTTTTCAATTGCTGCAAATTAAGCATCAGTCACTTTCTGGTTTATTCCTCAAAGCATTTTACTCTTCTGTTTGAGATCTACTTCAATTCAATTCATATTTTGCCTTTCCGCTTAATGCAATTTACTTGTTCTTGTTTAAATTCTGCAATCTCAATTCCCAATTTCTTTTATAATTCAAGCAATTTACATTTCTTGCACTTTAAGCTTCAGCCATTTGTATTTCTTACAATCTAAGTTTCTGCACTTTATATTACTTGCACTTTAAGATTCAGCTTCTTTACTTTCTTGCTCTTTAATTTACTGCAATTCTTCCCTCCCCCTTTATATTTCAAGCAATTTAGTTTCTGCCAATTACAAACCACTCAACCAAAACTTGATTCGCTTGACTAAATCAACCACTAAACTAAAATTGCTCAATCCTTCAATCTCTGTGGGATCGACCTCACTCATGTGAGTTATTATTACTTGATGCAACCCGGTACACTTGCCGGTGAGTTTTGTGTTGGATTGTTTTCCATACATCACACCCGACTGGCTTTTTTTCTATCGGTAGGATACACTTTTCCCAAGTTCCGTTCTTCTCTAGAACTTCCATTTTTGTATTCATGGCTTTTCACCATTCAGCTTTCTCATTGGTTTCCCGGACAGTTCTTGGAATGACTTCTGTCAAGAGTGTGGTATAAAAAGCCTTTGCAACATTTGCTATTCCTTCTCTAGCTACCCTTATCGGGTATCTTGAGTTACGAAAGACATGTTTTGGTGAGTACCGATCAGGAGGCATCCCTCTGTTTCTTTTTAGAGGAAGAATAAAGGTATTGGGCTCGGGTTCTTCATGTTCCGGTGCTATACTATTATTGTTAGTGGCCTCATTAAAAATAGGGAGTAAATTATCAGATTGGCAATTACTTATCTCTTGTCTGACATTCTCAAAAGGACTCTCACTAGTTGTATGTACTGAGTTATTTTCTATGTTGAGTGAAGTATGCTCGGTGGCTCCATCTACTTGCTCTGTTTGAACAGTTTCTGGGCAACAAAGGTTATTTAGCTAACTTGGTGGTTCATTATTATTCTCCCCCTGAATGCCATGTTGGCAGCTGAAGTAAAATTTGGATTCTAAAAAATCACAATCCATGGTCACATGAATACGACGAGTGATTGGATTGTAGCACCTATACCCCTTTTGGTGTGTAGCATACCCAACAAAAACACATTTTTCTGCACAAGGATCAAGTTTGGTTCTATTGACTTTGGGGATATGGACAAAGACAGAACATCCAAACGGAACATCCAAATACTCGAGGTAGTAAGGTTAGAATAGGCGGGATTGGAGTTTGAGTAGCCAAGACTTGTAAGGGTATTTTGTGGTGGAGAACTTGGATAGGTAGGCGATTCAGAAAGTAGGCAGAGGTCGCTATAGCTTCAGGCCAAAAGGTTTTTCGAACTTGTGCATCAAAAAGCATGGCTCGGGTTATCTCAAGTAACTTACGATTTCGCTGCTCAGCCACACCATTTTGTTGGGGTGTATTTGGGCAGGAAGTTTGATGGATAAGACCATTTTTTATTAAAAAAAAATCGTGCATTGATTGGTTTATAAATTCCCCACCATTATTTGAGCGAAGTACTTGGATTTTCTTGTTGAATTAAGTTTGAACCATTTGGTAGAAAGCAAAGAATTTATCAGGCACTTCAGATTTGTGTTTTAAAAAATATACCCAAGTCGTATGAGAGAAATCGTCCATAAATAATACAAAATATTAAAAATTATTATAGGAAATAGGGGCTGAACTCCATACATCAGAGTGTATTAGAGAAAAATTAGAATTGACTCTAGTGTTGGTTAGAGGAAAAAACTGTGATTTTTTGCATGAATACAAGTTTCACATTTGAGGGGTTCAGTGCTACTTGTAAAAAGACTAGGAAATAAAAACTTGAGGTACCCAAATGAAGGATGTTCAAGACGCCTGTGCCAACCAAAGTTACTTAGTAACCGTTCCGTGAGAAAGTATGGCATGACCCTGGTGTGCTACTTCATCAACGTAGTAAAGACCGTCTCGCTCAGTACCACGCCCAATGATCTCCTTCGTAAGAATGTCCTATAAAAGACAAAAGGTAGAGTACATGAGTACCACACAATTTAGTTCCTTTGTTACTTGACTAATAGACAATAATTTTGATGATAGTGCAGGGACATAGAGGCAATTTTTTAGTTTCAATTTTTCTGAAAAAGTAATGGAGCCTCCTCCTTTTAACATCAATTAATTCTCCACTAGTTATTTCAATATGGGCTTTTAAGGGTATAGTTAAGCTGTTAAAATCATGGAGGTCATGAGTCATAGTATCAGTAGCCCCACAATCGAAAATCTGTTCATTTATTTTTTTAATTGGATTCTGATTTTCGGTCTCCCTTTCATATTGAGTCACAGCCTGGGCTGAGTAGGCAAGGAGTGCAGTAGTCCTTGCCCTTACCGCCGCTGCTACCTTGCCATCGCGACTTGCTTCTTCTCTTCTGGCCTTGCCTGCTGGTGACCTCTGGGGTGCTCACAGCGGCGGCTCCCTTACTCTGATTTCTCAATGACTTGGGATTGTTTTTCCACCAATTTGGGTAACCCACAATCTTAAAGCAGTTTTCTTTGGTGTGTTTCTTCTTTCTTCTTCCACCAATTACTTTTTTCATTAGAGTTGCTCATAATGAATAATTATCTCCATTTAATTTGAAACCAGATGACAAATTGTCAGAATTGGTTTGTGATGATCGCATTCCAAGACTGTTGCGTAGCATATTTGCAATTTGTAACGTCAATTCGTCAGAAATGATTGATTTTGAGTTCCTAGAACCTAACTCTGCTCTGATACCATATTACCATGGTACAAAGGGTTTAGGAAAGAAAAGAAGAATTATTTAGAAAAGTATCATTTGTTATTATTCTCTCTCGTGATTACAAGGTTCTTACTAATATATAGACCAAGAGTATGCTAATGAGTACGCTAATTATGAAATAATATCCTAATAAATTACATTGATTTTTTTCTGACCCTCTTTGATATTTTTCTGATTTTGTTCCCTAATTATGATATTCTAATATTTTCTTCAAATGTAAACCACAAATATCTTGAACATATTAGGTGATTGACCTAAGCCAAATACATTCTAAAATTGTTTCATGAATGGAGTACTCAATAGATGTGCCTTGTCCGTGTAAAATTTTTTCAGAAGTTTCTCAATATAAGTTGATTGATGGATGAATATACCATCCTTCAAATGTTTAATTTGTAACCAAGACAAAAAATTTTCTTGCCAAGATCTTTCATTTTAAATTCTCTTTTTAAATAATCTACAATTTTTTGAAATTTTTTTGGATAATCCAATGATATTTAAATCATCAACATATACTACAATAATAACAAATTTAGATTTAAATATTTTTATGAACACACATAGACATACACAATCATTTTTATGGCCATCTTTCAATAAGTATTCATTGAGTCGTTTATACCATATAAGTCCATATTGTTTTAACGCATACAAAGATTTTTGAAGTCTTGTTGAACAAATTTCTGGAAAATTATTATATGCTTCAGGCATTTTGAATTTTTCAAAGATTTTCATATAAATTTATTTATCAATTGAGCTGTATAAATAGGGTATAACAACATCTATTAGACACATGTCAAGTTTTTCATGTACTGCTTGACTAATAAGATATCTTAATGTAATTGAGTCCACCACTGGTCGTGCTTTTCATGTACTAATTGTGCTTTATATCTTTTTATTTCATTTTTTTCATTCTGTTTGTGCACAAAAATTCACTTATATCCTACTGGTTCTATACCTTTAGGTGTTTTGACTATAGGACCAAAAATTTTACGTTTTCTAAGAGAAGTTAATTCAGCTTGAATTGTGTCTTTCCATTTTAGCCAATCATTTCTCTATCTGTATTCTTTGACAGATTTTGGTTCGTGATCCTCATCTTACTTTACTAGTTCAACAAAAATATTATAAGCAAAAATGTTGTCAACAAAAGTATGCTTTCAGTTTCATATTTTTTCAATAGTGACATAACTTATTGAGATCTCTTCATTTTCAGGTACTTGAACCTCTTCAAAGGTTTTATCAATATTTATGTCTTTAGATCCCCTTTGAGTTCTTGCCTCTATATTATAACCATTATGATTAATTATATCTCTCTTTTTTCGGGAATTGTTATCCTTAGAACCGATTGGTCTTCCACGCTTTTGGTGTGGATTACTTTCATTTGCACTAACAACTTATCCTTCTGAGACACTTGTTCTTATTGGTGCATTTGCAGCTGGAATGTGAGATTTGGTTACTCTCTTTAGGTCAGTAAATGCATCTGACAATTGATTTGTAATATTTTACATATGAATTAACTTTTGTACTTCTAGTTCACATTATCTAGTGTGAAGATCTAAATGGGATAATGATAATGTATTTCAAGTAATCTCTTTTTCCAACTGCTTATTTTCTCCTAATTTTGAAAAAATTATTTCATCAAAATGACAATAAAAAAATCTTATCTTAAATAAATCACCCGTTGTGTGTTCAAAGTATTTTATAATTGACAAGAATTCATAACCAACATATATCTCCAATCTTCTTTGGGTCCCATCTTTGTGCATTGTGCTGGAGCAATTGGGACATAAACCGCACATTAAAATATCCTAAGATGAGAAATGTTTGGCTCCTGACCACAAACCAGTTGTAATGGAAAGAATTTAAGGTAATTTGTTGGTCTGATGCGTATAAGTGCTGTAGCATGCAAAATAGCATGCCCATGCTGAAACAGGTAGTTTAGTTTTCATAAGTAATGGTCTAACTATTAATTAGAGGTGTTTAATCAATGACCCGACTAGACCATTTTGAGTGTGTACATGAGCAACAGGTTCTTCTATCGTAATTCCAGTTGACACACAATAATTATTACGTGCTTGGTACCTAAATTCACCAACATTATCAAGATGTATTGTCTTTATAACATAGTCTAAAAAAATGAGTTTTTAATTTAATTATTTGGGTTAGCAATCTTGTAAATGTCATGTTGCGAGTTGATAATAAACAAACATGGGACCATCATGAAGATGCATCTTTTAAAACCATAAAATATTTAAACGGTCGATGGGAAGCAGAAGCTGGTGAATTAAAAATTTATTAAAATGGTTACGTTGCAAGTATAGTTCTTAACTCACCGAAAATCTGCCTATCAATTTAAAAATATGTCACAGAGAGTTTAAATTAAAATTACTGGGAGTTTTAAGTCCCAGGTCGTCTCCCAACGAGTTGTAGAAAAGTGTGCTGTTTTATTAATCAGATGTTCCAAGAAGTTGAGCTAAGTAATTTGGAATTTAAATTGAGGAATTTTAAATAATATAAATAAAAGCCTTGACTGGGAATCGATTAGTTAGAATCTCTATCATTGATGGAGTGATTTTTTTAAGATTGATTTATAATTAACGGTTACTCTGTTTGGTTATCCTTTACTAGGTAAGGGAAAGTTAAACAAGTTGGAATGCCAGATCTGTTCACGAGTTGCAACCCACTTAGTTCAAAGGGATTGGCATTGGTGACAGGATAGCAATCCAACATTTAACCCAACTACAAATTTCTCCTTCAATCCTTCCAACTCAAGAGTTCCTTTTAATCAACTCCCCATCAAGTAATGAAACTACTCACGCATTGTAAATAAAGAATCCATGGCACATGAAAGGGAATTAAAAGAAGACATGATTATTGGAATTGAAATTGAATTAAAAAAGAAATAATCCTTGCATTAATTAATCATAAAAGTATCTGAATGCAAAATTGAACATAACAAAGAATATGGAAGAATAAAACCAAGTTAAGAGAACAAACTAGAATGATGAAGTCTTGATGAGGAAATAACTCTTCTCAATGTTCCAATGCTAAGACCAATTGAAAATTAAAATTCTAAAAACTAGAGAGAAAAAACCTAAGAGAGTGAAAAAAACTAGATAAAAAAAACTACTGAATGAATGTGTCTGTTGTTTCTGCATTTTCTCTGACTCTAGTCTGCTGTTCCGGGCCAAAAACTGGGCCGAAATAAGGTCCAAAATCGCCCCCAGCAAATTCTGCAGATTATGCAGATCGCACATGTCACGCGATCGCGTCATCCATGCGGACGCGTCGCTTGCGATTTTTCCTCTCCACGCGTTCGCGTCGTCCATGCTACTGCGTCGCTTGCGCTTTCCAATCCGCGCAGCCGCGCAAGCCATGCGGCTGCGTCACTGCGATTTGCGCTCCTTCGCGCGGTCGCGTGAGCCATGCGACCGCGTCACTTCTCGCTGGTTATCTCCTCAAATTCTTGTGTTCCTTCCATTTTTGCTAGCTTCCTCTCCAATCTCCATTTCATTCATGCCCTATAAAGCCTGAAACACTTGACACACAGATCACGGCATCGAATGGAATAAAGGAGAATTAAAATTAAATAATTAGAGTCTCTAGGAAGCAATTTTCAAACATGTACTAAATTTAGGAAGAAAATCTAAAATCCTGGTCTAAGCGGCTAAACCAAGCTGTCCCTAACCATGTGCTTGTGGCGTGCAGGTGTCAAGTGAAAACTTGAGACTGAGCGGTTAAAGTCAAGGTCCAAAGCAAAAAGAAGAGTGTGCTTAAGAACTCTGGACACCTCTAATTGGGGACTTTAGCAAAGCTGAGTCACAATCTGAAAAGGTTCACCCAGTTATGTGTCTGTGGCATTTATGTATCCGGTAGTAATACTGGAAAACAAAGTGCTTAGGGCCACGGCCAAGACTCATAAAGAAGCTGTGTTCAAGAATCATCACACTGAACTAGGAGAATCAATAACACTATCTGAGTTCTAAGTTCCTATAGATGCCAATCACTCTGAGCTTCAATGGATAAAGTGAGATGCCAAAACTGTTCAGAAGCAAAAAGCTACTAGTCCCGCTCATCTAATTAGAATCTGAGCTTCACTCAAAAACTCTGAGATATTATTGCTTCTCAACTTATTAGTCTTCTATTTTATTTGTCTAAGTTGCTTGAGGACAAGCAACAATTTAAGTTTGGTGTTGTGATGAGCGGATATTTTATACGCTTTTTGGGGATAATTTCATATAGTTTAGAGTATGTTTTAGTTAGTTTTTAGTCTATTTCTAGTAGTTTTTAGGAAAAATTAATATTTCTGGACTTTACTATGAGTTGTGTGTTTTTCTGTAATTTCAGGTATTTTTCTGGCTGAAATTGAAGGAGCTGAGCAAAAATCTGATTTAGGCTGAAAAAGGACTGCTGATGCTGTTGGATTCTGACCTCCCTGCACTCAAAGTGGATTTTCTGGAGCTACAGAACTCGAAATGGCATGCTTCCAATTGCATTAGAAAGTAGACATCCAGAGCTTTCCAGCAATATATAATAGTCCATACTTTGCACAAGGATAGACGACGTAAACTGGCGTTCAACGCCAGTTCTCTGCCCAATTCTGGCGTCCAGCGCCAGAAAAGGATAAAAAACTGGAGTTGAACGCTCAAACTGGCATAAAAACTGGCGTTCAACTCCACAAATGGCCTCCGCACGTGAATTGCTTAAAGTCTCAGCCCCAGCACACACCAAGTGGGCCCCAGAAGTGGATCTCTGCATCATCCATCATAGTCCACTCATATTTTGTAACCCTAGGCTACTAGTTTAGTATTTAAACAACTTTTAGAGACTTATTTTGTATCTCATGACATTTCAGATCTAAACTTTGTATTCTCTGACGGCATGAGTCTCTAAACCCCATTGTTGGGGGTGAGGAGCTCTGCTGTGTCTCGATGAATTAATGCAAGTATTTCTGTTTTCCATTCAAACACGCTTGTTCCTATCTAAGATGTTCATTCGCGCTTAACCGTGATGAAGGTGATGATCTGTGACATTCATCACCTTCCTCAAATCATGAACGTGTGCCTGACAACCACCTCCGTTCTATATACGATTGGATGAGTATCTCTTAGATTCCTTAATCAGAATCTCCGTGGTATAAGCTAGAACTGATGGCGGCATTCATGAGAATCCGGAAAGTCTAAACCTTGTCTGTGGTATTCCGAGTAGGATTCAAGGATTGAATGACTGTGACGAGCTTCAAACTCCTGAAGGCTGGGCGTTAGTGACAGATGCAAAAGGATAGTAAATCCTATTCCAACCGGATCGAGAACCAACCAGGTGATTAGCCGTGCTGTGACAGAGCGCGTGAGCGTAGTTTTCACTGGAAGGATGGAAGGTAGCCATTGACAACGGTGATCCACCAACACACAGCTTGCCATAGGAGGACGTGCGTGCGTGAATCAGAAGACAGCGGAAAGCAGAGATTTAGAAGACAAAGCATCTCCAAAACTCCAACATATTCTCCATTACTGCACAACAAGTAACCTTTAATTTATGCTCTCTTGGTTATTCACAATTCAACTGATAAACATAATTGACTTCCTGACTAAGATTTACAAGATAACCATAGATTGCTTCAAACCAACAATCTCCGTGGGATTCGACCCTTACTCACGTGAGGTATTACTTGGACGACCCAGTGCACTTGCTGGTTAGTGGTACGCGTTGTGAAAAGTGTGATTCACAATTCGTGCACCAAGTTTTTGGCGCCGTTGCCGGGGAATGTTCGTGTTTGAACAACTGACGGATTATTTTGTTGCTTAGATTAGGAAAAATCTTTCCTTTTTTGGTTTAGAGTCTTTTATTATTTATCCCTTGTTAAAATACTTTAAACTTATAGCTCAGTTATTTAGAACGTGGTGTTTATGTTCATGATAATTGGCTATCATAATTTTTTAAAACCTTTTTCAAAAATAATTTTTCTATTAAATCCTGTGCCAAACTTTAAGTTTGGTGTTTTCAAAAATAATCTTTCTTAAAATTTTTGAAGGTCCCATAACTCATTTGGCTAGAGCGTTAATCTGTGTTCTTGGTAATTGGGTTAGAATCTTTTATACTCTTTTCAAAACCTTCTTTTTCAAAAATATTTTTTCTATTAAATCTTGTGCCAAACTTTAAGTTTGGTGTTTTCTTGTTGATTCCCCTTTGATTTTCGAAAATTTTGGTTTGGTTTTCTAAAAATTTTAAGTTTGGTGTTCTTCCTTCATGTTCTTGTGTTCTTGTGAGTCTTCAAAGTGTTCTTGAGTTTCCTTGTGTCTTGATCTTAAAATTTTTAAGTTTGGTGTTCCTTGGTGTTTTCCCTCCAAATTTTTCGAAAACAAAGAGCATTAGATCTAAAAATTTTAAATCTTGTACTATCTTATTGTTTTTCTCTCTCCTCACTAAATTCAAAAAAAAATATCTTTTCAAAATATCTCTTCTAACTTCCTAACTTCTTATCTTTTCAAAATTTGTTTCAACTAACTAACTAACTTTTTGTTTGTTTCTTAACTTTTTCAAAACTACCTAACTAACTCTCCCTCTCTCTAATTTTCGAAAATATCTTCCCTCTTTTTCAAAAATTTCTTTTTTTATTAACTTATTAATTTCTTTTTTTTTTAATAAACCAAAAAATTTTTTTTTTTTCAAAATTCAAATTCTTTTTAGTTATTTTATTTTATTTAAGTATTTACTTCTTATAAAATAAAATAAATAAAAAGGTAAATCAGTCCAAGTTATATCCATAGATCCATCATGGATATAAGTGGAAATGAACAGTCCAGGAGGACTCTGGGGTCATATTCTAACCCCTCTACTGCTTCATATGGAAGTAGCATCTGCATACCCTCCATTGGAGTCAGTAGCTTTGAGTTGAATCCTCAGCTCATTATCATGGTGCAGCAAAGTTGCCAGTATTCCGGTCTTCCACAGGAAGAACCTACAGAGTTTCTGGCACAATTTTTACAAATTGCTGACACAGTACATGATAAGGAAATAGATCAGGATGTCTACAGACTATTACTATTTCCATTTGCTGTAAAAGATCAAGCCAAGAGGTGGTTAAATAACCAACCTAAGGCCAGCATAAGAACATGGAAACAGCTGACAGAAAAATTCCTGAATCAATATTTCCCTCCAAAAAGGATGACATAGCTAAGGCTGGACATCCAAGGCTTTAAACAAGGAGATAATGAATCTCTTTATGATGCCTGGGAGAGATACAGAGAGATGTTACGAAAATGCCCCTCTGAAATGTTTTCAGAGTGGGTTCAGTTAGACATCTTCTACTATGGGCTTGCAGAAGGAGCTCAGATGTCTTTAGATTACTCAGCTGGTGGATCTATCCATATGAGAAAGACAATTGAAGAAGCTCAAGAGCTCATTGATACAGTTGCCAGGAATCAGCATCTGTATCTAAGCAGCAACCCTTCCATGAATGAAGAGGTTAAAATAGTAACTGCTGAATTCAGTACTGTAAAACAAGCTGCTGAATTCAATCAGCAATTAGATTTTCTAACAAAACAGCTAGCTGAATTCAAAGACAGGTTACAGGAGACAAGGATAGCTAATATACATATGGATGAACAGTTTAAGCAAACAAAACAACAGCTATCAAAGCAAATAGCAGAAGAATGCCAAGCAGTTCAATTAAGAAGCAGGAAAACATTAAATACCCCACCTCAAGGCATCAAAAATTCAAGAAATGAGCGACCCACCAAAGATTCCCCTGAGGACAGTAAGAGCCCAGGGAAAAATAATTCTGGCACTAAAACGCCAGAAAATGGGTGGAAGGCTGGCGCTGAACGCCCAGACCATGCCCAAAACTGGCGTTCAGCGCCAGAAACAAGGCAGGATTGGCGTTCAACGCCCGAAATGGGCAAGAATCTGGCGTTGAACGCCCAAAGGGGGCATAATCCAGCGTTGAACGCCCAAAATGGGCACATTTCTGGCGTTCAGGCGCCAGGAACAGACAGTGAGTTGGCATCTAACGTCACTCCAGCTTCTGACTCTGGTACTCAATTGCCAGTGAGGGATCAGACACACACAAGTGCTGATAACAACCCCTCTAAAAAGGCTTCTTTAACCACTAAGGTTGAGGAATATAAAGCCAAGATACCTTATCCTCAAAAACTCCGGAAAGAGGAGCAGGATAAGCAATTTGCTCGCTTTGCAGATTATCTAAGGACTCTTGAAATAAAGATTCCTTTTGCAGAGGCACTTGAGCAAATACCTTCTTATGCCAAGTTCATGAAAGAGATCTTGAGTCATAAAAAGGAGTGGAGAGAAACAGAAAGAGTTCTCCTCACTGAAGAATGCAGTGCAGTCATTCTGAAAAGCTTTCCTGAAAAGCTTAAAGACCCTGGGAGTTTTCTGATACCATGCATATTGGAAGGTGATTGCACCAAGACAGCCTTATGCGATCTTGGGGCAAGCATCAACCTAATACCTGCATCCACTATCAGGAAGCTTGGCTTAACTGAAGAAGTTAAACCAACCTGGATATGTCTCCAACTTGCTGATGGTTCCACTAAATACCCATCAGGCGTGATTGAGGACATGATTGTCAGAGTTGGGCCATTCGCCTTTCCCACTGACTTTGTTGTGCTGGAAATGGAGGAGCACAAGAGTGCCACTCTCATTCTAGGAAGACCCTTCCTAGCAACTGGACGATCCCTCATTGACGTCCAACAGGGGGAAATAACCCTGAGAGTCAACGATGACGAGTTCAAGTTGAACGCTGTCAAAGCCATGCAGCATCCAGACACATCAACAGACTGCATGAAAGTTGACCTTATTGACTCTTTGGTAGAAGAGATCAACATGGCTGAGAGTCTCGAATCAGACTTGGAAGACATCTTTAAAGATGTTCAGCCTGATTTGGAGGATTCAGGAGACATGAAAGAGCCTCTGAACTTTCTTCTGAAAGAGGAAAAACCTCCTAAACCAGAGCTCAAGCCACTGCCACCATCCTTGAAATATGCATTTCTAGGAGAAGGTGACACCTTTCCAGTGATTATAAGCTCTGCTTTAAATTCACAGGAAGAGGAAGCACTTATTCAAGTGCTAAGGACACACAAGACAGCTCTTGGGTGGTCCATAGGTGACCTTAAGGGCATAAGCCCAGCTAGATGCATGCACAAAATCCTACTGGAGGATAATGCCAAACCAGTGGTTCAACCACAGAGGCGGCTAAATCCAGCCATGAAGGAAGTGGTGCAGAAAGAGGTCACCAAATTACTAGAGGCTGGGATTATTTATCCCATTTCTGATAGCCCCTGGGTGAGCCCTGTTCAAGTCGTCCCAAAAAAGGGAGGCATGACAGTGATTCATAATGAAAAAAATGAACTGGTTCCTACAAGAACAGTTACAGGGTGGCGCATGTGTATTGACTACAGAAGGCTCAATACAGCCACCAGAAAGGATCATTTTCCTTTACCATTCATAGACCAGATGCTAGAGAGACTAGCAGGTCATGATTATTACTGCTTTTTAGATGGCTACTCAGGCTATAACCAGATTGCAGTAGATCCCCAGGATCAAAAGAAAACAGCATTCACATGTCCATCCGGAGTGTTTGCTTATAGAAGGATGCCCTTTGGGCTATGCAATGCAACTGCAACCTTCCAGAGATGCATGCTCTCTATTTTCTCTGATATGGTGGAAAAATTTCTGGAAGTCTTCATGGATGACTTCTCAGTATATGGAGACTCATTCAGCTCCTGTCTTGATCACCTGAAACTTGTTCTGAAAAGATGCCAAGAAACCAACCTAGTTTTAAACTGGGAAAAGTGTCACTTCATGGTGACTGAAGGAATTGTTCTTGGGCATAAAATCTCAAACAAGGGAATAGAGGTGGATCAAGCAAAAATAGAGGTAATTGAAAAATTACCACCACCTGCCAATGTTAAGGCAATCAGAAGCTTTCTAGGGCATGCAGGATTCTATAGGAGGTTTATAAAGGATTTTTCAAAAATCGCAAAACCTCTAAGCAATCTGCTAGCTACTGACACGCCATTTGTGTTTGACACAGCATGCCTGCAGGCGTTTGAAACGCTGAAAGCTAAGCTGGTCACAGCACCAGTCATTTCTGCACCAGACTGGACATTACCATTTGAGCTAATGTGTGATGCCAGTGATCATGCCATTGGTGCAGTATTGGGACAGAGGCATGACAAGCTTCTGCATGTCATTTATTATGCCAGTCGCGTTCTAAATGATGCCCAGAAAAATTACACAACCACAGAAAAAGAACTACTTGCAGTGGTTTACGCCATTGACAAGTTCAGATCATACTTAGTAGGATCAAAAGTGATTGTGTATACTGACCATGCTGCTCTTAAATATCTACTCACAAAGCAGGATTCAAAACCCAGGCTCATCAGATGGGTATTGCTTCTGCAAGAGTTTGATATAGAAATAAGAGACAGAAAAGGGACAGAGAACCAAGTAGCTGATCATCTGTCCCGGATAGAGCCAGTGGAAGGGACGCCCCTCCCTTCTCTTGAGATCTCTGAAACGTTTCCTGATGAGCATTTATTCGCCATTCAGGAAGCACCATGGTTTGCCGATATTGCAAACTATAAAGCTGCAAGGTTCATACCCAAGGAGTACAACAGGACACAAAAGAAGAAATTAATTACTGATGCAAAGTACTACTTGTGGGATGAACCTTATCTCTTTAAGAGATGTGCAGACGGAATTATCCGTAGGTGTGTGCCTAGAGAAGAAGCACAGAGGATCCTGTGGTATTGCCACGGATCTCAATATGGAGGCCATTTCGGAGGTGAGCGAACAGCCACCAAGGTCCTCCAATGTGGCTTCTATTGGCCCACACTCTATAAAGATTCCCAAGAGTTTGTACGTAATTGTGACAGTTGCCAAAGAGCTGGTAATCTGCCTCATGGTTACGCCATGCCTCAACAAGGAATCTTGGAAATTGAGTTGTTTGACGTATGGGGAATTGACTTCATGGGACCTTTCCCACCATCATACTCAAACACTTATATTCTGGTGGCAGTTGACTATGTATCAAAATGGGTTGAGGCTATTGCCACACCCACCAATGATACTAAAACAGTGCTGAAGTTCCTCCAGAAACATATTTTTAGCAGGTTTGGTGTCCCTAGAGTACTAATCAGTGATGGGGGCACTCACTTCTGCAATAAACAGCTTTACTCTGCCATGGTTCGGTATGGAATTCGCCACAAGGTGGCCACTCCATATCATCCACAAACCAATGGGCAGGCTGAAGTCTCTAACAGAGAATTAAAGAGAATCCTGGAACGGACAGTAAATACCCGTAGAAAGGATTGGGCAAGGAGCTTGGATGATGTTCTGTGGGCTTACAGAACAGCATTCAAGACCCCTATAGGGACCTCTCCATACCAACTGGTGTATGGTAAGGCATGTCACCTGCCCGTGGAACTGGAACATAAGGCCTATTGGGCAACCAGATTCCTAAACCTTGATGCCAAATTAGCAGGAGAAAAAAGATTGCTCCAGCTAAATGAGCTAGAGGAGTTCAGATTCACAGCTTTCGAAAATGCCAAGCTATATAAAGAAAAATAAAAAAAGTGGCATGACAGAAAGCTGTCATCTAGAATCTTTGAACCAGGACAGAAGGTTCTGTTGTTTAACTCTAGACTCAGGCTATTCCCCGGGAAGCTGAAATCCCGGTGGAGGGGACCATACGTGATTACAAGTGTATCACCATATGGTTATGTGGAGCTTCAAGATATTGATTCTGATAAGAAGTTCATTGTCAATGGACAGAGAATCAAGCATTATCTAGAAGGCAACATTGAGCAAGAATGCTCAAGGCTGAAGCTAGATTAAAAGCTCAGCAAGGTCCAGCTAAGGACATTAAAGAAGCGCTTGTTGGGAGGCAACCCAATTTTTATTTACTTTCATGGTTTTTCATGTTTTATTAGGTTCATGATCATGTGGAGTCATAAAATAAATATTAAAAATTGAAAACAGAATCAAAAACAGCAGAAGAAAAATCACACCCTGGAGGAAGCACCTGTCTGGCGTTCAACGCCAGAACAGAGCATGGTTCTGGCGCTGAACGCCCAAAATGGGCAACATCCTGGCGCTGAACGCCCAGAACAAGCATGGTTCTGGCGTTCAACGCCAGAAATGGCTAGTAAATGGGCGTTGAACGCCCAAAATGGGCACCAATCTGACACTGAACGCCCAGAGTTGTGTGCAAGGGCATTTTGCATGCCCAAATTGGTGCAGGGATGTAAATGCCTTGACACCTCAAGATCTGTGGACCTCACAGGATCATTTCAAGATCTGTGGACCCCACAGGATCCCCACCTTCCCTCCTCATAATCCTAGTTTTTTTCTTTCCACATCTTCTTTTTCATCTATTCCCTCTTCTTTTGCTCGACGGCGAGCAACATTCTAAGTTTGGTGTGGTAAAACAATTATGTGAAGGATCTATAGCTCAGTGGTAGAACATGTGGCTGAAAATCAAGAGATACCTCAGAGGATGCACTTCCCTCCACATAATTATTGGAAGCAACTGAGGATAGAAATACCAAAAATCACTAGGAATCAAGCCACAAAGGCAAGGAAGAGACATAAAAGAGCTCAAGAACATCATTGGTGCCTCAAGAAGGAAATGCCATCATCACTAAGGTGGACTCGTTCCTTGTTCCTACTTTCTCTGTTTTTCGTTTTCTCTATGTTAAGTGCTTATCTATGTTTGTGTCTTCATTACATGATCATTAGTAGTAATTAGTGTCTAGTTTGATTTTATCCCCAATTAAGTTATAGTCTATTTTTCTCATCATCAGCAAACATGAATAAAATAGTAGATCTTTTGAATAAGAGGCAATAAAATTTCGAGTTTTTAATAAGAAAAATTCTAATTAGTAACATGTGGTGGCAACGCTTTCTGTCTTCTGAATGAATGCTTGAACAGTGCATATATCTTTTGAATTTGTTGTTTAAGACTGTTAAATATGTTGGCTCTTGAAAGAATGATGAACATGAGACATGTTATTGATAATCTGAAAAATCATAAAAAATGATTCTTGAAGCAAGAAAAAGCAGCAAAGAACAAAGCTTGCAGAAAAAAAAAATAATAATAGAAAGAAAAAGAAAAAGCAAGCAGAAAAAGCCAAAAGCTCTTAAAACCAAGAGGCAAGAGCAAACAGCCAATAACCCTTAAAACCAAAAGGCAAGGGCAAATAAAAAGGATCTCAAGGCTTTGAGCATCAGTGGATAGGAGGGCCTAAAGGACTAAAATCCTGGTCTAAGCGGCTAAACCAAGCTGTCCCTAACCATGTGCTTGTGGCGTGCAGGTGTCAAGTGAAAACTTGAGACTGAGCAGTTAAAGTCAAGGTCCAAAGCAAAAAGAAGAGTGTGCTTAAGAACTCTGGACACCTCTAATTGGGGACTTTAGCAAAGCTGAGTCACAATCTGAAAAGGTTCACCCAGTTATGTGTCTGTGGCATTTATGTATCCGGTAGTAATACTGGAAAACAAAGTGCTTAGGGCCACGGCCAAGACTCATAAAGAAGCTGTGTTCAAGAATCATCACACTGAACTAGGAGAATCAATAACACTATCTGAGTTCTAAGTTCCTATAGATGCCAATCACTCTGAGCTTCAATGGATAAAGTGAGATGCCAAAACTGTTCAGAAGCAAAAAGCTACTAGTCCCGCTCATCTAATTAGAATCTGAGCTTCACTCAAAAACTCTGAGATATTATTGCTTCTCAACTTATTAGTCTTCTATTTTATTTGTCTAAGTTGCTTGAGGACAAGCAACAATTTAAGTTTGGTGTTGTGATGAGCGGATATTTTATACGCTTTTTGGGGATAATTTCATATAGTTTAGAGTATGTTTTAGTTAGTTTTTAGTCTATTTCTAGTAGTTTTTAGGAAAAATTAATATTTCTGGACTTTACTATGAGTTGTGTGTTTTTCTGTAATTTCAGGTATTTTTCTGGCTGAAATTGAAGGAGCTGAGCAAAAATCTGATTTAGGCTGAAAAAGGACTGCTGATGCTGTTGGATTCTGACCTCCCTGCACTCAAAGTGGATTTTCTGGAGCTACAGAACTCGAAATGGCATGCTTCCAATTGCATTAGAAAGTAGACATCCAGAGCTTTCCAGCAATATATAATAGTCCATACTTTGCACAAGGATAGACGACGTAAACTGGCGTTCAACGCCAGTTCTCTGCCCAATTCTGGCGTCCAGCGCCAGAAAAGGATAAAAAACTGGAGTTGAACGCTCAAACTGGCATAAAAACTGGCGTTCAACTCCACAAATGGCCTCCGCACGTGAATTGCTTAAAGTCTCAGCCCCAGCACACACCAAGTGGGCCCCAGAAGTGGATCTCTGCATCATCCATCATAGTCCACTCATATTTTGTAACCCTAGGCTACTAGTTTAGTATTTAAACAACTTTTAGAGACTTATTTTGTATCTCATGACATTTCAGATCTAAACTTTGTATTCTCTGACGGCATGAGTCTCTAAACCCCATTGTTGGGGGTGAGGAGCTCTGCTGTGTCTCGATGAATTAATGCAAGTATTTCTGTTTTCCATTCAAACACGCTTGTTCCTATCTAAGATGTTCATTCGCGCTTAACCGTGATGAAGGTGATGATCTGTGACATTCATCACGTTCCTCAAATCATGAACGTGTGCCTGACAACCACCTCCGTTCTATATACGATTGGATGAGTATCTCTTAGATTCCTTAATCAGAATCTCCGTGGTATAAGCTAGAACTGATGGCGGCATTCATGAGAATCCGGAAAGTCTAAACCTTGTCTGTGGTATTCCGAGTAGGATTCAAGGATTGAATGACTGTGACGAGCTTCAAACTCCTGAAGGCTGGGCGTTAGTGACAGATGCAAAAGGATAGTAAATCCTATTCCAACCAGATCGAGAACCAACCAGGTGATTAGCCGTGCTGTGACAGAGCGCGTGAGCGTAGTTGTCACTGGAAGGATGGAAGGTAGCCATTGACAACGGTGATCCACCAACACACAGCTTGCCATAGGAGGACGTGCGTGCGTGAATCAGAAGACAGCGGAAAGCAGAGATTTAGAAGACAAAGCATCTCCAAAACTCCAACATATTCTCCATTACTGCACAACAAGTAACCTTTAATTTATGCTCTCTTGGTTATTCATAATTCAACTGATAAACATAATTAACTTCCTGACTAAGATTTACAAGATAACCATAGATTGCTTCAAACCAACAATCTCCGTGGGATTCGACCCTTACTCACGTGAGGTATTACTTGGACGACCCAGTGCACTTGCTGGTTAGTGGTACGCGTTGTGAAAAGTGTGATTCACAATTCGTGCACCACCAATCAACAACAATTAATACACCAATGCAAACATCATGAGGTCTTTTCAGGGTTGTAATGGGGCCAAGGTGCAAGTAAGGGTATACATATGGCTAAGTGAGCTTTATAAATTAAATCTTTAATTAACCTAAGCTCTCACCTAATATACATATATTCTATATACTTTTAAATTCATGCCTAGCTACCCATAATTTCCTTTTTCAACCCATACTCATGTTTCAACTTTGTAATTTAATTCTATCATATGTGCATTGATCTTTGAATTCTGAATTTAACATTGGGGTAATTTTGTCCCCTTATTTATTTGTTTATCATAATTTTTTTTGAATTGAAATAAATAAAGCTTATCGACGCACATAGATATTTGATTCTTATAGTTTCACATGAATAGGTATCCAAATTCCCTTTAAATTTTCATGACACATCCCCTTAACAACTTTTGTTCCCACAATTTCCCATACTTAACTAGCACACACAATTCTATCTTAAGCTAACCAAAGATTCAATTTGGGATATGCAATTTGTTTTTCAGCTTAAGGTTAGTAATGTGTTAAAATATAGAACAAATGGGGTTTTAAAGGCTCAAAGTGGTTAACAAGGGTAATTGAAAAGGGTAGGCTTGATTTGGATAAGTGAGTTTAAACAAATAATGGCCTCAATCATGTGCAAGCATGTAAATATAATAAATATTGGACATATAAGATAAAACAAAATATAGATTACAATCATAGAGAAGTAAACACACAAGAATAAAATAATTATGGTTAAATGATGTAACCATATATAAAGGCTCAAATCTTTCACAGGTTGTGTGTTCTTTAGCTCAAACATCATGTTCCAAATACAACTCAAGCAAATTTATCATAAAAATTTTGAAAAATTAGTGAAATTTTATTCCAAAGATAGATTTTTAAAAGAAACTTATTGTCTTTTCAATCAAGTAGAACATGCATGCAACTATTCTAACCTATGCAATTTATTCTATTCTATAAAAGAAAGAAAATCTAACTAAAATATTCTAATTATTGGTGTACAGAGAAGAGAGATTACCTCCGGAAGTCAGGTACTGACCGACCTCCCCACACTTAAGGCTTTGCACTGTCCTCGGTGCCATCTGTCAGGAACAGGGGTGGGCTGGTGGCAGTATCTCCACAGTCGGGACCATCATGGCTCCCAGTGCTGGTAAAAGAAGTAGAGTCCGGAGTGTCTGAGTCCTTGAATTTGCCCATGATCAGCTCCTTGAGGTATGTGAATCGGCGCTTGTTACGGCGCTCTCTCATCTTAGCTTTTTGTTCATGCCGATCCAACTTTTCAAGTAACTGCTGGAGCAATTTCTCAGTGGTAGATGCTTGTGGTGTTGAAGAAGGAATATCTTCAACTGGCTCAGTAGGCTGGCTTGTAGTGGCTGTTGAAAGTCTGAGGTATTTCCCGTTAGGGACATATTGATCATCCCGTGGAGGCATGGCTTTGGTGTCCCCAGCTCTGTAGGAGACCCCGGCTGCTAAAACAAGATCTGAGACCAGGGCGGGGAAAGGTAGGTTGCCCGCGATTTGTACATGCTCCATAGCATTCCGGATGTGTCTTGAGAGATTCAGAGGTTGGTCTGTAAGGATGCACCATAGTAGAACAGCCATGTCTGCAGTGAAGGAGGACTCATGAGTGCTCGGAAAGATGTAATGGGACATGATCTGTGCCCATACGCGAGCCTCCAAGGTAAGTGCGAAAGCCAAGATTCCCTTAGGGCGGGTACGGTGGTAGCTGTAGATCCAACGGCTGCCAGGTAATGCAATGACTCCGAGAATGGAGTCCCAGTCAAATTGGTATCTCTGGCGCTGAAGGGTGGCTTCTTGAAAAGCGTCCATTCCTGCTGGAAAAGAGGGAAGACTCAGAGCTTGCTGGATAGCCTCTTCTGTAATGGGCACTTACTTCTGCCGGACATAAATAGACTGCAGGGTCGGTATGTAGAAGTTGGAGTAGAACTCAACTACCCAAGAAAGATTGACCTGCCTTGGCTGTCTCCGTAGGAAACCCCATTGTCTTCGTTCAATTTGCGGCTCAACAAAGGTAGCAATATTGGACGGGAGGATAAGAAGGTATTCATTGTTGTAGTTCCTTTCTGCTAGGATAGGGAACATCTGCTCACAGTAGCTATTGGGAAATCGCGCAGCGTCCTTCGCTGGAAAGGCTTTCTCCTTTTCATCAACCTTTATTATCCTCTTAACTCTTTTTGTTGAGGGCTTGACTGCAGTGGAAGAAGGCTCTGCCACTAATGTTCTTTTAATTCCTCTTCTTGCTGGTGGTTTGGAAGTAGCTTTCTCTTTTCCTTTCTTGGTGGCCATCTTGAAAGAAGGGAAGAGAAAGTAAATTAAATTCAAAGAGATATACAGCAAGGAAGGAAACGGAAAAGAGGGTGATGGATGCACATTAAGGTATGCTGACATTAACACATGCTCGCGAGTACGTGTGAAAAGCCAACGATGGAAAATAGCTAGTGCATATAAAGACAAATGAATGCAAGGTATTTATTGGCATGCTGGCAAAGGGCATGAGTAGCATAGACCAAGCAATACTTTGTAACAAACCATCACGTTTGTATTGACAATTAAATTCAATTAATAAAATAAGAAGGAGAATTTGTGAAAAGCAAGCATTGAATAGTAGAGTAAAGTAATGTAGAAAAGTGCATAGTACTATATGGGCTTTTTCACAAACACATGGCATGCATGTTAAACAAGATATAAAAAGTATGAAATTGAACATGCAAGCAAGCCCTTAAAAATAATAATAATTGTCAAATAAATTGTAACAAGTCACAAGCATATAATGAGGGATAATGACTCAAAAAAATTTCTAACACCATGTAAAAAGGGAAAAGAAGAATAAAGAAAATAGGAATAATTAAAAGAAGAAGAAAAGAAAAAGAAAATACATGTAGAACAATAAAAAAATGATAGAAAAAGAAAGAAGGAAGAAGAAGGTAAAACCTTGTTAATGGAGGAGAGAGAGAGAGAGAGAGAGAGAGAGAGAGAGAGAGAGAGAGAGAGAGA
This sequence comes from Arachis hypogaea, assembly GCF_003086295.3. Lineage (NCBI taxonomy): Eukaryota > Viridiplantae > Streptophyta > Magnoliopsida > Fabales > Fabaceae > Arachis > Arachis hypogaea. Next base: position 128,968,112 of record NC_092050.1, read on the forward strand.
GAGAGAGAGAGAGTGAAAGGTGAGATAGAAAGGGGAAGGGAGAAGGAAGAAAGAAGGAGGGAAAAGAAAAATTAGGATTTGGAGGAAAGAAAGATAAGATAATTTGGCAATTTAGGTTGAGCTGTGCGGCGCATGCGACGCGGCCGTGTGGGGCACGCGTTCGCGTGGGTGCACATCAGGTAAGAAGACGCGATCGCGTCAGTCACGCGGTTGCGTGACCCGTGTTGCGCTGCTGGCGTGAGTGCAGCCTCGCTCCAGCACAACTCTCTGTTCAATTTATTTTAATAGCCAAAATTGGGTGATGCGATCGCGTGGGTCACGCGATCGCGTGGGTCACGCGATCGCGTGAGTGTGTGTTAGAAAATAATTGACGCGGCCGCGTCGGCGATGCGGTCGCGTGACAAGGATTGTGCTTCCAGCACCAATCCAGCACCACTCTCACACAATATAGCATTGTGCACCCTTTTACGTCAAAAATGCAGGGCACGCGGCCGCGTGGGGCACGCGGTCGCGTGGGAGGCTATGATTCCCAGGCGACACGGTCGCGTCAGCGAAGCGGTCGCGTGGGGTAATTTGTGCCATTGACACGACTCCAGCGCTGCTCCTGCGTAACTTTCTGTTCATTTTTATTTTTCTTTACTCCCCCTGCCACGCGGATGCGTCGCTGGTGCGATCGCGTCGCGCGGCGAGAAATTTTTTTTTTTTAAGGAAAGATAAAGACATGCAAATGAAAGAGCACGAAAGCACTAATAAAGAGAAGAGTTATTAAAGAAGAAAAACTAAAAGTGAAGAAAAGAACGATCATACCGCGGTGGGTTATCTCCCACCAAGCACTTTGCTTTAACGTCCGTAAGTTGGACGCTCCACTAGCTCAATCTGTTGCTATGTGGGGATCTTCCAAGTGGAGGATCTCAAGCTCCTTGCTTTTCTGCACCTTCTCACCATGGTACAGCTTCAGGCGGTGTCCATTAACCTTAATAAGTTCAGAGCTTGAAGGATGGCTTAGGTGATAAACTCCGTACGGTTCAGCCTTCTCTACTCTGTATGGACCTTCCCATTTTGATCTTAACTTACCGGGCATTAGCCTTAGTCGAGATTTGTAAAGGAGGACGAAATCTCCAGGTTGAAATTCTTTCTTCTTGATGTTTTGATCATGCACAGCTTTCATCCTTTCCTTACAAATTCTGGAATTCTCATAAGCTTCTAGGCGAAGGTTCTCTAGTTCCTGCAGTTGCAACTTCCTTTCAGCTCCGGCCTTCTCAATTTCCATGTTGCACTCTTTAACTGCCCAGAAGGCTCTGTGTTCGATTTCAACTGGAAGATGGCAAGCTTTTCCATAAACTAAGCGAAAGGGACTCATCCCAATGGGTGTCTTGTATGCTGTTCTATATGCCCACAGTGCATCTTGTAGTCTGGTGCTCCAGTGTTTTCTATGAGGCTTTACTATCTTCTGCAAGATATGCTTAATTTCTCTGTTTGACACCTCGGCTTGCCCATTAGTTTGGGGATGGTAAGCTGTTGCAACTTTAAGGATTATCCCATGCTTCTTCATCAATCCTGTTAGTCTCCTGTTACAAAAATGGGTGCCTTGATCGCTCACGATCGCTCGTGGTGATCCAAAGCGGCATATAATATGGTTTTTTCACAAAGGAAACAACAGTATTAGCATCATCAGTGCGGGTAGGGATTGCTTCCACCCATTTGGAAACATAATCCACAGCTAACAATATATAAAAATATCCACTAGAATTTGGAAACGGACCCATGAAGTCAATGCCCCAAACATCAAAAATTTCACAGAAAAGCATATATTGTTGAGGCATCTCATCCCTCTTGGATATGTTACCAAATTTCTGGCATGGGTGACAAGATTTACAAAACTCAGCAGCATCTCTAAAAAGAGTAGGCCACCAGAATCCGCAGTCTAAGATCTTTCTAGCTGTTCTTTGAGGGCCAAAGTGTCCTCCACTCTCAGATGAGTGACAGGCCTCTAAAATGGACTGGAATTCTGATTGAGGTACACAACGTCTAATTATCTGGTCAGCGCCACATCTCCATAAATATGGGTCATCCCATATATAATATTTAGACTCGCTTTTCAGCTTGTCTCTTTGATGTTTAGAAAAATGTGGAGGAAATGTGCGGCTAACTAAGTAATTAGCAACAGGTGCATACCAAGGGGCTACCTCAGATACTGCTTGCAGGTTGTCAAAAGGAAAATTATCATCTATAGGAGTAGAATCATCCTTAATATGTTCAAGGCGACTCAAGTGGTCTGCTACTAAATTTTGATTACCACTCCTATCCTTTATTTCTAAATCAAATTCTTGTAACAGCAGTATCCAACGTATAAGTCTTGGTTTGGATTCCTTTTTAGCTAATAGATACTTTAGAGCTGCATGGTCCGAATACACTACTACTCTAGTACCAAGTAAATAAGCCCGGAATTTATCCAGAGCAAAAACAATAGCAAGTAGCTCTTTCTCAGTAGTAGTATAATTGGACTGGGCAGTGTCTAAAGTCTTAGACGCATAGGCAATAACAAAAGGATCCTTACCTTCACGCTGAGCCAGCGCTGCTCCTACTGCATGGTAGTTGGAAGCATCGCACATGATTTCAAACGGCTGGCTCCAGTCGGGTCCTCTCACAATTGGGGCTTGAGTTAGAGCAGTCTTCAGCTTATCAAACGCTTGTTTGCAATCCTCACTGAACTCAAACTCAATATCCTTTTGCAGTAATCTGGATAAGGGAAGTGCTACCTTACTAAAGTCCTTAATAAATCTCCTGTAGAAACCTGCATGGCCAAGGAACGAACGGACTTCCCTCACAGAAGAGGGGTAAGGTAAACTAGAAATAACATTCACCTTTGCTGGGTCTACAGAAATGCCATTATTAGATACCACATGTCCTAATACAATCCCTTGCTTTACCATAAAGTGGCATTTTTCGAAATTCAATACAAGGTTTGTATTAACACATCTATCTAATACTCTAGATAATCCATCTAAGCAAAGGTTAAAAGAATCACCATAAACGCTAAAACCGTCCATAAAAACTTCCATACAGTCCTCAATAAGATCAGAGAAAAGACTCATCATGCACCTTTGGAAGGTGGATGGTGCATTGCACAAGCCAAAGGGCATTCTCTTATAAGCATAAGTCCCAAAAGGACATGTAAAAGTAGTCTTTTCCTGATCCTCAGGAGCTATATGAATATGGAAATAACCTGTGTAACCATCTAGAAAGCAGTAATGTGATTTACCTGACAGGCGATCCAGCGTTTGATCAATGAATGGAAGTGGGTAGTGATCCTTATGGGTAGCTTGGTTGAGATGCCTGTAATCAATGCAGACTCTCCAAGCATTCTGAACTCTAGTTGCTATGAGCTCTCCATGCTCATTCTTCACGGTAGTGACTCCGGACTTCTTGGGCACCACTTGTACTGGGCTTACCCATTCACTGTCTGAAATGGGATATATGATACCGGCTTCCAATAGTCTGGTCACTTCCTTTTTGACAACTTCCAAGATGGTGGGATTCAATCTCCTTTGTGGTTGACGGACAGGTCTTGCTCCCTCTTCTAAAAATATTCTGTGCTCGCATACTTGAGGGTTAATTCCCACTATGTCTGCCAAACTCCACCCAATTGCCTTCTTATGCTTCCTCAGTACATCAAGTAACTGCTCTTCTTGTTGAGAAGTTAGTTCCCTTGCAATAATAACCGGAAGCTTCTGCTCATCCTCAAGATAAGCATATTTGAGATGTGGAGGGAGAGGTTTCAATTCTAATTTTTGATCGTGGGCAGGCTCTGGATTATCTGGGGCTTGTGAAAATGGCGAAGTGCCCTCACTGTCAGTTAAGAGGGTCCCCACACTTGGACCTTGTTCAGTGTGCCTCTCTTCAAACTCTTCTTTTTGAACTTCAGCCACACTTTCGTCTATGACATCACACTGGAAGATAGAACGATCTTCTGGGGGTTGTTAATGACTCCATTCAGATTGAAGATCACTATGCGGCCATCTATTTCAAAGGAGTATGTTCCTGAAAAAGCATCCAATTTGAATTTTGATGTCTTCAGGAACGGTCTTCCAAGTAGGATCGATGATGGCTTATCTGAATCATTATGGGGCATCTCCAAGATATAAAAATCAGTGGGAAATGTGAGCCCTTTAATATTCACCAAAACATCTTCAGCAACTCCAGCCACTGTAATAATGCTTTTATCTGCTAACACAAAACGAGCTGCCGACCTTTTTAAGGGAGGGAGCCTCAAAACATCATATATGGACAAAGGCATTATACTGACACATGCTCCTAAATCACACATGCAATCATAAATTACTACACTACCAATAGTACAACTAACTATGCAAGGACCTGGATCACTACATTTTTCAGGTAATCCTCCCATTAAAGCAGATATAGAACTACCTAAAGGAATAGTTTCTAGTTCATTAATTTTGTCTTTATGGATACATAAGTCTTTTAGAAACTTTGCATATTTAGGTACTTGCTGAATAACATAAAAAAGGGGAACAGTTACCTCAACCTTTTTGAATATTTCTACCATTTTAGGATCAGGTTCCAGCTGCTTCCTGGGCTTCCTTGCAAGTTGTGAAAATGGAATGGGAGTAGTGTTTTCTGTGGTGCCTGCGCCTTTTTGTGCTTTTTCCTGTGGTTGAGCTATCTCTTCTTCAGCTATGTCCTGTATATCCTCTTCCTCTTCAACATCTTCGATTTCTACCACCTCTTCAGCTGAGGCGTATTCTGGTGAGCTTGGTTCCCCCTTATTCCTCTCCTGCAGTGTGGTTCCAGACCTTAGGGTGATGGCATTAATGCCTCCCTTTGGATTGGGTAATGGTTAAGAGGGGATTCCAGTGGTGCTTGAAGGTTGGTTACTGGAATTTTGTGCTGAACCAAGCTATGTCATAAAAGCTTGCAGAGTAGAGGTGAGACCATTCAGATTGGCGTTAATAGTGTTCACGATGGTACTTTCCATGGCCAGTTGTCTTTTCTCAAAAGCTTATAATAAATCTTCATTAGAAGATACAGAAGAATGAGTAAATTGAGAGGTTTGCTGCTGATTGTTCGGTGGTCCTTGGTTTTGCCTCAGGTGAGGTGCTCGGTAAGGTTGATTTTGCTGCCTGTTGTTGTTATTATTCCACCTCTGATTTCCCTGATTATCTCTGCCTCCCCTATTATTGTTGTCCCTCCAATTTTGGTTTGAATTGTCCTGCCATCCATGGTTATTATTTCCACTTTGACTATACCCTTGGTTGGGGCGGTCATAGAAGTTGTGAGTGGATGCCACCATGTTGTCTTCTTGTTGGAGCTGCGGGCATTCATCAGTGTAATGGCTGTAATCGGCAAAAATTCCGCAAATTCTTTGTGGAACTAGTTGTTGGTTTTGCTGCGGTTGAGTTTGCTGAGCTTGTTGATTCAACTGCATTTGCTTCAGCAGGTTGGTCATCTCACAGATGCTTTGATTTAGAGCAGCAGTCTCTATGCCAGAAGATACTTCTGCAACGGCTTTTGAACGGCCTTGCTTCTGTCTGTGGTTCCGAGTAGATTCAGCTAAATCACTGATCAATTGCCAAGCTTCATCGGTGGTCTTGTACTTCTTCATAGACCCATTGCTGGCACTTTCCAATGTGGTCTTATCTTGGGGCCTCATACCTTGTGTGATATAGCTGAGTAGCACGATCTTGTCAATCATGTGGTGGGGGCATGCTTCCAGAAGATTATTGAAGCGCTCCCAGTATTCAAAGAGAGTCTCATTGTCATCCTGAACAATTGTAGAGATATCCTTCCTCAGTTTATCAGTAACTTCAGATGGAAAGAATTTCTCCAGAAACTCCTTTCTGAGTGTATCCCAGTTGGATACATTTTCTATAGGTTGAGTGTAGTACCACTCTCTTGCTTTTCCCTCAAGAGAGAATGGAAAAGCTTTCAGCAGAATTGAAGTTTCATCAGTGCCATCACGCCTGACAGTAGAACAGGCTGCCTGGAAATCTCTCAAGTGCTTGATAGGCTCTTGAGCAGGTAGGCCATGAAACTTGGGCATCAAATTTAACAGTGCGGTCTTTATTTCAAAATCCGTAGCTATCGCTGGATGATGCGCTTGAAACGGTTGCATTGTAAAATCAGGAGCTCCTTCCTCCTGAATGGTAACTCTTCTAGCTGCCATGTTTTCTGCACGTAAAACAACCGAATCAGTAGAACGGGGGCTGGTTTCTTCCTCAGATTCACTTTCAGATCCTCCCTCAGAGCGGGCTAACCTACGATGTTCTCGCCTTATTCGTGAAATTGTTCTTTCAATTTCAGGATCGAATATTAGCAAGCGCGGATCAGGAAGTGAACGTGTCATTTGACGGAAGAAACATGCAGCTCATAGCAGCAAAATTAAATAAAATACAAATAAATAAATTATAATTAATAAAATTAGCACTCTATTGCAACTCCCCGGCAACGGCGCCAAAAATTGATGGGTCGCAGAAGCTGGTGAATTAAAAATTTATTAAAATGGTTACGTTGTAAGTATAGTTCTTAACTCACCAAAAATCTGCCTATCAATTTAAAAATATGTCACAGAGAGTTTAAATTAAAATTACTGGGAGTTTTAAGTCCCAGGTCGTCTCCCAACGAGTTGCAGAAAAGTGTGTTGTTTTATTAATCAGATGTTCCAAGAAGTTGAGCTAAGTAATTTGGAATTTAAATTGAGGAATTTTAAATAATATAAATAAAAGCCTTGACTGGGAATTGATTAGTTAGAATCTCTATCATTGATGGAGTGATTTTTTTAAGATTGATTTATAATTAACGGTTACTCTGTTTGGTTATCCTTTACTAGGTAAGGGAAAGTCAAACAAGTTGGAATGCCAGATCTGTTCACGAGTTGCAACCCACTTAGTTCAAAGGGATTGGCGTTGGTGACAGGATAGCAATCCAACATTTAACCCAACTACAAATTTCTCCTTCAATCCTTCCAACTCAAGAGTTCCTTTTAATCAACTCCCCATCAAGTAATGAAACTACTCACGCATTGTAAATAAAGAATCCATGGCACATGAAAGGGAATTAAAAGAAGACATGATTATTGGAATTGAAATTGAATTAAAAAAGAAATAATCCTTGCATTAATTAATCATAAAAGTATCTGAATGCAAATTGAACATAACAAAGAATATGGAAGAATAAAACCAAGTTAAGAGAACAAACTAGAATGATGAAGTCTTGATGAGGAAATAACTCTTCTCAATGTTCTAATGCTAAGACCAATTGAAAATTAAAATTCTAAAAACTAGAGAGAAAAAACCTAAGAGAGTGAAAAAAACTAGATAAAAAAAAACTACTGAATGAATGTGTCTGTTGTTTCTGCATTTTCTCTGACTCTAGTCTGCTGTTCCGGGCCAAAAACTGGGCCGAAATAAGGTCCAAAATCGCCCCCAGCAAATTCTGCAGATTATGCAGATCGCACATGTCACGCGATCGCGTCATCCATGCGGACGCGTCGCTTGCGCTTTTTCCTCTCCACGCGTTCGCGTCGTCCATGCTACTGCGTCGCTTGCGCTTTCCAATCCGCGCGGCCGCGCAAGCCATGCGGCTGCGTCACTGCGATTTGCGCTCCTTCGCGCGGTCGCGTGAGCCATGCGACCGCATCACTTCTCGCTGGTTATCTCCTCAAATTCTTGTGTTCCTTCCATTTTTGCTAGCTTCCTCTCCAATCTCCATCTCATTCATGCCCTATAAAGCCTGAAACACTTGACACACAGATCACGGCATCGAATGGAATAAAGGAGAATTAAAATTAAATAATTAGAGTCTCTAGGAAGCAATTTTCAAACATGTACTAAATTTAGGAAGAAAATCTAAATGCATGTTAAATTGATGAATAAGTGGGTAAGGATCATGACAAAACCACACAATTAAACACAATATAAACTATAAAATAGTAGTTTATCAACGGTCAACATGGAGGTGAATGGACCCACATATATCACTCTGAATACGTTGCAAAAAAGATGGTAATTCAATCCCAATTTTTTTTTGTGATCCCAATTTTTTCTTGTGATGGTCTTGTAATTAATTTTTCTTGAATTGAAGAATTTTATGTTCCTTTAGATGATGACCAGATGAATTCTCGATGATTCTTCTCATCATGATTAAACCTGGATGTCCTAATTGGTTAAGCCAAATTGTAAATACATTTGTATTTGTAATCTTCTGATTTATTATGGCATGTGATTCCACATTGTTAATAGTAGTGTAGTACAAATCAGAAGGGAGAGCGTGTAGTTTCTTTAATACATATTTTCTCCTAATATCCTAGTTGTAATATAGAGATATTCATTATTTTTTTCTCTTACGATTTTTACATGGTATCTATTTTGGCAGATATCTTTAAAACATAGTAAGTTTCTATGAGACTTACTTGATAGTAATGGATTATTTATAAAGAACTTGATTCATTTAGGTAGTACAATAGTAGTTTTTTTGGAGCTTTCAATCATTTTTGTACTACCAATAATCATACTTACATTTATTTTCTTTGTAACAAAAGAGACAAAATGTCTTTTATCTCTAAGTATTATATGTGTTAAAGCACTGTCAATGAGACATACTTCTTCATTGTTAAATTTGAACGAAGCGTGAAAAAAATCCATATCTTCATTATGAAAATAAAAAAACAAATTACTATTAATAAAAAAATACAAAAGTTTCGGAAACAAATAGAGACTACAACTAAAAGAAAAAAACTAACTATGAAGAAAGAAAACATCTAAAAAAATGATAAATTTCTAATTAATGTTCTTTTAAAAGAAATTTGATTCATCTAAATGAGTAACATCACTTGGGTCACCAAAATGAGTTGGTTTAGACTTTCATGGGTTGCTAATGTCAAAGATGTCATCAAGGTCTATAAAGATATTATCGATGAATTTTAGTTCCTTTTCAATACCATTAATTTCAACTTTGTCTCTTTGTATAGTCAAATTGGCCTCTTATTTTTATCCTTTCCTTTTGATAGATTCTTGATATAGCTTGACAAAATATTTAGAGGTACGGCATATACGTGACCAATGACTTTTTAATTCATATTGATAGCACAAATTTTTTACATTATGGCTCAGAGCACGCTTCTCATGTTTATTCTATTTTTGGTTATGAGTAGGAACCCTATTGTTCCATTTACCACGTCCACATCCACGGCCATGACCATGGTTTCGACCGTTATTTTGACCATGATTTCTTTTATGTTCACGAGATGCCGCATTCACTTCAGGAAAATCGGTTGAGCCAGTTGGACGGATTTCATAATTTTTCATTAATAATTCATTATTTTGTTCCACCAATAGAAGACAACCTATTAAGTTAGAATACCTTTTGAAACCTTTTCACGATACTGTTGTTGTAACAGTATGTTGGAAGCGTGGAATGTGAAAAAAAAATTTTCCATTAAGTTCTCATTGGTGACTTCTTGGCCACATAATTTTAGTTGAGAACTTATTTTAAAAAGTGAAGAATTGTATTCACAGACTGTTTTTAAAATCTTGCAGCCTTAAATGTATCCACTCATACAAGCTTTAGGCAATAATATAGTATTTTAATGTTTGTACCTTTCTTTTAAATTTGTCCATAATTCTTGTGAATCTTTAACAGTCAAATACTCTACTTTCAACCCTTCATGAAGGTGATGACATAGAAAAATAAGTGCTTTAGTCTTATCTTTGCTTGAGGATTCTAGTTCTTTTTTTATGGTATCTCCAAATTTTTTGGATATCGAATGGGTTTCAGCATTAAGTGTCCATTCTAAATCATTTTTGCCTGTTAAATCAAGAGCAGCAAATTCAAGCTTTTGTAAATTTGAAAAGATAGATCTTAACAAAAACAAATAAAAGCAAGTAATTAGCTAAGAATAATAATATTAATAATTCATATAAAAAGAAAGAAGGATAAGTAAAAGAAGAAAAATAAAGGGTAAAGTATATTTTTTGTCCCCGAAATTTGACAAAAGTTTTAAAAATACCCCTAAGTTTTATTTTGTTTCAATTTGTCTCGAAAGTTTTTTGACTTGCATCAAATATATCCTTGACGGCTAAATTTTCAAAAAAATTAAGACCAATCTAACAATAATGCATGAAAATTATACTTGATTTGCTTGTGTTGAGGGTTGTTCAATTCAAGTTGATTATGTTTCGCCTCTTCCTCGGAGAAAGACGATCAAAAAATTCCCAATCATGGTCCTTGCGGATCGGATCATCCATATAATATACAAAAAGAAACTCCAGATATTTGATATCTTTCTCTTTGAATGAGATCTCAATTCCAGCGACGGTTTCATTAGATATCTTACAACTAGAATCTCTCTTTTTTCCGATCCAGTTCCTCCACCATCGCGAACCCCAGTTAGATTCAGGCATGATACACTTTTTAGTTATTGGGAGAACCCGAGTACTCTCTTTCGGATCCAGGAAAGAGCTCTCAGAGATCTTTTTTCTTTTTGGAAGATACAGGAGCGGAACAATAAACCTATTGATATTGGCAGAATCTTTTGAGTCTTCCAATGTATCATTTCTGAGTCCAATGGAATTTACCTGATAAACCACTATTTCATGGTTTATCTTGTGCTCAATTGAGTGGTTTTTATCTACTCTTTACCCACTTATTCATACTATTTGCATGGTTTTACATTTGCCTTCCTAATTATGTGCTTTGGTTGAAAACATATTTCTTTGGACTTATATTTGCTTATTATTAATCCTTTCTTATTACCATTAGATGCCTTGATATGTGTGTTAAGTGTTTTCAGATATTACAGGACAGGAATGGCTCAAAGGATGGAAAGGAAGCATACAAAAGTGGAAGGAATACAAGAAGTTGGAGAAATTGTTAAGCTGTCCAGCCTGACCTCTTCGCACTCAAATGGCTATAACTTTAGCTACAGAGGTCCAAACGACGCAGTTCTAGTTGCATTGGAAAGCTAACGTCCGGAGCTTCGATTTGATATATAATATGTTATAGTTCCCCTGACGCTAGGCGACGCGACCGCGTGATCCATGCGGCCACGTCGCAGTGACAGAAATCAGCGTGTTTGAATTCTTCTCCAGCGATTTCTGGGCTGTTTCTGACCCAGTTTACGGCCCAGAAAACACATATTAGAGGCTATAAAGTGGGGGAATACATCCATTCAGAGGGAGGCTCTCATATTTATAATTTTAGGAGTAGATGTAGTTTTTAGAGAGAGGTTCTCTCCTCTCTCTTAGGATTAGGATTTAGGATTTCTCTTAGTTTTAGGAGTGACTCTCAATCCCAGGTTTAATATTCCTTTTACTTTATATTCCTCTTTTTACTTTCAGATGCTTCAATGCTTGTATTAGATATGTTGCCCAATTGGCTTATGAACTTTTCTCTGCATATTTTATTTAATATTATTTGAGGTATTTCAGATTTAAGATTGTCTTGCTTTGCTTATATTGATGCTTTTAATTTAATTTAGATATTTTTCTCCCTTTTGGCTTTGGTCAAGTGATTGGTAGTACTTGAGTTATCAAACTCAGCAAGTGATTGAAATTAACAGATTTTGCTTTAGCTAGGATTGCTCTAACACTAGTCTCTCCACAGGAGTTGACTAGGACTTGAGGATCAAGCTAATTAGTCCACTTGACTTAACTAAGTGGGATTAAAACCTAATTCTCATCACATCTGATAAGGATAACAAGGACAGGATTTCCGGTTCTCATACCTTGCCAAGAGTTTATTTTACAGTTATTTATTTATTTTTATTGCTCGAAAATATACCTGTGCGCATTGCCCAAACTTCCAAAACCCCCAATTTACAATCTTCATAACCAATAATAAGAACATACTTCCCTGTAATTCCTTGAGAAGACGACCCGAGGTTTGAATACTCGGTTATCAATTTTAAAGGGGTTTGTTACTTGTGACAACCAAAATATTTGTACGAAGGGATTTCTGTCGGTTTAGAGACTATATCTACAACGCGACTGATTTTATGAAATTCTTTACTGGCAAAAATCCTAACGTCAAAATGGCGCCGTTGCCGGGGAATTGCAAACGTGTGCCTTATTATTGGTTATTGTAAATATTTTATTTTTACTTGTTTATTTGTTTTTATTTTTATTTTTGCTTTTTCTTAAGTTAAGAGGTTATTGGTTTTTATTTTAAAATTTTTATTTTATCTTATCTTATTTCAAAAATCAAATTTCAAAATTTAAATTTAAAAAAAAATCAAATTTCAAAATTCAATTTTAAAAATTTTCAAAATTTAATTTTCAAATTAAAAATTTAAATAACCTTTTAATTTCAATTTGTTTTTATTTTTAATTTCTATTTACTATGAACTCTCACCCCTTTGGCTATGAGTATGGTTACAATTATGTTGCAGGAAGAAGAAATTACAATGAGAACATGCATCAAGGTTGGAACAATCAAAGATGGGAGAAGCCACAAGGACTTGATCAATCCTCATGGCAACAACTACCTCCAATGGACTATCAACAACCACCACCATATGCCTATGAACCCTTTCCTCAACATAACTTTGGACCATCAAACTCACAAGCCCCTTTCCGCCATTCACCTCCATATGACCCTAACCCTCAACCACCATACCAACCACCTTATGAGCCATATGAACCATATATAGAACAACCCCAATTCCAATCCAATCACTCCCAACCACCACCACTTTCTTTTGTATCATGTCCAAGTCCGGCAACCCGAGAAGCAGAGGTTCACCTAAGAGAAACAGTAAATAAATTTCAAATAACCATTCAACAACTGGAGCAAGTAGTAATTCAATGGGTTTCAGGGTACTTAAATACACAAGGATCAGCCACAGTCCCATGTGGACAGTCTAGTGAAGAGCGTAGCATGAAGGAGATACCAGAAACCCCAGTGGACAAGACAGAGAATGAATTCGTACTAGAACAAGTAGAAGAAGCTATCATTGTTCAAGAAGAAGAGTTGGTTGAAGATCTAGGAGATGTAGAACCTCTATGGGAAAGTCAAGACATAGAGCCTCCTTCCAAGACGGTTGAATTTGATGCTGAGGAGGGTGTACCACCTCCAAAGCATATCATAGTTGAAGACTTGGAAGATGTTGATCAAGAGATGGAGATTCAAGAAGAAGAAGCAAAACCTCCCATGCCCTTGGAAAGCAATGAAGAGGAGATTAAATTGGAAGAGAGCTGCCAAGAGGAAGAGGTTGAAATTGAAGAAGCTTGCAAAGAGGTGGTAATTATCAGAGAAGAGCACAAGGGAGTAGAACTTGCAATTTCATTAAAAATACCTCCCCTAAGTTGCCATCATCCTTCACAACATTCAAGTGGGTAAAATTCATATCCCTTAGCTTTCTAATTCCACTTGAATATGGGCTACTGGAGACGGATGGTCAACTTAGAGCTCTTTGTGACATTAAGAGTAGGAGGAAGATGGCCAGTGGTAAGAATTGTCCTGCAAGGTTCATCATGGTTGGAAGCTTTAAGTTCAAACGCAAAGGTTGGTATAAAGCTCAACTGAATGGGTCTAGGAAGCTGTTTGGTCGCTGCAGTGAGAATTCAGATCACCTTTCACCCGGCTGGAAAAATGCAGATCGAGACAAAAACGGGTGTAAAAGTAAAGTTTGGGATCCTGGAATCTGTTCTGGCATTTGTCACCCCGGGAGCCTAAGAATCTGTTTGAAGCTTCTTAAGGGCTTTACATGCTTAGTTTGGGACCCCGGAGGCTATTGGAAGTACAAACATTGGTGGGGATTCCTGGATCAGTACAAGCACAAGCCACCATAACAGGAAGCTCATCAAATGTCCAACTTAAGGACTTTAACTAAAAGTGCTAGGTGGGAGACAACCCACCATGGTATGATCGTCCTTTTTCATTTTTATTTAGTTTTATTTGTTTTTGAATTTTATTTTATTTTGTTATATTGAACCTGGAGTTTTGCATCACATTCATATTAACACTGCATTCTTCATTTTTTAGATTAAAAAAAAATGCCACGCGACGCGACCGCATCAGCGACGCGTCCGCGTCGCAAGGAGAGGGGAGAAAATAAAAACGAACAGAGAGTCACGCTGGAGCGTGGCTGGAGGCGTGCCAGTGGCACAAATCGACCCATGCGACCGCGTCTACGACGCGTCCGCGTCACGTAGGAACTTTGGCCTCCCACGCGACCGCGTCACCCACGCGGCCGCGTGCCCTGAAAATCGACGTGAAAAAGGCTGCTTGGCCGAAAGTTGTGCTGGAGTTGGGCTGGACTCGTGCTGGAAGCCCAAGCCCTCCCACGCGAACGCGTGCCCCACGCGTTCGTATCGTTTTCAAAAGATGAACACCCACGCGACCGCGTCAACCACGCGATCGCGTCACCCAGAATTTTGGCAAAAAGAGTTTCGAACAGAGAGTTGCGCAACCGCGAGGCTGCACTCGCGCCAATCGCACAAAACAGGCCACGCGATCGCATGACCCATGCGTCCGCGTCACCTGACCTTCTTGCGCACCACGCGACCGCGTCACTTACGCGTCCGCGTCACAAGCGGCGCACAGAATATCCAGATCAGCCAATTTTCTTATCTTATCTTCTCTAATCCTTATTTTTCTTATCTTTTCTTATTTCTTTCTTCTTTCTTTCTTATTTTCTTTCACCTTCATTCTATTTTATTTGCATATTTCATTCATTGCATCTTAATTTTGTGCATATTTTTATTTTTTTTTCTAAATTAATTATTTTTCCTTTGGTGTTAAAAATTTTCATATTTAACTGTTGCATCTTCCCTTGAATTATTTTTGGGTGCTTAGTGACTTGTTTTATTCTGGATAGGTTATATTATTTATATCAATGCCAATCTTTTATACCTGTATTACTTTTTGCATTGACATGAATTTACATTACCTCTCCTTACCCACACTCTCTTCCCTATTGTTGCAAATTATTGCACTCTTGAATTGCTATGTGCTTTTATTTGTTTTCTCACGTACATGTTGAAGCTTCCATGTAAATGAGACCCTTATCATTTGGCATTAACCCAACCATACTTCATTTATTTTCTTATCTCTATTATTGGGTTACCTTTCTTCTATTTTTCTTTCAGGATGGCCACCAGGAAGAGAACCGGAAGACGCTTAAAAGGGGAGACAAACAAGTCCATCTGCACAATCCTTGAAGAAAAGCATCAGTTGGAACAGCCCGTCCACTTGTACATCTTAGCATGCACCGAGGACGGTGCAACCTTTAAGTGTGGGGAGGTCGATACCGATCTCCGTGGGTTAGTACTTTCTTTTCAACACCAATAATCTTATTTTCTTTATTTGTTCATTGTTGCATCTGCATATTTGATTGCATATTTATTTGATTGTGTGCATTTAGTTACTACTTGGTTAAAATAATAAATCTCTTTTTAAGATCCTATTTTTGAAAAAATTTCACTAATTTAAATAAAAAATTTTATGTGTTAAATTTATTTGAAGTTGTATTTGGAACATGGTTTTTGAGTCAAAGAACACACAACCTGTGAGACTTTGAGCTTATTTACATGGTTACATTATTTAACCATAAATATTTTATTCCTGTGTGTTCCCTTCTCTATGATTGTAATCTATATTTTGTTCCAACCTATATGTCCATTATTTAGTGTATTTACATGTTTGCATATGATTGAGGCCATTATTTGATTTTAGCTCACTTATCCCAAATAAGCCTACCCTTTAAATCACTCTTGTCAGCCACTTTGAGCCTTTTAACCCCCTCTTGTTCTGTATTTTACCACATCACTAGCCTTAAAGCAGAAAAATAATTAAATATCTCAATTGAATCTTTGGTTAGCTTAAGATAGTGTGTTAATTAAGTATGGGGAAACTGTGGGAACATGGGTTAATAAAGGAAAAGTATAATGTTTCTAATTTATTTGAATATCAGGAATTTGGGAACCTACTCATGAAAAACCAAAATAGAAAAATAATAGAAAATCCATATATATTGATAAGTTATGTTTGTTTCTCTAAAAAAAAAGAGAGAGAAAAAAGAGAAAAATCCAAAAATACTCAATAAATAAGTAAATAAGGGGACAAAATTACCCCAATGTTAAGTTAATAAAAGATCAATGCACATGTGATAAAAAATTAAAGAAAATTTGGTACATGAGTATGGGAATTATACAAAAGTGGGAATTATGAGTAGCTAGGCATGAATTTAAAAGTATATAGAGTATATGTATATTAGGTGAGAGCTTAGGTTAATTGGATTCATATTATAGCTCACTTGGCCATACATATATCCTTACCTTTACCTTAGCCCCATTACAACCTTGAAAAGACCTCATGATGTTTGCATTGGTACATTAAATATTTGTTGATTGGTTAGATGAAGAACAAGGTTTAGAAACAATGATTAGAGAAGAGTAGATTGAATAACCCTATACACTTGAGAGATTAGAGTGATATACACTACCAGTGAGGGTTCAATGCTTGATTCTATGTTTCCTGCTTTCATGAGCTGTCTTCTTACAAGTTTACCTGATTTTTATTTTATGATTTGCATTAGTGAAATCTGATTTATGTTTGTCTTGGAGAATTTGTTTACTTTTAAAGCAAGTAGGTAGAAGCATTTTGCATGTAGTTGCATTCATATAGATAGGATTGCATTTCATACATCCTACCATTCCTCTTCATCTTTATAGCTTCTCTTGAGCTTAGCATGAGGACATGCTAGTGTTTAAGTGTGGGGAGGTTGATAAACTACTATTTCATGGTTTATCTTGTGCTCAATTGAGTGGTTTTTTTCTACTCTTTACCCACTTATTCATACTATTTGCATGGTTTTAAATTTGCCTTCCTAATTATGTGCTTTGATTGAAAACATGTTTCTTTGGACTTATATTTGCTTATTATTAATCCTCTCTTATTACCATTAGATGCCTTGATATGTGTGTTAAGTGTTTTCAGAGATTACAGGGCAGGAATGGCTCAGAGGATGGAAAGGAAGCATGCAAAAGTGGAAGGAATACAAGAAGTTGGAGAAATTGCTAAGCTGTCCAGCCTGACCTCTTCGCACTCAAACAGCTATAACTTTAGCTACAGAGGTCCAAACGACGCGGTTCCAGTTGCATTAGAAAGCTAACGTCCGGGGCTTCGATTTGATATATAATATGCTATAGTTCCCCTGACGCTAGGTGACGCGACTGCGTGATCCATGCGGCCGCGTCGCAGTGACAGAAATCAGCGTGTTTGAATTCTTCTCCAGCGATTTCTGGGCTGTTTCTGACCCAGTTTGCGGCCCAGAAAACACAGATTAGAGGCTATAAAGTGGGGGAATACATCCATTCAGAGGGAGGCTCTCATATTTACAATTTTAGGAGTAGATGTAGTTTTTAGAGAGAGAGGTTCTCTCCTCTCTCTTAGGATTAGGATTTAGGATTTCTCTTAGTTTTAGGAGTGACTCTCAATCCCAGGTTTAATATTCCTTTTACTTTATATTCCTCTTTTTACTTTCAGATGCTTCAATGCTTGTATTAGATATGTTGCCCAATTGGCTTATGAACTTTTCATGTTAAGATCTGCATATTTTATTTAATATTATTTGAGGTATTTCAGATTTAAGATTGCCTTGCTTTGCTTATATTGATGCTTTTAATTTAATTTAGATATTTTTCTCCCTTTTGGCTTTGGTCAAGTGATTGGTAGTACTTGAGTTATCAAACTCAGCAAGTGATTGAAATTGGCAGATTTTGCTTTAGCTAGGATTGCTCTAACACTAGTCTCTCCACAGGAGTTGACTAGGACTTGAGGATCAAGCTAATTAGTTTACTTGACTTAACTAAGTGGGATTAAAACCCAATTCTCATCACATCTGATAAGGATAACAAGGACAGGATTTTCGGTTCTCATACCTTGCCAAGAGTTTATTTTACAGTTATTTATTTATTTTTATTGCTCGAAAATATACCTGTGCGCATTGCCCAAACTTCCAAAACCCCCAATTTACAATCTTCATAACCAATAATAAGAACATACTTCCCTGTAATTCCTTGAGAAGACGACCCGAGGTTTGAATACTCGGTTATCAATTTTAAAGGGGTTTGTTACTTGTGACAACCAAAACGTTTGTACGAAGGGATTTCTGTCGGTTTAGAGACTATATCTACAACGCGACTGTTTTTATGAAATTCTTTACTGGCAAAAATCCCAACGTCAGTTCCTTTTAAAAAATTATTTATCAGTGAATGGTTAATTATCATTTATTTCCGAAAATGATTATGTTTATAATTAATTATTATTCACTTTAAGAAATAGTTATCTATATAATTAATTATCGTTTATTTTAGAAAATGATATTAATATTAAATAAAATATTATAAAAAATTAAATAACCATAATAATGTAACAAATAAGAGAAAAAATAGGGAGAAAAAAGAAATAACAAACTAAAAGAAAAAATAAAAGGCGATCAAAAAAATTGAAAGACGATCGAAGAAAAAAAAAAGAAAAAAATGGCGTACATGTTATAGATTAAGAAGTAAAGTATACAAATTCTTCATAAAAATTACTATAAAAAGTGCATAAATTAATATGTACAGGATATATACTTCATATAATAAGTACGTACATGAAGGATCTTTGGGTTTGGAATTGGGAGGAGTACGTTTGTCTGTAACGGGATTCTTTCAGTGTCTTTGTAGAAGTTTACCAGCTGATATCTCGAAACGAGAGTTATTTGGGTTATTCTCTTGGACGGGACGGATCAACGACATATACCTTTGAAGGAAGACGAGAAATGGAATGATCTACCTGTTTGCATTCATGCGGTATACTACAAAGGGAGGAGCGTTGAAGGCAATTGCGGAGATGAATCACATGTGGTTAAGGGGAAAAGAAATTTTTGTAGGGGAGGCAAAGTATAGGAGGGATGATTCAACGGGGCAGATAGCGCCAACTGTGGTGGTGACTGAGGGACGGACGCAGCTTCGCCAGGCCGAGGTCAATGACGCAGCAAGGGAGCACACAGGTGGACTCCCTTCATCTCAGAACATGGTTCAAGGGGTAGGGTTGGGATCTGTGAACACTTCAACACGTGCTCTTGAGGAGGGTCATACAACAGTGGGACTAACGGTGCTGGAGGCCTCCGTTGACAAGGCTAATGTGGAGTGGCTTCAGAGGAGTGTGATTGGGAGTACCATGAGGTCAATTGATTTTAGCCTATTGAATGAATTCAGCAGGAAGGCCTGTCCTCACGTTGTTAAGGTCTGTGAGCTAGGGAGGTACAAGGCCTTGTTGATATTTGATAGTACAAAGAGTGTGGAAGAGGCGCTGGAAGGGTGTGGGGATGGACTTCGGCAGTTCTTTCATAGTGTGTGCAGTTGGAATGACCAAGAACGAGGTGATAAGAGAAGAGTGTGGATTGTGTGCTATGGAGTCCCACTACATGTGTGGACAGAGGATACGTTCCGTGCGATTGGTAGCCAGTGGGGTGAGATTGTGGTTTGTCATAATGTAACTGCCCCAAGTACGTCGCTTCGGGCTAGTTGCATGCTGATCGATACATGGAGGGGTGAAGCTATTTCTGAAAGAATTCGCTTAACGGTGGGCTCGACTGGGTTTGAGGTAGTTGTTCAGGAGATGGGCAGTGATCCGGTTGGTTATTCGGAGGGGGTGGCGGCTGATGTGATGCCAGGGATTGCTGGGAACATTGACGGCATCATCGGTACGCGAAGTCCAATGCATCTGGGGTGGTCGGATACAGCGGCTGAGGAGGTAGTCATGCCGCATAGAGTGGAAGGGGATCCGAAGGGTATAAGTGTAATTCAAACCGATATTTTGGATGAGTGGTGTAACAGTTTTTTGAATTCAAAATCGGTAACGACAAGGAATACGGTTGCTGATCTCAGGGAGGGAAGAGCTGAGATTGAAGAAGATGCGTCAGAAAGGACTCAGTCTTGGGGCTTCGATAAAGATCGGGTGGTTGCTACAGGTGACATCACAAGTAAGGTTCGGTTGGGCTTTAATTGCTCCAAGGCCCAGTTTGATTTCTCTAAGCCACATGATGTAATGTTGGACTCAAAATCCCGAGGCCCATATGCTCCTCACTTTGGTTCGGTGAAGGGGCTCCCTATTGGGCTGGATATAGCTTGGATTGGAGAGAAGGTGCAGGGGGGTTCTCAGTCGGGTAGGTCTGGGGATTGGGCTGCTTGTGCACGGTGCGGTGACGCTGGAGCAAGGAACCATGGTTGTGCGACCTTGCTTGTTGCGATAAGCAGAAGGGAGGCCGGTGGGGCCTCGGATTGGAGAACGTGTCTCAACCGCTGGGTGAGGGTGACCAACCCGTGATGCCCCTTACAATGATGGGGAGGGGTAGAGCGACCGCGGCTGCTGATGGTGCGATTGTAGCTGGTGATAGGGACCCAGATCGAGTAGCAAAACTTGCTGGGGGAGGTGATGCGCGACTGGGGGCGAGGGGGTTAAGCGGGACACCTGCGAGGAGGGAGGAAGGCAGCGGGCTACCGGGGAGGATTGAGCGGGGAACCGGGTATGGGGGGTTTGGTCCGGGGATGCCACTGCTGGTGGAGGGTGGTTTGGCAGTGAATCTCTCTGGCGGGGGTCCAGGACCGGCAGCGGGTGGTGTTAGATATGTTGAGGATAGCCATAAGGGCGTCTTGTGCTCTCAGATGGAAGGGGATGGCATACGCTCGGGAGTTGGTTTGGCAGAGGAAAGTGACAACATAGGCTCACAGGGGGAGCTAGAGGCCGGTGGGGAGGGGGAGTTTCAGAGGGTTTGCGCGATGCCCCTTGTGATGAAGGAAGTGGAGTTGAGACGGAAACGTCTGAGAACAGAAGGACAGCTGAAATGCGAGAAAACCAGGAAGCATGGAAGCTTGCAGTGGAATCTGGAGCGGTGCAGTATGACGAGGAAGATGACATCATAGCAATCCTACATGCACAGAATGAGGCAATTATGCAAAAGAAGAAGCTGGCTAAGCAGAAGGAGAAAGCACGGAGAAGTCATCCGAAAATTTGAAAAAAGGTGTGTATAAGTGCTCTAGGATGATTTTTAGTTCCTGGAATATTAGGGGGTTGGCGGGTGTTGGCAAACTGAGTATGGTAAAGAGTTTTCGGAGAAAATTTAAAGTGCATATGCTAGGCCTGATAGAGACAAAGAAAGAGATTGTGACAAATTTTGATATAGCGCAACTGTGGGGTACTGGTGCAGTTAAATGGGAGTGTGTTGGATCGGTTGGTGTTGCGGGTGGTCTATTATTAATGTGGAACGAAACGGTGTTCCAGATGAACAACTGCTATAAAGGAAATCGCTGGATATGCTTGGAAGGTGTGCTACTAAAAAATAACTTCCCCTGTGCTTTCTGCCTAGTTTATGGGCCGCATGAAAGGGCGGAAAAGCTTAATACGTGGGAAGAGCTGAGCTTCCTATCTGGGTTATGTCAAGTACCGTTCTGTTACATGGAAAATTTTAACGAGATAACTCATGTGGAAGAGAGAAAGAGTGGTACCTCCTTAACAGTGTCGGCAGCAGAGTTTAAATCGTGGATCCAAGATATGGAGTTAGTGGATTTAGCAGTCACTGATCGCTTATTCACCTGGTTCAGAGGGCAATCATGTAGCCGCATTGATAGGGGTCTGGTTAGTTTAGAGTGGCTAGAAGAGTTTCTTGATACACGGCTGCGAGGGGGACCTAGAGGGTTATCGGACCACTGTCCAATGATTACGGAGGTCACACGGATTAGAGGGGGACCGAGACCTTTTCGGAGCTTGGACTCATGATTTACTCATGATGGCTTCTTGAGGATGGTAAAAGAGGAGTGGAGGAACTTGGAGGAGGGACAGTTCATTGATAAATCCTGATTTTGTGGTTTATCTTGTGCTTATTTTGGGGGATTTTATCAACTTTTCTCACATTTATTCAATGAAATAGCATGGTTTTGCAATTCTCCCTTGATTTGTGCTTAAATGTGAAAACATGCTTTTTAGGCCTTAAAATAGCTAAATTTAATTAACTTTAATTCCATTCGATACCTTGATATGTTTGTTGAGTAATTTCAGGTTTATAAGGCAAGTATTAGATGGAAGAAGTGAGGAGAAAAGCATGCAAAGTGGGAGAACTCATGAAGAAATGAAGGAACCGTAAAGCTGTCAAGTCGGACCTCTTTGCACTCAAATGACCATAACTTGAGCTACAGAAGTCTAAATGAGGCGGTTTCAGTTGCGTTGGAAAGCTAACATCTGGAGCTTCAAAATAATATAAAATTTGCTATATGTTACTTCGCGCTCAGGGGCACGCACGCGCCATGTACGCGTGCGTGCCGATGCTGTCCGTGGCCCACTAAATGAAATCCCCCAGCGATTTTGCAGCTCATTTTGGGCCCAATCCAACCCATTTCTGATGCTATTGAACCCGAGGATTGAAGGGAGAATGAACCAAGTAGTCATAGTTTAGTTTTCATCATGTTTTAGGTTAGAATTCTAGAGAGAGAAGCTCTCCCTTCTCTCTAGAATTTAGGGTAGTTTAGGTTTAATTTTCTTAAATCCCATTTTCAATTCTTGTTTTGATTTAGTCTTCCCTTTTAATTTCTTGTTACTACATCTTTGTTCTTCTAGTTTTACTTGTCATTTCTTATTTTGCTCTCTTTAATGTTGATGAACAATTGTTGGATCTTAATTTTTCTTAATGCAATTTTATGTTTGCATGTTCTTTTATGTTGATCTTACTTTCTATTATGGATTACTTGCTATTGATAGTTATGGGTTTCTTTTAATTCTTGCATTTTATGATGTTTACTTTTCTTACATTCTAAGTGATTGTTAAAATGTTTCTTCTAGTTTTTGAGTAGTTTTCTTGACTCTTGGCCTAGGCTAAGGGAATTGAGTGACCTTGAGTCATTGGGTCTCAATGAATTGGTGATTTGAGAACCCTTGGTGATCAATTTGATACTCATTGACGCCAAACCACTATTAATCTAATTAGTAGGTAGGTTGGGACTTATGGGTTGATGTGATCAAGCCTATTTGACGTACTTCAAGCCTAGGAGTAGATATTACGTACTTAAGGCTTTTGAGAAGTAGACTTAATAGGTTGGCCTCTCATAATTATCAATATATGGTTTGTAGACAAGGATGTTGATCTCAATTACCTATGTCTAGTCAAGAGTATCTTTTCCTTCATTTTATTAGTTCTTGTCATTTTTACCTTCTTGTCATTTAATTTTTCTTTCCATTTAATTTCTTGCAAAAATATAAAACCAACCTCCTTACCCCCTTTATAGCCAATAATTGAGCATTTCATTGCAATTCCTTGTGAGACGACCCAGAGTCTAAATACTTCGGTTAATTCTTATTTGGGGTTTGTTACTTGTGACAACCAAAAATTTAATTTGATGTGAGAGTTGTTTGTTGGTTTAGAACTATGCTTACAACGAAACAATTCCTTTCTTTAGGAAGAAAATCTAGACCGACAACAATTTTTGCTATCAAATTAATGGCACCGTTGCCGGAGAGTTGCAATGGTGTTACATTATTGGCTATTGTATATGTGTTAATATGCTTCTTTGGTAGTTTTTGCTTGTTTTAGGAGTTAGTTTTTATTATATCTTACTAGTTTTGTTTTTATTTTCTCTTACTATTATGAATTCTCACCAAAAGGAGTTCAAGGAGTTAGAAGCCAAGATAGCTACCATAGCGGAAGCTGTTAGCAAGATGATCTCCTCCCAAATAAGCCTAAGCAACCAAGACACTCCCATTGACGAATGTGGAGAGGCAATTATGGAGCATAGTGAGGGAGTGAGTTTAGAGCTTCAAGGTGTAGAAGAAGGGGTGAAACAAGGATTGCCACAAGGGGAAGAAGTTGAGACAAATGAGCCGGAAGAAGTGGTTGAAGCCTTTGAAGAGGTTGACCAAGAGATGGATTCAATCATTGAAGAATTCTTATGTACAATTGAATCCTCTCCAATTGGGTTTGACATAGAGGGTAAGGAAGAAGATACCTCACCTCCCATACTTTTGGTGAGCAATGAAGAAGAGATTGAATTGGAAGGAAGCTACCAAGAGGAAGAGGTTGAAATTGAAGAAGCTTGCAAAGAGATAGAAGATGCAAAGAAAGAGCACAAGGGAATGGATCTCACATTGGCTAAGTGTGGGGAGGTCACCCTTCCTAAGTCACCATCATCCAACACAACATTCAAGTGGGTAAAATTCTTATCCTTAAGCTTTACTTTCTCACTTGAATATGGTTTGATTGAAAATGATGGTCAACTTAGAGCTCTTTGTGGAGTTAAGAGTAGGAGAGAGTTGTGTAGTGGTTGGACATATCACTCTAAGTTCATGATGGTTGCATGCTTAAAGTTGAATGGCAATGGTTGGTGTAAAACCAAATGGCATGGGTCTAGGAGGTTGTTTGGAAGCTTCTTTGAGAATTCTAAGGTTATGCCACCCGGATGGAATAATGATGACCAAATTAAAGATGGGTGTAGAAACAAGATTTGGGATCCGGGAATATATGAAGATCAATTTTGGAAGCCCTTAGCTTGTGTGGAACTTCATCAAAGTTTGGTGCCACTGATTTTGAATTTTGGAGCTTACTTGAAGTCCAAGCATTGGTGGAAGTTCCAAGATGAATTCAAGCACAAGCCACCATAACAAGGAGCTTTCCAAATGTCCAACTTAAGGACTTAAACTAAAAGTGCTAGGTGGGAGACACCCCACCATGGTAAACTCTTTCCACTTCTTTTAGATTTGGTTAATAAGTGATTTGAGTTGCCATTGTAGGTAGTTTTTGTTATTTTCTATATTCTTATGAATTTTGCTTTTATTGATAGGTTGTTTGTTGCATTCATGCTTTGATTAGAATAGTTGTTGTCAGATTGCATTTTGTTTGTAGTATAAGTTTTGTTTTTAGTATATTTGAAAATTTTTCAAAAACCAAAAAGATTTATTGTTGAATTTAATTTTGATTATTTTAGAATACTTATAGATTAGGAGAGTGCCCTGTTTTAAAAAAAAAAAACGAGCATCCGCGCGCAAGCGCGCTGTGCGCGCGCGCGCGCCGGTGGTGCATATCACACTCCTGGTACAAAAATCAGAGAGTTGTGCCAAAGTTATACCTATTCTGTGCCGCAACCCACGCACAAGCGTGCATGACACGTACGCGTCGGTCGCCATCTTCACATCCGCGCGTATGCGTGCTATGCGCGTACGCGTCGCTTGTCTCGCCTGCCCACCCACGCGCACGCGTGCCGTGCGCGTACGCGTCGGTTCCGCGCCCTGCTTCCCCTGTTTTCTGCTCTATTTTCTTTATCTTTCCTTCTTCCTTCTTCTTTCTTCTTCTTTCTTCCTTTCTTACTTTCTTTCCCTTCTTCTTTTCTTTTAAAAATTCCACTTTTTATTTTTCTTATTTTCATCTTCTTTTATATGTTGCATTTGCATATTATCACCCATTGCATTTTAATTTTGTTTTTATAACTTGTTCTTGTTTTCTTTTCTAAGTTCTTATTTTAATAATGGTGTTGGATTCTTATATTCAATTGTTGAGAATTTCTTGGTTAATCTTGGTGCTTTGTGACTTGTTTAACATTAATTGTAATATTTTCTCTACACATAAGATTAGTGCTTAGTCCTTCCTAACTCATTATTCTTTGTTTTTGTACCTCATTATCATTGAGTTAGGATAGGACCAATTGCTCTCATGCTTATCACTAATCTTGTTTCTATCAACTCTTTCTTATTTGAACTTGATGCTTTTGAGTGTTCTCTTCATGCTTTGACTTTACTCTTGCATCAAGTGTTAGTTAATATGCCTTAGCTTATATTGTATTCTCACCTATATGTTGTAGCTACCATATAGTTGAGAACCTTACTCTTATTTGGCATTAGCCCCCGCCTATGTTCTACTTACTTTGATATCTTTGTTGTAGGCATAATTTTCTTTCTTTTTCTTCCCTTTTAGGTTGGCCACCAAGAAGGAAAGTAATGGAAAAGCTTCTAAAAGGAGCAACAAACAAGTTCACCTGCACAATCCTTTTGAAGAAGCTCAACAAGTTGAAGTAACCCGTCCACCTTGCTCTTCTTTGCATGCACCGAGGACGGTGCAAATTTCTAAGTGTGGGGAGGCGTCCGACCGATCTCCATGGGTAACAACTTTCTTTTTCAACACCAATTTTTCAATTTTTGTCTTTGTTAGTTAGTTGTTGCATTGCATGATAGATTGCATGTTAGTTATAATTTGTATATATTCTATCATTTCTTTTTATATTAGGACTACTTGGTTAGGGTGATGATTTCTTTTCCAAGAAATTGTTTTTAGGGTACCCTACCAATTTGAAAAATTTTTTTGTTGTACTTGCTTGAAGAATGTATTTTGGAACATGGTTTTTGAGCTAAGAATACAAGCATGTGAGTTTTGAGCCCAATTGTGTGGTTACATCTTATAACCACTTATTTTCATTCTTGTGTGCATTGTTCTCTTTCTATGATTGTAATATTTGATTTGTTTGATTCTATATGTCCATTGTTCCATATATACATGCATTTATATGATTGAGACCATCATTTTATTTAGCTCACTTACCCAAATAGCCTACCTTTCATCAACTATTGTTAGCCAAATTTGAGCCTATTGAATCCCTTTTGTTCTTAATTATAGCACATCACTACCCCTAAGTGAAAAATAATAAATGTCCCTTTGGATCTTTGATTAGCTTAGGCTAGTGAGAGTGTGTATCATTTGGGTATGAAAAACTTGGGACATTGGTTGAGATAAAAGTGTATTTTGTATTTTTGTTGAAAATCATGGGATTGGGTACATGCTTATGCATTAAATATGTAAAACCATATGCATTGACATCTTTGTATATATTTTAGTTTGAAGAAAAAAAAAATATATGAGAAAAAAAATGTACAAAAAAAAAGAGAAAAAAGAAAAGCAATAAAAAGGGGACAAAAATGTCCCAAAGTAAAGTTCAATAAAAATCAATGCATATGGAATGAGAATTAAAGAGAATGCATGAGTATGTGAAAAAGTGGGAATCATGGGTAGCTAGGTTGTGTATTAGAATTGCATAGATTGTCATATGTGTTAGGTGAGAGATTAGGCTAATCAAAGATGCAAATTTCAAGCTCACTTGACCATATAGATCCCTACCTTGACCCTAGCCCCATTACAACATATGAATAAGTCCTCATGATGAATGTATGCATGCATTAAATAATTGTTGATTGTTAGATGAAAAACAAATCTTGGAAAGTATGAGTAGAAGAGAATTGAGTGATCGACCCTATACACTAGAGCGACTAGAGTGGATACACTTCCGGTGAGGGTTCGATGCTCAATTCCTTGTTCCCGGCTTTCATGAGCTTTCTTCTTGCAAATCTACTTGTACTTTATTTTGATATTTGAATTGGTAGAGTTTGTGAATCATCATATGATCTTAGCCCTACTTGTTCATATGTGTTCTTGGGGAATGATTTACTTTTAACCAAGAAGGTAGAATTATTTTGCATTTAGTTGCATGCATGTAGATAGGTTTATATAGTTTATTTGCATTGAATAAATGTTCATACCCTTTTCTTGTCCTTCTTTATTCTTAGCATGAGGACATGCTTGGTTTAAGTATGGGGAGATTTGATAAACCCCGATTTTGTGGTTTATCTTGTGCTTATTTTGGAGAATTTTATCAACTTTTCTCACATTTATTCAATGAAATAGCATGGTTTTGCAATTCTCCCTTGATTTGTGCTTAAATATGAAAACATACTTTTTAGGCCTTAAAATAGCTAAATTTAATTCACTTTAATTCCATTCGATACCTTGATATGTTTGTTGAGTAATTTCAGGTTTATAAGGCAAGTATTGGATGGAAGAAGTAAGGAGAAAAGCATGCAAAGTGGGAGAACTCATGAAGAAATGAAGGAACCGTAAACCTATCAAGTCTGACCTCTTCGCACTCAAACGACCATAACTTGAGCTACAAAGGTCCAAATGAGGCGGTTCTAGTTGTGTTAGAAAGCTAACATCCGGAGCTTCGAAATGATATAAAATTTGCCATATATTACTTTGCGCTCAGGGGTGCCCACGCGCCATGTACGCGTGCGCGCCGATGCTGTCCGTGGCCCACTAAATGAAATCGCCCTCAGCGATTTTGCAGCTCATTTTGGGTCCAATCCAACCCATTTCTGATGCTATTGAACCCAAGGATTGAAGGGGGAATGAACCAAGTAGTCATAGTTTAGTTTTCATCATGTTTTAGGTTAGAATTCTAGAGAGAGAAGCTCTCCCTTCTCTCTAGAATTTAGGGTAGTTTAGGTTTAATTTTCTTAAATCCCATTTTCAATTCTTGTTTTGATTTAGTCTTTTCTTTTAATTTCTTGTTACTACATCTTTGTTCTTCTAGTTTTACTTGTCATTTCTTATTTTGCTCTCTTTAATGTTGATGAACAATTGTTGGATCTTAATTTTCCTTAATGCAATTTTATGTTTGCATGTTCTTTTATGTTGATCTTGCTTTCTATTATTGATTACTTGCTATTGATAGTTATGGGTTTTTTTTAATTCTTGCATTTTATGATGTTTACTTTTCTTGCATTCTAAGTGTTTGTTAAAATGTTTCTTCTAGTTTTTGAGTAGTTTTCTTGACTCTTGGCCTAGGCTAAGGGAATTGAGCGACCTTGAGTCATTGGGTCTCAATGAATTGGTGATTTGAGAACCCTTGGTGATCAATTTGATACTCATTGATGCCAACCCACTACTAATCTAATTAGTAGGTAGGTTGGGACTTATGGGTTGATGTGATCAAGCCTATTTGACGTACTTCAAGCCTAGGAGTAGATATTACGTACTTAAGGCTTTTGAGAAGTAGACTTAATAGGTTGGCCTCTCATAATTATCAATATATGGTTTGTAGACAAGGATGGTGATCTCAATTACCTATGTCTAGCCAAGAGTATCTTTTCCTTCATTTTATTAGTTCTTGTCATTTTTACCTTCTTGTCATTTAATTTTTCTTGCCATTTACTTTCTTGCAAAAATATAAAACCAACCCCTTTACCCCTTTATAGCCAATAATTGAGCATTTCATTGTAATTTCTTGTGAGACGACCCAGAGTCTAAATACTTCGGTTAATTCTTATTTGGGGTTTGTTACTTGTGACAACCAAAAATTTAATTTGATGTGAGATTTGTTTGTTGGTTTGGAACTATGCTTACAACGAAGTAATTCCTTTCTTTAGGAAGAAAATCTAGACCGACAACAATTTTTGCTATCATTCATCGATAAGCTAAGGGCTCTCACGACTCCGCCGAGCAGATGGCATAGAACTCACTTTGGGGACATGGACCGAAGAATTACATAGCTTGAGGAGGAAATCAAGAAAGTAGATGACTTGGTAAGTACTGGCGTGGCTGATGGGACTATTGAAGCGAGAAGGAGGGCGCTGGTAAGCTTCTGTAGGAGATGGTATATCAGAAAGGAGCTTCATTGGAAGCAGATGTCAAGATCGCGGAATGCGAAGAAGATGGATAAAAACACCCGCTACTTCCACAATCTAGCCTCAGCGCGAAGAAGGTCCAATCAGATTGATGCCTTAATGATTAATGGGAGGTTGGTAAGGAATCAAGTAAGGATCAATACTACTATCTGAGACTTCTATAAGGGGCTGTACCACCAGGAAGCTTCGCCCGTTATTGGCTTCAGGGACGGCCTTATAAAGCAGATTAATGAGGAAAAGGCAATGGAGCTAGAGATGATGCCAACTGCTAAAGAAATAAAGGAGGCTGTGTGGGATTGTGAGTCAACAAAGGCACCAAGAAGCGATGTGTATAACATGAATTTCATAAAGAAGTGCTGGGAAGAACTAGGAAGGGAGTTCACTGGTGCAGTGTTAGGTTTTTTCCAATCAGCTAAACTACCAAGTGATTCGAATGTCACTTGGGTAGCGCTGGCGTCGAAATTTACTAGAGCCAGAGAGATAAAGGACCTCCGACCGATTAGTATGGTGGGGTGTGTCTATAAGGTCATTTCAAAGGTGTTGGTGAGGAGGATGCGCAAGGTAATGCCGGGGTTGGTAGGAGAGACTCATAGCGCTTTCGTTAAGGGCAGAAAAATACATGATGGGGCTCTGATCGCCTGTGAAACGGTGCACTGGCTGAAATCACGGAAGAAGAGCGCCGTGATAATAAACCTAGACTTCCAAAAGGCTTATGATAGAGTTAAGTGGGGCTTTGTGGATATTGTATTGCAGAAGATGGGATTTGGCCAGAGATGGAGAGGATGGATAAAGGAGTGTGTCAGCTCTGCATCTATGTCGCTGCTTGTCAATGGATCACCTTCGAAGCCTTTTAAAATGGAAAGGGGTCTGCGGCAAGAAGACCCACTATCTCCATTTCTGTTCGTTTTAATTGTGGATGTTCTGCATAGGATGATTGGAGAGGCGGTAAGGAACGACCGTATAACTCCGCTACTGGTTGTTAGGGATCATATTGAGTTGTCCCACTTACAGTTTGCAGATGATACTATTCTCTTCTGCCCGCCAGAAGAGGAGACCGTTAGGAATTATCAGCGGCTGCTCAGATGCTTTGAACTGATGTCGGGGTTGAGCATTAATTTTGAGAAGTCCAACATTATTCCAGTCAGCTGTGAAAGGATGTGGGTCAAGAGGATGTGTCTGTTATTGGGTTGTAAGGAGGCATCATTACCAGTGAGGTATCTGGGCATCCCCCTGGGAGCAAATTCGAGACTGGTAAAGACTTCGAAATTGGTGATTGACAAGGTGAAAGAGAAGCTGAGCTTGTAAAAAGCAAAAACTCTTAACAAAGTAGGCAAATTGGTCCTCATTAAGTCGGTTCTTAGTAGCTTACCCATTTACTACCTCAGCTTATATAAGATGCCGAAGACAGTGGCAGAGAAGTTGATTTTCCTACAACGACGGTTCTTGTGGAGTACTGAGGATGGGAGGTACGGGGTACCGCTTGTGAAGTGGGAAGTAGTCATGGCTTCAAAGAAGGCAGGTGGGTTGGGAGTTGGGGATGTAGTGATTTGAAATACAGCATTACTGTTTAAGTGGTGTGGAGGTTCTCAAAAGAAGACTGTCCCTTATAGAAGAAAGTGGTGTGCTCTTGCAACAACATGAATCCTGCTGTGATGTTGCAAGGCCAACCTATTCCCACAAGAGGGGGTCCTTGGCAAGATATCTGCCAGTTACAAATTAGTGAACCGAGGCTGCGAGAAAAGATGCTCAGCGGTTTGTCTATGGAGCTCGGGAATGGCAGAACAATTCGGTGCTTGGAGGATAGCTGGCTACCAGCTGGGGTGTTGAAAGATATGTTTCCTAGACTTTTCTCGGTTTTAACTCTTCATGAATCTGTTATAAGAGATTGTGGCTTTTGGGATGGGTTAGAGTGGATTTGGAGCTTCCAGTGGAGGAGAGAGTTATTCCAGTGGGAGTTGGACTTAGTAAACCAGCTTCATGAGATCTTACAGTCATCCAGGCCCTCAACTGAGAGAGAGGATAGAGTGGTATGGAAATTGGATAAAACAGGTGTTTATTCAACAAAGTCCTTTGTGCAAGTGATGTAGGGGGAACTCCTACCGGAAGAAGTCACCAGTTATAGCTTCACTAGTGCTGTTTGGAAAGGATTCGTCCCCCCAAGGGTAGAACTCCTTTCTTGGTTTGTGTTGATTGGAAGGGTGAATACAAAGGATAGACTGTGCAGACTACGGGTTATTGACCAGCAGGACAATAGGTGTCTTCTATGTTGTAAGCCTGTGGAAACCGCTTATCATTTGTTTCTTGATTGCGAGATCACATGGCAGGTTTGGTGTGCTTGGCTAATGGCCTTTGAACAGAGGTGGAGCTTTCCAGGTGCACTAAACGAACACTTTGAGAGTTGGACGAACTTTACAGGTAGACAGAAAGAGGTGGTTCATTGGGTTCTTTGTTATTATCTGGACAATTTGGCTGGAAAGAAATAACAGGCTATTCCGAAATCAGAGCTCACGGGTGGTGGACATTATTAACAGATCGTTTACGTACTATGAAGAATGGAGTAGTAGTGAGCCTTTTAGTTGTTGATGGCCATACTAAAGTGCCTAGGAGTTGTATGTTATCTTACTTTATTATTGTTATTGCTCCATTCTGTTGTGTTGAGCTCCCTTTGATTAAAAAAAAAGAACGTACATGATATGCATATAGTAAAGGAAAGCATATCAAGCATCATAAAAAAAATTGATTCAATGCTATGGATATAAAATAGTTTATGTGTGGTATATACAAAAGAAACGTGAAAATATAAAAAAATTAACAATGAAGTTTAAAAATAAGGAAGAGGAACATAATTTGTTGTAAGAGTAAAGGTGTAGAAAAAAAATGAGAAGAATAAAGGAGATAAAAAGAAGATAATTATTTAGTTTTAGAATAGAATTTCATATTGATAACGTATTATAAAAATGAAGATTAAGTTTTGAGAAGAGAAGGAAGATGAAAGAAAATAACAAAAATAAAAAATGACTTTATTAATGATTGATATTGTATATAGGATATTACAAAGGACTATTTATAATCAAGGATCTAATTCCTAGTTGATTCAACTAGATTATATTTAGGTGAATGCTATGGTGCCTAAGTCATGTTGCCTAACTTACTAAAAAAGCAAAGAAATAACATTTAATAAATTTTAAATATTTTATTTTTATTTTATACATTTTATTTTTTACTTATAAAAGCAAGTTAGGCAATTTAGGCACAATAATAAAAGGCACCATAGAATTCACCTTATATTTATAGTTGACTTTATCTACTTTAAATTTAAATTATGGTTACAGAAGAGTTTTTAATTTTGATATTGAGTTTATAGCAATGTTTTTCAATAAGGTGTGAAATTTGGTGTTTTTTTTTTCTATAGAGATCACAAATTTAATCCTTCAATTTGTGAGCTTTAATTTTTTTTAATTTTTAAAACACAAAATTTATACTCCTATTGTGAACTTTAATTTTTTAAAATTTTTAAAACACAAAATCTATCTTTTGATTTGTGAGCTTACACAAATCTGACCCTCTGACATGTATTTTAGTATGAAATTTTTTTTTAAATATACAAATATGATCTTTCGATTTATGATTATGTTCATACTAAATTAAAACACACAACTTTTTTATAATATAACAATAATTTTCATATAAAAAAAACAACCTAGACTCTAAAAAACATTTATAATAAATATATTTATAACAATTTTTTAACTTTTGAAAGTAAATAGACTAAAATAGTGATGCTGTGATGGACAATTGGACATATGAGAGAGACGTGAAAATATTAACTAAGCAAAACAAGCACGCTTTCTCTTCTGGCTATGACCTTTCCTATCTACGAACGAAACACCAATTCATATGTCAGCAATCTTATTACCAACTATCAAGTCAAGGGAAAAAGGTTTTTATGATTTTATATCATCACCGCAGACAAAACTTCTTAACCTTAATAATCTATGTGACTTTAGCTTTCATAAGAATGGGGCACATTGCTGAACGATTTCACCCGTATTGCTTGGGAGTTGGGAATAAAGGAAGCTCCTTGATAAACTCACATTCGACATTTTGCTTAATAGACAAATTGAACTTTTGATAGTCAAACGACCTTATAATAGTCTCTGAAAAATATGTACTCATTTTGAAGTTGCCTAACCATCTTTAAATCTATGAATTGTATTTAGAAATTAGAACTCTAACCATTACTATCTCACATATCTTTATTATTGCTACATTATCCTGTACCAGCACCTAATGTTGCTAGTTGTTTAGCAATTTTTTTTTACCAATGTTATAATCAAGTTAATAATGTAAATTTTTACTATGTAATAAAGAGGTAGAACACATATTTCACTTGTTTATTAGCTGTGAATTTTTTGGAAGGTGTGATGTGCTTAGTTGTTTGCGTTAGGTAGATTATGGACGATCGCAGGTAATATTAAGCAATATTTTGAGAGTTGAGTGGCAGCAACGATTATTCCGTAACTTCTTTACTGTTATCTGGAATATTTGGCTCGAAAAAAATACTCGAAAGGAATAACAGGATTTTTTCAGAATAAGCATTTGGAGGTAGAGGATATCATCAATAGAACGGTGAATAGCTACCTAGAATGGCAAAGTGTTGATTCCTATAATTGTTGATGGTAACGTTGAAAATGACTACGTTTTAACTTATTTGTTTGATTGTTGTTTTCAATTACTCCACCTTATTGTGTGGAGTTCTTTGCTTTCAAAAAATAAAAAAGTAAATTTTTGCTATTCTTATCAAGATATTTTAAATATGTCAAATCCATGAAAGAAAATAAAATGACATGATAACTGCAAAATTAAGTTAAAATAAAAAAGAAAGTTACTTAGAAGTGAGAACATAAGTCCAATAAAACAAATAGGTCAAATATACGACAATAATTGGGGGATGTAGACTAAACATTTTTTTATGAATTTAACTAATTTATCCTAAAAAATTTTATTAAAAATATAAAACATTTAAATTTTTTAATTTTAATATTTTTATTTTGAATTTATTAAAGAAATATTTACAAATTTTTTTTAATAATAATCTTATAGTATATTTTTAGTAAACATAATAGCTATTAGCTAAAACCCTTCTTTTATTAACTCCATTGTTCACAAAGCCTTAATAATGCCTTGAGGTCCACTTTATAGAAGTCCTGGGAGATAATAATTACTACTTAATAAGTAAGGAAATATATGATTGTTGATGATCCAATGTTTAGTAGTAATGATAGACAAAAAAAAAAAAAAAAAAAAACTCATACTTACTTTATTTAATATTTATTATTTATTAATTATTATAATAATTAATAAATATAAAATAAGACAAATTTAAGTTGTTTTTCTCCTTTTTTTTTCGCGGTGTAATAATGTACAACGGATTGTGCAGCTACAAGTAAGTAGTTAAGTACTAGTAATTTCTAAGATTAATTAATTAATATTCTATAAAATTTGTTGTTATTGTTACAAAAGTCACACTCACTGCCTTCAACCAGTTTTTTGTACAGTAGTCTTAAACAAGAGGATGTAAAACTTCTGATCCATAGAGAAATAAAGAAATCCTCCAACTGAATGCGTCACAAAAGACCCAAAATTAGTCCCCACAATGCAGTGCCATGCCGGTCCATAAACCCCATCAAATTCCTGGAAAAGGAAAAAAGACGAAAATAAAACCACCAAACAAATCCATCTACCAATCAATCACAAGAAACAGACACTTGACGTTTAAACTTGCATAGTTGCACACACAGGGGAGCGGATGGAAATTGAAAGGCGAAGTCCCAAGTCTTGAACTTAACAACCGCAAGAACAGGTGCCATAACTCAGTTTTTCAATTAGAAGCAAGAGGGACAAGCAAGTGAGCTTTACACCTTTTTTGAGTTATTTCTCGACTTCTTTTTTGAAATTTACTAAATAATAATATTATAAAGACATTAATTAAAATTAGATATTTGCTTAAAGTTACAAAATATTATTTAATCTTAACTTTTAATTGAATAATAAAAAATTTTTAAAAAAATCAAAGGATAATAATTTTAATTTATATTACTAAGCATTTTAGTTAATAATCAAACACTTTTATCTCTGCGTTTCAGCATTACTTTTTTAGCTAATACTTTTCCTTTTAGATATTACTCGCTAATTGCAGGCCAGAAAAAAAAATTGTGCTGATCCAATATTATTGCTCAAAATTTAAAATTTTGTTATATTTCTTTTTTTAAGAAAAAAACTTCTTGAGATATTTGTGAAGCATAATTATAGTAAAGAAAAAATATTCTTTCAATCAATAAAGTATTTTTTCATGCTAAAAATACGAACAAATAGACTCAACCCAAGATAATAATAGTAATAATAAAAGAAATGAAAATCCAAGTTTTAAGGTACCATAATAATAATAATAATGCAAGAAGAAGTGGTAGTGTAATCTAACCTTCTTGAGGGTGCAGGCAAGGGTCTTAGATGTGAACTTTTCCATGCTATCAAAAGCTTTTCTGGCAGAATCCACAGCATGGATCTGCATAAAAGGCGGCATATCCGCTGAAACAACTTTTACCCCATTCACTGCAAACACATCACCCAAATCCACCTTCGATGATCCACCACAGAAGGATCTCCTCCTCCCACCACCACAACCATTGTTAGGAGGAGGAGGAGGAGCCAGTGAAACAGAGTGCCTCTCAACTACCTTAACATCCTCAAACTGAACCCCTCCATTACTGTCATCAAGCTTCCTCCTTTCCTGATCTCCCTGGCGTTTCTTGAGCTTCTCTTTGGAGGGTGCTCTCTTTGAAGGCATGTTCCTCTCTTTCTCATTCCTTGGTGGCCTCATGACAGCAATGCTGTCCTTGGAGAAATCACATATGGAAGAGGATGGCATGGCCTTGGACTTCAAGTGAGGTGGCGATGGTGGCGGTGGCGGTGGCGGCGGCGGTGTCGGTGGAAGAGAGTGCTTGTGAGGGGAAGGTGGTTTGTGGGCTATGGCTATGTTCGACAAGTGCTTGAGAATGAAAGAAGGCTTATAATAAGGAAGAGTGAGATCTGGGTTCGGCGTTGGGTGGTGAGAAGTGGGATGGGGTTGCGGTGGTGGCGATGGTAGTGGTAGTGGTGGTGCAAGCAAGTTGAGTTGTTGTTGGGAAGTGGAGCGGTGCGGCATGGTGGAATGGAATGGTGAAAGAGTGGGAGTGTGTGTCTATTTGGGAATGGGAGAAGAGAGGGGTGGGGTGTGTAACTTTTGTTTCTGTCTGTTGCCATTGAAAAGGGAAACAATAAGTTTTGAATGACGTAAACTACTATATTTTCAAATTTTTTTAGAATAATTACTTAGGATTTTTTTTAAATAAATAAAAAAATAATTATTTTTTAAAATCTCATTTTTTTTAATTTTATTTTTTCAAATATAATTTTTTTTATCTAGAGCAACTTTGCCGTACTCCTACAAACTCTATAATTTTTATAAAGTTTGCCTGGCGAATTTCACTTTAAATTAAAAAAAAATAACTAACTAGAGTACATAACAATACAGAAGAGTACGAAATAAGTCATATTTTTATCAAAAAAATGGTTTTTTTTATTTATAATGAAAAAATCCTTGTTAAGTATGGTTTATTCTTGTATATTTGTGTATTTTGTTGAGACGATGATAATGGTTGACATTGATGTCGGCGATATTGAAGAAGTCATGTTTGTTGTTTGTGTATTTTTATGTACTCCTATCTACTATTGGAGACGATGATAATGGCTTAAAAATTGCAATTTTTGAAAATTTAGAAGAAGTTCGTTGTTGTTGTCTGTTTACTTTTGTGTACTCCTATCTACTATAGGAGATGATGATAATGGCTTAAAAATTGCAATTTTTGAAAAGGAAAAGTATATGGAACCAACTCCAAATAAGCCAAGAATGGAACAACTTAATTAATTATAAATATAGTAATTATTTTTATTCATTTATAATTTAAAATATTTGTTAATAATTGTTTCACCACATTCAAATTTGAAAGGGAGATACGCTCAGTAGTACTACGACGTCAATCACGGAAACTGATTACATGACTTTTGTCTCTTCACCCTTCTTCCCTCTCCAGCACCGCCGTCCATCTGTTCTCTCCCCCAAAAAGCAAAGACGCCAACCTCCTTCATCCAAGGCACCCCCCGGCGCTCCGCTATCGGTAACATTCGGTACGTGACGCCATTAGCGGTGCTGAGATTGTTCGGGGGGCAACACTTTCCCGGCTGCGGTGAAATAGTTCACTCTTCTTCTCATTAATTTTCTCCACCGTCTTAACCAAATAACTCAATCGGTGTCTCCGTCGTCACTTCTCCACCGTGCGGGCCGCTTTTCCTGCATTAAGAAGCCGCCGTTGGTGCAACACGTTCCCGGGTGCCTTGCAACCTTTCACGCTTTTCATCATCAATTGTTCCCACCGTCTACATCAAATCACTTAACCCGTCGCTCTGTCGTCGCTTCTCCACGGTGCGTACCTCGTTTCCTCTACAAAGAAGCGGCCGTCGCGGCACAAAGCTTCCGGAAAAAAAATTCTCCATGGACCTTTCAATCCCGGAAGGCAAATCGAATAGCACATTGGTCAATACTAACGAAGGCAATGAAGAATTAAGTGTCAATGAAGTTGTTAATCAAGAGGGGTCTAAGGTATGTTGTATGTTGTATAGGTTAGTCTTCAATTGCATGACGTTTGATGAGAACGTGACCGGTGAATGTTTCTTGTTCATGGTATTTAGATAGTTTTTAAGTTTATTTATTTCGAAAAATGTGGTACACTGATGTGGTTAGTGGACATATTAATAAGGTATGCTTGTAATTGAATATAGCATTCCTTTGTATACTTGTAAGTTATAATGTGTGGCATCAATCAAATAAGATCCCTGAAGGCTATTCTTAGCTAATGTCATTGAAAAAAATTCCGATAGAGAGAGACATAGATAGTGGATATAGAAATACATTGGGTTGTGGAGAAGACATGTAAAATCTTTTTGCTCAAAGACAAAATTTTGTGTCTTTTATATTCTTCCTAAATGTGTGAATAGAAAATATCTATTTTCATCTCTATACTGTTGTATTTCTATGTCACAATTCATGCAATCAATTAAATGTTGTTAATGATTCATTGATGCCTAAGAGAAATTTTATGAAAATGTGTGTTGTGAATGTTTCTTATTCATGGTAATTAGATATTTTTTACATTGATTTTTTTGGGAAAATCTGGAGCAATGATGTGGTTAGTTGAGATATTAATAAAGTATGCTTGACTCTTATATGTGTTTCCTTTTATTTGTTGATATGTTTTATTGGATTGCTTCATTATATACTAATGGTCATAAGTTGATTAAAGTTTTTTTTCCGATGGTCTTTAATTGAAGGTCGACGAAATTACCAACGTCATGGTGATGAGAAAGGATGAGTTAGAATTAAGACATGAGGTTTGGATTATTTCTTATTGTTTGTTAGCAGTTATAGTTACCACGTTAATACTATCTTTAATTCGTATTTGGTTCTGTGAATTGGCTTTACAGTTGCCGGATCATAGTGGGATCAGTGAAGAGAAAATCCCAGTCATAGGAATGAGTTTTGATTCGTTGCATTTGGCACATGAGTTTTATGCAAATTATGCAAAGAAATTGGGGTTCGTAACTAAAGTCAGGAACACGAATTTCGACAAGACGCGGAAGGACGCAAAGATACCCATTAATCAATCTCTTCACTGCACTTGAGACGGTTATCGGGAATCTCGGGTTAAGGCAGCAATTCGGTCGAACAGAATAACAGCCACAAGATGCAGAGCAAGGATGTATGTCATGCTGGACAGGGAGAAGGAATGTTGGGTTGTGTCTAGGTTAGAATTGAGGCATTCTCACCCCTGTTCGGCTAAGAAAGCTGTCCACTATCATGAGTATAGGGAGTTGACCATGCATGCTAAGTGCGTCATCACGGATAACGACGAGGGTGGTATAAAACCCAAAAAGACGTATCTAGCACTGGCAAACGAGGTTGGTGGGTCTTCAAACCTGAATTTTTCAGAAAATGATGTCAGAAATTACATCACAAGCAATCTCCGATGCTCCGATGACAATGTAGACTTCAAGAGGATGATGAATTATTTCGTTCG
Organism: Arachis hypogaea; assembly: GCF_003086295.3. Taxonomy (NCBI): domain Eukaryota; kingdom Viridiplantae; phylum Streptophyta; class Magnoliopsida; order Fabales; family Fabaceae; genus Arachis; species Arachis hypogaea. The sequence continues at coordinate 129,007,777 of NC_092050.1, forward strand.
AATGAAGGAGATCAATCCTAATTTCTTTTATGCCATAGATGTTGACGATGCTAATAAATTTAGGAGCGCACTCTGGGTAGATGCAAGGTGCAGGGCTTCGTATGAATATTATGGAGATGTGGTGTCGTTCGACACCACTTACAGAAGAAACAGGTCTGTATACTTATTGGTGAATTGCAAGAGCAGTTATCTGTTAAATTTGTCATGTTGCCTCACATTTGCTTTTACTATATTATTGACGTCGGGATTTTTGCTAGTAAAGAATTTCATAAAAATAGTCGCGTTGTAGATATAGTTTCTAAACCAACAGAAATCCCTTCGTACAGATGTTTTCGTTGTCACAAGTAACAAACCCCTAAATAAATTGATAACCGAAGTATTCAAACCTTGGGTCGTCTTTTCAAGGAACTGCAGGGAAGTATGTTCTTATTATTGGTTATGGAGATTGTAAATTGGGGTTTTGAGAATGAGGAGCGAATAGTCTAATTAGCAAATAAAGCAAATGAAGAACAAGCAATTTAAATGGCAAGTAAAATAAATAAATGACTATAAATAAACTTTTGGCAAAGTATGAGAAATTGGAGGTCCTATCCTAGCTATCCTTATCAATGATGATGAAAATCGAACTTAATTCCACTTTGTTAACCTTTACTAAGATAAAGGAAGGTCAATGGATTAATTGGTTTGATCTTCAGATCCTATTTATTTTCTAAGAAAAGATTGGGATTATTGAAGTTCAATTCAATTAACAAAGATAACAATTATCAATCATGTTTGAGTTTGATAACTCCTGAGTTACTGATTTCTTAACCAAGACCAAAAGGAGAAAAGTAAATCTACTTGAATAAAAATTCCTTCAGACTGGGAATAATAGCAACATAAATAAAAGAAAGCAATATTAAACTGAAATACCTCAAATAACATTAATTCAAAAGAGTAGTATGTAACATGGAAGAATTCATAAATCAAATTGCAAAAGTAAATAAAAGGGAATATTGAACCTGATAAAGAGATAATCCTGAAAGCGAATAAAATCCTAATTCTAAATCCTAATCCTAAAGAGAGAAGAGAGAGGAGAGAACCTCTCTCTAAACTAAATCTAAATCATGAAAACTAAACTAAAGTGGAGACTCTCTTTGAATGGATGCATTCTCCCACTTCATAACCTCTGGTCTATGCCTTCTGGACTTGGATTTGGGCCAAAAGGGCTTCAGATATCGCTGGGAGCGTTTTCTGTAATTTCTGGTGCGTGGCCTCTGTCACGCGTCCGCGTGGGTCACGCGGTTGCGTCAATTGGAGTTTTTCTTATCACGCGGTCGCGTCAGTCATGCGGCCGCGCCATATGTGTTCTGCTTAAGGCGCGCGGTCGCATCAATCATGCGGCCGCGTCGCTGCTTCTTCGCGCTTGGCATGCGGCCGCGTCGTCCATTCGATCGCGTGGATGCCAGTTTCTTCACGAACTCCATTTTGTGCTTTCCTTTCATTTTTGTATGTTTCCTTTCCATCCTTTAAGTCATTTCTGCCTTAGAAGATCTGAAACTACTCAACACACTAATCACGGCATCGAATGGAAATAAAGGGTAATTAAAATAATTAATTTTAAAGCATTGGAAACATGTTTTTCACATACATCACATAATAAGGAAGGAAAAGTAAAACCATGCAATTAATATGAATAAGTGGGTGAAGGATTGAATAAATCACTCAAACTAAGCATAAAATATATCATAAAATATGGGTTTATCAACCTCCCCACACTTAAACAATAGCATGTCCTCATGCTAAATCTAAGAGTAATGTTAGGTTAAAGTGGTGGAATACCATGCAATGCAATCTAATCTAAATGCAACTACCTAGATGCATCATGCAATTCTAATTTTTATTCACTTGTATATAAAGTTTGCATGTAGTTAAATTAATTCACATTCTCAAGGAGTCATATATGCATAGCCAAACCTTAGATAATAATAAAGCACTTTTACAATTGAGATGGGAAAGAAAAATATTTTACAAACTTGCAAGACAATTAATAATTTAAGCATAGATATATGTTAATGAGCTATTGAACCCTCACTGGATTTTGTGTTTACTCTCTAGTCACTTAGTGTTTATTGGGCTAATCACTCTATTCTTCTTTTTATTCTTACTTTCTATAACTTTGTTCTTCATCTAACCAATCAACAATTATAGAATATAGACATACCAAAAATCATGAGGTCTTTAGTTAAGGTTATAATGGGGCCAAGGTAAAGGTAAGGGTATATGTATAAGGCTAAGTGAGCTAATAAGTGAATCCTTAATTAGTCTAAGATCTCACCTAACATACATACTTTGTAAAGCAAAGCTTCTTTACCTATTTTCCCATATTTTCCCACTTTTGATGTTACATGCTCATGTTTCAATGTTTATTTTTATCCCATGTGCATTGCTTTATTTCACATTTGGGGAATTCTTTTGTGTCCCCTTTATTCAACTACTTGAAAAATAACATTTTTTTAATGCACATGGTAATTCAATTATTTTGATTTCACATGAGCATGCTTCCCAAAACTTTTATTTTGAATTATTTTATTCTTTTCAACTTTTCTACCCTTTTGTTTTTATCATCCATGTTCCCAATAGGTTTTCCCACATTTAAACTGTACATACTTCCTATCTTAAGCTAACCAAGGATTCAACTTGGAATTTTTATTTTGTTTTTCTGCTTAAGGCTAGTAATGTGGTTTATAGAATAAAAGGGGATTTAAAGGCTCAAGGGGGCTGACAAGGGTGATGTAAAAGGTAGGCTATTTTGGGATAAGTGAGCTAAAATCAAATAATGGCCTCAATCACTCTCTTGGTATGTATTTCTATTCAATAATTGGACATATAGATTAAAACAAAGTAAAGAATACCAGAATAAATAAGAAGGGCAGAACACACAGGAATAAAAATTATGGTTTGAATGTAACCATACAATTAAGCTCAAAACTCACAGGCTGTGTGTTCTCTAACTCAAAATTCATATATCAGTTATATATGTCATGCAAGTTTAGTTAAAAATTCCCATTATTCTCAATGTAAAACTTAAGGTGGCTTTAAAGTTCTAGTGTTTCTCCTTGATGAAATGTTGTTAACTAACTAACATGTAATGCTATATATACAAGGTGTGTGGATTGTTTCTATTATGTTCAAGTCTCTAGTTTACTTCCTTTTTATATTTTCAATCTAAGCTAAAATATCATATGTTAAAAAGGGTAAACTATACTAATTAATCCACAATTTCTATAACTAATAAGTTAGAATTGCAACTAAACTAGATAACTAAAATATGAACTAAGGTGCAACATGCAAAAATATAATCAAAATACATGAAAAGAGTAATGTATAAGTACTGAGAAAATAAAAATAAAAATAAAGAAAAAAATACAGAAAAGTAGCAAAATAAAGTAAAAGATTCTGTAGTAGTTCACCAAAAAATACGCCAGAGATGACGGCCTCCCCACACTTAAAATGAAGCATCGTCCCTTATGCTCACTCAAGCAGGGTGTGAAGGGGTGTCATCACTGGAAGGATGTGTGGCCGGAGTCTCTGAGGTGGTGGTCTGAGGATCTGCCTACTGCAGAGGAGGTACTGACTGGATAAGGATCTCGGGATCTACAGCCTGAATCTGAGGCGGAGCCTCTTGAAGTGATGCGGCCTGCTATGTGCCTGCCTGCTCGGCCTCGCTCTGTGGATGGGTCGCTGCCTCGTGATCATCCGCCTCCTCCTCAGATGCTTCGGATGGTGTGTCAGGCTCGGAGGGGATGTCGCCAGATCGTATCATCAGCTTCAGGTGCTCATAGCGTCGCTTGTTGCGATGCTCCATCTGGTCAAGCCGTCGAAACAGGCGGTGCACTAGATGATAGACGGGCTCTGGGGCAGGTAGAGGTGCAGTGGTGGTGGCAGGGGTAGCTGGGGTAGCTGTAGAGGAAGAGGGGCCAGCAGACGGTGTGGCTGTCTCAGCAGTAGCAGTGAGGAAAGGAGGTCTGTAGCCCAAAGCCAGAAAGTTCCTGCTGTGAGGGATAATCTTCTTGCATTCTGCAGCAGGTGACTTTTCATCAGCATCCTCCAAGGCACGTCAGCTCGACGGCCTAGCTGGGTAATCAGATAAGGAAAGGGAAGAGTGCCTCGGACGTGGACCCTGGCCATATAGTACCGGATAAAGCGTGGCAGATACAGGTCCTTACCTTCCATCACACACCATAGGAGGGTGATCATAGCGGCTGGTAACTCAGTCTCGTGAGTACTCGGCATAATGAAGTTGCTAAGTATCTGATGCCAAAGCCGAGCCTCATCATTCAAGTAAATCCGCTTGATTTCCTTTGGCATGGTAGTGTTCTGACTCATAATCCAAGGAACGGTCGGGTCAAGGGCTATCCTGGCCTTGACTGCATCCCAATCAAATCTCATGAAGCGCATGTCCTCCTCAGCTTTTTGATAGCCATCCAGCTGATCAGTTTTAGGCAGAAGTTTCAAAACATCTTCAATGGCCTCTTCAGTGACCAGAATCTGCTTCCCTCTAAGGTTCATTGCATCTAGGGAAGTTTTGAAGTAATTGCAGTAGAATTCCCTTACCTAAGATGCATTGACCTCAGTCAGGTTTTTCTCCAGGAAAAACCAGCCTCTTTGTTTGATCTGATCAGAGGAGTATTGCTGGAGTTCTTCTGGGATCTTCAAAGTCCTCTCCAGGTATATGTTCCTAGAGGTTGCAAACACCGGATACTTCAGCTCACAGTATCGGTTTGCAAACTTTATTGGATCATTAGCAGGGAGTAGCTGGTCAGCCTTCTCATGCGGGGTAAAGTTTTTCTCCCGCCAGGAGTCATCGTGCATGATATCCATGATGGACATGGTGGATTCTCCTCTTTTACGTTTGCCAGTAGTTGCCTTTGCTTTTCCCTTTCTCTGGGTGGCAGACATCCTGAAAAACAGAAAACCAGGATATAATAAAAACAAAAAAACAAATAGGCAAATAGTCAAAAGAAACACAAAGTGGCAAAGGAGCAATAGGATAAGGAATATGAGTTAAGTAAATGTGCATTAAGGATTGTATAGGAGTTAAAAGTCCGAAAAGAAGAATTCACAATCCAAAATGTAATAGAAGGCATGTTAAATAGAAAAAAGTATCAGTATGCCATGGTTAGTAGGTTAGAAGAAAGTGAAAAACCAGAAGAAATATTGTGAAAGGTTAGGTTGGTTAGAATTGAAAAAGAGTTCAGGAAGTTAAAATTAGTGGGTTATTAAAAAGTGGGTTAAGGTAAGTGGCATAATGATAAGTTTCTAAGTAACAAGCATTCACAATTAGAGGCTACAGGTAACTCATAGCCAAACAAGAAAAACAGGTTGATGATGATTCAGATAGATATAGAAATAGCAAAAATTTGAATCTAAGCATCAAAAATGCAATTTATGAACCAGGAAATAAAAAAGGATAAGAAAGCTTACCCTGGCATTCATGAATGGTTTTGGTAAAAGCAGAGTAAAGCAGAGTTTAAATAACCAAAACCAAAACATGAATGAAAGTCAAAATAGTTTACAGAAATTTAGCAGCATTCCGGCTAAAATTGGATGTTCCCGGAAAATAAATAGCAATCAGAATAGTTCATATGAATTAAAATAGATTGCAATTAAAGAGTATAAACAAGAAAGAACAGTTGCAATAGCAGCATGAACTTGAAGAACAGCATATGAACATGACTAACATACAGCAACAGCAGAATTGCAAATTGATAAAGCAAGAAACACGAATAGTGCAATTAAACAGGCCTAAATCCACTAACCACATCCTAGGCTACCTTAACAACCTAGAATCCACTACAACATGCATATCTAACTAGCCTAAATATGAACATAAACAGAAAAATATGAATTAACTACGAATGGATAGAAGGGTGGTGTTCGTCGGAACCTAATAGGCGAATTAAAGAGAGTGAGGTAGAGAGGTGGCTGGGGATGGTGGCGGTGGTGTCTGGCGCGGCGGTGAAGGGTGGCGCGGTGGCGGTGGTTGCTGTTCGGAGGCAGGGAGGGAAAGGTAGGGGTAATGGGGGTAGGGGAGGGGGATAGGGGAAGGAAGGGGGACGTGGCTGGCGCTGGGCGGTGCGGCGGTGACGGCGGGGTGGTGATCATGGAGGGGGCAGTGTCGGTGGGGTGGAGGAGGAAGAAGGAAGAAGAAGAAAGAAGGGGAAGGAGGAAGAAGGGGTAGGGTGGCGGCGGGGTCTGGGTGGTCGGCGGGGTGGCGGCGGTCGGTGATGGTGGCTGGGTGGTGGTGCTTGGTTGGAGAAGAAGAGAGGAAGAAGAAGGGTTTGGGGGGGCGCGACTGGTAGGGTTCGCGTGACTGGGGGGTTATAAGTTTGAATCCACGCGATTGCGTGGGCACGCGGTCGCGTGGTTGGGCTGAAATGGTGGTTGACGCGATCGCGTGGGTGGTGCAATCTTATGGAATGGAAAAAGAGTGAATGATGCGATCACATGAGGCATGCGATCGCGTCACTGGAATTTGTGCCAAACGCACAATTTCAGCGTCGTTTTAGCGCAACTCTCTATCTCCTTTTGGGGGTGTGATGCAATCCATGCGACGCGATCGCGTCGCTCACGCGATCGCATAGCATTGGTGTTGTGCAAATGACGCGATCGCGTGAGTGACGCAATCGCGTGGACCATTTGTGCAAAACTCACAATGGCCGCACGATTCCAGCCTAACTTTCTGGACGTTGGATCTTTACGCCGATCTCCAGATGACATGGCTGCGTGAATGACGCGGTCGCGTGGGAAGTGTTTGTCGTAACTTGATGCGATCGCATGAATGATGCGGTCGCGTCACACACCTTTTTTTTTATGTAGTATGCAGAATGCAATGATTAATATGAATGCGATGCAAAACTCCAGGTTCAATATAATAATATAAAACTTGAAAACAAATAAAACTAAATAAAAATTTGAAAAAGGGACGTTCATACCATGGTGGGTTGTCTCCCACCTAGCACTTTTAGTTAAAGTCCTTAAGTTGGACATTGGATGAGCTTCCTGTTATGGCGGCTTATGCTTAAATTCATCCAGAAATCTCCACCAATGCTTAGAATGCCAATAGCCTCCGGGGTCCCAAACTAGGCATGTGAAGCTTCTGAGTAGCTTCAGACTGATTGTCAGGCTCCTGGGGTAACGAATGTCAAAATAGATTCCAGGATCCCAAACTTTGCTTTTAAATCTGCCGTCTTGATCTATACTTTCCATCTGGGCGGTTTAGAAATTAGATTCTCACCAGGATAACCAAACGTTTTCCGAGATCCATCCGATTGAACATGAAACCAATCCTTATACTTCGAGTTGAAGCGTGGAACCTTATTGAACCTTGTGCACCAGCTCTGAGTACAAGCCATGTCCCGCTTGCTCTTAAAGCCGCAAAGAGCTCTAAGCTGGCCATCTGTTTCAAGCAAACCATATTCAAGCGGAAAAATACAGTTAAAGGTTAAGGATTGTACCCACTTGAAGCTTGTATTGGGTGGTAATGGCCCTGGGATAGGTGGTTCCAGTGGTTCTGTGAGTTCTACTCCCTTCTGCTCTTCTGTGAAATTCTCCACTTCTTTGCAAGATTCTTCAAATGTATCCATGTCCTGATCAAAGCCATCTATGTCTTCCTCATCACTTAAGTCATAGACTGGAGGTTGAGAGAAATCTACCTCCGTATCATCTTCGTATTCACTTGGGAAAGATTCTTCGATCTCAGAGAATTCACTCGCAGATGCAAGCTCATTACTAGAAGAACTTGATTTGAGATTATCATCATCAAGGAGACTTGCTTCTTGGGTTATTCTGTCTAGTTTTTCATGAAAGACTTGCTCTGGGGATTGCGCACAATCCTCCTTAGCATCAATTGTAACGTCCTTGACAGAATGCTCCACAACTTTGGATTCCCATGGAGGTTCAGCGTCTCCTAAGTCTTCAACCAACTCTTTTTCTTTTACAATAACAACTTCCTCTACTTGTTCCAGTACGAAGCCATGCTTTGTCTTGTCCACTGGAGTTTCTAGTATCTCTTTCATGCTACGCTCTTCTTTGGATTGTCCACATGGGGTTGTGGGAGGTTCTTGAATGTTCGAACGTCTAGAAGATAATTGCCTTACTGCTTGCTCCAGTTGATGAAGGGTTGTTTGAAGTTGATCTACTGTTTTCTTGAGGCGAACTTCTGATTCTCGGGGTGATAGATTTGGATATGGTACATGGGGAAGTGGTGATGTTTGGGAGTAATTGGATTGGAATCGGGGTAAATGAGGATCATACGGTGGTGAATGGTGAAAAGGAGCTTGTGAGTGTGGTGGTTCGAAGTTATGTTGAGAGGGTGGTCTATAAGCACAGGGTGGGGCTTGTTGGTGATTACAAGGCTGTCCACCACGTCTATTTGCTTGGTATGCATTGTAGAATGGTCTTTGTCTATGATATCTTGGAGGGTGTTGTTGCCTAAAGGGTTGATCAGATCCTCTTAGCTCCATCCATCTTTGATTGCTCTGACCTTGATGCATGTTCCTATTATAACTTTCGTTCCTTTCAATAATATTAGAACTAAACTCAAAGCGAAAAGGGTGAGAATTCATAGTAGCTAATAAAAATAAAAGGGGAAAATAAAGACAAATAAACAAGTAAAAGAAAATATTTACAATAACCAATAATAAGGCACACGATTGCAGTTCCCCGGCAACGGCGCCATTTTGACGTCGGGATTTTTGCTAGTAAAGAATTTCATAAAAACAGTCGCGTTGTAGATATAGTTTCTAAACCAACAGAAATCCCTTCGTACAAACGTTTTGGTTGTCACGAGTAACAAACCCCTAAATAAATTGATAACCGAAGTATTCAAACCTCGGGTCGTCTTCTCAAGGAACTGCAGGGAAGTATGTTCTTATTATTGGTTATGGAGATTGTAAATTGGGGTTTTGAGAATGAGGAGTGAATAGTCTAATTAGCAAATAAAGCAAATGAAGAACAAGCAATTTAAATGGCAAGTAAAATAAATAAATGACTGTAAATAAACTTTTGACAAGGTATGAGAAATTGGAGGTCCTATCCTAGCTATCCTTATCAATGATGATGAAAATCGAATCTTAATTCTACTTTGTTAACCTTTACTAAGATAAAGGAAGGTCAAGGGATTAATTGGTTTGATCTTCGGATCCTATTTATTTTCTAAGAAAATATTGGGATTATTGAAGTTCAATTCAATTAACAAAGATAACAATTATCAATCATGTTTGAGTTTGATAACTCATGAGTTACTGATTTCTTAACCAAGACCAAAAGGAGAAAAGTAAATCTACTTGAATAAAAATTCCTTCAGACTGGGAATAATAGCAACATAAATAAAAGAAAGCAATATTAAACTGAAATACCTCAAATAACATTAATTCAAAAGAGTAGTCTGTAACATGGAAGAATTCATAAATCAAATTGCAAAAATAAATAAAAGGGAATATTGAACCTGATAAAGAGATAATCCTGAAAGCGAATAAAATCTAATTCTAAATCCTAATCCTAAAGAGAGAAGAGAGATGAGAGAACCTCTCTCTAAACTAAATCTAAATCATGAAAACTAAACTAAAGTGGAGACTCTCTTTGAATGGATGCATTCTCCCACTTCATAACCTCTAGTCTATGCCTTCTGGACTTGGATTTGGGCCAAAAAGGACTTTAGAAATCGCTGGGAGCGATTTCTGTAATTTCTGGTGCATGGCCTCTGTCACGCGTCCACGTGGGTCACGTGGTTGCGTCAATTGGAGTTTTCCTTATCACGCGGTCGTGTCAGTCATGCGGCCGCGTCGCTGCTTCTTCGCGCTTGGCATGCGGCCGCGTCGTCCATGCGATCACATGGATGCCACTTTCTTCACGAACTCCATTTTGTGCTTTCCTTCCATTTTTGTATGTTTCCTTTCCATCCTTTAAGTCATTCCTGCCTTAGAAGATCTGAAACTACTCAACACACTAATCACGGAATTGAATGGAAATAAAGGGTAATTAAAATATTTAATTTTAAAGCATAGGAAACATGTTTTTCACATACATCACACAATAAGGAAGGGAAAGTAAAACCATGCAATTAATATGAATAAGTGGGTGAAGGATTGAATAAATCACTCAAACTAAGCATAAAATATATCATAAAATATGGGTTTATCAATTATCAGGCATGGTCCACCACTTGCATCCTTTGTCGGTGTAAACCACCATGGGAAATCTACTCTTCTTGGCTGTGCTTTACTTTGGAGTGAGGAGATCCCTAGTTTCGAGTGGGTGTTCACACAGTGGGTGAGATGCGTTGAGACTGTGCCAAGGGGATCATCACTGACCAGTGCAAGGCGATGGCTGGTGCTATTAGGAAGGTCCTACCTAATACTATCCACAAATGGTGCATCTGGCACATAATTAAGAAATCACAATTCAAACTCGGTGGCTACGATAGGTACGGAGAATTGAGTGCAATGATGAATCACATTGTGTGGAATTCTTCTTCGAGTGAATCGTTTGAAGTTTATTGGGTTGGTTTCATCAAAGAATTTGACTTACGCCATAATAGATGGTTAGCAAGTCTGTGATCGTTAAATTAAATCCAATATGTTGATTTCATGTTGCCTACTTATCCACTTCATGTTATTTCTTCCGGCTTGATTCTGTTCTTGTGTTTTTTCTGAGAAATGTCACTGAGTTTTCTACCTTACTAGTCAGTGGATGTTATTTTCAATACACAAACAGATGTTTTTTCTCATAGTGTGTCTGGATATTTTTTTATTTGTTTTATTAGTGCTTTGGAAGTTGTCATCATGTTGTGTATAAGCGGCACTCTTATGCTATTTTTTTTTGGGGCAGACCTTTATGCGAATCGACAGAAGTGGGTTCCAATATTCTTCAAGAGTGAATTTTGGGCCGGCGTGAGGAGTACACATCGTAGTGAAAGTATGCACGCATTTTATGGTGGATTTCTGCATTGCAAGAGTGGGTTGGTTCAGTTCGTCCATGAATACGACAATGTGCTTAGAAACAAGGAGCAAAAGGAGCTTGAAGATGACGCTGCGGACTCGAAAGAAGTCATCCCATGTATAGGGAGCACTTGCATTGAGAGACAGTTTCAGTAGGAATACATCTGTAATATGTTCAAAACCCTTCAGCTGGAGGTAAGAAAAAAAACTAATTGCGTGGTTCGGTCAACTGAACAAAAGGGAGATACAATTTCTATTAAAATGGATGAGCAGAAGCTATTTTGGAGGAAGCCTGTCTACCATACTTTCATAGTAGAGTTTGACCCTTTGAGTCAAAAGAGTCGGTGCGAGTGCAACAAGTTTGAATCCGCTGGTATATTGTGTTCCCACACCCTTGTGGTGTGGTCATACTACAGAGTTGACACAGTACCGAGCTACTATGTTCTTCCTCGATGGAGTAAGAATGTCATCTGCAAGCACACTTACATTAAGAGTAGCCATGACGTGGCTCAGACCGATGAAAGCCACAACTTGTTCAAGCATCTGTGTTTAGAGTTCTATAACGTTGCTCAATAGTTTGTTGCCTGTGATGAGGAAGCAGCCATCTTGCGAGCTACCCTTTGGGATGCAAAGTTCAAGCTGACTGATTACCGTGCCAGCATGCGTTCCCCTACTCTTGATGCGACTCAGAATACCATGCCCACACAGAGCACAGGCAGTGTTATTATACATGACATACAGGGACCCTCAAGAGTTAAAACCAAAGGACGGCCGAAGAGTAAGAGACTTGGAGCAGAGTTGGACAAGTCAATTAAGAAGTCAATGCAAAAAAGGAAAAGGAAATTACATCTGGTATGTGTTAGAAGTGACGTATATTTTAATTTTTTCTTATAGAATAGTGTTCTTGATTTATATATGCTGTTCTCTTTGTGTTGTGCATCTTGTAGGATGTTGCTGACCTTCAGACAGATAATGATCATGATGGTTCTGTAAATAAAAGATTTGAGGATTCTACTATATGGAATTCATCGGATGGTGGCGGATTCATACCCATGTTGAACTCTTTTAGGCATATATGGTTAGGTTTCTTGGCGTGGGTGTTTTGTCATACTTAGCTAGATTTCTTGGTTCTTTAGACACAACTGAATAAACTCTTCCCTTTTTTGTTTTGTCACTTGCATTTATCCTGTTATGAAGTATTCATTCAAAGAAACAAAAGCACAACTGTTGTTATCTTTTCCCCAATTATTGGTTATTATGGTTTTAAGGAAACGAATTGTCACTTATTTGTTCGCAAAAATCATTAAATTCGCCCTGAAAACTGTTGAAGAGTATTAAGAAAAAAAACAAAAGGCATTCACATCTCAATGAAGTGCATGCAGTAGTTAATGCTTAACACATGAAACAAAGAAACCATATCCGAAACCATCCATTTCACAATGAGAAGAAACATCCGAGTGCCTATCAAAAGCACATGCACTTAAAATCTTGGTCAAAGTCACCGGTGCCACCGTAAACGAATCAGCCGTTTAAACTGATTACGACCGAAGGCCGTGCAATGCTTAAAGTTCCAGCAACTTCACCATTTCAGCAATAGAAAACAATGATAAAAAAAATAAATAATGCCTCCACTTAGTTAACACCACGCTAGTGAATGGAAAGAATTGCCACTTAAGCATAGGCATGAACAAAAGGGTTATATACACTGATCAGAGTTGACTAAATAGTATAAATAGGCAATGCATTGATTAATGAACTAGAGACATCCACAATTTGAAAACTAATTGCTTGAGAATCCTGAATTACTTAACATATGAAACCTGCTGAGGAGTATCTAACAAAACACGAGCCACTCACTTGGCTAAAACATGATAAATTGGAAAACAAATTCAGAACCATCCAATTTATAAAGAAAAGAAACATCCTAATGCCTAGCATAAACACCATCCACGTAGAGGTTTTGGATTGATTGTCACCATCAACTTGACAAAATCAGCAACATGAAATCATAAACCTGTAGTGAAACAAGATTTATGAGGCTCACACGAAATGAATCTAAGTCGAAAAATGCCATATTAATGTCTATAACTCTATCACACGAAAATCATAGATATAGTAAGGCAAGTGTCTATATTGATGATTTTTTACCTAGGCATTTGTCTTCTTCTGTTGTCTTCCCCCCTTGTTTGGCTTTATAGTGGGTAGCCCCGCACGCTGCAGCATGCTCTTCGTGCTCGATGCCGTGAACGGTAATCTCACAGCCTTAGTCTTTTTCCTTGGCTGGTTGCGGCGCACAGGATTGCTGTCCAATGTCTGCTGCACCTTCCCAATTTGTGAATTATAAGGACCCATCACTATGTCTAGTATGATTTCCTTCCAAAACTCCTGTACAACGTCCTGCATGGCAATTTCGTGTTGGTCGGTAATTCTAAAAGCGATAAAGAAATTGATCTGAAAGAGGTACAACTTAATTGTTATAACATATTTAACTTCACCTTGTCCCAAAGCTGCAAGGGTTTCTCTAAACTCCAAAACTGCATGAACTTGATCATGAATACACCACAATCACAGCTATATGTACAAACAGAAAATATTATTTTCAACCATGATATCATTATCAAGTGAAGTGCTATTAAGAGTATTGATAGGTGTCATTTTAACTGACTCGTTATGTTATTTTGGGACGCTGGGATAGAAACGAGGTAGGCCGTTCTCTGTGGGCTCATATGCGGACACAGACACTTTCGCCATGTCTTCAATGATTCTCCCCTGGAAAGCAGAAACACGTTAGCAAAAACACATTTTCAACTACTGAGGATGTCGGTGAACTAATTGGTTGACATATACTTACCGCATAAGCATGTATTTTTAATCTTTCATTATTATGCTCTTCTGAATACATAATATCCAGCACCCACAGCCTTTTTTGAGCAATCTCAAAGGCATACAACCACCAATGACGATCGATACAGACTGGGGCAAACCATTGTGATGGAAACAAAAATATCAAAGCAGTTACATGATCAAGTTAGTCACCAAATACAGATAGTTGCGAAATTCTGAAAACATGTAACGTGTTGCGAAACAACTAAAAAAATGAAAGTCAATCACATCTCAATTAAGTACACGCAATCACAAGTGCCTAAGACATGAAAACTAAAAAACATATATAGAACCATCTAATTGGCAATGAACGGGAACATCCTAGTGCCTATTGACGTGAGGGCAGAATTTGGCTAATTAAGAAATCAATATAGAGAATGCGTTGAGAGTATAGTCTTAATCAGCTAAGATCCGCCTTGTCAATTTAGAAAAGTTATCACGAAATTTAGAAATAAAAATACTAGGAGTATGAGTCCCAGGTCGTCTCCCAACGAGTTGCAGGAAAGGGTGCTAACTTATTAATCAAGAATTTTTCAAGAGAGTTTGAGTTTGGATAGTGAGCAATTAAATAATTATAAATTAAAGCAATAAAACTAAGAATAATTATTGATATTCTGGATAAAAAGCCTTGACTGGGGGAATGATTAATTGGAAGTTCTATCCTTGTTGGGATCTCTTAAGTGTAGTATCAAAAAGGTTGTTGTTTTCACTTAGTTAACCCTTATTAAATAAAGGAAAGTCAAGTGATTGAGCTAATCCTTATTTGCAAATCCTAGTCCTCTCCCTTGAGAAGGTCTAGCGTTAGTAAATACAGAACTAGCCAACAACTTCCAATTTAACCAACACCTAAGTCTTCCAACTCAAGTGTCTCCTCTTAATCAATTCCCATGTCAAGTTTAGGAAATCTACTCCATTGACATGAACATAATACTCAGAAAAATATAAGAAGAAGACATAATAAATTAAATTAAATAAAATAGAGATTGAAAATTAATTAAAATTAAAAGTAATCCTCTCTATCAACAATCCATGAAAATAATCCAATTTAAAACCTTAAGCAAGAATTAAGAATATGTTATAAATAAATAAAAGAGTAAGTAAAGAAACAAACTAGAATAATGTCTTCGACGGAGGTAATGACTCTTCAATATCCAAAAGCAAAAGCAATGAATGTAAAGTGTACCTAGAGGGAAAGTAATGTCTCTCCAGATTCAGATCTAAAACTAAAAGTAATCCTAATGTATCTAAAACTGTAGAGTAAATTACCAATTCCGTCCTCAAATTATCAAAACGCTGACAAAAATAACCTCCACTTTTGTTAACGACAAAAATACACCTAAAATATTGAAAAATGCTACAAAAATATCCGACTGTAAATAAAAATCTATTCCGTTAATAGAGTTAGCTGAGCTGTCAAACGGATTCCGTTACATCCCTTCCTCTGCTTCTCCTTTATTCTTCCTCACTCCCTCCCTCTCCAAACCTCCCAGAAAGACCTTACACCTCACCCTCTTCACTCTCACTCTGAATCTATGGCTGCTGCCTTCCGATCTTCTCTATCCCACGCTCTCACACCCCACTCCCCGCTCGTTTTTTTCTTTTTCCTTCTTCTCACTTTCACTTCTCCAATACACAGAACAATTTCTCATCAACTCACGCCGTTTTCTCTTTGTCTTCAACGGCAGAACCTCGTTGTTGCCACTGTTGCTTACTCGCTACCCCTCCGTTGTCGTCAGAAGAGGATCTCACAGTTCCTTGCCCTCTTCACTCTCTCAGCAGATCTCTCGATCTTTCCTCTCAGATTCGCCATCACCGTCACTGCTTGCTCGCCGCCCCTCCATTGCTGTCAGAAACCTGTCTTGCAGCGCCTTACTCTCCTCTTTCGCAGTAAGCCAGCAGTGGATAGTCCCTCTCTTTCTAGGGCAGTGAGGAGCTATCTCTTCAGCTTCTCTCTTTTTCATTATTTCTCTTTGGATTCTATTATTTTTATTAGATTATTAAAAATATATAATGAAAAATTGTAAAATTGCTGATTATGGAGGATTATTACTAATTATGGCTGATTATTACTGTGGTTGAGATGAAGAGGGTGAGGCGTAAGGTCTATTCTGGGAGTTTTCGAAGAGGGAGGGAGTCACTGAGATGTTGCTTATTGTTGTTGTAATTGCTTTAGGGAGTGAGGAAGGATGGAAGGAGAGGACAATATCACCGCAGGTGCCGTCATTGAGGAGAGAGAGAAGCAGAACAACAAGGAGAGAGAAAGAGAGAGGCAGTGAGAGAGAAGAATCGAAGAAGGAGAAGTGGATGAGCAAGATGACAGAGCAAGACCATTGTCGTACTTGAGGGAGAGAAACCGTGGAAGAAGAGGCGACATCGTATTTTAGGAGAGAAATAATGAGGAAAATGTTGTTGTTGCAGGAGTTTCATCTAGGAAGATGATGTTGTTGTCGTTGTTGCAATTTCGAAGTGACTGAGATATGTTGTTGTGGTTGCAGCTTGCAGCAGCTTCTGGGAGGTTTGAGGGAGAAAAAGAGTGACAGCAGATGATGTTTATTTTTGTTGTAGTTGCATTGAGGAGGGAGGGAGGGAGGGAGAATGAAGAAAAAGCAGAGGAAGAGTTGTAACGGAATCCATTTGACAACTCAGCCAATTCTATTAACGGAATAGATTTTTATTTACGGTCAGGTATTTTTGTAGCGTTTTTTAATATTTTAAGTGTATTTTTGTCGTTAATAAAAGTGGAGGTTATTTTTGTCAGCGTTCTGGTAATTCGAGGGCGGAATTGGTAATTTACTCAAAACTGTATGTCTATTATGTCTAAGATGTGTGTTGAGTTTCTGCATGTTCCCTGGCTTTATTCTGTGTTTCTGGGCCGAAAACTGGGTCAAAACGCGGCCCGAAATCGCCCCCAGCATTTTCTGTTAATTTCCTTGTCATGCGTACACGTCGTCCACGCGTTCGCATCATTCGTGCAGACTCCAATCCGCGTGTATGCGTCAGGCACGCGCACGCGTTGCTGCAATTTTCTCTATTCCGCGCGCTCGCGTGAGCCATGCACGCGCGTCAGTGTTCGCTGGTCATCTCCTTAGTTTCTTGTGTTCCTTCCATTTTTGCAAGCTTCCTCTCCATTCTCTAAGCCATTCCTACCCTATAAAGCCTGAAACACTTGACACACGGATCACAGCATTGAATGGTATAAAGGAGGATTAAAATATACTAATTAAAGATCTCTAGGAAGTAAGTTTTCAACCATAAAACAATATTAGGAAGGAATTATAAAATCATGCAATTAGTATGAATAAGTGGGTAAAGACTTGATGAAACCATTCAATTAAACACAAGATAAACCATAAATAGTAGTTTATCAACCTCCCCACACTTAAACATTAGCATGTCCTCATGCTTAGCTTAAGGAGATAAAATAAATGCGTAGGGAAAAGTAAGACTCATGCAATGCAACCTATGTATATGAATGCAACTATATGATTTTTGTCTACTTGGTTAAAAGTAAATAAGTTCTTCAAGACAAAAATAAATCAAATTCCACTAATTCAAACTATACAGTAAAACAAGTAAACTTGTAAGAAGACAGCTCATGAAAGTAGAGAACATAGAATTAAGCATTGAACCTTCACTGATGGTGTATGTACACTCTAGTCTCTCTAGTGTATAGGGTAATCACTCTACTCTTCTCTAATCATGCTTTCTAAACCTTGTTCTTCACCTAACCAATCAACAAATATTTAATGTACCAATGCAAATATCATGAGGTCTTTTCAAGGTTGTAATGGGGCCAAGGTAAATGTGAGGGTATATATATGGTTAAGTGAGCTATAAATTGAATCCTTGATTAACCTAAGCTCTTACCTATACATATACTTTATACTTTTAAATTCATGCCTAGCTACCCAAAATTTTCCCACTTTTGCATTACATACTCATGCATCAACTCTTCTTTTAACTTGTATCAATTATGCATTGATCTTTTTATTAACTTAACTTAGCATTGGGGTAATTTTATCCCCTTGTTTAATTACTTAATTACTTGAATATTTTTGGATTTTTTTATAATTAAGCATAAAAATAAACATAACATTATCAATGCACATGGATTTTTAATTTTTCTAGTTTCACATGAGTAGGTACCCAAATTCCCATTATTTTATCATGACACATTCCCTTATTAACCCATGTTCCCACAATCTTCCCATACTCAATTGACACACAATCTCTATCTTAAGCTAACCAAAGATTCAATTGGGCTATTTAATTATTTTTCCGCTTAAGGATAGTAATGTGGTAAAGCATAGAACAAATGGAGTTAAAAAGGCTCAAAGTGGCTAACAAAGGCGGTCGAAAGGGTAGGCTATTTTGGGATAAGTGAGCTAAAACAAGTAATGGCCTCAATCATATGCATGCATATAACACATTAAACATTGGACATATAGAATGGAACAAAATAAATATTACAATCATAGAGAAGTAAACACACAAGAATAATATTTATGGTTAAATAATGTAACCATGTAATTAGGCTCAAATCTCACAGGTTGTGTGCTCTTAGCTTTTTAAACTATGTTCCAAATACAACTTCTAACAAATTTAACACAAAAATTCAATTTAAATTAGTGAAAATTTTCAAAAATAGGGTCTTAAAAAGAAATTTATTATTTTTCAACCAAATAGAACATGCATACAACTATCTATTTCTATGCAATCTATCCTATCCCAACAAAAGAAAAATAAATAAATATCCTATAAATAAATATCCTATTTTACTGGTGTTAAGGAAGAGAAATTACCTCCGGAAGTCAGGTACTGACCGACCTCCCCACACTTAAAGCTTTGCACCGTCTTCGGTGCCATCAGTCAGGAACAAAGGGGAGCTGGTAGCAGTATCTTCACCATCGGAACCGTCATGGCTCCCTGTGCTGGTAAATGAAGTGGAGTCCGGGGTGTCTGGGTTTTCTTCAGGTGGGTGGCTACCAATAATCAGCTCCTTGAGGTATGTAAATCGGCGCTTGTTACGGCGCTCTCTTTGCTTTCCTTTCCGGTCTAACCGGTCTAACTTCTCAAGTATCTGATGGAGCAACTGATTTGTTGTAGGTGCTTATGATGTGGAGGTCTGATGTACTTCCCGCTAGGGACGTATTGGTCATCCCGCAAAAGTGTGGTCTTGGTATCCCCAGCTCTGTATGAGACTCCGGCTGCTGAGACTAGATCTGAAATCAAGGCGGGAAAAGGGAAGTTGCCCACAATTTGTACGTGTCCCATAGCATTTCGGATGTGTCTCGGCAAGTTTAGAGGCTGGTCTGTAATGATACACCAGAGTAAAACAGCCATGTCTGCAGTGAAGGAGAACTCATGAGTGCTCGGAAAGACGTAATGGGACATGATCTGTGCCCATACTCGAGCCTCCAAGGTGAGTGCTGAAGCCAATATGCCCTTAGGTCGGGACCGATTTTATCCATAGATCCATATGCTGCCAGGTTGTGCGATAACTCTGAGAACGGCGTCCCAGTCAAATTGGTATGTCTGGTGCTTGAGTGAGGCTTCTTGGAATGCGTCCAATCCTTCTGGAGCAGGGGAAAGATTTAAAGCTCGCTGAATGGCCTCTTTAGTTATGGGGACTTGCTTCTAACGGACATAGACAGACTGCAGGGTTGGCATGTGAAAATTGGATTAGAATTCAACTACCCATGATAGATTAACCTGCCGTGGCTGTCTCTATAGGAATTCCCATTGTCTTTGCTTAATGCGGGGCTCAACAAAGTCAGCAATATTGGTCGGGAGGATAAGAAGGTACTCATTGTTATAATTCCTCTCAGCCAGGATGGGGAACATCTGCTCACAGTAGCGGTTAGTGAACCGCGCAGTATCCTTTGCCGGAAAGGCTTTCTTCTTTTCATCGACCTTGATGATCCTCTTGATTTATTTTGTTGAGGGCTTTACAGCTGTTGAAGATGGCTCTGCAGCTAGTGCTCTTTTTGTTCATTTCTTTGCTGGTGGTTTGGTAGTAGCTTTCTCTTTACCCTTCTTGGTGGCCATCTTGAAAGGAAAAAGGTAAGTACTTTTAAAACTTCAAGGGCTAGAGCAAGGAAGAGGACATGATACGTGATAATCAATGCACAGTAAAGAGGGATGTCGTTAACACATGGTCATGACTACATGTGAGAAGTTCATCACTGGAAATATAGCAAGTGCAGGTGATGACAATTAAATACAAGATGTTTATTGGCATGCCGACAAAGGCATGAGTAGCATAGATCAAGCAATAAATGTCCAAGTTAGATTATCAACTCTTTCAAACTAACAACATGTTTGTATTGACAATTATATTTAATCAATAAAATATAAAAGGGGTTTTGTGAAAAACAGGCATTAGAGTAGTAGAATAACATAAAAGTAATGCATGATGCCATACGGGCTTTTTCACAAACACTGAGCATGCATGGTAAATATGTTATTTGAAAATATTAATTTGAATATGCAAGCAACCCTTTAAGAAGTAATATGTAATTGTCAAACAATTCTTTAATATTTCACAAGCAAGATGTAGAAGAAAACAATCATGTCATTAAATTTCTAACACCAATGAAAAGAATAAAAAGAAAAAGAAAGAAAAAGAAAAACATATATAATGAAAGTAAAAAGAAAAAAGAAGAAAAAATAAATAAAAATATTAATGGAAAAGTAAAGAGGGAAGAAGAAAAGAAAAGAACCTTGATAATGGATGTGAAAAATAGGAGAAAGTAAAAAGTGAGAAAGAATAAAGAAGGAAGAAAGGAGAAGAATGAAATAAGAAGGGATAAGAAAAGATTTGGATTTGAAGAAAAAATAAGATATCTGGCGCTGATCTGGATAAGTTGTGCGTCGCATGTGACGTGGACGCATGGAGCACGCGATCACGGGGTGTGTGATAAGTTCAGGTGATGTGTATGTGTCGCGTGACCTGATTTGTGCTATTGGCGCGAGTGTAGCCTCGCGTACGCACAACTTTCTGTTTCATACGCATTTTGCCAAAAATCTGGGTGACGCGTGCGCGTGGGTGACGCGATCGTGTGAATGGCCATATTTTGAAAAATGACGCGGACGCGTGGGGCACGCATTTGCGTGATAAGGCTTGTGCTTCCAGCATCATTCCAGCACCAAGCCAGCATAACTTTCGGCCAATACACCTTTTTACGTCGAATTTGCAGGGTCACACATGCGCATGGGTGACGCGCACGCGTGGAAGGCTGGGTTCGCAAACGACGCGGACGCGTCAGCGATACGTTCGCATGGGCGTGTTTGTGCCTAAGGCATGCCTCTAGCCACGCTCCCGTGTGACTTTCTGTTCAATTCTCTTTTCTTCCGAATGCACCTATGACGCGGACGCGTCAGCGACGCTTGCGCGTCGCGTGCGTTTTGTTTTTTTTATGCAGTATGCAGAATGCAAAATGCAAATGTAAATGCAAACTATATGCAGAGAATATGAGAAGAGTCATTAACAAAAGCAAAATAGAATAAAGTAAAATAAAACTAAAACTGAAACGGAACGATCATACCATGGTGGGTTGTCTCCCACCTAGCACTTTGCTTTTACGTCCTTAAGTTGGACGTTCTTTCGGCTCATTCTGCTTCTGTGGGTGGGTCTTCCAAGAGAAAAACCTCTAGTTCTTTGTGATCCTTAAACTTTTCTCCATGATAAAGCTTCAGGCAATGTCCATTGACCTTCATGAATTTGGAGCTAGAAGGATGACGCAGGTAAAAAACTCCGTATGACTCTGCCTTTTCTACTCTGTATGGACCTTCCCATCTTGATCTCAGTTTACCTGGCATGAGCCTCAGCCTGGAATTATATAGAAGAACTAACTCCCCTGGTCTGAATTCTCTCCTTTTTATGTGCTTGTCATGGACAACCTTCATCTTTTCTTTGTATCGCCTGGAGTTGTCATATGCTTCTAGGCGAAGATTCTCCAATTCTGCTAGTTGCAGCTTCCTTTTAGTACCAGCTTCTTCAAAATTCATATTGCACTCCTTTACAGCCCAAAAAGCCTTGTGTTCCACGTCCACTAGAAGGTGGCAAGCTTTTCCGTACACTAAGCGGAAGGGGCTCATCCCAATGGGTGTCTTGTACGCTGTTCTATATGCCCAGAGTGCATCTTGTAGCCTGGCACTCCAGTCCTTCCTATGAGGTTTTACTATCTTCTCCAGAATGCATTTAATCTTCCTGTTAGACACTTTTGCTTGTCCATTGGTTTGGAGATGATAAGCTGTTGCTACTTTATGAACAATCCCATGCTTTTTCAGCAATCCTGTTAGTCTGCTGTTACAAAAGTGAGTGCCTTAAGCGACAAATAATATGATTTCTAACAAAGGAAACAACAGTGTTAGCATCATCAGTACGGGTAGGAATTGCTTCCACTCATTTAGAAACATAATCTACAGCTAATAGTATATAAAGGTACCCATTAGCGTTTGGAAATGGACCCATGAAGTCAATGCCCCAAACATAAAAAATTTCACAGAAAAGCATAATCTGTTGAGGCATCTCATCCCTCTTGGATATATTACCAAACCTTTGGCATGGGGAACAAGATTTATAAAATTCAGCAGCATCTTTAAAAAGAGTAAGCCACCAGAATCCACAGTCTAAGATTTTTCTAGCTGTTCTTTGAGGGCCAAAATGTCCTCCACTCTCAGATGAGTGGTAGTCCTCTAAAATGGACTGGAATTCTGATTGTGGTACACATCGTCTAATTACCTAGTCAGTACCACACCTCCATAAATATGGATCATCCCATATATAATATTTAGACTCGCTTTTCAGCTTATCTCTCTGATGCTTAGTAAAATTTGGAGGGAAAGTGTGGCTAACTAGATAATTAGCTACAGGTGCACACCAAGGAGCTACTTCAGATACTGCATGCAAGTTATCAAATGGGAAAGTATCTTTGATAGGGATGGAGTCATCCTTAATGTGCTCAAGGCGACTCAAGTGGTTTGCCACTAAATTCTTGTTACTACTCCTATCCTTAATTTCTAAATCAAATTCTTGCAGCAACAGTATCCAACGTATTAGCCTTGGTTTGGACTCCTTTTTAGCCAATAAATATTTTAGAGCTGCATGGTCTGAGTACACTACCACCTTAATACCAAGTAAATAGGCTCGAAATTTATCCAGAGCAAAAACAATAGCAAGAAGCTCTTTTTCAATAGTAGTGTAATTAGACTGGGCAGCGTCTAAAGTCTTAGACGCATAAGCAATTACAAAGGGGTCTTTACCTTCGCGCTGAGCTAGCGCCACTCCTACTGCATGGTTGGAGGCATCACACATAATCTCAAATGGTTGGCTCCAGTCTGGTCCTCTCACAATCGGAGCTTGAGTCAGGGCG